>NC_090198.1:30434987-31776955 GCF_033026475.1 Channa argus
TCACGTGACGTCGACATGCGCCAGCATTTACAGTGCAAGTAAATAAGTAGTGTTCTGGCTCATAATCCATGTGTGTACTATAATAAAATGTGCAGCAGTGATCACTTCTAGAAGACGGGAATGTTTGTCGCCATCTTAAACCATCAGATTTCTCTGCCTCAGTGTAAGTTAAGTTAAAGGAGCAATGTGTAAGACTCAGTGGCAAACTGCAACAATGTAAATGCACCCAAGCCCCAATTTCCTCCCTTTTCAAGATGGAGAGAGACTGTGGTGTCACTTTGTCACCTATGGCCACGTCAAGTAGCGGAAAGTTATGAGGCTGTACAATTAGAAATTTAGTTAATTTAGATGTTTAGTTTATAAAACTATGGGTCATAGCTTCCAGGTGAGAAACAAAAAATGTATTTTTGGTTATGACAGCATTTTACTGCTTATATTCCCCAAATGGTTTTCCTGCTTAAGTAATGGGACAAAGCTATTTAAGGCTGGAAGTTTAGTGATCGCAGGATACAGCTTTTTAAAATCCATTTGGAAACTCAAATACCTGACAGTCCACCTAGAGAAGCGAGGGAAGTTTGAAGCCCCCCCTTCAAATCTCTGTAGGCACCCACCTTTGGATGCTCCTGAACACAGGTTAGAAGTTATGAATGTGTTCACTTTACATGTTACTATGCACAGTTAAAGTAGGTCTGTAGTTTTACCTGCTCCCTGCCTTCGAGGCTTTAGCGTCACCACATTCAAGCTGCTACTTCAAGGTGAAAAATTCTCTTCAGTCAGTGTTTGGTTTGTCCCCTTGAAACACTGTTACACTGGCAGCTGCATTACATCATATCACATGCTTTGCTGTTTTGATTCTGCCATAGGAAAATGATGTCACTGCTTTTTTTAAATCTCTGACTTCTGAGGCACGTTTCCTTCTTTTACTACATTCTATTACTATTCTTGAACTCTTTTTGCATTTTTCATGTTATAAACTATCTTATGTGTAGCAAATAGCAAAATATACTAAAAGGTATATGAGAGATAAAGTGACCAACATGACAGAAGACGGCTTCTCTTCTATCCTCCACACACTCAATCTAAAGTTCTGTTTAGACTCATAATGAAGCTCTAAGCTTGACATCTCCTTGACATATCATTTCAAAGGTTTGGTCTCTAAGTGAAACACAGAATAGCTGCAGTCTCTACTCCTTAAACGTCCTTGTGATCCTATTTGGGCAGTTGCATGTTCAGCCATGCCTCAGGAACTGTAGTTTCACCTGGGACTACTTTCCATGTGGATCTGTTGATATTTGTAATGTTTTTCCCCCCAACTTCCATTCTATTCAATCTATGAGCCAGAAATCTCAATATACCGGGGATGAGGTTTAAAGCTGCATGTGCAGAAAACCACCAGCTCCTACAGCAGATTGATGCGCACAGGTGTGAAGATGATCTCGTAACGACATCTCAAAGGCAAATGAATAAATTAAAGTCATCAGTCGCACGAGAGCTGAATATTAAAGAAAAAAAAAAAGCTTTGATGACTCAACAGACAGAAACCTGACGAGACGAGAAGCTGAAGGGAAACCGAGGTGGGTTTAATCTGCACTACAAACGCTCTGCTCGGATCACTGCTTCTCCTGTATCCTTGCTTGTGCGGTTTCCTCATCTAAACTAACAGATTGACACAGCGTCGGCTATAGAGACGGGCTTTCACAAAACACACAGGCACAAAGCGATCCAGCAAGCGGCAGCAGCAACCTTTGCACTCGTCCTACCTGGACGGTTTCTTTCCGGCACTCATTGGGAACTGAACGCGTGGATCCAAGTTCAGCTGCGCACAGTGAACATCTAATCCTCCTCCTTTTTCAGAGCTCTCCTGCTCCCGTCTCCCTCAGCTAACTTTTGTCCCAGTTCTTCAACCTCTGTCGCTGCCTCATGCCCTCCTTTCCTTCTGTCTGCTGCTCTCTTCCCACTGCTCCTCCTCCTCTTCCCTGAGCACAAACATGCCATAAATTGCCTCCACCTCTGCGGGAACAGCTCTGATTTCAGCCCCCTGTCTTGAGTTTCTCGGGCTTATTCTAAAAACAAGTTCAGCTCCATCAGACATATGAGAGGAGAAAGGTGGAAAGAGGAGGAATAGCAGGGAGAAAGGAGCAGTGTCACCTTACATATTGTCAAGAATGGAAGAAAAGAGCTTTGTGTGTGTGTGTGTGTGTGTGTGTGCGTGTGTGTGTGTGAGAGAGAGTGAGAGAGCTGTGGAATGTTAAAGTCTTTGAGAGCAAACAAAGAAGTCTTTGAACTGGGTCGTGCAGGGTGCAGCGCACATGTTGTTTCCTGTAAACTGAATCCACCTGCCTCTGGTCCAACATGTTGTGACTGGGCCACGTTACTTTACCACCTAACATTTGGACTGAACATAGACGCGTGTGTGTGTCTGACCTAAAGCCTGAAACTATGTAGCATTTGACAACTTGTTTAATCACTTCATTAATCCAGCAGTTCATGTCATTTTTAGTCTCCTCAGTCTTTAATACATTTTATTTTCAAAAACACTAAAACCTACAACGACCTGCTTTTACATTGAAGCACAAACGTTGCCTAATATCTCGACCAAGTGTTTTGCTGTGAAGTCACCCTGTGGAGCGGTGTGTGTGTGTGTGTGTGTGTGTGTTTATAGTTTTTCATCAATGGAGATTTACAGACAGACTAACAAGCTAATCCAGGCTGCAGGCCGACAGACATTCATATAAATACAGACACTTCATTGTTAGTTTTAGTGTCTGTGTGGGGATTGTTAAAAATAGGATTTTGATTTATTTTAAATTAGGCAAGTTTTCTTTAAGTGGTATAGTTTTATGGATTTTTTTTTTTACGCTAGTCTACTATAATATTGAGCTTTTCATATAAGAATGAGACAGTAGGTAACGGATTATTAACCGTTTCAAATATCAACAAGAACAAAACTTAGCTGTAAAAAAAAAAAATGGCGGCTCAAATTCACTTTTACAGTAACAAACCTCGTGACCCAAAAGGTGTTTAAATACTGCTGATACTTACAATACTTCCATACTTTTTTTTTTTTTGCTTGCTCATCAGTGGTCATCTTACTTTCTACTCGACAGATTTACTCAGTGCATTTACAGGCATTTAAGTGCTAGTTTCTCGGAGTAACCTGGTTACTTAACTGCACGTAAATGCAGTCAGTGATGTCTGTGTCACAGTAACATCTGGCTTAGTGCTGCTAACATAAGTTCATGTAACATGGCTGCAGCAGCACACTTGAGTAAACAAAGGTGTTCAAATTTTCAGGAGGGAGGGTTTAATTTAAAATGCAGCTGTCTATAATATATGATCCTAAATAAACCATGAATTGGTCGTAGACAGTAACATTCAGCAGAGCACGGCAGAGAAGCAGGGAAGCAGAGACACCATCACTTCCAGATCGGAACTTCCGGGCTCCTTCCCACGTCTCTAAACCAACTATGTTGAGCTGAACCACAAATTTTTAAATTCATGCAGCATCTAACACACTTTTTACTGCTACTTTGAGTTTCAGGCCTTTTTCTGGCTTAGTGTAGAACTTGTATGCAGTTAAACACACCTGAAGAACCTGCGGTCAGTATCCACGTATCTGTTCCTGTGATTTCATTCTGAGTGAAATCATTCTGCCTCGCTCTCTGCTTTCCTGTGCCTGCAGGCAGGACTTGGCTTCCATATTAACTAAAGCTAGATGAGGGATTGAACGCTCTGTAATGACAGAGTACGCAGACCTACAGTTGTTGGCGTTGCTGTGCCAGGAACCAGTTGGAGCACGCTGCATGCCTGAGTTAACGAAGCTCCGCTGATGGATGCTTCATTAGAGGCAGGGATCAGTGGAGTGGATCAGCGGGGAGGCTGGGAACCGACTCTGCAGCTCTTATCTCAGGCTCTGTGGAAACGAGTCACACAAACACTATCTGAAGTCGTGGCCTCAGGGGAAACTATACACCTGAGCACCGTCAGGAACATCTGGAATCACTGTCTGCAATGTAAACTGTGAGCAGAGCTCTGCGCAACTTGTACCTGGATCCTCACTTTGTTTATTCTGGAGTTTAGTTATTTTAGTGAATTACAGCTGATTAAAAGATGAAAAAAATCACCATCTCACTGCAAATCTCATTTAAAACATGTTCCATCCACTGTTGTTCCTCTGGCCTCAGTCAAAAATACAACTTAAGAGCAGAAACTTGATCCTGCAGGTTAAAAAGCCCATTTTAGTTTAGAGAAGTATTTTCTATAATAGATAGTTGGACCTGAGCACTTCATACTTCACACACTCAACTATTTTTCGTATCAGAAAATCCACTGCAAACAGAAACAATTGACGCCTCCATCTCACAACACTGGGTGTGTATCCACAGCCTGAAATATCTTCTTCCTCTGTGCCATAAATCTCTATTTTTTTTAATCTCGATCCCACATTCACCATCCTACTGCTACAAATACTCACTACAGCACTGGTTTATGGATCAAATGTGGGCTCATGTGAAATGCAAGCATGTCACCATCATCAAAAAAGGGACAGAAATTGCTGTTATCATACTCAGGCTGTGAAATGAAGCTCAGCTTGTCAAGCTGTCACACAGCAGCATGAAAAAAAGACATGTAATGAGGTGAACCTCCTTCATTTTGGTGTACTGCCATTATTCAGTATCCCTCCCTCCCGTGATCAAACATATCCTCCGATCTGCACATGGTCCACCTGTAAACTGTGATACTGACTAATACCTGAAGAGCTGTGCAGAGGGTGGAGGAGTGTAGCAGATGGTAGAAGAGCAGATCTGTCTTAAGCTACACTGTAACTTCCAACACAACCTTACTTTAGTCAACCTTCACCTCTGGGAAACAACAGACGAAAGAGTCCCCAGCTTTCTCCTCCATTAGTTTGCAGGACAGTATTTGATCTGCTGGGTGTCCATTTATAAAAGAGACAAAGTGAGAAAACACAGGCTGACAGATGACAGATAATGATGACCTTGTTTTTGCTCAGCTCTGCACAGCAACTACTGTATGTTCCTGCCCTGTTTCTGGTGCTAATGGCCTGTTAAAGTGCTCTGCCTCTGCGCTGCTTTGATATTATTCATTTTAAACCATTAAGTCAATCATTGGCTGTGGAGCCATTTAATAAGTGTAAGTGCAACAACTTGCTTTAAGTGCAGTTTCATTCATTTGAGCATCTTATGAAATAAAGTTGAACGTGTATAAATCTGTGGACCTTTTAACATCATGCGACAAATAAGTGAATTTAAACAAATACAATTTTACCAACATCATATCCATGTTTACCATCATTACCTCCCCCTGATGTCTCTAAACTAAACTGTTGTTTGCACAGTTTCAATTCAGTGGTCGCCATAAAGTTGTGTAGGTTCAACAGACGCCCGCCTCTCTACACGAGGGCGCCATCTTAACAAACGCTCCTGTGGAGACAAACGAGCTACATGGGGGCTGAGAAGGACTATTTTAACTCAATCTTTAAAAAAAAAAAAAAAATTAACTTGATAATATTGCTTTTTGAAAAACATGTCTTTCAAAAGCAACTGGTGGACCTGGAGCCGAGAGCCACAGACAGATTGGTGACATCAGAGCATTGGGTTAAATCAATGTATGTTTGCGAATCCACATGGGATTTGTTAATAAAAAAATACAGAAAAATGCCTCAAACCACATGTTTTCTCGTGTGCTTCACATCACATCGACCCATTTGTGAATCATGACAGTGCCACATGATGCTTTAATCCTACACCCCTATTTCAGGCAGCCATTTTTCAGACTTGCTTCAGTTGTGCAATACATCACAATGAAAATGAAGTCTGCGTCTATTTTTGTTCCAACTTGTAGTACAATTATATAATGGGGTCTACATGCTGACAAATACTGTTTTGCTTTGACAACAAGTGGTGGAGACCTGATGTTCACTGTGATGGATTATACACAACATTTTGTGTTTTATACTAATTGGTTTTCCAACTGCAGCCCCATCTCTTGGACAATATATCGATCAACTACAAAGTTGTTTGGCCAAACACATTTAGCTGTAGTTGGGCTGGTTGGTGGGTGTGTACACAGAGCTGGTCTTGCAGTAGATTTCAAAGCTGGTCTTTGAATGTTGCTAAACAGATGCAAGATCACATAGGCAAAGCTGGATTAAGACGCTGCCCTAGTTATTTAACAAATTACACACAGACGAAACAAATCCAGAATCAAGTCAAAATGTCAACAATCCGTCAGCTGACCTGCTAATCTATGTATGAGGGTCAGGGCCCTGGACCAAGGCCGAGGCCTGTGGGTGTTTAAGTAACAAAAAGTAGACGCAAGGTTAATGAAAAATAGTTAATAGCACTTTGCTTCATGCTTGATGTCACTTTTAACTTTAGGCACAAGGTGCATGGGCCTAAAAAGAAACGGCAATGCCATCTGTGCACACGTTAACCATTTTAACCTTCATTATCCACTTGTCCATGACTTGATGGACATTCAATTCAATTCAATTCAATTCAACTTTATTTATATAGCGCCAATTCACAACAAAGTCATCTCATGATCATGATCATTATGGACCTATATATTTCTAGGAGACAGAATCGCAGACCATGTGGATATCAGTGTAAAGTATTTGCTGTCTGGAACAGCAGCAGACGAATAAAAGCCAACAGGCTTTTTAAACGACTTCGCAAAAATGATAAAACTTGTATACAAGGACCTGAAAGACAGAAATGGTCATTTAACCAAGACATAAGCTGTTTTTGTTGTGCTTTTAACAACTACAGCTCCCACACGGCTGCAGCAGAGCTGCTGTGATCAACACACACAAACTAATCTCTCTTGTATCATAATTGTTTTTATTATTCACAAAAGAGGAAATAAAGTGGTGCAACTCCAGTCATTTCTCCTTTGAGATAAGAAAAATTACCAAACTGAGAGCAGCAGCTCGACAGCTCTTCCTGTAATTTACTCCAAGAAAAACTGCCCTTTTTTTTTTTTTTTTTTTAAATCACCTGCTGTCTGTTGCTGTGAGAGGATCAGGTGACCAGCCTCCAGACGAATAGAGAACTTAACAGCCACACTTTCCTTCTTGTTATGGGGTCAAAGGTCAGGTTTTACTGCAGGCTGGTAGCTTATAAACAAGAGGAGAAGGGGGGGAAAGGTGAAGAGCTCGAGTTTCCTCGGTGAACTTGTAGACAGTCTGGTGGATAGTGAGTGTGATGGCAGTCGGTGGACGTTGGAGGGCAGAGGTGAGGAGTCTGGTTCCCCCCTTGCACCTGCTGCACCTCACACCTTCTCCTTCTGGCTTCCAGGGAAACCTGTCGGACACAATCACCCGCCGACACTGAGCTGGGATGGAAATTCCCACATTTGACCAATTTTACAGTCGGGAACAAGTTTTCTTGTGTTTATTTTCTAACCTAAAACAGCGAATTAGGGCTCTGATAAAAATACCACCGAAGGTTGGTGGTATTTTCTGTTTTAGGGACAAGAATGACTTAGTTAGATTAAATTCAGAGAGCAGAGGATCAGTATTTAATGCCACTGCAGAAGATCTCACCCCATCTCTATCAGTGTAAACATGTGCTGCCCTCTGGCTATGTGCTGCCCACACACACTGACTATATAAATAATACGACAATTGACTCACACACACACACACACACACACACACACACACACACACACACTGAGGGGCTCTTGTGTCTGTTTCTCTGAGCTCCGGCTGCCCACGCGCTGCACATTCATATACACAAAGTCCACTTCAGGACAGCAGAGAGGGTCAGAGGTTCCACTGAGAATCTATTATAAGTCAGCTGTTGTGCATTCACCTGCTGGTTTG
This sequence comes from Channa argus, assembly GCF_033026475.1. NCBI lineage: Eukaryota > Metazoa > Chordata > Actinopteri > Anabantiformes > Channidae > Channa > Channa argus. The sequence continues at coordinate 30,442,840 of NC_090198.1, forward strand.
TGAGTGAAAACACACGCTGCTGAAGTCCTGCAGAGCAAGTGTAACTTAACATACCTGCAGGGGTTTACACGGTTGTCGATCAATACCTGTGACTCAACGATTGCTCGGGCGGCTGCAGAGATTTCTGCCTTCAAAAAAGAAAAAAACTCTCTTGCACAAACTTGTTTTTGAAATAACTCTGCAGCCCTCTGGAAACAAAAACTGTAAAGCAAGAGAAACATTTTTTGAAATCAAAGTTGATGCAATGCATAGGAGATTGTCCTCTTTAGGCCTTTTTCCACTGCAACGCACCACAACATGAATCCCCCTTTTGTTTCCACTGTTCTTCCCCGTTTGTGGGGATGAGATCCTGGAGCCCGTTTACAGGAACTGCTTTAAATGGAGAGTTTCTCGCCTATGTTCAAGTCTATAGTTGTCTTCCTCTCTCACCTTCACCCTGCTGCAACAGTGTCTGTGTCTACATGTCTGTCAGTAACCAGGTTACAGTCGAATTCCTCCAGTAGTTGATTTCTTAAATGCCACATGTCATTATGAGCCGGCACAGACAGGAACACTGTTTGATCTAACTGAGCTGTTCTTGTCCTTAACACAGAAAATTTAACCTTTGCTGCCATTTTTAATCCGTCCAATACTTTTACAAGTGAAAAGAAAGCTATTGGTTCCCGTCTGTTCCACTGGAGAACAGTGGTAACCTTACTCCGTGTTGGCCGACGTCTGCAGAAATCAGGCCTGGCTGGAAGTGCGAAGGAGAAGGTGTGAAGTGCAGTAGGTGCCGGGGAGACATGCGTAACCAGGTTTTTATTACTTTTTAGTGCAGGACAAATGTCTGAAGCTACAGCTTATTTTGAGATGTAACATAAAAAGGCCACAATACTGAACATGCATGAAGAAACGTCAATGAAACAAAAACCCGGTTTGATAAATCGACCATCGGTCATTAAATGGCACGTCAATGTGGAGAATGTCCTCAGTGTTTTTGGCAGGAAAGCTGCTGGAAACCGCAGTGGACCCGGAGGCCATCTCCTCTCCATCATGTGCCGGAGCTGCAGATGAAGCTCTGTGGAGGCCGAATGAAAGCCTGCAGGCAACAAAACCTACCAGCTGCTCTTTCCTTGACCCAAACTTACACACCACGGAGATGTGAGGCTCCGGGGTCACTCCGTCTGCCCACACACAGTCCTGATCTCCTTACATAGACAATGACATCTCCGATTACACACACACACACACACACACACGTCTACCAAACATGCAAAGGTTTTCAACAATTACAGTCTGAGTTTTATTTCAGAGAGTAGGAACAGTCTGGGTTTCCCAACACTTTGGTTGTTGTCCAGAGACATGACGCACAAATACATTTGTACAAGTGTGTATGTGGGCTGGTTCCAACACTTGGTTGAAACTTTGTGAAGTTTACACTAAAATATTTAAAAACTAGACTCTGTGTTGCTTTCGGCTGCACTGTTTCATCCCTTGGAATCATCGGAGACGTGTTATGCATCAGATTTTACTCAGTCCTCTAAAATATTTATTAATAACTATTATTCAGCAGAGCTTAGAATAAAAGTTCTTTGCACTTCAGCTGCATTTATTTAGACAACAACCAATGATTGTGATGCACAAATCATTAAAAAGCCGTCATATTAGACAGCTCACAGTTTGAGAAAGGAGAATATTTGTGGTGTAAATATGGCCAGTTTGTGATTAGGAACACACCTTAAATTGTTTGTCAGTAAATATGAATTATTTTTTTAAATTGCTGCCAAAACTGAACCTAACTAAGTGACAATCTGATTCAATCTGATATAATATGTGCACAGACAAAGAAAGTAAAATTCAAATGGAGGCTTAAATTGAAATTCAATCTGATGGACTCGCGCACCTCATTTTCACCACAGCGTGTTGACACAACGTAGCAACGGATCACATCAGAAACACAAAACAGCAATGTTTAACAGGAGCTAAATAAAAAGAATCAGAAGTTTCCTTTTTAGCTTCTGCTCAGCAGCTACAGATTTGTCCAAACAGCCACAACAGAGTGCGGCTGGGATGCATTCATGCAAAACACCACACCACACACAATATTGAATGCACACGCTGCTGCTGCCCTGTTAACCCTCTCTGCAGCCCTTTCCTGTCCCCCGTCTTAATAAGCTGCTCTCTGCTGATCTCTCTGCCGTCACGGCTGTCAGTTGTTAGCAATAACAGGACCAGACAGCATCATGACACGCTCTGCATAGGACACACACACACACACACACACACACACACAGCACAGCACCAGACTCTACCAGCAGCAGGACGGCGTCCAGCACAGCAGGCTGCAGCTATGTGATGTGAAAGCTAAACGAGTCACAGATACACACAACACCACACTGTTCTCATGTTGTGGACGAGCACCAGTCAATTTCAACAGCACAGCAGCAGAATTTGGGTTTACACCCACTGGCCAAAATGCTAAGGTGCAATGAGGTCCACAAATATCTGGACGGTGACATAACTTTCATCAAGTCTGACAACCAACATGTGCTGAAATTACACTTAAATTAAAGGGTTTGGTCAAAACATCGTATGTATTGTGTCGAAATAACCATTTCATACATAGATGCCCAATTAGGTAGATAAAAAAAACTATTTGGACAAACTATAATTATATTGACAATTTTCAGTCAAGAACCTGATACTCTCTTCTCCATAAACACAAAGTAGAAAGTCAGCACTGGAAGTAGATTTTGTTCTGTGCAAATTATTGTTCCGAGGAGGGAAAAATTGTTCTGGAACATCAGACGACAGCACAGTTTTGCATTTGCTCCTAATGGTGGTGATTAAGAGTAAAACCCTTCGGAAAATTCTAAAAATACAAAACGTCTCTGTAAAGCAAATCTGCTGTCATTTAGCTGTTCAGCAAAACTCTGCTGTTTTGGGCCAGAAATGCGAATAACTTTGTTTGACGTTAGGCACCAGCTACCCGGGTGGAGAAGGGGCAGCATTGGAACTGCAACATCAGCATGTGATGCAAGTTTGTCGTCTCCCCTCACATTTCCTATTGCTGGTTTTCAGTCCAGCTTCAAACAAAGATGGAAAAGAGAAAAAAGTCTAACATCTGGTTGTTTTTCCAATTTGTCTGTATGTTGTAAGAACCAAAATGCAGCATGAAATACTGCTTTTATGGAAGTACCAGCAGTCCTTGGTCAGTTTCTCTTAACCCTGATCATTCCCCGACTATAATGAAGCAGTTACTGTCAACTGTGTCAAAGGCTTTAACCACAGTGACTCAGAAAATAGTATTGTGTTATGTGGAGGACAAAACTCTAAAGGTCACAGAGATGTTTTTCCTGAATTCCCAAATAGTTCAGAAGGTCCAGTTAAGGTTTCGTCCCTGGCTGAAATAAGAAAATTAAATAAAAACCTTCGTCTCTGTTATTCCTTTCTTTGCCAGTCTGACTCTGACCTCTCGCAGTTTTCGATTAAAACTCACAAAATTACTATTTTGAGCTGTGGCTAAAGAATAACATTTACATAAAAAGGGACACGACACGTACGACATCAACATGCATCACATGACCACCAACAGAATGACCAGGATCCACCTAGAAGCCGGGAAATTATCTTTTTCATAAATGTCAAATATGTGTGATTTAAATATGCGGGAACCGGAACATCTTCCCAGGTCATTCCTGTAAAAGTCAGGATTCACTTCAGTAGGTTTAAAGCTCACGGTGGGTTTGACCACACATTACTGAGCTGCTCTGGGTACAACCTCAGATCTAAATATAGAACTTTATAGGTCATCCACAGATCAGGACTCAAGTCCAAACCAAACTGTAGCAATCAGAACCTAAGAAAGAAACACTTGACGAGTTGCCACAAAAGTTCATGACATTTGAGAGTTTGAGGAAAACATGTCATCATTAGAAATCGAACCCGTAGAGACGTGGAAAAAAAGGAGGGCATCCTTTTGTTTACTGCGTGATTCTTTTGGTTTACACGTCTACACTGTTTAGTCTCAGGCAGCATGTGGCCTGTTAGATGTGAAAACACATTAACTTACAGATTGGACTTTTCCTGATGCATCTTTATTCATGGCCACAGTCTGCGTGCTCATTGCACTTTGATGCTGCGGAAACTCGTCGAGCTGCTGCTAATGTGGTGAGTCACACGCTGCCATTTCTCTCACTGACACATTAGCGCTCGCTCGTTGGTCTGGGGTCTGCCCAGGACACTGCCGTCAAACATGAAGCCGCATCAGTCCAGGATGCAGCCACGTCCTGATTGATGCTGATCCTGCACAGGTAAAAAAAAAAAAAACCCGTCTTCTGATTTACAGATCTGCATTCGGCTCGTCTGGGCTTGGATTCTTAAACATGCATCTTGCACATACAAAAACTAATGGATCCATTTCATTTATATTTTAGGATCAGATGGAAGAAAATGATAATGATTTTAGAGGTTTGACAGTATAAGCGGATGTGTGCAGTTTTGTCCAACCTAATGTTTGTTAAGTATTACTTTGGTCACCGTCACTGCTCGCTCAGTTTAACATTTCTTAAAAACTAACAGCTGCAGCTTTAAAATGCAGACATTGAATGTGACGTAGGTATTTGAAAAACGCTCCAATCCTAATGTTCTTGTTGTGCAATGAGATCAGCACACATCTCATTTTAAACCACGACTATTTTTCTGAGGAAATAGACACAAACCCACATCTCCAACTTTTTACGTTCTGTTCAATTTTGTCCAATTTTCGCTCCAATTATGCAGCAGCAGCAGCGAGATTTATAAAAGGCCGTGAAACTGAATTTCACCTCAGTCCCAGTTTGACTCAGAGGAAGCTGCTGTGAACTCAAACAGCTTCGAGAGTTAAGATTTTGAAATTGTGTCAATTGGCTTGGTTCAAATGTCACAAACCAGCGGGTGAGAGAGCTATGGAAGAAGAGAGAGCGGAGGCGGGGGAGGGGATTGTGGAGGTAAATGATTAAGTATAGCTCTGAGTTCATTTCCCCTGTGAAGCCCGGACTCCATTTCTTCCCATCCACCAACAGAGATTTATCTCTCTGACAGCAAAGGGATGAGGAGGACTGACTGTGTGTGTGTGTGTGGACAGTGGTAGCAGATGCAGTAATAAGAGTTTTTCACTGCTTGAATCACATGTTGTCTCTCTCTATCTTCATTCGTCACTTTTCCCTCCTCATCTTCTCGGCTAATTTCTTCATCAGTCACAACAAACGCAGTAAATGGCCTCGTGGGAAAGCTCCATCATTTACCTTCTGAAGGAGAGGCACCGTGGGAGGGAGGGGTGTGTGTGTGTGTGTGGTGGGAGGGTGCAGCAAACTCAGCTGCTGATGTCCTTTTTTTTAAATTCTTTTTTAATTGGATAAACATTTCTATCAGTGATGAACTCATATTTTATTATATTGTTGCAATCACATCATATTAATATTAGTTTGAGCCATTTGGTCATAAACTGCAAATGTGTTGCTGCCACCGTTAACATGTTTGCATTCTGTGCTGTTTCCACATCCTTTGATAAAACATTTCATCTAAATACACCACAGACAGTTACACTTGACCTAAACCTGCTCTCCAGTTTATTAATAAGTCTCATAATTTACAGAGTAACCGTAGACAACTATGATTTCTGAAGCTGCTGAAGGGTTCTGTCATCAGTCATGTTTGTGACATCAGCAGGAAACAGGAACATTTCATTATGAGCACATGAGAGTAATGTGCAGATATTTCATCTAAAGATCCAACCTGATGTGTCCACACACACACACACACACACACACACACACCGTCTCTAATTTAGAGTTTTATTCCACCTCTAACCCTGACAGACACTCCCCAGGGCAGAAAAACCTCCCTCTTCTGGGAACACAACCTCATTAAATACAAAGCCTCCCACCGGCCTGGCTGACCCTATCAGCACATCACATGACCCCTAATGTTTGTTACCTGAGGCAGCGTGCAGTGCAGGGGTCAGAGGTCAAGGGATTAGGTGGGGGGAGGACGAGGCATGCGAGTGCCCTCTGGATATTTCAAGTGACTGGAAACTGTTGTGGGGAAGAACATTGTGTGTGTGTGTGTGTGTGTGTGTGTGTGTGTGTGTGTGTGTGTGTGTGTGTGTGTGTCAGAGTAACATTTCCGGGGTCGTAATTCAGGGTTACACTGATTTAACCATCTACAGCTCAAACAGTATTTTCTAGTCCTACAGCTTTCAAACCTCCTTTCAATCCAATTTAACTTTATTTATATAGTGTCAATTCAAAACAAAATCATCAACACACTCTACATAAAACTATACTGATAATATGATAAAGACAACTTAACATTTACTGTCTGGTTCAGTCCCAGTATTTCAGAGAAAAGGCACAAAAAGCCACTGCACAGTTAGAAATCATCTTTCTTCACAAAATGCATAAAGTCCAGTCAGAGTTTTGCTGTCGTCCAGAACAATAGGCATGAAACAGAGAAGCTAGTATGAGGTTCAAGTGCTGAAAAGCTGAGCAGCTGCACTTTGCTTGGTATTCAGTAAGAGGCCGTCTTCACCACAAAAACAACTGCATCAGCAGCATTTCAAGCATTTGGGTTGATGTTTGCAGAGACTCCTACGATTGTGTGGATAATAACCGACGTCATACGGTGAAGCGATGTGTCAGACATGTAGCTGACAGGAAAACAGCACTTTAACAACAATTTTCTTCCCTGACTTTAGCCTTCGAGGCAGAACGTCCTCCCAGACAATCTAAGAATCCAGATAACATGGAACCTGCTGTCTTGCAGACAAACTAACATCCATAACCGATGAACATCGCTGCTCGTAGGGTACAGAGAAGCAAAAATATATAGTAAACATCACAAGGAATTTTCTTCCAATAGGAGCTGCAAAGGAAAAGCATCTTCACATAGAAATACTGACTAAAATAGTGACTCCAGCTATGACAGCAGATGTAGGCTAATGAGTGGATGAAGTATTTGGATCTTGAAAGCAGCAGTACTGCAACTTCACAACACCGATAGAGTAAAAAAGGCTTAGTAAAAGTAAACAGTCTGAGCATAATTCAGATCATTTCTTCTGAAAATGCTAATATTACAGTGAACTATATATCACTTTATGGGTTCTGATTACTTGTGCCTTAATATGACCTTACAGTGTAAAATGCTTTGAGATGACTGTCGGGATTTGGTGCTAAATAAGCTGAATTGAATTGTATTTTACAGCAATGACTGAACCTAAGCCACTTTACCAACTCACTTCATTTGGGATATAAAGCCGCAGTTTTCCTCATCTTTCCAGACTAACAGATTTGATCATTTTAATGCCCTGGAATGGTGAGTTACCAATCATTATTTCACCCATAGTTATGGTTCAGCAAGTCACCTACTGGTACTATGTTTCTGAGGGTTGGAACATAGGTGACATTCAGCGGCTGTGAAGACCTGGGGGGTGGATAGTTGGACGTCAAAGCACAGGACATTGAAATGAGACGGATTGTTTCCTGATTCATAGTCTGAATCAAAGTTTTTTCTGGATTTTAACTGAAACCCAGATTCTCCCCTAACCTTCCGTTTTTTGGGCCAAAACCAAACAATAACTTCTTTTCTGTTATGTGCAGAACCTACTGGCCCATAGCTATGGTGCTGATAACAACATAGCTGTTACTGTGTGTCGCCACTGCACGAAAGTCATTTCACACATGAACTTTGGAGGTCGAGATCTACTTCTTGTTAACTACGCGTACGCCTTAGTAAAATGGCGCCCTTGCATAGCCTGTGCTGATTTAGTTGCGTTGGAAATTAACTGGAAATAATCCTGCATATTGCGGGTGGGGTACTACCGAACTATCTGCACAACAGCTTCAGGTCACTACAATGGGGGGTGCGGGGTTTGAGCCTGTCCACAACCACCAGCGTTTCTGTTGTCATTGCCATTTTTTCTGCTGTGATTTCAACATTAACGTCTTCCAGCGTTGCCACAGTTCTGTTCATGCTGTGGAAGAGCAGAAGGTCATGAGAAAGAAATGCTGTTGGTCAGTGATGATGAGGTCCGAGTCTGCCCCTTGTGGACGACCTTTTCTCAAGACAAACAAAAACTATGCAGGGAAGTGTGTGAACAATGAAACTGACATAGCCGTGATTAAACACCAATCTCTGCCCTAAAGTTTTAGCCTCAACGTTTGAGAGTTGCCAAACGTTATAGCACCTGCAATGACAATAAATAGATCCCACTTTCCTTTTATTATGCAAATCTCCATATCCGAGCGCACTGGGATTAATACACTACAGGAAGAAAACTCAAGTGCAGGTTTGGCGTCATCTGGCTCATCACGTGGAAAATTCTTGTTAAAAATGTTCAGTCAAACTGGGAGCGAAACGCCTACAGAGGCCACCTACAACTGCATGACACATCCTGCATTAGATGAAGGTTGCACCAGTGAATATGTGTGTAAAACAGTTTCCTCCAGCTAATAAACAGTTTTCTGTGTTGTGATGGGGAGTTTTCTCGTGCTGCACAACCTTCAGAGGCCATTGATTCCCAAACCCCAAATAATCTGCTGCAGTGGGGGGAGTGAAACAGGACCAATCACACAACGATGCCTCTTAACTCATCAGGATGAAAACTGAATCCTGCTTCCTTCTTCTTTACCTACAACTGCAACCAAACCCCAGCAGCTCAGAAACTAAAGCTTTTCATGCACTAACTGCAGCACAAACACACATGCAGCCCGTTATGTAGACTGAGTTTTGAAAAAGAGGAATAACGGCTGAATCCATTTTTTAATCCAAGTGTAAATTGAACATCGAGAGGGGATGATGCAGCCAGAAGGAAACTGATGGAGATGCTGTGCATGTGCTTCTCTTTAAAGCCATTTTCTCTTTAAAAAGTACTATGAATAAATCTTAAATAGCTCAATGGTAGCCGGAGTCCAGGGGTTCGTAAACTGGACTTTGAAAGCTCTGTTCACTTACTCTGATCAACTCTAGTCTGTTTGAGCTAATCTGATGTCTCAAAGTTGGTGACATTTTCATTAACAAGCCGGAAAACTTTGATCACCTGGTGGTTTGTGAGTGCGGATGGTGATGGTGTTCGCTTATTCTTCTGCCAAGAAAGCACCAAGCCAGGGGAAGCTACGGTTCTAGGAACTGAGACTGTTGTAACACAACACATGTAAATGATAGAATCAATCACAGCTGTACGTCTGCTTACAACAACAAAGCCGAGTGTTTACAGCATCAATCTGTCCATCAAATGCTGTGTAGTATCTTCGGAGAGCTTACGACTATATATCTGTACCAAAATGCTTCAATCATGCATTTATAGTTTCTGCTGCAGCAGAAAAACAAGAAGAAGAAAAGTAAAGGAAAAAAAAAATAACTTGTTTTGCTTTGCACGAGCTGATAACTGACCTGAGAATTTCTAATCATGATCCATTATTCATTGGCATCTAAACAATTGAGTTTAGATGCCAATGAATAATGGATCATGATTAGAAATTCTCAGGTCAGTTATCAGCTCGTGTTTGGTGAACATATCAACATGAAGGAGTCTTGATGTTGTATGAGGAGTTTAACAGGTGAAACACTGTCATGTCACAAACACTGCAATAACACTGAAATTATGGTCACATCAAGCCGAACCCAAAGGAAAAAAACTAAGTAATACATTACAGTATATTAATTCATATTAATTAATAATACCAGAACATGAAGCTCTGTATATCACACGTGTTCATCCTGTGTTTATTTCCCTGAGCCTCAAACTGAAATTAATAGCGGTTGTTTCTTGATGCTGATGTTGCATACAATCATTTTCCGGAGCGAAAATAAATCCTCCCCACGCCCACACACACACACACACACACACACACACACACACACACACACACACACACACACACACACACAGACAAACACACACAGCAGAAGAGCAGGAAGTGAAGAGGAAACAGTGTGACATCCACAGCAAGAAAGAAAAAGCATTTGTTCCTCACCAGATTCTCAGAGGAAGGACGAGCGATGGGAAGCAGCCACAGACGACTATTTCAACGGGAATCTCGGGGGCAAAAGTCCAGTCTGGAAAAAACAAAATGTAGATGGGTATAGGAGGATGGGAGTGTAAAGACTAAACCTCAGAAACAGATAAATGTAACAAAATCTAATGAGAATGACAATCAACTGATCTGTTCATCAACCAGCAGAGGAAGCCACAGGCTTTATTAATGTTACAGCTTGTATTCTGCGTCAGCAGCTTTCACTGTTTTCCTGCTTCACCTGTCAATCAAACACAGAAGCTGGAAACGTTGCGTTTACTGAGCTGGAGGTGACTTCATCTGTGGAGGCTAATAAACATCGCTCCCTGTGCACCAAAAAGCTGTGGTCCTAGACCCAAAGACCAGCAGCCATTAATCTAAGATGCATCCGTGTGGCTAAAAGCTTTTAACGCTTAACAACTAACTGCAACTCCATATTTTTGTGGAAATACAATTATGTGTTTCCAGTTTCATCAACTTGCAGTCTATGTCATGTCTTTAACTTAGCTTAGCATAACGGCTGGTTTTAAGGATGAACTACAACACAGACCATGATCCGGACCTTGTCACCGACATCAGTGAGCTTGTGTTGACTTGTCCGACAGAGTTACAGAGATAAAGTATCGTGATTCTGCAGGCAGAGCTCATTCTGCTTGACTTTTGGGGAGTAACACTGCGGTCAGGCTCTTGTGGGGCGGAGAGGCAGATAGGAGGAGTGAACTCCATGAAACCAGAGTCTTGTCTTTATTTTGTCCTCCCCGGCGACTTCTGTGCTCCGTCCAGATGGCAGCTCGTCTCTGCAGCCATATAGAACAGGGGGAGGCGACACGACGCCTGTCAAAGATCCCGGAAAATTCTGCCCCGGAGCCCAATCGAAGCCAGCGCCAACAAACCATCACCCCACATGCCGACGGTCTAATCTACATCCACATCAAGCATAATGGGGGGGGAGGCTGTAGTCATCCATAACCGTGGGAGGTCCCAGGCTGTTTTTACTGCAGCTGATGGCAGGAGTGCTGCTGTTGTTCGTGTGCTAACAGCCCTCAGATGGCTTCAGGACAACAGACAGATTGGCTCGTAGTGTGAAACAACAGCAGCCATTAAAATCTGTGCTTGATACGACCTGGGGGGGGGGGGGGGGGGGGGGGCATCCATCCATCCCCTCCCCCACTGTGAAAGTGTGCATTTCCTCTCTCTTTTCTCCTCTTCTGAGCTTAGTTGACAGAAACAGAATGAAATTGGCAGATTCTGATCAGGTTACGTGCACATGGACTGTGTGCTGAACAGAGGAAGGGGATTTTCTTTATTGCTCACGGTAAAGCTTTAAAGGAATTTAGCACTGGCCCACGCTGAGGAATAAATTAGTCATTTCTTAAATGGGTTTTTTTTTTAAAGGTTTTCTAAATATACAAACATCCCCGTGCCAGCAAGGTGGTGAGGTGGGACTAAATCAAGAAATCTCTAGCTGATCAGTGCACTTGTACAGGTTCTTGTCAGCTTTCTGCAGTAACATAATCTGTATATAATGTATAGAGACCTGGAAACCACCTGAAGGATTTTAATTTCGTGGCGTAAACCGGTTTGAGATCAGTGTTTTTTTTTGCACAATTAATGAAGGTCTTTTTTCCCCAATTTGCTCCTATGTTCCTCATCAGGGGGGGGCCATGTATAACAATGCATTTTGGGGCAGTGGTGGCCTAAAGGTTAAAGAAGATGGCTCAGTCCTCAGATCAGCAGGATTAAATGTGGGTGGGACAAAGCAACATGTTTTCCTGAGCGAGGCCCTGAACTCCTGCCGGCTGACTGTGGTTATACTGAGCAGCTTCCAGGTGTGAATGTGTAGCTGTGTCAGTGTGATCAAGGTGTTCCCGAAAAACAGAGGAGACCTCTCAGTGAAAAACTGAAAAACCTCCGTGATGATGTCATCTGGAGGCGTTTCTCAGCTAGAAACAAAAAAGAATTTAATTCCGGAAGGCGGACAAAAGCTTTAAGCCATTCATATACATGTGAATCAAGCTGAGAATCCGTCACCTGAGTCAGTCCTACCAAGATGAGAACCACAACCTCAAAGTGTTCATTACAGCTGTAACCCTTCCTCCCGTTCCTTTCCTGAAGCCCTTAGACTGGAGGCCTTGTTCTGTGGAAAATATGTATCTACAGCTAATATGAGCTAACAAGGTTTTTAGTTGAACCTGCCGTCCTTGTGTGGTGGACTGAAGCTTTTAATTTGAAACTTTTGACTGTGGAGTTTGTCGAACATGGGAAGAACCTTTTGGAGGGATCAAAGCAAGCAAAGATAGTTTCAGGGTTTATGATTTTTAGGGTAGATTTGAAGAATTGTGGGCCAGGGCTTTAGTATTAGTAAGGCACAGCTAAAAATAAGCTGGGGAAGGGGATTTCTGTTAATCTATTATTAATGTACAGTAACCACATAAGCAGAGATGCAGAGTAACTGCACTGACAAACTGTACAGAACCAACAAATTCAAAGTCATCATTAATCCATCTGATCCAGAATCAAGAAATTCACCTTTTTGTACAGTATATGTAGATTTGAAAGGTTAAAGTTAAAGTTCTCAGTTTTCAAACTGTCCAGAGCTCCAAACAGAACAAGCCTGATTCATATTTATCACTAATAATACTCTTAGGTTAATCAGTCCCTCCGATTAATTTCATTCATGTCCTGTAAAGTCTGTGCAAGAATCAGGCATTTTAAGCTGCCTTGAAAAAATAAAGTCCTGTGAAATCCTGCAGGGATCGACAGTAATGACAAAAGTATGAAGCTGTTAATGCTCCAATTTCTTTGACTCAAAAGCCTAAAAATGCTGATAAAAACATTAGCACGTAGTCAAACAGATAAACTCCACCTACGGAATTAATATCATCAGGATCCAACATGAACCATCACGTTTACTGGAATTTTCAAACCGGATTCCAGTCGCACTCACTTCAGCTTTCTGTGACACATTCATCAGTTCTGCTCAAACACATGAAGGACCTCACATACAAAACAGCAGCTCAGAGTTTATCACATCACAACAAACCTGAGTCACATTGGACTGATGCCAATTAGCAGCTGTTTGCAGCTGCAAACGAGATCTGGCAGTCGGCACTTTGGCATCATCTATTCTGAGCAACGTGACACGAATGACGGAGGAGAAATCATCTGTCATCAAACTGCAGGTGCAGTTCAAAATGATTCAACATGTCAAGTGGAGCCACGTGGAAAAATCATGACTCCGACCGGCCGAGTGGAGCAACAAACGGCAGCCACGAGTCAAAGCAGACTGTTGGCTAATGCAGCTAATCAGCAGCTGAGCTAAAAGCATCCATTAGCATAGCAGTGGTGTCAGCAGCGGAGTCTTTACGAACATTTGTTTTCCAATTGAAGAAAAAAAAAATCCCTCACCACAGACAGTAGGGGCTAGTGTTTAGATCACGATGGGGAAACTGTGTTTCACATCAGGATCAGCTTCCTTTAAAATCTGCATTTCATGTTGGTTTAAGAGTCTGACACAGCTGCTAAACACAACCTTTACATGTCCAAAAGGACGAAAGACAAGTGATGCTTTGCACTGTCTGAACATGTCGTCTGGTGTTGGATTTGGCTGCTTTGCAAATCAGTAAAAAAAATATATGCACAATTCAAACGGTTCAGAAAGAAAGTTGGTGCTGCAAAGTGAAGAGAACACGTCATCTGTGCTGAATTCTAAAAGTTCCTTTGTTCTGAAAAGAGAACATCAGAACTTCAGACTGAGCGATGCTTTGAAGCTTTTAGTTGGGAACTGTGTGTAACTGCGTTTTCTAAAGGGAACAGCAAACTGTAGCAGCGTGTTTCTGAAGCCTCGTTATGCTGTCACTCATCGGAGATGGTCCACGTTAATTTAATGCTTCGCTTACGGCCACACAGACACCGCACAGCCATGTTTTAACCTGATAGGGATGAAACGGCGAAGATCTGATTGATAACATCACCATTATTCACTATGTTTGGTAAATTTCCTGTGTGGTAATAATTAATAAAAATAACAACAACAACAACAACAACAACGGTGGTTCTCCACATTTGTCAGCATCAGTTCAGTGAATAGCAATACTCTTCCTCTTCTCCATCAGCCAAGTCGTAGCAGGAATTCATAACGATAATTAACTAGAGCTGTGGCTCAATTCAGAGGCCTCATCCTTCAGGGAAAACCGTCTATGAAGACATGTCCTGCATAGGCTGAAATGAGATTTGCATCATCGGCCATGGCTAAACTAAAACATCACTAACGTCATGTACTTTTACACAATTTCCCGGCATTTATTTATTTTTTATTAACCTTTGTATTGTTACATTGTTCAAGTTCTGTGTCCACACAAAGACACGTTAGGGCACAGAGGGTTCACCCACCTCAGTTGCCAGGCGGTTGCCAGGGGAAAGAAAGCTGCATTTGAAGGAGCATCGACATGAGGTGACTTATTCACTCTGCTGTGACACAGTCAGTCAGCGTATGCAGCACTAAAAAGACTCAAGTCATCACGGACACAACATATTGTCTAGTCTGGAACTAATATAAGACGACGCAGGGATAGAAATTTTTTTTTTTATCATTTTGTGGTTCACAACGACATATGTCCCACTGCCCCTCTACCTCTTCATGCTGTAAGCGTGACTCTGTTGAGCTAAAGACAGATTTTAGGTTTGTTGTGTTGAGTTCAAATCTCTGTGCCGCGGACAAATGGAGGCAGCAAAATGCTGCAGGCCTTCTCTAACATTCTCAGCATGTTTGGTGTGAAAGCATCCACAGGCACCGAGGCTTAGGTGTTGGGATGAATTCGGGTTTTGAAGCCTTGGCTTCTCGCTACAGTTGAAACAGACGAGGACGTTGCTGCTGCTGCTGCTGCTGCTGGGTGCAAAACTGAAAAAGAGGAGCGGAGATAAGACAGATTTCCAGATGAGTCTGGGGAGCTTGGGAGGGATTTTGGCTTTGGTTGGAGGTGGGAGAACGAAGGAGGGATCGCGGGGGGTTAAGGGATTTCACTACACGTCTTCTCCTGTTTGGTATGAAGGAGGGGAAAGCAGCAAAGTGATTCTTTACTTCCTCTGAGGCGAAAACATTCAGATGTTTCTAGAGGATCTGAGTTTTCACTGCGCAGATTCCTGTAAAAAAGGTTCAGGTCAGAAAATGTTTCCCTGCTAAAAAGTGAATGTGCTGCAGATAACGCTGAGTATTTCCTGGTCATTTGTAATCCCACTTGTATCTGTGTTGTGTTATCTTTATCTCAAACACACACACACAGATATCCACTCTACATGCACCATTAACCCATAGATTCGCTCTCCCTGCTGCCTCAGTTGCTGGTGGAGCTGGCGGAGTATTTCAGAGCGAGCGGTGCAGTATAATAAGGTTATCACAGCATCGCTCTGCGCTCCGTTGCCTCCGCTCAGCTCCCAGCTACACCAGTGCTACTCCCAGTGCTCACTGGCTGAACCTCGGGCCAACAAAGGCCTCCCCTCAGTTTCACAATCACATGTTGGTCTCCACCCCTGAGGTTTGCTACAGCAGCTGTGTGTGCTGTTGGTTAACAGGTTCGAGCCTCTAGAGAAAATCCCAAAATATGCAACTGCTGAGTACAATCATGCAGTCGTGGTTTTAGCACAAGGCCTCTGTCTCTTTGACTTAATGTTGCGTCAGACACCGGGCGCTGATCTAAACCTGGCTCGCCACATCACAGTGACGATGAATGATTCAAATCAACCCGAGTTCATCAGACTGACTCTGCTGCCAACTCTGGCCCACAGCTGGCACCGCTTCTCGGCCCACTTTGGCCCAGTTCCACACCCTAAAACCAAACCTGGCAGCCTCAACAGATTCGACACGCATCTGCTCCTCCGGGTGCCAGAACACAGCAGAGGGAACTGAGTGTGACTGAGAGAATCCCGAATGTGATTTCACTGCCTCTCCTGCGTAGAACATAATGTTCCTAATGACATTTCTGATGTTTTGCTCCCATCTTACACACTTTCAATCCGACAGCCTGAACAGTCAGAGGATTTGAGGAAAGGATGACGAACAAATGTAACAGAGGTGATTGTGAAGAAAACATCAGTCAAAAGCTGAAAATGTCTCTAAACATCGACAAACTTGAAGAATTTTACAGTGGCACATATTAGGCTGATTCTGGCCGCAGTGGTTTAATGGTGGTGATACAGGAAAAGTTTCAAACACCTGCTCATAATTTCCAGTACTGTATTTAAGTGTAATACAGTATATTCACTCTGCAGATGCACAATGTGAATTAATCTACTGAAATAAGAAATGATGACGGTACAGAAAGGCTGTTTGCAGTTTACAGAATGAATGTGATGGCTGTAGCCCAGTTAGTAGAGCAGCTGTCCACCACATGTTTCTTCTGGCTACATGTCCAAGTGTCCTCAGTTTTTTTTGGTTTCCGCAGAAACTTTAATTCTAAAAGGCTCACGTGGAACTAATCTGGACCTCCAGGTTACCAGCATGGCCCAGTTTAATAGTGTTTAAATACTTTGGAAATCACTCTTACTGTAGTAAAGCCACGTTTGCACTTAAAGTACATTTTAGAGGATGTACTCAGTAAAGGATTCTAGTTCAAGTTCTACTTGTAGTAAAACACTGTTTAGGACAAACACCCTTAAGTATAAAGTTTGTGTACTTTTACCACAATTAAAAGTGTGTTTTCAAATAAAACACATTTGTACTTGATAGTTAGTTTGTCGGAGCTGCTTATGAGCGTCTGCCTGCTGGAAGCTTTCCTGAAGTTGGTGTCAGCTTCTAATAAAAACGCCCAAGTGAACAAATGACAGGCTAGAGACAAACTGAGGTGGAGTGTAACACGTTCCTGTTGCAGTCACACATCACACACACACACACACACACACACACACAGGCTGAACACACAGACCAGATGTAAACAACCTGCTCTGACATTTACATACAGATTAACCTCGTCAATCAGCATCTTGCTTTCTCCCTTTGGCCCAGGAAAAGTCAATCTTTGGGTCAACAGAACAGGAAGTGAGATAACAGACAATTCAGGCTGAGGCTACGCTGACGTGTCTCTAGAGGTGTCACACTGAAAGAGTGCACGGAACTTTAGAAGTATGTAAAAAGCTTTACAACAACTGCACGCTGACTAATGCTGAACTGATTACTGAGTTAAATGTTTTGTTCACAACATCATTCGGAGCTCTGATAAACTCTAACGTGCATTTTTACAAATTGCCAAAACCTAATTCAGTTTTATGGAAAAATAAGTAAGAGTGTAACCTGTAGTTAAAATAATTACCATGGTTGTAAATCAAATTAAAAGACTCTAATCTGGGCTGCAAATTAAAAACAACACAGCAGTCAAGAAAAGGTTTCTAGCCTGTTTATGGACATTGAGAAATGTTGTCCAACACATTTAAAAGACTGATAAAGATGTTGATTCTTGAAAGCTGTGGATCAAGGTGCAGATCATAACTCAAGGTTTCCGGTTCAAATCTGACCAGACACGTCATCTGTCCCCTGCTATAATTTATCAAAATGTATTAATTCAAGATTAAAAAAATGAAACAAAAATTAAACCATGTTTCGAAATGTCGACCGTCTGATCCAACACCCAGATCACAAATGAACTGTCACATTTGTTTAGCTGCTGGTTCTCCGTTCAGTATAGTTCTACGTAGTTTGTCACAGGCCGCCTGATGTTTCTGATGTGCACGCACGGCACCTTGTCCTTAAAGAGTAAAGTTTATCTAGAAGTTGTTGGCTCCATTTTCTGTTCACGTCTGAGGAATCCGGAGGGTTTATTGAAAACCTTTAGTAATAAATAATTCACCTGAGTTCATCGTCCAGTTCTCTTGTGCTGTTTGCAGATTTGTGTCACTTATTTGGTGATTAATTACATCCATCCACATTCATTGAGCCTGTTGTCATGTCGACTGCTCCAGTTATCTTTCCGTGATGTCAGACAGTTTAAATACAGCACAGCCAAAACCGAGGCACCGTTAGCGTCAGTTAGCAGGTTCTTGTCTCCTAGTAAAATCTGCTCCAACTGAAGGAGGAGAAGCATTTTCTAATATTTACAACTTTGTTTGCTTATTGTCAATGCGCACAATGTGCTAAAAGGTTTCATAGAATCTCAGTATCACGATAAATCGTGCAGGCTATAAATCTGTTGGGCTCTGTTGCAGGCGACACCATTCTCCAGCTCTAACCTACGCGACCTTTGACCTGACCTAACATGTTTTACATCTATTTTTATATCCAACCCTCAGCCAAGCAAAAAGTAAACACCTCACACCGGCCTCATATCTACTTTGTATCTGCTTACTGTCAGTCTCTCCAACCTTAAGGCCGCCACTGTTCTTTCCTCAACCTGTGCAAACATCCACTGGAAAGTCTTGAATTACATAAAGAGCTTTTTGAGTTTCACCTGCACACAGTCAGAGCTTGTTTTTCTCCTCCAGAACAAACTGTTTTCTGCCATTTGTCACTCAGAGTGAAAAAACAACCCCAGCAGAGG
Source organism: Channa argus (assembly GCF_033026475.1). NCBI lineage: Eukaryota > Metazoa > Chordata > Actinopteri > Anabantiformes > Channidae > Channa > Channa argus. Next base: position 30,461,396 of record NC_090198.1, read on the forward strand.
AGATAATCCATCATGAAGCCTGGAGAAACCGACGAATGCAGAAGTGAGTGTTTTTATATCAGCACTGCATCACATTACGTTCCCGTTTCCTGTCCTGCCACGTCAATGCAGATCAGTGATAAGATTTTTAACGGTTTAAATTTGTTTTCCATCAGTCAGCGGCTGCATTGATCTGTCCACAGAGGGACATTTGTCCCCTTTAGTTTCCTCTTTAACAAAGCTTTAAACTCCATGTTTTGTCTCGTAGACAGACACTGAAATACTACACATTTGTTATATTTGAAAACTGGATAATGTCTAGACTTTCAAATAAATGTTCACTGGGTTTGAAAAATGTTTGGCAGCATGAGTTGGAAATGACCTTCAGAGGTGCTTGTGCTTTGATCAGGATTTTGAAAAGGGACACCAGCATTTAAATTTTCTGGGCATCAGAAAAAAATTTCACCTCATCATCCTGAGCATCAGAGCGCAGAGATGCACTCTGTCTAAAAAGAGGCTGACAGGAAAACTTAACTTAGAGCAGCAGACACAAAGAGATTAAGTCTGTTTGAGGATCAGTTTCAAGGCAGTCAGACGCCACGAAACAGAAATATCACACACACACACACACACACACACACACGCCATTAGCCCACACCCAGGGAGCTGAGTTCAGGAGCATTTGGAAAATGGATCCTGCATTATTTATGAACAAGATTAACAGCTCATGTTCAGTGCGTTTCCGCTTTTACACCAAAGTCCAAAACATTATCTTCCTTTTTATCTCTGCTCCACCCTGCAGGCCAATGATGTTAGCGTTAACCGAGCCAAGCAGCGGCTCGTCCAGGGGCCACGCCTCGTCTCGTCTCCTTGGGTTCATTAGCAGCGCGCCGCTTTGCCAACAAGGTGATGGCGCCTTCCGTCGGCACAACGAAGATAATGAGCTTCAGCGTCCGTACAGATAAGTCACGAATCACATCACACATACACAGATTTCCCTGCTTATACACACACACACACAGCAGCATGTGTGGGAGCAAAGGTAGAGAGGTGTTCGAACACAGCAGAGACCTGAGTCACATCCCACACAGAGCTATAAAAATATAAAGAGCAGCATACTTGTACATTCAGTTGTTCGTGTGAGAGCGTGAAAAAGGCTTTTCCAAAGTTTAGTTTGCAGCTTCATAAAGACACTGGTTCTTCATGTACTGCACTCTGGTGTGTTCAGGTACAGGGAAGAAGCATCAGTCAGCGCTAAAAATGGACTCAAGTAACCAGTCAGGTTTATGTAATAACCTGTAAATGATCTCGTTTACAGGAAAATTCCGGATTAAAGCAACAAGGCTGCTTGATTCCTCAGTGCTGCTGGTTGTCTGATCAGTTTTTGTATTTCTGCTATTTGAAACCATTCAATCCAAAGTCCAACAGCAAGAGAGCAGTGGTTACTCAGACACCTCAGCAGGTTGTCAGGATGATCTTAGTCCTGTCAAATCATGGCCTAATATAATCTAGTACTAAGAAGGTTGTCAGAAATATGGATCTGGTTTAATGCAAAACATATTTCCCTGATCAGCTGCCTCCTAACGCTTCAGTCCTGCTATGTCTTAACGAGCAAGGAACAGCTCCCTGAAATATTTAACTCTCTTTTCTTCTACTCGTTCTCTCTCTCTCTGTCTGTGTTCTCAGTTTCTGCTGTCAGTGCTTCATCCTGACTCAGCAGAAGTTTTCCTCCGTCAAAAACACTCACTCAGGTCTTATAGACTGTGTGTTTAGATTCGTACTTTTGTTGAAAAATAAATGTTCAGTCAAATTAAAAAAGAAAAACTATTTATTTAGAGTTTGATGCCTGAAACACACACACACACACACACACACACACACACACACACACACCAAAAAAGCATGAAAAGTTAATAAAATATTCACGTAACATTGTTGTGGCTAATTCCAAAATTAGCAGAGTAACTCGTTAATTGAATAGGTTCCAGCTCACAATTTTCTGTCAAAATTTATGAGAGAATTAATAATCTGTTCAAAAATAAGATTTCTCAATGCTGCAAAGAATTTAGGTATTTTATCATGTACAGTGAATTAGATTCAGTAACTCTAGAGAAACCACTGTTGAATGTACGTGATCTTTTTTTTTTTTTTTTGCCCTTGTCAGCTAATTAACAAATCACAGGTTGCAGCTCTTATTACAATTTAAAAAAGTCTCGGTTTTTCTAGATTTGTAAAACATTTTGGGAATTGCAAAATCTTAATCTGCAAAGCAACGACGGCTGTCAGATAAATGTAATGGAATAAAAATGTATCATAGAATTTAAGTTAAAAAAAAATTAAACAACAAAATATTTCCTGCCAAATAGTAAACTAGAATTGCAGAGTGCATAGAAACTGTGTTTGAATTCAAATCAAACCATTTTAGATATTCATACATGTCTGTTTTTTCACTGTACTTAACTATGTTTATCATATAAACAACTGTTTCACACGTCTCATGATTTGCTCCTCCTCTGTTATTAGATAAACTGTGTGAGTGATATCAGGCATAAACATCATATCAGCTACTTATCCAAACTTCCTCCTCATGTGTCAAGACTAGAAACAAAGCAAACAAGCAGCCAGGAAAAAAGTGCTGCGTCTCTCACAAAAGCATCATCTCGAGCTGCTCAATCATCAGCTGTCAGAGCGGACGCTCTGGTCAGGAGCGGAGCTGTCAATCAACTGGACAATGACGACATGCTGGGAGCAAAGTTCAGCTCCGGTAGGATTGAAGAGAGGATTCGAGTTAGACACAGGCTGGAAGGATGACAAGTCCACTCCTGGGATTCAGGCGAGGACTTAAAACATCCTTGAACTAATCAGACCAGGTCTCACATATCCATGGAGCAGAGTAGATGCATCTGATTTCTCAGGCTCCAAAAAGTTTCACTTTAAACTACTGACATGATATGAAAGAATTACTGGTATAATTTGACTTCTGAAAACAGACGTCTCCGGTCAAGATGAGTCACTGTGCCGGGTTTTCTCGAGCTGCAGAAACACTATTTGCTCGGCTCCGGACAAACAGCGGCTACAGAGAGAACTTGGACTAACGAGTTACTGACAGATTTAACACTCAATAGTGAAGCTGAAAAGACCCGACCTCATGTTAACCAGAAAGTGCAGCTGCTGCTGAAGGTCAACGTGCATCTGCTAATGATAAACTAAAGAGTCAGAGATTAATGAATCTGTTTCTGCCATCTTGCCAACATCAGTGTCTGAACTCTGAGAACTCACAGTCACTCTTTGGTTTTCACATCCTCCTTAAAGCTGCACTGTAGAGCCGCTGACTTGAGAGCAGCTGTGCTGCAAAGCTAGAAGGTCGAGACAAAAACAGGGCAGAGTTCTGTAAAGTCAGGATGAGTTTTGGATTATTTTTACAGATACAGATTCCTGAGTAAATGATTGAGGTTGTCTGTTCCTCACTGCGCTACGACTGTGAATCATATGAGCAAACATCCATAGGTCTGGTTTGTTCTGTAGTCCTGACTACATCTTGCTGTGTAAACACGAACTAGTAGCACCTGTGTCAGGATTTACACAGTGAAATGACTTCACAAGCATCCTGTACACACACACACACACACCTCATTACCAAATCTATTGTACTTTACTCTTCAGAACCAAATGCAACATTTTCCTTCTAAGCCCTCAGTCTAAAGTGTCGGCTATGACAAACAGGAAGCTGCTAAAAAATCCCCCCAAACCAGTGATTCCAACAGAAAGTGCGATTATCAATGAAAACATAGATCAGAAGGCCTGAAAGTGATGTGTAGCTCATTGAAGCATCATTTACCATGTTAACAAAGCTCTAAATCAGCTGCTATAAAACGCACAACGCAAATCTTTGTGGTGTTTTTGTCTTAATTGGGGTTTTTTGCGGAGGTAATGTCTTTTATTACAGCCAACAGCCTCTGATTTCTCTTTTAAAAAAAGCTCAGCATTCGCACTCTCTTCTGATTTTTTCTTCCTTTTTCCTCAGTTATTTGCAGCCAGGTCATTTTATCATGTTGTGGCTTGTTGCAGCTGCTGCCTGTTGAACACATCTTTATCTTTGTCCTGGAATTAGCCCTTAAGCATTGACTCCATCATCATCATCTTCATTTTAACCACTTCCTGACAAACTTTTTTGATTACAGAATGTAACATGGTAGCATGCAGCACAACAAGCACGGCCATGTGCTCTGTCCATGAAGGAGTCCACAAACACAGAACATCTGCTGGTCTCCATAACTGGGGTTAGAGAAATCTGGTTCTCAGATTTTTGAGCCTCATCTATGATGAGCCTTGCTTCCAAAATAAGGCAGAAGAGGACAAATTAGATACTGATGTGCTCAGTGTAAACATGGTTTTACTGCAACCAATTACTTAAATGGGTGTAAATGCAGACAGTGATCCTTCAAACTTCCAGTCACTAAAAATGAGCTTGTCAGCAGGACCAGAGGTAAAAACATTTGATTACTCAGATAAAGACAAGTGTGGGACACTTCAAGCTTTTCCCCAAAGACTTTTGCTGCGGCCTGTCTGTATGTGGAACCTGAAAACGACGGCAGATGAGGGAAAAAAAAAAAAAAAAACAAGACAAGAGCAGCCCCCAAGTGGACCGAACTTTCCGTCTTACCTAAAAGAGCATGTGTAGAGCATCAGCAGAGAAACGTCCCATCTGTCAGAGCTACATCCAGCTCATCGTGCACAGACACGCTGATCCATCTGCTTATGCTGACGCCCACAGCTGATCTGAATACGAAGACAATCAGGATGGGGACAAAAGAGAGCTGACGCCTCCTGGGGCTAAAACACCTCACCCCCACCCCCTCAACACCTCGCTTCACTCATCCCTCATTCATGTGGCCATGCAGGAATCCCCCTCCATCTCCCTCAATCTGCCCATAGGGCCAACACCCCCCTGCTTTGGCCATTTAAATGCAGGGATCATGTTGAGAAGCTACAGGTTAGACACAGCCCATTAGAACAAACCCCCCCCCCCCACAAACACGGACAGAAAATTCATGTTGTACTTTCTCCTATGAATGAAAGATTTCCATACACAGGAATTTATGGAAATCTTTTATTTATTTTTGTCCTTTCGGTTTATCCCGTGAGTTCAGTGTCGCCACAGTGGATCATTGTCCGCATGTTGATTTGGCACAGTTTTTAAGCCGGATGCTCTTCCTGACACAACCCTCCCCAATTTCTACCAGGACGGCACTGCACAGCTGGGGAGGGGAAAGGGCTGTGTAATGGCCAGAAACACTGACATACAGCCGGGACCGGGGATCAAACCACTGACCCTGTGGTCCGTGTACGACTGCCTTACCAACCGCCCCTATAGTGTATTAAAAAAAAGGCCATAACCATGTGGTCACATGATTAAAAATACTAACAACGCTCAGTTTAGAGATCACTTCTGTTGTTATTTTAATTTAAATCTAGACATAAACAGAATCTTTTTTAATGATAAGTAATTTGTCAAATTGAAACAAAACACAGTCCAGCTAAGGGTCCACATTGTCCAACTAAACACCCGTTCGCTTTATTTTCATTTATTCATTCTGGCTTTTAGTGTGATAAAATCCAGGACCTCGTCACCGTAACAACTCTTTTCTTTCACTTAACACAAACTCAAGTAGCTAAAGTGCAACCGGAGCCTCCAATTTCAGCAACAGGGTGCCATTAGGGATTAACATTAACAGAAACCAGCAGACTTGTTCAGGCTACTAGATCTATTTTAACAGCATAAACAGGCCTGGTTAATGGACCAGGGAAAGAAACTAGACGACAAAAGTTAATTCAGACTTTATGTATTTTTGTGTGCATCTACATTTGGTTGACTAACTATTTACCACAAAGTTATCAAAAAAAGAAGAGTTGTGACGTCGCTGCTTGTATATCACATCAGGTCAAAACACAACTGCACATGACAAATCCACCGATCAGCCGCAGCATTAATACGACCTATAATAAGAATATTGCACCTTTCACACATGGACTACAAACCTGAAATTCCTGGTTTGTGTGGACCAGGAATTGCCTGAGTAAGATGCTCCTGACATTATCCCAGACTTTCTCCTGTGAGCCCCCCTAGTACAAAGTCTGCTTTCTGTGCATGAGCTCACGTGTGCACGCTGCTCTGTCCTGAATTGTCATGAGGATTAAAAGTGAACAAACAGGCGCGTTGACAAAGCCATGATGTGCTGTGAAGTGAACACTGTGTGCCCCACTTTTCTATCATGTTTCAATCCTGTGTGCGCTGACCCTGCACTGAAATCACTTATGTGAAACAGGCTCAAGATGTAATTTACTCAGGAAAAAAACATTATAAACTAACAAAAGATGATCCATCATAACCACCTGTCAGCACATAAAGTGGTTAATCAGCTCCACCAACAGTGACCTCTGACCCTGAGTCTTTAATAATCATTGTACATGTTTAACCATGTACTGAGCTGCAGAGAGGACATGTTGACCCTGGTCCTTCATGTCAGCAGTAAGACCACCAGTGCTAATGCTGTGGCCTATTGCTGTGTGACAGTAATGGTTTTATTTCTCCTCGGTAAGAGCATTAGATTTCTGTCACGTTAAAGTTGGAGGGGTTTTGCAAGACACACACACACACACACACACACACACACACACACCAGAAATAGGAACACAAGAAAAAAGCAGGGTCCTCTATAAAAAGAAACCAAATCAGAGTTGGACTCCCACGTGCAGCTTGGAGCTGAGAGCGATCAGCACTGCAGCAACATTGCTCTGTTTTCCACAACCAACTAACCTGAAGAGAAGAAGGACACAGGTCAAGCTTTATCCCCCTGTTGCCGGTGACAACATGTCGGGTATGGAACACAGGGGGAACCCAATCCTACAAATTCTCAGGTAAATGTTGGTTTGTCATGATCCACCAAATTAAAATTCAATGCAGCAGATTTATCCAGAGTTAGATAGAAACATACCCACTAATATCATCTTTCTGGATCTTCAAGACTCTAATGCACAGTCTGACTGGAGATGTGCCAGAAAGATATGAAGCTCAGAAAACATTCTGGTGCAGCTCAACAATGATCACAAATCGGCACGATGTAGGGAGTTGAGAAATTTAGGCAAAGCTGCTGTGGCACATCAGATTTTCCAAATAAATAAATGGCGCAGTAAAGTAAAGACTTATGAGAGCTGAGAAGAAAAATCCCAAAACAACAGTCAGTAACATTAGCAACTTCCACAGAGCTGAAGGTATCACAAGCTACCATCTGCAGAAAACCTCCTGAGCAGATGAAACCCATCCTCAACAGGAAGAATGAAAAAGTCAGGTTGGAATTGATAAAAAAGTCCAGAGATGATCCACAAACGTTTTTTTGCTGCATGGCTGTTCCTGGAACAGGCTCACTGATCGTGATGAACTCATGATGGCAGCAAGAAAAACAAATTAGGAGGTGGATAAACATTTTGTCTGCTAATCTAAGTGGAGGAGCTTCATCCTGCAGCAAGACAGTCAGTCAGGATTCTTTAAATTCCGACGGTTCCCGTGTTGGATTAGTTGTGTGTGTTTCCCCTTTATTTCGGTCACTCGGCTGCAACACGAACACACACACAAAAAGAAAAGTCATAAAACACTTGTCACATTTTTAACTGTACAGTATAAAATCTGTGAGCCCGGCTTCAAAATAAGTCAGAGGTGGAGGAGAAATCAGGATACTGCTGCAGGTATTTCCAGTGACCAGGTTTCTAAGGTGCCTGTAAACACACACACACACACACACACACACACACACACACACAAAACACTGTCAATTCAACAAAGGGCTTCAAAGGGGAAAAGTTGGAGGTTTTAGACTGTGTCCATCACTAGAGCTCAACCTAACAGAACATGGATTTGAGCTGATGCCCATTTCACATAATGCCAGATTCAAGTTCTATGTTGTTTAATGTGTTTACAGATAGACTGTAAATTTGAGGTATTGACATCCAAAATTCTTAACGTTTGTCTAATATTTATCATTTGATGTTTAACCTTTGTCTACAGGAGATGAATCAGCCTCAATGTTGTTTAAAAAAAAAAACCTACAGTAACAATAATCCATTAGGAATCGTCAGGTTTTGTAATTCCAGAAACCAAATCCAGAATTTTCTTTGAAGCCATCGCTGAAATGTCAGTGAAGCTAAAATAAAAATCGTAAAACATCAGACCCCTGAGAGGAACAAGGAAGCATTTCCATATTTCATTTGGCAGTTCTCCCAAGCTCCCATCAGTCTCTGATGTGGACCCGTTTTAAAAATCACCAAAATGCTCTTAACACAAGCTCATGATTGAATAAATGACAATAAAACTCCTGTCAGCCGACAGTTTCATGACAAAGCACACATCAAAATGGAGCATGTGTAAGTGTTTAGTGAAAGTGGCGATAAACCAGCCTCCTAACAGCAGTTTGTCTCACTTGTTAACGTTTAACCCTAAGTAACATAAATCTGAAAAAACAGCTTTCAGCCATAAGGGAGTGAAAACACAAACACAGCAAACACATAATGAGCTGAAACCAGATCACACAGGTCAGAGGTCGCCTGCACGCATTTCAGGACGAAACATGAGCTACTCGATCCGATGAATATGTTCTTCTACTCTCCCTTTTAGTGAAACGCACAGATGAGACGCGATAATGGCCTCTGATCAGAGCTAAAGCAGGGACCACTTGGGCACCACAGAAGCACCATCATCATTTTAAGTAGCCTATTTTATCTGTGGCCTTTGGCAGCATTAAATATTAACAGTCTCTTATGTTTCTTTGGTTCCTGGAATCCCCCGGCTTCACAACTGCACATTTGACACGAAAAAACAAACAGTAATAAAACCGGTGAATAATAACACTGTGCATCGAAGAGACGTGCTGTGGATGTGTCCACAGGTCCCTGTGCTGAGTCGGGGACGTTGTGCTAATCTTAAGTGGAATTAGGAGTCCTCCCGAACAGCATGCAGGACGGCATCAGAAACACCCTCCACGCATTTCTAACGCTGGATTAAAGAGGTTGTGTGCATCTTCCTAAAGCTCCTTGGACTTTCATTTCACACTGAAAATCCAATTTTTGACGGTGAATTGCTGCAAGTAAAATACATGTACAGTAGAGTGTGAAGAACATTTTACACCGTGGTGGGACTTATCTGAGAACTGGATCATTACAGCTCATTGACAAAAGAAGCACACAAAGAGACAGAGAGCGAGACAGAGACAGAGAGAGACAGAGACACACACTCATCCATGTATAAAATGCGGCTCTTTCATCGAACTGTTGAAGCACTGATGTCCTGCACTGACCAGCTCCTGTTGTCCGCGGTGGTTTTGACACACATGCTAATCCGCCACAACATTAAGCCAGATGATCTTAATATTGCTATGGAGGACCAGGTTCAGCAGGACCACTCTGAGCAGTCTGCAGCTACAGGGCAACACGTAATACATTCTGTACACACGAAGTAAAAGTACACAGACTCAATAATCAAGTGCAAATGACCTGAAAGATTCCCGACAAGTAGCACTTCAAACCATTTACATAGTTAAAAGTACAACGTTGATAATCTACATTTACAGTACTCCACTAAGAAAATGTGTATTTAAAACCAGCACGTGGTAAAACGTGTACAGTAATTAATTAAAAGAAATGAGGGTCAAAGGTTGAGCTGATTTCACCACTTTATGCTCTGACAGGTGGTTAAGCTATAATGATACATTAGCGTTTATTAGTTCATAATGTTTTTATAAAAAAATCAATCATAATTTTATATATAAACCGCCAGGTGGTGTTAATGTTGTGGCTGATCTGCACAAGATCCCTGGTACAAATGTCCTCGCTAACAAATCATAAATCTACCTATGGACCCATTGGTGCGATGGCTCATCTTCAGCCAGCAGAGAAATCTACAAACCATGAAAACAAGGAATGGATCAAAGTGAATTTGGTAAATGATTTTAATGTGATGGCCCGTCGGCTAATTTCTTAGAAATGAATCAGCCCAACAAAGAAAGACTGCTGAGAATTTCAGAGTGAATTAAGATAAACAAAAGCTGTATTAAGGATGAAGAATCATACAAAAAAAAAATCTGAGGACAAAAAGCTACAAAGCAACTCAGGAAAAAGATTCATATGTAATAAACAGAGAAGTCTGCAAATACAAACATTAATTAATTCAATGATTTATTAATAAAATTAAGCAAGAAAAAAACCTCACACCAGTTTGTGGACAAACTCCATTTTCACACAGAACCAGTGTTTGTACATTTAGTGTGTCCACATCTCCAGCCCACCTCCTTTAAACGGCACAAACAAGACACCTGCAGGATGTGGGTCAACGCTTTGTTAAAGCTGGGTGGAGAAAAACCTCCATCTGATAGCGATGGAGGTGCACAGTGTGGTCCGCTCCACCTACATCAGAGTCCCTACTGAATTTATTTTTGGGCGTCCTTTTACACAACAGAAGAGCAGAGGCGGGAGGAATAAAAATAAATAAATAAAAAAAACTGTACAGGACGTCACAGTTTGAGCTTCTGGCAGCAGCTTCCATTATAGACAGAAGACACAGGCCCGGCCGGCTAATGTCCCTTTCTGCTTGGTCAAACACGTTATTTACGTCTCATTGTGTGCAACCACGGGCCGTAGATAAATCTGCAATTACCCACACGGCCATCAGGTGAGGTTAATGGAGAACCCATTAGCAGAGAGAGCATGGATGGACGGAATAAGGGGAAGAGGACACAGCCACGGGGTAATCAGCTGATATCCTTTGGGATTTCAGCTTAGTGTGAATCAGCGGGCACCCTGCTGCTTACTGCTCGTAGAGAGGTCAGCGATGAAGACGATCAAATGGAAAGAAAAAGGAGACTGCAATTAGTCTCACTGAAAAACCAAAACTACGTCCATCTGTCTCTGACTCCTCTACCGTTTGTGCCTGTCCCAGGTCCACTCGATGTGGATCCCAAACTTTGAGAGAGTTCTCAGTGAGAAGTCTCAGTTCACAACACCCCATCATTGAATGTTCTGGAAAAAGCAGCAGGTCAGGATCAGGAGAGAAAGACGCGAGTTGGAGCTGGTTAAAAGGATAAAAAGAAAAAAAGAATTCATTTCATTTCACTGTGTGGAGATGAAATGAAGCCAGAGTTGGAACTTTGTTACATTCTATATTTCATGAGGAAAACACAGGCGGCAAAGTGGTGGAGTGATTAGTTACCTGCCGGCTGCAGCCTCTCTGTGTGGAGTTTACGTGTTCTCCCTGCACTTGCGTGGGTTTTTGTTCACGTTTCCTCCGACAGTCCAAAGACAAGCATGTCAGGATAATTAGGTGTGAATGGCTGACAGACTGGAGACCTTTCTAGAGTGGACACCGCGCTTTCCCCATTTTTTAATTTTCCTTTCTTCAAGCTCCAGACCTCTACCAGACACCTGGGAGCTTGAGGGTCCTGCGCAGCATCTTAGCTGTTCTTAGGACTGCACACTTCTGGACAGAGATCTCAGATGTTGTTCCTGGAATCTGATTGAGCCGGTGTTCCTATAATCACAGGAACCACTTGTACCTTCACCTTTCACCCAGCCCTTGGCATTTCTCAAGCTTCTAATGTTCCCTGATGGTATCGCTTGGTATTGGTACATCTACCACCACAGCCTTGTTCTTCTGTGTGTCCACAACGTCTATGTCAGGTTGACTGGCCATTACCAGTTTATCAGTCTGTATGTGGAAGTCCGTCAGGATCTTAGCTGTGTCATTCTGAACCAGCTTGGAGATTTGGTTATGGTGTTGTATGTATGTAGTGTTGCTTCACTAAGTTGGTGCTGGTTTTCCGTGCAGCGTGGAGGAGGTCAGCTTAGCTGTACGGGAGCCTAAAGTCAGCTGCTCGCATGAACAATGCTGTTGTTCTCTTGCTGGATCAGGTAGAGAAAGGTAACAGAGTGATCCAGACTGGGATCACAGTTAATAGTTTGTTCTTTTCTGTGATGCCGCTGACGCAGCCAGCGACAAAAGTAAACCGAGTTCCTCAGCAGAGAAAACAGATGTTGCAATTCAGTCAGGTAAGTCGGGTGCAGTGCGTGAGGTGAAAGTTCCCAAAACGTATGTTAGAGACGAGATGAGGATGCTTACGTTCCACAACAGAAACGTAGGCACAAAACCAAGTGTATTCAGTGAAGCGAAAGTGGGAAGAGGAAGAACAGACAGAAAGGTTCTGTCAGACACGAGTGACGTGTCTCTTATGAGACAGTTCTCTTTGTTTCTCCTCAAGGAAACAAAGCATGAAGTGAGTCCAACTGGAGGAACTTTTTCCAGACAGATAAGGGTTTTATACGTCAGACAGGTATCACGAGGAACAATCGTCCAGGAAATATTCAGATTAGGGAAACTGGTCCTTAAACTCAGTAATGGCGACTAAGGCTGCACTGATTTGCACCTTAACGCATTTGCTGTTTTTACTGTTTTCTCTTTTATCTCACTCAACATGGATGTTTTTCGAGTGGGAAGTTTAAAGTGTTTGAAACTGCTAAAATGAAGTGCACTGGTGTTTTATTTATACACACCGATAATGAAGCAGACTGGAATAACGAATGGGAAGGAGAAGTGATTTTAAGCCATAACACCACACTGAGTGGAGGCGTCAGCTTCCTCTTCTCCACAGCATTCTCTCCACGTTCCCTGGAGGTCCAGCATATCACAGAGGGGAGGTTTCTTTTAGCCAAAGCTTGTTTTGACCACGTTTAACATCCATGCTCGAACTAAAGGTACAGAGAAAAAGTTGGTTTTGAAGAAGGTCTGATGGACTGTTCTTGGATTGGGATTTTACCTGCACTGAAAATCAACGTCTAGATCGCAGTCAGGCTGATCCTCACTCAGCTTCCCAACAAGCTCTTAAGCAGCTGGTTTCTTCTCATGGCCTGGTGAATGTATAGAGAAGGATGCACAACAATTGCAGGCAGCACACATGGTCCCACCTAAGGGAGGACATCATGTCCTTACCCCCACTAGACCGGTTTTACTGTCTTAAACATCACTTAAAAATTATGCCAGTTGGTTTTTTCAGATCATTCTTTGCTCTTATTTAATGCTCAGAAATATTTGACCAAAAGTTGCATATTGGAACTTTAACTATTTTAACTTAAGATTAAACTGTAAAGAGGCTCTTAGTTATTTATGGGCTGCTTTTAAACAGAAGAAGGGTTTATGCATCTTGTGCAGTGGGATTATGGAAAAAGTCAAATTAAACTTTAGTTTCAGCAGCACACTGTCAATGTTACTCGAGATGTTGCCGGATCTATTAAGAACCTGGAGACTGATATTGTGGAAGTAGAGGTGATGAGTTAGACCACAGGAAACGGGGGATTTTTAAATAATAAATAAATAAATGGCTTTAGCCAACCTGCTGGTCCTGAAAGTACTGGGTGCATTTGTGAGGTCCAGAACTGCATAAAGCGCATTGACAAAACGAGACTGCAATAGATCCGTCCTGTTTGGACAGAGAAACTGGGCTCAGTTCATTGCCTCCACCTAAAGTGGAGAATTTTATATAAGCCTCTCTAAAAGAAAAATAAATAACAAAAAAAAACACCTCCAGTGGCTTATTTTATATGGTGCGATTACCAAAAATGCTGTTTTGTCTGTGCTAAATCCTGCTGTTTTAAATAAGAGTCCATTGTGCAAATTGCAAGAAACAGTAGTATTTCATGTTTTTACTGAATGTAGGAGACTCTAATTCCTTCACCTTTCCAAGATGCGTTGAACCTTTTTAAGCAAAGTATAAAAGCAGAGTTGAGGCTAGAGTTCCATTTTTATAAATCATCAATGTCGCTTTTTCTCCTTCATCTGACACGTTGCAAATCATTGGTGCTATGAGAACTTAATTTGTAATGTGTAAGATGAAGAACTGGAATTTGCTGACTTTTTAAACTAGAACTACTTTGATGGTTTTTCCATCCATCCATTCATCCCACTTCTCATCAGGTTGCCATGGTTTCACCAACTCCTGATGTAGACCTCACCGACCCTGGCGACGTCCAAGTTAGTGCGACTCGCGTTTCCAACACTGGAGAATGACCGAGCCTGACAGACCTGAAACAGCCCTTAATTTTCAATCTTCTTAAAACCAGCAATTAGTCCGGTGCATGAAGGTGGAAACTGCAGACTTTTTCCTTTTCTCTTTTCATTCATCAAACTTCTTTTGGCAGCTTTTGTGTGAACAGCTGAACTTAACACTTTCTGAGAGAGACAAATTGTCAGTTGTTACTTTCATTTTCCCATTTGTCCTTCCAAAAGGTGGTGAAAGTGGATTTTTAATCGTCTTATCGAACAAACCCTTTGTGTATATTACTGTACGTGGCAGAAGGCGTCTCAAAGACGAAAAAAAAAAAAGCTATGTATTACAAAAGTTTAAGGTCAAAAGAATAAAAATACATTATTACATTGAACTACATGAGCTGCAGAGCACATTAAAAATCACCCAGCAGAGCTTGTGACATTAATATTACTCTGGATCTAGCGGAGATATTGAACAATCATATTTTGAAAAGAGAGGAGCTCATGTAAGACCAGAGCAGAGACAAATGTCAGCTAGAAGGCAGCAGTGACAAGTATCCAGCAATACAGATGTAGAAGAATTCTTAGTAAAAATGCAGGTTTCAGTCCAAGTCTGCTCCTAAATTCATTTTCATGCTTAAAAAACACCAAGGCAGCACCTTAAGAACCAAAGACAAAATGAGGCCAACGTGAAAACAGCTCCACTGTTTGTCTTCACTCACATCTTTATTCTTGCATCACATACGTGGAGCTAAGACTTAAAAGCTTTTAGGCATTAAAAGCTCTGGACCATAAACCTGATCCAAATTTTCACTTTCCTCCAAGTGATCAATACAGTATTGAACTGATACCATCAGCTGGAAGCCAAATGGCACTTACATAATCTCTATTCTGGTAATAATAGCACCTACTCAACCTGGAAACATTACAACATGCTGACGTACAAGAACATCACACACACACACACACACACACACACACACACACACACACACACACAGTGCAGAAATGTGAATATTAGTGAAGAACTTTCTGGAAAGCTCAGAGCTCCACTTGCCTTTAATAGAAATAATGCACATTGTCAGCAAAGCAAACGTGATGCATCAAAGGAAACTGTCTTCAGCCGTTATGTTTTATGTACATATGTATTATTAATATCTAACATCTAATATGCTGTAAAAGACATTTAATGCTTCCAGGATTCCGTTTTAATCACTTTAATGAGGACACATTTTTGCAACATATTCAATTTGTTTCCCCGACAACATCTGCTCATTAGAGAGTCCGAGCTTGGTTAATGAGGCCATATTCTGCTTTTTCGTGTTCCCAGTTGTATCTGGTGTGATGACAGGTGTCCACCTTAAAAACAAAACTGAGAAAGAAACGACAAAAAGTGAGACTTGTGTCTCTGTCGTGACACCGTCCAGCAGCTCCCACACACTCTGTTTGGAAGCAAACATGTTGGACTTCACACGTCCACCATTCATCCAACAACCTCTGCAAAAATCCATCAGCTGTAGATCTTCTTCAAGATTACGAAAAGGTCCAAGTCAAACAGTATAACTTTATACTTTTTTCGACAGAAAGAACAGAACAAGGACGACAAGTCACTGAATAAATACAGGATTTTAATTGTACAATAGAAACAATAGGAATTTATTATTTAATCCACCAGTAAATCCTCTAAATTGGGGGTCTCCATTTCCTAAATGATTTAGCTTTGCTTTGACACTCTGGGCCTTCAATAGGTTAATAAGGAAAGTTTGCTGCTGCTGTGACGGAGAAGGTGGCTGTACAGACGGACAGGAAGTCCAACGTCTGCGCTGCTCTCAGTTATTCATTAAAACCTGTGGGACGAAGCGTCGCTTTCCTTCTTTTCCAAACTTCAGAGACTGAACTGGTGCTTTCGTTACGTGCTCAATTCCAACATCATTAAAAACGACTTTCATTACTGCGTAAACCTCAAAATAATAAAAGTTTCAATCACTTCGTTGCCAGCTAGAAGAAGAGCATCTCCCACAACAATATGTGTTTCATAATATCACAGGAGCAGAGGAATAAAATAATCACCCAAAGGTGCTAAAAGCATCTTCATAATATTTGCACAATATTTCACATATTTGCTCAAACCACACAGAGCTGCCCTCACATTCCTGAGCGCTTTCTGCTCTTTTATGAAAGATGCTTGGAAAAGACAATTATCAGCTGAAATTCTCCATTTATTTCAGATCCATGTCAACGCCTGAGTTGGGATTTGAAAAGAGCCACACACCTGAAGCTCCGATCATTCAGCACATTAAATGTGGAACATCTGCTCCTCTTCTTCCCTTCCTTGATAAATAATTACCCAGCTGTGGGGACCCATCACCACGGTAACGGGCCACACAGCATCTCTGACCAATGGCAGTGACCATGGATAACGAGGTGTAATCACATGTTCACTGTAATTATCTGCTCTGTTACACTGCAGAGCGAGTCAGCACGTGTCCAGGATCATTTCGGTTTAAACCTGGCCTCTCTACATCACTAAGGTACGACAGGTACGCTCCACGTGCACCTCAGTGATCTAATCACGCGTGTTCCACTCCTGGTTTCTGTTTCTCCAGCAGAGTTTGAACTTGCTGCAGGCATCTACAGTCTGCATTTCAGGTCAGTGCACAGGTGAAGACCAGCCAAGTTCTTCCACACACACTACTTCATTTCTCTAGGCCGCTGACTTTGTGCACAAATTATCAGCACACACACTGAGGTCTAAAATAGATGTCTATGCTTTAGTATTAATAGTAAGAGGATGTCCACATTCATTTGGACATTTAATGTGTCCCCACTGAAAGTTTTACATTGTTGGTTTTATTTGTGTCTTATTAACAGAAGCTTTAAGTTTAACGTTCACTGCTCTTTGTATCTTGTAATGAAAAACATATCTCATATCTCTTTCATCCTACAGCATCTCATTAAATATTTATTCCTAAGTATTTTACATTGAACACAGGGGACCTTTAAGTTTCTAATCCAATCCAAATAAGCCGAACACTACATTTCCCATAATGCAACTCTGAAACTTCCTCCCTGCGTGGCACACACACACACACACACACACACACACACACACACTTTAAACTTTTATTAAAACTAAATTGGTGGCATTTCCCCTTTAACATAAGCCTCTTAAGATATCAGTGCTGTAATCGGTCGGGTTGAAATACCGTCTCCATGCTTGAACACCACCCTGGCACTCGTCACTGGCTCCCTCCACCAAACCCACTCAACGCAGCATTAACATAAGGCGCTCGAGGTGAAGGGTGAAATGGTTCAGCGGCAGCCGAACTCGAGTGAGTCGTCAGGAAATCCAATCGCACACGCAGGAGATTTCCAAGCAAATGTTTCTCATTTCCTAAATGTTATTTTGCTCTTCCCAGTGTGGAGTCGGTGCTAAGTGCTACAAGTGGGGGTTTGGTCCTCGCTCCTCACAGTGCAGGACTTTGGCACATATTCTAACAAAGTGGTAAATATTTAAATGTTGCTCTATAAAAGATTGGGCACACGAGTTCATCCCGCCTCCTTTTTTTTTTTTGAAAGAGGGAAATGAGAAGCATCGCACGCATTTCCTGCAGATTTTCCTGAAGCTCATCTGAGCACAATGCAAAGAGGAAACCTAGGACGCATTTCATCCATTGAATGTCAAACCATGCAGGACTTCTGCCTGAAGTAACAGCTGTTCCATCAGGACCCCAGAGATTAACAGTCAGTGTGTTTACATCCACTGTTGTGACCTGATTACTGTGAATCCAATTCTCCAAAACGTAGAAAACCAACGTTTGATAGAATAGATAAAAACTCGGTTGTATTTGGTATTTTATAGTGGTCGGTCTAATGAGACCTAGCACCCAGCTCTGGTGAACCCCCTGCAGACTGCACTGCACCAAACAGCACGACAAAAGTTCGAAACCAGCTGCAGCCAGATATTTCTCCCAGGAGCTGGTGGAAACCAAACCAGACCTCGACACAAACACACTACGAGTCCTTCAAAAGAAACCACCAAGTATGTGGTTTTGGACTAAACAGGTTTACTGACTACTGGCTTTTGAGCCACACGTGTGTTTTCAAAACCCAAGTCGCCTCGACATGACTGAGAATGATCCATGTCTGACAACCTAACAACGTAGACTGTGAGGCTGCTGGTTTCTTCCCCCGTTTCTAACTTCAGTCAGGCTTTTGTGGCAGCTACCCTGTATTCGTGTTGCTGGTTTCAGTTTTTTCAAAGCCCTTGATCAGTGAAGCTCATTGTAAATCATTTAAGACAAACATGATGAGAGAGGATGCAGAACACAGACACACACACACACACACCCAGGACGTCTGTAACAGTGTCCACTAACTTCATCCCCTGCTGAACATTAAAACATTTGATGTGACCACTCAGTGCTATGATTCAGCCCCCTCCCCCTGGTCTCTGTGCCTGTTTTCATCCGATTCCATTTGCCTCCTCTAGTTTACTCCTTCGCATTTGACTCCTGGCTGATTTGGCGACACCTGAGGTTGCTGACGGGAAATGAACGTGCGTTTGCTGACTACAGCTGCCAAACATCCCTTAAAGTCCGACGTGGATCAGCTGAGGGGGGGGCAGCAGAGACAGAAGACAATTCTCCTGTTCGTCAAAACTTAAACTAGTAAAATAAAGTCACTGTGGGTGTGAAGCTCTTCTCTTGTCTTTAATAACATCTGCAGGTTATTCTGCTCCTCTGTGACTATAGAGACTGAGCTTCTGTTTTCACTGACACTACATGCAACATGTTGGGAATTCTGACAGACTGTGATGAGCATTTATCTGGTGTCGGCTTCATGAGCACATCTGCAGCAGCTGTATGTGTGTGACCGTGTGTTCAGGCTTTATTGGAGCAGGGTCATGACCTTTTAGATGTACTGCACTATTAATACACACACGTGTGAATTGTTATTCGCTGTGATGTTTGAATTTAAATTTTGAAAAAAATAGCATGAGGAGGGGGGAGGGGGTCTGAGCACGGCTCAGTGGAGAAGTATGTAGCTCTTCCAACACGCAGGTCACATGCACCTGACTCTCTCTCACACACACACACACACACACACACACACACACACACACACACACACACTTCATTTTTCAGTCGAGGTTTAAAAGCTGCGTCCTGCTCCTCTGAAGATTCAAACCCGCTACAGACTCACAAAGTACAAATGTCCCTCACCTGTGTCTGTCTGTGGGTCTGGACGTGTAACTTCCAGCGTTGCTCTGAGCTGTGAATCACTCCATACCCTAATCCAGTGGGGGTGGAAAGCATTCAAAAATCCATCCAGATTCAGAGGGAAAGCTCTGCAGCAGGAGGTGCCATTGTCCTCAGTCCAGACTCCGGAATCGGTCTTTGCGCGCAGAGACGCTCACGTTAAAAGCTGAAAGCAAACGCCGCCGCGGATCAGCTGCGCACAGACACACGGAGACACACAGAGACATACGGAGACACACACAGTCCGGAGCAGCGAGACCAGGTGGTTGAGACACCGTGCAAAGATGCTGCAGGGAGTCCGGAGTCCGTGCACTCTGCCCGGGTTGGAGGAGAGAGGACGGTCCTGGTGCCAGATCCTGTCGCGGTTCTCGACGCTCCCGTTCCTGTCGGGTGCAGGTTTGCTGGGAGGTGAACGCACAGTCTGCTTCCTCTGCCCAGCTCCTCCTGAAAACTGAGCTAATCTGCAGCAGCACCCCCCCGCTCGCCACCAACAGGACAAGCTCCACCCCCCTCCCCCCCTCACAGGACCAACCAATAGCAGAACAGCTCTCTCTCTCTGACTGACCCAGACAAAGACCGAGCTTCACAGCAGGAGCCAGTCCCACATATTCAGCCTTGTATTGAGGAGATTTCACGGCACCTGTAGCTCAAAACCCAAGAACCTGCAAAGACAAAAGTTCATGTTCAGACCAAGCTAACACGCACGTCATTCAGTGACCCAAAACTCCAACTAAAGAAAATCACACTGAAATGAATAATTACATAGAAAGTATTTGGACAATTCTGAACCTGAATGTAAATGTGTAAACTCTCCAGTCTTTCAGTTCTTATCATCTATACAAGATGCTCCTCTGTGCTGCTGTTGGTCTGGATCAGAGATGGTGAGAACCTGCAGAGTAATTTCATATCATTTCTTCATTTCAGTTTTTGGGATATTTCACCCATAAGTTCCATTGGGTTTCTTTTTATTTTGTTCTTCAGCTTTTCTGTCTTTGAACAATATGGAAGAACAATAAAGTCTGACGCAGTGCTGTAAAATGAATCCTTTCTCACTTTGGGTGAAGTGTAGAAGAGCTCACAGCACTGCAAATAGACAAAACACAAGCCAGTTTAAAAAATGACTTCATCAATTCGACAACACAGGTGCAAAATTCAACTAAAAATACATCTGCAAATCTAAAAGTCCGTCACTTTTCAGCGGGCCCTGGAAACATTGGTATGACAGTTCTCTCAATGGTTCCGGGGGACATTAAAAAGTGATGTACATTTAGATTTCTAGATGGAGACATTTCCGTTGTGTTGTGCTGTGATTTATTTATTTATTTTGCAGCATGTTTCTTAATGCTGGTCCTGTGTCGTCAAATGGATGAAGTATTACATTTTTTGATGTGCTTGTGTTTTATCATTTTGCAGTGCTGTGAGTCTTTGTCTGCACGTGTCGTGCTACACTGGGTGTCTGGTTTGGTCCACTGTAGGTCCTGCATGTCAAAGACCTGTGCACATGAATGAATGAAGACAGGTTTCTTAAGAAAATCTCTTTTTACAGTGTTTCAACAGGTCATCTGAGAAAGAGAGCAGGTGCAGCGAGCAGCAGGGTTCGTTCTCTCTGATACAAAATCACCATGGGATGTTGCATTTTGTTGTCCCCTGTGTGGTGACTGATGGAAAGAAAAAAATGTGAGCACATGTTGTATTGTTTGAGGGAAAGCTTTTCTTGCATGTTTTCAATGGGAACATTTTGCAATAAAAAAAAAAAAATAAGTGTCATTTTGGGCAGTGAGCTTCTGTTTCGGGCCACAAGCGTCTCCACAAATGAGGAAACCTGGAAACACGGTATTTGACTTGTTCGCCACGGTTTTTTCTTTACCCTGTACACAGTCAGAGGAGTGTGGGTGTATTATGTACTGTGAAGCTCCACAGCACCAAGATAAAGTACTTCGTAATAACCTTGTGTTGAATATCTGGACAAACAGGTTAAAAAACATCTTAATCCCTGCACAGTTGCTGTGTTTCTCTTTTGTGATTTTATTTCTTTACTTTTGCGATTGTCGATCTCATTTTCACCAAAATATGTTTGGATCATCCAAATTGCTTTTGGAGCAAATGAAGCTACAGTACAAGTACTTGAATACTTGCAGATACTACATGCACAGTTAATCGTTGAGTATCTGGACACCAGAATCCCCATGAGTCCGCTGCACAGTCCAACTGATGAGACAAACAAGGCACAAAGATCCTCAGAGATCCTGAAACAAAGGTACATTGCTTCAGTTTGTTCTCAGGCTTTAGGTCACTACACCAGATACTATGAGAGATTTCAGCTTTTGATTTTTCAGACTTTTACAAATACTATTAAAAATATGTTGTCACTTTGTCATCAAATGGTAAATAATTATGAATTATTTTGTGTTAAGTAAGTGAAGAGGTCTGAACAATTTCTGAAGCGGCTGATTTTTAGACACGAAGCTTCGCAGTCAGAAAGCAGGAAAACTGCATTTATTCTTACAAGACAGTTTGTGGAAAAGTTCCTTCAGTCAAGTTCTGCTACAATAGATACAAATACTGTCTTTTATGACAGAAATGAACAAGATAGTTCATCACAGACTAACAGGTCTGCTGCCATCGTCCAAACTCAAATATGGAAACATACTGCAAGTATCCGACATTTCAACCTTTTACATTTGAAAACAAAGCCGAGCTTACATCAGTTTTCATTTTTGTTTGTTCGAACCTCCTGCTGTGGAGATTTAGCTAAAGTGACACAGCGTGGTCAGTGATTTACTCTCAATATTTCATTTCCCTTCAAAAGCTTGGAGAAAGAATCATTTGTTTTCTGCAGATAATATAGTGAATATATCTAGTGAATATTAAGTGACTCAAAGTCAGACAAATGACTGTCGAAGAGAAACAGAAGATCAACTTTTCACTTTGCTGCTGCAGTGTGAGAGCAGCCAGGAAATCTTCTGTTTATGAAGAATTCTAACATGGGAGCTCCTCACTCAGCTCGGAATCATCCAGTTACTATGACAAATGAATCAGAAGAGAGAGAAAGTGCTGTTTAGTGTTCTCAGCCTGGATCTTTGTGACACAGAGAACAAGCAGATGAGACCCAAACTCAGATTATTAATGATTTCCAGAGGGAAAAGTAGTTTGGTCGCTAAAGATACACAAGTCTGAAATGTCTCCGATCAGTACGTGGCGTCACCTCATGGTGTTCAGTGGTACACGTGAACAAACCGAGAGGACTCCAGCTTGTTCTGTGTCTGTTTCAGAGGAAATAGCTGCTTTGCAGCCCGTGTTCATCCACCACAGGATGACAAACCAAACCACCAGTTCAAATGTCAGAAGTGGTTTTCTCACTTAACCACCACTGTCCCTACTGACCAGAGTCACAGTTGACGTGTCACAAAATTCCTGTGGATTAGTTTGTGTTTTGCTACATTCACCGTGCGTGTGAAAAACTGAAAATACATAAATGTTTCCATAGCAGGGAAACACAGCACTCAGAAAGTCTGGTTGTGCCTGGACAACCTTAAAGACCTGGTACCATGGAAAACAAAAAGAACAAAAAGATGGACGGATTAAGGGGCTGATGGGAGCCCTGTCACATGAGTGAGCTCCATCGCCACTGTGTCTTTATTTCATGTGTGGAATCTTGGGCCTGGCGATTAAGCAATGTTAAGGCTGCTCCCATTGTGACATCACATGGGGATATGCAAGAATAAGTCGCAATCTGCTCTGACACATCTTGTTCAAGTCTCAAATGTGTATCAGCAGGTCCTCAGAATCTGACCCTCACTGTATACACACTCTTACCGTGGGTCCAGCAGCTTCCAATCAGAGTGAGGCTCATGAATAATGCTAATTTATGTTAACAGCTTTGACAGGCTGATAGAATGCACAGGAAAAGACAGGTGTTTTGTAAAGGTGGATTTAGAGAAACCTGAAATACTTTATGAATAAAATGTCAGCTATAATTAAAATACAAACAATTTAAACAAATGAGGCAAGAAGAACCACGATACAGGTTTATTAACCTTTGTCATTGCAGGAACTTTCAGACCCATGACTAAAGTTGTACATGTCTTCCTGCGTTCTACTTCTATTTCCACAAGTGTTAAAGTATTTGTCAGGAAGTGGAACTAAATGAAGTTTCAGGATTCTAATCAGTCAAATGAGGTGTTTCACCACATGTCAATCACAGACAACAACAGAGCTGTTATCATATTAGTTAGCTGTGGATCTGGAAGGGTGGTTTAAATAATGAAGAACAATAGAGAACAAAATAGGCAAATGACAACTTCTGACCCATTGGTGCATTTGTATGAAGGTGGGTGAAGGATGTACATCAGATCCTTCTTAGTGTCAAAGTTGTAAAGCAGCTCTTCTCTACAGGTTCATGTTATGTGACGCTGAAGCATCCTGCCGCATTTCTGATTCAGTTCTGCAAAACATAAGACATGCAGTAAAGGGGACGTCCTTTTTTGTGCATGACATACCACATTGCAGAAAACAGTGAAGAAAACTGCAGAGTGTTAAAGAGTAAAAACAATTGTGTGATGTGACATCACCACCACATTATCCTGCTATGTGTCAGTGGTCAGCTGGTGGGTTTGGGGTGGACTGAGCTGCTCTGGTTCCCACAGAGAGACACTAATGTTCAGGAAGGTTCTCCTGAAAAAAACAAAGCTTATAATAAGCAGACAGACAGAGACAGCTAGAGATTTTTTTAAATTCATGGAGAAGAAGGTGAGGCAGCTCGAGAAGCCAAAAACCCGCAGATCATAAATAATTCAGAGACAAGTTGTTTTCATAAGAGCATGAAAAAAAAAAATCAGATGAGGACAACTTTCAGTGAGCTGCAACTCTGAGGTGAGCACGTTCAACCACACACACACAGAAATGTGAACACATTCAAGGTGAGGCTGAAGATTCAGAAGAGACATCATATGCAAATAGTCCATATGTGCTGCCTGTCACAGCAGCAGTATGACAGCTTCTCTGGACACACACACACTATGTGAGTGTGTGTGTTTGTGTCTGTGTGTGTAATGAGAGTTGTCAGTGTGGCAGCTGATCGTTGGGAGAGCGTGTTAGTGGTGGGGTCAGAGGTCAGATGAGATGCATTAAGGACAGCTGGACGACCAGCTACTGTAAACCACACACACGCATGCTTCTATCTGCAGTTTCCCCTCTTTCCACCTAAAACTTTTACATGTTTTAATTCAGTATTTAAACATTTAAAGCCTTTTTTTAAGAACTTCAAAAATCCAGATGAAAAATTAATAGTCATCCTCACAAAAATATGACATGTAGCAGGTTCAAATCCTTTAAATGGAAATTAAAGCTACACGATGCAACTTTGAAGGGAATCACAAAAGGATCACGACTCCACCTCCCACTTTGATCGATCCCCTAAAGTAGTAGATCGAGTTTCAACCTAAAAACTGAGAAATTATAACCTTTTGTTCGTAGAGTTCATGGCAGAGCCACTGAATTGGAGATGGTCATAACGTTATGCCAACAAAATGCACAAACTTTAGCTTTAGCAGAAAGTCACTTGAATCATTGAACTTTATTTTATCAGGTAATGTCATCAGAATTTCTTCAGCATCAAAAGAATTATCCAGAGAATACACAAAATCAGATACTAAAACTTTGAAATTGCCAAGAAAAGCTATATCCAGCTATTTATGGCTGACTTCACCACAAAGAGTCGGTTTAATGTTCACATTGCTCAGTGAAGAAATGTAAATGCAGATATTTTCTCAGAGAAAAGATTACAACACACAAAGTGCTGCTCAAACAGAAGCTGATAAAGAGATTTAGGAATCACAAGCTTTTTACTTTGTGCTCATAAATATAATTTACAGATTTCACCCTGTTGAGCCCTGATTTTAGCATTAATATTTTTTCATGCATTACTGTATAAATAGAAGTTTTGTTTTGTTTTACTAAAGCAAAGACGGAATTTGTGCAGTTTGCCTGTTTCTTACAGTCAACTCTCTCATCTCTTCATTGTCTCTGAGATCACAGTAAAATTTCCCACAACATTCCCTTCACGTGTTCACCGTAAACGTGTATGTGCGGGGGCACTGGTGATGCTGCTGCTGCTGCTTCAGACCTTTAATATTTGATGAGCTGCCAGATGGCACAGTAGAGCCTTTAATAACCACTTTTAATATAGGAAGTTCCTGCGATCAAAGAATCCAACTCCAATGGCAGACGCATGTCAAGAGCCAGACGCACACATCAATAATTCATCCAACGCACACACACACACACACACACCTCTGCCAGAACTGGGGAGTTACCCTGAGACAAAGACTGAAGGACATGTAAGATACCAACTTTAGAGAAGATCCGACCTAATTAATTTCAGATTATGATTAATCACATTTTTTGCAATTAAATTGCAAAATAAACAACGTGTTTATGTTATTACACATAATTTTTATGCCAACATGTATAATTCCTTTGCACATTTTCACCCTAAGGAGGAACAACGAAAAACTTTTTACTGTTAGTTTGTTTTAAGTCAAATTGTAGTTTTTTTTTCTGAATTAATTGTTATCTCTATGTTTTCATGTAAATCCCGCTGAGCTTGGAGCTTGGAAGCCTATTAAGTGAGATTTGCCATAAGTGACACCTTGAAGGTTCGAGGGAACCTTGTTGCAAGCAAAGATGGTCGACTAGGACCCTCTGCAGGAAATTGTTAAAGTGGGCAGATGGTGGACTGACTCCAAATAACTGGGGGCAACAAAGGTTGATTGTTGTGTCACCTTCATCTGGAACAAAACGTGGCGCTTAAACACACTGCAAAGACTGAAGCCGACGACCAACTACTGCAGCATGTACGTTCTGTGCAGAGTGCAGCGGTGTGAGGGTTATGCAAAGCAGGGACAAGCAAAGACATCGTCAGCACAGCCCGTATTCATTTACTACAAATCAGAAACGTGCTAATTAAGCAAAGATTGTTTAAATTCTCTGATTGCTCAAAAGTGTGAGCCTAACCTTAAAACATTTGGTCATTACGTCACAGGACACATCCACAGCTTCACAGTAAGATGCATTTTTGGAACAAATTTCTAGTAAATATAATATTAAAAAGTTACACACTGTATAACTACAGTTGCAGTGTAGTTGCATAAGACAGTTGGGGAATCTGAGATGGAGGATCTCAAGCTGCCTCCTGAGGTTAGAAAATAAACTTTCATTCAGTGTGAAAATTACACGGCGGCCCTGGAAACGTCCACGCCGGGGCTTCTGACGGTGTGGATATCTGCACGTTGTTGCCATGGAAATCTCTTTGTCGTTGCTGTCTGCCATCTTAAATGACACGAGTGGGGAATACGAGCTGTGTCACCTGGAAATCCAGCTTCTGTTGCTGCTCTCAGCAACAAGTACCTGGCGCCTGATCGACACAGGCTAAATGTGGAGTTATGGAACAACTTTTTTCATGGAGGTGCTGAAGATAAGAGACTCTAAGTCTCTGAGTCCCCATTTGTTTGTCTTTTACACAACACACATTAGTTCCACATGGATCTAGTCTATGTGAGATTGTTTTGATTCATTATTTGTCGCACAAATCTCAATATTTGGTCTTTGTTTGACTGAATGATGATTCTTGAGGAACAGTTTTTTATTTCTGCAGACAATTACCTGTAACCATGAATAGATGACACAATGAGCTGCTGGGCACAGACATGGAAAAGCCCCCTGACGCTCTACTACTGGAGCAAGATCCCCAAAATGAAAGAGACACAATATGATCCCAAAAAAGGTGCAGCAATTGTTTCTGTGGTCATTCTGTGTCTCTTCATGGTCCTCGTGTGGCTTTGCATTGATGCTATTATTTTAAAGCTGCCTCACATCTCTTTGTAGAAAGTCTGTGTGTCACTCTCTCTCTAATGTTTCTTTAATTTTGGTAGGACCGAAAAGGAGGAGACGGCAAGTGAAGGGGTTATAATAAATTAAGGTTTATTTAAAGAAAAGCAAACAACAGAAAATCCCTCCGTGAGGACGACGGGAAAACACACGCAGCAATAACTAAAGTAAAACAGAACATCAAGTTAAACACTCTGCAGGGAAATGATAAGCTAAATAACAGTGCAGGGAATAAACTCAGTAACTAAGGGGAAGCAGACAGAAGAACAGAACATTAAGCAATTTCAGACTAAAAGAAACAAAAACGAACACTCAAACATAAAACCAGGGCCAAACACGCAGAGATAACCGGTAACAAAACTAAACACAGAAATGAACAGGAAACCAAACCTCAGACCAAAATACACAGGGAACAGGTTGGACGTCAGAGGGGCACCGTCAACGTCATTCACAGGTATGTTCTCTGGGGAGACGATCTGGCAGCGAGCGGTGGGGAAAGATGGGTATAAATACCAGGGTCCACAGGTGAAAACAATCTGAGTTAATGGGGAATAAAACGCTAAGGACCCTAACAGGGAAGTGGAGCAGGGTGATTAACAAAATAAAAGCCAGAAATAGGAAATAAAGTTAAACAAACCAGAGTCCAAAAACAGGGACTGTGACACTGTGTCTCTTTGTGGCCATTTTGGATCTTGGGTGAGGTCATTTTGTGTCTTCTATTTGTGGTTTGGTGACATTTTGTTTCTGGGAATCTTTGTCTCACCTGTCTAGGGACATTTTGCGTCTCTTATTTTATGTTGTTTTGTTTGTAGGATATTTAGCAGGTGAAGAGCTCAGACTCAATAAGTCAGTACATTTACAGACCATGTTTGTGCCTAAAAGGTCAATACACCAATATACAGTCCAGTTAATTTGTTGTACACTTATATATATTATATTTAGGATTAATTCTCATCTCTCACCATGGGCCTCTTGGCTGCGTCTCTGATTAATGTTCTCCTTGTGTCCTTGTCAGTTTAGGTGGACGGTCATGTCTTGGTAGGTTTGCAGTTGATATTGAAACAGTGGAAACAAACCCAACACAGCAGAACAATCACTGCATGAAGTGCATGTGAATGTTGGACTGTCACTTTCAACAGGTACAAAGCAACATGAGACGGTAAAAAAGGTGAGAGCAGAGCGTTTGTGAAGCCAATTGACTGTCCAACATGCAGTGTACTCTACTCTACTCTGAAATCTCTCTGGTGTTAAACTGCAAGAATAACAGCCATGTGGCACCAACATGAATCCTCAGTGTTTTCTGCTCAGCTTCCATTTTTTGTGGTTTAGGTAAGAACTGAGCCTAAAACTTTGGACCCCCCTCTCTTCTCTGACTTAACTTTCTGCGTAAATGAGCAGAAAACAACCAATGCTGAAAGCCATGTGAGCTTTTAGGTGTCGAAATGTCTCAGAGAAGTAACTTGTGTCTTTCCCAGTGACAGGTATTGTTGCATGTGAGTGGACAGGAAAAGTCTGCGTCTCGGGCTTGAAGATGGAGACGGATCAACATGCGGCAAATTGTTTGATGCAGTTTTGTTTTCGGCGGCTGAAGCATTTTACGTTGGGCTCATTTCTGGATGCAGCTGTCTTGTTGGTTTTCTCTCCCACCAGGAAGTTAATTGCATTCACCTGGATTCGCAGCTCCACCTCAGCTCTGATTAGATGTCTGACGTGAGAACCAGCAGACATTGGAAATCAGGATTGAAGAACACTAGTCTCTTCTAATCCATCGTCCTCTTTTTCTTCTTGAAACTCCTCCATCCAGCTCAGATACACAAGTAGCATATAGAGACCGCAGAAAACATTTGATGTTAAATGTTAAAAATAAAGAGCCGGGAGCTGCGGACGTCTCAGTGAAAGGGGTTAACAGCCCTGACAGCCCTGTTCAGTTGAACCTAAGCTTGCTCTTATTTTAATAATGCTGAGAGACGAGTTTGTCCTGGCACCAGCTCCTTTTATTATTGTGTTGTGGGCGAGTGGTCAGGGCTGACTGACAGCAGGTTTGGTTAAAAGGCAGAGTTTCAATTAGCTTTTCCCTCAGGAGGACAGATGTGAGTGCAGAAACCTGCCCAGACCACTCTCATCTCTCCAGGTCTAAATAGAGAAAGGAAAAAAAAAAAAAACACGCACAGATTTACTCATTTAAAGAAACACTTCCTGATTTGGTTTTAGTGCCCAACAGCAACACTTGCACTTTTGGCCAGTTTCCCCAAAAAATGCCTCAAGATTTGAACCTTTTAAAAGAGTGTGTGTGGATACATTGCTTATGGAAGAGCAAAAGAACATGGAGGACAAAACCCCAAAGCCCAAACACCTTCCTCCTTATTGCTGGATGTGGATTCATCCAGAGTTGTGACAACAAACCTGCACTTGACTTCCTGAACTTCTTCACCATAAAATATTCACCAGTTTCACCCTGTACACATCCCATAATAGTTCCAGTCACGTGAAATCTTTTTAGACAGTGAGCAGCTTGGTGCCGCCGTAACCTAACGTATGATACAACCTGCCTCTCAGTGACCAGTGTGCACTCACACACAGATGCAGTGTTTTCATGCAAGCGACAACATTTTCAAGTCATTAATTTTTCTCATGTCATGTTAAAGCAAACTTGATCTGACCCGTTTGCTGCAGGTGCGACTCGGTTCCCATGTATCATGCTATGTAAAATGCAAATGAAAGGAGAATGCAATGATTTGCTAGCATATAGTGTGACTGAGCAATGTGCTCATTTGGAATTTGATGCCAGCAACAGGTTTACAGAAGTTGGAACGGGGGCAACAAAAGTCTGAAAGTGTGAGATGTGGAGACTGAGGAGGGACACTGAGCAGAGACAGAAGCAAGTGGCTGGAGGTGGATCACCAACATTGCTTGGACTGTCCCTCCCTCTGTCCAACGCTCTCAGTGGGCCGTCATGAAGGAGTGTGGTCGGTGCAACCACCTGCAGACCGGATCAGAAAGACCTCTCCACCTGCTGGACGTGGCGCTGTGTGATTTGATTTACTGCCTGCTGTGTGCAATGTATAGTGTGGGCGAGTCTGTGTGTGTGTTTGCATGTACATGTGGTTGTGTGTCCGAATCATTGTGTGTGTGTGTGTGTGTGTGTAGGTGGTGTGGAATGAGAGAGCAGATGGAGGCAGATGGCGACTCCTACTGCTGCAGTAAAATGGCATCTCATTACAGAGCTGCCAGTTTAATCTGCTCCCAATAAAAATATTCAGAAATAAAATAAGAAAAATAGAACTCACCAGAGTAGGAAGGCAGGGGCTCTGGAGGAACAGGTGGTGCCGGGGGTGGGGGTGGGGGAGGGGCCTGGACAATGAAGTGACAAGATAACAAGAAGCAGACTGAACAGGAAGAGATGCTGTGGTGTGTGAAGAGGACACGTTTATTTTACTCATGTAGATTCATATTTAAGAAAAGTGACTATTATTGAAAAATGACATTTAGTGGTGCGGTTCAGTCGGAAGCTTCAGAGCCCATCGCTGTGACAGTCGTAGCACATTAGGGAACAAACCACTACATCAGACTGTGATCAACTGATTTCAAATCCCCAAAACTGCAATTGATACAGCAATAAGTATTTGGATCATTTTTGGATCATAACTAAATAAGCTGAATCTAATTTGTTTAGCTCAGTTCGCTTGCGTGAGAATGAGAATGAGGCCATCAGCTCTTTGGATCCTGCAGTTGACCCAGTCTAACAAGGTTTACGTCAAACCCCATTTCCAGAAAAGTCAGGACATTGTGGAAAATGTTATTGAAGATAATAATGAGATTAGCAAATCATTTAAACCTATTTTTGATTGCAAATAATATTGGTGGACATCTCACTAGAGCTTAATTGAGTATCCCAGAGAAACTGAGCCTTTCAGAGAAAACTAGTCTGAAGAGTCCACATGTGAAATCATGGACGCTGCGTCCTTAATGCTAAAGAGCCGAGGGACCATCGGACATATTACAAGTTCACAGTTCGAAAACCAGCAAATTGAACGCTGATAAAACTGCTTCTCCGATTATTTTACCCACTTACTTCCAGCGTCACTTGTCTCATCTGTCAGCTATTGGGAAAAAAAGGCAACACGCCAGAAGAAATAGTCTCTGTCAGTCCTCACAAACAGGGCCGATGCTGTAGCTGCAACACAGAGGAGAAAAACAGCCAGAAATGATTCGAATGTATTTTACTTTTGGTCCCTGAACCTGAGGTTTGAATTCAGTAAACTGATAAAATAAGCAACATAAAATTAATCAGCATAATTTGTGAATATCAATAAACTATTCAAGTCATTTATCAGAGTCTCTCAACTGTGAGGATATGCTGATCTTTCACTGTATAGGGAAAATCTTTATATTTTGGACTGCTCCAGGTTTTTATATGTTAAACTGATTAATTGCAATAATCATCAGCTTGATCTATAAAGAAATAACTAATTTCAGCTCTACATTAAATACTTATTGAGAGTCTGTACACCGTCCTCTGCTCTCCTGTGTTTTTGGCCCCACTTCCTGTTTTACTGGAGAAAAAGGAAAAAGTTGAAAAAGTTTATTACATCTTTGTCGGAGTTTCTTTGCTGGTTGACCTTCTCGTTTTACAACAGGGGATATTGCTGCTGGAGCGACTCCCCGGGCCCCAACAATCACACAGTAATGGAGGTCGGAGCAGACTCGAGCCGTCCTCCCAGGTCTTTATTACAACTACACTTTGGGAAGTCACACCCCAGCAGCCGTTCACCTCTGCTGCTCCGCCAGTTTGGGAAATGTCACATGCCTCCACTGAAAGCCCCGGCACACACTTTTAAACATTATCACACACACAAACTCACAAACGCTCTGACTTTTCCACGCGATGGATCAAGGAACACACGGCCATTACAGAGGCAGCAGGAAAAGTGCTTCAGTAAATGGGAAAGAAGAATATTGGCTAAGTGTCATCAGCGTGGCAAAGCGTCCCTGATGAAGCAGCGTGGATTCTGTAGCTGTGCGCTGGAGCGGTCTTCCTCATCAGCCCTCCTCCTCCTCCTCTTCGTCTCTTATTAACTTCATGGGTAGGTACACGACCACGCAGGACTCCACTCACTGGTGGAGAATAACAAATGTGAAGAGAGATGTTGTCTCATAACAAGCATTCTGGGTTATCAGCTCCCTCTTAAACAGTTTTACAGGAACATGACCTGGGTCAACCCTAATTAATCTTGAAGGCCCTGCCAGCAACAATTTGTCATTTAGAAATAATCTCAATCGCTGATAAATTCAGCGAGCTTTCTCACTCTGACTGATTTGGATGACTTTGGGAAGAGACGTGTACCTGCAGACGGAGATTAGAAAGTGCTGACAAGATGGCCGACTTTTAACCACCGACAGAGGTTATTGTTTTTTAGGTCACCTTGACCAATGCTGTTCCCTAACCCTAACCTCTTGACCTCATTGCTAAACCCTAACCAGTTTCATAGCAAGGTAATACTGTATCTACTACTTCCTGTGGAGGTTGGTAGTCCGCCATCTTTATCTGCAACCACACAATCCCGGGTTTCTAGCCCATGTCTCACGCTCCTTGATGTAAGTCTCTCAGCCTCATGCACACATGAATGGGGATAAAATAAAATAGCTCCACACCTCTGGGTTTCCTAAAGAATATTGGACCAAAGTGATCGACTCCCGATAGCCCTGATAAATAAATTTTTTTTCTGAAAATGCTTTTTTGGACTGTGAGTATCACATTATGTACGCAGGAGCTGTAGTAACGAGGTTCGTCCATCACACCAGAGCTGTTTCTTTGGGTTGGAGGCCAGATCTGCACCAGAAACCTGATTTAGAATACACATGTGTTGGTTAGAGTTGCGGCAAGGAACAAACTCTAACATAACTGTCACATCTTCATTATAACCTGGAAGTGAAGCCATAGAAGTTAGAAATGTAGAGTTTGAGATGCAGTTTGCGAAGTGGCTGTGGGAGAGTTATAAAAATATATCATCTGCATAACAGGGAGCATAAGTTCTATCTGCATTATGACCTAAATTATTTATGCAGAGGGACAACAAAAGTGGGCCAAGCACGCAGCCCTGGGGCATTCCACTGGTAACAGCAAACCAGTGGGAGCTGAGCAGTGGGTTCATTAGAAGGTTGAAGCACTACTTTGACATTTTTGGGACAGTTTGTTTTGTTTTTTGGATCGTGTGAAGATCGACGCCACTCTCATGACTATGCATCACATGAAAGTAGGTAATGATCTTATAGTGTAGCCTCCTACAGCATGTTCAAAAATAAACTTACCAATTCATTCTTATGTCTCCACTGGTGTCCTGACAACCTTCACGTACTGCAGCATGAAATCTGTTATTATAGGCTGAGGTGTCCTAAAATTACCACCACACAAAGGACAAATCTTTGATACTTTTTCTTTTCTGCTCCACTAATGGTAAAGATGTGGGAAAAGTAAAATGTGTGCTGCATGTTTCTGCAGCCTAGCAATTTATTTTCTGGCCTAATTAGCATCACACTCATTACTTTCTGTGGCTAAAACTAAACGTAAATGCCTCCGCTCACCGATCTTGTGATTAAGTGTTGCTACTGCAAATCTACCTTTTCTATGTTGTGCTCTTCTTCTTCCATAGAAGCACATTTACATTTTGGGCTCATTCTTCCTGACTACCAGAAGCAGGGAGCACTGTATTTCTGGGTCTATAACTGTTCCTCATCTGTCTGCTGCCTTCATATCTCCGCTGGTTAGAGACTCTGGGATTTGTTTGATATGCAATCATCCAATCATGGAGGGGAGGATTATGTGTTGTTCTTAATGCTGGAGGCAGCTGGAGCTCCGATCTCATCACTCTCCCAGCAGGCTCGTTCAAAACTCTGCAGCACACACGAACTTGCTCTGTATGTACACACTGCTCTGTCAGTTCTTTCTCTGTTTGTTCTGACTTCCCTCATCTAACTGCTCTCAAATCTTTGTGGGGTGAAAGATCATCCTCCATATTTGGTTTGGTGTTGACTCGCTGGCCTGTACAAGCCTAATGAATGTTTTCACTCCCGCGTCGTGCTGGCTTAGGCTGATCTGAGTCCTAAATTCTGACTTTTATTGTGCAAATTGAGCCAAATGAATGAGTCGGTGAGGTAAGATGAGCCCTGTTTGAGGACTACTTTTCTTACGTGGGCATCTGCCTACTCCAGGAAAATGTCTTAAATGAAGCTGAAATGGGGTTGAATGAATGATGCCGAGACAGTTTCTTTTTGGCCAGAAACAGAGATTGTACGGTTCGTATTAGTCCAGTTTAATTTTTCATTTGAGTGTTTTATTGATAAAATGTTCAAAGTATTTTGCTGATTTAAAGCGCTGCTGATTCAGCTTTGGCCGTGTTCTAACGAACCGCATCGATCTTTAAAAGCTTGTTTGATTTTAGCATCACATTTATTGTTTGATGGATCCACCCAGAGCATGAATAGATAAAGTATATGGGAATATCACAACAAACCAAAGCAATATTAGGCCTATAATAACAGCTAATGTCAGAGGAGCTCACACAGAGACAAAGCCTATGGAGGAAGCTCTCATTGAACAGCTCTCTTCACATTACACTGACAGTGACCTCATTTTCAAAATGCCAGTTGATCCTTTGACTCAGTTTCATCATTTAACCTGCACAGCTTTTGCTTTTTTTAGATGCACATGCAGCCAAATTCCCACTGAGCAACCTGCAGACATGCTGATGTCGCCACATACACACAGATGAAGTTGTTGTTGCTGTAGTTTTAACCCTACGGGCAGTGAGTGTTGAGATGTCTCCTGACTCGACAAGAATTTTAGGAGGAGGTGCGTTAAAGTTTGCTCTAGATTGTGCACATTGAATCTTGCATTTCAAATCTATGAGAAAATGTAGCTTGTTTCTAGGCCTTCATTGAATCACGCCCAAGTGAAGACGCTGCAACCTTCGTCCTGTCAGAGTGAGACAGTGTCTGAAAGCTGCCACGTTAAAGACAAACGTGACAACACTATAACTGTGAGGTGAAGAACTGAAAACCACTGCATTAGCCAACACGCTACTTCTCTGGCTGTCTCTCTGCTGGTCTGAAGCCCGCCCCCCCACCACAGACTCAGCGGGACTGTAAGCATGGTGGTACACTTCCAGTGTGGACAGCCCACATGGACACACATGCAATCTGCCCAAACCCTGGATGACGATCAAAATCACTGAATGTTTCTAAGCACATTTTCACAGTCCACTAAGATACTTCACACCCTGTACGTCAGAGGTCTACACAGGTGGGTTTTCACATGTCAACAGGGTCAGGGTGTGCTTCGCTAACTGGTAACCTTTAAAAACAGCAGTGCTCTCATCAATAGACTCGCATCCAACATGAAACACTTTAACATCCCAACGTCGTCACCGGACAGCGTGCTGTGTGTATTTGTGACCCTGCAGCCTTTGCTCACTGCTCTGTGAGTTTTCTTTTGCAGCTAACAATCAGCCTCTTGAATACAGCTAATCAATAGGCAGTGCAGCGTTGCAGTTTCAGCCCCCTAGATGTTCATTGCAGCAACAGGCCATTAGAGCCCAGAGTTAGCAAAGAGAAATAAATCGATGGTATTGTCACATAGTCGGATGGAGGAGAGCAGCAAACAAAAGGCTCCATTTAGAGCAGGAGGAGGAGGAGGAGGAGGAAGAACATTACAGTTAAATAACAAGCCATCACACACGC
This sequence comes from Channa argus, assembly GCF_033026475.1. NCBI lineage: Eukaryota > Metazoa > Chordata > Actinopteri > Anabantiformes > Channidae > Channa > Channa argus. The sequence continues at coordinate 30,497,339 of NC_090198.1, forward strand.
TGCTGCTTTTTTGGTAAGTTGGCTTTTTTTTAAAGAAATTTATGCACAAGTATTCATTTTGTCAACAGTGTGAGACACTTTTTGATTTTTGGTTAGAGGATCAATAGCAGATGGATGCTAATAGCTACAGCAGTTACCATGGTTACAGCCCTGCTGAAACAGTTTTTGGCATGAGCTTGTGCATCACTTTAGTTACTAATACAATCACTTTATTTCTATTTGCTCTCAGCTGAGTTTATTCTCCCTGATGAGGTTGGTTTTGCTCCGGTGAGACGTGATAATCCACATCTGTCTGTATGAAGATCTACTGTAGAGCAGATGTGCCCAGTCAACAGTGGAAGCATCACGGGCACAGGTACAAATACACAGATCTGAGCCTGCAGAAAACTCTCTGCTACATCCAGACCCATACTAGTGGCAACTAAATCTTTTTATCAGTGTTGGAAAGTTCACTTTTGAAATTCAGTAGATTTGTAATTGCAATGTTAAAAATGTAGTAATGTGATATTAAGGTACGACCCCAATTCCAAAAAATGTTGGGACAACGTGTAAAACATAAATAAAAACAGAATGCAATGACTTACAAATCTCATCAACACATATTTTTAATCACAATTGAACATCACCAACATATCAGATGTTGAAGCTGAAACATTTCATGGAAAATATGAACTCAGTTTGAATTTGATAGAATTGTGATGGATGCAGTATGTGGTTTAGCTTTGTCTTGCTGAAATTTGCGAGGTCTTCCCTGAAAGAGACGTTGTCTGGATGGGAGCATATGTTGCTCTAAATCCTCTATGTACTTTTCAGCATTGATGGACCTTTCCAGATGTGTAAGCTGCCCTCACAATAGGCACTAATCCACCTCCATACCATCAGAGATGCAGGTTTTTGAACTGTCCACTGATAACAAGCTGGATGGTCCCTCTGCTCTTTAGTCTGCAGAACATGGCGACCATGGTTTCTAAAAATAAATTCCAATTTTGTTTCATCTGATCACAGAACAGTTTTCCATTTTGCCTCAGACCATTGAACATGACGGTGTTTCTGGATCATGTTCACATGTGGCTTTTTCTTTACATGCTTTACAGCTTTAACTTACATTTGTACATTATACAGTGAACTGTGTTCACAGACAGTGATTTCTGGAAGTGTTCCTGAGCCCATGCAGTGATGTCCAGTAGAGAATCAGGCCTGTTTTTAATGCAGTGTGGGCCTGAAGATCACATGCATCACGTTTTGATCTTCAGCCTTGTCCCTTGGCCACAGAGATTCCTACTGATTCTCTGAATCTTTTGTTGATATTATGCTATGGAGTTCCACAAGGCTCTGTGTTAGGACCAATACTTTTTACTTTATATATGTCTCCTTTAGGCAACATTATTAGAAACATTCCCCAAATTTCCGTTGCTATGCTGATGATACCCAGCTATATCTATCTGTGGAACCAGATGAAAAAAATCTGCTTATAACCTTCAAGCATGTCCACAAGACATACAGGCTTGGATGTCCCACAGTTTCTTAGACAAAACTGTGGTCAGAGTATTTGGGCCTAAAAATATACTGTCCAACCATATCGTTACTCTAGATGGCATAAGTCTGGCCTCCAGTACTACTGCAAGGAACCTTGGAGTTATTTTTGAACAGGATTTGTCCTTTAACTCACATATAAAACAAATGTCTATGCAGACAAATCCACAAGTTAATAGTCACTTTTAAAAGGCAGAAACAAAAGAATTTGTCAGTGCTCAACAAGACCAAATTTTACATATTAAAATAAACATAAGTTAAATCAGCGGGTTGGTTGTTTAAAGCTTCTTGGGGAGGTTGCCTGTCTTGTCTCTGTTGCTTGTTGCTTGTTGCTTGTCTCTGTGTCTTTTGTTGTCCCAGACTGACTTCACAATCCTAAGATTATGTCTCATTGTGAGTAAAATCATTTGTTGCAGAACCCCTTGTTCTACATTTTCTGGATGCCTCTGGCTGGATGTTTGGGCTCAGTCACCTGTGATGTGAGACTAATTGGTAAGACTGTGAGAATTCTGCACATGACTGCAGACCTGCACAGCTAAACTGATGAGGAGTGTTAATAGAGTTGTAGTGGAGATGTGAGCATTTCCACAGGTTTCTCTGAAGGTTCCTGCAGTGAAGGTGTCTGCATACCTCAGTCACGGACTCCAGCTGTTTGGCAGCACGTGCTGTTTAAAAGAGCTCTGTGGCTCAGTGCAGCTACGAGTCTGTCAGAGCCTGAAGATGCTGCTGCCATCAGAGACAGCCTGTAATCAGACAAGCTTTTAACGCAGGGCCTGCTCTCCACCAGCCACACACACACACACACACACACACACACACACACACACACACACACACACACTATGATAAGTGGAGGAAAATGTGGAACTGAAAGATATTTGGGAAAGATTCTGAAGATTAAATGGTTTGAGTGCTGCCATGAAAAGTTCACTTTTATCAATCTAAACTTTTTATTCTGCTTTTAAAAATTAACATTTAAAATAGGATTTTTTTTTTAAAAGAAGCTTTCGTGTATTAAACAGAAGTTCTTTAGTGTTTGTTAGCTTTAAGTTGGAAACTGGGGTTTGGAATTTCAAAGACATGCAGGCAGAGAGGCTCTAATGCAATAAATAAAACCACAAAATGACAGGAAGAGACACAAAACCACCCAACACAGCGTCAGATAATGCTGTTTCCCAAGGCATCAAATTATACTGCGTTTTTACATCCTTGTACTTTCACGTCATTACTGGACATTTGTCACACAACAAAACAACTTCAGGGTCACGTTATGTTAAGTGACAACGTGCGTTGGGGTTCTGCACGTCAGCTTCACGGTGAGGTTAAGCTATAAGACCAATTACGTAACAACAAATCACTACAAACGCTGACAGCGTGACGCACGTTCTTCCTTACTATAGAAACCGCACGTGTCACGTTGTGTTACAATCATCATTAAATAACATTTTCTGTCACACTGGAGTCGAACCCCAGTCTACTGTGGGAAAAGGCTGATTCACATTTCTTCGTCCATAGACGTAGCCGTCGACGTGGACCCACACCGAGAAGGAAATTATGAGTAACTGTAAGGTGGCAGAGGCTCGCAGAGGCCCCGTGCAAACCTCCTAAATCTCAACAACTGAGATGAACCAAGCTGATTGGATACTGTCGGTATCGAGACAGGAAAAGAACCGTAAAGAAAAACAAGGGATATATAGAACGAAACATTTCATATATGTTTAGATGTTCACATTGATTTTTATAATATTTGTATATGTTGTTTGTTATGTTCTAATGTTGTATTGTTGGACACTGAAAACTGAAATAGTTTTCCAATTTTCCCATTTGGTCTTTGACACGTCTCAAAATACCTATATATATATATAAACCTATATCAATATGGGTTTATTCAATAACAAGAAAGCACAGAACATTGTAGTTTCCATATCTATCAAATACATCACATCCTCATCTGAACAATGACTGCAGAAGACAAGGGAACTCGACAGGCTTCGTATTCTTTCTCCTGTCATTGCAGTTTTGTGCTCTGTACTGCTGTTCAGTGGACCAAACCTCAGCAGAGCATCCTGCCAAAGAACCATAATGTGCATTTAATTTTGGTTTCCGCTTTCTTTCTATATTTTCAGATAATTGAGGTTTGTTAAATGCAATACTGTCCTCTTGTGGACATGTAAGTCTGTTGTGCAAATATAAAAGAACCACGTACACATCCAAGTGTAGGTCCACGTCATAGTATAATTTCTGTGTCCCTCCCTATAAAACTGTTTCACTTCATACAGTACGTCAATGCTTTAGGTTAAAAGATGAAGGTGTCTGGGTTACGACTGCATCAATCACTGACATAAGCAGGTACCATAGGCATCACTGTTTAACACAAAAAGATAGAGCGGCGCCTCATTGTCGAGGACACGCTAAACAACCACAAACACACAGCTGGGAGCTGTGTGAAGGAGGCTGGATTCCTTCATCCCAGCTGGGATCACATGCTGCTCATAGACAGACGAGTCGTCAGAACCTTTAGTTTGACAGCAGCGACACACAAGTGGACTGACTTACAGAAGGATTTCTACTCACTTCCACTTTATACTTTCACTCATTCACGTTATTAGTGGTTGAATTAAGTTACACAACAATTCATAAGATCGACGCTGATCATTTCATGCAGTCTTATCACGGTTTAATTTTACTACTATTACTAATGACATATTTGAATATCTCCAACACATATAGATCATATATTGATGGAAAATTCCTCAGCTACCATCTCCTCTCAGCTCTTCTCACTGACCTTCCACAGTCAAGTCAATTGAACCTTCCTCAGACAACAACTGGACAACATGTCTGTAAATCAATAACTCATTTTCTATTGGTTGTGAATCATAACAGCGAATACTGAAGTTCATTCCTTTCAGATTGGAGCCAGAATGGCGAAACTATAAATAATTTACTGTTAAGAAATATAGTTCAAGGGTCAGAGACACCTGACATTCATTAGGTAAGAGACAAATGTGAGAAAAATACAAGCTGAGGGGACACAAACATGAAAGGATGCAGGAGTTGCAGCTTGCACAGACGCTGCAGGCTGCAGGCTGCAGGCTGAGCGGCACAAACTCCAGCAGCAGCTTCCCACACACACAGAGACCAGGACAGGAAGAACATTCATCCGACTGAAGCTCCAAATGAATCCTCAATAGCTGCATACTAGGTCAGATACCAATAATAAAAAGACCGGAGAGAAGGAAGGAGGCAAATTGATTTCAGCTCATAGCTTCTTACACTGAGTAGAGCTTCAGTGAAATATGATCTGTGCTGACAGGCTGCAGAGCAACACAGCTTCCCGTTAGAGGACAGCTATGGAATTACTGCTGCCTGTCTTCATCTTCTAATCAGATAAACCTCACATGTAACCGGATAAAGTGTGTCGTTATTATCCAACTATGTAGGACATAAAAAACATTTAACACTTAGTTCCTGTGTTAATGTCTCATTTAGCCGCTTGTTATCATCGCCTTCTGAAAATAAATGGATTTACTGTCCCACTGACATAATCAGGAGTTGTTGGGTTTTCTATCAACAGGACACCATCACCCATTTGCACCTTCCAAAGCTGATAATGAATCTTTGTCTTCATGGATAAACGATGACCTTGACTTTAAAGTTAAAATAATCAGCACTGTCAGAAGGAAACACAAACAAACAGCAGTGTCCTGTGTCGAAGTCAGATGTTTTGTTGACCCCTGGGTCAGACTGTCCCCCTTGGTGGACTGCTTCAGTCATTACTAACATCACCTCATCCACTGTTTCTCACTCCTGCAGCTGGATTTGTCCTTTGAATGTGCAGAGCGTGTAGTTTTGGAGAACGGTGTCATGACAGCGTTACCATGTCCGAATGTCCCCTCTTTCCACTCCCCCTCCTCCCCAGGACGTTGTGTTGTTAAAAGTCCACAGTCCCTCACGTAGCAGAAGAAAACACCTGAAATGACAGCGAAGCAGAGTTAGTGTTTTTAATTAACAACAGGTGCACACGTCACCAAGGCTGAAGACAGCTCAGAAATATTTAGCGTCCTCCCTGCTTGGAATGGTTCTCAGGTAACATCCAGATGTCTCTTAGCCCCCCCCACACACACACACACACACACACACACACACACACAAAACACACACACACTTTTTGATGTTGTCGTGCCTGAATTCAGAAGCCAAACTCTGAAAAGCCCAAACTTTTACGTTGGTCCCCGGAGGATACAACCCAGACAGGCGCGAGAATTTGTGCGTGCTTTTAAAAAGCCCTTCACTTTAGAGTCCAATTCTAAAGCTATGAATCTCAAACAGGCTTGGAGGGAAACCTCTCTCTTCACTGGTCAGACGCCTTAAGCAGACACACACATTCACACAGACAAGTGAAGATCACAGGCCAGGCTGAAAACAGCTTCACTAAGTGATTCCACTGAAGCCTGCGGGCAGGTCGGGCTGTGTTACTGTCACACCTCAATAAGCAGACGTCCTTCAGGATGCGTCTCTCCAAACGCTGTCATTACACTGGAAGGCGTTTGTCCCGGTAACCTGTGACAGTGGTGGGGAAACAATTTACAATTTCATGTTTCAGAAGCATTTTCCTGCGGTTTTATGTTGATAAATCACCTGTGCAATAAATGGTTTAAGCTGTTTTTACTGTAGCTTTCCTTATATTGCTAAGTCTCTATTGCAGCAGTGATGGTGGATGATTAAACATTTAGGGCCGTTTTTTGTAATCGTCCTAAAGTGGATCATACGATTTGATATGATGACATGTCACGTGAATCTGAAATATGATGTGTAAGAGAGAGATCATATGTCTCCTTCAGGTTGACTTGTGGTTCCCAGAGTAGAATGGGAGGCAGAGCCTTTAGCTATCAAGCTCCTCTTCCGTGGAACCAGCAGATACTGGCTTTGCTGACCTGCCATATATTTGGTTTTTGCGTAAAGGAGTTTTTCCTCTCCACCATCGTATAGTTTAGACTTTATTATGTAAAGCACAATGAGACGATTTTATTATTAATGTGCACTATATTTATAAAGTTGAACTGAACTGAATGAAATGTCATATCCATACATAGATTGATATCCTCTCCTCTCCCACTCTGCGTACAGATTATCTTACAATCTGAAGGAAGCTGGAACGTTACTTTATAAAAATAAAAAAGCACTGACGAGATGACAGAAATAGCATTTCGTCATCTCGTCGATCGTCACCTCACATTTTCTATGACCCTTAACAATATAATTTGCTTTAAGTTGAGAAGTGAATGGATTCTGTTTAGTGCTGTATCGTGTGTCATCTCTGACTCTGGGTTAATTGAATCAGACTTTCCTTTCTGCACCAGTGAGCTGTTACTCAGGATGTTGACGCAAAATAAATCTGAGCCTGCTTACTGCAGCTCACTGAAGAGAAGCCAGGCAGCACAAAACCACTTAGGAATTCATCCACTGACTCAGTTCGTAATCTTGACAACGAATCCAACGATTAGAAATCGTTACCTATTTGCCACTTGAACAGTTCAGTGCGCAAACAGTGAGCGTTTAGGAGATAATTCAGTTATTCCTACCTACACTCCGATGCATCGCTGTTGTTGTTAGTGTGTGGTTTTACCCGCCCCCACCTTGTCTTTCTCAGCAGCAGTGATTAAGTCGAGTTAATGAATCCACAGTGAGTGTTCACCTTGTATTAGCACCGAAAAGAAGGTTGTTTACAGTAAAATCTGCAGGTCTGACACAGTCTTTGGTAAAATGCAGCGTGTTATCAGTCATTTGAGGCACAAAAATTGTAAAGTAATAAAAACACACTGACCCACAGCGTTAGAGGTCCGCGCACATCCTCGTAACCTAATGATAAAGTGACGTTAATGTACAAATGCGTGTTTGGGGGGAACCTAACTAAACATGTCAGTGACGCACTTCAGTTGTAATGAAACATTATTGTCCGAGACCTGGTCTGGAGCACAGTAAAGGCTACTTCAAAATTATCATATTGGCCTGGGTATAAGATCCCCAATTATAGGAAGACCCTGATTGTTAGATGACACCTGTTTTTCAATGGCTGTTTGAGAATAGCAATCACTTTAGGAACGTTGTTTGAAGACTTTTAATCTAAGGTAAATTTTAAAATTCAGTAAAATACAGTAAAACCTTGAATACTTAGGATCAAGGGTTCAGAGGAACGGAGAGTGTGGAAAAGAGGTTGGAGACAGTTGGAGAAAAGTGTCAGGTGTGTTGTGTGATAAAAGAGTATCAGCGAGAATGAAAGGAAAGGTGTTCAAGACGGTGGTGAGACCAGAGATGTTGTTCAGCTTAGAGACATTGGCACTGTAGAAAAGACAGGAGGCAGAGCTGGAGGTAGCAGAGCTTAAGATGTTGAGGTTCTGTTTGCGTGTGATGAGGATGGACAGGATCAGGAATGAGGACATCAGAGGGACAGCTCATGTTAGATGTGTTGGAGATAAAGTCAGAGAGGCCAGATTGAGGTGGTTTGGACATGTTCAGAGGAGAAACTGTGAATATATCGGTAGAAGGATGCTGAGGTTGGAGCTGCCAGGCAGGAGGTGTAGAGGAAGACCAAAGAGGAGATTTATGGATGTAGTGAGGGAGGACATGAAGTTAGTTGGTGTGAGAGAAGATGATGCAGAGGATAGAGTTAGATGGAGGCACATGATTCGCTGTGGTGACTCCTGAAAGGAAATAGCTGATAGGAAAAGAAGAAGAAGAAGAAGACAGTAAGTCCTTAAACTGACATCTTGCCACAGATGAATAACGTATTGTCATTCTGAACTTGTCTGTGAAATCAGTGATTGACATCAAGTCTTTATTGACTCATTCAGAGGCTAAACATGAGGTAACAGTGGCAACACTGCGTATTTCCAGTCCTCTACTTCTTCAGTATCCTCAGTATAGTTCTGATGTTAACAGAGCCACGTATGAGCTCTAATTTTTACCGGGCTTGGACTGGCACTGCACAGCTGGGGAGGACAATGGGCTGTTAGGAGTTCAGTGTCTTGCCCAGAGACACATCGACATATAGCCGTGACCGGGGATCGAACCACTGACCCTGTGGTCCGTGGATGACTGCCGTTACCAACTGAGCATGAACAGTGGCTGCTTATTAGCTGGGTTAAAAGGCTTTAGAGTGACTTTTCCCTTTGACTTCCTCCTTTGTGTGTGTGTGTGTGTGTGTGTGTTCACTGACCACCATTCACCACTCTGACAGAGAGAAGAACCTTTTGTTCCCTCCCTACAGTCCCCAGTTACAGTAATCTGCTTCCTTGAGATAATCCTGCAGCACAGACCTCTGCAGGCGCTTCATTGAACATCAAAGTTATCTTCTCACGCCTCTGCTCACGCCAGCCACAAAAACACAGTCTGCTATTACGGGAGACGATGGACGACCGTGTAAGGACCCCGAGAAAGACAAATATTGTAATTGTCCCAGGACTTGAAGCATTCTGAAAAGGACTGCAGAGGAAATTCATGCTGCTGTTGTGCATTTATTAAAACTAGAAAAACAACAAACAGAGACAGAGAATAAACTATGGAAAGCAATATTTATATATGGAGACTAAAAAGTTATAAAATGGTCCTGTATTAAATTTAGTATCTTCACTTTTTTGGTTCTGCGGTAAATACGAAAAGTCAAATATCACAGCACATTTAGTTTGTAAATTCAAACTAAGTGGGACCATAAAGCTGCACTAAAACAACCGTCCTGTCTGAAAGTATATCGAGACCAAAAGCTTCGAGCTTCTCGGTTTGTTAAGTGAGCATTCGAGCGTGAGCAGGCGGAGATTTGTAGGAGCAGAGTCAGGACTTAACACACGGAGAAAGAGAATCCTGACAGCAGCTGTGAGCGAGCTCGCATCCTTTACCTTTGATCCAGACTGGAAACTGGTGGTGGACAGCTGCTACTGTACAATCATGGTGCTGCAAGTTAGAGCTTCACTGACCTGTCCAAGGACACTTGGACACGTGGCCAGTAGGAAGCAGGAGTCAAACCACAGCTTTGTTTTCTTCCGTGCACTAACCGCTATTCAGTATGTACGTGCGTTGTTTTGAGCCAAGACTAAAAGTACAATTTGCACAAAACTTCAGAATTGTATCTTATTTCACGTAGGACAGTGTCCCCAGTCTGCAGCAGCACTCACTTTCTCTGTGCCACATGACGAGACATAGCCACCAGGACCGAGTGGAACTGGAGTGTGAAATTACTGTTCGCTCCTAATTCATCCACCTTCACCGATCATCATATTGAGTTGGTTTTAGATCAGTAAATGTGAAAATCCTTTTTCCGCTGCACAGACAGTGTAGGAAGCTGCGTCAAAGCTGATTGATTGTTCTACCTGCGAGTTCATTTAACACGTTGAATTGTTCTCTCGACGCCTGCTGCATGAGAAACTGACTTTATCCTTTATCCGTCATACTGCGGGATCCAGTAGCTCTGCTTTTGATGGCTTTTGTGCAAAAGAGGCGACTGAGGGGATTTTTAATGCAAATATTCCCAAAAGGAAACTCACATTAGACTGATCTGTGGATGGACAATGGACAAAATAAGTGAGAAAAGAAATATGCATCAGTGTTCTGGTATTTCAGTTCTTGAAAATGAAAGATGGCTCTTTTATTTTGAAAAATCTAGCAGCAGGGTTGACTCTTGCTTACCTCAGATGGCTGCACATTTATCGGAAGAATTTTAAAGACTTGGTGGAATGAAAAGCACTGCAGCTGCAGGTCTGGCTAATGTGATTTTAATGTTTTTTGCAGACAAATACAGACATTAATGCAGGTTCCAGAATGAGAAACACTAAACAGGAGTAAAGACAATTCTTCGTTGATTTCTGTGGCTGTGTGGAGAGCGAGAGAATCTAATTCTCCGGTTTTCCGTACCTACCGCTGCACTTTATGCCTCACAAGCTGAGCACAAACACAGAAAAAGCTCCGAAGCCTGAAGACTGAACACTCATAGTTCAGGTTACTCATTGTAACGTATGAACTGCAGCAGTAAGCGGAAACACTGCCAATGTCGAGCATGATGCAAATGTGTGGGCTCAGGCGTTTCACCCAACAACACACGTATCCGCCGGCTGCAGTGGCCTCGGAAACATTTTCCTCCTTACGACTATCTGAGCTGACTCTTTGCTCCACTTTTAAAGTCATAATGTTTTAATCACCCGATGCGTTACCTCAGCACACTCCCACATGTGCTGCAGAACCACAGGTCATAGAATGTCAGACTGGAGGTTTTTGATCAATTATTTAAATGCTGCACTTTTTTCCCTCTGCAAAGCTTTTAGGGTGATTAATTCAGCTTTGGGACGACCACCACAGAATCACTACGTGAAGAGAGTCAATATAAAAAAAGAAAAAAGAAAAAGTACTTTTTTCTGAGAAACCACTGGCTTTCAACTTCAAAAGCTTTTGTTCAGAATTATGTAGGTTCTAATAGAAAACATCCATTTATCAAGAGGAGAATCCAGTTTAGTAAAAAGGACACAGGCCTTTTAACACAACATCCAAACTGAATGACAGAAAAGGGTTTTAACAGGTTTATCAAGCAGCAAAACTCACACTGATCCGTTTGAGAGATGTTGGTTCAAATGACCTCTGAGGGCATTAAAGTTGTCACATGTTAATCTTGTGGAACATTATGTGAAGTCTAGTACTTTGTGTTTTCAGGCTATGGTCCTTTGCTCCATCCTGCTGTCGTTGTGTGGGATCCTACAAATGCAGATTTTGTGCTCTGTTGGCACAATTGCTGTGTGTAGGCTGCTCAGTCTCATTTTGCAGTGAACATCTACGATTTCCTTTTCTAGTTTTTATGCCTGTGTTAAAATACCGGTGCAGTGCAGTTTGTCATGGATGAGCTGGGAGCAGTACCAAGGTGTGGAGGGAACTTCCTATATCAGCGAGTACGAATCCAGTAGTTTTTTTATTGAGAGGACGTCATCATGATGACACTGTAGAGGTGGAATTCATTAGGGCAGTTTTCATTTGGCTCTTTGACGGTTTGAGCAGTCAAGCTGGAGGTGAGACGGATTTGTGAGAGGAGGTCTGCTTTGTTTTGGTCGGTGAATGAAGTGACTCTGGAGAAACTGCAGCAAGTGCTGACTGTGGAAAAGCAACAGTGCATTCATTAGCCATGTGCTCCAACAGGAGGAGGATCTCCATCCATCCATCCATCCATCCATCCATCCATCTACTGTACCCATCCACCCATGGCTGCAGAGATGACACAACATGACAAGCCTAATTAGCATAAAGTTTGCTTCAGAATACTCCTCAAAGGATAAATCCTGATTACTATGGTAATTCCTCTGGATCGGAGTGGCTGTCTGCACTGATGTTCTCTGTCCTAAGATATTTTATCCAGCGCCATCATCAGGTCAGGATTTTTTTTCTTTCTGACCAAATCCTTTGTGTCTGTTAAAAAGCATAGCCACCGTTTCCTGGTTTTCTGCATAAATCGGCCATGAAATGCGATGTGATCTTGTCTCATGTCACAGATGGTAAAACACAAACAGTCATAATCTTCACCTGTATATTGACCTGTCATTAAATATAAAAAGTTATGTTGGAAAACTTTGGTTTATGTAACAGCAATAACAGTTTCAGAAATCCGAAAACTGTTGCCAGGCACAGTTAAGAACATTTAACAGTGGGAATTCGTCTTAGTATCAGGTGTAAACACACAATCTAAAATCTAAAGGTGTGACAACAAACTAAACTGAAAATGAAAAGTGAGGTGGTACAACTACTCTTTAGTTTTTTCCCTGTGATGTACTGAATAATTCCACCTTCACATTAAACAATATAAATATGGTACAACAAGTGCTGCACACAAAGATCCCGCCTACTAATGAAGGGTTGGATGTAGCCACGTGGACTGAGTGCATCCAAAGCACAGGTGACCTACACCTGAATGTCTTCTGTACATGTCTACACACATATCTGCAGCTTTTATTGTGAAGTTTATCAACCTAAAGTCTCATGTTGTATGAGAAACAAATAACCAAATGTTTTAGCATACGCAGTAAAACCTCTAATATCCCCTTGCCAACCTGCCCGAACAACTTTCTAGACGAAACACTAAACGTTATTTGCGTCATGCACATATAAGTGCAAATCCCACATGAACTTACAGACGCCGTTAAACTATCGGTGACAATAATAATGACAGTGATCATGAGCGGAAAACTCTGCTCTTCTGTCCCAAGCTCTGGATATACACAATTTTAAAACACAATTCAAGCTTTGCTTCGTCCCTAATGCTGAAAAGCTCATCAGATATAGCAACATCTTACCAAAAAGCACAGGCTTTAAATGAACAGAGACTAAAATGGACTTTCTAAAGCTCACAAAACAGAAAAACGTCGTTTCTCCTCAGACAAGTTCCTGTAGCCAAAGGTGATGCACCTGAACAAAATGGTGCCGAATCTCTGCCCTCGAGTTAAATTCTGCTTCACACTAGAGTTGTCTTTAATCCGACAGTATGTTTGTAGTTCAGGTTTGTAGCACATCTCCACACACCTCCTTTCCTTATACATCAGGCTTGTGCGTCGGAAATGTTGCATTGTATTCGACAGTATTTTAAAAAGAAAAAATAAATTAAACCATATAGAAAAAGACTAAGATCCCTGGATGCTCATGTAAAATAAAATCTCTCAACTTTTCTGCCGTGTCTCAGGAGTCATCAGAATTGATGCCAATGAAGCACCGTGAGACAACAGACAGGTTCTGGTTGGAGCCACAGAAAAACAAAAATAAAAGTACGATCACTAACATAAACTAACTGCTGTAACATGTAGAATTGTAACTTTCTTTTTGCAGAAACACCACCTCTTATATAAAGACATCATTTCATATGCATCATATCCTTTCGCATCTGGCACGTAAGACATCACATGAGAAAACACGAATCGCATGTAAGTTCACGTGATAAAAACTCGTGTGTCTTGTGGCATTTTGCATAATGAATCATATTTTACATGCACATGACAAGAAGGATCAGCCACAGGTGACGTTGTCAGCAGCACAACATGGGGAACATGCAGTTTGAAGGGTTACTTTGGCCCATTACTTTCGCTCATTTATGGCTGATGTGTTAAGAGAGAGGCTGGATTTTAACCTTAAGTGTTTTTAATTTGTTTCTCAACGTGGATTAGAAACTTGCTCTCCACAGATAACACTGAGATTTAATTCAAGCAAACAGGCTGAATGTGAAGTGTCTCAGCTTGTTGGGCTGGGACACTGCTGATAACCACGATGTGTGTTCATATTTAACTCCTGCATACTAACACAGCTGAGATACGAGTTTTAATCAAACAGTGCAGATTACGGTGCCTGTTTTTCATTTTGTGTTTTGTACCTTTAATAATAAAGAATATGGAAAAATCCAATCAGATTCTAAATGATTACTCGCCTATGTCACTCCAGCAAATGCAAACTGAATGCAAACTTGTTTTTCTTGGTTTAATAACAGCTGAGATAAAATCCTAACATGCTCCTTAGCTCCATTGCTCTGTGCCGCTGGGACCATCTGCTTCCATTTCAACAACAAAACTAAACTTTCTGACCTTTACGGCGCATTTAAACATGATATACATGCTGCAACAACTGGACAGTTGTTTCCAAATGCATTTGCTGCAGCCATTGATTTGCGTTTGCTTCATTTTCTTTAGAAGTTCTTAAGGTACAGTGAAATACTTATCAGCTGTTTGATTAGCTTTGATGATTAGCATCTGTCACACAGCATCCAACTGAAGTTGCTCCAAAAAAACGCTATCTACGTATCATATCATAGGTCGATGATGTAATTATCTCTGGGGATTGCTACAGCTTTTATGTGCCACCCTCTCCACCGTGTTCTTCACAGGGTCATCTTCTTTACAGTGTCGTGTGTCATCCATCACAGGAAGCACAAGGCAGCAGGCTTCACTATGGACCAATGAGCAAACGCTGTGTGCAGCCAGTGTTTTGTAGTGTCACGTTGCAATGATTGTAGTTGGCTGTTGAGAGTACAAAAAAAAAAAAAATCATTTTGGCGGATTGTTTACAGCACATCGGAGCGACTGATAAAAAAAGGTTCAATCACTCAACTACAGCGACAGTTGAGTGATACAAACATCATTAACACGCCCACTCGATCGCTTTTAATCCTCCAAACAATTCGGCACAGAGCACAAGCTGCACATACGACATTGCACTAGGAGGCTTGTAGGACACTTTCATTCACACATACACCCTAACCATCAAAAAGTCAGGATAATGTCGGATTCCACTGCATGTCTGAAAGGGGTTTATGTTTATTATACATATTCACAATTGCAACACAAAGCCACTTGGGAAAACAATGGCTTTATTCAGAAACCACATTCTCTGTTCTGATAAAAGAAAGATTGAACTCTTTGACCTGAATGTCAAGCATCATGTCTGGAGGAAACCAGGCACCGCTCACCCCCAGGCCAACACCGTCCCTACAGTGAAGCATGGTGGTGGCAGCATCAGGCTGTGGGGAGGATTTTCAGCGGCAGGAACTAGAACATCAGTCAGGATCGAGGGACAGATCAATGCAGCAATGTACTGATGCATCCTTGATGAAAACCTGTTCTAGAGCATCTGGACCTCAGACTGGGGCGACGGTTTATCTTTCAACAGGACAACGACCCTAAGAACACAGCCATGATAACAAAGGAGTTGCTCCGGGACAACTCTGTGAATGTCCTTGAGCCAGAGCCCAGACTTGAACCCGACTGAACATCTCTGAACAGATCTAAAAAAATCCAACATGATGGAGCCTGAGAGGTACTGCAAAGAAGAATGGGGGAAATAAAATAGGTGTCTCAAACTTGTAGCATCATACTAAGGAAGACTTGAGGCTGTAATTGGTGCTAAAGGGGCTTCAATAAAAGCAAAGGCAGTGAATACTGATGTACATGTGGTTTATTTTTAATAAAGCTGCAACGATTTCAAACAAACTTCTTTCACGTTGTCATTATGGGGAATTGTTTGTAAAATTAAAATGTATTTAAAGAATAAATGTATCACATCTCCACATTAACCAGGAGGGAATACCATCCTGTTTCAATAATGACTTAAAGACTGAGTCTTTCCCTCTGAGCCCCCTTGCTTAGCCCCACTTTGCTGTTTTATTAATGAAAGTCTGAACACACAAAGACATCTCATTCGTTTTCCGTGAATATCTACAGAAAAAAATCTTTTACCAACCTTTCACCCTCATCTTCCCACCAGTGGACAGAAACAATGATCAGGGCAGGAACTGAGTTATCGAGGCTCAGTGCTTCATTCACAACTCAGCCGTCCGCTCGGTGAGTAGGGAAACGAAATTTATTCAGTCTTATCTGAGAGGCAGAATAAAAGGGAATTACACCAGTTATTCCCGTCAGTGACGAGCTCCAATCAGCTGCTCAGACCTCTGTGATGCAACTGCTCTCCAGCACTCTTATCCTTCTTCTGACCATTTTCACAGCACTTTTTAAATCCAGTCAGAGGCTAATCTTTTGATAAATGCTTCCATTAAATGCCTCCATACGTCAGTCACAAGATATTAATTAAAGAGTCAACTATTGACTGAGAGCGTTGAGCTTTTGAACTCTCAAATTTTGCTTTTTTACTTTTTTCTTGCAGTACTCGACGTCCCCTTATGAAGCATTTCTCAGTAGTACAGAAAAACAAAAGTTTACAATGTTACATAAAATATGTATTTTATAATTTAGCTGATCTAAAACTGCTTCAATGTCCTACTGTCCTCTGAACCGTCGTCTTAGGACCTTTTTACCCTGGAATGTTAGTTTGAAATCAGCTTAGTTTGATGATTACGACACAGATGCTGTTACAGATGTTTATGCATCTCTGTGCACACAGGCACATGGTCCAATATTGTTTGAAGATTAAATGAGATCATTATAAAATGAATGAGCCTTATGTGATTTAATCACCTAAAATGGGTTCACTGTAGCTGAAAATGAAACCAGTGACCCAGTATGATGGGACCATGCTGCAGGGGCCACAGCCTGCTTCCACACTAACAACAAATACTTAAAGATAATAATGAAACAGCACTTGCTGCAAAACACAAGAACTAAATGAGGCTTAACAGTGATTAATCAGCTGAAACTAAATGAGACACGAATGGAATTCTAACCTAAATTAGAGGCTTAGACCAGTCTGGAGGAGGTGTGTCCTGCACTGCAGAGGCACCATCCTGCGTCTCTGTCCACCTGCTGTCCCACCATGTCCCTCAGAATTCGGATTCAGTCAGACTGAAGCTTGAAGTATCCACAGTGTTCCTCTGTGTGTGTGTGTGTGTGTGTGTGTGTGTGTGGGGGGGGGGGGGGGGGGGGGCAGCAGTGCAGCACTAATCCACCCTGACAGGGAGAGCAAAATGTGACATTAACACACACGGCAACACAACACGCACTGTTTTAATAATGAAAAGCTTCTGGAGTTGTGTTTCTTATATTTTTGTTTTATTTTTCCCTGAAATCATCGTTATTTTAATCTTGATCTTTTTGCAGCAGCATGCAAAACGCTGCAAAGGACATGACACTGAAGTTTAACCAGTCATTTGACAGGGTCTTCCCACCGCACTGTGACCACCTGAGCTGTGTGACAGAGTCATGACACACACATTGGAGCGACAGGCGACAGTGTCATTTCCGCCACAGATACATCACCAACCAGCATGTTGACACCAACCCTTAAAGTAGCAGATTTCAGACAAATTCAGCTCAGCTCAATGTCCATGGTTTAGTTTGATAGTTCGTCACAGGAGTTTCTCTCAGTGTCACCGTTTGTCTGCTGATCTGTCCTTAAATCACTAGGATCACTCAGCCAGCTTCTTAAAGACGACGTTCTATTGTTCTAAAAAAGAAATTTAAAAAAAGGCAACTTCTAATGCAATAGATGTTCTTCATTGAATGGATGATATAATGAAGTTCCACTGAACCTCTTTACCACCACCGTGCCGCCGAATCTGCCAAGAAACTGAAAGAAAGTCTTTTTTACTGACGTGACTGAAGCTCGTTGGAGAACAGCTGCATAGTTTATACAGTGGAGGTTTTTTTAACGTCAGAAACGTTGCTTGCGTTTTCAGGACGTAGCTGCTTATTGGCTGAAATTTGAGGCAACTTTACATGAATCCTGCACATGGGTTGTAATGGTATATAATATGTTTAATATGTATTTAATAGCCTCCTTCATTTCACTGTCCAAACCAATTGTATATTTTTACACAATATCCCATTGTATATAACCCCGTGTACTGATTTTTGGAGCATTGCCATGTTATTCATACCCATCCAAATCATAGTCATGTACATATGTAAATTATTTTGCTAACTGTATTTTTGTTGAATCTAATGTAATCTAATGCAGCAAGAGGCTAGTTGGTCTGTGTGGGTGGAATAATTAAATCTGTTTTTCCGTTTTCTAACTGTAATATAATCTCTTGCAAACTAAATTAAAGCTGGTAAAAAAAAAAAAAGTGTGTGTATGAAAACAATATACTGTCTTGACTGCGCTGAAGACAAAACAACTTGTGCATCGCTGACATATCCCAGGTGTGTGTTTCAAACAGCATTGCAGTAGCTGGGCTTTGTTAAAGCGGCCCGGTGGATCAGTGGGTGGAGCCCAGCCCACGCACCACGTGTGTCCTTGACATATATGACTAAGACAGGCATATATGTGCATATGTATGCAATTCAGAACAGGAAACACAAGCATGACCCTTCCCTTTAAAAAAAAAACACATATTGAGCTGAACTTGGGTGACGGATTGTCAGCCTGGCTGCCTGTGACCGATTTTCCCATGATGGTGAGGACATTTAAGACTAATTCATCCTGCCTGGAGGACAGAAGTTCCATGCTGCAGCTTTAGTCAGGCTCTAATTAGCTGCTTGACTCGCCATAAGATCCAGATGTCCCAGGATGCATCTCTGCCTTGTTACGTGTTGTGCCTCAAACCAAACAAACAGAAATGTTTTCTCCTGAATAAAATCAGAGCAGTTTCTGGATGTAGTGCCAATATAATACATCACTAAACAGTTTTCTGCACCAATTCTACTCAGGTTTCTCTTTGATCAAAACACCTGCACCTTTTGTTTCCCGCACATGAAAACGGCAAAAGACAGTTTAATCACATACTGTAGGTTTGTTGTTATCAGCACCTAAATGCAACTGCACCTCATTTACCTCCAATGTCTGCACGATGGCTCCAGTTTGTGTTACAGCATCAATGCATCAATATTTTTCTATCAACAATAAATGAAAACCCTATTTGAGCTTGTTATTTTCAGCCTGATTGCGGTAATTTCATATTTGTTTAGTCTCTTTCGGTTGGTTGTTTTTAGCTTTTTCTCCATTTTGAATCTTTCTATAGTTGTTGTGCATCTTTTTGGTCATTTTGAGACTTTAACAAGAAATATATACAGCAACTTCAGGGCCCCTGGGTCTGTGCCAGATAGGCCTGTTTAGTAATCTATCCATTCTCAGCTCCCCTCTCACGCTTTTCAAATTGTAGATATTGTGCTTTATTTACTGACTGCATATATTTTATTTATTCTCTGGCGAATATTTTAAGCTTTGCAAGTGACACCTCAACACCGGTTACTGGTAAGTGAGGGGCTGCATGTATTAGATGTGTGACACCTTAAGTAAAGCTCATTTAATTTTGTTGTATCTTGTGTGCAATGACAAATTAGGATATATTAATTATTATATGCACCGTACTCTATGACTGGACAGCTGCTATGAAGGATTCCGGCTTTTCCAGGATCTGTGCTGGATGAGACGCCTCTAATTTTCACTGCAGTGTGAACACATGCACTTACACCCATGTTTGTCATCATAGGTACAGTTTCCGCCTGAAGGTGGAATTGCACATTTACTGGGACAAACCAATAATAACAAGAATGTGGACTTGTGAGAGCTTTTTTTATTGCCTCCATCTTCTGACGTCTCAGCACTGTTTAACAGGTTTTCAGAGCAACATCTGTCTCCACAGAGATCCGAGGGCTTAAGCTAGTAAAGTGTGTGCAGTCACACAGCTGTATGTCTCCTTCTTTTCCCACGAGGCCCATTGGGATCTTTATGTGCAGGACAAAGATGCTGCTGAGGTTCTTAGTGGAGTCGTTTACAGCACCTCCAGGATCTGGAGCATATAAAACATATCAACAGACAAAGTCTGGGGCTTAGAAGGGAGAGAGGGCAGTAAGGTGGAGTTTAAATGCGTACTGAGTGCTCTATGTCAGCTTATGTAAGTGTCCTGGCCTCTGCTGGACTCGGCTTAGTGAACCAGGGGGTGGACAGAAGGACGGGGGAGGACGATGTCGACCGTTGCAGCCTTCTGCATGAGCGCTCCGCTACACAACCCATTTGGAAAGTCTTTCAGGTGGAGAGTTCATCTGTGTGTCTGTAGGCTTGAAGGGGAAGTGGTTTTCCAGAAAGTAGTGGAAATTTACTCCGTTTCTCACCCAAAGTACTGGTCACTTTAATAATTCAGTGCCAAGCGGGATGCTGGGAAGATGAAACAGCAGATATGCTGGACAGGGCTTGTTTTTTTCCCCCTCAGAGCACCGTCTTAGAAGAGCTGCGTTTTCAGTGAAGGGCAACAGCATAAAAACAGAAGCTGCCCCCCCTCCGCCCTTTGGAGCAGTCTCCCCCCGGACATAAAACACTCTGCCTTCTTCCACAGCTTTAAAATAGCAGCCAAAACAAAACCCTCTTAGAGGTGCTTTAAGACTTTTTGCTAAATGTTCATCTATACAAATCCTCTAAAAGCAGCACACAAACAGAAGGTGTTACAATTACAATTTGAGACAACGCTGTGCTAATTTAATCAACATGGTATTAACACGACATTAAGTAGAAACAGTTGGGATTTGTAGAGCTGTTTCATGGTTATTATCATGTGTGTTTCCAGGTAATCACTGCAGGACTTGGTGTGTCACTTTGTTAAATGTGTTCTGTCCTGCTGTTACCTCCATAGATTTACTGCTTATACCTGTAATAACCATAATATTGCTGTTTTCCATTGTTATATTATAACAACAAACAGACAGGACGTAAAGCTGGGGAAACACAGACAAACTAAACTCAGGGAACAGGATCTAACAGATGGAGGTTGAACGAGTAGATGTAGAGCCAACAGCTCTGCGTTATCATTAAGAAAACCATTGAAAACAGTTGGATTTCTTGTGTTCCAGCCGTCACCACATCGATGATGCTGTCTTACCGATGGGACATCACTTCCTGAAGAAGCCCATTCACAGGCAGTTGTAGGACATTTCCGCCTTCAGCTGAAAACACTATTTGGACCAGCGGTGTCAACCAGTGTCTCTCGTCAGCTTAACTGCACAGTGGATTGATGAGGATTTTAAACAGAAGTTTCAGGGTTCCCACATCAGCCAAACTATCGCAGGTGTATCAGATGTGTTGCACAAAAAGTTGGCTTTTTAAACATCCCTCTGTAGCCTACTCCCGCCTGAAAGACAATAAATGAACAATGAACACACCATTAGTTGCAGCTGTCAAGAACTACTTTTCTGGAGAAAAAACTGCATTGCTGCCGTGCTGGATCTGAGGTAACATGCCAGTAGTGAGATGGACGAAATGCTTCCATGCAGTTAAGGACACAACCCCGAAGAAAGATTAAAGTTTCCCAGAGAGATAAAGCTTTGCAATATTGTCTGGTTAACACAGTGACGCTCCCATGAAAGATACCTTTCTGTATCGTGAAGCAGCCGTTTAGCTCACGGTCACATTTTGTAGTTAAAAACCGAAACAGGCTCAAACCTTATAAGGCAGAGAAGCTTCTTTTCATCAAAGGTCAGACTAAAAGTTCAGTAAATACAAAATTAACAAGATTAGACTTTTCTGCTTCTTGGGGGGCAAAACCTTTGCAATCTGGACACTCACTGAATGTCCTTAATGTGGACAGAATGCAGCCGCATGGCAAATTAGTGCAAAAGTGCTCCATCATAGATTCTTTCATTCACTGATTTTTGTGTAATTCATCAGAGAAGTGCGTAAAGGCTTTGGATCCAATGTCTTTGCAGGATGAATCTCTCTCCACACTCATCAAATAGTCCATAGTAAATTTCTTTGCAGGCCAACGTTGTCACCAGTAACCTTCTAAAAGAAGATTACTTTCTCAGAAATGGTGATGCATTGATTTTAATTTTTTAAGATGTAACACTGGAGATGTATGGTTATCATGCAGAGGAGGGATCAGTGCAGAACAATTTACCATCAGAGATGTTGATGTTTTTTCATTACTACTGAGTTTTTCTAGTAGCAGGATAAGTATCAACACATTGGTGAAGAAAGTGAACGTAAAATCAAACAAATGTTGAATAGATCAGGCACATGTGCTGCAGTTTTCTACGGTTTCTCTCCTGTCATTTTCATTTATTTCCATGTGACTTCCAAAATAAAAGAATGTAATAAGGACAGGCTGTTGCATGCTTCACCTTGAAAAGAAGAAAGAAGAAAAATCTGAGTAAGGAATCAAATATGTGACAGCAGAGAAAGCTTGAGGCTCAGTAACGAGCTCTGAAATGATTTTTCTTCTTCTTTCTCACCCTGACAACACTGATTTGATGTTTTAAAGATCAAAAGCTGAGTTATTCTCTGGTTTCTCTCTTCATGAAGGACACAAGTAGAATCAAATTTAAGGAGGAGGAAAGTTGGGCAGGAATTTCTGGTGTGAAATCCTCAACCACAGAACTTTGGCTGAATCCAGAAACATTAGGATGCAGTTTTACTCAAGTTTCAACAAACTGTTGCAACACATCATTGACTTCAACCCGTTGAGGAAATTATGAGCTGATTTTGTGGTAAAACACACTGGTCACAGTCATCATGGAGATGTTTGACAGGCTCACAGTGATGTTATTTTCTAAGGAGGATGAGTTGTTGAAATGTGATTCAAACAAACAGGAAATCTTAAATCATAAATCTTAAATGCAACTATTAACAACAACAAAAAAAGCTTAAATGAATCCATGTTATTCTAAAAAGAATACATGCATCAACATGTGAAGCCAGGCTGTGGAAAAGCATCCAGAAAAGCATCTGGTGAAGCTCTTCTGCACTGGTTTCCTCCAGATATTCCACTTTCCTGCCACGGTGCAAAGACATTCGGTTGGAGTAACTGGTGAATGAATGAATCTGAGAACCGCCTCCACAGGATGGGCAGCAAATCCCCACAAGAGCAACAATTGGGGAATTTGTGTCTTTTTGTTAGAATATTTTACAAACTTTGTAATTTAAGCTTGGTGTATTTGCACCTTTACGTCAACACTAGTTCCTGTTATGTCTAGCAGCTGATAAACTAGGTCACCAGACTTTAGAGCCAAGACAGTGAGGATGACAGCTTAGAGAGCTACAAGGAAAAGCTTTAGCCAGTTCTTAGTTATTCACCCTGTACCACTGACGTGTTATCTTTTGATTGAATCAGCTGCTGGTGTAATGAGGACAAACAGTGTGGACCACACCAGGCCGTCAGAAAGACAGAAGGGAAGCACAGAGGCTGTTAACAGACAGTGGAAAGTGAGCCTGCCTGGGCTGAGTGAACAGCAGACAAACTTCAGAATGATTTAATGTGAGCTGTCAGATTACTGAAGCATCACTGGCACAAATCCCTCACCTGTGAAACAAGACAGGAAACCCACACAGTATACACAACCATCCAGACAGCAGGCGAGAGTGTATACAGAGGGACGGAGAGCACATCTGCAGGATCAGTATTTACACATGTGTAGATGTGCATCATCCTCCCTCTGCTTCACCACAGCCATTTGTCCTCTAAGAAAAGCTGTTTTTACCAAAGTGCACATGAAGCAGCACATCCACCGTGAGTAAGGACAGATGGAGAGGCCAGAGAAGACGCTATTATGACTGGCATTAAACTTGCAGCACTGTCTGGAGTTGGCTCGTGTCAGCAGACTGCTTCAAATCAAACATTTTAGATTTGTGTTCAACGGAAAAATCAACTCCCTTTTCAGAATGTCTCACAAGTGAATATGCAGTATACAAGGTTTTTGGTTTTTAATTGTTGTGACTGAATATCTGAAATTTGTTGAAGTCAGTAAACGGCTTCCATTTGTGTTAAAACCCACCACTGAAAAAAGTCCAGGTCGCAAACAGCTGTCGCTCACTTTGGAAGTCGTCTATGAACCTTGTCGTCAGTGGTTCAACTCCTGATTCTTAAAACAGACACTGAAGGCTGAGTTTGGAGCTCAAGAACCTTCAATAGCTTTTACATTTCATTCGAAATCCCAAATGTCACCTTGCTGGTGGCACTAGAGGAAAAGTGCATGCAGCAGCTTATTCGAAGTCTCAAACAGAGGTGTCGACTTCGAACACAGACTACATGGAAACGTCATCTCTTATTGTTCTGTAGGACGATGATGACGTCAACAAAAAAAACCGAGATACAGAATCACGCAGAGCCAACGAGGAGTGATAACGTCACTGCAATTAGCAGAAGCCACGTTGAACCACTTCTCATTACTTTTCCTTTGCTTCTAAGACTCAACATTCATCGTTTGCTTCACCGCCTCAGTCCTCTCATCAAACCGCAAGCAGAAATATTAAAAACACTAAAAATCTCTTCCTTTGTGTTTTATTCTCCAGGAGCTGCTAGCAGTATTTTAGACTTTTTACAAACGCCCACATTCGGCAAAAATAACCTCAAACTTTAGAAATGTCACAGCAGCTGGTTTGCAGCTCCACGCTCACAACAGAGCCTGCGGTGTTCTCAATTGCTGGTCCCTCCCACTTCCTTTTTTACTTTTATTTTTTTGTCTAACTCTCCCTGTTGACGGCTCTCTCTTTCAGAGTGGAAACAGCTGATTGCAAATTGCATTCATGCAGAAACTCTAATTTCTCTGGCCAGTTGCCATGGAGCCGCAGCGACCTCACAACTGCGTTGGATGAGGCACAGAATTAGGCTCATTACAAATCAACAAGAGCTTTCAAATGCATGTAAATACCAATTGATGAAACTGAGGCAGCACTCAAACAATGAGACAAGTCCTTGAGGACGTCCGCTGTCCTCCTTGTATTTATTTGACCGACCTTCTCTTATTGTCCTCAGTTTGGGTGTTTTTAATGAATTACCTCTTGACACTATAATGGATGTATTGTGGATTACAACACATCTCAGAGCACCTGCAAATCAGTTTTGGCTTGAGAGAAATGTGAATTAAGAGAGCTGTTACCTAACAACAGTCAAAGCATCAAGGTTACAGACTCACAGTGAGGAAAGGAAACATAATCAGAGAATAGATCACTTTGTATGATCTTATTAATATTTTAATCAATATGTTTCGATGAGTCGCTGTTTTAAAGTATCACTTTTATTACATTTGGGATTTTTCTTATTCTCACACCTATTAATAATAATCATCATCTTCTTCATCACCACCATCAGACGTGAGATTTACACACATGTAAGTTTAAAGCCAGTGGGTCACTCGCAGTCTGTATATGGTCCAGTAACATTGGTCCAGTTTCCCCATTATCTCATCATCTAATTACAGTAATGTAATTACATTCCCAGTGGCAAGTAATGATTCCGATATTACCGTCCACTCTGCTCTGCTCTGACTGACTGCTACACTCTGCCAACACTTCAGCCATTCGTTTTTATCAAACTACAACAAAGAAGGAACTGCAGCTCACTAATCGAACAGAAAGATTCTCTTACTAGTTAGACAACTGAGCCTTGCTTATTAAAAGAGAAAATCTTTGCATGAAGCTTTGTCTTCAGCCTACTCTGTCTCAGTCTCATTTGAGAGGACATAAGTATCATATAGTAGAACACTGACTGTAAATTGCACAAAGATGCAATGACATGTATGACAAATGTTCATTTATTGTCAAAACTCAAAATAAATTCTTATGAAATGAAATGAAATTGATGCCGGTGATGTTCAGTGGGTATGAATTACAGGAGGCTTTGAAATATACAGAGGAGATGGGCTGTAGTTTTGTAGTTGTAAGTAAGGCAAGTCCTGAGAAGTCATCAGGTACCTGCTGGTATATGTAGCTAACCAAAGGGGGAGATAGAGGCCACTGACATAATGACAAGAAGTCTCCTTACAATGCATTGGGGGGGTTCACCCCAAATCCAGCATCCAGACTGCACGCGGACTGGAAGGAAGGAGGCCGAGGACCAGTGATAGTCAGAGCCACTATCCAGGATGAAACAACAAAGATCTATGAATACATCAGGAAGATGGCCCCAAGTGATGATGTGTCACTCCATCAATCATAGTAATTTAAAATTCAACCGATCGAATCAGTCGTGAACTGTTGATGAGTGGGATTTATGCGAAAGCACCTCAATGAACCCACTGCCCCTGGAACCCAACTCCAGATAAGGAGCTGAAGATGGATAGATGAATGGATGGGTGGCTGTATGGTGTTTAAATAAAGTTGACCAGGCTTGTTTTCACTCTCACAGGTCATGATGCTATAAATAGCCTGTAATTCAGCCTCGTGAGAGAGACACAGAGCTAAACTAACATTAGTGACAGTTTAGACTCAGGGAGCACTTCTGTCTATTTCTGTCTGGAGTCGAATCAGTTTTCAGTTTTTCCCGGATTGAGCCGAAGTATCTGTAACATGGTACAAATAAAGAATCTTCTGGCTAATATTTCTTCAAAACAGAAGAATAAGAAATATTAAAACGCTTTCTTATATAATCACCTCAAAAGTGCACTTCACTCTCCTGAAACCCAAAGAAGGCTTTTCATGGCATTTAAATAGTCTTTCAGAAACACTCTGCAAATACCCGAAGCTACAGTCACAGCTTATTTGTGGTGGCTTACATTTAATTACAAACACCCACTATTTGATTAACACCTGTTTTTCCGTTATAATAAGAAAACCGAGCAGGTTTAATAAGCAACAACTCAATATAGACGGCAGATGAGCTGCAACATCAATCTCTATCCAGTCAAGTTCCCGTGATTCAGTGCTGTGCAGTGGCCTACGGTGGACTAAGTGGTACTTACTGCATGTACACATAAACCTAAACATGTATCTCCATGTGCCTCTTCATTCATTGCTGAGTCTGAAAGAGACATCACATGGACAACGACCTGAATGTCCATGACCCTTTGCTGCTCCTCCAGAAGGGAAGAAAAGAAAAGGAAGAAATGTTTTCAATCCTTTCGAGTCGCTGGAAATAATGAGCAGCAATTAGTTGCTGATGAGTACATGGTGGGGGCCATGAGAAGGTTGTTGGATGATTCAACTCTTGGACATTCATGTAGCGGTGGAGGGAGGGACTAAGCCCCTCCAGCACTTTTACTGCTGAGGCCGACTCTTAAAAACCTGGAGCTTTCCTTCCTTCCATTTATGGAGACTTTGAAGGGGACGCTGCTTGGAAATGACTTTGGCTTTGATGCTAAGCTCTGTGGATTTGTGTCAAATTGGGCCTTGGTTATGTGGCTCCTTGAAGGCGTCCGTCTTAGGGAGGGTGAGCTTGCACACAGCCCAACACAATCCAGGCTGGAAAATTTATCTTATCCAATGGTCTAATGACTGAAATGAAGTTTATCCTTCTCTGAGGTGCAGGAAAAGGCATCACAGACACATGGTCATATAAAGGCAGTGTTCAGTAAGGTCATATGGAGCTTTACCAGAGGAACACACACACACACACACACACACACACACAGTTTTAGCCCAATGATGGCATGTCCTATTAGCTCAGCTGGAATAGAAGTGTCTCTCACTCTAAAGAGGTTCGGCTCCCAGAGGTGAAAGCATGCTTCACTCCTTGGCTACAGAAGAGAGGGAGGGAGGGAGGGAACGAGGGAGGGAGGGAGGGAACGAGGGAGGGAGGGAGGGAAGGAGGGAGGGAAGGAGGGAGGGATGGCTGCAAAGAGTAAAAGGTGCAGAAACTGACAACTATCGATGACACAGTAGAAAGAAGACGTGTCCTCACTGTTTAAGTCAGCTTCTTTCTGTTCGTCTAGACTAGGGGGCCCAGTCACTGTACATGATGCCCAGTCCAGGTCCAAACCCATTTGCCATTTGGAAGTGTGACGAATAAAATCCTTGTCTAAAAACTCCAGTTCATCATTCTGCCGCCTGCTCGGTCTTCTGTTGTTGCTGCTTGTTCCTCTGCTTTTCTTTTCTCTCTCCGCTCACCGCAACCGGTCGAGGCAGATGGCAGCTCATCCTGAGCCTGGTTCTGTAAAAGGTTTCTCCCATCAAAAAAAGGCATTTTTCCTCTTCACTGTCCCTTAGTGCTACTCAAGGGGGATTTGTTGGGGTTTCTCTATAAATCAGTGAAGTCCTGATTTTTATTATTTAAAGCACTTCAGGGTTATTTTATCGTGTATTTGCATCATATAAACGGAGTTGAATTGAAGTTGAATTTTTGGTGTTTCCACTCATTTTTGAACACATTCCGTCAACTTTACAGAATTCTGAACTAGCTTCCTCCTCCTCTTACCCCCTTTATCTCTGTTGATGTTTAGCTTTATATCTTCAGGCTGAGGAGGAAATTGTGGGGCAAGAGATGTCTGTATTTTCCAACAGGTTCTCATCCCACAGTGTCAGATAATGATGCTTCAGAATATTGATGCCACAGTTACGCTTTGCCATCACTACTGGACACTCCAGGGACACTAACCATAACCTAAGCATTTATACTAATACACTTAATGCTCCCATGGTTTATTGAGTAAGATGCAGAGGGCAAAGGACCCACAAGTCTCTGCTAAGATGGCTCCACAAATAAGGCTTTTTCATTGTAATACGAAACCATGTTGTGGTTTAAATAGGAGTTGGTGACCACTGGTCTAGAAAATATCATCAAATTCTTATTGGAAAAAATATCCAGACAATCACATTTCATAGTATTTGTAAATGAGGCAGTTTTGCAGTTTTAACAGTTAAGAAAAATGACTGGTATGTTATTTCAAAATTATTACAAACACTTTTTTAGAGAAATGTGGCCTTTTTCAGAGTCTTGTCACTTGGAGATCCAATACTGTGAGGAGCTCCAAAAGGGAAAATAAGCTCTTATTTCGTGTATATATGACAAATAAGTGTAAAAAACACAGTCTCATTTGCCTTCACCTGATGATTAACTTTATTTGACCTTAGCCGTGGTCAAAAGGTCAGCGTGAGTCCTCCACAGCTTCAGTAATTGAATTAGTTTGTTTGAGAGTGATGACAGAAAGATAGATCTGAGTGGAGGTGTGGAGAGAGATGAAGGGCTCTTCATTCATCCAATTTCCTCACTCCCCTGCTTTATACGCCTTTTCACTTATTACTGTGCCCATAGAGGACATTATACGTATAAGCAGCCCTGCCTACCCACAGACTGCACACACAGTCCAAGGAGACAGCAGTGATATGGAGCGGTGAGTCACTGTGTTAGAGGCATCTATCATTCTTAGTCTGATATGACATCAACTGTCAGAATAAAAGGTGACTGGACGGATCAGCTGGAGGACTTGACTGCTGAGTGACTCTGCAAAGACTAATCTTCACAACATTTAGGTAGAGTCAGAGATTTTGGGAAAAGTGCATTCATGCTTAGTTTAGAAGACAGGTATTGGTTTCATCTGTGTAAAGTAAGTAAGAGCTCACAAGTGCTTCACATAATAACAATAAAAAAAGAAAACCATAGGACATTAAAGAAAAATAGACCACAATAGAACACATACCTGACTATACAGGTATGTTGTGGAAAGTCAGACAGGTACTGTCCAGTGTGTCCAGTGCAGAGATAACACGGAAAAGGTCCAGCCTAACGCCTGGGACAATGCTCAAGACAAGAGAAAGAATGGACAAACTACACTGAAGGACTGTTTCCGCCAACTTGCCAATGTTTTAGTCATTGTCTAAACAGCACAGTGGACCAATGTTCAGTAACCACAGACGCTCTGCAGGTTGATCGGCCCAACGGTCAACGTCAGTCACAATTATGAAACATTTTTTAAAATACCTTCATGAGGAAGACTGACTGAGTTCCGTCCAGTTTCTCCCCTTTTTTTCTCTTGAACCCTGGCAAAAGCATAAATACTGAACCTGAGGTTTGGAGGATTCACATCTTTCATGCCCATTTATCTTTCCTATTTGTTTTTCTGTTATGTCTAAAGTTAGTGTCTTAAGTGCAGGAGGGTTTGGCAACATTGAAGTTGTTGAAGGTAAATTAGATTAAATTAGACAAAGTAACTATTTATTCTAACTATTTTATTTCTTTCACTTTTATTCTCAATGTGTATTTTTTTAGTATTTTTTTATTTTTCCCCACACAGACCCAAACTATTCTAAATTCACTTCTTAACTGACATGTTTTTTCTGCTTCATGGCATCAGAGGGGTACTCCAGCAGGTCCTGACCCCACCAAGTCCTCACAGGATCCAGCTCCTCTAAAAACAGACTCTCTCCACTTATCTGTCCCTTTCTGAGCTTAATCCTCCCTCTCCATCGAGACACTGACACACTCTTTCATCAGCTGACATTAGATGCAGCTTATGATGAAAGGCCAAAACTAGCACTAGCTGCCTTAGCTGAAAATAGCTCAGCTCCAATTAGCCCACTGCTGCCCCCCCCCCACACCCACCACCCACACCCCTCTCCCCTTCAGGACAACTGTGTCAGAGAGAATGAGCTGTGATGCCAATTTGAGACCTGGCCATGTCTTGCTACCACATGTCCCAAAAAGTTAAGACAAAGGTCAGATCACACTGACTGCAGAGGTTTGAAAAAGGGAAAATGATTAAACACAGGCCAGAGGCTGGTTAAAGTCTGGTTGGAAACACAATTAGAGGCATATGAATCCTAACATACAGAGAAACAAGACAATTAAAGGTAACTGATCCAGACTAATCCTCCAGTGTAGCAGAGAATCACATTACGTCAGTTTGAAAAAGAGATGTGTTCGTTCATGTAGCTCTGGGCTGATGGAACAGGCTAAGGTGTGTTAGGCTGGTCTTAAAATGGACAAATGTCCCTCAAGACTTTAATTCACAGTAACAGTCTCTCTAGCCTGGTGCTGCATTCCAGTAACCACAATTGTCATCGTTCATTCATCATTCGCGACTATCACCATTTTGCCTGGTAAGGTAATGGCTGCTATGTGAAAAGAAGTGGATGTAGCTCCATGTTTAACAAGAGTGTCCACAGGATGACAGGACATTTAGAAAACAAAGACGCAGTCCAAGGAGCAAGGCTGAAATAAGTCAAGTCTAGTCAGATATTGTACATGCAAGTTCTCATTGTGGCAGATGAAATGCAACCTTTCTGCCGTTTACCTTTCACAGAGAAATGCATGACTGTCACTGTGGTAACTTTCATGAGCAAAGCTTCAGAATTTCTGTATCACTATCTGATAAATCACAAGTCAACCAGAGCAAAAGAACTTGCATTCATCTCAAGGCTTGATGAATTTGTTTCATGATTGTTCAGCAAGGAGAGGAATGAGAACAGAAACTGGAGGATTAAACTTACATTGATGCTCTTTTATTAATTCACAACACACCAGTGATGGTGTAGCTGCCCTTGTGGACGCTGGGGGAAAGTTGAGTTCAGTGCCTTGACGTGTGAATAGGAGGAGCTGACATTAGCTGATGATCCACTTCACCTCCTGAGCCATAGCATCCCGACAGAAAGAACACAAACCCAGACAAGGTCAGATTGTTAGTTGCTGCAGTAGCACTTTCATTTACTGCTATTATCATAAAACATCTACAAAATATCAAGAGGAGTTTCTGCAGATAATCCGTCATGTTTAAAACACGTTTCACGACATTGGATTAGTCACAGATCTGTAGATGACTGAGTGTGTTTTCATGTGCTTTAGCATCCTGCTAACTTCTCTGTCCCTGTGTTCTTTATTACAGCATGGGAAGTGTTTTTACGCTGCCTGTTGCATTGAAGATGCTTTGGTAGCTGACTTGTGTGGACTTTCGTTAGCGAGCTATATCCCAGAATGCACTGCATGCCAGCCAGAGATCGTTGAGTTGGAGCTAAGCTCAGAACTGGTGAAAACTTTATCCAAGTACTGCTATTATGCCACTGTTAACCCCCCCATCACCCCAGGGGACAACATACTTTTCTCAGTAAGATCTGTGAAGTACTTTTACTGTACTGTAGTAGCTTATTTATTCATTATTTGCTTTGGAAAACAAAGGCATCTTACAGTTGAAATATGTTTTTGCCAGATTGTCTAAATGGACAATTTCCACTTTATATTGGACAATACAAATACCTATGGACTTACAAATCAATACAGGAGGACATAAAGGCATAGATATGGCTTGGTGCATTTGATTTATAATTGTCTGACAATTTTCAGTCAGTGAGATTTTTTTTCGTGTTTCTGGAAAAAGTTAGTCAGTTAGTTTCACAGTTTTTGTCACTGTACAACTGCAAAGTTATATTTACCTGCAGCAATCAGTGTCACCAAGAACGATATAACGATATAAATACAAATCATGTTCCCGTCCACTGAGGCTCTGCAGACTCTGTCACTCTTTCTATGACTTCCGTCGTCTTTGTGGCATTTTCAAGTGCCACTTGTCGGCACCTTTAAGGGATTTAAAGCAGCAGTTGGCCTTTATCGCCACTAGTTTAGCCAGACGTGATGTGTCACGGCCATAAGTAACGTAGTCTCTGCCACTTGTTTTTTTTTTTTTTTACAAAATAATTTTTTTACACATATTTTTACATTTTTAATAATATTAGCAAAAAACAAACAAAAAGTAAAAGTTAAAGCAATGTTTGGTTTAGTACCAGAACACATGGCAACTGCAAATTTACCTGAGAAGTTCAAGTCATTACAGCCCGGCTGTTCTGCACGTTGTCATCAGGTCTGTGCCTCCTCCAGACTGTCAGAGACTACAAATCTGTGACAATTGGTGGAAACAGTGATTGAGTGGGACGTCCCCAGTCTTTATGAATCTCAGCTAGTGTTCCGTTGTGTCTCCAACTGTATATTACAAGCACAACGCTCTGGTACTTGCATTGGAAATCTGTATCGGCAAGTAGTCAAATGTAAGCACTCATATCCAATCGAGACATCTGCACTGTAAGTGATTGGACGCTGCAGCTGATCCAATCCAAAACCACATCACAACCAAAATGCAGAACTAATTGAAGTTTTATGTCCGATTTGCATCATTTTTCATAATACACAACTTACCACAGTCATCACAATACAAGGCCTTAAGATGGAAATCGCCTGTTCTGAACTAGTCTGTGCAGGTCAAACACTTAAATAACACTGTTCATTGCACATCTTCTCATGCAGCAGCACAGTCGAGTTCACAATGAGTCATCGAAGTTTAAATACCAAACGGGTGCACGCAAGGGAAAAAAACAACAGCAGCACCGTGTAACCAACGAAAATGTCAGCTTGCTGTCTCCAAACAGTGAGAGAGTTTCTCATCTTGTGTACTGCTAGTGTCTGTCATATTATCTCCTGTACATAAAAGAAAATTAATGGATGCACAAGCTCGTTCTATTGCTTTTTGGATAATCATAGGCTTGTTTTCTATTAAATCAGACAGATGAGAACAGGGATGAAGGCGACACTCATCTAAATATTATGATTAAACCAACATTTCCCTAATGAAAAAATAACAGCTTCCCCACATCATCAATAGTCCAGTGTGAATGTCAGCTAACTAGGACCAACATGTTATTTAAGACATTATTTTTGTCATATTTGATAATCCTTGTATTTCTTAGCTACTTTGATGTCTATGTCCAGGAGGTTTAACTGAAAACACTACATTTTAATTAGAAATGGTTGAGACATGCAGTACCCAGGTATGAGACAGCACGCTGCCAATAATAAATATGCTGGCAGATTGACTGAAGATGGAAAAAATGTTTTCATTAGAAATAATCAAAAACATGAGCAAGATGTTGAAAAGAGGAAGAACATAGAGCCTGACTACTGGTGAGCAGAAACTCAGAGGCAGCAGAACACTGCAGATACGATAACTGTCATTTTGAAACACAAAATCGTCCTTCAAATTAAAAAAAAAAATAAAATAAAAAGATGACAAGACTCCTTTCAAAGCTTTGCTCTGAAGCTCAACATCACAATTGTGTGGATGCACAGGAATCAGGAGCTGCAGCAGAAAATTGATATGATAGATGTATAACACAGGCAGCTTTGGACACTAAAATTGTCCATTTGGGCGGTGTATTTGTTTCCCTATCATAATGTTCAGGACATCAGTTTCTTAACTTGTCCACAGAGCAAAAAATCCCATAACACACAGCACATAGAGCAATTTGGTTCTTAGCCATTAGGCTGCAATTCAGGCTCATATAATGTGATTCAGGTGACATTCAATAATACTGCTGATGCCTTTAAGATCATTAAAAGGGAATTTAAAAGCAATTACATTACTGATGATGTATTTTGCACAGACGGCAGTCCAGTTTTTACGTGTTGTTATTCTGGCTCACCAGTTTCGAACCAAAGCAACCAGACATGTAATGTATATAACATCAATTCAGCATTTACTAAAAACACAGGGATCCATCAATATTTTCATAGCTGCCAATAGCAGGAGTAAGCTACCAAATGCCTAAAACATTAGCATGTATTTGCTAACTAACAACATTAGTGGAGATAACTAACAACTGAATCCAGCAATAACTAACCAAACACAGAGCTACTGGCTACAAAAGCCCTAAAAGTCGCTAGACGTCTAAATGACGTCATCACGTAATTTGCATAATTGACCATGTTCATGTAATTGGAAAAGACGTGGTGGGAGAGAGGAATCACACTGTGGGAAGAAACAAAAAGTGAGTAAAAACTCCCTAAATATGTTTACAACTACAAATAAACTGTCGATTCTTGTTTTTTTTTCTAATGCCACAATTTCAATCCTCCTCTTTATTCGGGACAAAAGTGATTTATTTTAAACAAAGGAATTGTAACATTTGGTGCATGAATCAAGCTAATACTGGGCTAAGTTAGCATACAGTAGCATAACACTGGCAGAACCAAGCTAGCAGAGACCAAACACAACAAGACATAGCCTTTATCCGATATCCCCCCTCCTCACTCATCTCCGATATCCCCCCTCCTCACTCATCTCGGTCTCCCTGTGTAACTCACGCTAGTTCAGTCAACACTTACTCAGAAAGCTCAGAAAACCAAATCTAGCCAAACCAAAACTAGCTTAACAATTAAAACAAGCAAAGGTAAAAAAAAAAAAAAAAAAAAAAAATCAAACAACAGTCTCTAAAAGATGAAGCTAACAATGTTAACAACTCATCAAACCTTAAAAGGCAAAGTTAGATAAAGCTAGTGGAGCAACCAAAGCAACACCTTCATTCAAATCAGAAAAAAATGAAGCTATTAAAATACAAGGTAATATCTGGGAGGCCAAGACATGAATCATGTTTAAACTGCAATCAACACACCAACACTTGGCCTCTTTTCCTCGTAATGAAATGTTGATTTCAGCTTGAGCCACATTCACTGAGATTAAACAGATTGCACGCAGCAAAAAAAACATCTTTGGTGAAACAAACTATTTCGACGTTGTAACTCAAATTAAATGGGAAACAGCATCAAACATCAGAACTAAAACACAATGCATTTCACAGTTATTAGTTTTATGCAGCTTGCATTTGTTTATGATATTGATCCACAAACCATTGATATTCATAATCATTCTACTATCAATTCCCTCCTATTGATTGAAACAAAAAGTGGTTACCGTCCAGCCAGGTTTTCCTGATCCTTCTGGCTCTGGGTTCATTGTTCATACTGATCGATATTCAGTGCACTGACATCCAGCACTGGAGCTACTTTAATTTTTAATATGAGTGATGATCCCCTTTTAAGAGTATAATCTTTTGGAGGCTGAGGGCTGGAAAGAGGTCTGAGATCATCGCTGAAACCTAAACGGAGTGAGGTGTTCCTGGCAGAGACAGTGGCACTGCAGTGATGAAAGCCTTCCGGCTGAAAGCTGACTCCCCTCCAGACAACATACGCACAGTACATCATCATTTTATGATGACTGATGGATCCAGGAGTCAGTGCAAGATGAAGGGCTGCAATTTAGTGTTTTGGTGGACGGATTTTCCCTCAACTAGCAGCATCTACTTTAAATTATTGATTCCCATTTCGTCGAATGCAGGGTTGAAAGGGTCTGAACTTGTTGCTTGCAGCTGGCAGGTTTACTGCGTCTACTTGTGGGGCAGGAATTGGCTTCTCTGTATTTTTTCCTGTCTAACTGATGGATTTTAGTGAAACATGGCAGTTCTAGAAAGACTCTCTCTTTGTTTGATTCTGAGTGAAACCAGAAGCTCTACTGCCATTTCAGATTATTCTAACAGTTTTCTGCCTTCTCGATGCTGTTGAAAATGCCGAGGCCTGGTGTCAGAAAATGAAGTGCATCAAAAGTTTTTTAACATGGAGCTGTGTCGCCGCAGACCCCTCAGGGGGCCCGTTGCTGAAAGCACCTACAGTGGGCGTGTGAGCATCAGAGCTGGACTCTGGGGCAGTAAGGAAGAAGGCAGCCTGGTCTGCTCACGTTTTCAGTCACATGTCCACTGTTCATCTGGGGAAGTGATGAGACCAGGGTAGGCCCCACCTGATACCGGAGGAAACCTTCATAGGTCTTGAGAATCCATTCTCTGATGGGTCAGAGCTGTTTTCATAGAAAAGAAGGGGTCTACTGGTTGAGTAGACCCATTCACCCCCTTTCACCCACTTTTGGGACACTGGATTAAATATGTGTACTGTACAAACAGCACTAAAGTCTATTGTTGGATGCCTGGTTTTGTCCACGTCTGCTCTATCTCCTGTGGGTTGTTCCTGCCTCACAAACGGCCACGCAAACACTGCAGACAGTGGAAGGCAGCAATGCTGCTGCGTGTTTTGAAATAAATGGAGCACAAAATTTTACCTACATACATCCAGACAGGATGATATTGATGCAGGAATTTCACTCTGATGTGCCAGTTTTTCACCACTAAGCCAAAACCACTAATCACTCTCTAGAATTTTTTTTTTAGAGAGTTATTCTTCATTATTCTCATTATTCTTCATTATATTGGGTTAGTTTCTTCCTCTCCTGTAGCTGTAACCATCCAACTTATCAATGCCTTGCTAGAAAAATACACACATGGTTGCCGGCTGGAATTCTGTGCACTGCAGCATCCGTTGTGTTTAAATTTAGCATTATTAATCTCTACATGAATTACTCAGAGTTGCTGAATAAGATGGGTCAGTTATAGTTAGTGTTTTTTGGGGGCTTATTTCTGCCATCATTAGATACACCAGTGAAAAGACAGGATATGGCGTGCAACTGCTCGGGGCCCCAGACCAGCAGGGGGCCCCCAAGGGCTGACAACAGTTAAACCATGTACAGCACTGACTGTGTGCAAAGTTTGCAATAACACTTCCGGTGGCAGACGGCCATTAGAGGACCCCGACTGACCTACGTCTAATGAAACAACGAAAACCAGCTGATGAAAACGAAGGAGTTATTATTCTGAGAGAGAAAAAAAAGAGAAATGGAAGAGATGAAAACAGCAAGATAGTGGTAGGTGGAGCAGATAAGTAGATAACTCCTAACAATCCCTCTTTGTGTCTGACTAACATAACTGTCAAGCTACCAAATTTAGACGAGTTTACTATAACTCACTGTATTACAGTGTATTACTGTAAGTTATCGGGCTGTGCAGTGTGGTCAGTTAAAGCTGGGCCCAAGTAGAACATTTAAAATTTGAATTTGAGGAACTCTGACTCTACAATGTGAAAATCTTTTTGACATTAACTTTATTAACTTGCTTTCATCTTATGTATAACTTCTATGAAATTGTTCTCCTTAGAGCCTCATACTAGAGGCAGCCATAGCTTCAGAACGTCTCTCTCTCCTCCTAAATCAGCTCAGACACACGTGTAACATGTCACCTGAACGGACGAGGTCCAGAGCTGATGGAGCCTTTTGGATACGAGGTGAAACGCTTTTGACAAACTAAAAGCAAGTCTACTTGTCACTTAATGCCATGTCTTAGATGGCATGAAGAACTGTTTTGTGAACATGTCAGTGAGTTGTAATAACGTCACACAGCCAGTGTCCAACTACATATGGATTTCTTTTGCCTCACATGTCCCAAACTTTTTGTCACTTCATCCATTCACTCAGCTTTTGTCCCTGTCGAGTCATCCAGGCCTTTCATTGTCTGTTGTTCCATGTTTTCTATAGCCCTTCAGCCTCGCTCTTCTCTGCCATTTCTGTCTGAGCCCCTGTTTTTTCTACCTGCCCATTTTAAACTGCTCGTTTTCTGACCGTGTTCTTGCCTGATCCTCGACTGTGCAGTTGATGTGCTGTTACAATAAACTGTTTTTGAACTGCGTGAGTCGGCATTTTAGTCCAAACTGCTTCAGGACAAAGAAAGAACTACCAACCCCCCCTCCCCTGCTCCCTCTCCTCTTCATTCTTTAGCGGCTTGTGGCAAGAATCTGGGTTGGGAATGAACCTGTAGCAGCCTCCTACGGTTCTGTGTTAACAGTGACAATTTGAGTCCTGACTTGCTGTGGTCCAACATTTTGCACATTTCCAGCCACAGCCTGCGGTTACCGTCCTGATCAACAAGCAGGAGCAGACAAAGAAAGTTTTTGTGTTTGTAGGCTGAGTGACACGCGCAAACAAAGAGAAATGAGTCAGGCCGTCCCACAACGTGCACCAACTTAGGCTGTGCTGCACAGATATAAAGAAAATAAAGGTTTTTGACAAGAGAGAGGCTGAGACAGGAGTCTGATGAGACAAATGTGTATTTATATGAGCCAACTTGGCTTCTCCTCCAGCACCCGGTTGCCAGTTTGTGCAGCCTGTGGCGACAGAATACTGTATCTCCTGAATAGCAGGGACATTTTAGATGGCTTTGTCATGTTTTAAGATACATTTTTAATCACGACTCGGCGCCGTGTATCGCCTCACCACCCCAGCACAGAAAATACCAAGGTCAGCAGAGAGCGCAGGCTGTACACGCTCCACGGAAAACGAATTTTGACAGTGTTTTCTGCTGATTATAATGAGAACAAATTGAGCTTTGAGTGTGTTGGCTGCCGATGGAGCGTGGGGTCGTTAAAGCTCAGGCCTGCGGGGGTCAGTAAACAGCCTCACACACCAACAGCAGTGCAGGACAAATCTAATTAATGCAGCAACACAAGTGGTTAAATACGACATTTATACAAGCACCAACCGCACACACAGGATTAGCTCAAGTCCCCGGTCATTATACGTTCAAAATGAAGTTTTAATGACTTACTGTAAACACCACTGTTGGATCTGAGAGAAGAAGAGAAGATTTTAAATAAAGCATAAACTGCTCCGCTGCCTGATGACAAACACATTACATGACAAAGGACGGATCACAGGCTTTCGCACAAAACAGAACAGGGAGATTGTAACTACACGAATGAGTCAGTCCTCACCAGTAAAACAGCACTGGTGCGTGTTTGCATTTCGCTGACAAAAAAGCTTCATAGTTCTCTGAATTATGACTGAATTATTACGGTTAGAACTCAACACACCACAGCTTCAGAAAACAGGCAAATGAAAACAATAACATCACAGATTCAAAAACACATCTAGAAAACAAATGCTGCAAATACAAAGACATATAACCAAGTTTTTGTTAATGCTGTGCCTGTGTGCCTTTCTTAATTTCTTTCTTAATTTTCCTGTGATGAGCTCCTGTCTTTCAAAGAGCAAAGAGGGCTGTAGCTCTCGGGGACGGATTTGGGGTGAATGAAGCAGTTTTCTGTCCCTAAACCTTAACTAGGGAATTTAAGCCTAGATACAGACTTAGGCCCACATACATCATTGTAACTGCATTATGCAGAATATCCAACAAATCCGGTGAGTACTGCAGTGTTTTACCTGAGATGTTTGCATTTGGGTACGAGACAGTAGATGTTACAGTAGTTGTGCTGTCAGCCAAGCTTCCAAGTTAGCGGACAATGGAGTAGTCATCAAGCTCCATCACTGTATTTCCTCCATTGGAGCGATTTACTTAACTTAAGTTTTGTACGTAACTGTAAACAGGATGAGCTGTTACACATAATAATAATGTTAACATTACATAATAATCATGATCATATCAACAATAACAATAACAATAGCCCTACTTTCCATCTACAACAGAAAACAACATTTTTGACCTGATAATGATTCTAGAAGAGTCCGGAAAATCTAAATTATAACAAATGATGCCGATCAGGACGTGTTTCTAACACATTTCAGTGTGTGTTACATTGGTGTGGGGGACCCCAAACAAAAGCCATTTTCTTGTGGTGCTGATGAGACAAAGCTACAGGGTCCAGTCTAAGATGCAAACATAAAGCAGATACATTTTGATTAATCTGATGATGAGATGTTCTGCATCTCCTGAGCAACACAAATGAGATGCTGCAGCAGGTTAATGATGAATTAGACTTAAGTTGTGCTTACAGCCAGAGCGGTAAGAGACTCTGCTAACAAGAGAACAACAACCAACCATAAATAAATTCTTTAAGCAACTTGAAAGTGTAGAAAATGTCTAGGCAGCAGCTGTTTGCTCACGACGGCTGAGGAAGAGTGGGCATAATTAGATGCATGAACAGGTTGACGTGGGCTGGAACCACCGCAGCAGCTGATCGACAACAACCTCTGACCTGCACCATCAGGGCGACCGTCACCACCTATAGAAGGACACTTATCCAGACAGGAAACACAAAAAACCACTTTTCACAGATCTAAGAATATTCTGCATTTATTAGGCCGAATGTTCAAAACACAAGTTAAAACTGTACAATTGCATAAGGATTTTATGCATTTATTCAAAAGATATTAAAGTGAAACAGTACAAACAGTTGATTAGAGCTGTTTTACTCAATGCAGGTGAATTATTCTAAATAATGAGCAACTCACTTCTATTTTAGCCAATTTTCTCATTTCTTTAATGAGTTTTCACTGAGCAGCTGTATCTCTAAAGAACTTTGTTTAATGAGTTGCTCTTTCTGAAAAAAGTATTTTCTGCAACAGGAAAATGATTAGAATCCTTCCTTCTATTATCTAAATGGCTTCTGTGATCAAAGTTTTAAAATTAGAGGCAGCCCAGATTTATAGCTCTGAGTTTAAGTTGACAGGAAGAGACTTTGACTGTAGTCAGAAGTAATTTAGATACTTAACACACAGTGCTATGAATGTTTTACCTAATGTTTAAGATTAGTAATTAGCCAATTCAGTTAAGTAGTTATTAGAAAGTTTTTGAATGCTGGATCTAAATAGGGAGAAAAAAGGGGGCTATTACCAGAGAAAGGCTGAGGAGACTAAAGCTTCACACACACACAAGTCTTTGAGGAAGTGAACAGAGTAATTTCTAAATGCAGAATAGAAACACATGGATCAGGTCACTGTGCAGCCTGGTTGTATTCATCTGTTCATAGAAATGTGTGTGTGTGCCTGAGAGACATGACATTGAAATCTTTACCTCCAAAAAAAGCCATAAGCTAAGGAATAATCATTAGCTCACATTATCATTTGAGCTAATGATTATTTTAATTTCTTATTTTATTTGAACACAAATGTTTTTTCCGATCTTTCCTATACGGTGGCTCTGAGAGAGAGACAAATCCAAGCAAACCAGTTAGACAACCCAAACTACATCTACAAATCTAAATGTCTGTCAGTTTTTAGGGCCCCATGGAAACGCTTGACAACAACAGTTGTCTACAATGGTTCCCGGGGAAACCAAAAACTGACGGACATTTTTTTTCGCGATTTGGTTGTGTTGTGGCTTTTTGCAGCATGTTTCTTAATGCATGTGTTGTCAAATTGATGAAGTTGTTTGTGTTTTGTCTATCTGGAGGCCACCGTACTATTCTAACTAAAAGATATTATGTGTATTATTACTACATTAACACATGTAGAATGTAGAAATTAACTACAATACCTATCTGTTGTCTGTAACAGAGACTCAAAGGGGCACAGGAAGAAAAAAGCACCACAGAAAGAACAGTAGGAGGGATAAGAACATGATAGATGGGAGCAGAAAGTTTTCCAATGCTCAGGTGGCGTTATTAAAATGCTCACGCTGTCGTGTCAGGCGCCACATGACTGAGAGTCACTTCAGCTGCAATCTGGAAAGTAATCAGGCCAATTTGTTACCTAAATGACTCGCGTCCCACTGGAGAAGTGCTGGTCTGGAATCAGCTGAGTTATTTGTCATGCTGACAGAACAGAGCTGATGCAGCGCGGCTGATAACTAAACAACAAATTACAACTTGTGACCTGTGTAGCAGGAGTCACACACAGACACACACACACACTGCTCATATACCCACAAACCGATTTCGGAGTCGGTAAAAAGAGCGGGAGAGGAACCGGCGGGATCGAAAATGAGACACAGTCCACCTGGAAGGTTTTCAGACCCCTTCACTTCCTGGCAGATTTTGAGTTATACATTTGATTTGAAATGAGTACCACTGCAAATTTGCGCATTAATCCACAACTGAAGAAGAAAACTGAAAAGTCAAAACACATATTTTATAAATGTATAAAAATAAAAATCAAGAAGTGAAACCTCAGTTACTTAATTATTAAATAGACTCAATATAATATGCTCCTTGACTGGAAATAATTTCAGCTCAGAATTTTCTTGGTTCAGTCTCTACAAGCTCCTCACACCTGGATTTGGACAGTTTGTCCCATTCTTCCTGACAGATGTTCTCAGCTATATCAGACTGGACAGGAATTGTGAACATCTTCAGGTCTCTCCATAGATATTCTGTGGAGTTTCAGTCTGGACTTTGGTTTGACAGTCAGACATACATAGACATAGTCGTAGACATAGTTCTTGAAGAATTGTTGTCCTCCTGCTCTCAGAGTCCTTTAAACATTGTCTGACAAATTCAGACTGTGGCTTATGTCTGTGGACCTACTGTAAAGCTCTGATTGCATCTGTTGGACTCTTCCTAGACACTTCCATACCTCCACAGGTTTGTCATCAGGACCAACTGCCTTTCCACTCTTCATCCTCTTCATCCTCCTCCTCACTTCACTCTTACTAATCTTTGCTACTTCCTGCTCCACACCAGTCACCTCTTCTACTCTTCGTTCCCTTTCATTTTCCTCGTTCATCAACTCTTCAAAGTTCTCCTTCCATCTTCCCATCACACTCCTGTGATGCATTTCCATCCTTATCTTTAATCACACTAACCTGCTGCACATCCTTCCCATCTCTATCTCTTTGTCTGTCCAACCTGTACAAATCCACCTCTC
Source organism: Channa argus (assembly GCF_033026475.1). Taxonomy (NCBI): domain Eukaryota; kingdom Metazoa; phylum Chordata; class Actinopteri; order Anabantiformes; family Channidae; genus Channa; species Channa argus. Next base: position 30,540,196 of record NC_090198.1, read on the forward strand.
CCTCTTTAGTGTCCAACCTAGAATACAAGTCCTCATATGCTCTTTGTTTGGCTTCGCCACCTCTACCTCTACTGTCTTCAGTCCTCTCAGTGTCCCCCTTCTTCCTAGCTAACCTCTTTCCCTGTATACACTCCTGAACTTACTCAGGTGGTCAAAAATTACATTTACAACACTGAGGGGGTCTGAAAACTTCCTGCATATCAATCACTCATCATCATTATGAGTCAGAACAGCTTGTGAGCGTCATGTTTATTTCTAGACTGAACGTTGGAATAACAGAGGAAATGTGCCTGGACTAAGCTCTGGGGAAGCTGCTATATTGAGAATGCAGCAGAAAGGCTGTAAACAAGACTAAACTATTTCTAAAGCACTTTATTTGGAGGTCAATCTGACAGTGAATACTTGTGAAATACTGCCAGTTCTCATTACACAGGAGCACAAATTATGGAAGTACTGTAGTGTTTCAGAGCTCCAACAGCCAACAGTCCTCCACCATGTTTAAATTCAGAAGAGCACTTCATGATTTTTAATTCCTGACGTCACCTGTCATTCACATTTGGTGAAGGAAACAGAAGGTATCAGTCAGCATCAGGATCATTCCAGTGAGTTTATCACACTGATATTTCGCTTCCAGAGCAAATCGTATTCAGTCAATATTGTTGACTTCAGTGTGTGTGTGTGTGTGTAGGCTTAGTGAAGTCTTGTGTGTTTCAGTCTCAGTCTGACAGAAAAGCATCATCATTTATTTTTCCTGTCAAAACAACTGAAAACCCTCGAGGAAAGAAAAAAGTCAACATACCTGCCCGAGCGGTTGTTTTGTTGGACCTCAGCACAGAGTGAGTGACAGGCACGACTGACGGATAAACGCTGAAATAAATGTCCTGTTTTCTGAATCCAGGCTCAGTGTTCAGATCTGGGAAAAAGACACAAGAAGTCAACACAAATATCTACCTTCAGATACACGGAAGTGTAGATTTCCCATGATGCAGATCAGCTGAAGAGTGTGTGTCCCTGAAGACTTCAGTTTTAGACAGTGAACTGTAGGTAAACAATAACCAATTTGCATCAAAATGAAATGTTTGGACATTTTTTCACTCAACTGATTGTTGGCTAATCAGTTACTCACTTATTTTGATCAGTGTAATCTTTTGCACCTGCAGCCCACCACTGTCCTAATTCCTTGTTTTTTCTCCTGTCATTTACGTCCCATTCAGAGACTCTTTTGAAGACACAACGAGTGCTTATTTTCTTTATTGCTTCAGAAAGAACCTTTATTGGCAAAGGACATTGAATGAAATACTCAGAACAACCCAGTGTTTTATGTCTGCGTGTTCATATTTGGACTGAGAAGGAGCTAATTCCACTTCCAGATATTCTCTGTCCCAGCGTCCCAGCGTCCCACTGTCCCAGCGTCCCAGCACACCCCTGGGACGACTTTTGGCTTCGACCTGTTGCATGTCCTGTTATTCCACTATGGTTAAAATTACTGTTCAGAACAATGAGTTAAACTACATCCCCTCAAGAATAAAATGCACATGTGCACTGGCTTCTGCAGTACATCATGCACAATACACACACACACACACACACACACACACACACACACACACACACACACACACACACAGCATTTCCTGTTAATTCCTTGTGCATGGTTGAGGAAACTGTGGTACATTTCCTGTGCCACAACAAACAGTGAAAAGAGCTTTAAAGATGCAGTATTAATACAGATTACGTTAAATGGCTGTTAATTTAAGCTTATAAAAGACTGTCAATTTCACGTGTGTGTGTGTGTGTGTGTGTGTGTGTAAAGTCTGATGCTTTCTGTTCACACATTCCTCTACTGCCACTACTGTCCCTAACAGTGTCCTTCTCACGTTATTAATAAACCTGATCGTATAATTTGAGGAAGCCTGAGCCGCTGATGGGGTGCAGGATGAAAAGTGTGAAAATGAATTCATTCACTGGTGCAGAATTAACAGCAAGTGCAGCCTCATCACCTTTTCCAACAGCAGAATATGTGAGTGCTCAGCAGTCACAGGCGCCCGTCAGTATGCGCGAAGCTGCGAAAGTGGCAGCAGGTGAGAAACGCTGAAGTCTGAGCTGCCGTGTGTTTCCGTCTCCATCTCAGGCTCATGTATGTGAACATGTGAGCGGGCTGTTAGTTACATCATCAACTTTAACTGTGGCCTTTAGGTTGGAAATCATTAAAGAATAGCTGCAATGAACAAAAACTATTTTTTTCTGCATCAGCTGTTGAGCTCAAAATCAATCTGAGCAGCGGCTCAGTGTGAATAACTTTATTAAATTATTCAATTTATCGGTGGATGTCGTGATCCAGGGCAACACGGTGGTGGAGTGGTTAGCACTGCCACTTCACAGCTACAAGGTTGTGGGTTTGCCCCCCGGCCGCCTTGTGTGGGTTTCCTTCAGCTACTCCAGGTTCCTCCCACAGTCCAAAAATATGCATGTTAAACTAACTGGTGAATCTAAATTTGCCCGTAGGTGTGAATGTGAGTGTGAATGGTTGTCTGTCTGTGTATGTCTCTCTGTGGTCCTGCCCTGGCAACCTGCCTGTCTGTGCTGTACCTCACCTCTCAGCTGGGACAGGCTCCAGCCCCCCGCGAACCAAATAAGATAAGCGGTGACAGATAATGGATGGATGTGTTGAATCCACTTCTAATTTGTGCTAATTAGTTGTGTCCTCACTGACCCCATTGTAAAAATTTTAAGAAACGGGAAATTGCATTAAAAATGCAGATATCAGGGCAAACAGTTAGTGCCAGTCAAGTGTTTTTTGTTTTTTTTTTAAAGCTTATCTCTGAGTCAGGACCAGTGAAGCTGACGGCACAGGAAAATACGACTGTATGTGAATGGATCCCATCTCATCTCAAGCACATGTTTTTTCACTTTAGGAGCATAATTTCATAATTTCACGTTCGGATTTTGTGATGCTTTCGCTCACACTCTGCTCCTGCTCCAATCTGTCCAATCTGTGTGCTTTCACATTTACTCTGCTCCACCTCAAAGCCTCCTCCTCGCTCTCAGCTGCTGCTGCTTCACTAAACTCTGCTCTTGGATCTCTGCACTGGCACTTGGGCTTTTTTCACCAACCAATAGGATTCACGCTGCATTGACCAATCACGTTACAGGGCGGCCAGAACGCAGACAGTGTAGCATCATCCTGTGCATCTACAATATGTGAACATGGAGGAGAAGCTAATGGCTGCTGTTTTACAACCTTATCTCAGGCCACTAACTTTATGTTTATCTTTTTTGTGCAGCAACAACCCACAGCACAGTCCGGGTGATTCTAAAGTAATACTTTCTGTACAGATGCTGTGTGTAGGGAGCTCTGTGCCAGCAGGCAAGACAGGAACCTGCTTGGGGCCCCAGATGAGTAGGGGGCCCCGAGGGCTGACAAACGTGTGCACAGTGGGCAAAGACACTACCGGTGGCAGACCTCCCTAAGACGACCCCGACTGATCCAGGTCTAATGAAACAACGAAAACCAGGTGATCAAAATGAAGAGGATTTATCATTCTGAGAAAGAAACAGGACAAAAACAGGAGAAAAAAGCAAGAAAGTGGTGAGTGGAGCAGATAATAAAGACTTTATATAATAAACTAACAGCGTTAGCTAAATGCTGCTAGTGTAGCTGTAATTGTGGTGAAGAGACATTTGAGTAACAGAACATTCACTGGTGTCACATTGTTTCTTTTGTTGACTTTGACATTTAACATGAGCTAACTCGGCTAACTAAGTTAGCAGAGGAGCCTAATGTGTCCAACTAAGTTAACTGTGAAGCTATGAAATTTAGAAGCAAAGAATTTTGAAGTTTACTATAAGTTACTGTGCTATGTGCAGTGTGGTGTGTATTTAATTGTATTTTCCATGTCTAAATCATAGCGGATTTATCTGACCAACAGACTGTAATGTCAGGGAGGTTGTTCGAGTCACAAAGCCCAAGATGTTCATTAACCAGCTGTTGATGACTGGTGCCATGGTCACAAAGGTTTGAACATTGTGCTTTGTTTAGTTTGGTTCTTTGCTACGTTAAACTAATTGAAACGGATTGAATCGTAAGAAGATGTAGAGGTGACATTCAAGCCCGTCTAGTACTTGAGTTGGCAGCGAGTAGGTGCTTAAAAGCTTTTTTCTGTCGTGTACTATTAATGGAGTACATCACCAAGTACTTTACACACTTTCAAAACACAGAATAAAGAATGTGCAAGTAGAGCCTGTAATAAACTGCCAAAACTGACTATTGGATTTAACAAAGCTGTTTACAAGTTGCTCATATTAGAGTGTGAGGCATTATGGGAATATTAATGTGTTTGTGTGTGTGTGTGTGTGTGTGTCAGTATTCATTTTAGCCAAGTGTGTGTTACTGATCTATAATTGTTGGGCAAGTAGCTTATTAGGAGATCAGACACAAACTGAATATGAAATAAGTATGATATTGTGTCATTCTCACACACACACACACACACACACACACACACACACACAGGGAGATCAGGAGGACTACTATAAGCTGTAGTGGATCTGTGCCATCTCCTCTGCAGAGGACTTAACTAGCTGAGAGACAGGTTGATGTCCATGAGGACAGATACAGGATGGACACAGCAGAAACACAAAGTACAGCAGAAAGGCAGAAAAACACAAAACATTCAAGAGCAGCTCATCATTATCAAAACAGAGAGAAGGCATCAAATGTGTTTGAAGGCTTCCTGTCAGGACGAATGTTTAAATAAGGTTTGTCAATGAATGTTTAATCGCAAAAAACGTAAGTTGCAACACAAAGAGTGGAGAACATGCTAACTTCACACGTAAAGAGCACAGCTGCCAGAGATTCCACCATGCACCAGTTTGTTCCTTGAGACAGAAATGCAGTTTCAAATGCTGGACCTGGAATCTTATTTCCAATGTTAATCCAATTTATGGATGATTTTTTTTACCCTTCTGAGTTTTACCTCTTTGTACCAGCAACTAAATGATGAGAGAGAAGCTCTCATCTGAACCCCAACCAGTGACCTTAAACCTTCTGTCACTTAGTCCTCCTCCTCCTCCTCCTCCTCCTCCTCCTCCTCCTCCTCCTCCTCCTCCTCTGATTCCAACCCTCCAGCATCTGCGTGTCTGACTGGCGGTGAACAAAACCAGTGCCGTGTAATAACATCACAAATGGAATTAATGTTGCAGTAACACAAGACCGTGCAGTGAAGTGTGAACATGTAGTTGTGAATAAGTGAAGGAATCTCGTGGCTCAGATCCACTAAAAAATGTCAAGCTTTTTCTTCCTGATTCATTGCTTTTAATTAATTATGTTTTGGCCTTTCCTGCTCTCTTTACTACTTGATTTAACCCTCTCCACAGCGATGGCCGTGGTCACTTAGTGCCACAGCGTTAACTTAGTTAAACTTACACAGGAAAACAAAAATTGTTGGCTTCTGTTCCACACAGCAGCAACAGATACAATAAATTACCCAACATTTAGTCTGATTTAAAAGAAGCATTTAAAATTATCCATAAAATAAATGGTTACCTATTAGTGAAAGAGCAGTCCAATGCCAAACCTACCATCCTAAAAGCACTTTGTTTCTTAGCTGTGTGTTTCAGTGACATGTTTGTAGGTGGGAAGCTGGTCGTCCTGTTCCCAGTGAAACGGTCTGTTTCACTGCAATAGCAAGTCTTGCTGGCTGGTCAGTGGACCTGAAACTACCTGCTACCTACTATTTTCTTCATAAAATAAGTTGTTTATGTTGCCATGATTTAGCCAGTTTTTGACTGCAAATGGAAGTTTTCATTTTACTTTAGAGTCTGTTTGGCGCCACTTGCAGTACAGCACACTGCCATGTCCTGTGATTAATGTAACTCTGTCTTAGCTGCATTTCTCCAGGCCAGAAGACATTTTATACGGTTGTTTTAATGTCTTCTGGAGATATTTTTCTTTCTATTTTGTTGTCATTCCTGTTGTTTTAAATCCCGTCACCCAACCACTAAACCGCACCATTGGTTGACTTGTTCCAAATACGTTTTCATGGTTTAGTCCAACAGTGTTAATATTTGTTATTATGATTTGGAATGGAAAGACATTCGTTTTGTGTCCAACCAACAGGGTTAGATAACATAAAAAAGCAACTACCAAAAAAAAAATGGCTTATTAAATGTAGGTTCCAACTTTAAACCTCCTAGTTGTGAGGTGGCAGAACTGATGTTGTTGAGCCATCATGATGATATTTTTTTACTGTAGTATAGCTGCTTCATATTGGACAAAATTCTAGGTAATGGGGAAGAAAAGAGGGATGTTCTGCCCAGCAACAGAAGGTTATAAAATGATGTGTGAATGTAGGAATTTAGAACTTCATAGGATGGAGAATTGAAACTCTGTCGATGTTCTGTCACTGTCATTTGGTTCTGTTGTGAAAGCAGGACATTGAGTCTCATGCTCAAGTATTACTTCCTGTCCTACATACACAGTCATTCTTGAGTCCCATGTGCATTACAAGAGCTTAAAAAAACTTTGTGTGACACTCTGAAGCTCTGTGATGTGAAATTCTTTCTTTTTGTCAGGGACAAAATGGGCACAACACACAGGCTCAGAGGAGTTTAGAGCTGTCAGTTATGTTAGTAATAATGATTAGTGATCTTAGAAATGTTCACCTTTGTGAGCTGTTAATCAAACTGAACATTTCCGACAGGTTTGTGCAGCTAAAACAGTTTGGTGAATATGACCCGTAGCGCTCGTACTTCAGGGGGGCAATAACAAAGGTTCAGCTGAGCTGCAAAGTTGGTGCTGAGTCGAGATAACAGAAATACGTCTAATGTGATTTAGCTTTCACCGTCACAAGATCTCAGCTTGTTTGTAAAGGTTAGGATGAGGATGAGTTGGGCTCTGTCCAACAGATGTTATGTTAAATTTACTGTGGGCACTGATGCTGAGAAGAGAATGAATACTAATGTTAACATTCTCAAGGACACAAAGACTGAACTTTGACCTTTAACTCTTGCAGTTCAGTTAATTCCTGGTTCAGCCGACTCGTAGTGTTAGAATGTTGCATTTGTGGATGTGTGTTTACTTCTGCTGAGGCCATTTTCACTATGATTAGCGGCACCAAAGTGTCTTGATCTTTTATCACACTCACTTTCTCTGCACGCTGGGAAACACAGATCTCTGACTGTAAAGTCTGCAGAGATGATTCATTTTATTTATAAACTTCAAATCAATTCAACTTTATTTGTAAAGTGCAAATTCATAAAAAAGTCATCTCAGGGCACTTTACAGAATAAAGTCAAGACTATAAAGATGTGTTGAGAGAACCCAATGAATCCCCCTTAAACAAGCCCTAGGTAACAGTACAGAAGAAAAACTCCCTTATACAGAAGAAACCTCCAGCAGAACCAGGCTCAGGGTGGACGACCATCTGCCTTGACCAGTTGGGGTGAGTGGAAAGTGAACCTGCAGAAAGGGACAGAGACGGAGAAGGACAAAGACAACTACGGGGGAAAACATACAGAGTCTAGCTCAGAGAGATCTATGGGTAAAAAGCAGTCTAACAGGGTTTGGGGCCTTATCGATGACTCTAGCACTGCTGTACATGAAGATCTGTAATATTTGGGGGGAGGATCTGGTGAATTATTTCTCTAATAGCTACAATTTTATACATAAAGAAAGTCATGAAGTCATTGCTGCTCAGAGTTAAGGGAAAACTAGGCTCAACAGAACTATGGCTCTTAGTCAGCCTGGCTACAGTGCGGAACAGAAACCGGGGCTTGTTCTTGTTTTCTTCTATTAATGATGATTAATATGCTGTTCTAGTGTTACAGAGGGTTTTTTTAAAAAACATTTTTAAACTGTAGCCTTGTGAGTGCAGGTGAGACACAAGACAAAGTCAAGGGTTACTTTGTTTTATAGCAGTGTTCATGGGAAAGAAATCCAAATATAATAATTACCCAAATATTTAATAATAAATCTACAAATTTTCAGTGTGTATATAAAGTCTGTAAAGACATATCTCATTCATGCTTCATCACAATGACCAAACTTTAACCGGTAGTGCTCAAAAAACACCTGAATCATCAGGGTGTTTGTGCAGAGCTGCCTTTAAGCATTAAGTTCTCTGCTGCAGCTTCCAGGGCTTTAAAGATTACAAGCTGAACTAACCCAGGTTGTAATTCCACCTGATGGTCAGGTTTCCTCTGCTGCCCTCAGTAACTGCGTGTATTAATACATCCAGCTGAATGACTCAACATATCGCCGTGACACTCGGGTGCTGACAGGAACGAGGGAAACACTCCCCACCAGAGTTTGACCGCAACCTGACTCCAGCCGCCCGACTTTCTAGTCCTGGAGAAAAGAGCCACTCTGCAGTGGAGGAGAGAGGCGGGTTGTCAGGAGAGATGCTGAGAGAGCAAAACTGAATGATCTCTAATTAGCAGATGATTAAGGCCAACTCTCACAGCTGTAAAAACCCATTAACCTTTAATCGTACAGTTCATCACACACGAGGTTAGAGCGAGAGTGTGTGAGAGAGTCGGATCTGTGCATATTAGAGGAACGAAGCCATGTGCTGGGAAGGAAAAGAATGAATGTGGGATCCTGTTGGTGCTTTTGTTAGGATTCAGAAATACCACAGACACACACAAGGTTTTCCACAGGTGGCTAATCACTTGTACTTCTGACAGAAGTATGTTGAAATGGTATAAAGGCTAAAACAAAGACAAACCGTAATATTTAAGGTATATTTAGCTGGTACAATTGTTCTGTTCCTTCATCGCAGAAGAAGCAAAAAATGTCAAGGTGTTCATTAAAAAAGCCTGCATCCCAGATCCATTCATTTAAATGTGGAAAACCAGGTGTCTGGTCTTTAAAAAGACTTGATAAGTGGCTCCGGATGTGTTAAATGTGGCTCACAGTCTCAGGAAGTTTGCCGAGAGCATCAAAAACAATGGGATCTGGGAAACAGCTTTGACAAGACTTCAGAATGAAACAGATTAGCCTCCATAAAGCTTTGGAGGGATACAAAGACATTTCAAAGTGTTTAGGGAAACTAGCTGCTATCCAGTGGAAACCAGGAAACTTAAGTGTAATACACGCTGGGAAACTTGTTCAAGAGAAATGTACGAATCCCAAACAACAGCTGAGGACACATGAGTCTGGATAGTTTGGGACACAACTTAGAGCATGTGAACAAACCCAATTCATTTTGGAATTGAAATTCTGTGTTCTGATGAGGCCAGCGTTTAATTATTTAGTCATAATCCACTCGGGTGTGTGTGAAACACCAATTCCACAGACCAACATGGTGGAAGCTCGCTGAGGTCTCTGGTCGTTTGTCTGCATCAGCCAACAGAGCTCTGGATAAAGTGGAAGAAAGAATGAAGTATGTTTTTGGCTGTATCGCTAAAAATAAATGCGATATGATGTGTATTATGTTGGTGAACTGACCCGTTAATATGTAAAGGGCTCGGTTAGCAAAAAAGTTCCTCTACGTTTATATATTTGTCTCTTTTCAGCCAGTTTAGTCGGTGAAGAGCTGCTGAGGGGGAGGTGATGTGTCTGACACCAACCCCTCCACATCTTCAGCAGTTTCACTCGTTGTCTTCCTCCAGCTCCTCCAGCTCGAGTGCAGCCACACTTTCTGCTTGCAGAGCACATCTGGTGAAAGTACAGGAAGTTTATTTTTCTAATTTAGTATGAAGCCCAATCTTCCACAGCAGAAAGAGGTGGTAATTACAACGCCGGTGCACAGTGTACCTGTGTGGTCTGAGGCCACTGAGGCTAAACGACAAACAGATGCCAGTTAATGAGCCTTGGATGAAGGAGCTGCAGAGTGTGACACTGCAGCCGAATGGATGGGTAGACAGGTAGACAGCAAACAGATACACATCAAATATTATGGGGATAATATTGGGGGAACTACTATTTGTAGCAGGCTCCGTGTTCAAGTGAACTGCAGTGAAGGTTTTAGCAAAGGTCTTCAGCCAATAAAGTGTTTTTGCAGCGTGAATATCTCAACCAAACTTCATAGTATTTCGTCCTGTAATTGCAATAAGTTGTTAAACAGAAGCAGGCATCTCCTGCAAATGAACAATTTAAGTTTTCGTGTTGCTTTGCAAAGCTGCTAACTCTGAAAGAGGAACGAGAAACTCACTTGCTCTGCTGCTTAACTTGGTGCCATTTGTCAAAGTCCCAACAGTTTATCACATTATGTTGTTTTCCTGATGCACAGCAGCTACATTTTATTCCCCTCATGTTCCACTTTCCTCCCAACACCAGGAGGCACAGAGTCAGACCAAACTGACCCTTTAATAACAGGCTTCAGCTCCTAAAGCTCTGCATTACAGACAGACGAGAGGCTGAATGATGCTGCTGGCAGCCAGGCTTCATGTCTCTGAAACGATGGGCTGGAAACACAAACACAGACACTCAAGCAGTTTATGGCTGGATGTGTGTTTTTTTAACATGTGAGTTAGTTCTGCGTCTCCGCTCTCTGAGAAACACATTAAACTCCACCTGTTGGAGCAACGGAGGCTCCATATGTGGCTAAACGAGATCAAATGAGTAATGCTGGATGTATTTACGTGGTTGATGCAGTTCTTCGAAGAGCTGGATTTAACCATCTGAGAACCAAAAGCTCTGCGATCATTCAGATAGTGAGAAATCATTTACAGCTGACAAGTTAATCCACATACAAAGAACAGGAACCAGAAGGCAGAAACTGTCCCAAAGCCTTTACTGTTAATCCAAAACGACCCTGAGACACTTTGGATTTCATGGTCTTTCTGAATAAAATGATCAAATTATTAAAATGATCAAACTACAATCATATAATACGAGCGTTTTGTAATTGTAAACAGACTTAGCTTTCTGTTAACATAAGATGGATATTTTGACAGTGAATATCAATAAATAACTATAAATCATCCACTGAAATAATCCTAGAAACTTTACATGGCTGTGTTTCGACTCTTGCAGCACTTGGTTAAAGTTAGAGAAACGTTGTTTCCTGGATTAAAAGATAAAAACCTGAAACTCTGTTGCCTGAACTTAGCGACAGATGGGACTCAGGTCTGTGTCTTTGGACGTCCACCATCAACACAACTATGCAACTCAGTTTTTGGTAAAAGGAAAAGGAACAAAGGGAAAGGGGGGGGGGGGGGGGGGGCAACAACACACACACACAGAGGACAGAGCAGCAGGTTGGCATAAGAAACTAAACACACACACACACACACACAGTATGAGCCAAGGGGGGATATTTGATGACTGTGTCGTTGGGGTCAGAATACAGATCACCTGAAGGCTTTGACAGAGGATTCCAGCTGACTCAATGACCTTTATACTGGGCCCCAGACAGACAGACACACACACACACACACACACACACACACACACACACACACAGGGCTTCACACCGGCGACACCAATGTGGTTTTGGAAAATTAGCATTTTGACAAGTGTTGACTTTAATTATACATGATAATGCTGAACCACAAACACGACTGAACCAATTACAGGAGATGCTGGCATATTAGCACAAATGACAGCTTATTAAAAGCACCATCATGCACCCACTGAGCTCAGAGTGTGTGTGTGTGTGTGTGTGTGTGTGTGTGTGTGTGTGTGTGTGTGTGTTTGTGTGTGTAGTAAACAACATTAAGTTTTTAAAAAGGCTCTAATCAGTGGATTGAAACACAATCTTCACTGTGTTTATCCAGATAAACAAATCCCAAATTAATCAGTTCAGACCGAAACTAGAATTACAAGCATTGTTGTCGTTTGCCACCTGAAACAGACAAGTTGCTGTTTATGTGCATGTCTCCAATTCTAATCAGTTCATCCATGATTTTAAGTCAACGCAGTAAAATTCTCCACAGGCATTTCTGTCAGGATGGACACAACTACAGAGAAACTTTGACCTTCAAGTTTTAACTCCTAAAATCTAATCAGCTAATCTCGCTCTTGATTCCTGGTGGAGGCTTGTGTCCAATTCTATTATTCCATTATGTTCAAAAGAATGGGACAGATGGACAGGACGGATGTGAGATCATAGTGATCTTGAAGTTCGTGCCTAGTTCTGCCGCAAGGCCGCAAGATTGAATTCCACCCCCACCAGGTGTAGCTCCGCCCAATCATTAAGGGCCACCTTGGTGCTGGTCCCGAGCCCAGAAAAATGGGAGGGTTGCAGCAGGAAGGACATCTGGCGTAAAAAACTCCTGCCAAATCAACCTGCGGAACACTTCTGCTGCGTCCTCTAGAGGGACAAGACGAAGGCCGCTGATCTTTTGACATTAAGTAGTTTGTCACTATACACCAACTTCCAGCATTTTTTTCTTCCTTTAAGATTTGAAAACCTTTTTTTAAGAGCACCTGCGATGTTCAGGATGCAGAAGAAGTGTGTATGTAGGACCGTCACACTCAAGGACTGACAGTGGTGGGTGAACTGTAAACTGTAACAAAACCAGTGTAAAAGTAATGTTTTACTCCATTTGTGATGATAAAATGTCGGATTTCACTGTAGCAGTAGAAAAGTGAATTTCTTCCTCATCACGTTATGAGCTCCACACACACACATCCTACAAACTGGACCGGATGAGGTTGTAATGTGGTTTCAGGTGAAGTGAAACCTCATCATGTTTTATTGTGGTTATTTATAGACATGAGGGCCTGCAGGTTTTGTGTGTGGTCTTCCACGTTTCCTCCGCATCCATCACTGTGGCAGCATCGGACAAACCAATCTCCCTCCTGCCTCTTCTCATTCCGTCACACTCGTCCAAGCAGCAGCAGCTTCATCAGGTTTCATACAGACACAGACGACAGATCATCTCACTTTGAGATGGACTAACTGAGGTTTACACCAGTCTCATATGAGCTGAAGATACTTTCTGCTGCTTAAGGTGAGGAAACAATCAAATATAACCTCAGATTGATCTCATTCATAAAATATTTCATGTAGAATTACTTTACATTGCAAAAGGTGTCCAATTTTTTTTGCAGCCTTCATTCAGAGACAATTACACATAATCTGTGCTGAACAGAATTATGAAACATTTGGATGAAAAGTGATGGAAAGACAAGATGATGAGCTGAGACTGGATCATAATCATAATAAGGCATCAGTAATCACCTGTAGGCATTAATAATAGAGTCTGAAATTTTTATTTGTTCGTCTTGTCCGTTATCTAATGTTTATATTTGAAAATTTTTCTTGTCCATTACAATGAACGTTATGACTAAACAAGCTTAAAACGCCACCAGGTCTTCATTAGTAATTATTATATTTTTATGTCGGTATTGATGTGTGTAAATTAATCCTGAGGACACGGTGATGAACAGTAACTGTAGGTTTTAAAATACAAAAAGAAAATTGTTATTTGATGAGTTTTTCTTCACGTGTGTCCACACGTATGTCTCTGTATGAGTTAGTTTATCTCATATGTCACTGCACATTTGTAAGTATATAGTCATTTTCCTCTTTACTAAAGACATTTTAATGATTTGACATAAAGTGAATTACAGCTTGTATTTGATAGTATTTAGATATGTTAAACCACATACAGCACATCACATTTTGTATCAGATGACCCAAATAGTTTTAAAGTAAATTAAACTTGTAAAATGATGTATATTATTCATTATTTGGTGGCAATAAATGAGACCATCTTTTTTACAAAACTTCTCTAACCTTACAGTAAGAAAAATTCACTTTGATAAATGTAGCACTTTTAACAAAATATTGGAACATAAACCATTGAAAACATATTCACAATTGCAGGCAGACAGTGGCTCATATGACAAACGTTGTCCTGCAGACACAAAACAGAATTCAGCCGTATTTAATGTTGTCAGCTCATTAAATGGTCCCTATCAGTTCTGGTCTCTACCAAAGTTCTGCTTTAATAGAAGCAAACTCCAAACGCTAAACACGAACGCGTGGAAGTCTTCTGGCTTTGTTTATCAAACAATATGCAGCAACACAAAGGCTAAAATATTATTTTATAGAGGTTTAGCAGAAGGTTCTGTCTGGGGTCAGAGAGGTCAGCCATGATCTTTTTAGCACATATCAGGATCCTAGAGTGTTCAAACCTAAACCATGAGCTGAATGTGTTTAATAATTCTCTGTAGGTTCATCATTTTTTACGGTTTCAGGATCCTTGTTTTTTTTTTTGTCTTTTCATCTTATCCCGTGAGTTCAGAGTCGCCACAGCGGATCATTGTCCACATGTTGATTTGGCACAGGTTTTACGCCGGATGTCCTTCCTGACTCAACCCTCCCCAATTTCTACCAGGCTTGGACCGGCGCTGCACAGCTGGGGAGGACAATGGGCTGTAAGGGGTTCAGTGTCTTGCCCAGAGACACTTAGACATATAGCCGGGACCGGGATCGAACCACTGACCCTGTGGTCCGTGGACAACTGCCTTACCAACGGAGGTACAGCCGCCCCACTTGTGGGATCCTTTGCTAGTGTAAAAATATTGACTGTGAGACTATTATCAGAGGTCAACTTAATGAATGCATTCATCTAAAGCTGCACTGATCTGAAAAGAAGGAAAAACTTTGCTTGGAGAGAGAAGAAAAGCAAACTGTATCTGTGCGACTGTTTTACTCACTATCTGAGAGATTGTACATAATACTTCTGCAAACAACTAGCACAACATGTGTAGATTACATCTTTCAATTCAAGTCACGTTACCTTGAATCATGGCATTGAGCTGGTTTTCTGAACTGTCACAAAAAGGAGATTTACACGAGGCTCTTTAAAACTATATTTACATATTCCAGCTGCTCTCCAAAACTCACATGTTGATTTAGTGGTTCAGGAGCAGCTTTCAGACACAAACCCGCCTGAGGAAGAATCTTTTGCATTATCCATGTGGCTGTCTGACACAAACCGATCCGTCAGTAGCTGCTGTGTTCGCCAAGGACACACATGGAGCTGCTGCAGCTAAATATGTAGCTTTGAAGTAGTGAAGCTGTGATTTTTATCAAGTATTCAGCGCATGGCCACATCACCGCAGTGAGATTTTGGGGCCCAGGTATCGTGTTCTTCCACACAAACAACCTGACATCCTGCAATTAATGTGGCTTTATTAAATTAGCCCTGACGGGGGTCCAGCTGCGTGTTATCCATTTCCTGTCCCTAGTGACAGACAATCAATGTGTGACAGCTTTGATTGGTGATGGGTTGGTAAAGTAAAGGATACGATACGTCCAGTACGTCTAAAAACAGTTATTGATGCAGTTCAGCCAGCAAGCAGCATAAAAGTTACTTTAATGGATATGAATCTATAACACTGCTCAAAGTCTAATTCAGCTGAAAACCCACTGTAGGTTTGTCTATAAGATGTGGAGAAAAGTTATAGTAGTTATTAATTTGTCACTATTTGAGACGACAGTGGCGTCATGGTTAGAGTAACCTGATTTAATCCATTTAGACAATTTAAAGACTTTCTGCTTACGATCGTAAATCATCAATCTGTGTGTTTCATTTTAGGAAATGTCACATTAAACGTTAAAGACTTCACTCATGTGACCAACCTCTACAGGAAACCGGAAGTGTAGTGTTGCCATGGTTACGGATAGTCACACTTTCAGCTGCAAGTTGGACCTCGCTTTATAGCCTAAAGGGAAATTTCCAGCGTGTTATATATCGACAGTTCTGTCCCCTAAAAACGTGATTATTCTAAGGCTGGTTTTGAAACATTCCCCAAGTCATAATTACGAGATTCGTATCTACGGGTAACATAACTCATAAATATGAGATCCAAAGTTCTGTAACTCATACTTATGAGATCCGTTTCCCGTATTTATGAGACCTGTTTCTCGAAATTACAAGAAATGTTCTCTAACCTTTTTTTTTTTTTTTTTTTTGGTAAATGCAGTGGATGAAGTTCCTCAAAAACTGTACTTAAGTGTAAGTACAAATAACCAAACAATCATGTACTCTAGTAAAGGTTTAAGTACCCACTGAAATTTCTACTTAAGCAAAAGTAAGTAAATGCTTGATTTTTATTTTACTTAAAATATTAAAAGTAAAAGTACAGACATAAGTACTTTAAAAAAAGTACTTGTACTTCATTACTTTCCAGCACTGTCTGCCGTACATTTCAACTTGGAGAAGTTATATCTTATCTTAATGGATGGAATGACTACTTGCAAAAAGTGTGACACAACATGAGATCAGCCTTTGAACCTCAGTGTTTCACACGTCATGGTCAGCAATGGATATTTCAACATTTACTGGACACGTGCAAATGTGATCCACAAAGAAAAGTGATGGGATGGGACAAAACAACAGCTACTAAATGGACCTTGTGAGTTGGCTTCTCCCTTCAAAGCAGCGTCATTCCCATTAATGCACTGTAGGTGGATGCTCCAGAGTGAAGATGTATCACTCTGTTGGATTTTCTGGAACTAAAGAAACACTTTTAAGCAGTAACCACATTTGTCATGAAGCAGTAAAAGCAGCATTAGTGCTGCTGCTGAATGTTTCCTTCTCCAACATTTGCTACTGATAAGTTTAATGGATCCATTTTACCAAATGTCTTCAATCAGTGTCAATCACCGATGAGTCCAAATGACCTTTCACACACAGAGATTTTCACTCTTGCAGACAGGTCTGATAAACACTGGCTTCTTAGCTTTAACACATGACACATTAATATTTTCCTCAAGGCTGGGTTGGTGATATTTGGATATTTTTCTGTACAGAGCATGATAAACTACAGCATCTCTGCATTTATCTCTGTGTGCCACAAATAGACACACAAACACACAAACTGTAAACGTGAAACTAACCAAAGTACGTGAACCTACAGCTACAGCTGGCAGCACATCTACATACAGAAAAAAACCTCCTCTGTATGAAAACCAAATCTATTTCCAGGAGCTAATGGGAGGCTGAACCACACGCCCACCAGATATAAGCAGAGAACAACTTCTACCGAGATTATTATGCAAATGATCACATTAGAAACCATGGCAGAGTCGTGTAATTTGCATGAATGAACCAGTGTAATACATCACTCCATTAAACGAACACACAAAGAGAGAGAGAGCACCGGGGGTTTGTGGACACAGAGCACGAATCAAAAACAGGAATGAACAGGAAAGAGTCGCCTGACAGTGTCACGGCGTTTCCAATGACCTGATGTGAATTATCCTGCAGATCCTGAAGACGGCAGAGAGCTGACTGTTTCAACCTGCAGGCAGACAGATTTATGTCCCTGAATGGAGCAGTTAGAGCTCGAGCATTACAGCAAACTGTCTGCACTGCTGTTTTTATGCCCGAGTAAAAAACTATGGAGGCAGTAATGGAACACATAAGACAAAGCAAAGAGATAAAAGTCAGGAGATGAATAACTGCCTCTATTTCCAAAACGACTTGAGTTATCCAAAACTTGAAAAACATAATTGTAGTGGCTGTGCTTAAGGTCCTGAAATCCATGTTTGGGGCGATTCCACAATAAGTCTCTTTCCACTGCAGGCTCCTGCATTACTACCTAAGAACCAGGGTCTGAGTTTAGTTCCAGGGCCATAGTTCTTCTTCTCCCTCTGTCTTCTGCATCCTCTTCTCTCACACCAACTAACTTCATGTCCTCTCTCACTACATCTATAAATCTCCTCTTTGCTCTTCCTCTAGACCTCCTGCCTGGCAGCTCCAACCTCAGCATCCTTCTACCGATATATTCACAGTCCAAACCACCTCAATCTGGCCTCTCTGACTCTCAGTCTGACTCTCTGTGAACAGCTGTACAACAGCTGCATGCAGCTGGAGCCACTCATTTGTTTACAGGATCGTGAATTTGAATTTTGCTCAGACTTTAAAACATCCTGGACGAAATAGGAAGGAAATCAGCAAGAGGTCACTGAGCTGGTAAAAAGCGGAGGTGGGGAAAAGAAAACAGGTGAACGAGTGTGAGAAGATTCAAGCCACATCTCCCATCTCTGATAATGAGCAACAGGTCTCTTTAATCACTGTCTATATTTCTCCCTGCGCCTCCTCAGACGCTGCATGTGATGTCATACACTCGGTCACAGCCAGACTCCAGACCCAACATCCTGACATCCTCTTTATGATCTCTGGTGACTTTAATCATGCAGCCCTCTCCAAGATCCTCCCCCCCTTCACACAGTATGTGGACTCTCACACTAGGGTGAATAAGACACTGGAGCTGATGTACTCAAATGTTAAATAGGTCTACAGTTCATCTGCCCTTCTACCACTGGGCAGGTCTGACCACAACCTGAACCACCTCCTACCTGTGTCCAAGCCCCTAGTTCAAAGGCAGCCCCTTAGGAGGTCTGGTTCTGTTCTGGGAGAGAAGCTGGACCCTCTGCATGTTGTGGCTGAGAGGAGAATGTTGTCCAAACTCCTTTCAGTCCTGGACTGTCCCACCCACCCACTGTGTGGTGGCTGCACAGAGGATCACTTTCAGCCAGAGACTGAACAGCACAGGAGATCCTTTCTCCTAGTGGCCATTCAACTGTTCCACCATCTTGAACTTCTTGAACATCAGGATGTTGGTCAATCGTCTAGTCTGTGTTTGTAATTTGTTTAGTCATAAAAAGTTTTACCCCTTGTGTCTCTGATTGGTTTGGCCTGTCGCTCCTTTTGAGTCAGTTGTGTCTTTGTTAATGGTTAAAACTTTGTGTAGTTCAGTTTGTAGCATTTTAGCTTTACTTATCATTTGTTGACCTGTTTTGGGCTCGTTTTTGTTAGTAATTAAAGCTTTTGTATTTGTTGCATTTGGCATTTGCATAAAAACAATCCACCTTTTTTCATAAGTCCTGTGTCTAACTTCCCAGTCTCTGAGACAGCTGCGCTGCTTGTTTGCTGAAAGAATCAGAAAATAAAAATCAATCACCAAAGCTGCACAGCAGAGAGAAAGCCGAGAGCAGCTTTATTAAGCCTCCATTTTATTGGGTTTGAGGCCACGCGGACTGGTGTCATCTCCTGCTAGGGCATGTGTGACTTTGGTGCCAAGGTACATCACCAGGCCCAGATGGCTCATTATGCTGGAGCCACTGTAAAAAAAGAAAAAAAAAAAAGAAGTCCTACCTGAAACACAGCTCTGACAGTTCAGAGATGGCAAACCTGACATGAGGCAGGAGAGATGAAAGGACGTCAAACTAAATCAAAACTCTGCCCCTCTCACCTTGATGGAAAGGGCTTATTGCTCGTCTTTCTGTCCTGAAGATGCAGAGCGGTAACAAAATCTCGCTTTTTACTGTGTAACCTCAGGTGGCCTCAGCCGCTCACATATCCAACACACCGACGATGCTGTGACTGCAGGAGAGAGAGAGATAAAAACAGAAAGTGACAGAGAGGAAGTCCTCCGAGTGTCATTAAATAATTCTTTGCTTTCACACCAGCTCCTGACACTGTCACTCAAACCCACTGTGGGCGCCGCGTCTGAAAAACCACCGAGACAATAATTAACCCAGCGCCCGGGCAGAGCCGGGAGCGAGTGACGCCGTGCACCTCGCTGTACGTTTACTCTCAGCGGAAGGAAGTGATGTCAGAGGGAATCAGAGGATGGAGCGTTTAAAAACACAGTGCAAAGGTTTCAGATTAACGTCTCTGCCTTAAAGCATGTTTGCCAAGCTTCCACTGGAACCTCTGTCACACAGCACATATCCTGTGGCAGATTTGTCAAAATAAAAACTCTCCAAACATCATCTGCTAGCACCTTTTCTGGAAACCTCATTACAGAGAACATATAAAATAAATCGTGTTTCTACTGCCTGGGTTTTCATTCAGCTACAGCAGCTACGCATGCAAACAGACAATTCTGTATAAATGAAGGATAAAGTTTCCAAGAACAAACGAATGAGTAAAATTAAATCACCTGGAAAAATGTATTTTATTTTTCAGAGTAATAAACTCAATGCAAGCTCTAAGTAAACTGCATTTGCCATTTGGCTCAGTGGTAGAGCACTGGATTGAGACGCAGAAAGACACAGGATTGAATCCCACTTCACCAGGTGTGGCCCCCAGTCCCCCCCCAAAAAAATGGCAGTGTCGGGACGGGAATCCGGCATAAAAAGCAAAACAAAAAAACTCCAAATCAACGTGTGTAAAACCCCTGAAGGGACAAAAAGTTCTCGATTTTGTTCTGAGAAGTTCAAGCTTTACTTTCTGACACTTTCTCATACAATCGTCTTAGGAACCAAGTCAGACTGGTTCACCAAAACACATCACCGATTAAATTAACTGATTTGTAGAAGACATTTAACAGTGTTCTATGATTCTATGATTCCAACAGATTCTATGATTTTTATTTGTGTAGATTGTGAAGAAACATGATCAGAACCAGTTACCTCATAACTGAATGGACACTACAGCTCTGTGATATTACATTTCTCCTCCAACATTTATGTAAGTAAAATATGCAGCAGGTTCAGTTCAGCCACAGATTCTACACACATCAGCAAAACCAGTTGGTGTCTGTGAGACAGGATCCAGTCAGTCGAGTCACACAATGTTACGATAAACACTAGATCCCAACACGCAGAAGTAGTCAGTGGTAACGGATTAGATGGAGGTTGGTTCAGATTCTGGGGGATTTTACTTCCCTCAGAATCTTTTTTTCATTTGAATTTAATTATGTTAAAAATATTTAGGAAGTAGCTGATTATCAAGCTGTAGTCAGTTGGTAAAGGCAGTCGTCCAGGGACCAGTGGTTCAATCCCTGGTCCCGGCTATATGTCTCTGGGCAAGACACTGAACCCCTAACAGCCCATTCCCCTCTACAGCTGTGCAGTCAGGTCCAAACCCGGTAGAAATAGGGGAGGGTTGTGTCAGGAAGGACATCCGGCGTAAAAACTGTGCCAAATCAACATGCGGACAATGATCCGCTGTGACGACACTGAACTCACAGGATAAATCGAAAGGACAAAAAAAAAAAGTTTAAAAAAGTTTTAAAAATTAGGCTTTTATTATTCAATTGTTGTTATCAGCCCTCGGACAGATGTGAAGAAAAAAACAACATAAATTGTGATGAAATCTGCCTCTCGGATTGTTAAACTGAAATTAGATTTTAATTTTTTTTACTTTTCACTTTGAGTGGGAGATTAGAATTCAAACTGAAGAGTAACGGCAGCAGAAACAAACACAGGCACGTTTTCATTTTTGCATTTTCTTCCTTGGATTGATTGTGTAATGAGATTCTGCAGGTCTGAGCTCGTCACACAGACATCGAGCGCTTTAATAAGCTGAATCCATCAATATAATTAGAATTTCTGGTGAAAGAAAAGCAGAAAATGTAGCTGTACAGCATCACTCACAATAACATCAACTCAAACATGCTTGTGGTCCTCAGTCATATGTTGTCTGCAGAGCTCCTGGTGCTGGACAAACTACCTGCAGCATTTGGACTTTTCTTCTCCCTCAGCGCTTTTCTAACTTCTAGTTTGCAGATCAGCAACAGGATTGTGAACTGTCCTCGTGCTCTTGTACCACATAGATACTCATGGAGGTTCCTGCACTAGTTATGTTAAGATCACGGCACAGAAGATGTTGTGGTGATTCAAAGGCTCAAAATGTTTCCACTTCCTTCTTCACGGGATACAAATTTGCTGCCAGGGTCATGTGATAGGGTCCCTGGTGGGGGCGTGGACTGTGTCTCTGAACCAGCACAAGCTCACCATAACGCAAACACGTAACCAAAAGTATCCCAGCATTCATCTGACTGTTGAACACGTCCCTCTTTACCTTGATGGTCACACAAACATTACTGATGGAAATTAGTTGAAACCATCCATTATAGCCCACTGACACCACTTCACCTCCTCTTTCCGTGATGCCCTGAGATGCTTCTTGACTCATCTCATGATTGATGATGTCCTGCAGATGCTCTGTACAGCGTTTCACTGCCTTTGCCATTTCATCAACTCATGGACTGAATCCCCGGAGAGAAGAGTAAATCACCTAATTACATCCAAGCTCCTCACTGGCCTGTCTGTGCACTTCTCATCGATGCCGAGTGCCAGGAAATGAAAAACAAGCTTTGCACTATTGATGCACTGCAGTGGAGGGTTAAATATTAAGCAATCACAATAATATTCATGTTTTTAGTTCTGATGAGAGCGACTTCCACAGCTCCCTCTGCCTCAGAGACGTGATAGGAGCTGTCCAAAGGGACCTGCAGTCTGAGGCCATATGCACAGCTGTAGTTTAATGTTTGCTGGTTTTCTGCCTCCAAGACGCAAAAGCTGCTTAGTTTAGCCTGAAGTCAGCCACCAAACCACAAACGTTTGTCACGTATCTTTGGCTACTTTTTTGGATATGGCTGAATTCATGGTCAAATGTGTCTTCAAACGGGGATCACTGAACATGGTGTCAAATTCACTCTGTCATCTCAAAGTCTATCAGTGAGCAGCCTCCAAAAATTTTTTTAACTTGAAGTTCTCTTTGCTCACCTCTGTAATAGTAATAAAAAGCAGAGGAGTCATCAACACGTAATGATTACGACCCCTAAACCCCTAAGATGGGGGTCATTAGGTGTGGCCCTCTTCTCTTGGTGGATGTGTGAAGTGGTCTTAATCTTGGATGAAACTCTGGAAGAAAAGGAAACAGGTTGTGCCTGACGCCTCCTCCTCTGTTGAGAGGTTTCTCCATGTGAACATAAATGGCTTCACATAATTCTCTTTCATGTCATCTGTGACATGGTCATCCTCAAACAAGTGTCATTTGTCCTTCAGGTGTAGGTACACTGCTGAGGTCTTGCTTCTCCTGTGCTGGGTCGTCCTCTGTGTAGAGCTGTTTGGTTTCTCCTGTGTAGAGCTCTGAACAGAGTACGAGTAACTGCAGGCCTTGAGAGCAGTTTTCTGCCCTGTGGTGCAGGGCTACATTTATGTGGTCTGTGACAAGTTGTGAAATGTTTCTAACAGAGAAGAAAGAAGTCAAGTTGACATCATTCAATCCTCTGACAAATAATTAGGTTAATTAACGGGTCGGTAACATGGGTGGGTAGAGAGGCACAGCCTGTTGAATGTAAAGATGGGCAGATGTTCACCAATCTGTGACAAACTGTACAAAAAAATAAATGATGGAACAATTTCAGAAAAACGTTCAATGTAAAAATTGCAAAGACTTTAAAGATCCCACCATCTACAGTATATAATGTCAAAAGATTCAGAGACTCAGGAGGAATCTCTGTGTTCAAGGGACAAGGCTGAAGGTCAAAACTGGATGCATGTGATCTTCAGGCCCTCAGGCAGCACTGCATTAAAAACAGGCCTGATTCTCTAATGGACATCACTGCATGGGCTCAGGAACACTTCCAGAAATCACTGTCTGTGAATAGGTTCAGTGTACAATCCACAAATGTAGGTTTAAGCTGTATCATGCAAAGAAGAAGCTACATGTGAACATGATCCAGAAACACCTCCGTGTTCTCTGGGCCAAAGCTCATTTAAAATGGTCTGAGGCAAAGTGGAAAACTGTTCTGTGGTCTTCTTTTTGGAAACCATGAATGTCGTGTCCTGCAGACTAGAGAGTAGAGGGATCATCCAGCTTGTTACCGGTTGACAGTTCAAAAGCCTGTTTTTAAAAGAAGAGAAGATGCTACACAATGGTCAACATCAACCTGTTCCAAGTTTTTTGAGATGTGTTGCGGCCATCAAATTCGAAATGAGCTCATATTTTCCATGAAATGGTAAAAATGTCTTAGTTTCAACATCTGATATGTTGTTTGGTGCAGAAGTGATCTTACTGATGAACACACCAGCAAATACTTTGCTCCGGAGATCATTGTATGACAAACATTGAACATTTATTGTACTTGCTTCTCAAATTAGCCGATGATGGATCAATTATACGTACAAGTTGAAGTACAGTAATCTAACTAGCACGTTCGCAAACAGCTTCATCAAACAAGTTTCTCAAAGTATGTCTGAACTTGCAGAACAGTAAGAAACCGTGTGCCTCCACAGCTACACACTGAACCTTTTCTTCTACCTTGCTGTGGACCACACCACCTTGTAGTCAGTTCCTTTGCTCCAGCTACCGTGTCACATCTGCAGCCTTCAGCAGCTGAGCTGAACTGACCTCTCTTGTAACAAAATCACAAGCTATCCGTTGTTTCCTTGACAACTGGACAACAAACTTAAAAGCTAAACTACAAAGGCAACTATCAAAGCTAAGATGTCACTAATGACATCATCAGTACACAGAATCATACCACAACGCACAATACAGTACAGTTCACAATACACAAAACATAAAACAGAAACTAAAACTGGCTCGTACACTTGGGTTGTGCTGAGATATGCAAATCATTGCATTGTGTTTCTATTTACGTTTTACACATTGTCCC
The DNA here is from genome assembly GCF_033026475.1 of Channa argus. Lineage (NCBI taxonomy): Eukaryota > Metazoa > Chordata > Actinopteri > Anabantiformes > Channidae > Channa > Channa argus. The sequence continues at coordinate 30,564,521 of NC_090198.1, forward strand.
AACTTTTTTGGAATGAAGGTTGCAGTACAAACGTTGCAGCTACAGCAAAAAGAGTCAGGGAGAGAACAAAAAGAAAGTTATAGTGAAATAAGTAGTTTAGCTCTGTAACACCTTTAAGAACTCGAGGGATGTTGGTGCTGGTTTCAACCACTGGAAAACAGTGAGATTCCTTCTTTACTAAAACCCATTAAATCATTTTAAAACAAACTGATCTTATCACCTCAGTGATATGGGACATGGGTTGTATATATTTTAAATGAGTTTAGTCTATTACCTATTTGGGCCAAACATTTCTTTGAGGATGAGTTAAATTTGATTCTGGTCTTATTATTTTAAGCCACCAGTCGAAACTGTCTTCTCAGTCCCAATGTACATATGTGAGTTTTATTCATAGTATTAGTAAATCCCACAATTTCATCAGTGAATATAACGAGGTCTATGCTATGACAGTGTCATATAGTGATAGTAGTGACACGTTAAAGTACTTCACTCTCCCTCCTTTAAACTTTTAACTATTTGTTCTGTTCATTACATCTGCACATCATCCACCTGTAATTAAGTAAAGATAGACATTAGAATGTTGCTCAGGTTGAGATGTAACTCTAATGGTAACAACAAGAGTCTCCAACATTTACTGACTTTTAATTTACTACTAATGGACTGTCGGCGTGAAGCCTTCGTCAGAGCACGACTCAGACTCAGCAGTTTTGCTGGTTCATTAGCTGAAAACAACATGAACCAGACTCAGTTCACACACTTTAACATTGTAGTTCTGCACACGTAAGGAAAGGTTGCAGTAGACACTTTATGATGTCCCAGGCTGTCAGAGCTCAGTGATTAAGGTTCTACATAAATAAAACAGGCCCAATCAAACCATCTCTGTCCTGTAATTACACCAAACGAGACGATGTCGTGTTGATGCTCCGCATTATCAGGGTGATTTAATTATTCCATTCAGAGACATGCTGGGACGTGCACGGGGAGGTAATGCTGTGATCTTTTTAAAATAATCGACTGGGAGCAGAAATTTTACTCTCAGAGTAGACTCTGCTTTTCCATGTTTGCGTCCACTGTGGACTGTTCAGAATGTGGTGGTCCTGTGATCACGCAGCATAATTACTGAATCAGAGCAAAGACACGAGCGAGCGCTGTTTCAGAAGTACAACTGAAAGCTTTCAAAGGAGGCTGAGGACAGATCTGTGGCTTTCACTGACCATCAGTGAGATCATTTGTTTGCTTTCTTTACCTGCGATTCAACCTGAAGCTTCCAGGTGCTGCTCACATCTGTCAGTCACGCAACAGCTGACAGTGACACCTTCCTTCTTTGCACATTTTTTGAATAAAGTGGTGTTTTGATGTGTTCACATGCAGATTGTTGTCTTAACGGTGCAGACAAATGACCAAATAACCAGTTTGTCTGTTGGACAAAACCCACAAACACACTCATGTCCATATTCTTTGGTTGCAAACAGACGCCGTCTTTCAGCACGTTCGTGCACAACACTGGTTTTAACCAGTGAGCACTGGGACTAAATTAGGGAATTAGGTAGTTTCCCCTTTTTTGTCTGTTTTTGGTCAAGATCACACTTTTTGTGACACTTTTTGTGTAATTACGCACTTTTGCTAAAGTGGTTGGTTGTTTTCTGTGCATGCAGTTTGCACATGTTCCCACAAACCCTTAATCAAAGCAGTTTTCTAAGTTTTACCAAAGTTGTGACATGAGGTGTTTGAAGTAGTTTGTCTTCATTGACATCACACATCCTGCGATGTTACTACTGCACATACAGAACAACAACAAAGTATTGTTCACCTGAAGTTTGTATGAAATGTTCACTTTAAGATTTTATGGTGCAGAGGAAGAAAAGACCTGTATGAATCACAAAATGAGGAGGGTAGAGACCAACCACAATAATAAAAGTCAATATACAAAGTCACGATAGTAACGATGTCCCCACGCTGATACAAGACAAACAAAGGTTGTGTACTTGTACTCTTTTAAAACTTCTCCAATACTGCACCTGATTGTTTCTCACAAAAATAGTTTTTCATTCTAGATTTGTTTAACTGCAGTGGATTGATGAGGATTTTACTGTCCAGTAGGGTTACGGCAACACAATGTGACAGACCACAGGGTAATTTAGGTAAAGTGTCAATCCACCGCAAACAGATTACAAATTAATGATGTCCTGTTGTTTGGGGACGATAAAAACTGCACCTTTGGAAAGAAAGAAAATCTTTGCGTTTTGACGTCATTGGATGTGAATTCTTTACACCACCATTGAGCTTAGCCAGTAAGAAAAAACAACAGCTTCTTCTCTGAGTCTGAGTCCGAGGACGGAGCTCAGCCAAGTGTCTCTGTCTGCATCAGAGACGGAGCAGACAGTTCAGGTGAAGTCAAAGTTATGCTCCTTAACTCGACGGGACACCATCCGTGCTCGTTTGGGTAAAAGCGTAAAAACGTTCTGTAAATTAAAGAGCTAAGAGACGAAATGATGCATTCATTGCAATTACATTAATTGAAAGATTATAAAAAAGCTTAATGGTAAAATAATCAATAGATTAATGTATTAATCAAAATTGTTAGGTGCAGCTCTACTGTCCATTAACTCATACTAGAAGCAAAGTAGTTTGGTGCGTGTATCTGTACTTTGTATTGTGAGTAATGTCAGTACTTGTCCTCAGCCTGGGAAAAAGTGGTATTGGGACGTCCCTAAACTGTAAAATGTTTTTCAAAGATCCTGTCTTCTGATCACACTTTTAAGTTCTAAAATTGGAATTTTCAATAGTTGCTTAGTTTCTCCTCACGTACACTACAGAACATACTTTAACATACTGTATAAACGTCCCCACTGGAGACACAGCCCATCTGTTCCTTTACTTTAAAAGTCTGTCCTGGATGAGGCATCTCTGAATTCTTCAGCCCAGGTTGTTTTTTATTGCACTGAGCACCAGAATGAAAAAAAAGTAAAAATTTAAAGAAAGAAAAATTGGCACTGCCAATATTTACAAGTGTCAATAATTTGTTCCCAGGTCTGTAGGAACAGAACAAATGATTTCATTTCATATCGATAATCAAATCATAATTTTTTGCTTTTCACATTTGCAGCTGCAAGCTTGACAAATCAGAGGGTTTGAACCAGAACAGAGATTCTTCAGAAATGATAGTTATTGTGTCCAAGCCACTAGTTTCTGAAACCCAGCACTTTTGAGGGAGCTGGTGTCAACTCTGTTTGACTTACACCTTCCACGGTGTTAAAATTCTTCCATGGCTAACAGTCAGAGCTCTCCCACACCAAAATAAACCCTGTCAGAAATTGCCCAGAAATGTGAACACATAAAATATCTGCTTTATGATTTATCAGCTCATTATTCCCCTGGCTGCAACGATCAGAGAGACGTAATTATTCAAAACCCTGTCAAACACATTGAGCATGGAAAGCACAAGCCTTACAGCTGCTGATGATTAAAATCTGCTGTGGTGATGGAGAGAACATGGCCCTGGGGGTGGGGGTGGGGGGGGGCTGTTGACAGGCCTTCTGTTCACACTCTGCACTGTTCATTTGTCGGAGTTTACCACAGCTCACAGCCCTCCCAGTGTGAGCCACAGAGGTAGCTGCAATTTAATGCTAGAGCTGATGTTGAAGGGCTTTAATAGAAGTTCTGAAAGACTTGACTTAAACTCAGGTTATAAGTCTATGTTTGTGGTGCATGTTATTACGACACAAATCAAACTTGAGGTAAGACCTCAAGAGCAGTGGTTGGACAGCTCCTGAGCTGCAGGATACAAAACTGCACCGATGCCCAATTGTATAGTAGCTTAATGCTGCAGGACAGTGAGGGAAAAGGTGTGTGATACAGAACATGACTCTTATTCTGGGTAAAACCTCTAATTCAGCTTCAGAGCCACAAAAACACAGAGCACAGAGAGGTTCTGTTCAGTTATCAAGTGATATTACAGCATCTGCACCAGCACTGCACTGACTGGACTCAAGTCATTTAGTTTAATTCGATTCACAACAGTCGTCTCGAGGCACTTTGCAGAGTAAAGTCAAGGCAACAGTGGAGAAGAAAAACTCCCTTTAACGGAAGAAACCTCCAGCAGAACCAGGATCAGGGTGGACGGACATCTGCTTTGAGCGGTTGGGGTGAGTGGAAAGTGGAGAGAGAAAAGAAAAAAGCAACAACAGAACATCGGGCAGGTTGGTAGGACCAGTAGCTGCACGCTGGAAGACACACAGCTCTAAAGCCGGGGACACCTGCAGAAAGGGACAGAGAGAGAGACAGAGGAGGACAAAGACAACTACAACTACTGTAGAAAACACAGAGTTAATGTCACACAGTGGTGACAGTTGTGGGGTGAGAGGAAAGATGGTCAAGAGGAGGAAAGGAGCTCAGTGCATTAAGGGGTGTTGGGGGGTGTGTCCCCCAAAAGTCTAAGCCTATAGCAGCATGACTATAAGCTTTGTCAAAGTGTCCGCAGTGTCTGTCTTTCCTCTGTGCTGCAGGTTCCCTCTAATGGGACATCTCTCTGAATACCACAAAAGGTCTCCAACATCATCTGTAGCATACTAATGCTTCACTTTGACTTCTGGCACCACCTTATTTTGTAAAAACCCGTCTCCCACAAGGAATAAAGAATGTTCCTTTCTGCCTTTTGGTGGAGAATGGAAATGAGTTAACATTATTCTTCCCAAATATCAGTGGGGTTTTTTTGGAACAGGAACTCATTACAGATGCAAAACACAGTCAGACTTAAAATCTTTGTTTTCCCACTCTTTCCAGTTGTTAAGGGGAACAGCAGAGTCCCTGCAGCTTTTCTACAGGTTTCAGTCAGATAAAATATCATTTAGAAAACCTGGCACAACTCGAAGCCGTAACGTACGTATGAAAGCAGCAGAGAAAATGTACATACACCCATGAGAGGAAGCGTGTAATTACAAACTCCATCAAGTCTCCGATAAGTCAGACTGAAGACACCACATCCGCTGAATGAGGCGAAGCTACAGTGGCCTACATACACCGGCAGGCTACCGCACACACACACACACACACACACACACGCTAGTTTGAATACAGCTGTCACATGCACTCAGTGTAGTTGTCGCCACACCATCTATTTCGGTCCTGTACCAGGTGTGAGAGCTGAGAACAATCTCCTCGCCTTCATTACACTGAAATGGTTCTGTCCCTCACACACACACACACACACACACTTTTACAGCTATTGAAGGGAGGCCAGTTATTGGCATAATACATTTCCTAGCAGGCAGCATGGTGGTGGAGTGGTTAGTGCTGCTGCCTCACAGCTAGGTGGTCCCAAGTTCAATCCCTGGTTTGCATGTTCTCCCTGTGCCTGTGTGGGTCTCCGCCCACCGTCCAAACACATGTGACTGTTACCAGTCACGCAGACTGTCTGTGTGTCGGCCCTGAGACAGACTGAGACCTGTCCAGGGTGGACCCCACCTCTCTCCCGATGACAGCTGGGATCGTCCATTTTTGGAGGCGTTCAGTACTTTTCTAATCCTGCGGTGAATTGTTCGGACCCCTCCTCCACATGTGGTCTCATTGACCAATCACATTTAAGTCTGACTATGTTTTCATGTACATTGTGGTTTTTCTGATCCAGGTCACTTGATAATACAGTGATAAACTTGGTCTTAAGTACAGAATAACACATTAGAACAATAATCAGAATAAACTTCAACATGTTAAGATCTGGTTTGGTGCGAGCGAAAACACGCAAACACAAAAAGTACCAACACTAAGAAATGAGGGGTTAGAGCAGTTTGATTCCACTGTTGTGATCGTTCTTTTCTGTAAAGCTTTTACTTCTTGACAGCAGCAGCTTTGTCAGTGAGAGATGAGGAAATACGTGGGGAGGGCGTCATCACATTTCACCAAAACAAAGACAGAAGAGTTTTCCAGCGGGGACTTCTTACACAAAACAAGCGTTGTGATCTGACAGCCCTGAGCTGAGCACAAACACGGGCCTCCTGCTGAACCGAGGAGATTCTTTGATTTTCTTTCCTCCTTCACTTCGTTTCCTGCTCTTCTTCTCTTTATAAATAGACTTGCGTGGCATGTTCTTACCCGCTTAATATTTCATCACTCCACTTAGCTAGACGAGCATCTATTATTCAGAGAGAGGTGGTCGTAATTAAGGACCCCGCCAATCAGCGGAACCCCGAGGGACCTGGGCGTCAACGGGAATCTGTTCGCCGACTGCAGAGAAGGGATTTGAGGAGCGGATCCGTCGGGATGGGAGGCATTAACGCGTATGCTGAGTGAAGAAGAGACTGGTTAAGAGATACGGTGACTGTCTGCACAAAGCATGAGGAAGAAGAATAAAGGAGCTGACGGAAGATTGAGGATCAAGGTCAAGTGTCCCCAAGCAGGAACAGTACAGTAGCACAAGAGGAGAACTTTGCCACTAGGGGCAGTAATTTAAATGTCCATGTTAAATGAAAAGATGAGCTGAATCCTGCAGAGACTGGACAACTCACACATGAAACCAAATGTTTTAGCCTTTAACAGTCAGGATGGAACACAAAACTCCGGGCAGCACGATACATTGTTCCAGCATCGTCACGGCAACATGTGCACACAATAGTTATAACAAAAAAAATAAAGTAACCTTATCACATCATGCTGCAACGTTTTTGCTGCTTGATACAAAAAGCAATGTTCTAATTTTTCACTACTAATTTCATCATTTCACGAGCTTTGTCTCCTGGAAACCGTGCGACTCTTAATCTGCCTCCAACTCCAGCAGTAGCCGCTGTCGTTGCCTTAGAACAGTCCGTTTCTTCAGCTTGGAATTAACTGCACAGCACTTGTTGCTGTTTGATGCTCGAGTTTTCAATCAGACGTGTTTTATATTTCAGAGAGTGAATAAAAGACTGAAGAGAAAAGCTGCAGAAACAGAAACATGATAACTCAAAAAGTCACCCGAAAAGAATTTGGCATCATTTTTCCCCCCCAAACAGAGTAAAACGCATAAAATGAAATATTAAACCAGACACTAAATAACTCTGCTCAACAACCACTGGAGGTTGTAGCCCCACAAGCTCACACCAGCCTAAATCGATATTTGGAGTATAACTCCAACCCGTGGGACAATATTTGGTGGTTCAAACACAATGAGAAATGGAAAATACATCACAATGTCAAATCAATTCAACTGACTCCCACAAGTTGTGAGCGAGGAGAGTATGTTGGACTTTAAACCTGCAAATCCCGGACGTTTGATTTACATTGGCTCATTCCTCAGACTGAGCTCCACCATCTGCATTACTTTGTATTTCAAAGTGAACATCATAAAGGTCTGGACAACAAACTGTGCACATGAAACCGGTTTCCAGAGGCAGCATGAAGGAAACAGGATGGAATGGAGGACAAGACACAATCTTGTTTAGTCAATTTCCCCATTTATTCCATTGCATATTTACACATGTAAGTTTAAATAACTCTTTCTGAATGAACTTGATGTTTCCCCATCATTGTATTAATGTTATTATAAACTGAAGTATTGCAGATGCTCCAACCTTCACCTACAGCCATGAATTCTGGGCGCTGAGAAAGAATCACATTTAAACTTTTAAACCACCTATTCTATAAATTCATAGAGACGTGGATGACAATGTTAATAACCTTTCACAAATGTCAAACGAAGAAATAATTGACAAAAAATAATATTTTTGTAATAAACAGAATATTTAACAAGAGAAAATGAGCCTAACGGATGTAATACAACGGTTGTGTGTGATGCTATTTAAAAGCAGTCATTTAGCTAATTTTAATGGAGAAAAGTGGTCACGGGCTGCTGCTTAGTTTCAGCTTTGGTGTATTATTTTGTACTTTTGAACTTTTTGCAGTTCTAGTTATTTCCATGAAAATTCTCGGTTCTTCTTTTTTCATGCAGGTGCACCAAGAATTTTGTCCGTGTCTGAGTGAGAGGAAATAGGAGGCCAGCTGAACCAGTGGTAGAGCACTGGGTTGGGATGCAGTAGACTGTGGGTTCGAATCCCACCCCACCCTGGTGCCTGTCCCGAGCCCAGATAAAAATGGGAGGGACGCAGCACGAAGGGCGTCTGGCGTCAAAACTCCTGTTAAATCAACATGCTGAGCACGTTCCGCTGTGTCGAACCCTGAAGGGACAAACTGAAAGCAGTTGATCTGACGGAGATTAAATGTTTTCTTTCATGACTTTTTCATTAGTTTCTTAGGAGTTTGGAGATTTTCCAACAGCTGCTTAAAAAAAAACTGTTGGATAATAATATGCACATCAATGAACACAAAAATGCCCAACAAACACTTCCTGTTCAAAGAACATCACAATGATGAAAGTCATTTCCAGATAACAGTCCTTGATTTTCTTAAGCTCTAATCCTTTTATCTCCATTGTTCCTGCCTCTGAAAAATGTGCTAAAATGATAAAAGAGCCTATGGAGTCTGGGCACTGATCCACACAACAATACAGTAGAACAGATATGTGGCAGCAGGGAACCAGACAGGCATCACATTCACAGCCAAACACTCAGATCCAACAATCAGACTGCTGAGAGCTGCTGGAAAAACTCCACGGATCTGTTTAGTGATACATCTATCAGTCAGTTTCAAACATCGCATTCTTACAGTTGACTTAGCATTTACATCAGAAAGTTGTCTGAATTAGTAAGAGACATATTTAATCATCGTGTAGGTGAAAGTGGAAATGAATTTACAGCTTTAGACCGCAGTCACATTTTTAGCAGCAGATCCCACCATTGAGCAAATGCACAATTCTTGTTGGGGTCACTCAGTCTAAACCAGCTCAGTTCACTTGTTGTGGCAGATACTGTGAATACTGTTTTAATGAAGAGGGAACTGAGCTGGTAGGCAAAGCTTTTGACAGGTGAACCAGTCAACTGTGGTCATGAGTTCTGGGTAATGACCGGGAAAACAAGGCCGAGTATAGTTAGGTGAAATTAATTTCCTTTCTAAGGATAAAAACAATGCTGCCAATTCCTATGCTCTACAACCGAGTCACCAGGAAGTGTGGAGCAGCGTAACTGACAGATTCATCAAATCATCATAATCATTTCATTTTGATTTGTTCATTGATAGTTTCTAGATATTATTTGTCAACTCATGACTAAAACAAAACAGTGATTCTGTGAAATCAAATGTAAATTCACAAAACCACTGGTGAAACTGAAACTAACTGAAAATAGGAACGAACACACACACTCAGCTTTAAATCTATCAACACTGATAATCACAGTTTCACACCCAGACAACCTGCACACACACACACACACACTGTCCTCTAGGGACTGGAACACAGCATCAGTGTCATAGTATCACTGTAAGCCACAGTGAGTCTTTGCAATCAGCTTTTTTCTATGAGCAGGATACAAAGGGATAGAAAAAGTTTTGATCAACAAGTTCTTCACATCCTAAGTTTACAAAGCAACACCTCAGCTTGTGCATATGACCTTCTACACCGTCTGTAAACAACCTTATCACCTGTTAAATCATTAGTTACATAATGGACGAGATATTTAATCTCATGACTCCCTAAGGACAAAGCCAGCGAGGAAGAAACGAGGACATACAGATTTAGTTCCTGGCTGCTTTAGTGCTTAAATCATAATATTACTCTTAGTAGCATTATAGTTGATGTCAAATTCCATAGCACATGTTGAGCAACTTCTCAGCAGCTGCTGAAGACCAGCACTGTGTGGACAGAAAATCTCCAAATCTATATGACTTTTAGTTGTATTTCAGTAGTTTGTCCACGTGGTTTCTCTTTGGATTGTGGTTTGGTCGATGTGCTTTTCCTTCTTCTCTACTTTTCTTGCAGAGAGAAGCTGTAACAAGGCAAAACTATTTCCCCACGGGATCAAGAAAGTTCTTTGAGTCTTGAAATATACTGTTGTATGTTTTCAGCTGGGCTGAACTTACAAAAGCGGATCAAGCTGACAAAAGTATTTCTTACTCACAATATGAACTTATGGATATGAACATTTCTTTGTAACTGTAACGAATGTGAGAAATATGATACACTTAAGAAAAGACTTTAAAAATTCTAAACGTACCACTACACTTCAAACAGCAGCCAGCCACAGGTCACAAACAGAATATCATGGAGATCATATGCTGAAAGTGAAACCATAATTAGTATTTAAAGATTATTTGAAAACTCAGATCGCTGAAAAAAAAGAGACAAATTACAGCCTGCCAATACAAAAAGAGTGGAAATGTGGACAAAGTCAGTCCTGTGCCAGCTGAGAGAAATTAAGAGTCATAGAATTCAGCAACTCACCTTAAGCCTACTTACTAATCCAAGATCATGTGTTTTGTTGCCTGGTTGGATTTTTAAATTATGTTCATTTTTCTTACTAACTTTATCGCTGCATGAGACACGGAGCCTTACCTGCGTCACTTAAGTGAAAAATTGTTCAGTTGTGAATGAAAACTTCAATAAAGTCGTAGTTTGCTGTGGTGTTGAACTGCACTGCATCACGTCCAGATGTGTTTATAACGCTCTGTCCTCCAAATGTGAAAAGGAGAAACACATTTAAAAAAGTTTAACTAGCATCTGTTATTATGTCATATCATGTTATTTTACTACAATCAGCCCATCACCGAGTAGAATCACTCACCATCCCCATCGCCGCCTCCTCCTCCTCCTCCTCCCACCATTCGAAGAATGATCCAGCCGAGGATCTCAGACTGTGGAGAGCGAGCGAGGAAAGTGTGAGATAATAAAAGTCCAGGGAAGAATATCAGGCAGCTATCAAACCAAACAGACCACAGGGAGCAGACAGTCTATAATCCAAACATGAGGCGAGGAACAAACTTCAAATCCAAAAAACTTGAAAACCACAATGAAAAGACTGTTAAGTGAAAATTAGCAGCTGATAAGGAGAAAATGGCAGATATTTATACTGAGAGGTGTTGAAGGAGATGCATGTTGATTGGTGGAGCAGTCAGGTGGCAGGAGTGGAGGGAAAACTGGGCAGAGAAACAGGAAGGGGCGGGCAGGTGAGCAGGTGACACGGGTGGAGGGAAGGAGAGCGAGGGCGCCTGGTGGTGGAACTGGGGAACATGACAGAATCCAGAAAACAGTTTCACACACACAAGTCGTTAAAAACTTTGGGGAGAGGTCACAGTTACTGCTACCAGGATCTGCCCTGCTTGTATGTTCACAATGAGCATGTGAACATTTTTATTTTAATACGTTAGGATGAAAATATTACACAACTACTGAGTTTAATTTATATTCCAGAAGTTAACTGATTTCATGTATAAGAAGAAAAACAACACGACACAAACAACTTGTTTGTCTCATAATAATTTATACCTCCTGCCTCTTTTTTTATCTTTTGTTCCTCTTTTGATACTTGCTGTATCAGAAAAGATCATTGATGCCATTCAGGACTCCAGAAACCTCTCACCTGTCCTCACATGTCCGGTTCCAACTTTACCCTCTGCTGTAGACCACTGTGCAGCCAAACCACCACACACACCATCACAGAGACCAACAGTCATTTTATATCAGAAATCTAAGAAGGATAAAATTGTTTCAAACGTACACTGTGTGACAACATGTAGATCTTATCGCACATTAGTTTTCCCACAGGATTGAAATTATTTCACAATATTTACCATCACAGAACCTCAGCAGAAGGTGTCAGTGGGGACGGGGGGCTTTTCTCTACCTTCCCATCTACCTTCCTGTGCTACAGTCGGCCCTAGTGTTATGTTGGATTGTTGTTGTGTTTATTGTAGCTTTGTCAGACACCAGGTTAAACCAGGAGGAGCTTACACATTTTTATGTTGAGGGTTACAAGAGGGGTGGGGGTGTGGCCCTGTATGTGTACAGTGATCTGAAATGAAACAGGTGAGATTATTATTACTGTGGAATTTAAAATGAGAAGAGATGGATGAGAAGAACTGATCAGTGGTGTAGATGAGAGGGATTTTACCACACAATTATTTTATGGATATAGCTGAGAAATTAAACCCACAACAATATCTGAACTGATAGTGTTGGGACTGACATGATCATCACGACGAAGACCGTTTATAGTACATTTACAATCTTTATAACGGGGCATTTGAGTGACGTCAGAAAAACACAGTTTGGTTAAATACGGACCACTGCTTGAAAAACATCAGCACTAGAAAAAAAAACACAATAAACACAATAGTATGAAAGTAGAAGAGCTGGTAGAATTATGTCACAAGAAAAATCCTGAATTCAAAATGTTACTATCATTCAAATGTTACAAAATTACTGTAGTGTCCAAAATAAATGTTCTCTGGATGCAAAATGTCTCATTTCACAACGGTGAACACGATCCTATTAGATTAGAATTATTGATTCATGAATGTGTTCATCACTTCAGTGTTGCGTGTTTAAAGTTATTAAATAAATGAAGAGAAATCCAAGTGTGAAGTAGCAGAAAATAGAAATACTCAAAGTACAGCTTTGCATCCTTTTAGTGTGAAACAGCAAAAGTCAAACAAACGAAAAATATTTCGTGCACATTGAGCTTTGTACAAATGTTCCTTCATCTGAAATGAATGAACTCATTTTTCTTTTCATTTATCACTGTTTCATGTGAATGTCCTTATTTCCATTGTCTTTGCATTGAAGGTGACACTTGATCAGCAGATCAGCAGCTACAACGTAGATAACTGCAGTTTTTTAAGCTTCTGTCTGCAGAAACCAGAGACAGACACAGGCTTGTCAATGACCTCTTGAATCCTTCAGTAGTTTAATCCCAACTAAAAGATTTAAAGAGATTGCAGGTGGACCTGTGTTCCACAGATGGCTTCTATTTACAGTGATCACGGGGATTACAGCCATCCTCACTCCATATTAAATCCTCTTATGACACCTGCCTGTGAAAATAATTCCTCCCTACTGGATAAGGACATTTTATGCTAGTTCTAACGGAAAGATGGCAGTGAAGTGTGGCGCCATCGTCCACGTCCGTCTCCACTTCGGCATTTGAAGGAAAATCTGTGAAATTGGACACGGCCACAGTCTGTTTATCACACCTGAAACGACGGAGTGTGAAGCTGTCCCACGTCTTTCCACTTGAGAGGAGCCTGGAAACCCAGAGGGACAGACAGGGGAGACTCAGGGGACTTCATGGTGCACTGTGTGTGGCGTGCTCAGCCGTGCAGACAAATATATGTTGGTGCTGCTTTGTCTCTCTCTCTCTCTCTTCACTTCTCCCGTAATTGACCAAATCCGCGAGACGCTGTCCACTGCTGCTGAGAGATAAAGACGCCTTTATTGTTTTCTTTTGAGGTATAAATTCTCCCCCTACTCTTCGCTTAAACCACTTTGGAAGCTCTAATGTCTTCTTTATCTTCAGTAATAAAGTCGGAGAGGCCTGAGTGAGGGAGTCCACATCAGCCACACAGAGGAGTCATATAGAAATAATCAGTAGGAAGCAAACACTTTGGAAAATGCACAAAAACAGGCTTTTACACAGACATATGAATCTTTTCTTGCACAGTCCATAGCTGTCAAAGAGCCTGAGGTGACGTCTTCACATTGTACAAAACACTTTCCTTCATCACTAACATGAAAGAAGATCAGACCATCACAGCTACATTTTTTTGCCTAGAAATTGAGCATATTAATCTGTTTACCAGTTAAACTCTTCAGTGCAAGAGACCCAGGCTGAAGACAAAGATGCTGGAGCACCAGAAAGAGTTGAAATTGGCTGGAAGTTGTTAATCTCAGCAGAAGATGGAGCTTAAGCATGGACACTTAAGAAAATGAGCCCCTGTATGCACACAGATGAAGAAAGGGCCCTGAACCCGAGTCTACATGTGATAATGTAACACTTGCTTTTGGAAGTTTTAAGTGTCTTTGTTTGTTTTTTGGTGTATTTGATCTTCTGTTTGGTCATTTTGCTCCTCTAGCTTTAGGTTGTTCTTCTTTGTGTGGTTACTTCACACCTCTTAGGGATCTTTTGGTTTTTTAACATCTGAGGCCTCCAATTCTTTGATCAAACAAATGATCAAAGAATTAAAAACCCAGAAACCGTCAGCAAAGATTAACTTCCAGCCGCTTGCAATCTTGTTGGATGTCTGTGATTGTTGTCTGCAGGCAGCTCCCTCTTCTTCACAGCAGGTTTGAAATAGTGCAACTTGGCTTCATGTTCTGTTTAATACACACGTCCTACAAACCATTGCATTAAGAAACAGTTTTCACCAACATAATCAAGAGATTTTAATGTCAATACCATCCGGTGACATATTTCTCTATTACAGTTGTAGCTGGGGGGGGAGGGGGGGACCCACGTAATAGGACGGCGAGTGAAGGTGTGGTGGGAACAAGGCTTTATTAGCAGAAAATAAAAGGAGCAGCAGAAAAGCGAGATACAGGGAGGTAAAAAGCCAAACCAAAAACTGAACATGAGCACTACAACTTGAGCCAAGACCAGCAAAACACAATACAGGACACAAAAGATAATTGAGGAAACTGCATAACCAGATACCAAAGAAACTAAATGTGACAGTGTCCGTGAGAACAGGATGTGCACATACAGGAACTACTGGGGGCAGAAATTAGTTAGTGAAACTAAGTGCAACAGAGTCCAGAGTGTGATTCCTGACAACGGCTCAAAACCACCTCTGTGTTGTTAATGATGAAGGTCATGTTCTTCCATGTGGGAGACGGTTTTCAAAAAGCAAGGACACGAGTAAAGAGATAAGAACAAAGCAAACTCTGTGAAGAAATGACAATGATGCGTCACCTTTAAAGTGGGCTCATGCTGTTGTAATCCCCCCCACTGTCGTACCCTTCTTCTGCATGGCACAAACACTGCTGTGCACCCCCTGGGCGACCAAGGATGAAGTTTCTTATCTTTTAGCAATCAGCTGGCTGCAGACCAACAGGGCACAGCTGTGTTCCCCTGTAATCCTCCTCCTCCTCCCCGACAGAAACAGAACCCTCACACCGAGGGGACGACTCCCTGTTAGCCTCTCTACTCTGGATAAAGACCATAAAGAGAAAGGAGAGTTTCTAATCCTGCAGCACAAACAACCTGTAATATTTTACTGAGTGTTGTAGTGATGACCTTGCCAGGTGCCCAGATTTCTGGCTTTAAAATAAAACGTACGCTGTGTCCTGTTCGCTGCCCCGTGGTGCTCAGCTTAGCTTCCAGCAAACACATCTCAGCTACAAATGATAAAAGGCTTCATTTTTTATAAAGCCCTAAAACAGAACAGCACGGTGCCTCGGAGTCCAGCCAGGTGACTCAGGTTTCTAATTTGGGGAATTTTATGCTGCAGAATCACTCAGTTTAAAAAGAAACTCTTAGAATAACCGACCTGATGTAATAAAGAATACGTTTGACATAAGCAGACGCCCACACAGCGAAGCACTTTGGATGATTAGTTTTTACCTGCAGTTATAGGTAAGAAGTAGAGCTAAGGTTGAAGTATGATTAGGGCCTGAGCCAGGATTACTCACCCGGTGGAGGTCGCAGACCCACAGTCGACGCTGAAGATCCTGTTTTTACAGTTTTAGTTGGGATTATGCTCACACGGTGCATTTCCCTACTTAAAGTTATGTTTTATCAAATGACCACAAACCAACAGACAAACTAACAGACAGGATGTGCTGAGGAGCCATCACATCATTCAGGAAGGACTGAAGTTGTTATCAGAGCACAATTATGGTCCAGTAGGTGACCCTTTAGCATCCGGTGGTCTAAAAGTAAGGTGACATCTAGTGACCACAGTAAATATCACTCACATTTTTATTTTGTTTGTTTCTGGCTGAATTTCCCCTGTAAATTCTGCTGTCGATTGTGTATGAGATTTCAGTTAATTTCAAAGAACTAATTGAGGTAAATCAAATTGATGTGTAAAACAAAAGCATAAACTGGAGAAATGACCATTAAACTAAATTGTCTTATTCAGATGCAAGCAAAAGATGGAAAAGAACTGTGGCTGCAATGCGGTGAACTAAGTGAATTTGCTGTGTTCATGGCTCCACTGAGGCCTTATTAACCCATTTACTCATTTACTGTAAGAACCTGCTATCAACAAAAGCTAATTTCCTTTGTCTCACAATAACCACACACTGAGTGCAGACACATCACATACTGTAAACGCATGTGCAACACAAGAACTCCTCTTAAACTGAACTTTGAACCTCTGATGCAAACTGCTGAAATCTCACACAAATCCAACAGACAAACCAGCCAAAGCATCACAGCACTGACACTGACTTGTTTATGCTCTATTTTTGTCTGGTGGTCTGTGCAGGGCTGAAGCTACTAAAGCAGCATCATATTCATTAAGTTGCTTTGGGAACCAGAAGTCAACAGCAGCATGTGCCAGCTGGGAGAAAAACAAAGAAGAACTTGGTGAGGAGAGACGACAGCAACATGATTTGAAGGCTGATCTGACACCAGACGAACTATTGTTTAAAATAAAAAGTGTTTGCACAGTCAGTTTTAACAAAGAAGATTTGACAACACAGAGAATAGAGATCTTAATACAGACGTCCACTGAAGAAACGCCGTTAATCACAGAAAGGTACGAGTGCAGGAACCAGGAACAAGATGCCGCCAAGATGAAAAACTGTCCAGTTGTGTTTGTCCTCCACCCTCCTCCACTCCTCCAACGCCTCCTCCAATTTGACAGCAAGAAGTTCTCGATTGCCTAAATCATAATTACGTTCTGCTTCAGAGAAATGGCAGGAAAACAAAGCACTGAGGTAAACCTTAGAATCCTCCCTGAACCTTTGAACAGCCCCCACCCCCACATCTGAGGCATCCAGCTCCATGATAAATTGTCTGCCGTGATCAGGGAGAGTGAGGATGGGAGCTGAAGAGAACACATTTTTGAGAGAAAGCACGATCAGCTTCAAGGTACCAAGAGAAGGGTCTCTTACCGGAGGGGAGTTAATGGAGAGGTGGGGCGATGGTGCTGTAGCCTCTAATAAAGCACCTGTAGAAATTGGAGCTGCAACTCAGGGATGGGCCAGTCCCTCCCTCCACTCACCTTCCCAGGGTCCATCTCCATGCTGCTGATGAAATTATGAACCCCAGCAAGGAGAAGGAGGGCGAGTGAAATCTTTACACTGGCTTCCTGTAGCTGCCCGCATCAGGTTCAAAGCTCTGGTTCTTGCCTACAGGCTGATCATCCCAGCAGCTCCTACTCACCTCAACTCCCTCATTCAGGTCTACAATCCTTCCCGTAAACTGTGGTCTGCCAACAAACTTCATCTGGTGGTCCCAGCACCGCACAGAAGACACCAAGCAAAACTCTTCAACTCAGTGATCCGACAATTCTGGAACAAGCTACCAAACTCTACACGCTCAGCGAACTCTCTCCCAATATTCAAAAAACTGGTGAAAAAAGAACTCCTCCGCATCTTCCTATGCACTTAAATTAAAAAAAAAAAAAATAGAAATAGCACATTGCTATCATGTTTTCTCCTTGAGTTAGATTTTTGCTGAGTTGTACCTATCTTGTAAGTCGCTTTTGATAAAATCTTCTACAAGATGACAACATGTAAATGTATAAAGGGAAGTGCACAGTTGTTAAGTTATCAAGTAAATTACAAAAGAACAGAGAGAGAGAGAGAGAGAGGAAGCTGACCATGGATGGCATGAAACCAGGAGTTCAGGCCAGACACTGTGATGCCTTTAGTTAAAGACAAAGTCTAAAGACATATTTCAGAATTTATCTTTTGGTGTTTTTGCTTCAAGTTTTCTAATTATAGTCCAGTTCTATAAAATCCTCCTTCGAATCTCTCCTCAAATTACATGAGCTTTACTTGCAAGCATGAGAGAAACTACTTGGAAAAGGCAAAAGGTTGCACTTTTTGAACAGATCATAAATCCAAACCGAAGCGAAAAAACCTAATTTAACTGCGCTGCCTTTATGTGGAGCTCCAACGGTCCTGGCAGAACATCCAACCTTGCAAACATGCAGCACGAGACATAATGCAGTTGTTAGCCTTGTATCTTACGAACGGGTAAACCTGAACCTTATACCAAGTCCTAATCCCCACACAGCCTTTCAAAGATGTCACAAAATGTGGACAAACTGTGCCCCACGATCTAAAAGTCAACCTGGTCCCCACAAAGATAGTCACGTGGGCACAAACACACACACACGGGGAAATGGTCTGCTGCCATTCATAAGTCACAGTGTAATTCAGGCCTCCTGGGCGGCTGCTTTAGATGAATGTGCCTCCCCACAGAGTAAACAAGATTGTGAAAGCATGTTAATATCATCCAGCTGGCTAAAACTGAAACCAATCATTTGTTTTTTCCCCCTCTCACACCAATCTTCTTTTATCACACTGTGAAGGGAAATGTTACTGCTGCTAAAGAGTTTGTGAGGAATGGGAGCAATTTTAAAACAAGGCGAAATGTTTGTGCAGCCATGACAGACGACGCGTGAGGCCGAGATGTTCATTACAGATGAGAAAAATTGTTTGATTTCCTGTACAGACGAATCTACCAATTATTTGAGAAAATGATATAAAATCCCATTAACTCAGAAGCGAATATGTTCAGTTTGCCATCATGTAAAAACTGAGAAAAAATCTCAAGCACAGATATATTTGTTGTGTTTGGAAAATGACTGAAATAGTCAACCAATTATCCGAATAACTTCAGATTTTCTTATTGTTTACAACTGAATTACATAATGAAAAAATGAAGTATCCAGCTTATTTATAAATCGATAAATATTGATCAGTTGGTTTTGTGGGGACAATCCATGAAAATACTAACTTGATACTGATGTGGGGCGACTAGGACGTCTAACTTGCAGATTTCCTTTCCTCCTCCAAGCAGGGACGTCAGAGAGACAGGCAGAAATGTGTGATGAGACACTGGAGTCATCGGGTGAAAAAGGACACAAAGACCTGTGTGTCCTCAGCATAGCAGTGAAGTGGGGAAGTGGAGCAGATGGAGAAAAGAAGACCAAGACCTGAGCCGTGTGGGACCCTGGTGATGAGGAAGTTCAGTTACCACCCACACACCACTGCAGGGTTTCTATTGCTTTTCAGTTCTTCACACAGTCAGGACTTGTATCAATAAATCTCAAAGCTAAACTTGCTTTAACACTAAATTAGCAGCAACCTGGTTAAGAACGATGGTTATGTATTGTAACCCCAGATTCTATGACTATGTTGCGCAGCTCTCTGGCTGTAGCATAATGAACCAGTTGGCGCGAGCGCGGAGGGATTGGTTCATTATGCTACAGCCAAGCAACCTAGGAAATAAAACTCACCTTTTAATGCTTCGACTGAATCCGCTTGGTCTGAACCTGCGTGCATGACATTTCTGAACACGCTGTGGACACTGTCCACACGTACGAGCCGTCTTAGCGCCTTCAAAGACACAGTTTTCACTGGTGACAGGGATTCAACCTTCCTTCTGGAGGCGTTAGCGTTTCTGCCGAGTCTGGCTGTGTGTGAGTGTCGTTCTGCCAAAATGGGATTTTTGTCATTGGTGCTGCCCAGAAAACCATTTATCTAGAAAACATTTAGTTTTAAAAACAACTCATCATAATATGATGAGTGACAATTTTAAATGTGGCCAAAACATTAGAACCACCCGTTAATGTAATGCACTCCAATATGACTCCACCTCCACTTTTACCTCAGTAATAAACAGAGAGTAGAATTATCACCTTTCTGAGCCTTTTCAGTCATTGTGAATCTTCTGAATCATCACCTTGAAGCGTTGTTTTCATCATTTTTTTTGCCTTATGTTGGCTGTTCAGTCTTGTCAGACAGTTGACAGCTGATTTCAAATACTCACACCATGAGCTTGAGGACCATTAGGACGAAATTCTGTTTAATTAAAATGTTGCACCAGTTCAGGCCTCTGAAGTCAAAAGAGCCCTAAACACACATTGGCACAGAGATCACTTCCTGTCTTTTCTGCCCTGATCCAACAAATAACCTGATTACTGCCTCAGTGTCACTGGTTAAACTCGCGCTGAAGTGTTCACCTGCTGCCTGTGCTTCCCGTATTTACAGACGTCTCTGCGTCTCTCAGGTTCGATGCAGGTCGATGAGGAAAATGGCTGACGGGGCAGAAACTGGGCCCCGCAGGCCCCTCGGTCGATGGCTCCAATCAAACAATTAGTGAAAACGTTGCGCTGCGACCACGCGGGGCCGCCCTCTAGATCGACCTGTATGGATTTTACTAATGTGGTTTCTGTAACGTGGTGGTGGCAGAAGCGCTCTGCAGGTCTCTTTGCTCATTACTGATGCTGTTCATCGACTGTGGTAAACAACAGACTGAAGGTGGATAATTGAGCAATGAGCCAGGTGAGGCTTTTTCTGCTCTCTGGATAAATGAGGTGTGAAACCACCTCAAGCTGTTGGGAAAGAAGCTGATCCACGACAAGCAGCACAGCTTCAGCCAAAGGTCGCGTGATGGTCACGTTAGGTCAGCGTTAGTTTGGGATCAAGTGTTTTTATTGTGTATGTGTGCGTTTAAGCCTGTTTGCATGTCTTAAAAGTGCGTTTATTCTATTTAATATCTTAGTAATCTGCCATCTCATCACTGTGGTTTTGTGCTGCTTTTTAGTTCACAGGTTTTGTCTCTTTACAGTAACTTTTTTCTTCCTTTTAGCATTTTTAATCGTGGTTTTGTGACTCTTTTGGGTCATTTTATCTCTTTATAGTGGGTTTGTCCTTTTTTTAAAATTAATTTTAAGTTTCAATTAATTTTATTTTCAGTCATTTTCAATCTCCTTTACGTTGTTGTTGTTGTTGTTGTTGTTGTTGTTGCTGTTGTTGCCTTTAGTCGTTTTCCGGGTCTTTTATTGTGGTGCTATGTTGCTTTTAGTCATTTTGCATCTCTTAACAGCGCTGTTGGCTCTTTTTCGGGCTCATATTAGTTGTTTAGTCTTTCTGACAGTTCCGGTGTCTCCATGCCCCCCGAAGCCTAAACAGACCCCGCGTCCCGCTCCGCACTGTGTCTTTAAATGTTAAAAAAGAGAAGAGGGGACATGCGCGCTCCGTCAGGTGGGGAACTAAATGCGTCAACTTTTGTTTTGTGGACTTGCCCGTGCTGTGCTCTCTGTGGACTCGGTTCTGGTCATGGTAAGTCATGGAACCGTGTGGTTTTTGCGTTAGTCCTGCACATTTCTGAAGGCGCCGCGTTGCGGAGCTGCCAGAGAAGAGTCTGCGGATCCAGAGGAAGTTTTTGTGGAAAGGAAAAGGACGCGACAGGAAATCAGTGATTGAGGCCAGAAAACATGAACTGACACAGGCTGGTTTCGTCTCCTTCACTTATTCACTTCCAGGTTTAGATTTAATGTTCGACTAAAGAAAGACGTAGATTCACCTGCTGAAAGTGGTTAATTTCCACGGTGCGATGCTGGGAGGAGTTTCAGCTCCAACAAGCTGGTTTCACAGGTTTTTAACGGTCTGCGTTAATGGGCGTGTTCAGAGGTTCTTACAAACCTAAAGAACATTCTCCCCCCACATCTGAGGCCCCACGACTGGTTTTCTACTGTGCTCAGGCTGAATGAAGCACAAACAGAATAAAGACTTAAAAATGCTGACATGTCAATGAGGTCTGAGGTCACAGTCAGACACCATTGTACTGCTGGGGAAAGTAAGTGAACCCTTGGTGGAAGCTCCTTGAAGCAGCTTCCTGTAGCTGTGGATAAGACCTGCTCAAGGCCTCCTCACAGAACTTATTCTCTGAGCTCCGTCCACACCTCCCCTGGGTCCAGGTCTGGGCAAATTTACTTTTCCAGCCAGCCTGACGTGATCCTGTAGGAGACCTGGATCACGATGCTTTGTCCAGTTTCACTGGAGGTTTTCGTGCTGGTTAGAGGTCGTTCACTTGCATAATCCAAACTTTTACTGTATGTGTTGATTAGTTCTGTAACTGTGTGTATGATTGTGAAATGAGCCAGGCAGCGCTGAAATGTGTGTACGTTCGTCCGTCTTTAATAATTGGTGACCCTGAACTGTCTAGGAAAAAAAAAGAGCGATGTTGTGAGTGATAACTGACAAAAGCATGTGACTTTGATGCTGAGCAGATCTGAGGGCTTTGACGTGCACCGGGCACATCGGGGAGTTAAACTTTAGTCTGCTTCTGCTTTCTGCCCCTACACAACCCGCATGGAGCTTTTATTTTGTATTTCTGATCTGAAGTGAACTGTGTGGGTTCTGTTGTTTTCTGTCCCAGAGCGAAGATGAATGAGGACGCCTTCGAGGTCCCGGACAGGAACGAGTACCGCTACCTGGTGCAGGAGGAGGAAGAGGAGGAGGTGCAGTACGTCCGTCACAGGAACTACATCAGCCCCTTCCTGGTGCTCTCCAGGCGCTGCATCTTCTTCATCTGCCTCGGCGTGCTCTCCCTGCTCGCCCTCGCCTCTTACCTGGCCTATGTAGCCCAGACGCTGCCTCCGGGCCTCGCCCAGGTGTCCATCGGCTGCGGGGAATACAGGGGAAGACACGTGAGTCCAGACCCTTATCGGATGGGATTGTGGTTTTGTTTTGGTTTCTTTCTGCGTGTTCCACATCTTGCATGTGCATCAGATCAGAGGTTTTATGTTGAAACATTACCTGAAGCCTGTGGTCTTCCTAACACGGTGCCGTGTGTATTACTCCCATTACCACAACATTACGCAGCAGCAGCAAATGCCAGTAAATACATTTTTTAAAATATATTTTCCTTTTGGTGATGAACAGCAGCCGCATGTCAACAGGAACCGTTGATGCTGGTGGCGGCAGAACTGCTGAGAATCAGCACAAGCCGCCAAGAGTGAGACATCGTCAGCATCTTTATCCATTCGAGACCAACTAGAAATATCTGTTTTGGGGCATAAAGTGTCTTTACGTTCATGTTGTTGCAGTTTTCTTACAGTACAAGCAGCTTTGGTGACTTTTACACCCTTTTGTCTTTAAAACTAAAATACTTTTTTTTTCTCTCTGTACATAAACCACGAATGTCAATCAAAACCAAAAGTCTTCACATTTACTTCCGTATTTTTTATGTTGTCTTTCTCGGGGTTTCTCTTCCCCTAACGTGACCTCATAAATCTGGCTAATGCAGAAACACTAACACAAAGTGCAAGCGTGTACAAAAAATAATGTGCCAAATATTTAGTTCTGCTAAACTGTGAGTGTTGGTCCCATCGGTTTTTTGTTTCCTTTTAAGGACAGATGTCAAACTTCACTGCAGACATTTTTAGCCACAGCTGGAACAAAGTGATATGCAGTTTTGCACCTTAACATTTGAATGTTTTTATGTGTGAGGAGACTTTTATGATATTTGGCACTGACTGAACCTTCAATACTCTCGAGTGTCCACATGCAGCATTATACAGCAACTTGCAGCTGTTTGTTTTGCCCTCAATAAAATGAATAAAGGCTAAATTCCATTTAGCTGCTTCAGTTTGTTTAGTATCTTCGCAGTCTGTTTCCCTCTTTACAGTTAACAGAGCTGAACCTTTTCCTCTGTCAGCAGGAAAACCTGCAGCCTACTGAGGCCTGGAAACAATAACCATGGCTCAGGTTAAAAGACAGGAAGTGACAAAAAGTCACTGCTGCAACCTGTAAACCAAACATTACATAAAACATACATTCAAAAAAAAATTAAATCAAATAAAAGTGACAATGACAAGCAGTACAAAATATAAAATATAAATCTGTCTATAAAAACAAAACTCTAGTTTCAGCTGTGTTTAAAGCTCAAACTGCTTGATATTAAAAACAAAGTAAAATCTCTCCAGCTCTGACTGGTTTGCTTCCCCAACAGAGATGTTGTCTGCATGGAAGCAGATGTTGTTCCACAACCTTCACAGATGTGCAGGTCACCCATGCTGTGTGTTAACAACCCCCCCAAATAAAGTCACCGTTGCTTTTAAAGTCCAATGGTCCCTCTCCTCATGATCATGGAGGACACAGTGTCCATGACAGAATTACAGATTTTGACTCCTCAGACCACAGCTAAGTTTTGAATGAGCTCAGAGGAGGTGGTGATGTTTCTGCGTCTTGTTTATATGTAGGTGGCTCTTTGGATGGATCTTAACATTTATGGATGCTGAGTGTTCTCTGATAAAGGTTTTCAGAGATGTTGCTGAGACCACGCTGTTATTTCCACTGCAGAATCGTGTCTGTTTTTAATACAGTATCTCCAGATTCTTATTATGAACCCCAGATAATTTAATCCCCATCATTTTTGCAGTTTAATGCGGAGAAATGTTTTTCTATAGGTGCTGAGGTATTTGCTCACGTAGGTCTTAAGACTCGGGAACCTGGTCCCATCCTTCACTCTTTTTGTACCCAGTGATGATACTGACCTGTTGCCAATTAACCTCCAGGTATTTTCTTTAGCTTTAGAGCACGAATCCAGTCCATTGTGACCCCGACCCAACGTCTTAGAAACATGCTGCTGGCATCAAATAAAAAATAATCTACTTGTTTTTATGTGATTTACATTTAACACAGCGTCCCACCTTTTTTGGAAACACATATTTAATGTCATTGTTGAATCCTTCGTTACAGCTAAATGGAGCCTACTCCTTTAAAGGCATACCCTACGCTGCTCCGCCTGTTGGTCACCTGCGTTGGGCTCCTCCGGCCGAACCACTGTGCAGGAGCGGCGTGACCGATGCGGGACGCTTCCGCAGCATGTGCCCCCAGGTGCGTCCCTTGTCGAGCAAAGGGAAGGTGATGGGCCAGGAGGACTGCCTGTTCATCAACGTGTGGACGCCCACGCTGCAGCCGGCCGCCAAGCTGCCCGTCATGGTCTGGATCCACGGAGGGTTCCTGCACATGCTCAGTGGAGGAGAGCCAGGCTACTCCCCTACGGAGAAGCTAGCGGCCAACACAGGAGTGGTTTATGTCAGCTTCAACTACAGACTCAACGCGTTTGGCTTCCTGGCACTGGAGGTGCTGAGAGAGGGTTCTCCAAAAAACACGTCAGGTCAGTCTGATCCCACGGAAATACACACAGCACGTCAGGATGTTCTCAAGTGAGTCTGGTTTTAATGCTTGTTGAAATACTTAAGGTTACACTGCAGCCAGTGCAGCAGAGTTTCGATATTCTTGTCATTGGGCAATTTTCAACTTCAAACTTTTTCCATTCTTTGAAACTCTCCAGTGAATAGTGTCTATCAGCACATACAATCGAGTGTATCGACTGTGCAAACTTTCAGGTTTGCATTCACACATAAAATATTCGAGACATTATCTCATAATTATGAACTACATCATCATTATCATCATACCAAGGTCAGATCTTTTATATACCAGATCATGTACAGTAGATAAAAGGTGCAGGAGTTTAAATGTTTCAGACCTCGACTGAGATATATCTGCTTTCCTCAGTATCACAGAGATACAGTAGCAGTCGTTAGTGCGTCCGATAGTACAGAAAAAGGATTCTGAGCTTTTTCCTGTGCTTTCGTATCGACTAACATCGAGTTCATCAAGGTTAGTGGCAGCAATTTTACTGCACAACCTCACGCAGTTCTCCAACCTTTTTTTTTGTTTTTCAGAAAATGTTAAAACTGACTGAAAAAACATTTTCAGAACAGTAGTATCAACTTTAAACATACATATGTTGGTGAACCACAACTACGGGACCATAGATGTAAACAAGAGAAGCAGGTGAAGGTTTCTTCTGAAAGTCAGTGGTCATTTCTAAAGTGTTTGATACATTCATGTTTAAAAATGAACGCATCATTCACTAAAATCCTCCACCACTGGGCGAAGATCACTGAATCATCTGCAAACGTAATTGTATGTCTACGCTCAGTGAGACAAACAAAAGAGGTGAGGGGACACACACCTCTGCCGAGTCAACGGAAGAGTAGAGGTCTTCATCTACCATTGATCTAGTGTACGTGGTCATGTGATTAGGAGCTCATGGCTGTTTTTTTTGTTTTTTCTTTGTTAAATGAATGAGTAAACTTGATTGGATTTTAAAGAGCTTTTATAGAGGTCACCATGGAAACGTGACTTTAATGTGTGAGAAGTGCAAGATGATGTGCAGGTTGTTAGTCTTGCAGGTGTTACGTCATAAACCAAGCATGGGATTGGTATTAAAATGAAGGGGTCATTCTGAGGTTTGCACGACTGTGGGGACACACTTTGTAAATTGTAATGAATTTCAGTGCCTAAGTGAAAAGTTTGACCTACTACATGAAAAATCCCAGATTCATCCTGTAGCTTCAGATATTTCACTCTGTACCAAAGTGATGTACAGACTGCAAACATTTTTATTAGCACATGAGGGATCATTGGAGCGAGGGATCAGGCCAAGTGATCGCTCGGTGTCACCACATCTGAATCTGCATCTGCAGCTGTAGAAATGAACTGAAATAGCAAACAATAGAATGCAGCTTTTTTAAGGCTCATTTAAAACCACAAATTAGATGCAGCTGCAGAGAGTTTTGACCCACTGTTAAAGGAGTTAGAAAAGGCCAGTTTAGCGCTGAAGCAGGCCCTTGAAATATTGATGGTGTTGACATTGTTGTCCCCGTCCGACTGAACCCTGAACCTTGATGAGCGTTAATGTGATCTGGAAACATGAAGCTAATTTCTGTGTCTGTTTATTCACACATTATCCTGTTGTGAGTCAGGCTGGTGATTTCACTTACATAATCCAGAAAATAGCCTTTATGTGAAATGACCCGATGAATGAGATGGGGCCTCGCGTGACATGATGATGATGATGATGATGATGATGATGATGATGATGATGGCGTGATGGCACAATCCTCCTAGTCTTCCCGGAGACACGCTCACGTTTCTAATTTTGAATCCTCCTGATTCCACGCCCCAGTTCCTCGCTCCCTCAGCTTCTAAAGAGTCAAATTTAGTGCGAGAACACTGCGGCTGCCGTGTGTGTGTGTTTGTGTGTGACGGAGAAAATGGGACACTGGAAACAAGGCCACATGAAAGCAGGTTCCAGTTTCTAATTGATCCCCCCCCCCCCCCACCCCCCTTCCCACTCCTCTGTAGGCAACTATGGCTTCATGGACCAGATTGCAGCTCTGAAGTGGGTTCAAATGAACATCCACGTGTTTGGAGGAGACCCTGGGAAAGTCACCATATTTGGACAGAGCTCAGGTATGAAAACCGGGAAATCAAGTATCTGTGAAATGTGCCTCTGCGTGGAGCTGAGACACACGTGGAGTCGAACCACAAAACGAGACAAGTGGTGACACATCGTGTGCTGCAGACTCAGAGCAAAGCCAAAGTAAAACCGTCACTGTTCTAATTAAAAATACATTAGTAGGAAGTAAGTGATTAAAAAAAGAGAAATGCAAAGTCTGACTTTTTACTTTTATTTAAAAAATGTTGACATTCTCACATTTTGTTTTGTAATTTAGATTTTTTTTATTAATATTTATGACTTCATCGCATAATTTGCACTAATTTTTAAATTCTGACTTAAACTCACAATATTGACTTTAATTCATAATTTTGATGTTAGATTTGACGTCATTAACAGTTTAATTTTTTAATAATTGTAAATATCATTAATTAATATTATACTTTTTTTTTTTTTTTTTTAAATACCTTTTAAAATTTTGACTTGTAACTTATACGTATTTCACAGGTTTCACCCCCAGAAGCTTTTTGCTGTGGTGATGCTGTTAATTAGAGAATTCATTTGAGTTTTTGATAAAGGCTCATTAATGCGAGTGTCCTTAGCTGCACCTCTGACCCCCACTCCAGTATTGATGTTTCTGCTGTGTGGTCCTGTGAAGGTGGCACCTCAGTCTGGACCCTGATGGTGTCCCCGCTGGCGAAGGGTCTTTTCCACGCGGCAGTGGACATGAGCGGCTCGTACGTCTACAATGCGACGCTGAAACAAGCCGAGTCGGACAACCTGGTGTTCCTGAATAAGACGGGCTGCAGAGATCTGACCTGCCTGAGGAATCTGTCTTTCAAAAAGATCCTGCAGGTAGGAGACGGACCATGTCTCAGCTTTGTCTCAACTTACCTGGAGTTTGGTCTTAGCACGTGTAGCCGTAACTTTAATAAGTGAAGACATAAAGTATCCGACTGCTCATCTTTCTGATATTAGCACACGTCCTGATACACTTTAATATTGCTCTTTAGTTACGGTGGACTATAATGTCACATCCAGGTATCAGAACACCTGAACATTTTAATGTGAAAGTTAATGAAGAAATCCAACACTGCACATAATGGAAAGATTTTTAAGACTTAGCAGCTTTTACTGTGAAACCTGCAGCCAGGATTAAAGCCCAGTTCTCCACACATTCACCCTGAAGCCATTAAGATTTATTAAATAAAAGATCCTCTGCTGAGAAGGAAAAGCAGTCACTTTAAAAGAGGAGCTTCCACTCAGGATGAAATATGAATAATGTATATTAGAAACGGAAATGCCAGTAAAAAGATGACTTTTTTATAAGTGCTCATCACACTATTACTGTTTCTACCTTTTTAAAATGTCACAGTAAATTGTTTCAGCTGCACATTTTACTTTTTCCTTTTGTTTGTATTCAAATGGTATTTGCAAGATGTCAGTCAGACAATTTCGACTCCATTTGTTCCTAGAATTCTGTCCATGAATTTGAGTGAAATTTATTTTATCGTTTACTTTCTTAACTGGTAATTCCTAATTTTAAAGGTTGGAAATTGTCCTGCAAATGCACAAATATTGGCCATTATGTATGTTTTGGGAAATTAATGTGAGACACTTAAATCTTTCTAAAAAGATGCTGTGCTTCTTTTTTCACAACATTATCTTCATCCTGATTAATCCTGATGTGCACTTACTGATGCAGTTATTACATTTTTTAACATTAGCTGCAGCTATGTAGCAACCTGGAACTAAAAGGAGAGAAATACTGGAGAATACACATTATAATACACAGTATAAAGTCTACGTTTCTTTTCAGCAGATTAGAGGTGTAGTAACAAATAGAACTATTTTAGTTTTTTTAACATCTGACGGTAAGTTAAAGAATATACAGCAGCGTATTTCAAACTGTACTACAAGTAATGTAAGTACATTTACTTTACTACTTTACATAAATACACATTTTTTTCTACTCAACTATGAGTCGAGCCTGTGACTCATTGACATCAACAAACATTTCCATTCTTCTTTTGTGATGCTTTCACCGCAGCCTCTGTCCGTTGTTGATGTCAAACCCAAATTTCTTCAGTCGACAGCAAAAATAAAGAAGCTGGCCTCACTGTTCCAATACTTTTGGAGGGGAGTGTAAGTGGTAGATTACATCACTAGTTTGTACATTTGAATCCCCCAGGCTGTCCCATGGCAGGAGTACCCCTCCTGGGCAGCAGATGAACTTACAGACCTCCCTACCAGGGGGCATTTCCTCGGTCCGGTGGCCGTGGTGGACGGATTCGTCCTGAAAGCTCCTCCTTTTGAGGTGTGGGAGAAGAAGGGAGGAGACTACAGTGATGTCCCGTTCCTCGTTGGGACCACAGAGCAGGAGGCTGACTTCAGGTGAGAACTCAGCTGGTTCAGGTGCATCTGTGTCAGCTGTTGCTGTCATAAAACTCTGTCATCTGTCTTTCCTCTGTAGTCCTCCGGCTAGAAACATCTCCATGTGGAGCTATGACGACTACCGGTGGTTTGTAACAGGTAACAGGTCCTGTGTTCCACATTAAAAGATGCCTTCACTGATACTAAACTTGCTTCTTTTGCTTCTAGTTTGAGTAGTAAGTGTAGTACAAGCCATTCAACTTTCATCTGACTTCAATATATTAGTATATCTCGCTGAAAAATGCCTCCAGTTGACATCGCTTGGAGGAACCTTTGGTTCAGATGATGCCATCTTGACGCTAATGCTATGGACTTTGTAATCATGGTGACCCTGCTTTTCCAGAGCTCTTACTGAAGACCTCATCTGAACTCCTAATAATCATAAACACCTTTTGCGTGACGTCATCTAGACGAGATTTTCAACTAGAAACAGAAAAACTGAAGAAGAGAAGGGGACATAAGCGACGTCTTTGTTGGCAGCCTAAAACGGATCAAAGCCACAGCAAAGTAGAAATGAACCCACCACTGTAGCACCAAATGTTAAAATGCCCAACGTTCATACTGTGGATGATAGTATCTGCCTGTGTTTTTAAACGTACTGTGTAATAAAATATACTGTATGTATGTGCCTGCAGGCATATCTGTGACTTTTCACTTCTTCCTCAGAAAAACTGAAGTCCTTCAACGAGAGTCTCCCAAAAAAGGCACTCGAACTGTATAAAAGCTCGGATCCCTGTCCCACCAGCGATCGCTGTCCGGAGAGGCTCTTTACCACCATGGTGTCCGACATCAGGGTCACCTGTCCCAACAACGACCTGGCGCAGAGGGCTGCAGGTAAACCCACGCTGCAGCCGCACTGTTCACTAAACAAGGATGGCAGATCAATTGCATATTGATTGGCTTTAGTTTTGCACATTTACAACACGATTTAGAGTTAAACTGAAAATTTGATTATTTGCACAAGGTGCGTACTACAGCAGTATCCAGGGCAAAGCACTTTGTGTACTAGTAAGGTGCAAAAGTGCTGCATAAGTGCAAATCATTTACTATTTGGCACAAAGTGAGAATGTGTCATTGTGTCATTCCTTTATTTTTTCATGTTGAAGCTGCCAGTGTGGTGCTGTGTTAGCATATAGGTGCAATAATCCATGTAAGAAATGGTGTTTTTCAGCTGCAGGGCATTCTGGGTACATTTTTTACATTTTTTGCTGTTGCTGAATAACAGTCAATCTGCAGCAATTTTGAAGGCCTACGTTAAGGCCACGCTGTTGCACTACCTCATGTTTTTTTATTTCATTAGTTTGTTGTGTCCCACATTTGCTCTTCCGTTACTCAGCACAGCTCCAAACGTGCATCAGTCTGTTAATGAAAAAAGTCTCCAGCCACTGCAACTTCTGTTTGACTGAAAATAAAACCTGAATAACACAGTGAGCGGTGGTTTTAGAACAAGACAAAGGAAATGATAGATCTCCGTCTTCAGGGCCACAGGTAGAAAAAGGAAGTGAGAAAGTGCTGAGAGACACACTCGGGTTTTGGTTTTTTGGAGGAGGAAACAGGAAAAATATTAAGTCTAATTCTGCCACTTTTCAAAACGCACAGTGTCAATTTGGGGTCGACTGTGGGGCGGCTGTCGCTCACTTGGTGAGGCAGCCATCCACGAATCCACAGGATCAGGGGTTCAATCCCTGATACCGTGTATTGAAGTAAGAGTTGCTCCCGGTGGGTCAGATGAGCATCTTGTATGGCCATCGGCATGTGAATGACAAGCAACGTTGTTAAGTGCTTTCTCTCTCTATATATATATCAATCTGTTGATTCATTTATGTGGATGACCTCACACTGACTGTCCAGCTAAGTCTGAATATTCTCTCCCTGCGTGCAGCCGCCCTGGAAAGTCCTGTGTATCGTTATGTGGTGACGCACACACCGTCTGGACCGGTCAACACCACGGTTGACCTGCTGCCGTTCCCCAGCCGCTTCTCCTTCCACTGTCTGGATGCTGTGGCTTTCTTTGGAGGACTGGAGCTCGTCCTGGGGAAACCTCTTTCTAAAAAGGACATGAGCTTCCAGGATCTCATCACGCACCACTTTGTCAACTTTGCAAAAACAGGTGAAGATGATTCCTTCTGATATTTCATGTTGACGACTGTTTGTGTCTGGAATTTGGTAGGATTCGGGTGGACTTGAAGTACTTGGTGATTTGCGGGACATGTTCCGCGGTGTTGTGCATTAAAGATTAAAGGAAGTCCGTGATTTGCTTTGGATGAAAGTGTCTGCTAAATGTAAAACAGCACTTTTAAAGCCACCAGTCATAAAATGACCACAAATATTTTCAAACTGTTCATAACTCTGTCTCTTTTAGTCAGAAGGGTCCTTTGTCTCACAAGCTGCCCATGATGCTATGAATGACAGTTTTAATTTTTTTTTTTCAGCCTCTGAAGTAAGATAGAGTCTCTGTCTCTTCAGTCTTACAGAGGGTTAAAAAAATAAAAATCAAACCAGGGTGGTCTCTAAAGCTGCTTTAAAAAAAGGGGGGGGGGGGGGGGGAAGCCGCCCAGTGTAGTGTTGTTTCACCCATGTGCTTTAGATGGGACAATGATGGACGTCTGCAGCACAGAGCCATCGAGAAATAACGAGCTGAGTCATTTCTCGATAAGTGAACGTTTCTTTGCCTCAAGTCTGCAGAAGAAGTCGAGTAAAACTCAAATGGAATTTGATAGTAGTACTGTAGTTTGTTGTGCTGATGAATCAGCTCAGTTTAAATCTACGTACATTTATTTGGTATTTGACAAATGTTGCAGATGAACCAAAGTCCCATCAGATGTTACCAGAGCCCCAGATCATCTATCAAGGTTTCACATTTGGATTTATCAGCAGCCAGAAAACATTGATATTAAATGTAGCAGTTTGTTTAAAAATCAGTTATTATGCTGCATTTTTCTGTTGTGATACATGCAGTGCTCTATTAACGAGGAGGAGAAACAAAGATTTTCAAGCTCATTGCAGCTGTAGGCTGCACACATTTAATGCTTCAACATCATAACTGATCAAAGCAGTTTAACTGATTGACTTGATCTGGATTAATAAACTAAAGTCAGGGGAAATGTTTGAAATGGACCGAGATGATGGAGTCAAAGTGTGTTAGACCAGTTCTGTCAAATGAAACGCGTACGAGCATCAGGTGCTGTTTAAGCCTTTAGCTCTTTAAGTCTTTTAGTAAATGATTGTGGTTGCAGTTGTTAGTAGTTTGTTTTCTCCCTTGTGGTTCAGGAGGCCCAGTCTTATTTTCTGTTGAACACTGGATGTTTGCATGTTAGGAAAAAGGGGAGACAGGTCAGAGATTCCTATCAGTCTCTATAAATAACCAGAGCAGTGTTGCTACTTTGTGAGGACTTGCTCAAGGCGGAATCGTTGGGTTATAAATAAAGTTGAATTGAATTGGATGCATCAAACCATCCAAACTTTCTACTGGCCACATGTAAATAAACTGACCCGAACTCTCTGGATGCACCTTCACACGAGCACCTAGGGCACGTTTTTTCCAAATTGATGCCAGTAGATCGGAGCATGGACTAAAGCCCACCTGTATTCTGTGTGTGTGTTGCAGGCAAGATGCTGAGCAACTGGTCCGAGTACCCAGCAGCCATTGCTCTCCTGTCCGACAGCCTGAATGTGGAGAACAACCATTCGGCCGCTCGCTGTGAGCTGTGGAAGCAGAACGGCCTGTTCGCCTACGCCTGGATGAACTGACCGCAGACACGTTTTAGTCCGTAGACCTCATTTAAAGTGTGTTCCACTGAGGGGGTCTCACGTCTCACCCACATCCTAACCTGCAGCAGCTGTTTGAGTCACTGTATGTTTGGCAAGCACATTGGAAATAGACCATTTTAAACTTTTGCAGGCAGCACTAGCCCCCCCCCCCCCCCACTACTACTGCATTTTCCTGCTTCCATTGATTCAGGTCATAAGAGATGAGTCAGGTTTCTGCCCCCAACTGAGCTAAACTCATTTGATGATTAGACTGGTGCCACTGAAGGTGGTGAGAAAGTGCTTTTGTACTTTGGGTGAATTTATTCTTAAAATGTCTGAACTAAGGGCATCAAACTGGTGGTTTGTTAAAAGACCGAAGGCGTGAGGATGATTTGGATTCAGGATTTGAAAAGAAGAAAGTTATTCCTATGTCAGTGTGTGGAGAAAGGTCGTTGTAAGCTATCATCTGCACTCCTGGGGGCTTCTGGAGCCCTGACTCCTCTACCACCACCACACTTTGGCCTTTGCTTTCCTCATCCTCTCCAGTTTCTCTGACACTTCTCGAAACTCTGCTTCTTCCTGATGTTGCTGTTGTCACCACTGCCTCCTCCTGTCCCTCGGCTGCTTGGACAGGACCTTCCTGTCCCTCTCACTGTGTCTGCTGTTTCCGCAGATCCAGGTTCCCTGACACACGTGGGATTCAGGCTCAACGGTCGTGTCCTCTGAATACCACTACGTCATGTCTCTGTCAGACTATTTCACAAGCAGTGTCTCCCAGCTGTCTGTCCTTCAGCAGACGTGTCTAATTTTCTTTTTAAAATATTTCACTGACATTTTGTGTTTGTTCTGAACCAAATCTGCTTGGCTTTTTCTGGAGCTTTCAGCCAATGTTGTTGCTCAACTGTGTGTCTTTCAAACGTGAGACGCAGCTGAACAGTCTCCAGGAAAGCTCCAGAGAAAACCAGCACAACTTTGTGATCAGATTTCTAACAAATTTAGTGACTGTTACCGGTTTGTGGACGTTCTGCATCACGGTCTTTGATTTTATGTATAAATTGTAAATGAAAGACGTTTATATTACTAAACAAAAACACTTCAGAGAAACATTTCCTGGTATTTCTCTGCACACTTTAGGTCAAACATGAATAAAGGACATCATTAAATATTCCAATGTAGCCATTAGTGTATATACAGTATTTCTAAAAGTAAAACTGTGAGTTAATTGACAGCTGGTGCATAAAGACAGTGGAGCTGTGATGCAGACGCGTCCTGTAAAGAGAGAAGCACCGGATTTCTAAATTCAGGGAAACATTTGAATGTGTGATGTAAGCTTGTTTAGTTGTACTATCATGCAGTTTGAACCTGTGAATATGTGTGAACGGACACTTTGCGTATGTTATTACACATTTATTTGATTGATTTTATAACATTTATAACTGGCGTGTTTGTGCGATTTATTTTTTTTTTTGTTCCTGTTTCACGTTGATCCCAGTGATTATTCCCATGTGGTTGTTTGAGCTTTGCATCATGTTTTGAACGTGCCCGACTCCTCATGCTCTCGTGTTGAGTTGTGTGTTAATGCAGTGAACCTTCATCACTCTTTATACGCTCAATAAATTGACAGCAATAATCTGTACTTATACACACAGTTTTTAAGAAAAGTCACTCTCCAGTTCTAATTTCAGGTTCAATCAAATGTGGTTATGAATGTGTTCTGCTATATTTTTGGTCCTATTTTGTGTTGGTTATGTTTCTATTTAAATATGAATTATGCAGGGAAGATGACAAACCACAACTGCTACTGAGCTGATGCTGAGAGATGGTTTCAAGCTTAAATGACATTTCAGTCTAAACAAAGTATAATTTATAGACAGAAACTAGAGTTTTAATCCCCCAAGTGGTTTTAAAGTAGTGTTACAGCAGCTGTGAGCTGTTTGTGGCTTTTCTTACTGTCTTCACAAAGTTTTAATAGTGACACTTAAACGGATCCTAAAGCAGTTATTTCAGCCTCTGGTCCTTCCCCACTATCAAACCCAGTCACTACAGACTCACATGAGACCAGGTTAAACACGACAACCGAGAGGCTCAAACACACAGACCTCGTTCAGAACAAGGACCTGAATGTGTACAATGACTTAAAATGAGCAAAAATAGATTCAAATTGATGACAAGGAGTCGGCAGAGGAATAAAACACAAGCAAACAGAATGAATCTAATTGAACCAAAAAAACGGATGTAAAACGACTCAAAACTACTACGTACAGACTCGCAATGAAACTTGACCCCAGCCGAGCAAAAACAGCTGGATGCCCACAGAGAGACACAAGGTCTCTTCGTCCTCCTGTCTCCATCCCTGCGTTAGTGACTGTGTCCAGCAGATGGCGGCAGCAGCAAACCTCAGCGAGCCTCCGAGCGTCGGTGTCGGACTGTGGCAGCAGCTGCTCCCGGAGTTTCTGTTCCTTTAAGGCCGGAGCTGCGAGCCCTGTCACGGCTGACGGCTGCCACGCTGCGGCGCCTGCTCAGTGCGCCTCCGATCCTGGATCAGGACCTCCTCTGTGGTGGTGAGCTATGGACTGACGGGGGGAGGCTATTGTCGTCAGGCCGGCGGTTTGTTCTGCAGGAGCGGCACTTTGACCGAAGAATGCCCAGAGGAACCGGAGCCGTGTCAGGAACAAAGCCAAGAAACACGGTAATTACGCGGTGATTTAGCGCCTGCTTTTGTTCATTTTTCTCATCGGAATAAAGGTCTCGCGTGATCTGTCAGGGGCTGTGGGTTTGTTTACCATCAGATAGCGGTTCTTAGTACCGGTAAAGGTCCAGCTCTGCACCGTCAGGGGTTTGTCTCGGCATCCTCCAGCTTCCATGTCCCGCTGATTGAGACGGTGGCAGCAGCTCCGGCCTGCAGGAGCTGCTGCTGCTGCATCACACGGAAGTTCACCACAACACACTTCTGTGTGTGTGTGTGTGTGTGTGTGTGTGTGTGTGTGTGTGTGTGTTTAGTGCAGCTCAGGTAAACTAATATTTGAAAAATATCATTTTCCAAAATGGCAGGAAGCTCAATATCTGCACGAATCGCAGCTCGATGATCAAAGTGACCTCTGACAGAAGAGACCCTGTCGCAGGGGACAGGGTCTTTGTTTTCTCACACACTGACACAATTGGCCTGATAATTAGTACAGTAGTTTGAACAAGAACGAACTGAGCTGAAAACATGAAACACAAATCTGCTCATTATGAAGACAACTGCTGGACAAACACTTGTGTTTAGACAAAAAAATCAGTTAAGAAAACGGGACTTTAAACCACATTAAAGCAGATGGAGGTGAGTGAAACTATTTTTATTCTGTTACACATCATCCACATTTGGAATCAACAAGAGCTCCATGTTGTGTAAGACGCACCAGTAAAGAGTTGGAGGTGAAAGTTACAGTAGCAGAAGATGTTTTTACAGCCTGGTTTCGTATGTTTAACACAGACACATGACAGTTTGTGCACAGATCACCCAGTGAGAAAACCATCAGTCTCTGCCACCCGGCCTCTGCACTCTCTTCAGTTTGGGCCTCCACCCTTCAGCCTGGGCCCACAGCCAGAGCTCCTCTGTGATTTACTGCGCTGACCACATGAGGCCGCAGCCATATGCTTCAGACGGCAGCTCGTATTTAAAGCTTCTGTAAGCTATCAGCCTTCCTCCACGAAGCTCTGCAGCTCATTAGCTGCAAAGTTACGATGCATTAAATCACAGGAAATCCAGCTGAAGTGTCTGAGCGTCGGAAATGTCAGTGATGTTGATGGGCAGAATCGGGCCAAAAACCTCAAAAGTAAAGGTCTCAGAAATTCAGGAGCTTTTCGATCATCACTGGAAAAAAAACCTCACATTATTCAATTCAAGTCCTTCCAAATGTTCACTGCTGCCAAGTGAAAATGTCTCAGAAAGAGCAGGAACTTGCATCACATCAGAGATGGACGGATTTAAATTGATTTGTTTTTCAGTGATCATCGCATCAACAATCCGGCTGTTTTTTTTTCAGTGAGAAGATGATTTGTTGCTGCTTTCAGCTGCACAGAAAACTGTTGTAATTTGGAGACTCACAGCTAAACAAAACAATCTAATTTGCTGCATAAAGTTCACCAGACTGACCTGAAGTCCTGAAGCTTATAGGTTCACTTTAGTCAAAGCCATGAGTCAACAACAACAATGCTGAGCTTTACGTCACGTATCGAGGAGCAAACGTGTCTCTTCTCCTGAAATCTGTGACTAGTTCTGACACCTAACGAGCAGGCACCTGAAGGCATCATCTTAAGCTCCAAGCACCTGTAGCGGAATCTTTTCACACTTTTCTGATGTTCATTGGTTAAATCTTGAGTTTAGTAAAGAGTCATTCATTCATTTTTGGTCTTTAGAATTATATGAATATTCATCATTCACATTATTGCATCAATAGAGGATCTGACATGATCTCGCATCTGGTGCAGGCTGAAGCCAAAGCCTATTTATAACCCCACTGTTTAGTGATCCCCTACAAATATGTCGTTATTATTCCTTCATATCCCACATAAGACGTAGCTACGAAGTCGTGTTATAGTAAATTCTTATTTTACTCATTATTTTTCAATCTTGTCTTAAAGTTTTATAAGTTTTTTTTTTTTTTTTTCGTAAGGATAAAAACTAATTTTAGTAGCAGTTTTGTTCCTCATTTTGTCTAATATCTGAGCAATTTTACCTTTACACAACAAGGCTCGCATCTGGCTGATGTGCTGGTGATGAAGCTGCACCATCCTCCTCGCTCTGCTGTAACTGTGACTCTGACCAAATATGTCCCTGAATAATTTAATCTAGTTGACCCACATTGGACCCACTGTTAAACCGTGACACAGTAACTGTTACTGGAAGGCTACTGCTACAAACATATGTAGCTCTTTGCATTTTGCAAATGTTGGGCTTGTAAAATGAGATTGTATCAGCTCAGTGGGGTTTTCAGCAGGTTGCTTCTTTAGTACTACGATTAACCAGGTAGATACCTCTTCAGCTGGCTTCCCTCATGTTACTGATGTTGTAGGGTTTGACAGATTCTCACTGAGATATAACTTATGCTATCACACAATCAGATGGTGCTTTAATTTCATCTGGCACCAGATCCACTGATCATCAGGGTTTCTGTAACTTTATAATCAGTGAGTTCTGGATTTGTGCTCAGATGCAAGTCATAGCCACAGCTCCAACGTCTGACATTGTTTCTGGACCCATCTGTGTCCTTATGGCTTCAAACTGCTGCTGAATGATGGACCATGCAAAATGTATTGATGGACAAACACCTGGTCATGCTTTAAAAGAGCAGTGATGAGGAAGAACATCTAACAAATACTACGTGTGTTATCCACATACCAGGTATCTCAGCTTTAGTTTTTGACTTTTATCGTTACTCTGGTGTCCTGCTGTCTGCTGGTCCCACTGCAGTTCCTGTAAGCTCACAGCTCTTTGTTCATGCATTGGGAGTTACATACTTTTTCATTGCATAATCCTGCTTTGGAGAAAATCCTAATCCAGATGGTTTGTGTATCATGTTGTGTGTCCAGATTAAAACGTGGGATCTTGGTTCTGGTGTAGATCTGTACAGTGAATGTAGATTAAGCAGGATTAATACCCCCGCCTCTGTGTTTGGGGATGATTTTAGCAGCAGCCCTGCAGCTCCAGCAGGGGTTGTGTGCGTTCATTCTTTAAACACACACACAAAAGTGGCTCAAATACTGTAGATGCTATCACACCGCTGATTGTACTCGTCAACCTTTAGCCTGGGAGACGCCGCTGAACAGAAGCGAACACAGAAGTTAAGCGGCGCACTATAAATATTTGTAGCAGTAGATTTTTCCATGTTACTCTCAGCAGCACTGAGTGTAGGTGTGAGGCAGCTGTCATGTAGGAGGCTGGTGGGTGGGGGTGTAGGTACAGTCATATGAGCACTAACACTTTTACTGATTACTGCAGCCTGTAACAGTCCAGCTCTCTTGTGTTAAACCTGTTTCTCTGCGTCTGTGTAATGGACACATCTGCAGTACACTGTCCAATCATGTCCAAATGTCTCTAATATTAGTGGTTTGCTGATGAGCAGGGCTGTTCCTGGAGCTGTGAGTGGCACTAATGCTTTTTAACAGTCTGGGACCTGTTAAATATAGAACTAGTTAGAGAATATGTTAATTATGGGGCCAAATCTCATTGATCTGTCACCTGGGAACCATATTCCACTCACAGTTATTTGTATGGTAGCTTGAGTTCAAACCATTCAGACTAAATAAAGATGCTCCCTCACTGAGCTTATTTCCTTACTTTAATGCAACAATCACAAGCATAACTTCATCTGCACGGGCAGAATATATTACATGTTGCTCTCAGCATGATTATGGTAAAAATACTCATATTTTTTACATCATTTAAAAGCTGTTAATTAGATTAAATTAACAACCGTCTCAATCTATGTTCCGTCTAAATGCTTCTCTTTATTAGTCTGTCACTTTCCAAAGTACAATCAAATTCACGTAAGTATGGAATCATTATAAATAAAAGAAATCAGCATTAGCAAGCGCTAACGAAGATATGATCCAATGATCCAGTCTTTTCCTTCCCAGTTACAGTTGTGAATAGGTTCTGCACAGACATCACGATTTACAGCAAGAAACTACCTTCTGCGTAAGATTATCTTGAGCACAGTGTTGACATCATCAGAATATCGAAACCCAAAACTTTGATTGGTTTCCTTTTGTCTGTGACATAGTCCCTTTGTGCAGCTAATTTTTACTTTCTATCACTATCACTCATTTTCATCGATGATTAACCAGACAGTTATTTCCATGATCACTAGTTTTTCAGGGCCCTCAGAGATGCCTTCACTGTGTTTTGTCTGGTATGGGTCAAAGAAACTCTGAGCTGAGAGTATTTGCTATTAATGAAAAGAGTTGATTAGTTTTTCAATTATATTATCACCTAATTCCTTGACTTTAATTTTAAAAAAATGAAGAAGATGTATCGTGCAACTAACTGTAGTTAAGTGAGCGTCTGTTTCTGTCAGCAGTAGCAGCTCAGCCTGCTGGTTTGGAGACCAACAGTCACCCACAACTATCAGCTGTGTTGTTCTTTTTCTGCGTCATCTTTTCTTGTTGTTGTTGTTTTTGTGCAGCTCTAATGTCTTTTTCTCCTCACTGTGCAGGTATTGACATGAAGAAAGACATCGAGACTCTAATAGCAGAAGAACGTGCTGATATCATCGTGAAATATGCCACGGTGAGTTTGTGCTTCCAGCACAAAGAACAATCAAAAAATGTTTTTGATTTGGAAATTTTCTACAGTTGTTGTTGTTGTTGTTGTTGTTCATATCAGAGCACAGATGAACTGAAATCTGTTGGACACGTACTATATTTATCAAATTGAATTTATTTAAATTTGATTTGGAAATATTGATTTGAAACAGATGTCTGATCTTCTCTCATGTACTTAGCGTATGAAGCTCATGATGTTATTAATAGTTGGAGAAATGAGTCTACATCACGTCCTGTGCTGCGTGTTGTTTTTCTGTAGCAGGAATAGTTCACACTCAGCTGGGTTTGTGGTTAAAAGAACCAACAGATACACTACAAATGGCGAAAGCGTGAATTCAAACGTTTGTGGGCAGCGTATTTGTACATGGGAGGTGGACAATACGCAGTGAGTTTGAATACAGTATGTGTGGGTGGATGTGAGTATTCTGCCAAAGTGCATTAATAACAGGTTGTGTAATAACATGTTTGTGGCTGTGGTTTGTTGTGATTGGACAACGATGGCCAGAGATATTAAATCTGACTGAAACTAACATTAAAGCTGAACATGAAAAGTGAAGGCAGAAAATGAAAAGCAGACATACGTCCAGAGTGTCCAATCCCCTCACCGGGGTCCCAGTACCTGTGTAGGTTCTTTAACTAATTCATCAAAGCTCATCACAGTTTAAGCTGCAAACTGCGCTTTGTTCCACTTCGTCACTTCGATGGTTTGATATAACGCCCACATTCCTGCTGAAGCTACACCAGCCCCCACGTTTACCTCGGGCTTTCCAGACAACTTGCAGCTTACAGCATTCGGTTTGTGTTAATAGGTTTTGTTATGGTTGTGTTTAGTCTGGCACAGCATTGGTTATTGTTAGGGTCCGATTGCGGTTTGGACGAAGAGAAAATGATAAGTCGCATGATCCTTCTCTAACCTTAACCCAAGTGCTTCTGTTGCCTAAACTACACAGTCAAACTTGGGTCTGTAATGGGACGATCCTGCACTTCCTGTGTCCACCACCCTCCCTGTAATATGCTTTAGATGTTGCAGTTCATTCCTTCAAAAAACATGTCTCATTGGGACACAATGTCCCCTACAACAATGTAATTGTATTAGCAGTTTAGTTACATGTAGATGTCATTTTAAGAGGTGGCTTCTAAACATCTTTAGCCTAAGTTCTGACCAAGACTCTGAAAACCTTGAACTTCATAAAGGGAATAATTCTCAGTTTTCTGGTGCCATAACATCAAATTCAAATCTTTTCTAGTTTGGGCTAAAACTACCCCAGTTGGAACCAGAAGTGATGTGAAGCCAACAGGCCTGAACTGACTCCACGTTATATCCTAAAGAAAAATGAAATCGTGACGATCCTCCACATTTTTCTTTGAATTCTTGGTGGAAAAATTACTGTTTAGACATTGGTGCCACTCAGTGATCTTTAGCACATCTCCAATTATTACAGAATTCTGTTGCAATAACAAAACGGCCCAGAAAAAGAACCACATTACCTTCATCCTCACCTCCCTGTTGAAGCTGATCCTGCTGTTTGTCTACAAGCTGCTAAAGGTTTTTGCCTTCGGTTGTGCTGCAGAACTCCAGAACCCATATCATCCTGTCAGAGACCTGAGGACTTCTTATCAGACACAGTCTGTCCTGAGATAAGAATGATCTTGACACTGACCTCCGGGGCCTGTGTGAACTTCTTTCTGTTTGTAGATGCTTGGAAAAAAAATCAGCAACACAACATAAAGGTTCATAAACGTGTTTACATTGTTACAGCCGTAGTCGTACTAGTGATGTGATGTTTTTTTTTGTACAGTGTTTGCATGTGTGTGTTACACTGTCACAAAACGAGCCACAGGTGAACGTGTTGATTGGCTGGCAGGTATGTTTGACCGTGTCGTTTCAGGAGCTTGCAGCCGTTTCTTCAGGGTCAGAAACACTGTGTCTCCCAGTCCGACCGAGACTGTCTTCTTCCTCGCTGCCAGTCCATCAGACATTGTTGGTGCGGTTCGATTTAACATGTTAACATAATACTGTTGTACACAGTATTACCACAGCAGATAACACAGAACAGCTGCTTTAATAGTTTCCGGTTGTTGCAGTTTTCTTTTCGTTTTGGGCTCCGGGGAACTGTGATGACGTTTCTCAGTATTTTCTGAATATTTTACAAACAATGAGCAAATACATAAGTAATTAAAACCCGGCCGTTAGCTGCCACAGTAACATGCTGTCTGCACAGTAATGAGTAATAATGTAAAATGGAACAGCATCGATCACCTTGATAAATCGTTTAGGGGCATGTTTTCAGGTGAAATAACAGAAATAAAATCACTGCTGATCATCTGACGTCGTTAAACTTATCAGACGATCAGTGGCAGTTAATGCTGTTTTGCATTTTGTATTATTGAGCTTTTACAACTGGAAACTGTTAGAGGTTTAACACTCCGCTCTGGCTCAGACGGCCGTTGACTCCCACACAGGGATATGTGTGTAATTCAGGAACAAATGACATTCAGTTTCTCCTTTTTGTGTGTGGAACTGTAGGTTGAATTCCATTTCTGAATCCAGTCATAGTAAATCAGCAGATTTCTCAGCAACAGATTTACATTCAGTCTTGTCTGGCTCTGATGTGCCGACCCTCGCGGCCTCAGCGAGAAATTATTTTTAGTCCTCTCACTTTCATGACGCTGACATCACTCACGGAGCCTCTGGGGCTGAGAGTGCCGACTCAACCACATGGAAGCCGTACTCTCTTCGTGCCCCCCCCTCCCCCCCACTGAGATCAGGAGGCTGTTGGATGTTTTCCAGACAAGCAGCCAACCAACCACACAGCAGAGCTGTTATTCAGTCCCTCCTACAGTTCCCTCTCTGTTATGTCAACACCACATCAGATTTTGGCTAAAATGAGTTTTTCCATGATACAAACATTAAACTTGTAACGTTTGTGCTGGTTCTGAACTCATGCTTGGCCTGGACTGAGTCTGACATTACACACTTTGGCACAGTTTGACTTGTCAAAGAGCTACTTCTGGTGGCTTCCCCCCTCAGAGGCCAGAGGAGTTTTTCTGAGAATAATTACGATACAATTACTATGAAAATTAGCATTATTAGAACAATCTTTCTGAAAGACTCCTTGTCACTTCTCAGAAGAATATGTTGCATTAGAAATCAAATAATTCTGAAGTTTGTGTTTACTAGGATCTAATGCGACGC
Organism: Channa argus; assembly: GCF_033026475.1. Lineage (NCBI taxonomy): Eukaryota > Metazoa > Chordata > Actinopteri > Anabantiformes > Channidae > Channa > Channa argus. Next base: position 30,608,291 of record NC_090198.1, read on the forward strand.
CATTCTAAAGAATAACCAGTTTAACCAGTGTAACCTGTTACCCACAAAATAATGCACTTACTTTCCTGTAGGCTCGTCAGTATCACACTTTCTAGTATCTGAAAAGACGCTGCTAGTTTTGGTACAAAGGTTCAGGTACATGCAATGTTTGTGTGCATGTTTTTCACATCCACATAAGAAAGTTGTGCATGTCTGTGTCTCCAGGGACGACACGGTGGGGTGGAGGTCAACCCTTGGGAAGATGGTGACTACAGCATGTACAGAGTCGTCGACCGCTTCGGCTTCATGCAGTAAGTTGGTCCGCTGTTACAGTAGCTTCATGCAGGTTGTTGGTGCTGTGCAGAAATCGCTGCCGGTTTGTAGCTGATGAGGTTCCATTTTCTTTTTCAGTGAGGATGAGCTACCAGCCCCGACTGCACATGAGGAGAAGGTAAAGACGACAGAGCTGTGGTGGAGCAGTGTCTCTTCATCAGCACCATTCATCACGTTCTGTGTTTATTTTAGTACATTTGTAATCAGATGTTATCACTACAAAAATGGATGTTGTTAGAAGATTTATTTTAAAACCGATGAATTATTAATGTTTAGTCAGGTCAAGTTTGCAGTTTTATGACTTGTCCCGATATGTTTTTGTTGAGCAGCTTCTTTCTCTTCACAGCTGAAGCAGCAGGAAATTGAGAGAGTAGAGAAATGGCTGAAGATGGTGAAGAAATGGGATAAATACAAGAACAGTGACAGGGTGAGTATCAGGCTGAATGCACACGAGCCTTAGAGCTGGAAACCAACCTAAGTTATTACTTTGTCCAGAAACACTTTGCTGCTAAAGTGGATGCAGGTGTCGTTTTTGTCAATGAGCCTGTGAGGTCACAGTGAATCACAGCGAGTGTCCCTGTCATTCGGAATAACGGGGCCTTGCTGAGGCTCTGAAACCCCTTATATCCCATCTGTTAACTGTGGCACGGATTTGTGCGTACTCACAGGTCAGGGTGTTTTGAACTTTGACCTCTGTGTGCTGTGACAGTGGAGACGAAACCTCCAGCCACAGAAGTAAAAACTGAGCAACAGATATAATAACGGATCCATTCAAGTAGGCACATGTGTGTTTGGACAGTTACATCTTTGCAGGTTGGCAACATATGTAAACGGCATAGATTTGTTTTCTCTCCTCAGTAGCTGTACACAGATTTTCAGCCTCTTTGATTCCTGAAATGTAGTAACTGTGTGTCTTCACCTCCAGTCTCGATCTGATCAGTCAGTTAGTTTCTTAAGTGCAAATTCTGCAAAAAAAAACATTCATGTTATGGTGTTTTTATGGCAAATCCTCTCTGCTGAGACTGTGATATCTGCCAATTTGAAAATGATTATATAGCATCTTTTCTACTAACTAATTATCTCAAGTCCTATTGCCGGACAAAGCTGCCAGCATGTGGAGTTGGGATGTTTTTAACCCTTCGAATCCACCCAGGTGAACAAAAACACTACCATTCTTAATCATTAGGAGACAAAAATACACACAGTCTTTTGGTAAAGTATCCTGAGGATGACTGAAATGTGAAAACCTGTTGCTTTGTTCCTGCGAATGTTGTGGTTGGTGGTTAAACTTTCCATTTACATTACATTTACATTTAGTCATTTAGCAGACGCTTTTATCCAAAGCGACTTACAAGTGAGGTACAAGGCAGCAAGGCACTTTCCATAGATTCACTCTTGCTCTATAAAACTGTATGAAAGATGTTTGTGTCCCTGTGCTCGGTGCTGTCAGATGGTGAAGCGGGCGTACAAGGGGATTCCCCTGCAGCTCAGAGGCCGGGCCTGGGCACTGATGCTGGACGTGGAGACGACCAAGAAGGAGAACGAGGGCAAGTACGAGGTAAGTATTCAGAATATGAGCCAGCCTGCAGACATTTTGTGAAAGAATTGCAGCCTCTGTGCATAAAGTGTGTGACAGAGGCATTTTCCCACCTGGAAAAGTTTAAATGGACTAGATCAGGGGTCACCAACATGGTGCCCGTGGGCACCAGGTCGCCCGCAAGGACCACATGAGTAGCCAGCGGGCCTGTTCTAAGATGCATCCAATTTTTTTGTTGCTATTCTTTTTTAAATCACATTTGATAGTTATTGTGATAAATCATTACCATGATCTGTGTCTTCACTTAGATGAATATCATTCATTTAATAAATATTAATAATAACATATAATTAAAGGTAAATTGAGCAAATTTGATATTTTAAAAGTGTTTATCAAACTCGTAGCCCTTCACATTAATCTGTACTCAAGAAGTCGCTCTCAGTTTCAAAAAGGTTGGTGACCCCTGGACTAGATGTATCTTGTGACTAGAGTTGGACGGATACATTAACTGGGCTAATTTTAGCTTGTAATAAATCTCTATTAGTGAGCGTTTCAGCAAATAATAAACATTTGTAGATGTATTTTTTTTTTGTTGCTCCCGACTCATTTCTGTTGTGTTGAAGCTGTTTGCAGTGATTTCTTAATGCTTCACCTGTGTTGTCAATTTAGTCGTTTCAAGTCGTTTTTGTATATTTGTTTCTGATGTTCTGATGACATTTACTCTGTCTGGCTTTTATTTGAAAACTGCTAAAAGTCGTTTTGAGTCCGGTCCATTTTTGTTTTGCTCTTACCTTGCTGACCCCATCCCCACTGGCTCTGTTTCCCCTCCCAGAAAATGAAGGAGCAGGCCAGACTGAACTCGTCTGAGATCAAGCAGATCGACCTGGACATCAACAGGACCTTTCGAAACCACATCATGTTCATGGACCGTTTTGGAGTCAAGTAAGTTTCACGAGTTGTGGCAGATCCTCCACCTCAAACTGATTTTCAGCAGGTCACACTCACTTTACAGAGCTGAAATTCATAATCGTAACACGCGTATTCACAGCATTTACTGCATAATCAGTGGATGTTCACATGCTGTAATTGTGAATGCATAACAGTAAATGGTAAATGTTCTGCACTTATGTAGCGCTTTTCTACCTATTGGCCCTCAAAGGGTTTTACGCTGCTTCTTATTCACCCATTCACACTCACACTCACACTCACACACCGATGGGGGAGCTGCTCTGCAGCTGGCCAACACTCACCAGGAGCAACTAAGTTGTGGTTCAGTGTCCTGCTCAAGAACAATGACATATGACCGGAGGAGCCGGGGAACCAACAACTGGGAGATTAGTGGACGACCGCTCAACCACATTATTGTTCCTTTAAGACTTTTTACAGTGTTGGAGAGAAAACACACCACAGTGGGGATTTTCTGCCAGTTTTAAAACTTAAAGAGGTAAAAATGTTTGATGCCAGGTTTCAACATTTATAATTTATCAAGCGTTTTTTTGATGTTTTGAGGCTATTTCCTTTACTTTACTTTCATTTTCTGATTCTTTCTAACTTACATTTACCTACATTTTAGAGGCAAATAATTTTACTCCACTACACTTATCTGATAGCTATAGTTACTTTTCAGATTCTGATTAATAAGACACAATACAGTATAATCATCAGACTGAAATTCACTATCTACCCAGTAATTCACAATATAATAATTAGATTCAAAACATATGATCATGAAAACAAAGTACAGCAACATTAAAGTAATGAACACGTTTTAATTCATCAATAATTATAACCCAATAATGTGTTCATTGATTTAAAAAAATGACATTCTACAAGAGTATTTTTACTTTTTTTGTTAATAGTTTTGTACTTTTACTTAAGGTCCTGTTACTTTACTTTACAACAGTATTTCTAGCCTGTAGTAATGATGCAAATAGTAATTACAAAATAGTGAATATGAAGTTGACTTCACACCTTATTAGCCGCTGGGGGGTGCAGGCCCCATCTTGTGAGCATCCTCCTGTCATTCTGTTAGTGAGCTGTAGTCTGTGTCTCCACAGTAGGTCAGTGCTGCCTGAACTCTTAGATCTTACTTTTCCAAATACTGTTGTTGCTATTGTGGTTTAATTTCTCCTGGTATGGTGCTTTTTCTTCCTCTTCATCTCTTCACAGCTCCTTAAAATTCGAACATACAGACATGACCTAATGGCCAAAAGTATGTGACTACATAAATACAAGTCAATACGCTTGTAAGTCTGAAACTGAAATGACCTGATGTCCATATACATTTGGCAGGATTTGTTCCATTGTTCATTTTGTTCCTGGAGCTGATCATTTCAGGCCAATTCAGATTCAGGAGGAAGAAAAGCACAAGCAGCCTTGATTTTGCGACCTCGGTGTGACCCTGGGCCGAGTGCGATAGACGTGGTCAGGTTGTGTTCAGGATGGAGCTGGGTCTGTGTGGAACCCGATCCCGTAACACAGTGATGTCACTCACAGTCAACAGACCGCAAGCCTGTCCGGCAGCAGCAGTGGAAAGTCCGGGCGAGGGAAACGCTTGAATATTTACCAGGAGTTCAGTGGCCCTGCACAAATGATCCTTTTTATAGAGACTGAGAGGAGGTTCTCTGGGTTCTGTGTTTCTCACAGAGAATTGTGTTTTTGGTTCACTTTTCTTTTTGCATTGTGTTATTTGTGTTTCTGTTTTCTTCTGTCCTCTCTCTGTTTTGTGTTCTGCATTTGTTCTTTGTGTTCTCTACGATTCGCTCTCGTTCTGTTATCTGTGTTGTGGTTGTCTGCATTTCCCAAGTTCCCTTGTTGTTACTTTCTTTCAGTTTGGTCCATTTAAAAAAGAGCAGAGTGAGACCTCTTGTGGAAGGAAATGCATCTGAAATCTTTCATTTCCATTTCTGACCATCTACTATAGATGGACTCCTACTACATTGTATAATAAGTGCAGATTGTTTAGTGATTTTTTTTAATGAGGTGTTGAATTGTTGTGGATTTGTGCTGGTAACACATTGTAATAAGGAGAATGTTTAACTGATGCACAGCTTGGAATAATTTAATACGTCAAATATTGCAAAACGTCTCATGACTTAAGGAAGGTATAAGTTTCATTTATACAAAACCAGGCACTGAATCTATTCACACAGAAGTAAAGAGCTTTTTTAGATGCAAACATCATGTTGCTACACAGTGGAGTTTATGTCAAATTTAGAAACTATAGGTGGTCTGTAAGGTTTTGGTGTTTTTGTTGAAAGTAAGAAAAGATACATTGGTGTGTGTGTGATATGAAAGCTGCACAAAACAAAAAGCTTGAGCACAATGAGCAGAGATGATGATGTCTGAATGCACTAGTCTGTGGACATTTGCAGAATGGGTTGCAGATCATCTGTGAACTAACCACATAAAATTATTTGTTTTTAAGAGCAGCAGCGATTTATGATCAATTTCAATTCAATTCCACTTTATTTATGTAGCCCCAATACACAACAAAGTCATCTCAGGGAACTTTACAGAATAAAGTCAATACTATGAAGATGTATAGCGAGAACCCAACAGACAAGCCCTAGACAACAGTGGAGAGGAAAAAGTCCATAGTCTAGACTTAAAAGTAGAGAGGGTGTCTGCTTCCTGAATCTGAACTGGGAGCTGGTTCCACAGGAGAGGAGCTTGATAGCTAAAGGCTCTGCCTCCCATTTTACCTTTGGAAATTCTGGGAACCAAAAGTAGGCCTGCATTCTGAGAGCGAAGTGGTCTACTGGGATGATATGGTGCTATGAGATCTTCTATATATGATGGAGCCTAAACGTTCAGAGCTTTATATGTAAGAAGCAGGGTTTTAAATTCTATTCTAGATTTAATGGGAAGCCAATGGAGAGAAGCTAGTGAAGGAGAAATATGGTAGCAGAGCTCATGGTGAACAATGTGATTCATAAGGTTTTTGAGGCCATTACTGAAATAATAATTTTGTGCTGTTTCTCTCTTTAATTTTGCTCCTCTGTTCTCCAGGCAGCAGGCTCTCTTCCATGTCCTTTCTGCATATTCAGTCTACAACACAGTAAGTAGCTGTTTTCCCTCCATCACGTAAAACATTAAATCAGCAATTGGATCTAACTGACAAAATCTGGAATTCTGCAGCAGAGTGGAGCCATAGTTTGCTTTTTCCACTAGTGCAGCATAGTTTCTTACGCTGGTTCAGTCAGTGCCTGCTGACACAGCACTGTCATATCTGACACCACTCTACTTTCACAAGCTGTACAATTTCCTGATTATTAAAACAATATTATGAAAATGGAGAGATTCTCAGTAACATGGTTTCTGCTGGATGTAGCATTAAACATATGAAGGTGATTATTATCTGTTGCTGAACTGAGAAGATCGTACTGTCAGATAATATCAATAATACTGTGTGGAAATGGCTCATGTTCTTTAAGCCTGGTGGCTCAGTGGAAGAGCATTGGGTTGCGATGCAGAAGGCCCTGTGTTCGAATCCCACCCCACCAGGTGTGGTCAGCTACCTTGGTGTCGGTCCCAAACCCAGATAAAAATGTGAGGGTTGTGGTAAGAAGAGGATCCGGCAGAAAAAACTTGAAAAGGGACAAGACAAAAACCCAAAAGGGACAAGCCGAAAGCCGTTGATCTTCAAGCCCGTCTGCTTACTGGGGGTGAAGAGGCTCAGAAATAACATGTCCATCGTCATAGTTGTCTCTGTTGCACATACAGTAGAGATGTTTCAGTGTCAGACCAACCAAATGACATTTGTTACCGTTTTGTGGACACTAAAGCACAGAGTTATGTCCACTCTTTTGTCCCTAAGGTTTGTGGTCCAGGTCTCACTGTGCTGACTTACAACCAGGCCAATCAGGAAAAACCCAAATACCCTGAACCCGTGAATGTGATTGAGTTTTTCTTTCTGTCCTGACACCTGCAGGAGGTGAGCTACTGCCAGGGGATGAGTCAGATTGCTGCTCTGCTGCTCATGTTCATGAATGAAGAAGACGCCTTCTGGGCCCTCGCGCAGCTGCTGACCAACCAGAAGCACGCGATGCACGGTGAGAAGTCACATTGAACGCGTGTTTTCCACGTGATTTGGACTCTTATTTAGTGGGATTAAAACGTGTCCCTCTGCTCTCTCTCTCTAAGGGTTTTTTGTTCCCGGGTTTCCCAAACTGCAGCGATTTCAGACACATCATGATCAAATTGTTTCTAAACTAATCCCCAAGCTGAAGAAACATCTGGTGAGGCCATAATTCTACAAGGGTTTCAGAACACAAAATGAGGGCGAGGAAAGACTTGTGATAAAATTTGATGTGATTCCCTGGCACTTTAAAATCTTGTTACTGATCCTCCTCCTCTGTCTCTTTCTCTCTAGGACAGAGAGCAGATGTCTGCAGGGATTTACAGCACTAAATGGTTCCTCCAGTGTTTTGTTGACAGGGTGAGGAACCTGATGGGGTTATATCTTTGCTTTCTGTCCGCTTTCCATCTATCGGTCTTTAACTCGGCCTCTGTGAAAACCAAAATTACATCACAGTTAATGCAACAATTGGACCGAAGCCCAGAGCTCACGTAATCGTCTTTGCATTACAAGATAAGTATTTATTATAAAAGCACAACACCTGAATGTTACAAGGCCATTTGTACTTGATGGTTGGTTCATCTCTAAAGTATAAAATCTGTAGAAATATTTTCATAAAAAGGGATTGTCAGGAAGACAAATCTTTTTCAGTGTGTAAACAGCTAAGCCCATATTTAAAATCTCTACTTCAGTTCACTTTTTGGCCCCTTGTAGTTTTTAGATCCAGATGTAAAAGTTGCTGCAAAGTGTCGTCCAAAACACAGGCAAAGGTCAGTTCGATCCAAAGCAGTGGCTTTGGATCAAAGCAATATCCGAGAAAAGTCCAGGAAGAGCAGTGCAGGAAGAGGAAACGGTGCCACCTGCTGAAATGTAAACTTGTGTCAACACAAAGCATTATCGGCCAAAGTTTAAAATTATGAGTGACAGGTCATTTCCACGAGTTACCAAAATAAGAGCTTTCTCAAACACCATTTTACATGATTTCAGCAAGAAAAAAATATCCGGAGATATGTGAGCTCTGAGACGTCGCACCAGGCGAGAGCATTAGGAGCTGTTAAGCTAAACTGCTGTTAGTCTCCTCCACGCATGCCCACAATCCTGCGGCTGTGGTCTGGCAAGGGTTCGGCCACTGTCAGCACTTCTCCGTCTCTCCGAATCACTCGGCTCAGAGGGGCCTGTGAGCTTCTGAGGTCTGAATGCAAACCAAACAAACCTTCTGACTCCGGCCTGAAGCGGAGCTGAAGATTCAGTCTGTGAAACTGCTGTCATAAACAAATTGGACTAAACCACAGTGATTTGGTGACTCGTTTTCCTGCAGACTCCCTTCACTCTGACCCTTCGCCTGTGGGACATTTTCATCCTGGAAGGAGAGAGAGTGCTCACCGCCATGTCCTACACCATCCTGAAGATACACAAAAGTAAGGACGACTAATTCCACACATAAACATGAATCATTTTCTAGTATTACTATAAGTACAACTACTCAGATCCCAGTGATGCTTGTAGGTTTAGAAATGCAACAATCAGACACAGTCTAACAAGCTTCTAAAGTTGACAGGTTTATGATACTTTTGGGCCTTTGAAAATCTTTTTAATGTAAAATTCATAAAATGCACATCAACCTGTGTCTTACATTGAGTTGCAGGATGAGCAGCTGGTTGTAGATCTGTAGATCAGAGCTCATGTTACCATTGTTACTACGTTCATCCAAAACTAACGCTAACTAACTTGCTGCTAGATGTTTAATCAGGTTTCTACAACATTTAAATTAAGCTGCAAACAACAGAACATGAAGCTCTATGATTGGTTGGTTCTTATCCATCACTTTTATGAATCAACCTGAAATTGGGAAACACATCTTTTTGTACTGATGATCCAACCAGGAAGGTTCAAAAGTGGTCACTTGCCAAAACTACAGATGGAGAAAATGAACTGGACACCTGGAATAGACTTTGTGTGAAACTGTGGATAGTAAAACCATGATTTGATATGTTTTGAACACATCTGCTTCCAACTAACTGAGATGTGTGATGCATGAAACAGCTTCAGTACACGTCCTTGGTGGAATTTATGAGTTTCACAGGGCAGATCCCTGCATGTGTTTGTGTGCAGAGCAGCTACTGAAGATGTCCCTTGAGGAGCTCAGAGAGTTTCTTCAGGAGCGAATCGGTCAGAACTTCCTTTACAGTGACGACGTGGTCATCGAGCAACTTCAAGCCTCCATGTCTGAACTGCGAAAGATGAAGCTTGACCTTCCTCCTCCAGGTACACAGCAGCACAGAACACTGAGAGTCGTCCTTTCAGCATTGATACAACCTACAGCCATTCTTGTTATTGTGTCTTGAGCAATATTAGGCACTTTATTTAATATTTCCTAAGCATTCTTCATGTAAAATATGAAACACTAGAGGCCTGTTGTCACTGCAGGAACTTTACCTGAGGGCCAAGAACCTTTTGAGGAACTTAGTTCTGCTACCTGCCTTGCCACTGAAAGGAACCAGGATCTAAATCTATTTCTAGGGCTGTAGTTCTAAGCTCCGGTAACTGTTAAGGTAGAGTGTGCAAGGCTGCGCATTGGCTGATCGGTCACATACCATTCAGCATATCATGAACACATGGAAAGGTTGTGCTTTGATATGTCAACTGATTCATTTTACTTAACTTTCTGATGCTTTAAGTCAGGAACTGCTTTTGTTGGAATGCACCTTTAGTGACACCAAACCTGTTTACACAGTTCTAAAGATTCTTCGTGTCCTGGGTTATTTTCAGGGAAGTCCGATGAGTTGCCATATAAGCCTCTGGGCCAGGAGTTGCCGGTGATGTTGACAGTCCACCCATCAGGAGGGAAGTCGTCCTCAGCCAGTGGTTACCCCAGAGCAGGCCTGAGCCTCCACATCATAACCCACCAGCCTGACTCCATATCTCCAGACCAGAGCCCTTCCAAAGACCCCAGGGATATGGATGCTGTGGAGGAAGAGGCCCCACTTCCTTCCCCAGACCCGATCATCATCCATAGCCAGGCCCCACTAACCCCTGATGGCTCCCCACTGATGGGGCCTCCCCCTTACCAGCCCCGAGGAAGCCAAACGTTGGTCACAACTGATCAGCCAGATCCGGAGAGGCAAGAAATACCTGAAGCAGTCATCATCGCAGGACTTCACTTAGCTCCACAGATCTCAATAGGAAACACCTCTGTGGCTCTTAGCACTGACGAACCCTCCTGCGGGTCCCCAGGGACTCGTCCAGCACCCGTAGCTCATTTGGGCCCGCTGGCTTTGGACCTGGCTCAGTCTGAGAATCTGTCAGAAGCAGAAAGAGCTGAGGACAGTTTCCTGGTCCAGCTGCTGGAACAGGCCTCCACTCTGTGTACAAACAAGGACTCAAGTGCAGCATCAGAGGAGACGCGGGATGCAGCCATTTCATTAAATGAGCATTAAAATCCAGATGATGATATTCCTTCTCCATTTATTATAGGATGCGTCAGTGGCACAAATTCAATCTGCTCTCATTCTGTAAAGGTTTTCAGAAGTTACAGTAATGTTTCAGTGAAGACCTACAGACGTAGAACTCACCAGTGTCAAGCAATAATGGCTTAGAAATGTGCTGTCAGTTTCAGGAGTAATATTAATATTGGCAATATGTCAGGTTATTATTTAAAACTCTTTCACCTAAAATGTTTTGTAATGACTGTAGCGATTGAAATATGTTTTCATGCTTTCTGTAGGTGTTACTCCAGGTATTATCTCCACCCACAGTAGTTAAAAGTACTCATTCATCCACATCATTAGATTTGAAGAAGAAGAACCTAATTGGACAATACTAAAAATAATAAATAAACGATAATGAAAAAGACCATTATTATTGTAAAATTTTACTAGTCATAACAATTTCATTATTTTCCTAAACTTGAAATTAACACAATTTTTACTTATAGGCATTGATCTTTTCTTCCCTGCTTGCAATCAAATTCTCCAAAATATGGACACATCTGATTATTTCCTCATTTCCATTAGGTCCTGTCACTGGATGTGATGGAGAACAGCACCCACAGACCTGGTTCTGTGCAAAAATGTACTGAACAGAACAGAACTTAATATGTTTAATTTGGAACGACATCCTTCATTGACTTCAGATACACCTTAATGCAAAGAGGGAGACTGTGGAGACAGACCTGATGTGTCTGTGGAGGACGCTGTCCTGCTGGACTTAACTCTTTCCAGTTGGACAGTGAGTTTGACTTAAAAGATAAGGAAACAAAGTTTAAAGATCTGGGTGTGAATCAGACAGGAAGTTGAGTGAAGAGAAGCTGAAGCCAGGTGCATTATGGGAAATGTAGTGTTTTTGGAGCTCGGCTAAAACCTCCACAAATCCTCTATGGGAAGAGAAAGATTTGAGAAATGTGGTTTGAATTGTAGAAAAAAAAATAGGAAGTTAAAATAGTGAGGATCAGTAAAAACCCCGTCACCTTCCACCACACTACTATGACCACCGGTATCACCATCACTAGAACGCTCTGACAGACACTTCTCTCACTTTTCATGGCCTCAGCGTGTCCTTTAACACGTTAGAATCTCGCTGGGTAAAACAGCCCCTGGTGTTTCCATGAAGACATCTGACAGCACTGTGGATTCAACATGACATCAATGCTGTTTCCTGCTTGGCTGGAAAAGTCTGGATTACCTGGAAAGTCTTACTACACACACAAACAACGGAGACGTGTACAAAAAGGCATCACCCTTTACATTACAAGAAAGTCTTGTAGTTTTTTTATAACGTCAGAGAACAAAATGTTTGCTAGCAGAGTTACAGTTTTATCTTTTGTACTAATGTCTTGATGCCTTATGTGGATCAGCCTCAGTTCTTCTGTGAACATCACTCACATTGACTACACGACCTCCAGGTGTTGGACTTGAACATGAAACCCCTGACATGGTGAGCTGGCTCACTGCTTATGATTGTACACTTTGAGCTCCTTTAAAAACAAGTGGTTTTCTAGCTCAGTAATTTATTGTTTTATCCTCATAGAAAAGCATCCAGCTGTTTAACAACTGCTCTTGTGCACATCTGTTTGAAGAACTCGAGTATTTGCTGCATATTTCTATAAATAGGTGCAAATAGGCTTTGGTTTTCATCTTAGAGAAAATAATCTGGATGTTTCAGCTTCTGTTAACGTTGTGATTAGAAATATAAAGTCTTGTAGATGGTAGGTCAGATGAGTTAGAGCCAGTTTTCCTGCTTTGTGCTTAGAAATAGTGAAGGTCTGACATCTTGTGGTCAGTTTAGATTCAGCATGTCTCTTTCTAGAATTAGCAAAGAAGAGTACAAATGTTGTGAAAGGAGAACTTTTAGATTTTATTCTAATTAGAAACATTCCGAGGCCAATATGTGGAATTCTGTGGATTTTGCTGTGGCTTTTTAAGACCTTTGCATTTTAATGCTAAAACTTTTCATTTATTATGTATCAAAGTGACGACGTTTCCTCCAGTGTTTTTTAATTACCAAACTTGTTACACTGTTCAGCACTTCAGGTCAGTGTGTGTGTGTGTGTGTGTGTGTGTGTTTAGGGGATGGGGACGACATTGTGTTTAATTACTGGCTACACATTTGTTGGACAATAAATTATGCAGCACTTTTTTGTGGACGTTACTTTCTTCAAACAGTAACTTGTCAAAGGATAAAGCTGACGATTTTCTATATTTCCACAGCATCTTTGTTATTCATTGTTAGTTTTAATCTCTGGATGGGACGTTTTAAAAAGAAAATATTACTATCCAGTCTTTAAAGTGTGTCAAACACAGGCCAAGGCCTTTAAATATATTGAAAATGCATATTGTCGAGACACAATGGAGCTATAACTCTTGGACTGTGTGAGGAAATCATCAAGTACTTCTTCTAACTCTTCCCCCAAAACTTTGGGCAATATTGTATAATTCCATCGCAGAAGTACTTCTACTCTAGGCCTCTATATTTCTCGTGAATACACTATCGTCATAATAACGTCATTGTTTCATGTAGAACCTGTGAGGAAAAAACATTGTTGTACAATAAAATACTAAACATTTTACTCCAGAACATGTAAAAACAAAGTAAAATTACCTAATAAATAACAATGTATTATTAGGAATGAAGCAGAAATTACTACATAAAGTTTACAGCACACATTAAAGCGGTTGACAATATTTTCTTGAGTGTCTGTGGTGTGGAGCTCCCAGAAGGAGCAAAAGTACTATGCACACATTTTTTTACTGAAGTATAAATACTTGTACAAAGAAATAAAAAATAAATAAAAATGCAGGTTGTGTAATGTCAGTATAAAGGTAAATATCTATCAGCGGTTTCTTTGCAAAGCTAACTGGACCCCACACTGTGTTAATGTAACTTAAAGATTAGTAATAATAGTTTTAGGATTATTGTAAAGAAATTGTTGCATGATATGAAATATGTATTAGTTTATGTAAATGTTGCCAGGAGCTGCTGCAGCAAACTAACCAACACAAAACATTGAGGTGTATGTTGGAGCCAGACGCTAACAAGCCCCCTGCTCACCCACCAGAACAGGCACCACAGGCTGCACCCAGTCATAAGGAAACAAGGTGAGTACAGGAAATTACAGTGTCTCTCTTGTGGTCAGTTAACTGGATCACCTTCATTTTTTATTAATTATGCAGAAAAACTAAAGAATAATAAGAAATTGTGCGGCTTTTACTGAATCTAGTTTACTGCAGTGAAAGTCCTGTGATTGTACCTTTTACTCCTACAATCAGAAAAGCCGCAGCTGCAGCTCGGAGGATGATCAGTCTTGTGCCCACACGGTGGCGCTGTAGGGCACAGTAAAGTCAAATATGCGTTTTAAATGAATGCATCTGATTGGTGTGTTTGCCCAAAACACTTTCCCACCATTCACATTTTGGTCAGTTTGTGCACAGCAGGACAGTTTGTGCAGCTGCTCCTGGTTGTTTGACCTCTGAGGTTTAGAGCAAACTGGGACTGAAACGTTGGTTCTGTTCTCTGCTGTGCGTAAAGTGAAAAAACTGTCATGTCCTGCGGTGTGTTGGTGAAGACCCTGGAGGACCTGAGCTTGGACCCGGTTTATGTGGCTGGTGATACCTGTCCGTCCCTCAGCCCGTCCTCCTGCGGCGGGTCGAGGCCGTCTCGGCCCAACACCAGCGTTTCTTCCCATCGGGGTCCCAGGTGGCAGCACGCCGGCTCTCTGTACAGCAGGAACGGCAGCTGGGACACGGTGAGCACGCTGCCAGGGGACACGGTGGACATCCTGGCCAAGTGTCCCTGCCTGCCAGAGCTGGAGGATTACCCCTGGAACGAGCAGGAGCTGCTGGAGGTCGTGCGTAAAGCCGCCGTTAGGGACGCGCCGTTCACCGGGGAGGCTGTTCACCGCCTGTCTGTTCTGCTCCGGGCAGCTTTGGTGCGGATCGCTAGGGAAGCGCAGCGGCTCAGTGAGCTCCACAGGCGGTGCACGCGCCTGGAGGTCCAGAGCGCGATGGAGCTAGTGCTGAGCTGGCGTCTGGCCGAGCAGTGCGTGTCCTCCGCGGTGAAGGCCGTGTCCCTGCACTGCATGACCTCCGGGGACACCGCGCATCAGCGCGGCAAGTCCGCACGCTGCGGCCTGACTCTTTCCGTGGGTCGCTTCTTCAGGTGGATGGTGGAGACACGTGTATCGGTGCGCGTGCATGAGTACGCCGCGGTCTGCCTGACCGCCTGCATGGAGAGACTGACTGAGGAAGTGGTCGGGCGGGCGATGCACTCGGCGATGGAGGAGACGGAGCAGGGCGGAGAGGTCACCTGCAAACAGGTGAGCGCAGAGGCGCTGGAGGCAGCGGTCAACGACGACGCCGAGCTGTGGGGGCTACTGCAGGTGTACGAGCATCTCATCTGTGGCAAAAATGCCAAAGGTGAGTTCAAGTTTTCGTTTTACTGCATAAACGACATTTAAAGTGAGCCAAAGGTCAAAGGTCAGGGTGTTCATGTAGGAAACGTGGGGATCAGCTTTGGTGAATGAACCTGCTGGACAATTTAAAACCAAACTCCTGAAGTCATCTATAAACAACAAGCTGCTTTCTTTTCCTTCCCCTCATCACTTACAGCAGTCTGAACATCATCAGCTTCACAGAGACACAAATGGACGTTTTGTGACATCTTGTCACAATGTATTAATTCCTGAGAGGCTGAAAACAGGACAAACGTTTGCTGAGAACATGTTTTCCTATTTTTTTTTCTGAAATCAGAGATAACACACAGGTCATTTTTTTTTGCTGTCCGTATTGTGATCCAGTAGTTTTTGCAGCTTTCTCTGTCCTCAGCATTTATCCCAAACTGAAACATGACTCCGTATTATCAGTTTATCATGCAGCAGCTACACTTCACAGCATGAGCCCATTAGTCCAGACAGGAGAAATGTCTTGAGTCGACCACAGTCTGGAAGAAAAACTGTGCTTGTGGCATGAAATTGCTCTGTCTAGATAATATTGATAACAGATTAAAAAAAGAGGCACTTGAGGAATTCTAACATGGAGACGGCTGTGGGAAAAACCCCACAGACAGGAAGCCGGTGATTTAAGTAATAACAAGGACGGAAATGGAAGATCCACTGAGATAAATGTCTGTGGTCCGATTCTCACTCACTGCTTCAAAGGGCTCTTTACATGTGACTCTGGACCAGCAGAAAGGTGGAACGAGCTCAGAGACGGAGACGCACATTATTTAAGCTTAACTTAAAAAGCACATAGCAGAGCAGATAAAAATGTCATGAAACGCAAAGTTAATAGTTTGTTTCCTTAGTTTGAACTGCACCAGTGAATAAATTATCAGGAGGTTGTGCGTCTGAACATGATGAGCAGAAGTGCATGTAGGGATACAGGCCTCGGCCCAAACCCCCCCGAGAACGAACCAGTGTTGTTGGCCTCTGGGCCACACAGACACAAAGCAGCTCTCTCTCTGACTCGGGCTGCAGACCACGTGCTTCACAGCTCCCACAGTCTGTTCAGTTGTTCTCGATGTAAAGATGAGCAGTGTGGCCACTCGCACAGATCCTGCTGAGAGTCTGTGAAAACCGTCACCCCCGACACGGATTTACACTGAGCCCCGGTTGCTCTGCAGACGTCAGAGAGGAACGTTCACTTTCCCTTCATTGGCCTTTACTGTCTCACTGGGTTCACGTTTGAAAATTAAACCTCGTATTAAACCATTATCCTGACTTTTATTAATATTTGTGGCTGTGATGTAAAGCTGCATTCAGCAGCCCACAGACAGAGGAGCAGCACATTCTCAATTATGACAAACTGGATCCTGACGGTAGCTTTTGATTAATGAATCAGATTTAATTTATTTGAAAAATTACTAGAACAATTACTCAAAGTGTCCAATGATATATTGATATATATGAAATTAGTTTTTAAAAGCAAAGATTTTCTGCTTTATCTTGTCATAGAATAGACAGGTAACTGATGGTTGGACAAAACAAGACATTTGAAGGTTTTTATGTTATTGTTAACATAAACTGTTTCATCAGGAAATTAATCAAATTCATGGAAATGTATAAAGAAACGTTCCTGACTTTGAAAAGGGTTTGTTTTCTTTTGTTTTTTTGGTTAGTTTGTCAGCTGTAAGTTGCTGCTCAGGCTGAAGAGGAAGTGGAGACAGACGGATGGAGAAAGTGTCTGATACTGAGTCCAGGGAGCAAACGTCCCACAATGGAAACTCAGCGAATCAGTTTTAGAGTTTTCTGCTCATCAGATAATCAGGACGAAACGATTAAATCAGGGGTTGATGGCGATTAGTGTTTGTGATGCGGTTTGTAGGTGTGCGGTCTTTGTCCCGACGCCTGTGTGGACGTCACCAGGCTGTGTGTTCACGTCTCTAAATCCTTGTGTCAACTGTGTGGGAGCCCGAGCCAACAGTGTCCACCCCCACCAGCCTGCAGGTTTTAACCAGATTACACTGCCAAAACAAAGTCCTCCTGCCAAATCTGCCTGCGTGTTTAACATGACTCTGATTTGTATGAAGACTCTGTGCAAAGCCAGAGCAGTGAGTGTAGAGGACGAGTTACTTATTTCTGCAGGAGAGAAGTTGTGCAGTAAAAGCTGTTTTGTTCTTGCTTGAGTCACATTTTCACAGAATATTTGTGGTGTGAGGGCTGTGAGTTAAACCCAGTTTAACTTTTCTACGTGATTTGCTGGTAAATGGAAACTGGCCACTTTCATCCAAAGCATTCACCCATTCACACACACACACACACTCTGACGGCTGCCATGCAGGGTGCAGCAACTTGGCATTTAGTGTCTTGCCCAAGGACACTGCGACACCTAGCAAGGAGGGACGAGGAATCGAACCACTGAACCTGGTTCTGGTTTCTCTGTGGTAGGGAGTTGGGTTTGTTTTTGGGTGTGATGGTCCACACGGACTTTGGATTTTGGTTCACATCTAATCTATGTGTGCTGCTCATTCATTTCATCTTTGACTTTCTTTCATTTCTTTTGTTGTGTTTTTTTTATTTTCCACTGATTAATAAAAATAAACGTATTATTTTTTGATAGTTTATTTCTCTGTGTTAGTGTCATCAGTGCCTCATTGTCAACTTCTCTCCAGTTTTGACAGTTTTTTCTCTTTTATTAACTTTGCATCTTTCTTGAGCGTTGAATTGCAGGAATCTGTACAATAAATGCTGCATAAATAAAGTTTAAATCGGTTGGTTATTGTGTTACAGTCCAGCAGGTAGATTAGAAAGCGGTTTCTGTTTGTGGCGCGTAGGTTGTGTTTTCTACTTGAGGTCAAGTTGACATCACCGTTTAATCCGATGTAGTGGACCAAACATTGCTGAAACCATGTGTGTGTACAGACTGTGGCTGAAAGTCCACTGAGCTGGTCCTGACCTCCTCCTAAACTCACACACACACTCACAGGTTTTCTGTGTGGTTCTGGTGTCGTAGCACAATCCCACGCAGCAGAAAAGAGCTGTTGTGTTCAGGAACTATGACTGTGCCGCTGTTTTCGATTGGGACACACAGTCTCTCTCTCTCTCACACACACACACACACACTCACAAACATTCATCAGTACACACACTGTTTTTCAGGATGTGGTTGCAGACTTGGGGGTTGTTCACATTAGGAGAAAGTCAAAGGAAATGACTTAATGATGTGAGCAGGCCAGTGTTGGGCACAGGAGCTGTATGTGTTTGGGGGGTTGGGGGGGTTAGAAAACATTAATTTGTGCTTTGTCCACTGCAGACCACTCTCCTGCCGTGTGGCCATGAATCAATGCCTGTTCTCCCCTGTGCAGGGCAATCAGCACCAATTATCTGCCCCACTCGCGTCTTGTTGAACTAAAGACTTCTTTCTTACAGTCCAGACAAGAACTGACCTTTTGAAAGCAGAGGTGTGTTCTCCAGCTTTTCATGGATGAATTAAGACCTTATCAAATGGCAGCCAGGCATCTGTGTTGTGCTGTTTGTGTAAAATAAGACTCCACACAGAGATGCACAAAAACTTTTACTAAAACAAATGAGCTCAACGTCTTCAGCCTCTAATGTGACACATCGTCAGGATCACGAGTTGTGTCACTTTGGTCTTGCAGAGATCGAAGTTTACAAAGGAGATTTAAAATTAAGCAATAACTGGGTTATGAGAATATGTTTTGTGCCTCAGGGGATAAGCTGAAGAATACATTTAATAATCACAGAAAAATGAATGACAAGTAGAATCAGACATCGAAGCTCAGCCTCACTGTATTCGGAATAATTTTATATCTAAAGAGGGAAGAGCGTCGTCCATAAATAAAAGCACTGTTGGAGTGTAAAACATTCAACACGCTGAGGTTTAACAAAACAGTTTTCAGAGGAGGTGAGTGACAGTGGATGGAGTAAGTTGTCAAGTGTCTGTCTGATGATGAAGATGATGGTGGTTGTGTGATATCAGTGTCTCTTGAGCCAAATCACAGAGATGCCAACACGTAGAAGAACTGTAAAACTTGTGTGTGTGTGTGTGTGTTTGTGTAGGGGAGCTGTCACTGCCGGCCCATGTGAGCCCGTACACAAAGGTTCCAGAGGGTTCCGTGGAGAGCAGAGAAGACGCCTACATCCATCTGGAGCTGCGAACACTGGAGCAGGCGCTGTTGGCCACCTGTGTGTGCAGCATCGCAGAGCTCAGTAAGTGTGTCAGCCCGGTTCAGTGGGTTCAGTGGGTTCAGTGGGTTGCTGTAAAGTGGGACTGGCGTCGGGCTCTTGGGGCTCTTCATTAGCTCCACAACAACCTGTGGCTTGTGTCCAGAAAACAAGGCACCTTCACACCCTGCAGGCTGCTGCTGCTCATCTGAATGCTGGTTACTGTGCAGGGCACGTTCACGTGCACACTTCACAGTGACAGGCTTGTGTGAAGGCTGTAACATAAAACCACATCCACTTTCATTCTCGTGAACTTTTTCTCCCTGACAACTTGGAGTTTTTAATCCACGGTGGAATTTAAAAAGATGAATTTGTGTTTCTAAGGCCTAAGGGGAGGCTTGGTTTTCAGAGGGTCTAGGTGCTGTCACTCCTGTCTGAGATCATACAGATCATCTCCGCTGCAAAAACACTTTACAGAGACGGCAAATGCTGGAGAAAAATCTGGTCTGAGACTAGTTTTTTGCACATGATCCACAACACAGCTGTGGAATATTAATGTTGGTGGAGACCCCCTGAACTTTACCAACAGACAAAATTCAACTGTTTGTGAACAAAGGCCGTGATGGTTTTTGTCTGTCATGTTCCTGCAGGTGATCTAGTGTCTCGCGCAATGCACCACATGCAGCGTCTGCGCGGCTCCGCTCTCTCCGTCAGCCCCGCCCGCTCAGCCAATCAGCCGTCAGTATCCTGGGCCTCAGACGCCCTCCGAACACTCTATTACTTTCTGTCCAACCCGCAGATGGAATCCCTGGAGAATCCCAACCTGGAGCCTCCGAGCGTGACGCTGAGCAGAGAGAGGTGTGTGTCTCTTTCTGATACCTTTTTTATACCTTTTAGAAAAGCTGAAGTACTGTGAAGAGCAGTAAAGAGCAGGAGGGAGATGTGTCAGCAGCAAACGTTGGCGTTGTTTTATTCAGCTGGACAACAAAATGAAGAGCCCGTTAAGCAGGAGGAAGATTTACCACCTTAAATGCCTCAATCATTTGACCTAAAAAAGCCCATCTCCAATCCTGCTCCTCCTCCAGGCCTTTCCTGCTCCTCCCTCCTCTCATGGAGTGGATCAGAGTGGCCGTGGTGCACGCCGAACATCGCCGCAGCCTGTTGGTGGACAGTGATGATGTCAGACAGACGGCCCGGCTGCTCCTCCCTGGACTGGACTGTGAGCCCAGACAGCTGAAGTAAGATGCCACTGATAGCTCCCTGACTTTTTTTTTTTTTTTTTTAGCATCTGTAGCAACTACTTCATATGTTTTAGGTGACAACAGATTGGCTGTGAACACACCGTGTGTCACGTGATCTGGCTTTAACGAGTGGATGAAGCCGCACGTTGTGGGCAAAAAAGTTGTCTGTGGTCGAGCTCCGACCGCCTGCTTAGATCTGATCTGTCAGATTCAAGGCGGAAGCAGCAGAAGTCGAAGAACCAAATGTGTATTTCCACCTGTTCTCCTCTGCAGGGCCGAGTGCTGTTTCCAGTCATTTAAGTGTCTGGATGCAGAAACTGCTTCAGCCAAGTTTAAGATGGATTTGGGCTTCAGAATGCTCCTGTGTGGCCGAGCGGATCTCGTCCATCAGGCGATGCAGCTTCTAGGAGCCGAGGGTGTCAACACCATGGACGACCAGGTGAAGCAGAGCGTGTTGACTCATTCATTTCGGAATTATTTTGGAGTTTTTAGGCCTAATGTGTTTTTGAGTAGATAAAGAACTTTGTATCTTCTCTCTCTAATTTTCAACGTGTCCTCATCTACAATCGCAAATATAAATAGATTCCCATGGGAAGAACTGAGTGCGAAACATTTAGGATCTTCTTAGGATTTTTATCTGAGGTTTCCACACTGCAGCTCCAAGCATTGCAAATAGTCAAGATTAAGCTCCTCATTAGTTTTGCATTATGTTACAAAAATTATTTAAAGGCTTCTTCCAGTCATCAAGACGTGAAAATGACTCATGTTAACAGTAAACCACAGCTCATTTCTTTTTTTCCTCCATTTGAATCTGTGAATATTGTTCCTTTTCCAAGTTTATTTGAACCAGATGTCTCCTCCCGCTTTACTGTGACGTCTGTGAGCTGGAAGTTATGATCCTGCACATCACACTTCTTTAAGCTGAGTGTCAGACTGGGATCAGCTTCCACACATCACACTCTTACGTTCACGTCTTCACGTTTTTAGATGATCTCAGCAAAACTCTTCCCGTGGAGTCAAACTCTGCACAAACATGATTCTGAGCGGAACACAATGCGTTTGGACGAGGACAAACCTGGCTGTGTGTTATGTTTCTGCAGGGAATGACCCCTCTGATGTACGCTTCTGCAGCAGGAGATGAAGCACTGGTGCAGATGCTTATAGAGGCCAGAGCTCACCTGGACCTGCAGGTAACAAAACAGCTGCTGAGTCTGCTGTGACAGTCTCTGCATCACAGCTGGCTACTGGCATTATGACTGTGTGTGTGTGTGTGAGAGCAGGTCCCAGGATACTCTGTCAGACACCCATCAGTTCCCCCTGGCAGCCGGCGCTGGGTCGCCCTGACGTTTGCTGTGCTGCACGCTCGCCTTTCTGTGGCTCAGGTAAGAGCTAAAAATAGTAACAGCAGCACATGTTTCCGTCGGGTTGAAACAGGAAGTTTAAGCTATTTAAACACATTCACAACCATTACACCATGTCTGCACTTTGTAAAGACTTTAAAGAGATGTTCAGTTTCTTTCTGCGATGTTAACACTTCCTGAACTGGACACAAAGAGAAAAAAAAAGCTCCACCTTGTAATGATGTGTCAGCATAAACACAGTGTTCTGTGCCTTTGTTGGCAGCTGCTGCTGGAGGCCGGAGCGGACGTGGAGGGCGGAGCCCTGGTGCACGGTCAGGAGAGCTCAGCTGAGACGCCACTACAGTTAGCTGCTGCTGCGGGTAAATGGTTCTGAGCCGGCTGCAAATCTGCATCGAGCCCAATAATGTGTTTATTAAAATCCTACTCAGCCATTTCCTCCATGTGCTGAATTGTGACAAGTTAAATTCCATGAAAAGGAACCTGTCACTGATAAGTCACGTTTAAGGTCAAAGGGTGGAGTGTGAGGTTTGGAAAAGCAGTACAATCTGTGTGCTTATGTTTCCCTACTTTTGAAATAATGTATCATGTTTTGTGTTTGTCCAAATGAAAACGTAACACTGCGTTCGCAGCGACACGGTTCAGGCACAGCTGAGTTTGTGTAAAGACACCCACAGCATGTTTCATGTTCCAAGGTCACTATGAGATGGTGAGTCTCCTGCTCACACATGGAGCGGACCCTCTGCTCAGACTGCATCATGGGAATTCTCTGACGTCACCACTAGACGAAGACATGAACTGTTTCAGCTACGCAGCAGCACATGGACACAGGTGAGTCTTGTCTGACTCTGTGTTTCTTCTCATATGCAGCAAACTGCACAAGAGTAGAGTGAGTGAGTTTCACCTGTGCGTTTACTTCAGGAACGTCCTGAGGAGGCTGCTGCTGCAGCCGCAGCACAGGAAGGAAGACATCCTCTCTCTGGAGGAGATCCTGGCTGAAGGGGTGAAAGGGGAGGAGGAGGAGGAGGAGACCCAAGCTCCGGCACATCCTGCAGAGCCCACGCTGTGTAAGGCCACGATGAAAGCCCTGCAGCAGGCGGCGTACTACAGCGCCGAGCACGGCTTCCTAGACATCACGATGGAGCTCAGACACATGGGTGAGAACGATGAGACGTTAAAGTTCACCTCGTTATCTGAAAAGCCTTTTTGTAACACTGAAAATCTGGAATAAGACAGTTGTACAATCACGTTTCCTGCTTGGTGTCCAATGGATAAAGCTGCAAGTTCGGCTGCTGCCATTTGAATATAAGCAGCTGTGGAGCAGCACAGTTTGCATTCGTTGCTGATCACACACCTAAGGTTTTGTTCCATCTACCTGCTGCGTCCAGGTGTTCCCTGGAGGCTCCACATCTGGCTGGAGTCTCTCCTCAGAGCGCAACAGCTGTGCAGGGACGAAGTCACCGTCTCTCTCCTCACAGAGTTCCCCTCCATCAGGACGGAGGACTACAGCCCCGAGCTCCTCTCCACTGGCCTACTGCTCATGTTCAGCATGTTAGAAACCAGCAAGGTACACGTGCACCTGCCGATGCTGCTCACGTCCATTCTTCCTGTTTTTGCAGTATCATCACGCATTGTGTGAAGCCAAGTCTTAGATGCATGACAGTTGGATTTGAACACGTTTCAAGCAACATGATGCAATCACCTGCAGGTTAACTTTTCTTTAACAAAAGATTCTGGAATTTCAAAGACAACAAGCGGAAGTTTGTGATCTAGATCAGCACAGAAAGAAGTGAACCTTGCGGAGGCAAGACGTAGTGAGACCAGCCACGTTTGTACGGCTTGGAGACAGTGGCGCTGACAAAAAGACGGGGGGGTGGAGTGACAAGGATGTAGAGGTGCAGGTGAACTAAGTGAGTGTTTGCACATGTGAAGTGGACAAAAGAACTATTTTCCACACAGATTCGTGTTGTATTGCGTCTTGTCCTTCGATCGGTCTCTGTGAAATGAGGACGACTTTCCAGAATCTCAAATTCCTTTAATTATCACTGCAGTGAAAAATGCCACCGACCTAATGAAACGTGACGAGATGTTTGATGGACGTTAACCGTTGTTGGTTTCTGTCTGCTGTGCTGTTAAACAGGGAAACAGAATAACTGGCCTCACACGTGGAGCATCAGTCCTAACAAATGTGTGTTTCTGCCGCAGGACTACGCGATCACAAAGCAGTTGGCTTCTGTGTTTTCTCACTGCTACGGCTCCTGTCCTGTTCCTCCCGTCCCTCCCATGGACGCCGCTCTGTCTACACAGCTAGGTAACACACCCATGCTGTCCTGTGACAGTCCTGAGTGGAATTTAACTAAAAAAGATGTTGTTGTTTAAGGGTTGGGGGGAAAAAATGCCCAGCAGTTATTTAGGAGCCAGATAGTTAATCGCTGGACGTCAGTTGCTGACAGCTGTCTGTGTCATAATAGTGCGACTTTGTCTCCGTCCTCAGACGTTCACTTCCACAACAATCAGGACATGTCCGACGTGACGTTCGTAGTGGAGGGACGTCCCTTCTTTGCTCATCGGGTGCTGCTGATGTCGGCCTCTGAACGGTCGGTTCCTTTTTTTAAAGCACATTCTCACCAGGACTATAGAAATGTCCATGTAGACAAAAGGACGGCGTGTTACAAAGCTCTCAGTGACTCCACTTTTCTCTCTCCAGGTTTCGACAGATCCTAAACGATTCCCCCAGCTACATCATCCACATCAGTCACGTGACCTACAGCACCTTCCAGGTGAGACGAGCAGTTTCACCTTCTGTCCTGTGGCGTTGGAGCTGCAGGTTTATCAGGTGTCTGATGGAACAATGTTCCTTCCTCCACAGATGATGATGAAGTCTCTGTACTGTGGGGGAACAGACGGACTGACTCTCTCATACTCAGAAGCCCTGAAGGTAAAAATCACCTGTTACCTGCTGCGATGACCAGGTCTCCCAGCAGACGATGGATCACATAGACATTTTTGAATTTATTTTTAACCGATTGTAGTCGTCACACCCGGAATCTCACTTCATATTTATTCAGGCCCATGTTTACATTTATCTCATGTTTACTACTGCTTCCTCCAGAGGACATAGTTCACATATCATCTCAGCAGGTCTAATATGAACTCGCTGCATAAGTGAGTGTTTCTTAAAAAAGTCAAAGGTCACAGCCCTGTCGTTTATTTCATGACTTACTTCACGACAACCATAACTTAATTTCTCTGGCATATTTATTTACATGGGTTTTAAAATTGTGTGCATTGTGTAGTTTGAAGCACTTGGGGAACTCCCATCGTTTGAAGCCTGAGCAGACGTGAATCACTTTGTCACAGTCAGCAATAAACGTGACCATAGCTACACACTCACAGACGGGGAACAAGCACATTTCATCAAATGTCAATGTAGCAAATAATACATTTGTCACTGCTGTGTGAAAGTCGAAAAGTCGCTGTGAACAAGAGCTGCTCAACTTTTTTTTTAACCACAGTTTGAGTTTTACTGTGTGTGTGTGTGTGTGTGTGTGTGTGTGTGTAAGTTAAACAGAATAACTTAAAACTACTTCTGGGAATCAGACTTATTACCATTTATTAAATCAGTGGAAATACAGATTCTGCTAATAATTTACATGCACACACACAAATATATATATAGAAAACTAAAAACAAAAAAAGGTAAATAGTCTTCACTCATGTAGCATCTTACCACCTTATCGGTACCCAAAGTTCTTTCCGGTTGCTTCTTATTCGCCCATTCAAACATTTGGGGACGTGTGGTTGGGGGTCAGGGTATAGGACGGTAAGAGGAAAAGCGGTTACGAGTTAGGGGAAATGGGGTCGGGGGTTTAAGGTTCCATGTCTTCAGCCTGCTTTTGGTCGCAGAGTTCTTCTCGTTGGCCTCTTTCAGGCGTCTTTCTAGAACCTCGTTCTGTTCACTCACACACTGGTTTTCCTGCTGCATGATGGTGAACTTGGCCCTAACACTTTGCAGTTCTTGCTGAAGGTTGGTGATTTCCAGCTGTTTTTCCTGGAGAATCTCACTGTTGTGGCCTGCGGCCTGCTGTCCATACAACTTTGTGTTGAGTTCTTCAACTTGATTTTTAAGGGTCAGGTTTAGTTTCATGAGGTACCTGTTCTGATCACTCATGTAATTATAACAGTCTCTTAATTCTTGTTTAAAAGCAACATATCTCAGACCCTGGCCCTGGCGATTAGAATGATTTTACGCTGGACACTTTCACAGGCTGAAACTGCACCAGAATGGACTGTTTGGTTGCAATGTATTTTCCTTTAAAGTATCCCAGAAACTCCAAAATGTCCAATCCAGGTTGTGTCCCTCCAGTAACCAGCACAGATGAGCAGAACAATAGGTCTTGGCTGCCACCAGCTGCCCTCCCCATTCCTACCTGCAGGGGCTGTCGGCACTATGTTGGGGGGGACCAAATAATGTTCAAGCCCCTTCACAGGAGCAGTTCTCCTGTTTTTTTTTGGTTTTTTTTTAATAATTTATTTTTTTTAAAAAAAGAAATGTTCAGTTTTCACATTTTCAGCATGAACTTTCCATCAATTATTTCAGGTAGATTTCAAAGTTTTTCTTAGTGTGGACGTCATTGTAGGTGGAGGCCACTGCACAAGGCAGCAGTGCTTAATCACTGTGCTGCTAATTCACTTCCTTTCAGTTTTTGCCGAAAGGCAGTCGACGTCATCCTAATCATAAAAATGTCATCATTGTTTTGTAGCTGCTGCCGGTGGCCACTTTCTTCCAGCTGAGGGGTCTGCAGAGGTGCTGCCAAGTGAAGCTTTCTCAGAGTTTGACTCTGGACAATGTGGTCAACGTCTACCAGACTGCCAAGGTACGAAAGCACCGAGAAGGAAGATGCAGCTCGTCTGCTTTAGCTTATTTTCTAGGTTAAGTTTCTAGGTCATTTTCATAATTCACTGTTATCTATCTGTATTTTCAGCACCACGGAGCAGCTGAACTACACAGCTTTTGTGAAGGTTTCTTCCTGCAGAACATGGATCGGCTCCTGGACCGGGAGGACTTTCACCGCCTGCTGCTGGGCCAGGTCGGTCAGGAGCTGCTCTGCCCAGGGACGGACGGCCAGGACCAGGACCTGCAGCCGGTTCTCCTGAGAGATCTGGAGGCTGCGCTAATCCACAGACTTTACACCGTGCACTCAGCGTGTCGGGAGTAGAAACAATGCAGCGGCCTGGACACTGGTACGTGTGATCCACCGGAACATGTTAGTGGGCTGAATAAGAGACTGCAGATATCTTGACAAGTTATTTATCGTATTTATTCATCTTGACACGTGAAGATTTGTATGATTTTATGATTTTTATGCTGTGATTAGTCAATATTTGGAGGTTGTGTCAGGGGAGCAAGCTCTGATAAAAGTGTTTAATACACAGACGCTACCTCAGTTCTCGTGTTTAAAGAACATTTAAACATGACATTTACCAAAGTTGGAGTTGACTGTACTGGAGAATCTGGAAAAATCTGGGGAAGGGATCAGTCTTCACATATTCAACTCACTGTCCGACTCCCCAAAATATTTAAACTCCTATTTTTAGCATTGAACACGGATTCTGAAAGCTCTAAAGCTCCGTTTTTATAGAACAGCACTGTGAAATGGTTAAAGGTTCCTGGGTGAACTTTCAGCCACACTGAAGAAATGGAAGTAAAGCGTGGGGAGTTTTTTTTTTTTTTTTTTAAAGAGTAGAGCTACTGTCGTTTGCACTGGTACTGTGATATTTACAGACAGTCGATTTTTCTTTTTCCTCACACTTTTGCTGGATTTTGATGTGAGAAACTCTGCATGCAGAGTTTTTCCTTGACTGCGGCTCCATGTGCACTTCTGCACCGCGTTTTTTTACATTTTTGTTGGCACTTCTACATGTATTTGATTTACACCAGGAGAGAGGAAGTATTTTAATGAATGTGACACTAGGACTCTGGGAAACACATGACTGATGTCACCTGTGCAGCATTACAGTCAGTGACTCAATGTGAAGGAAACCTTCATTACCTCCACTGTTTCCACTGGGTAACATACACTCACTGGCCACTTTAATCTAATGCAATACAGCAGCTCTGCCATGAATTCTACGTTTACAATGTTATAATTAGCCAGTTAAGTTAAAACTGTCAGAAAGGTGTTTAATTCAAACTTTAATTCGCCAAAATTCACCCACAGACGATGTGCAAAGCACAAAATTTGTTAAGCGTCTCAGGCAATGTTTTGGACAACAGCACATCATCGATCAGAGCGATGTGTCCGACTGACGTTCAATAATTCTACAGCACAGATGAATGATCCAGGCTGCATCTGAAAAACATTGGTTTTAGTTTTTGTATTCTAACTGTTGCAGATACTATTCATAGAAAAACAAAATCACAGAAATGAGCCTTTGAGGGATTTATTTCATATTTCTAAGTAAATCTGTAGCCACGTGGGAATAATGAATATAATGTACATGTTTTTGTAAATAAACACCTTCATAAACCAGACTGCTGGGAAATAACTGTGCAACAAACAAGCGCCACACGCAGCAGCTCCAAAGTCAACAGATTTATTTCCTTTAGCATTGAAGTTGTTCACAGTAACATCACAAGGGAAAACATTGCCAGTGGTTATCCTGCTCAGGAGTAACGCTCCGTGCTCCGAGTCCATTCGGTGTGCTCTGGATTCCCACAGTAGAAAAAGAGGAAAGCGAACAATGAAAAGGTATTGCTTTAATTTTTCTCTCTGATAACCCAACACCCACCCAGCTGGTGTGAATGAGTGACCCGATCGCCAGCGAGGTCCCTCTTCGAGAGAATGGGTAAGGAGGATGCATTGGACGAGGGGAAAAGGAAATAAAATATTATAAAAAAAATAAAAAAAACTTCAATAAATAACCAAAAGGCAAATTAGAACACGTAAAGAACATAAATACGTGAGAGTGGAGAGAAAACGAGAACAGGAGAACAATTCCAACAACGACATGCAAAGAAAAGACGAATGCTGAACATGCAAACAACCGTACAAGGTCAAAGCTAAGAGTAGGAATCCCCTTGATTTTTATTTTTTTGTTTTTTTTTTTTTAAATAAGCTTGTCAGTTAACTCGGCTTATTTACAGAATGACTGTTTGGTGAGATCGGAGTCATCACACACACAAGGGGGAAGAATGGGCCCACGATATCAACAAATGCTCGGCTCCTCTCAAAGAGGCTAAGTCTACATTCTTAAATTAGGGTAAATCATTTTCCAAACAGATATCACACAAGGTTTCTCTCATCAAAAAGCCAAAAAAATGAAAAAATGAGGGAACGTTCACACACGCGCATCAAGGTTTTCTTAAGGAGCAAATAACTTAAACATGACAAAGACGTCCTTAAATAATTTGACGTTAAACATTCTCTACATCTTTCATATAAATAATGGAGAATAAGTTAACAAAAACATGGTACAGTACAAAAATATACACAGCAGTTCAATGGTGTCTGAAACCTGCAGATAATTCAAAAGAACCTGAACCGGAATAAAAAGGTAAAAATGCGCTGACGCAGTGTAACTGAGCCTAAACGTGCTTCACTTGTCACAAGCACAGAAGGAAAAAGAGCCATTTTGTCCCTGAGGCCTGGTCACACCAGAAGCTCGTCTGAGGCTCTGCAGCAGGGACAGATAAAGGAAAAACAGGACAGTGTCCAAACAGGAACAGGTTCGTGTCTCTGGGGTTTTAGGGTCAGGGCTGTGCGGCATTTCAGTCTTTTAACAAGACAGAAGTAGGAGTGAAGAAAAACAAGAAAGTGGACACAGACGTCCACAAGGAGTCCACCTCGACCCCTCACTATCGTACCGTACAGAGGATGGTGAGGGAAATTTAACTTCTTTAAAAAGGAGTGAGGAACATAAAGAGGCGAAGAGACAGAACAATTCAGCAAAGAAGAAAAAACCTGAACACGCATAAAGGCATAAGGCCATTTATTTATTAATCAACTGTTAAGTGTTTTAACACTTTAAAATTTTATTTATTTATTTTTTTGTCCTTTTATCCCATGAGTTCAGTGTCACAGCGGATCATTGTCCACATGTTGATTTGGCACAGTTTTTACGCCGGAGGTTCTTCCTGACGCCCCCCTCCCCCATTTCTACCTGGCTACCTGGCCAGTACTGCACAGCTGGGGAGGGGAATGGGCTGTTAGGGGTTCAGTGTCTTGCCCAGAGACACTTCCGACATATAGCCGGGACCAGGGATCAAACCACGGACCATGTGGTCCGTGGACGACTGCCTTTACCAACTGAGCTACAGCTGCCCCTTGATACATTTAAAATTTTAAAATATAAATACGCATTCACAAAGTGATGAAGTCTTCAAGCTTTCCTTATGTAAATAAATGAATAAATTACTCAGTTTGGGGGGGGGGGGGGGGGGGGTGTCTGACACCATCAGCTGTCTGTCCCGGGGAGCAGAGGACAACAAATAAAACGAACGCACTACGACGGCTTTGTAGTAAAAACGCCGTGTGATTGGTCAGAGGCACAAACCACTGAAGAGGAGGAAAAAACAGCCAAATCGATTCTGTACAAATGAAGAGTTTCTGCTGCAGAACGTCTGCGCTGTGAAAAGCTGGTGTGACCCGACCTGAACAGGGACACGGAACAGAAAGTGGCAACACAAGTGAGAAACATGATGTCACAACAACACTGCTTTTTACATACGGAACATTATTCAGTCTGTACAACAGAATAGATCATTCATTTATGTAGTATCACCCCCCCACCCCCTCCCACTTATCATACTGTTATGGCCGACCTTGGAACTGTGAGGACCCCCCCCCCTTTACAGAAACGCCACCAACGGAGCTCGAAGATCCTCACAAACAAAATCACCGTTAAAACGAAGTGCAATCGTCCTTGTCTGTCCATCTTTTTGCTCCTGATCCAGTTCGTCAGCGTGTGCAAGTCATTACATCCTGCCAAGAAGCCATGTTGAGGAGCACGTGTGTGTTTATGTACATGTGGGACAAGTAAGAGACGGAGAAACCAGGACAGGGGGGACGTGTGTGTGTGTGTTTTTGTGTGTGTGTGTGTGTGTGTGTGTGTGTAGATTGACAAACATCACTGTCTTAAGGCTTTTTTTTCTTCTTACAACGTGTCTGAGATGTCTCTGTGTTGGGGTTGGTGGTAGGGGAGAAGTGGACCGTTCTAATGCAGAGAAAAGGACTCGAAGGGGGGGAGGACGAGGGGTCCTCTGTCTTTCCTTCAGTTTTAGACTCTCCTGGTGGTGGTGGGCCGCTGTCGGCCGGTCTCCGAGACCCGCCGAGGTTAATAGCTATTATGGATGATCCCTGGTGGCAGAGACAAGTCAAGCCATCACACACGTGAGGAGGACACACACCCACCGACAGACCCCCGAGGACACAGAGAGGGGAACAAGGTAGGGACGACAAAGCTACATTTGCTACTTGTTGTAAAATACTGAGCAACCTTCTAAAGTGAAATAGCCATTCTCATTGTACAGTACAAAACGTTTTGGCAAAAAGTCGACTGGATTGTGTTTCCACTCCTAACTAAAGGGCAACGTTAGCAGCTCTCCTCTGTCCTCATGTCTTACGACCTGAAACTGCTTCTCGTCTACTCTTGCACAGCTAGCGCTCCTTAAGGTTGTTCCTGCGTCCTGTTGCTGGCAGCCATCTTTGTTTTGTCTTTGCTGGAGGGACATTTAGAGTCATTGGGCAGGGGCTGGTTGGGCTTGCTGGTGGGGGCATGCTTGGCGGGGGAGCTAGGCGTGACGGGGGCGCCGGGGGAGTGGGACGCTTGGACGTTCTTCTCGTCTGAAAAAAGCTGTTTAATTACGTCAAAGAAGTTACTCAACGGGCTGCCTACACAGATGGGAAGAAAAGAAAAAAACAGAGAGAGAGAACAAATAACAGATGAGCAATGAGGTTAACGTGAGGAGACGAGGAGGAGGTGATGGAGGGGTGAGAGGGGGAGTGGAGCCGGAGGAAAGGAGACTCTTCGGACAGATTTAGGTGAGGTGGCAGCACGAGGAGCCGAAACAGCCGAGATGCCATCAGACAGCAGAGAATTTAGCGTTTGGCTTCAGAGTCTCGGTTTCTCCCGCCGGGTGGAGGCTGACAGAGCCCTGGAAGACGTCACAGACTCGTCGCATATGTGCTGACAGCACGGCCACAAACCAGACAAATTAAGAGATTAACATTCTGAAAATAATTTGTATTTGTTTACACCTGGAACTGGCTCCAGAAAGCGCTCGACCTGTATTTGCTGGCTCCTCACAGTAAAACTGGGTTCTATGTTAAGGTAAAAATACATAAGTAATAACCAGGCAATACCTTCATATTAATAATTGATACTATTTCATTACGTGTTACCCAGAAACACAGCTGTAATTTCGCTGCAATAACCATGAAACTTCTCCTTCACAGCCGTGAGTCTGTGATTGTGACAAAGGGAAACGTGGACGCAAACACTAATCACCTGATGTCAAGCTTTTCCATGGCCAGTCACAGAGATGAAGTCCAACAAAATGAAACACTTTTCGTATCAGCTGAGGTGAGTGTGTCTGCGTGTTTCAGCTTGGTTTTATCACACAGGAATTATCACGTGTTTCCAGGTACATTTACATATTGTATATCCAAGGTATTGCCTCATTACTGCATTTCTATTAGTAGAACCTTCTCTCCCTATCACCTCAAGCTGATGGCCTAGTGAATTTGTAAAGTTTGCTTTCAGTCCTGCAGATGTTGTTTTTTTACTCTCTTCTTACTGAGGTTTTTTTGGAGTTTGACTCATCTGTTTGCTCCTGAACGTCTTCCAGAGCTGCTGTAACTCTGCACCACATCAACATCCGTCCGTTAGGACAAAGGCTTTTTGGTGAGCGTATAAAAACATGCAAGGATACAGCACAGTCCACACATTAACACACTTATTGCCAAGGTTAGTCTTCAAACCGTGCTCTGTGCCCGTCAGCGTGAAGGCTGCTCTAACTTACCATTACTCTTCTTCACCAACACAGGCAGATGTGCATTTGTGATCTTTTTGTTCCAGTTATTTAAGTTATTCTGGAGAGTTTCTGAGGAACAGGGAGCAGCCCAGTATCAAGCATCACCATGCAAAAAGCCACACACACTCACTCACACGGTGAAAAATATATTATTCTTATCAAGTCATTTGGGATTATTGAGCTTCAAGAAAAACAAAAGCATGTTGGTTGTTACAGAAAAGACTGATTACTGATTAATAACGTTGTCATTAGTCTGCATCTTTACAAAGTAACTACATGCTCAGTGCAGAGTCTCAATCATGAGGCTGCTGTTCATTGTGCTTATAGAACATTAAATTGGAAAACAAGTAGTTTGGAAAAAAAATCCAATTTTTACGATGGAAACTAGTTAAAAGACCTGGAGTTAGGATTTGTATTAAATTCTCCGTTTTACAGGTCCCACATTTTCCAGAGAATTTTCTGGAAACTTTTCTCTCACTTTTTAGTATTTTAACAACTAAAACAATTTTCATGCTGGAAACGTTCACAGGCTCTGATTTACAAATGCATTTCCACAAACCGGAACTGGGAACTAGTCTCTGCCGTAATAATAAAATACTGTAAGTATCAGATCAAGAATGTCTGAATACTGATGTGTGTTTATGAATTACTGCCAGTCCTGCATGATAATAAACAATAAGCCGATAATTAATTAGTGCAGTAATTCAGACTTGAACTGTCAGCAGCTATTCTGGGAAGTTTCAACGAAAATATCTGGATAATACAGGACACATAGAATAAAGTGGTACCAGATCTTTATGTGTGTGTATGAAAGTGAACCTTCATACTGATGTGTTTTATTTTCAGTGTTATATTTCTCTTACTGTTGAACAAACTAAATGCAAACTATTCGTCACAAAAAAATTCTTTCATGGAGAGTAAAATTGTATTTCATCAAAACTGAATTGATGAAATTGACAGATCAATTAAGGGTTTAGTCTAAAAAACAAAAACAAAGAGCCACAGTTGACATGTTCCTGCTTGGTCCAACCAACACCAAGATATTCAGAAAATACAAAATGAAACAAATTTTAGAAGCTGAAATGTGTCATGTGTGCATTGAAAAGTACTTTAATCTACTAATTGGTGCTGCAGTCAGAATCTCTCCACTACTGTCCTAGTTGTTACGAAATCTGCATAAAATATTCAGTCTCTCCAGAGGGTGAACCAAAGTTTTACTAAGGAGTTTATTTCAAGTGAAAACGTCCAAAAATTAAAACTTGGTTTTGTTGTAATTTGAAAAACAAATGACGATTCTATTTTCTAAATGACTTGTAATGATATATATATTTTTTTGCAGCTCAAACTGACTCACTCACTTGCGCGCGCACACACACACACACACACACACACACACACACACACACACACACAGTTAGTGTTAGTGCAAACAGGTTGTGTTGGTTACAGCCTCCAGAACGTTGCCAGTGTGTGTTAAAGGTGTTTTTGCCGGGAGCTCCCGGCCGCTCTAGATCTTACCACGTTTGGAGGATTTACTGGGCAAAGAGGCAGAGCGCTGAGAGCCATCTGAGAGCAGAGGACAGTATCAGAAACACCAAGCCGCTCACTGAGGCCCAACGCTTCATACAACAAACATGGCTGCATCACACTGGCTAATAAACTTAAAGCAGAAATACAGACACGTGAATGTTCAGCTCTTTTTTCCAGAGTTCAGTTACATGCAGTAGTTATGTGTTGTGCTGTAGTTTTTCACGGAGGATGAAGAGTTTGTGAAAGTGGCTGAGCTGGTCGTGCTGCCATTACCGACATGTAGCTTTAATTTTACGCAGTATGTTGTGAATCTGGATCTTCTAAAGTGTCACTGACCTCCAACGATGTGTACACCACCACCAACCAGTCCAGCTGCAGTTTGCATGTCTGTCCAGACTCATTCTAATCAGTTCATCCGTGAGTGGACAAATGTATGAGTGGATGTGTGCGCTGGATGTTATGCCACCTGCTATTGCATTAATGAGAAAGAGACAGATCAAGGTCACAGCAACTTTGACCTTTAACCACCGAAATCTAATCAGTTCATCCTTTAGTGCAAGTGCATATGTGGGCAGGAAATTTGTTGCTTTGTTTAATACATTGAGGCTGGTTTCAGCACAAAACCAAATGAATGATGAAATCCCAAACCTGAGAATCACGATAACATCACTTGATCTCGCTTGATGCCAGTATCAGTGTATGGTCTTGATCAGCGGTGCTGGTATGGGGCAGCAATTGTAGCTACTTGATAAATGCTTTTGCAAAAATTTACTGAATTAATAATTATATTTTACAGAAGAACCTCTGCACTACAAAGTTGTGCTTATTCTAGTCCTAGGAACTACGGTGCACCGAACAAGGCCTGTGCTGATACCTGCTACAGAGATTTGAAGTAAAAGGAAATGTCCTGTTCCTGGACCCAGCTTTTTATTTAGTCTCTAGCTAATGTTCTTTACCCCTGGAGACTCTGGGCAACAGGCTGAACATTCACTGTGGCAGAGGTTTTTCTTTAAAAAACCTCTGCCACCATGTACAACATGTCCAACTGTTAAAAACATACACAAGTCATCAGGTTCATATCTGCAGGGCTGTTTTGGGGTTTGGTAAGTCTTCAAACATGCAGATTGAATCCACAGATCAGCAAACACTCGTGTTTGTTTGCTCACTCCTGACTTTCTCACAGTGACATACATTACAGAGCATGCTTTCATTTCATTAGTGGCAAAAACAAGTGTGTGCGAATGGCAGCTCACCCAGAACCATCAGCGCACACAGTTTGAATCTGAACCGAGCCCAGAGGCCGGTTTGTCAAACAGGACATATGCACACTTTTGACTTTTTGTTCAGCATGCGGTTACTCCGTCCAACCATGTGGGGGTAGAGGAAAGCTGTGGATGACGAGAAGCAGGGTGGCATGGAGAGGCAGGCCAGAGGAAGACAGAGATATGCGATAGAGGGTAGAGATGTGGGTTTTTGGCACATGTACACAGTCAAGGTTTTACTGAGGTTGTGCATACAGTGCCTGATAACAGTTCCCATCTGTGGCAGTGACTGGCCAGACTGAGGCTACTGGTGCATTGTGTTAAAGTGAAAGCTGCATTTAGCTGAACGTGGGAGATTCTTCCAACAGGACAGTGGTTTACAAAACAGATGTGGTGAAGTCTGCTTTGAGTAGTGCCCTCCTGCCTCGTTATTAAGTTTCCATGTGTTGCTGTTTATGGCAGAGGTTTGGGTTTGAATTCGTCCACCTGCCAGAAAACACTGAAAAGCTGGAACTGAGAGCATCATTAAAAACAACAGTCCTGCTACTGATAAGACTGAATTCATTTTGCCAGATTGTAAAGTAAAGTAAAGTTTGGCCGTATCTTACTAATAACCAACAAGCTAGTTAGAGGAGCATCACTGCCAGATGTTTTCTATCTTAAAGAGAATGGGACAAAATCAGGATTTGCTGCTGTGCACACTGTTTTCCAACCACTGTCTCTCTGAGAGATCAGAGATAAGGAGTCGACTGAACGTCGGTTTGGGATTTTTTAACAAACTCAGTTTTTTATAAAGTGTCCAAATGTACGTCACAACATCTATAGCTGCACTTGTGTTTCACCTGAAACAATAGTTACTGTAAGAAACAGGGAACACAATGTACAGTTCCTGTTCCACTGTGTAGGTACTGGTCTTCACCACCAGAGGGGACCATTATCAAGCTAAGAACCACAGAAACAACAAGAGGAACATTTTGTTGCCACACTAACAAACAAAACTAACAAGGACAGCTGGAGAACAGTCACTTTCTTTTCTTCCATATTTTTAAATGGATCTATAGGCAGTTTCAAATATCCCATCACAATAGAGATCTCAACGCGTTGGTGGGATTCTTTCTGAGCGGGATTTGAATGTTTTAGCTCATTTAACAGAAACGAAAAATTCCAGTGTTATTCTGAATCCTTTCTCGCTCTCTTAGACAAAAGCATTGTGTGCACTAATGAATCAGCTGATCCACATGTGTCCAGCTGTGAAAACACTAGCTGAGCCTGAGCCGTCGTCTTTAGTTTGATGTGCAGCTCCTAAGCAGCGCTAAGTTGCCCTGAGAGCCCATTAAATGTTATCATGTACTGTGTGTGTGTGTGTGTGTGTGTGTGTGTGCGCGCGCACGCCATGGTGCAGTATGTGGCAGGAACATGCACGTGGAGATGCCGTGTGCTAAAAGCAGTGGGCCGAGCTGAGCCGAGGTGGGCTGCGGGTGTGGCTGTGCCGTGAGAAGTGCCAGGACGCCGGGGGGGGGGAAGAGAAGGAGGAGAAAGTGGTAGAAGGTTGGGGTGGGGGAGGTGGGGGAGGGAGGGGACAGGTGGCCAGCAGCTACACTTACCAGATATCTGGGGCTGGATGCCGGGCTGGTCATTGGAGCTGAGCAGCTGAGCCTGGATGGTCTCCACCACGCGCTTGAAACGTCGGCTGGGACCTGATGAGACGACAGCAGACGAGCAACAACATGTAAAATTATCTCTACAAGTTCACATTCAAAAACCTAATTAGGTAAAAAAAAATGTGTAAATGTACTTGTGCCTGGTAACGGAAGAATTTATTTATTTGTCCTTTCAGTTTAACCCATGAGTTCAGTGTCGCCACAGCGGATCATTGTTCCCATGTTGATTTGGCACAGTTTTTACGCCGGATGCCCTTCCTGACGCACCCCTCCCCAATTTCTGCTGGGCACTGCACAGCTGGGGAGGGGATGGGCTGTTAGGGGTCTAACAGCTTATTCTTTCTTGCCCAGAGAAGTATTCACTTAGTACAAATACCGCACTGTAAAACACTAATGGGACTGCACTAAAAAAGTTACTGAAGTAAAAGTATTTAATTTCAATCAGCAAAATCTACTAAAAGTAAAGGTTGTTTACGCAGAATTTGAGCTCATTTCCTTAATGTTTATTTTTTGTTAACCTCCTGGATTTTCTGGATTCATCGATCCGACTCTGCCTCTCACACTTGTCTCTTAAATTCTAAAATAGCCCCAGGAGAGTTTTAGCTTAGCTCAGCACAAAGACTGGAAACACTTAAATCTCCTTCTGTCTTATTGTCTCAGACTGGCTGCAGGAATTTACTCCCACTTTTGGAGTTTTGCAGCATCACAAAGGTGCCTCCCTGATCAGAAGTTCATTTGGTGATTTGAGGAACGTTTTACTACTGATCTAACAAACCATCCACCCGACATTTGGTTTTGGTACAGTCAGTGAGGCCACTGGGCTCAGCACATCGCCATATGGAACAACCCAATTACTTCTGAGCATCTGCAAGTAGCGAATGTGAATAAAGACTTTTCCTGTCAAACCGCTGTCTCCACTTAGGGCAAGCTGGGCTAAAACTAAGTCAAATCCAACAGTTCTGCAGCCTCCAAAATGATCAGAGAGTTAATCCCATTTTCCCTGAAACTGTTGGAACTGAACATTATGACCTTCATGAAGGAGGATTTACTGCAGGACTGTTTGGTTAGACTGACACAAGTGTATATTATAATGCATTTTAAATCTGTAAGATGAAAATTGTCACACTTTCTGTTAGTCAGTAGAAGATGTAATATGTAAGCTAAACATGTATGAACAGTGTTTACCTGAGAGCAGCGTGAATGTGACGGAGTAGATGCCGTTTTCCTTGGTGGCGCCGGTGCTCTCGGTGTAGGTGATGTCCACCTGGAACTTCACCGGCTTCTGGAAAACTGTCGGGCCGGCCGTGGACTTGTACTCGGCTCGGAAGCTGGTCTGAGAGATGACGCTGTGGCTCAGACTGGGGATCTGAGGTAGACAGACAAATGGTGGTTAGATGGTTTTATAAGTGAAAAGAAAAAAGAGTCTTTTGAGGATTATTGGAAATTCTCTATTGCTCAAGCAGCAAGTGTTTGAATGACAGTTGCGTCTAGAGAGGCGGTGATTTGTTCTGGTTACAGCAGAGTAACCACATCACGATCACTCATTTCCTGCTGTCTTCACATTATATTTGTTGTTTCCACTTCATATAATAGGCAGTGGTGGATGAAGTACTCAAAAACTGTACTTAAGTTAAGTTAGGGGGGCGGTGGTTGGGAGGGGGACATTACCTTCTTTCTGTTGAGAAGCGTCTCATGTTGGACCATCACACAGTGACAGTCTCACTAACGGCTCTGTCATTTCAAGAATAAAATACTTATACAACAACGGAGAAAATGTCCAGAGAGCTGGACGTGAGGGGAGGACGCCCAGAATTAAGGGGCCACAGTCCATCAATCATTAATGTCTCAATCAGCAGGTACCGCTCTGTCATTTTAGCACCAATTCATCAGCTTAATGTCTAAAAACACAGCATTAGTCCGGGGGGTTTCACTCCTGCACAGTGAATACAGGCTAAACTCAGCACAACATGCCAAAGAATACATTTACTGCACACCGGCCCACACTGAGTACTAACCCCTAACCCAATATGTGAAAGAACTGACACTATGTCTGACACTGGTTAAGTGAAGAGATTCTTGTCTCGGTGGTGATGTTTATATAAAGACAAGTGATTTATTATGAAATGTGTAAATTAATGTAACAACTTTGATTAGAAATGTAGTGGAGTAAAGAGAACAGTGTAGATATTTGCTCTTAGATGTAGTAAAGTAAAAGTCTGCTTACGTAAAGTTCAGATACGCAAAAAATGTACAAAATACTTATACTCTGTTACTGTCCATCACTGATCTTATATGTAGTTTTTCTTTCTCCAGGACAAAACAACACAGAGAACACAGACGAAGAAACTTACGGAGAGGAAGGCGTGAACGATGTCGGCCTTTATGGAGCTCAGAGGTTTGTCTCTGATCACGATGAAGATCTGCTCCTCCTTCTCCAGGTTGATGAAGTTGCCGAACCACGACTTTTTAGCCAGTCTGACAGAAGGAGACGGACTGAGATTAGACCTGAAGCTGGCTCAGAGCAGACAACATCAGCAACTTATTTTATTTACCTCAGAAAAAAAAGGATGAATCTTTGTCAACAACTCAGAAAAAGGTCTTTTTTTCAGAGCAGGAGTAAATAGTATGTGATCTAATGATGAAGATTAGATATCATCTTGGGGTAAAAAAT
The DNA here is from genome assembly GCF_033026475.1 of Channa argus. Lineage (NCBI taxonomy): Eukaryota > Metazoa > Chordata > Actinopteri > Anabantiformes > Channidae > Channa > Channa argus. The sequence continues at coordinate 30,648,093 of NC_090198.1, forward strand.
TGTGTGATGTTAATCATTTTTACTGATCTACGTGAGAATCTGTAAAGCTTTGAGAGTAAAGGCTCTTCCTGCTGAGAATCACCTGCCCTGCTCCAATAATGCAAGTTATAATTTCATGTTATTTTGCTTTGCAAATAAACACTTATGGATTATTTCTTAAATGACAAAAAGATGCAAAAATGACATTAAACAGCAAAATCAAAAAGAACCACAAACAGACTGAAGGTGACCAAACAAAGAGTGGGGGGGTCGACCCCTGTCTTTTCTCGTAATATGTCCACGGGCTGTGTTACTCACTCTGGAGAAGAGTCCGGAGTGAGACTGGACATGTCTTCCTGGGTGGGAACTGTGGATACAAACAGAGGTCAAAGGTCACAGCTTCTTCTATAGGACTTCAGTTTGTCTTGTGTTTCCACTCAGTGTGGTAAAAACAATCAGTGCAAATGAGTCTATTTGGACAGTGACAAATAACTGCTCTGCTCAGTTTGTCTGGAGGCATTTTCATGCACTGTCAATGTACAGTTGCTGTGTGAAAACTGCCTGAACCAAAGTGAAAAAGGTCAGTTTTCCACTTCCTGTAGTGAGATAGTTATCCTGTAAATGACATGGCCAGAGGCTGCTGTTTCCCATGATAAAGCTGGCAGCAGGTGAACCAGAGTTAAATGCAGCCATTAGGAAGAGATGATTTGTATCTATTCCCTCGAGCTAAAGCAACGCGGTGTGATGCATAAACACTCTCCACTGAGTCGATTATCATACAGATAAGACTGAGATCACACAGACCTGATCTGAATAAATCATAAACACAGGTCTCATTTTATCTGAAAAGCCCCTCCCTTCCCCACCAACCTTGCATTTTCCTGCGGTGGAAGCGCGGTGAGCCCAGGAAACTGTTCTTGATGGAGTTGAGGCGCGTCCTCCAAGGCATCCCGCCAATGGAGGGGCTTGGCGGTGGCGTCGGGCTGGGCGTGCCGGCCGGGCTGTCCTTGGGCGTGTGCACCGGGGTGCCTTTGGGGGTGGGGAGAGGGCTCCCTCTGGGGGAGGGGTGGGGAGTCACCTGTGTGATGGGGACAGATTTGCCGTTGTGGTCAGGGTGGAGGTGGTGGCGGCGGAGGGGCGACATTGGAGGCACAGGGGACAGGGGAATGGAAAGTTTTGGGGGGACGGTGAGGGGAGGGTGGCGCCTCACCCTCGGGCTGTTGGGGACAGAGGGAGCCAGAGCCTGGCTGGGTGTGTTCGGCTCAGATTTTGGGGTGGTGGGGCTCTGGGCTGTGTTAGGGAGAGGGTTGGACCTGGTGGTCTGCAGAGGCTTCTCAGATACTTTAGGCTTGGCGGGGAGGGTCTGTGTGCGGGGGTGCATGAGGGGAGACCCCATCTTTGGCTGGAAGGAGTTGGGCGTGCGGGGCCCCACCCCATTCAGACGGACCTCAGGGGAGTGGATGGGGCTGCGGTTTGGGGACTGACACAGGTCTGGGGACTGGGGCGGGATGAAAAACCGCCGAGTGGGCTGCGATTGGTCATGCACCATTCGACATGACGGCAGAGTCAGCCAATGAGAAAGCGAGGTCACAGCAGGAGGGACAGGTTCATTCCCATAAAAACACACCAGGAAATAAAAAAGCAGCAGATGGGTTGAGAGGTGAAGCAGGCAGGAGGAGGTGAGAGTGCAAGAAAGACAGAAAAATAACATGCGATTAGCGAAGTGATCAGCCAATCAGGAGGCAGCAGTGAAGCTTCGTGAAGCATTAACAGTAGGGATGCACCGAGCTCACAGCTAAAACCTTTGTACTGTTTTAATATCTTCAATAATACCTTGTTTTATGCAGGTGACATCAACTCTTCCTCTCAGTGAAATGTGCCAGTCTTTTTAATTTTATTTGTTGCTTTATATGTTCTATTATTTAAGTGGAGGTTGGTTCTCCAGTGTCCAACGCTTCGCATTGTTTGATGCCTTTTGTCTTGTGAAGAACTTTGAAAGGTGCAAAAGAAATAAATTTTACTTATTTACAGTATCCTGTTCCTGAGCAAATGACTAAAGATGCAGATTATAAGAATATTTACATTATTGGCTTTAATATTTAGCCACTGCTGCCACAGTTGACTCCTGGTGCATTTACAGTATGTTGATCACAAACAGGATGAAAAATGTGTTTACATCAGGCTTGACTTTTATGATAAATTGCTAACTGTAATAACATTGAAGAACAAGTAAAGAACCTTTGTCTCAATACTATTGTCATTATTTTGGTTTAACGTTCACCTGTTGCATGAGGATTTGATGCTTTCTCATCTCTCCCACAACAGTAAACTAATTAACTGTGGGTTTGGAGCTTTGGTTAGAGAAAGTAAAACATTTAGAGACGTCACCTGCAACTGTAAATGTTGAAAAATGTTGTTACATTTTCTGACATTGTACTGACTAAATGATCAATTGATTGTTAAAATAATATTCAGCAGCCTAGAACAGTCATTGTTTTTCTTGTGAATTCGACTCTCTTATACTAATTTCCTGACATTTTGTATCATATAGACAAACCAGAAGCAACTGATCCACATTAATCAACAGACTCACAGAGTAACGTCAGCATTTCAGTCGGCCGAATGTACGTCGGTGCATCCCTAATTAACAATGAGTAAACCAGCTTTAAAGATTTAGCTTCACCCTCCACCAGAGTGCATGCACAGTGCAGATGCACAATGCTGTGAAATGAATTAACACCGATAAAACACCTCAGTGACTGTTCTCATTATCTATGTGCAGAGTGATTCCTCCACGTTATGTCGATGAGAAGGAAACGTGTGTGTCAGTGCAGGAGAAACATCGGAATCACAAAAACACACGGTCACCATCTTTACCAAATCACAGTTCAGGCCTCATGTAAGAACCACTGATGAGATGCACATTATTCAGAGTCAGAAGCAGGACAGTGATTGTCCAATAAGACAGAAAACAATGGCTGGAGGATTTTTGCCTGAGTGAATATGGAGTTGCAGACATCTACTAAAATAAGAAGGTGCAAACTGGATTAGAAAATTCTCTTGATTGTCATGTTGTCATTTTGACATGTGGGCCTCTGTGGCAGAAACGTAGCTGCAGCATTCATGACATCACAACTAGTTATTAGCCAACCACTGTGCACGTGAGCCGCAGCTTGTGCCTTTCACAGCTCGCTGTACATGCAAGTCAGAGAATAATTCACAGAAAATCAACTTATGGTGACGTTGGCCGACGCTCCGAACATTCTGAAGGGATCTTCTAAATCCCCACAGAGTCTCCTAACTGTCCAGGTTCAGAAAGATTTTCTCAGCAGTTTCTCGGGTAGTGCACCAGCTCAGGCTTGGTGCCGCGTGTGACGTGGAAACTTTTCATATTCTGTGCTTTGGATTTATCAATGAGAGAAAAGCTGTTGGCGTAATTTTGGTGACTTTTAACGAGATAATTAAACTTCTTCTAGTACTAAAAACAAATAAGAGCCAAACCATTACCCACAGCTGGGACTTCCACCTGTTAACACATCATTTAAATTGCCTAATTACAACACATCAATGAGTCGCACCTTCTGGGCTTCCGGCAGATTGCTCCTACTGAAGCATGATCAACATGATCATTTCATGGAGGGAAAAAACATTAGAGGTGAACAGAATAATAAAGATCCCCTGTAGACAGGTTTTAACATTCTCCTCCCCTTCTGTCACAGGCCTCTTTGTATTAGCATTGTGATTTTTGGAATTTAACTGGATGCCAAACTGCTTGGTCTTAATTCCTGTCAGATTCGGGATCCGTGGAGTCACAGCTATGGGAATCATAATACTGTCTCTATTTTCTTTCCTAATATGACTGGATAATTAGTTTGCTTCCAGCAGAACTTAAAGTGACAACCTCGCCACAAACGAAGCGAACTTGTATAGCATGATAAAGGACTTGCTTATGCTAATGTACTCCTGCTCGAATGCATACGATTTTCATCAGGCAGAAACACGTGATTTACAGCACAGGTTTGGTGAATATGAACAAGGAACCCTTCAGAAAATGACTTAAAGAAGTGTAGGAAAATGTTTTTGCATGAGGCCTGATGATTGTCATTCATCACTTTTTAAACAGTAGCTACAGACTCAAATCTGCCCGTCGTCCAGTTTGTGTTCGGATGTCAGAATATAATGGGCCTTGAACAATAAAGCAAAGCGATTCCTCGTGAAGAAAGCTCCTGTTTGCCTGTGCAAGAAGGCAAATGTTTGATGATACACAGTCTGTGTCTTTGCTGAGGGTTGGATTAAAAATGCAAGACTTTACACTACATATTGAGCTGCAGCTTGATTTGCACAGTTAACCTTCCTGCTTCGCGTGTGCAGCAGCACTTTTCAGGCTCTTTCTCACACAGTGATGGATCGATTCTTTAGCTAATCCTGCAGCTGCATGAGAATATGTTCTGAATGGACATTAATCACCGAATCCCATCTGGAGTTTGGCCTCCGATGGATCCGGTTCCACTTCATCCAAAGCTGTGTGACGTGCAATACGGCCTGACTGAAAGCTCAGGGTGCAGCTGGTTCTCTCAGCTCAGACTCGACTTCAGGCTCGTCCTGTACGTCAGACAGGCTCACGATGAAGTGCACAGAGGTGTGTATGAGCTGCTGATGACAGGCTGAAGTAAATGGATATTTCTGTGTGTCAGTGCAACAACAAAACCGGCAGCGGCAGCCGGTTTTATGGGATTTATGGGCATTATGGGATGTTGCTCAGTGCGTGGTGAGGTCGGACACTTACCCGGGGACTGCTGAGGGGACTGGTGGACAGACCGGAGGAGGCTCCGCTGATCGACCGTGATCTGCACAAAACACACAAAGTAAGATCAGTGTGTGGAAACTCAGCACGGTGGATGACACACAGCACAACAAACTGCTTTACAAACACACACACACACACAAAATATGTAGCTACAAAATGTCCTAAACTCCTCAGTAGATCAGTTTTAATGAGCAGAGATTTGATCTCAGCTCAAATGAGGACAGATCACCAGCGGAAAACAGTTTTATATTTCTGCACGTCAACAGAACTTCACTCTCTGCTGTTTGTCCCTTTTATTCCTGAATCATACGTCGTCTGTTCTTGCTTAGCTGCTAAAACATGTTGCCTTAGTGCCATATGAACATTTATCACCGTTTTTATTTCGGATTATTACAGTATTATGGCCTCAGGTTGCCCAGCTCCTTCTCACAAGCTTTGTTTGTGAGAATGTCCTGGTTTATCATTTTTGGTGGATCATGGAAGAAAAAAAACGTTTCAACGCACCAAACTTTGACTAATTAATTCTGCTTCCTGAAGTTGCCAAGTTCCCATTTTCTTCCATCAAACAGAAAAATTACTGTCAGCTCACGACTCCATGCTCCCACACCAGCTCGTACAGCAAATTATTAAAAAAATAATGCCTCGATTGTAATTAGTGCTACAGCTGACGTTACATAAGAGTCTAATTGTGCTGTCCCTGTGTCCTACGGTGAAGCAGTTATAGTGACCAAGACATACTGTCCTCAATAATTTATTAAGACCAACTTGAAAAAACCTGAACATCACGATGCCTGGCAGCACAGTGCTGCATGTTATAATTTTAGCATTTCGTGTGTTTGCAGTTTGTCCTATGCATAATTTAACCATCTGCACTTATTCCACAGCTCCACCCTCCATCACTCTCATGTGCATTTAGCATTAAGCTCTGAACACAATTTTTTATTATAATTGTGTTTTTGCTTAAATTGTACACAGTGTCTCAGCGTCCTGGAAGCTTCTGGTTACAGTTTGATGTCTTTCATCAGGTCACATCATTTAAACAGATGTGAATCTTTAGTAGAAATTGCTCCATGGGTTCACAAAACACCTTAAGTGAACACGTGGTAAAGCTCCACCATGCAAAGTAAAACACACATGTAAACAAGACTCTTCACAACCTGAGTAACTTAATATCTGTGAAGGCTCCATTAATGCTGAGAGACATCAACATCCGCTGCCGTCCAAACAACATCTTTGTGTATTTCAGCAACACAATGTCAAACCACAATGTGCAAGTTTTACAGGTGCTAAACTGACCTGCCTGCATTTCGGACCTCAAAATATCTGGAGCACGTTGAAGTGAAGAATATGAATATATGAAACGGCCCCGAACTTTAGGCAACTTGTTTAGATTCTAGCGAGCCAGCTTAGTTAAAAATAATAATTAATAAACAGATTCACTACATCATTAAACTATGGTTTGACAGTGACAGATGTTACATTGTGTTATGTAGAAACCAGATGTTCCATTGAGGAGTTTCCATTTTATAAAGACTCACTGATGCCAAAAAAAAAAAAAAAAAAAGAACAACAACAACATCGATAAAACGAAGAAAACGAAACTTTAACAAAACATTAGCACTTGGCTGACAATGTCACGCCATCACAAAATCTAATTTAGTCTCAGTGGTGTCATCTCTTCTTTGTGTGTGTGTGTGTGTGTGTGTGTGTTCAGTCATATTTAAATATGATTTACTGCTTTAATTTTTCACCTCCCACAAAGCCAAATTGTCTATGGGCAATTAAATCCTAAAGATGTCAACAAGCCTGTGTGGTTTTTGGTAAAAGGTGTGTGTGTGTGTGTGTGTGTGTGTGTGTGTCAACGCCATTTGGACAAAAGAGAAAGGAGAAGAAGAGAGCTATGAAAAGTTAATGATACGTAGATGAAAAATGGAGAAGCTCACGAAGAGAAAAAATTTGAACCAATGATAATGAATTTTGCATCTTGCGTGTGTGTGTGTGTGTGAAGCCAAATGGGCAAATGTGATTTGATTTTCCTTCTGACCTTTCAGCCACGTAGAGGCCAACATCCTGCATAGACCAGAGGTGTCCAACCTTTGTCCCCTGAACATCACTAGTTACACATTTATTCGTGTTGTATCCAAAGATTCAAACTGATCAGCAGTTATTCATTTTCCATATCCTAACTTCTCATCCTAAAATCCCTTTAGAGTAAATGTCCCTGCCTTCACAAATTAAACCTCTTTGGACTCATTTGAGACATAAACTGCAAAATGCTGGACTGCATTTGAAAAGGAGCAGGTTTAATGTCTGTCCCATGTGTCCTCTGAATCTTAAGGCGAGCTGCTGCGGTGGAGACCTGTGTGTTAACTAACTGAAGACACGCTGAGTGTCTGCCGCCACACATCAGGCTGAATTAATGACGGCGAGGAGCCGCTTCAGAGGCGAGCGCTCGATTAACATGCAGCTCATTAACTGTGACACCCATCCAGTCCCCCATCAGGAAGCTGGTGCTGGCTACACTTTGAAATCTGAAAATTAATTCAGGGTTTATGGCTGCTGATGTGTGTTAGAGCAGGAGCATCAGAGGGGAAGACAACAAGCTTAGTTTTTATGGATCTCCCCAATTAGATGATGAGGGAGATAAAGGGCTGTTCAGCGGGAGTCGAGCTTTATTTCCATCTCCTGTTTGTGCTCCATCTGCACCGTCCTGGCAATTAATTTATGCTAATCTCTATCCAGGCCGTGAATCCATAGACAAACTGTACAAGGTCAGCAAAACTGGGGAGGGGGGTGGTTGGTTTGGAGACAGTGAAATTCCCCCTCACCCTCGCACAAACAAACACTAACACACACAAACATACACTGTACACACACTGACAATGGAGAGAAATGGGTGGAAGGAAGGAGGCAGAAAAGTTGACCTAAAAAAATCCCTCCCCTCCCGCCCGGGGCTGATGGAGTAACATCTCTCGCGTGCTGGTCCCATCAGGGCTGTAGCCTCAGTCTTTTACCATGTCTGTAGATCATCGGAGGTCCTCAGTGTCAGTTCAAGACTTTCAATCTCACAACTGTGTAAGAACTGTTTCAGGTCATGTTCAGGAAAATGAATCATTTTGGATCCATTTTTTGTTTTTTGGTTTCCAGCAACACATTCAGAAGAAGTTGGGACAGTGATGAACCTGGTCCCATCCTGGTTTCTGACATGCTCAGCATCTCAGAGATGCTCTGCTTATACAGAATCATGAAACTGATTTGTTGCCAATTAAGCTCGTTAGCTGATGAAGACGCTACAACAGGGGTAACATTTTACACAGTGTCCTAAATATTGTGACCCTTTCCTGAAGGGTGGCAATAATCTTTTCTGAATGGGCAACGAAGGAGCAAGTTTCACATAGACTCAGTTTCCGGTGTCCAGTATAAGGCACCTACTTCAGAGTTGGGTATGGAAAGACAAACGGGTCTTTATTCATCTGCCTCAGTATTTTATAGCTGGTTAAATGTAGCTTCAGATGGAGCTCTGACCGTTAAACAACCCGTTACACTTAAAAATGAAAGACAGGAAGAGAATGTTTGGCAGCACAGAAACTAAGAAACTGATGGATGGAAACTAAATGGACACGACTTCACACACAAACAGAGACAATAAGACAAAAGGAGCAGACCAATACCTTTCCTCCTTGCTGCAGTTAGCGTTTGTGATATCCAAGCTTTTACTGAACACAGATTTGCTAAAAAAAAAAAAAAAAAGGGGCAGACAGAAAATCAGGAGACAGACAGAAAGGCAGTCACGTCAGGGGGAATCCTAATGTTCAGCATGCAGCGCTCACAAAGTGAACAAAGGCACAAAACCCTGACACATGCAGCAGTTTAGAAATCAGACAAAAAGCAGGAAGAGAGCACAGTCATGGGTCATGCTGGAGTCAGCGGGACTTTCGAGGCGCTGTGATGTTCAGCTGCGTGGAGAGAGAAGGGACGTATTAATGCAGCAGCAGCTGAAGAGGCTTCCACCAGCTGCTGCACCTGCTGCATCTAATCAGGCAACTCCTGCTGGAACCTGAGCCACCAGAACCCAAAAAACAAAAACAGTCAACGCTCAGACTGTGTCTGATGATCAGGAGGCTTTACTGTTTGCTCACTTTGAGTTCTGAAGCTCCCAAAGGACACGATGTTAAAGAGCAAATCTCAACCTTTGGACCAGAAAACCACAGACAGTGAAACTGGAGAAAGATGGGGCAGCTCAACAGACATCTGAACGCTGTACGTTTTATTCGAATCCCAAGGGGGAATCCGGGAAGCGGAACCATCCGCTCACCTGCGAGAAAGCCGTGTTTAACGTTTGGAGTTAAATCTGTAAAATTAAATATAAAAATATCAGGGGTTGTATTGTGATTAATGTTGATTCTGTTGTTGCTGATTTTTTGGAAGGTACCAAAGTACTTTGAAGTACTTTTGACCCCCCCCCCCCAATTGTTCTGCTTGTCAAGTTTACAGAAACAATAAAGGGAGAGTTTTACACCATGAACAAGCTCCTTTGGAGAAAAGCATCAATGTGTCAATGTGTGTTCACATCATGTTTAACTCTCAACTGCCAATCGAACTACTTCGTGTTGCTAAGCTACCAGAGTCTGTCATCCCTGGCTGTGACCATGTTGTTGGACAGGAAAGTCCTTCTGTGTTCACTTAAAACTGTTACTTGTTAGATTATTGACAGGGTAACTAGTAATCTGTAACTAATCACTGCTCTTTACAGACAGTCCATATTTGGTCCAAACTCAACCAATCAGAACGAAGCACAGTCACTGGATAAAGATGCTCGTTATAAACATCACATCAGCAGTTTGTGTCTCGGCTGTTACAAATCTGCAGCGTTGAGTCTGTTTGTGATGACAATCTTCTCTCTAGCAATCACACAGTGGAAGCTGCTCTCTGGGCCTCAGGTCCACCATGAACAAAGACGTTAGTGTGGATTTCAGCTGCACTTTCCCAGTGGGATGATGGTTTAAAGCTCCAGATAATCATAGTTAAACTCAACTTTTTCTCTCAATGTTCAAAATCATTTTAAAGGGTGTCTTGGGATTTAACCTACAGCACGATATCTGATTAAACCTTCATCATTTAATATTCCATATTGTTGTTTTGTTCTACTTAATCCTAACAAGTCTGTATGTAAATAGACTTGTATATATATTTAATCTTAATCTCAAGTGCACACAAGTCACAAAGTGAAGTATCTGCAGCTTGTTAAAAGAAGCAGATTTAGTTAGATACAGCTGTTATTCCACTGTGTCTCAGACTCATTTAATCAACAAAACCTCCTGCTTCCTGATGAACACAAATTAAGAGGATACTTTACATCCTCTGAACTACACATAACCTTTTTTTTTTTCCAGATCCCAGTTTGGGAGGTATAATTATTTGCGACACACACAGATTCGTGAGAAACGAATCACTGCTGTCCCACAGAAAATACATTCGGGTGGATGCGATTCAGTGTAGTTTTCATTTTATTTCACTTTATGTTTTAGTATTATTCCTTTTAGTTGAAGATAAAGAAGCCATGCGGTGTGAAAAATAATCTGAGTATTAACGTTTCACTAGCATGTACATGTTTGTAGCAGCTCATTTCCGACGGGCAAAACCGTATGAGACACGCAGGCATAAAAGACCACGTCTAAATGTAAAACCGTTAACTTGAGGCCATGTTGTGCAACATTTTAATAAGAGACTGATGATCTGAACCGCACTTTGCATTCTCTGCACAATCCCACAATCAGCCATTTACAGTAATAACCCTGCTGTGTGCTTTGATAAAACTAAGCTAGTCTTATTTTTGGACTCTTTGTGCACGAACGTGCCAAACACATTTCCGACTTTTCGTCCTTTTGTCTGACTGCATGCTCCATGCACACGTTACACACACAGTGCACACACCCCAGAGTCCAGCTCATGCATTTTCCACCAGGTCTAAGAGTCCACATTTAAACTGCAGAGCTTCTATCACATCTTATGTCGTATGCACTGGACATCCTCAGCCAACAGAGAAGGAACGATGCGTCCTGTATTTAACCACAGTTCAGTAATGGAGGAATGGATGAACATCTGTGGACAGAGCTCACGGCGAAGGTCGTGTTGATGACCAGTCAGAACACTGCGTCTGTCTGTCCCTCACATCCCTGAACTGCGATTAAATACATTACTTATCTTAGTTGATAACAACAATCGTTTAACTGCGACTGAGCTTTGTCTCATGCTCATCAACACACGAGCACATCTCCGTCTCTTACCTCTGACCGTGGGTTGCCATGTCGATGGCTCGTCGCACCGGCACGGGAGACCCCCCCTCCGTGACGCTCAGCACCTCCATGGACTTCCGCTCAGGTCTGCGCTTCCCGTGACGGCTCAGCATGGGCGAGTCCACGCGCTTCCTAGGAGGATCTGCTGAGCGGAGTCAGGACGAAGAACCCGAAGAAAAAAAAAAGTAACTTGTTTTTTATGTTAATGGCTTCAAATTTTATAGTGAAGAAATGTCACAAAGATGCTGACGTACTGTAATACAACAGTTTGTGGGTGGAAAACATAATCTCATTTAGATTTTAGATTTCTGTGTATGTTTTCGTGGTTGTGTCGGTTGCGTTTCCTCCCACAGTTCAAACACAGGTGTAGGTGTAAATGTAAGTGTGAATGGTTTGTCTCTCTGTGTTGGACCTGAGACAGAGTCACATCCTACTGATCAAATCTAATACTCTGTTGCTGTAAGTCATAAGGTCCAGCAGGACTGGGACCGGCCTACCGATCTCGTTTCTTGGCGGGAGGTTCTGGTCTTCTTGGCTCGGGTATCTCTCCTTACGGTCCAGCAGAAGGAAGTAGATCATCTTTTCCTGGTTGTCACTGGTGGGAGGAAGAGAGAGGGGGCTGGTTCAGAACAGGACAGTGCTGCAGAAGCTCCCTCATCACTCAAAATGTTAAATACAATTCAGCAAAGTGCCGTCTTCATAAATTCCTCCGCCCGCCGCCGTGTCGTCGCCTCCTTCAGCTTCCCTCTGCCCACCTTAAACTGCTCCCTCTGTGGTTTTATTGCCCCCTCCTCCTCCTGTCCCTAACTTACTCCTCAGACAGCAGGTCTTTGCTCAGTTTGTCCTTGTCTCTGAAGCAGCCCAGAGAGTGCATGCTCTCCAGCACATCAGGGTCGATCTCCTCTGCTGAAGCCAGCATCCTGATGGCCACCTTCCTTGGGACGGGCTGCTCGGGCTCAGGCTCGTTTTTCCCAGCTCTGCAACACAACACATACAACTGCTTCTGAGCTTTGGGTAAAACCATCGTCAGTCAGTCTGAATACAGCTGCAAAAACATCTGGATGCAAGCTACTTGGAGATTTTAGCTTTAAAGTTCTTGCAGGAATAAACTGAAATCACGATCGGGGGCACAGAGACTTCCTGATTAGCCAACACACAAGTAAAACAGCTTGAGCATATAAACATGAAGCTGATGGACAATAAACTTTATGCCACAGGCTGATATTTTGGCAGTAATCTGTCATCAGAGCAAGTATGTAATTTCAGGCCAACTGGAGTAAACACAACGTAAACATCAATGACGGCGATCAGCTGAGAAATGATAAAACATGAACAATACTTTCACAGGCAGACAACATTTCTTGTAGCATTTTTAGTTTATTTTCTAGGAGCACAGAAATCAAACTGGCAAAAACCCCATAAAATGACGTAGGAGGGCTAAACAGAATTAGCACAGAAAAGGCACAAAATGACGACGGCCTGTTCGGTGAAATTATTGTCAACAGAAATGGACAAAATGGCAAAACTGTGAGCGAAACCTCAGAGTGACCTGCTACATTTAATATTAAAAGGCCAAATATCAGTTTGCCTGAGTGTAATTTCAAACCAATAAAAGAATTCAGCTTTTTGAAACCCAGAAATAGTGAACCCATTAGAGACGAGTCCATTAGGAGCGTGGAGTGGAGCTGACTAATGGACCTGCTTCTTCCCTGTTTCCATCAGAGATTCACGAGTTTTGATGAGTGTGTCACTATTATTCTGCATTTCCTGCCACTGCATTTTCATCTCACTTAAGGTGGATGAGCACACACACACACACACACACACAGCCAGCTCACACAGAAGGAGGAGACATGACCAGGTGGACATACTTACAGGTACCATGTATGTTTCTGGATCTGCTCCAACTGTGTGGAAAACACAAGAGGAGACAAACATTAGATAGAAACCAAGATAGAAAACGTCTCACGTGATTCTGCATAAAACAGCTTGTGTATGAATACACGAATGAATCTGGTGCACTGATGTTGGTATGTTGTTAAAGGAGCCTTCACTCATGTTAAACTTGCTTCGTTTGGATCTATTTGGGGTAAATAAATGCTATTAAAAATTTCTCTGACTTCCATGCATTAAAATATGTCTAGCTGAAAAATGCCTCCAGATGACATCACTTGGAGGAACCTTTGGCTCAAATTATGTCATTTCGTTGCTCAACCTGTGGACTTTGCAATCATGGTCAGCTCCTCCAGATAACACCATCTCAGCTCTTAACAATAGTTAAGAGTTATAGGATAACAATTTTAGCTAAAAGCAGAGAAATATTTGAATATAGAAGTCATATGGAAGTTTAAAGGCATTTATTAATGTACGTTTACACGCTAAACTAAAGCCATCGAAAGCAACTGAAAATTCACCCTTTAAGATGAAAGTACAGAACCAGCTGCTTAGAGTTTAGCAGACAAAACACATGTGAAGGCACATTATCTAACAGAGCCTTTGTTATTTTTGTAATGCTTCTATTCTGAGCCAAGACAAGTCCTCAGCCTGAGATGAAGAGATTTCGTGCAGAGCTCAGTAGCTGCAGGGCCCATCGTGGAGCAGCTCGGCTAAATTTAGCCCGAGCTGTCCCCCCTGAGGCAACAGCCTGGGCTGCAAAAACAAGTCCGCTGAGCTCTGAGTTCAGGACAAGGTGCACAGTGGCTTACTGTGAGCCGTTTGCCAGGGTCCACTTCAATCATTCCGCGCAGCAGGTTCTGACAGTCCGGAGGGATGAAGTGGGGCATGTGGAAAACTCCCAGCTTCACCTTCTCCAGAAGATTCCTCAGGTTGTCGTCATCAAAAGGCAGAGCGCCCTGCAGACAGGGGACATGAGGACACATCATCATCATCATCATAACAAAGGATTCTGTGGGGAACAGGGGTTTATGTTAGAACATGTCATGACTACAGAGTTTCTGACTATTTAGTTCTAATTCAAATATTTCCATGACTGGTTTTCCAGAACATATGAGCCACAACCCTTCCCCCCCCTGTGGTCAGGGTCTGTCAGGTGTTGGCTGAGAGCAGAACTGGGGGCAGCGCGTGTGAGCTGTCAGTCTTTGGTGACGTGATGACTGATACCGTTTCCCACTCGCTGAAGACCAGCAGCGTGGATCCCGAAGCCACAACACAAGTGGAAAAATTCCTCTTCACCGACTTAATCAAGACACAGCCACTCATGCGTGCGCACGGCACACGTGCGTGGCTCACTCACTACTCACTCGTCAATGTCACATTATTGAGATGCAGCTATGATAAGCTTTGTGGAGTAATGTGACGTCTCTGGAACATGCACACAATAAGCTGTGCCAACAACAAGTGTGTGTGATCATCTGTTAACTTATGTGCTGCCATGTGTTGGTTAAGGTTTGAAGACGCTTTGACTTGTTTGTCTCTCACAGGCCGGAGGTGAAACGTGAACATCCCCGCATGGTTGTCTTTCCACCAGAACCTGAGAAATTGGGGTTAGGGTTAACCCTTTTTATTTCTGTTCTCATTTGTTTACTAATGTGCTTTTTCCCCCCAGGGTCCCACCTTTAGCTTAAGAACCACACCTGCTGTAAACCTCAGGCGGGGGAATGGGGAAGGGGGGTTTTGCAAGACCTGAGCGGGACTTTTCATCACCTTGTGAAACACACACAATTTCTAGATTCTCGAACCAAGGAAAGTAGCACATTAAAATGCAAATATAGAGATTTCCCTTGACCTTCACTAGGAACAAAAGCAAAAAGCTCCGGTGTAAAAGTGGATGTTGGGTGTTAACCTTTAAGTCCCAGGACAAGTGCTGTTGTCAGGTGCTTCACTTTGCATATTCTGCCGAGAATCGCTGCTTCACATGTAAAAGAGCTCATTCAGCATAAAGGTACAAATTAATTCAACTTCCCAACTTCCCAGCGTCGAACCCAGAAACCGAGCAGCTTTTTCCTGTGACGCCACATTTTGCACAAACAGACGCTTGACAGACAAATCAGTGCAGTTGTGTCCAGAAATAAATGACTCTACACAGCCCACGGCTTTAATCTAATCTCTCATATCCTGTTTTAGCGGCGGCTTCCACTTTAAGGAACTAGGTGGGTTTATTTTGTGCTGTTTAGTGCAGCGGCCCCTCACTCACCACTAAAAGTGCAAACAGGATGACTCCACAGCTCCATGCATCTGCTCTCCTCCCGTCATACTTCTCCCCCTGGTGCACACACACACACACACACACACACACACACACACACACACACACAGAGGCAGAGATGAGACTCACATCATCATAAACTCCAGCAGAAACTTTCACGAGTGCTCTGAGCCTCAGAACCCTAATAACTGGAAGAAGCCAGACATGTATATGGAGGCTCCTGCAGTGTAACATCAGCAATTTGTGCTGCTGACGGCACTGCAGCAGTTATTTTGGGCAGAGGTGTCTGAATCTGCTTGTTCCGGAGAACCCAGCCTGCCTCTTTTCAAAATACTTTGTTTTTTTTTTATCAGTTGGACTGAAGCCCAGAGAAATCGCTTACTTACTGCAGTACTGCTACTTACGGAGTGCAGCACATTTTAGAGCGTGTACATAGTACTTCAACTTGAGTAAAGGGTAGAAACATAAGCACGGTGAATGATGAGAGGATGGCGGTGATGTAAGAGCTGCTTTTACTGTATGAAAGAAAACCAGAACGAAAAAGCAGCAGAGAGCACTTACCCTGATGACCTCTGGGCAGGCGTAGTGTGGAGACCTGCAACAGAAGCAAAGAGATGGTCGGGGTGGAACAAACACAAACCACTTCACCCAAGACCCTTTAAAACCGAATCGACCTTTATGTCTTTTTGGCTAAGTGAGTCGTTACATAACATAAAATGGCCTCAGTCCAAATTGCAGTTGATGGCTCATCCTGCTGGATAACGTATGACAGCGTCCAACAACGGCACCACAACGTGATGCACATTCACTGCAAACCACAATGGATTTTCTTCTGTTCTGCGGGTTTTTTCATGTAGTTTCTCACTGTGCAGGTCACACAAGGATTTCTTCTTGATTCTGTTGAGTATTATGTAATTTAGCAGAATGACTGGAAGTACTTTTACTCAGGCACTATACTTAAAATAAAGTGTGCATTAGGATTCCTGCTTCACACAGCTGTTCACTCATATACTGTAGGTACAAAGTGTAAGTGCCCAGTAGGTTTTACCTTTCCACCATGTATCTGTCAGCTTAGCTAATCGCTACCTGATAACTAACGAAGAGGAATCCAGCCAGCTCAAACATATATCACGGACGCTGACTCACATTCTACTTTTTGCTGCAATTTCTTTGACATTGGTGTTGATTTATTTTGGCCATTGACAAAAATATTTTTCAATCAGCTTCAGTTTTCTTCGCTGAAGAATTTCTGTTGTTTAGACATGCGTGCATCAATTATTATAATCCAATAACCTGAACTCACAGAACAAGCCGAAAAGAAAAAGACTATATCCGCGTAACTTTTACTCTTGACGGACTCTTTCCAAAACAGGATGTTCACTCTGAAGAGAGTATTTCTACAGTGTGACAATGATACTTTCACTTAGGTAGAAGATGGGATTCTTACAACCACTGGTACTTTTTACTCCACGACATTCCTTTATATTTACAAGTTTTTTGATGCAGTTTTTTAACGTATAAAATATGTTTTCAAGTATTTAAGCTAGTTGCATTAGCCCACACATGGACAGATTCGAGGCAATAGGTCCCTGGGTACAGACAGAGCCCTATGTCATCTAATGTCCCAAAAGAAAGTCACATGATGTCTATGTTTGGACTTTTTGTGCATCTTTTGAATGTTTTCAGCGTGTCGATCATCATCTTGCAGTAGTTTTGTGGGGTTTTTTTTGTGGCTTTTATGCATTTGAAGTGAACATTTTAGCTGGATTGTGTATCTTCAGGGCTCCTCAGCGACTTTGGCCGCAGGGCCTGTGCCCAGCAGGTCCATTCAGTATCTATCCATCTATGTTTAATTAGCTGTAACAGCTAAAAGCAACAATTACCATATAGTTATGTTGTTTTCTACCATCAGATGATTTGAGAAAGCAGCAAACAGGGACAAACTATATTTATACTAAAAGACAAACTATAAACAGTAACTTAACAAATGTGTCTGATTTCTCTAACACGTTACAGATGAGCCAGATTTCCCTGATCTGTGTTCACAACATGTCAGGCGACTGAATAATCAAATAAGCCCACACACATGCAGCAGTGATGACAGTCGTCTGGTTTTCCTCTGAGTGAATTAATCAGAATAAATGAAGCTGAGAGCACAACTTCTCCTAACAGCTCCCAGAGTAAACACACACTCCATCACTGCCAGCATCAAACTTCATTATGCTAATGTATGGATTTGAATCACTCAAACAGTCTTGTTAAAATAAACTAACTGCAATCCAATTACACCAGATCCTTCCTGTTCAAGGCGACTTGTCAGTGGCCGTCCCTGAGTGACATTTAATTAATTCCATTAACGTCACATGAAGTGAAAGATTCATTTGACTTGTTATTCACGCGAGATATTTACAGGATCCATCAGTGCTTTTTATGAAAACTGCAGCAATTTACAGCCAAAAGTGGACTAAATTTCAACCTCGACAAATGTTATACAGGAAGTGACCCGCAATTGTTTCTACACTCAAGCATTGAAAACTACCTTTTTTTTGTATCTGTCTCATCATGCAGCCACTAAATGTAATATCCAAACATTTTGGGTTACGTTTAGTTTTTTTTTAGTTTTCAAAAAGTCTGCAAACTCCTGATCTGCTGATGACAATTGGATTATTCAGTTACTGTACCTGTACCTGTACTGTACACCTACAGTACATGCAGTCATAAAAATTCACCTTCACCAGAGGTTAGTTCTTCTAAAATGTGGCAGATTCGTGATTGGTCATGTTTCTACCAAGGTGCAAAAAATATTTAGTCCTAAAAATTAACAGTGACTGTGGCCTGTGTCCTGCAGAGCTTTGTAAAACCTGCAGATCAAACAAGAGAAACACCTTCTACACAACACACAGCTTCCTGAATCAACAACATCATCAGCTCCTCAGCTGCCCCAATCAAGTAACCTTACTCTGCTCCAGGAGTTTTCTTGTTGTGGAGTGACGAACTCACCCGCAGCTGGTCTCCAGCAGACTGTCCCCGACCTGCAGAGACGCCATGCCAAAGTCTGCTATCCTGATGTTGTTCTTCTCGTCCAACAACAAGTTCTCAGGTTTCAAATCTCTGTGGCTGGAGGACGACAGGACAGAAGAAAAGGCTGAAAGGTGTCTCAGTTTGATTAGAGGAGTGTGAACTAGAGGAAATGAGGTTATGGTCTGCATCAGATCCTACTACTCAGAAATAAACCAGCAGATAAGACGCTGCAGCATCTAGCTCTGCATCTCTTTGGATCCACCAGAAAAAAAGAAAAGCACAGTAGAATAAATCTAGGCCTTCAAAAACAAACACTATGTCGGATGCTGAGAGTCAGAGGCTGAACCTCTTTGATGTACAGTTGCTGCAGCCGTGCGTCGAGGAACTGAAGATGCAGAGATGAAACGAAATCAAGAGGAGCTGGAGCCTCAAAAGTCGCCCCCAGCTGCGACCAATGAGGAAGGAGCCTGAAGAAGATGAAGCCTGTTGTTCATCCGTCAAGACATTTTAGGGAAATTATCCCAAATAGAATTAACAAAAACTAACTTGAAAGGTCTTTTCACCTTTACTCAATTAATCCTTAATTGAATCCAATCAAATCAAATCTTTCATGTTTTTGTTGTAAAACGTTAAATGTCGTTACAAAAAACTTTTTGGACAAAGCTTTGATTCATCATACTTCCTGTTAAACGGTTTCTTTGTCCTATAGTTTTCTAAGAACATAGACTTTGAACAGGACTTCTTCCAAATACACATGCATAGCTAAAAATTACCCTTATGCCTATTGGTGGACTGAAGACAAGTCTTATCTAAAAGAGGGACATTATTTATCCTCACTTCTCATTTTAAACCCCAAACTTTGTTTGAGGGAAACAGACAAACTGAGGGAAACATTTTGGAACTAAGTTCTGATGCCCAGGCAACAGTCTGGACCCTGACTGGGGAGGAGGTCGAGTGATGGAAAAACCTCTGTCCTATGGTTTGTAAGGGCACTTGGAAAGTCTTGACTTGTAGCTCTATAGAAGATGTCTTCATGGGTCCATTTAGGGGCACAATACTATAATAAAACAAAACCTAAGGCACATTCCAAAAAAAGTAATACATTTGTGTATAAAGATTTTACCCAGTAACAATGACTTAATAGCAAAGTTCAGGTTTTTATCCGTGGTGATGGTATAATATTCACTTTCATCTCCATCTAAATCTCTAAATCTTTAATATGTGTTGGGTTTATCTCCTTTTAAGGAGAAATGAGACGTACTCCTTCCTTATTTTCTTAATTTTAGAAATTTAAATCTCCTTCAGTACATATTTCCTTTTGATAGGATTTGGGTAGCAGAGGCTTGACAAAATATGTTTAACCGTATACTATGTCTCCCTTCATCTCTCCCTTACAGAGGTTGGTAATTTTAGAATTGTTTCCTTTTCTGTACATTGAATTTGAAACCCATCATGTAGTAACACATTCTCATCCGTACCTGTCTGAATCTGACTGAAGCTCTGATCTGATGGTTGATCTCAGCTCCTAACAACAACAACAGCTTCATCACCCTAGAGCTGCACAGCGTAAAAGCCTCGTGTCATTATTTGGTGATGATCAGTCGTGAGGCGGATGTACTCAGGTGATATTGTGGAGAACTTTGAATTTTAGCTTTCATGGTGCCAGGGGCAGTTCTAAGGGGGACCACCAGAGAAGTATGTGTTAAATACGTTGTAGCTTTCAAACACACTGACTGCATTTAGCTCAGTTTCTAATTAAGCTTCATGTGAACAGACACCACGACCCCCGTTTCTCACGGCGAACGATTTTTGTTCTGCCTCAAAACATTAACAAGCTTGAAAATGACAAAAAAAACTCTTCCTTTAATGTGTGTTTAGGAAGTGATACCATATACCAAACCAGCGTGAGAGCAACTAACCATATGGAGTGGCTGTGGCAGAAGTCCAGGGCTGAGATGATCTGTCTGAAGAACTTTCTGGCCTCTTTGGGTGTTAACCGGCCTTTCTTCACCAGGTAGTCAAACAGCTCCCCGCCGGACACGTGCTCTAGCACCAGATACCTGTACAGGAAGTGTTTGGGTAAATCACCAGTGAAGGGCAGAAACAGATCAGACAGCAGAAAGTGTGAAAATGATGTGTGTGCAGGCTGTAAAACCACTGATGAGGAGGTACGACTGAAAGTTCACGTGTTGCTGTAGAGTGTGAGCGGATTATCCACATGGTGGGATAAGGATTAAAATTAAATAAAAAAAAAAAAAGATGGGTGCATTTTTTTAAGCACGTTTAAACCAGTTAGTTTACAACTAACTGTCAGATAAGTGCTGTACAGTAGGACATTCTCCCCTGATAGTAGTTTGGTAGAAATGCTCAAAAACATGCAGTACTTAGATAAAAATACTTGTAGATACGTGTCCCCAGAGATTAAACCGATTCATCATAGGAAATCCTGTTTTCTTCTGAACGAGAGAGGCATTAATGCAATAATTGGGATATAAACTACAGAGTATTAGGCTGCGACATACTGAAGTTACCACAGTACATTGATGCATTGGAAGAAATCCCCAGGAAAATCCTCAGCTCGTACTGGTTTGTGTGTTAGTGGTTTAAAGCCTCTTTGTTCATTTATCTCGGAGACATCGCTGATCCTCGCTCAGCGTGGAGAGCGGCTCCTCCTGCAGCTCGGCCTGATTTACGAGCAGATTAAGGGATCTACCCAAGCGCTAACCTGTCACAGCTGTTTAAATTACAAACGTGTTCACGTGCGAGTTGCGAGTGTGAACATTTCTGCATCTGATGACCGACCGTCCCCATCTTCACAACATAAAGGAAACAAATTCCTGCTCGCCGTGACAGCGCCGCCTTTATCAATTATTGAACAGCACATTAAGCCGTGCCAGTGGAGCAGAGCTGCCACATGCGGCAGATTAATGTGTGCAATAAAACATGAATATACATTAAGGCTCCACGTTGTAGGAGGCAGGTTCAAGTGAGAGGAACCAAACAAACATTTCACGCTTTAAGAAAAGTTCACAAACTGCTACATTACTACATTAACTACGAGGTACTAAGGATAAGGTCACAGTCACTGAAATCTTCAGCCAGGTGCCCATAGCAACAATGGAACCATTATTATAATATACTGTATTTTCTTGTGGACGGACAGTTACAAACAGAGGAGACTTTTTAACTGATAGAACATCAAGTTTAAAACCACATAAGCCTTTGATAAGTCTCAGAGAAATGATGGAGAACATACGGAGCACAAGCAAAGAAGAACTGAAGACTTTCCTGTTCTACATTACAAAGGGATGTTTGAGTGACCAGGAGAAACAGGAGGAAACTAAACTCAAACGGTGTCAGGTTCAAGCTCATTAAGTGTAAGCAGCAAAGCTTCATGTACTCACAGGTATTTCTTGTTTTCGTAGACGTCGTGCAGCTTTAAAACGTGGGGGTGTTCGATGAGTTTCAGAATGGCTATCTCCCGCTCCACCTGCACAGGAACACACACACACACACACACACACACACACACACACACACACACACACACACACGGGTGAGAGTGAAAAGAAAACATTAGTTACACAAACAGGAGGAACAGATGATCCTCTGTTACTGCAAACATGGAAAAAGTCTAATGTTCATCATGTGGTCAGACTCACGCCACAAGCTGCAGCCTGGATGAAAAACGGAAACACACACACACACACACACACCTGTTGCATTGGTTACATTAGTCACAGCAAGTGGCTCGAGGCTGTTTTGACATCACATTGTCCGACACTCGCTGAAAGAAAAACCTTTAACCTTTGGATCGTGGTCATGTGTGAAACCTGACAGTCTGTTGCTGACAGTTTGTCGTGTCTGACACTTTAACACAAATGTCAACACTTCACAGCTGGATAATCAAAAAGAGAAAAAAAAATCTGCCACTCGCTGTGACAGCAAATAGAAACTGTCCTTACATCAGTGTCAGCATCACAAAACACCAAATTACAGAATCCAGGAAGAGCCATGGAGGAGAAATCTAAAATGTGTTACGTTGATTTATTGCTAGTTGTTTCCAGTGCGAGTCATGTTCAGGGTGTTTCTCCCCCATCAGTTCAAACTATTAAAACTAAAGAAAATAAGAGCTTCTGCTGCTTCAGCACACAGGGCGGCATCTGAACATCTCACTCTAAAAAGGTTCAAAAAAGTCACTAAATGTGTGACTTCAGTTGGGGGATGTGTACACACACTGAGATCTCATCCAAATTTAATGGGAACGTGCAGATGGGACCGAAGTAGAAGTTTCACATTTAAATGAGAAGCCGTATGTTTAGTGATGACCAAACTCTACATTCCAGCATAAGAACCTGTTGGCATCATCAGGATCTGGACCTGCTTTGCTGCTTCTGGACCAGGACGACTTCCCATCATTGATGGAAGTCATAATGCCAGTAATAATTTGAACACCTTCTCAAACAAATGTAAAGCAACTATGATTTGTCCAACACCAATGCTCCACGGAGGCACTGTCACAGCCTCATGGGAGCTGGAGCTGTTACTAATAAAACAAAAAGCTCTGTTTAAATGATGAAGTGCTCAAGTATGAGCGTGGACATAAAGACATGTATCATGTTTTTAGAATCTATTTGTTCTTTTACTCGTCCATCTTCCTGTCCCTGATCCGACCTTTGATGAGAGACTCATTGTGGACTCTTTCCACCATCTGTGTGCAGCACTCAACCACCTGCCTGACACACAGTTATGACCGGGCTGTGTGTCAATATGTGAAGCTGCACAGCAGGCTCCTTGTAATCTCATCATCATCGTCATCGTCGTCGTCGTCACTCAGACATGTGCCGGCTGCTCCCTGACGCAATATGACACGAATATGGCTGCGTCTCTTTGTGCTCAATTGCATTTGCATAAACTGAGCTTCCATCACCAGGCCTGTGCCCAGTAGGTCTATTCATCAATCCAACCATGGGCCTTGAGTTCTGGCTTGTGGTTTGGCTTTAGAGGGCTTGGAGCCACAGTCAGACCGTTTTGAGAGATGGACTAAGAAAAACAACAAATCATGATTTTCTGTCATATACCAGCATCACATTTTTGCCAGCAGCTCGCTTCAGCAGCAGCTGCGGGCGAGTGTCCTGAAACGGTGCAGAGGTGTATGAAATATTTGGACATACAAATGCAGCCTGGAGCTGTTTCAGTGCTAACCTGCCTGCTGTGCTCTGGATTTACAGCCAGTTGACACCTACACAGGCTGCGGGGTGAACTCAGTTTAGTAGCAGTTTGTCTGCAGACGTGTTCGCTGAACTCATTTTGTTCAGTGTGGTTTTGTTAATAAATGGTCAAAGAGACACAGAGAAGCTGCCGAATCAGGCTTTTTAAAGCACAAAGAATAAAATGTTTCAGCCAGTGATTCACTCAAGGCTTCTTTCTTAAAACTATTACTGTATGAACCAAGGGACCACAGGGAGAACACGTCCACACAGTGATATTACCCAAAACAAAAAATTGGATTTAAATAATTTCCCCCAAAAATAATAATCTAAACAGGACTCAGGGCTAAACAGGACTCAGGGTGGGTGCCACAAAGTGAACTTAGAATCTGCAGTACTGCTACTTTACCTGATTGGCCGTATAAGGTAATTAGTTTTGCAGTTTTTTCTTGTTTAATACTGTTTGTTGCGTCTTATGTACAGTTACCTTGAGTGAAAATCTCTTCATATTTTTAATTTTACTGCAGTAAGAAAGTGATAAGATCATTAGTTCCATATGTATCCCATTAATAAAGTTTCTGCATAAATGTAAAATGTCCAGTTTTTAACTTAGTTTAATTCATGTACAGATTAATGCAGAGAACCACTTCAAAAACCTGATTTCTCACTAACACATGTTGGTGTGAAAGAATCAATGAGGGGAAACCGTGGTGGAGTCAGTGGGGATCTAAAGCACAGGTAATCAAACTAATCCTGTGCCGATAGAACCTATTGATTTCAGATCCTCATCACTGACAAGCTGTAAGCTGTGAAAAACACAAACCCTACCAATCCCCTGTCAGTCGTCGCCCACTAAGTGCTCATTTGATTCTCTGGGCTCTTTTTTCTCGTCCTTTTGTGGACTAACTAGCTCAAAGTCTAAATCACACTCTCCGTCCTTGCTTGGGAGCGATGTGACAGGTCCATGAGGCCATACGCAGGCCAGAAAACACCAGAGGATAAAATCTAATTTCCATCAAAGCCAACGGTCTTCAAAGGTGTGGCTGAGGAAGCAAATAAATAATACAAGAAGTCACTTTAATCTTCAGCCCAGTAGTCTCCCAGATCACACTGTCACACCAACCAGTCACTCACTAAAAAGCCTGCAATTACTCCAAAATGCTCCAGAGTGCTGACTTGAATTAGCTGGAAGAGGGATCATCTTTCACCTTAACTAGCTTCTTTCCAAAATCTAGAATAGAATTTAAAACCCTGCTTCTTACATATAAAGCTCTGAATGGTCAGGCTCCATCATATATAGAAGACCTCATAGCACCATATCATCCCAGTAGACCGGCACATGTGGCAGGGCATCCAGGCGATCACGAACTACAAGACAACTTCACCTGATTGTGACTGCGACGCCTCCCTCCCAGATGCGCTGAACCACTTCTACACCCGGTTTGAGGCACAGAACAACGGGAAGGCGAGGAAGTCCACTCCTCCTCCCAGTGACCAGGTGCTCTGTCTAACCACAGCTGAAGTGAGGAAAACTCTATGCAGAGTTAACCCACGGAAGTCTGCTGGACCAGACAACATTCCTGGCAGAGTGCTCAGGGAGTGCGCAGAACAGCTAGCGGATGTCTTCACAGACATCTTCAACATCTCCCTGAGCAGCAACGTTGTTCCTACGTGCCCCAAGGCAACGACCATCGTGCCTGTGCCTAAGAAGTCTACTGTCTCCTGCCTCAATGACTACCGTCCCGTCGCGCTCACACCCATCGTGATGAAGTGCTTTGAGAGGCTCGTCATGAGGCACATTAAGACCCAACTCACAACCTCCCTGGACCCCATGCAGTTTGCGTATCGTCCAAATCGTTCCACGGACGATGCCATCTCCACGACCCTCCATCTGGCCCTCACCCACCTGGACAGTAAGGACTCATACGTACGAATGCTGTTCATTGACTTCAGCTCAGCATTCAACACAATCATCCCTCAGCACCTGACCGAGAAATTGAGCATACTGGGCCTGAACACCTCCCTCTGCAACTGGATTCTGGACTTCCTGACTGGGAGACCCCAGTCAGTCCGGATCGGGAACAACATCTCCAGCACCACCACACTGAGCACTGGAGCCCCTCAGGGGTGTGTGCTCAGCCCTCTGCTGTTCACTCTGCTGACGCACGACTGTGTAGCAATGCACAGCTCAAACCACATAGTCAAGTTTGCTGATGACACGACCGTGGTGGGTCTAATCAGCAAGAACGACGAGTCAGTTTACAGAGAGGAGGTGCAACGGTTAACAGCCTGGTGTGGAGCAAACAACCTGTCTCTGAACGTTGACAAAACTAAAGAGATGGTTGTGGACTTCAGGAGAGCACAGAGCGACCATTCTCCATTGATCATCGATGGATCCTCAGTGGAGATAGTCAAGAGCACCAAATTCCTTGGTGTTCATCTGGCGGACAACCTCACCTGGTCAGTCAACACCAGCTCCATCACCAAGAAGGCCCAGCAGCGTCTCTACTTCCTGAGAAGGCTGAGGAAAGCCCATCTCCCTCCCCCCATCCTGGCCATGTTCTACAGAGGGACCATTGAGAGCATCCTGAGCAGCTGCATCACTGCCTGGTTTGGGAACTGCACCGTCTCGGATCGCAAGACCCTACAGAGGATAGTGAGGACAGCTGAGAAGATCATCGGAGTCTCTCTGCCCTCTATTATGCACATTTACACCACACGCTGCATCCGCAAAGCCAACAGCATTGTGGACAACCCCACACACCCATCACACACACTCTTCACACTCCTGCCATCAGGAAAGAGGTTCCAAAGCATTCGGGCCACCACATCCAGACTATGCAACAGTTTTTTCCCACAAGCCATCAGGCTCCTCAACACACAGAACTGAAATAGAACTTAAACACACTGCAAACCGAACTCAGCACATTCTCATCACTCACTACTCATCTCATTCCACCACCACTTATTTATTATTTATTTACTTTTATCATTCTACATTTACTGCACTACACTGGTTACTTGCTGTTTTTTTTGCACATTCCAATGCAATTGCACTTTTTTTACATGCTGGACATTTAAATGCACTATACCGTTTACATGCTGCTCTTTTTTTTTTTTTTTTTTACACCCCTAGCACACTTAACTGTACTGTACTGTACTGTAAAATAGTATACAGTAGGTTTACTGGTCGGCACTGTCTTGGGTCTTGTGTCCTGTCCTGTGTTACTTGTGTTGTCTGTCTACACTGTCTGTCTGTACTGTTTTTTCGTCTGCACTGTTTGCACTTGGTTGCACTCGATGCACTTTATTATAGCTTGTGTTGTTTGTAGCACCTTGGTTCTTGGAGGAACGTTATCTCGTTTCTACTGTGTACTGTGAACCACTGTGTATAGTAGAAATGACAATAAAAGCCACTTGACTTGACTTGACTTGACCACTTCGCTCTCAGAATGCAGGCCTACTTGTGGTTCCCAGAATTTCCAAAGGTAGAATGGGAGGTAAAGCCTTTAGCTATCAAGCTCCTCTACTGTGGAACAAGCTCCCAGTTCAGATTCAGGAAGCAGACACCCTGTCTACTTTTAAGTACAGGCTTAAAACCTTCCTCTTTAATAAAGCTTATAGTTATTATAGTCATGCTGCTATAGGCTTAGACTGCTGAGGGACCCACCCCCCGATGCAACCAGTCAAGGCAGATGGCCACCCACCCTGAGCCTGGTTCTGCTGGAGGTTTTTTCCGTTAAAGGGAGTTTGAAACGACTTTGTTGTGAATTGGTGCCATATAAATAAAGATGAATTTAAATTGAATTGATTTATGGATTTAATGTTGCTACTGATACTACAGTAGTTTAAAATCCTTTTTTTTTCTCATCCAGCCAAACTGAGCAATCAGGGGAGAAAGGCCTTGGTAAGACAGGTGACCAAGAACCCAGGGTTCACTCTGACTGAGCTCCAGAGATCTTGTGTGGAAATGGGACAAAGTTCCAGAAGGACAAACCATCACGGCAGCCTTTCACCAAACTGGGCTTTATGGCAGAGCAGCCAGACAGAAGCCGCTCCTCAGTCCAAACACATGAAACCCTGCTTAGAGTTTTCAGAGGAACATCTGAAGGACTCTGACTGTGAGGAACAAGATTCTCTGTACTAAGTACTAAGTTAAGGGTCTGAATACAAACATTTCTAAAGTTCAGTTTTCACTTAAAAACACCATTTCCCATGGACATCACACCATTTAATGAGGAACTGAATAAAGCTGATGCTAATGAAACAAAGTCCAGCCCAGGCATGAAGTAATGATTACAGCTCTCCGCAGGAACATTTGGGAATTTTTAAAGTGTTTGTGATTTTAACCTATAAAGTGAACCATAAAGTTTGCAGCACCTGAAGAGGCCCAAGTTGGTAAAAATTCATTTGAAAAACAACAGAGATTTCTGAGGCAAAGCAGTGGATCACATTTATACATTACATGTATTTTATTCTGTGTTTTTAAGAACAAGTTTATTTTAATGCCATTTTATTGTTGATGAGTAAAGAGTGGTTGTAGTTTTTATGAGCTACCGGATATCGGAGTTTCCCCTAAGGGATGAATTAAGATCAATCCATCTACTGACATGTTGGCTGTACTCATATCATACTCAAAGTGCCAAATCCCTATTTGTCCAACAAGGATCCAGGATTTTATGTTACTTGACCTCGTGCACATTGATGAGCTGTTCCAAAATGTTTGACTATGGTTAGTTCTGTCAGACTAGATGAAGAACAGCCGTTTGTCCTTAACTATGAATTGATGCAATGTTGAAATCATGTATTTATAATATTTTTTTTTTCTTTCACTGGTGTTTTCATATAATTCATTTTCATTCAGGGCTGTGAAGTCAAATCGTCACATCGTCAGGAAGAAGCAGTCAAATACTCGCTCTTCAGCTCGGATGTTGTCTGCTTTAGGTAATTATTTGTCCTCAGGCTTGAACTCTGTGACATAACTGCATACAACTACACCATTCCCAGACGTCACGCTTTCCCCTCTTCAGGTGAACACATGCTGCCTCGTGTCTGGGTCGGATGCAGGTGCAGCACATCAGCCCCTCCTCCTGCTATCAGGTCTAATTAGCCTCATTTCCATCTCCTCACACCATCGTGCACACACAGCGTAGCATGGCAGAGGCTAATTAAACACATGTACAAGGTAAACACACATGCAGCCCCCTGCCCTCTCTGTGCGAGCAGGGACACTGGCATTTATTAAGCTCAATTATGATCCATATGTTTTTTTTAATACATAGTAATAATGTGTGTGGGTGTGCAGAAGAAGCTGCTGGGGTGGGAGAAACTAATATAGGCCCCTTTCACACTGCTTTATTTATAATTTAGTAATGTGACAGGCATAATCGACATCCACAGGGACATCTGACGAGTGTTATCAGCACAGCACCAGAAGTTAATTTCACAACTGCGTTTGATTTGTTTAATACAAATATAAGGGGAGGACAGAAGAGGGCCGAGAGCAAAACCCTGAGGTCCTCCATGCTGATAGGTAGGGTTTTAGCTTAGGAAGGGCGTGTGCAGAGATGCCAAGTTTGTTGTTTGTATGTTAGTCTAAGAACATTCAATCATCTCTGGCGTCAAAAGCCAAACTGAGATGCAGTAAGATAAGCACAGAGGTGGAATCCAAGTCCATATTAAGCAGAATACTACCACTTTACCTATTTTACTTAAGAAAAAGCCTCATAAAATCATGAACTGTGAAGCTCATGAGTGGATTGACAAAGGCAGCCTATGGTGGACCAGTCATGGGTAACTAGTTAGGGTCAGTTCTGCCTATTAGGGCAAATCGCATTTTTCCTTCCACATACATAAGACTGAATGTGTGACTCTAATCATTCACATGATGCACAACAACTCTCCTCGAGGCGGAATCTTCCTGAAGGCGTGCAAGATGACCAAAGCCACACCCTGACTTGACTCTGGTCTTTACCTTGAAACCAACACTGCTATATTTTGTATAGCAGTTATATACTGTACGTCTCTACCGTTGGGATGTGGCCAGTTGTGTGAAAGCTGTGTAGAAAGAAGGATTCTGCAGACATCACTCAGCGTAATGTCAATAAGTAAAGCTATCATAAAGAAGAGTCAACACAATGGAATAATGCAGGGATCTCTGTCTAAAAGGTGGTGGTTCCACAGCTGGACAATGGTGAAATGGTTTTAAAACTTCTACAGTGAATAAAAATGAAGGACTGGTTCAGCTTTGGTTTCAGTGACCGTCACCTCCAGTCACACTTTAAATCTAGGCAGCAGCCGCCAGATGTGGTCTGGGTTACTGCGATCACGGTTCTGTACCCAACCCACCCCACCCCCACCCCATTGAGCCAAATTTGCAGAAATCTCTTAGACACTGTCATTAAAAAGGCATTAACATCTCAGCTTTTATCAAGTCATGCATAAAGAGAGACTACAAGGGTTAAAGAAGTGCGTGCTTTAGATTATGCATGCTTAGTATGTTCATATAAGGTCATTATTGCCTATGAATATGTAAATATGTTGGGCCAATATTGGAATGGGTTCTGCACACAGCCAGAGAGAGTCAGGGTTTTTCGACTGTAACCGAGCACAGATAGTGAACAAAGCCATTCTGCTTATTTTGTGCAAATCCTCAAAATAATAGTTATTAAATCTTACTTTACCATATTGACAGAGTTATCTATTAAATATGTGTGTGTTTAATGTTAATTTAACATCAACAGCTGTTTCTGTTAACATTTTTGCCTGAAGTAGAAAATCATGACATCTATTCAGTAATTGTAGTGTCTGCTTTAAAAATAAGTGAAAACACAAAAGCCTGAGAACATAAAGCCTCCGCACCTCACAGGTTTAACACTCAGCTCTTGTATAGACAGGAGTTAGAGTTCCAGCTCCTTGAGTTAATCTGGGTCTCAGAGGTGTAAATGTGTTGATTAAACCTCTTTTCTGAGCTGGAACAGGAAATCTGTATCCATCACGTTGCTCTTTATATGCCGGGTCGGCTGATAGCTCTGCTCCCCAAGGTGCTGAGGTGAGCAGGAGGCAGCGAGGTGGAATGGAAGAGGAAGATCTCAGAGAGCTGGAGGAGATCAGACAGGTATGAGGGGGCGACTGTGTGAATGGCCTTGAAGGTGCACAGGAGGATTTGGAATTCTATTCAGTATTTAACCGGGAGCCAGTGGAGTTGCTGCAGGAAAGGGATGATGTGATAAGATGAGGACGTCTTGGCGTCACTGTGTGGCTTAGGGGGGTGGTAAATTGTAGCAACAATGGTGGGAGTGGGTCCCGTTTCAACACCATACATTCCTATGAAGTGTAGGCTGCCACAGACACTGGCAGGACTTTCTATTTCTGACGATTAATTACCGTGAGACCTCTTGTGTGTGAGCCACAGGGTTGACAGTAAACAAAACCTGGAAGAGTAGAGTCATTAAGTTGGTGAAAGTCACTGGGCTGTTGCCATGTTTCTCTGAGCAGCAATGACTTCATGACTTTCTTTATGAATAAAATTGTAGCTATTAGAGAACGAATTCACCAGATCCTCCCCCCAAATATTACAGATCTTCATGTACAGCAGTGCTAGAGTCATCGATAAGGCCCCACTCCCTGTTAGACTGCTTTTTACCCATAGATCTCTCTGAGCTAACTTCAATTATTACCTCATCTAAACCAACAACCTGTCTGCTAGACCCTATTCCAACTAAGCTGCTCAAGGAAGCTTTACCCTTAATAGATACGTTCATATTAGATATCATCAATCTATCTTTAGAAACAGGCTATGTACCACAGGCCTATAAGGTAGCTGTAATTAAACCATTACTTAAAAAACCCTGTCTTGACCCAGGTGTTTTAGCCAATTACAGACCAATATCTAATCTCCCCTTTATTTCTAAAATAATTAAAAAAGTAGTCGCAAAACAATTATGTGATCACCTTCATAGGAATAATTTGTATGAAGACTTTCAGTCAGGATTTAGAGTTCATCATAGTACAGAAACAGCACTGGTAAAAGTCACCAACGATCTTTTCATGGCCTCAGATACTGGACTCATCTCTATACTTGTTCTGTTAGATCTTAGTGCTGCATTTGATACCATTGATCATAACATTTTATTACAGAGACTGGAACATGAAATTGGGATTAAAGGAACTGAACTAGGTTGGTTTAAATCTTATCTGTCTGATAGATTTTGATTTGTTCATGTTAATGATGAATCCTCCATGCACACAAAGGTTAGCTATGGAGTTCCACAAGGCTCTGTGTTAAGACCAATACTTTATATGTCTCTTTTAGGCAACATTATTAGAAAACACTACATACATTTCCACTGCTATGCTGATGATACCCACCTATATTTATCTATGGAACCAGGTGATGGCCTGGATAAAGGCCCGGATGTCCCACAATTTTTTACTTCTAAAAGCTGAAGTCATACATAGTATTTGGACCTACAAATCTCAGAAATATGCTGTCTTACCATATCATTAGTCTAGATGGCATAAGTCTGGCCTCCAGTACTACTGCAAGGAACCTTGGAGTTATTTTTGACCAGGATTTGTCCTTTACCTCACGTATAAAACAAATTCACACATTTAATTCGGGCTAAATCCTGCCATCTTGTTTAGTTACTTTGTGAACTGTCCCCATGATGCTGCTCTCCTTATCTGTCAGAAGTCCCTCAAATAATGCTGCAACTGCGGCACAGATGGTGGAGAAAGCCAGTTTGTTTTTTATGAATTGAGAAATGTGACACCAGTGGACTTATGCTTCACTGCATGCAAACAAAACACAACTTAGAACCGAAAAGTCTTGGTGATAAAACCATGGGCAGACGATGTGAAATCAATTCATCACGACAGCAGCGGTCAGATGGCGTGGAGAGCCGGGTCAGGTGGGATGTGCACAGACTTGTACCCTTCACTGGAGAAATTTCTGGCACATGAGCGGCAATGACTCAAAGCTAAGCGTGAAATCAGACAGCTGGGAAAGATTGATGTGACCTATCTGTGAAGATCTTCCATATGGTCAGTGAATCAGGACTTGCAGCACCAAATGTCTTAATTCAGAATGAGTCAAGTCTGCGACACAGCTCAGAAACACACTGAGACACTTTCAGAGGAGAGCAATGCACAACGAATGGAAACCACATAGACAATCGCCCGATTCTGTGACCACTGGGTCACAGAAACCCAGATTCTGTTGGGACAGACAACATTTAGTCACTGATGTCCCCACATGCTCTTAAGGACGATGTCTTAAATTGAAAGTTCCATTGCGAGTCTGAAAACAGCTTGGAAATAATCTGTTGTGTCTGCCTGTCTTTCCCTCACACACACTCACACACACACTAACTTTAAAGTTAGGGAGCTGCATCCTTGATCTCTATCACTATGCACATATTGTACAGGACGGTGTTGGAGCGTTTAGCGCTGATGCCGCACAGCTAGACAGTTCACGTCCCCAACCGGCTGTTTCCTTTGTGTTTGTGTGGAGTTTGCATGTTCTCACTGTGCCTGCTTGCGTTTCTTCCCACAGTCCAAGCACATGTATGTTAGGTTAACTGCTGACTCTAAATTGCCTGTAGGTGTGAATGTGAGTGTGAATGATCTTCTGTGCGTGTATGTTTCTCTGGGTTGGCTCTGAGACGGACTGGAGACCTGTCCTGGGTGGGACCCTAAGGTGTAACTGAAACAAGGCTTTATTTGCGAAGCCTTGGAAAAACGTACCTTCAAAGAAACAAACATTTCCTCAGACTTTTGTACTTAGGAGATTTCTGCTGCTCCAACTATGAGTCACTAAGCTTTGAGGAAAACGCCCAACACAAAAGTATCCTCTCAAACTTCTTGAATGCATTGGCTTGGAGTGTGTCATGGTCCCTGGAAGCCAAAGATCACAGATTGACAGCTGAACAGCAACAGTGTTGGTAGGATGCTTATTGAGTTTTCCAGTAAAGCCAGTGTTCAGTCCCTGGCGAGTCTCACTTCACGTCCTAGTGATACCAATTTCCCTCCAGCCACTGAGGGGCTCACAGCCCCTGACTCACACCAACACTCTCCTCCAGTAGATGCGTCCATGCGTGCTGGTTCCCCTAATGAATTGCGACGATTGACTCTGGGAACAGCGCGCTGCTTCCAAATCTCTATTTAATTGAAACACGGTACAGAGCTGAGGGGCACGAGGGGTGATAAATTGGAACAGCCGCTCGGTAATCAAACCGCCATCTGCTGCAATGACATCTGGGTAATCCTGGAAGAGCGGAGGATAAGGGCCCAGCTCCGGCCTCGAATCACAATCAGACAGCGGCGATGCAATTCCACCAACGCTGCGTTGCGTTTATGTTTACTGCGTTCATGTGATTTGGCAAAAGAGACAGAAGGTCCAGGGATTTCAGGAAACAACACCAGAAAAAAAAAGGAAAAGGAAAAGAGAAGAAAAGAGGATTCAAGCCAAAACAAGACAGGAAAAAGAGAAAGAAAGGAGACAAAGGTAAAAGAGAGAGAGAGGAGCAGGGAATCACAGGACAAGAAAGTGAGGGGTAGAAAGGAAAGAGCAGAATAGAGGCGATGAGAAATGGAAAGTGTTGGGAGGAAGAAAAAGATAAAGGAAGAGGAAGTGAATGTAGCTTCTCAGCTCATCCTGTTGTGGTCGCCGCCACAGACAATCACATGTTGGGACGCAGAGACAGCTCTAGACATTTTGGTGCCCAAGACCAGATTATGTGAAGATTGAAATCTTTCAACCTTCGGATAATCAAACCTGGATGACATAGGCGAGATCATGGTTTGGATGGATCACAGTAGAAATATGCTGGAACTCTTAACACTCTTGCTGCTGTACCGAAGCCCGATGGTGTTTCTGTGGCTGTTTACATGAACTGCTGACATTAAGAAGTTCAGCAGGTCAACAAACATGAGCCGTCATCATCACACAGCCAGAACTGTTCAAAGACAGATTATTACACCAAGTTTACACACTTCCTTCTTCAGTCACTTGCAGTTTTCCGATAATTGAAACTGTACGATTGTTGTTTTCTACTGTTACACTGAGTATTTATGATCGAATTGCTAAAGCTATTGATTAAATTCAGATTTAAGTTCACAGTCAGTTCCGTTACTTGTTATTTTAATTGTAATTGCTGTGATAATTACTAATATAAAACAAGCACGGATGTGGTAACTCATCCTCCCTACAGCAGCACCAGGTGTGAGACCAAACACACACACACACACACACACACACTTCATGCTGCAGAAGCACTAGACAGAATCAACACAGTGAAGTCGGTATTGACACCATTAACACAAGCAGTCAGTCGTTGTGAAGATGAAATGAGTCCGGTCAGGCATGAGAGGGCCGCGTTCGACCTCCGAAGAGCTCAGACACACAATCTGCTGCACTTCAAGTGGAAAAAGAGATTTAATCTTACACACACACACACACACACACACTTTCCTACATGCTGGACCTACACTTTCATGCTCACCACACAAGTGTTCCCTCAGGGCCACAGACACACACAAACAAACACACACACACAAACACACACACACACACACACACCATTGTTTAAACCGTTTAAAACGCTTTGATTGTAATTATTTGCAAAGTACAAGTGACGTTCAGAGGACAATACACAAATAAGCAATAATTCAATATATATGTGTGATTACAGTCAAACTGATCAATGCTGAATGACATATCTCTGTGTAATGTTTTGGTGATGGTCGCAAATCTATTTTGAACAGTACCGATTATATTAATTATGGCAAAATGTAGAGTAACTAATAAAAACGAAGGGTCAAAGGTCACTGTTGTATAGGTGGAGCCGATTCTAACCACTTTATGTGGCAACACAGAACACATTAGCTTTGGTTAGTATATGTATTATTTATTATATTTATTATATATTATGTTTTCGCAACTCAATTCTCGTTTTTCATTGTGCATTCTGTATTTGTTCATTTTTATAGTGTGATGCTGTGTGAGACTCCGCTCCTGCTAAGCTGTAGCTGTCCTGTCTGTTAGCTGCTCAAACTGCAGTAGCTGCTCAGCCTCCTCCACCTGTGCTTCCTCTAACGACACCTCACATCAGCGGCCGTGAGGCTCTGCTGGAAATGCCAGGTTTGACAACTGTGTGCCAGGCGGGGTGACGCCACCGCCCATGTAAGGTGCTGGTATCTGAAGCAACACTGGAAATGTCAGGCTGCTCATCTCAGCAGGAATCTCTCTGACACACACACACACACACACACACACACACACACACACAGAGCTTGAAAGAACATGCACAGTATTTTGACTGTGTGCATCATTCTGTGTCCAAAATGACAAATAGTAAATGTAAAAAGAAGGAAACTTCTTTTAGAACCTTTTCATGCTTAAGGCTAAAAGACTATAATAAACAAACAAAATACATTTCTTACACTGCATTTCACCTTCCCCCACCAATATTTCAGTCAATCCAAAAGCATTTTACCTGTCAGGACCTGAAAACATCCAGCTTTAATAGGAAAAGCACACAAATGCTGCTCCAGATCTTAAGTGGACATCCACACGAAGGCATTTGATTTCAACGTCTTAACCTTTACACTTTCATCATCTTTGTAACCATAAATAAAATGCTTCTGTGCCCTAAACCACACACAACTGTAAAGATGAACTCACGTCTGCAGTGTCACAGTCTTGTTGTCTGTATCCTCCTCAACCACCTGCTTGTTTTTTCATTCATTTCAGTGAAAGACAATTCACGCTGTGAGCGTTCTCCCTTAAAAGCAATTTGCAATTGCAGTTTAGTTGCACTGGAATGTAAATTTAAGGAGTAAGAGGTAATTAGCAGCATGTCAATCTGAAGTTCGGTTGCTCCACCGCTTCAATCCAGACTGAAGTGTGTAAATTTATATTTCCCAATAGATGTTTTTAATGAATGCTTAACACTAACAATTAACACTTTGAGAAATATTTGATGCTATTTTTATAGCACAGGATTCAAAATCTGACAACACAGAGGACATGAAATTTGATATTATTTTGGGACAAACAGTGTTGGTCAGTTTACAGCTCATTCACGTTTCCGTCAGGCTGCTGATTGGTTGGCTGGTAGTGCTCACGTGCGCTCACACATACACACACACACACACACTCTGAGCACAGTCAGTGTTGGATTATTGTAATGCTTACAACACTCACTGTTGTGCAACAAACAGTGTCTCCTCTGTCACAGCCTTGCAACATGTCAGCCTTTGTCCATCTTTGTCAGTTCAATATAAACTCCAATGTTCATCAGAAACATAAAACACAACACGCCGCAGAGGAAACACTGTCAGTCTTTTGTGTAGCCAATAGAAGAGCTTCAAGAAATGGATATAAACTGTACCAGCTGTGAATAAAGATCTGAAAAGAAAAACATGTATTTATATGATAATAATTCAAGTTCCTGTGTTAAGCGAACAGGGGAAATGTAAATGTGTGAACAGAGGATTCATTCATATGCAAAAACCTCAACAGAAACATCCGACGCTATGCAAAGTTTGTGATAAATGCAGCACAAAAATAAAACAATGAAGTAAAACCCTGGAGCTGCATGAAAATGTCAAAAAAAATGGGGGTCTTCAAAATGCCAGGGGCGGGGGATACATCATGTTTTAAACATGCTGCTCTACCAAATCCCGACAGGTGTTTTTTTAATATGTGGTTTTATGTGACTTGTTCCTCTGGATAGTGTGAAAACACAATGGGCATCACTTGAGCCAATGGCTGCCTGTTGCCATGACAACAGAGCCCTAGCATCTTCTAAAATAGGACTGAGGCAGAAAGGATTAGAGGGAGCTGCTGCTTGGGCAACCCCCCTAAACTCAGACAGACCTACAGGTCGAGGAAGGACTCAGCTCCACTGAAAAGACGACACAAACGGACGAGAAAAGGGGAAGAAACATTTTGCTGCGCATGAATCCTGATAATGACAAACTGATTTTGCTCAAATATTAGTATCTTGAATTAATTATAGTTACTAATATCAGAGCAAATATAAGAACCTACCTTTAACTGTTTAACTTTAATACCTTTAACTATTGCATCACTTAGTAGAGTTTGACAAATGTTTGCAAAAATGACAAAATGAGGTTTGTGAGGTGATATTCACCCCTTCATTAGGAAGCAATGAACAAAAAAAAGAAAAACATGCTTTGCTCCACCCTCGTATCTGATGGGTTGTGTCTTTCATTTTTGAAAAACAAAAATAATGAGCCAACAGAAAAGAGTAAAATTAGATCATAAGAAATTCAATGTAGCAGTAACACTGCTCCCTTTTAAAGAGCTGAAGCTTCTATAGCAACAATTTACAGGTTTTGCAAAGTTTAGCGCGCACACACACACACACACACACACACACACACACACACAGAAAACACAGGACCGTCTTACCTTCATAAGAACAGACTCGCTGAGCTTTTCTCTGTTGACAATCTTTATGGCAACTTTCTGACATGTGACACAGTGGATGCCCAGCTTCACCAGACCTGAAACACAAATTCACATCCAGTCAGAGTCCGTCAGCTTGACAGAGGTGCTGGTAACATTTTTCTTCTTTCGTTCTTTATTTTATTCAACTATATCTCTCTAACTCAGCAAGAAGAGCTTTTCAAGGTCTCATTCATTAATTTAATATTCAATTTTTACTTTATTGATAACTTTTCATTGTGTGTGTATGTTGTATCATTATGTGTAACAGTTACTCCAACACAAACATTTCCTTTCAGGGATTGATAAAATATCTACCGAGCTTATGTGATGGAGCTGAAACCACGGTACTGGACAGATGGTTGCATTAGAGCTCAGTGTAGAATCAAACTGTAAGGACTTTAAATATGACGTGGACAAATGTTTTGAATTATTCCAGCAAGCAAATACCATCACTACCATTTTTACTCTGTGGGCTGAATTAGTGAACAGGCCTTCAGAGGTCAGGGGGCCACAGCCTGTGTATGAGGTGCAGAATGTTTCTGGTTGGAAAGATTGATGAAATACACACGGTTTAACACAAACAACCAGAAAAGCAGAATTTCCTTCTGGGGCTCTGATAAAGGTCAGGACAGTCTATACTTCAAGGGAAATTTCTGCAGAGTCTGTTATCGCTCTCGGTTTGTCAGATTGCAGAACATAGAGCAGGTGGATTAATATGCAATCACTCGCACCGTGTAAATTCTGTACCAGCAGGTAAAACTGTGCCAGCACAGGGACATTTCTGAAAAGCAGGGAGAATTCTGAGAGCCGGATTCATTTGGGATCAGTTTCCAAGTGGGACAAATACCCAGATTTGCTAAGATTAATCTTTTATTTTATGAATTCATTCACATCATCTGTTTAGTGCCTGCTGCCTCTCTGACACAACAGACATGGGCAGAGAAAAAACTCCCCCTACATCCTGTCACTGTTCACTGGAGCACAGCATCAGAATCCATGTTAAAGAAGCTGAATGACTTGTGTGTAGCTGTCACTGCAAACTCCCCGCTGTACGTTGTTTGTCACTTTACAGGAGGATAAAAATGCAGACGACTTTCATTCTGCAACTCCCGAGTCTCCTTTCCGTTGTGCACTTTTGAGAGCTTACCTGACGTGAGCGGTCCGCCACAATGGCTCCATCCATCTCTGTCTAAGCTCTGACACCAGGGAGCATATTTTACTTTGTACTGACTCCACTGGAAATGCCACCTTGCATACGCACCTCTTCATTACTTCATACTGCACATATATTTCACAGACGATGAGCGCCTCGCTATTTGAAAGGCAATTTCCCGCGGGCCCTCGCAGGGAACTCGTAGCGCTGTGAGCAGCAGGGGTGTTTGGACCAATATGGCAGCCCGGGGGCTCTTTTAAGTCTCCAGTTAGAAGTGAAATGGCATTCTCGGCGACATTCACCGGGTTTCACTGATCTTGTTGTTAGAGCAGCTCAAGGACAGCTACAGCTGCTTACCATAACACAGGGCCGGGAAAGCCATGAAAGGCTGCTCTCTCTGTGTGTGTGTGTGTGTGTGTGTGTGCGTTACAAGTTCTGAGTGGTACTGAAAGGTAACACGGCCCTCTGAGGAAAAGTGGCACAAAAGAGAAGGAGCAAGAAGGTGGCTGAGCAGGAAATCCTGAAGAACCAGAGCTGAAGATCATCATGAATCGAATGGCTGAACATGATATTTAGAGGACAGACACAGTTAGAGAGCAGCTGGGGAGACGACCAACATGCGTCTCAGCAGAAACCAGTCAGAGCTAAGGTTTGACGGATCCGGTGGAACAAATGTCAGCTGTAAGAAATACATTTCAAGGTCAGTCATTCAGCTTTTCCAACTTTTTGGAGGAGCTTTTTGTGGATCCAGTTCATTACAGAATTGATTGGTGCAGCTTCAATTTCATTTTTTTAATGTCCAGTAACGAAACCAGTGTTGGGGAAGCAGCTTTTTCAGAATGGAAGAAGTTGAAGCACAACAAAGCTGCCAAAGTTAGAAATGTGGTTTAATTTAACCAAAGTTACTTGGAAAAATTTATCAATCAGAATTTATCAACTAACAATGTCGATGGGAATAGAAATGATAACAAAAACTAACGTTGGTCTAGTTCACTTGTCATACAAGCAGGAAAATCCCAATACACCAATAATCATTAGAATGTGGTTTTGTGACCATGTCCATCAAACAAGCCTGGTAACTCCTCTGATTCAACATCATCATAATGCAGATTCAGGTCCATAACATGGTAAACTATTATTCATTATTGATTTATTGTGCGAATGTTATGATTCATTTTGTTTCTGTGATTATCTGCAGGTCTGCTGCATCTTGCAGGTGAGGTGCGTTCAGGACACTGCATTGTGTGGGTCATCTATGTTTTCCTGGAAAAGATGTGATCGCGATAAAATATTGTGAACAAATGCTGATATTTTTACCAAATAACTGAACTGTTTACTGAATATGTACAGCTGCATGTAAATATGGTCAAATACACAGATGCTGTAAATACACAGTTGACACCAGTTTCGCCATCTAATCATGTTTAGCTTTCATGCAACAGGTTTTACACATAAAACCATTTGACCATATGTTCATACCAGGGTCTGTCTGTCCTACATCATCTGTTATCAGTTTGGTTTGTCAGACAGTTCTCAAGCAATCGTGGCGCAGACATTGACCCCTCCGATTGCCCAGCTCCTCAATTAAAAGAAATATAATAATAATAATAATAATAAAGTTAGATATGCACTGCTTTGGGAAAGACAAAAGAGTCCGCTCTAATGTCCAAATATAATATTTATCAAACAAGAAACCTGAGATCTGACGCACAGTGAAATAGATCTGTAGTTTTGTTGGTTGCTTCGTCACTGCAGATGTGCTGAATGTCACTCTGAGGCCGAGGAACGTTGAGATGGAGACGGACTGTGCTCGAGGTTCAGGTGTCACCAAAGTGAAGCAACATGTGACACTACGTACACATCAATTCGCACTCGACATACAGCAAACACAAAGGCAATATTAGTGATTGATGGCTTCACTGAGTCCCAGATGAAATAGAAAAGTCAGATTATGTACTCTAATGTTTCCACACACTGTTTCTGTGAGGAGGCCCAGCGAGGACTGGGAGGGTGATTTATCTCCACTAAAAACACATTTGTGCTCCAATAATCTCCTGCTCTCATAATTACTCCTGTGATACCAAAACGTGAGTGCGCTTTCTGAGCAGACAGCTACAATATGTTTCTGATCCAATCATAAAAACACTTGGACATTTTTCATTGTGTTTCCCAGTTATTACAACCATTACCTTGCTCAAAATTAGGTCCTAACGTAATAATCGCTGAAATTTTCACATCTAGAATCGTCTATTTTATTAGAAATAACTCAGTGAGTTCATGAAAGTCGGCAGATTGTGGCAGTGGCAGAGTTTCATGTGTCTGACAGTCAAACAATGAAATAATCAACACTACATTAATATTAACCCCTGAAAATTCACTCACCTCCTGAAATTTGTAGACAACATTCTCTTAATTATGTTTCTAATAAGTTGATGCAGTGTCAGGTACATTTGCAAAACGTTTGCAAAGATAATCACCGCTTTGCACCTACTGTGCAATGACATCTGTTTGTTGAAACCGAGCTGCTGATACTTTTGCTCTTTTTATTCTCCTTTAGGTTTATTTGTGGCCTCTCGCTTTAAGTGGTTTTGGAGGAGTTCAGTAGCAGGACTTTACCATGACATTAAGGTGTTTAAAGTAAATCCGTTTCTCTTGAAGTTTTTCTTTTACAGATGTTAAAGAACCAGCTCAGAGGATCAACAGTTCCCCAGCAGAGGCAGACGGCACTGATAAGAACGAACAGCTCTGACGACTGAAAGCTAATTTCACTTTGCACCAAACCAGCAGACATGTTCTTTTTTCAGCTCATCCAGCTGAATGTGATGACAAGACAAGCAACACATAGGGCAGGTTCACCGTGGACTGATTATAGACGTGTTGTCCTATAGACATGTGCTTGTTTTTTGCGTCCACTCACTTTGAGAACCCTCAGTATGAGGACTGTAAGGACCAGTTCCAGGTACTGCGGGTGGAAGCAGCTCACTGTATGTGCTGTCACACACTCAATGACTGAAAAACACAGCATCCATGCACACAGCCAATCCAACAAATGCTGGACCACTGAGTGTCGGCCCCAACAGGAACTGTACTAGAGAGACGTCCTAACGTGCAGATTTTAACTGTTTGGTAACCATAGAATCAAAAATTACGAGCTGGTTTAGGAAAAAGTTAAGTCGATGTCTCTTTACTAGAAGTGAATTACACAAACTTTCCAAAATCCTAAATAAACTCTGCTCATTTCAGAAACGCTGTTCTAAC
Source organism: Channa argus (assembly GCF_033026475.1). NCBI lineage: Eukaryota > Metazoa > Chordata > Actinopteri > Anabantiformes > Channidae > Channa > Channa argus. Next base: position 30,690,461 of record NC_090198.1, read on the forward strand.
CGTAGATCTTTTAACTGTTACAACAACAATTTAACAAGCATTTAACAGTCACTTCGAGGCTTTTGACACACCCTCACCTTAAAGCACTCACTACATACAGGCTGCAGTTAGCTGAGCAGCCACAACCAGCTTTGGAGACGCCGACTTGTTTTGGAGCAACTGAAAAATGAGCTTTGTTATTCTGAGTTGGATGGTGGATAAAACAGAGTCTGTGTCTGTGCTTTTTTTGACTAGTATTTCGCAAAAAGGACGTCTTTCTCAAATCAACTCTATTAATACTTCTCATCCGTCTGGAACTTATAACTGTTGTCATTTTTTGTCTCATTCCTGTATGTTTCAATGATATAATAATAATAATATCGTATAGGTCGAATACTGTAGCTTGGCATTATGAGAAGGGTATCCTCGGTTGCTAGGTAACCGGCATTAATGTTGATCGCAGGTGGTAAATTGAGTATTTATTTCACAACCTGAGATAAGACATTATTCCTGCAATTATATACATAATAGATCATGATACTGAAGCCTCACATGGTTCCTTAACGTTCAGGTCATGGGAAGCACCAATAATCTCAAAAGGTCACTGTGTGGACAGTAGATCAACACATTTATTCCGTTTCTCTTTGGAATGCGGATCTTGGAAAGCAAAGACCAATTTCTCTTTTTAAAAAGGAATCAACCTGACTCGACTAAGGAGCTTGCTGGGTTCACAGACCAGATGAGTCCCCATGGCTGCCCAGCTCTGCAGGATGTGACATCCAGGTCCTGAATTCCGTCTTTCTAAATATGTTTAGTATGTTTCTGGTCTAGCAGGGATAAAAAGTTTACCTCGATAGTTGAACTTCTTACAAAGAAGACCAGCAGGCTGGAGGTGTCAGGAATCTCCCTGAAAGGTTTCTCCTGTGATGTGACAAACATGAGTCCTGAAACTGGAGAGCAGGCTGCTATAGAGCTGGTGCAGTGTGTGAACGAACAGACAAAAGACAGAAAACCCTGAACAGATCCTGCAGAGCTCTGTGCTGCAGCCTAATCAGTGGTGACAGCTCTGGGTTGTGTGCTTTGACTGACCTTCACCACTCACGCACTTGCACCCCGAAATGTGACAAACAGTGCTCTCAGAGTGGACGGGCTGTCGTGTGCATCATCGGTTTTGGACATCAGCAGTGAAATGTGAAGGGAACCTCAAAATGTCAGCCATGAATGTGAGACGATCCAGTTGTGACACAGACTGAAAAACCCACCAGTGCTAGTTTAACACAGATCTATATAATGAATCCGTGTATGTGAAGGTGGAAGGCAACACACGAGCAGAGAAACATTTTGCATGCGTTTTATCCAAAGCGCTTTACAATGATGCTTCTCGCTCACCCATTCACACACACACACACACACACACACACACTGATGGTAGTGGCTGCCATGCGAGCTGCTCACCTGCCCCTTGGGGATCAGTGTTGTGCCCAAAGACAGTTGAGGTGGATCAGGAGTTTGTCATGGTCCCACCTGCCTCTTAAAAAACACATTTCTATTCAACCAAACTGCAACAGTAAACACAACTGCTAAGTGAGTTGTTACCATAGCAGCAATGTGTTGAAAACTAAGCTCAATGGCAACAAATACGTTGATACCGAACGCATCGATAACGTGCTGCCAGACAACATTTGCCTGATGAAGCTTGGTTAATGTCACCTCAGCCACAGAGTTTAATAATCCACCACCTTCCTCTAACCTTAACCAAAGTGTTGAAGTACCTTCAAGTAGCATAAAAATCTTAGTACATTTACTATAAAATCGTTTCTCTTAATGATCAACTTTACTTTCACATGGTCTTAATCAATATTTTAAAATCCACTTTCTATCTATCTATCTAGGTATTATCAGATTTTTATCTCTTATGTTCTTTTCCTCTCTCCTGACTTTTTTATTTAGCGAGTTTGTTTCCTTCACATTCCACTTACTGTCCTTTTACAGAGCGTTTCAACACATCTCCCAAGTTTCCTCAGAGGATGGAGAAGATTCAGTCATCATCCATGATCTACACATGTTGTTAGGTTACGTGATGACAGAGCGGCTATAAAACCACGTAGGTGGAGTTTGTTGATCTTCTAAGTAGTGTTTTTATTATTTTACTAGAATAAGTGCAGGACTGGTCACGTGCACAAAGAACGGCTGCTGAGCAGAGCCGAAGAAGCTCAGAGGGACGTGCTGGGAGATATCTTCTTTTCTGTGTTGGTTCTGTGAGGAATCTCTTCAATCATGCTGCGCTTAGGTCTCCTAGACCTGCAGGCCCCAGTCAGCCACCCACACACTCAGCCACTGGAGTGGAAGCGACCAGGGGAAGCCTGTGGTGCAGAGACTGGTCCTCTGAAGCACTTCAGGCAGAGACTTCTGACAGCCGAGGAACAGAGTCACTGGGTGAGTGTTGCATGTGAGAAAGAGTCTTTACAGCGGGCAGATAATAACCGTGCTGCAGCCGACTACGCATCAGTGACTTCAGGCCAAAAGAAAGAAGAGCAGGAGCCAGACAGGAGAGTTCCAGCTAATTAAACTATGAATAGGAACATGTTGGTTTCTGCTCGCTTCACATCAATGGAACTGCATGAGGTTTGTTACCACAAACAACAACTGTAACTGCAGGAAGTGTCAACTGAAGGAGTCGTCTGATCCACCACGACAGCTCAGGAATCCTCTGACATGCTCGGCGGGCTGCAAAGTCCTACACTAAAGAGCCCACCACCAGATGTTAGTAGAGAGACAGACGACAGGAATGAGGCGGAAAGGAAAACTGTAGCAACTAAACAGCAGATATGAAAATCCATTCTGTGTAACTGTCCTGGTTTAATAACTGCTTCCAACGATGAGCAACTGTGTTAGAAAGTGCAGCGTCTGAGTCTCTATCACAGTTTTACCACTAATAATTATTTTTTCAACTTGCTCGGTTCATATCTTAACTAGAATTCTGCATAACCTAATGTAATGATGTGTGTTTTCTTTGATAACAAGTCAAAGTTTGTGTGTATAACACTGCAAAAGGAGACTTTAGTTCCCAGCTTTCAAATCCTGCCGAATACAGAACGTTTAAAACACTGAGCAGTTTTAATAGTTTATGTTTAGATTCTGATTCAGTTTTCACTCCACCACCAACTACTTCGTACAACCAAAGTGGCGAACTTGCTTCTACTGAACCCGTGGTCATGTCAGCACAGACCAACTTTCTACAACTAAGTATCAGTTTTAGCTCATAATGACCTTTTAATCAGACAAGATCACAATTCATTTCTTTTCAGCTTAGTTGTACATTTAGGGCACAGGGGTTTTCTAACTGAAGACCACAACACAGACCAACAGTGTCAACAAATTACTTGAGAGGAAACTTTTGAAAGGGAATTCCTCCCACTTCAGAACAACAAAGAATGATGGAGTTTCCCGGCTGTCAGTGAGCCGTCTGTATCTGTCCGACAAGACTGATGAGCTGCTGCGTCTCACACTGGAATCAGACATGTCAGTCACCGTAGCTGAGCTCTGGCCTATTTACATCTTATTACAGACATGAGGAACATCCTTTTCATTCACTCTGCACACCCAGAGACAAGCTCTCACAACTAATGATGATGCGCACACACACACACACACACACCAGTCGATACATTTTTATTTCCCTGCCTACATATCAACCAAAAAGATATTGATTAATCCTCCATCAGCTCTGTAATTGCCCACTCTGCTGTCAGTCATTTGATGCCATGCCCCCCTGCTGCTCTGCAACATTGATTAACTGCTGCTGCTGGTTTCCCACTGAGGCTGAGCCGTCCCAGCACCGAGGCCTGGGAGACGTCGTGGCTGTCACGAGCTGCCCACCGAGGCTAATGGAATCACACGCAGGCAGAGATCGGCCAGAACATTGATTTCATACCATGAATTAAGCATCGCACAGTGTTCAGCCGCCCCGTTGTGGTTCCAGACCAGTGAAGAAATATTGAGTTTGAAATGGTCGAGGTTTGCTTGGACAGCTGTGTCGTTTTTTTAATACAGTTTCAAGACATGTCTTTTGATTGATGTTTGCAGTGAAGAAGCAGGACGTGTGAAGGTTTGTGGCCAGAGGCGCTTCACTCCCGTCAAGGCCTTTTTTCACTCTCTCTACTACAGTTCAGAGGGAAAAATGCTTCCATCTCCTCCCCTCAGCGTCTCTGACAGCTTCACTCTGCAGATGCAGATTGTTAAAACAACTCTGATGAACTAATAACCACTGATGTCTGCACATTAATGCATCAGTAGTTATATAAGTACAACAATTCCATACACAGGATATAAAGTTCTGAAATGCTTCTGTCACATAAGGCCTGAAAATTTCTTAATTTCCCTAATCATGAAACACATGGCAGCTTTCGTCAATTCGTCATTTTTTCTTCTATGGAAAAAATTATTGGAAAAACTATTTGGAGCAACTTAATATTTCTGAGTAGTCAACTTTAAAACCTTTGTTATTTAATGCCAGTAATTGAAGTGGATGGTAAATAAAAATACATGTATTTCTAGCAGAAACGTTATCGTAACTCAAAACACATGTTCTTGTTTTTAGAGAGTAGATCTGACTTGGTCATTGTTGCTAGTGTCCTCAAGACCAGAGACTTAAAAGGACATTTTTTACAGCACATACTTAGTACTTCAACTTGACTAGAGTCTCACTTCTACTTGCAGTGGAGTCATTTTAGACAATTACTGCATTTTTACTTCAGTATAGGTTGTGTGTACAAAAACAGGCCTTTGTTGATTAATTCACTAGAATCGAATTTTTCGATCGGGTTTTACAGTCTTACCTCGGTCATTTAGAGACATAAAAAAAGCAATGGAGCCAGCATGAGGCTAGTTTAACCCCACACTTCACCCTAAAAGCTGTGAATCTACGTTATTTATATGAACATAATGCTTCCTGCCTTCCTGCCAAATAGCTCCAACACCTCCAACTCCACAGCTTTTTAACTCTTTTAATTTGAATGTCAGTGTTAAAGTGTTTTGTAAATCCAGAAATATACCAGCTGTGTAGTCCCTTCTTTCTATAGCTTTGGATGAGTTTAGAACAATACAATCAGGGATGTGTGTCACCAAGCAGCAGCAGGAAGTATAATATTAATGTTCCTGTCGTAAAAACAGAAAATAACGTGATGAAAAACCCTCTTCTGTGACATGAGAGCCGCTGACCTGTTTTCAAAGCGCGGGAGCAGGAAGCAGTTCAATCGGCAGAGAGCAAGAGGAAAGAGCAGAGAAGAAGAAGAGACCAATAGTTTAGCACTGAGCACAGAAATCTACCTGGCAACAGATGATGGTGACACTCAGCTCCAACATCCAATCCGCTCTATGCGATTTGTGCTCAACTCCTGTAAATTCAGTCTATTTTTGCTCTGTGTGAATTCATTTCTCCCTGCTGCTTATAAACACACTGTGCATCCAGATATGTGTGTCAAGGTTAACCTCCCCTCCTCCAACATTTCCCTCCTCACTCCTTTCTGTCTCTCCCCTGATAATATGAATCCCATTGAATTTCCCTCCTTCCTTTCTTCTCCACAATCTAAATAAACCAGCAGCTTGTCTTTTCTCCATTAATGAAGTAATTAATAAAACCAGCTCCTGCTTTATTTCCCTCTTCTCCCTCCATCGGCCCATGTAGAGAACGAGGTGGGGGGAGGACAAGGAAGGGCCAAGAAAGCAGGTCAAGCCTCAAGAGGGAGAGGCGGAGTGATAGGCTTCCTGCAGTGTTCAGGTCATATGAGAGGAGGCAGTGATGCTGGATGCCATCACTACTGAGCACAACACACACTGCAGCAGATGGAGATGAATGTGTTTCTTTAAATACATGTTCATACACGGGTTTGTTTTGCTGTTATTCCCTCACTAAGTTCATCAATTTGCACCATCGGCACTGACAGAAACGTCTCGTGTGTCCTACTTTCAGTAAAATGCGGCAAGATCAAGCAGCTGAGAAGGTCGACTGACAACATGTGAGTCAAACTGAGCCACACATGGATATTGAGGATATTTCTGCCTCTGATTCATTGATTTTGGTTTGAATTATGTGAATTATTATTATTATTATTTATATTTTTAGGGCTGCACCAACCTTTTTGTGGTCGTCAATAACAATAATCTGTTTCAAAAATTAATTAATCTATAGATTGTTTTCCCATTAAGCATTTTTGTTTTTCAAATAATATAACAATAATTTTATTTAAATAAATATTTAAATGCATCGGTCCTTTATATTTCAATATTTTATTCAATCAACAAACAAATATGAAAAAGTCTGCACTGTAGGACTTTGTTCCCCAAACACAAACGAGTCCAGTCTTAACTGCTGATCTGTGTTTTGCAGACCAGCTCCATTCAAGCTAAAGCTATTCAACAGCAAAATAACTCAAACAATGCGAAATCCAACTGACCTTTAGAGCAACAAACCTGTAACCTGTGAGCCACAGGTGTTTAAATGCTCCCTAAAATATATACTATACTTTAAATTGTGGTGGATGAGTTTTTTTGCTCTCACCACACACAGTCATGTCACTTCCTACTTGCGACGCATTGACGTTATAGAAAGCCATGTATTTATTGTATTAGAAAGTGGTTCTAATGCTTTTTCTAAATAGGTTGGCCAAAACATTAGAACCAGCTCTTCTTACATTCACTCCAGAGTCCACGTCGTCTATGAGCACAATAATTAACACTTTGTAGAATTATCACCTTTCTCACAGTTTCTACTTAAAAACTAAGAAACAGTTTAAAAAGCTGTTTTCACTCCTATCACCATGATATTTGCAATATTCATGAGCGTTACGTGATTTGTTATAAAACTGAATGGATAATAATTACTGTCAAAATGTTGTTTGTCATTCCAATATTTCTAATTGCCTGCCTGTCAAAGCATAATTCATCACATAAACTGTTGGCGTTGACGGAAAATTGAACTACAGCAGCTTTTTTTGAAGAGTTACTCTGCCAATGGGTTTTTAATTCATCTTGCCAAAAGGAATCACAGAACTACTGTGCAGAGGATCAAAGGGTTTCTTCAGGTTCCTGGTCGTCATGAAAACATGTCCGACATTACAACATTACAAACAAAAACTGTGCCTGTAACCATGAAGATAATTAATAAAGTGATAAAATCTATGTCAAAGGTTTGATGGATAAAAATCACTTCCTAACACATCTACTCTAACAACAGGTGACAATTCTGACATCTGTTCGCTCATGAAGCAGAAATGTCATTTAAATAACATTTTAAATAACTGCAGAAATAGATTTTAATTTGTGTTGCTTTCCTATGAACAAACATCAAGGAACCTTAAGGGAAGTGGGATTTGCATTTCCACAGCAGGAAGAAACTCTGACAATCCACTGCACAACAACTGTTAATTGTTGGGTTATGCATTTAATCATCAGTCCATCGCTCCAACCATTTCTTGGGCTGCTCCATCTGGATTTTCAATAGCCACTTTACATAATGAGCTGGAACTGAAATTATCTATAATCACTGTGTGTAGACTTGTATGTTTTTGTATTTGCTGGGGACGAAACAAAAATGGAAGTAAGGAAAACTTTCATTCTTAAACAGGTGGAATTGGCTAAAATATAAATATGAAGTAAAGACAAATTGCAGGCAGTTGATAATTACAGTATCTACAGGAGCTGAATGCGGCGTGCAGCTTTCAGGACCACAGCACCAGGACCACACTACAAACCATGGTCTCTGAGTAGTTTCTGCTGGGGGGGGGCTATGATGACACTGCAGAGAGGAGTGTGTGAGCAGCTACAACAACCTGCTGTGGATGACTTAGTTACTTAGCTTCCCACTGAGAGGGCTATTAGCAAGAGGAGGTCAGGGCTCTCACACACACACACACACACACACACACACACACCCACAGTAATTTAACCTCCACCATCTCTGGCATATAAAAAGCTCAGAGTTAAAACATCCATTCACTCTTTTTCACACATTAACTACAGTTTAGGAGAAATGCTGTTTCTCTCCACAGCTAACTGAGAGCTTCCTGCATGAGAAACAAGGACGCTGCAGTGACACGGAGCTCTGCAAACTCCCCTCGACAAGCTCTCCGGTCAGTCTAATGACCACGAGTCTGCCTCACTGCCATCAAAAGGAAATCCTGTCATGACCAGAGGACTGAGGCAAATCTTTCAGCTCTTCACTTTAATGACTTTAGTTTCATCTAACTCACAGGACTGAGGAGGAAGCAGCAACACGCAGTAATTAATCCACTGGGGAGAGAGAGAGAGAGAGAGAGAGAGAGAGAGAGAGAGAGAGAGAGAGAGAGAGAGAGCAGGGGAAAGATCTAGATGTGAGTAAGAGGAGGAGAAGAAGAAACAAAGGATTGGGGGAAAAATCACGTCCTCATTCAGCCACATGATGAAGGGAGACGAAGGGAAAGAAGGAAAGAACGCTGAAGAATCGGGCTGCAAAAGTCCACATGACAGTGTTAGACTCTTTTTTTAAGGTGGTGTGGGAATCTGAAGCAGCATCACTTCATTTAAAAAGTATCAGGACTTCAAATCCGCCAGTTTCCACAGAAGCACCAGATGCCACTGCAGCAGTGAGTGATTTCAGGTTCAGACAAATGGAACAACTGTTGTGTAGGGGAAAGTAATAGCAGACAGGTAAAGTACTTTCCAGATCTGGTTTATAGTCTGTGGCCTTAGAAATAGAGACGTACGTCTGCCGTGCAAGTACGTGCAGAACACAGAGGTAAAATTCCACCTCAACACTGCTGCAAAACAATGTGATTCTATTTAGCAGCTGATTAGCAGGTTTCAGCATCCGATCTTTAAGACTGTGAACTGACTCTGTGTTTTCCCATGAGGCAGGAGCACCGCTGCACCCCCCCCCCCCCCCCCCAAGCTGCAGCCCACAGTGTGGAGGAGTGTGCAGTATGAACCTGCTGCTACTACAAGACTTCTTCATTACACAGCAGAGAAACAGGAGCCTGTTAAAATCCCAAATGGACAACAAACAAGTATGAAAGCGTGTTTCTCTCTTCTGCTCAGCATGATGCTGCCGTGAACTCAAAGAATAATGAGTCTGTGATTTTCACTTTAAGTCTTTCACTCGTCCCTTGGTGCCATTCATTTGCTGTTTCTCCATACGTCTGATTTCTAATTTTCATGGGAATCTCTTGACTATTTTTCATCCTGATGGGGCCCAATGGTAATTATTTCCAGCAGAGCCTCCTCCACCACCACCACCACAGCATATTACATTTCAAACATACTCAGTGTTAATCCAGCCCTGCAATAACATCTACAATGAAACTGATTTGTGTGCATATGCTTTGACAGCACTTCTCTTACAGGTGACACCTGAACGACCACAAATTGGAGAAGAAAAAAAAGAAGAAAGGTAAAGTAGGACTGAGGTTTTCCACCTGAAAAAAATACTTCCTGTATGACGCAGTATTAGTTGGATTAAACCCGTAATGCAACCATCTCCAGTATCTTTATATCTAAATATCTGATGTCACATCGAACATCCACTCCATGTGACTACAGTTAATATGGATGTGTTTAGACTCTCCCATCAGTTGTTGAAGGTTAGAGAAAGATTGTGGATTAATAGAGAAATATGTCACTTCAGACACAATGTCTAAACTTCTAAACAAAACCGCCTCTCTCTCTAACCAAACCAAATGTAACGTGACATCTGCACGTGGGCGTTGTTTCGGCTGGTTGTACATCTTCCGATTGTGGTAACTTGCCGTGCAGGCTGCAGGGCTGCAAGGGTGGAAATAAATGACCTGAGCAGGTTCATCGCTACAAGCATCACGACCCGAACATGCATCGGCCAATGTGGAGAGCGTAACAGCTTTACCTGCAGCAGTGAACTATACACCTGCAGCCCCCTCTGCCTAAAAAACTGTACACTCCTATTAAAACAATAACAACTACGATTCGGCTGCAACAAAGGATTTTAGCCAACTGCGCGCAATTATTGTGTTTTGCGAATCCTGATGTATCTTGTGACACAGTTCGTGCAACCAGGACCCCCCCTCCCCCATGGAGAATTTACTTTTTCGTTGACTGGTTCTCATTTCAGCTAGAAAATGCCATGAAAATGTAGAAAAACATGATCCATGACTCACCTGCACAGCAGATTATCATGTCCTGCAGATGCATTTTAGCAGGTGAAGAAATTACAGCGGGAGCAATGGTGGAAGTCAGATGAGGCTGCTACTGAATAAGCTTCCTTTTTATAACCAAGTACTTTTTGCATCTAAAGCAGTAATGTTCATCGGTCAGAGGATCAGGACAATCTGTCTTTTCTTCTCTTGACTTGTCCACATTATCTGTGGCTCCATGAAAAAGACACTGGATTCCTCACTGCATAAAGTGTCTGTTGTCTCAGTGGAGACCACGTGTCTCACATTTGCATCTCACAAATGTTAATGACAAACATGTTTCGGCCGTATCTGTGTTTCTAAATGATTTGTCCTCCGTCTGTTCACCATCTCAATAGCAGAACTTTCCTTAGTAACTCAATTCAATCAAATGCTTTTACTCCTGGAAGCACTGTGCTTTAACTCAGCACATATTTGTCAGTACAGTGCCAGAAATGTCTTTCCAAGCAGTGTGGGACCAATACATGAAGTGGGTATCGATCCAGAACAAAAATACGACACCGATGAAAAGAACAGAATGTCAAACAGTACAATCACTCACAGTATGGAGAGAAACTGAACAACAACTGGGATAAACAGAGTAAATGACCCGATAAACATCAGCCCAGGACTTTGGATCAAATCTGTTTCATCAGTATCACAGTTCTGACAGAAACAAACTAATCAGAGCCGATCTCCACCCCGATAGTGCCACAATAACGCTGCTAACACAGTTCAAAGGGTTTGACGTGTTCGTTTCAATGCTAAACAGGAAACTTAATGACAGGATGTTTGAACACGCCGTCAGTTCACATGTTCCTCCAGTGTTTTGGTGAAACAAAACTTTCAGCGCCTCAATTCACAGCTTCCCAATTAGTCTCTGACCAGTTTGTCACTTTCTCTGGAGAACCCAGTTCATTCCTCCCTCTACCACACACACACACACACACACACACACACACACACACCCACACACACCCCGATAACCAACATTTCCTGTGCAAATTAATTTCCAACGTGACTCCAACCTGACTCGACTCGCCTGTCAGACCACAGCTGTTAATGAGCCCTGATGTCTGTGTCACAAAAGCACAGCGATTACTAATGTAGCTACGACACACAAGAGACCTCCACCTCCCTGAACACACACACACACACACACACACACACACACACACACTAAAACACCACGGCTGGAGTTAACAGGAGCTTTGCTTCGGGCCCTGCTGGAGGCTGCTGGAGACATTCTGCATCTCATCAGTTGTTCCATCCTTGTACATCATGTACCATGCAGGTAATCACTTACATCATCACAGAAACAAAAATGATCAAATTGTAAAACAAAAGCCCAGGTGTGCAGTGAAAACTTCTGATCTCTGTGCTGCACTGGGCACAAAGTTTTATCTGTGAAATGCTCGATTTGTTCTTAAAAGCCCTGATTTGATTTTCATGTAGATGCAACCTTTTAGTTACACATTTCTATGTATGAAACATCACTGCACTGATCACTGTAGTGGCGACTGAGCACGGCCGAGGTTAGAAAACCTTTCCAGAGATTCAACATGAAGATAAAAATGAAGAATAGCAGCCAAAGTTACAGATGCCTCTTATCAAATGACTGAACTCTCTTGTCTTACAAGCAACCTTTGCTCTGCTCCAGACAAACACCAGCTACTGTAGAGAAGTTTAACCAAAGTTCAGCGGTGGAGCTGAACAGAGGTGCTGCTGCTGAATGTGAACACACATCTGCTAACGTGAAACTACAGAGTCAGAGATTAGTGAATCGCTTTTTACATTTACATTTAGTCATTTAGCAGACGCTTTTATCCAAAGTGACTTACAAGTGAGGTACAAGACAAGCAAATTTTGCAATTTTGCCAACATCAATGTTAGAACTCAGAGTCGCTGTTATTGTCCTCTGCCGCACAAAGCAGCACTGTGAAGCTGCCGAAGGAAAACCAGCAGCTTGAGACAAAACACATCAGGACCAGATTTCTTTTTACAGACACAGATTCTTTAAAATGTTGACATCAGGAGGCATTTAGATTTAGATGCATGACAGAACGGAGCTGCTCGACTGTCCTGCACAATAGCTAAGATTGTTTCTGCAACAGTTCAGTTTGACTTTTCTCCTGTTGACATGTCTTTGTGCTGCTGACGTCCCTCAATCTGTCCACTAAATGTACTTCATTCAGGTCCATTTCCTCTGATTGTCTGTTTGAAATTATTGGAAAGATTCATTTTGCTCTATATAACACTGTTTTCTGCACAAGGTCAAAATGGGAGGGTTGCGGCAGGAAGGACTTCCGCACGTTGCCAAAATGAACGTGATGAACCCATTGTGGTGTGTTCCCCTGAAGGGAGAAACCCAAAGCAGTTTTCTACAAGCATCTTAATGTTTAGGTCTAAGGAAGTGACAATCAAACCTCACACTGTGGAGAACTGTGCACAGAAGCATGTGAAGACACATACACATCAACGTGCATCTGGTCACTTTACAGACTAAAATCTATCCAACAGCTCCTGTAAATGGCTCCACGAATCTGTCTGGATCCAAATGAGCTACAGTGAGTTTTATCAGCACACACTTCCTCCCAGTTTCCTCCTCGTATCTGGATGTGCTCGTGCCAGCAGCTCCACGGCAGCTCTGTGGCTCAGGTAGCTGAGTTGGCATCCTGCTGCGGTGACCCACATACAGGGCCTGTCTGCCAGACGCTCAGCTCTGATTGGCTGCGAGACCACATGACAGAGGAAGAGGCAGAAGAGAGGATGGAGAGAGAGGTGTGTGTGTGAATGAAAACTCCTACATACTTACAGATGTGTACAGATGCTGGAGTGCATCATCATGTGTTTAACAGTTGATATGAACATCTGATATTTACTGTGTGATATTTATGTCAGTCATTGTCACATAAGCTCATCTCCTTATTTCAGACAACCTGCACAAAAAATACTTCACCAACTGTTCTCAATATTCATACAAGGTGCGATTTGACAGTTTGTGAGCCCTTATAGAATTTTCTCAAACCACGTGATTAGATTTTCATGTAAAGTTATTTATTGTGGAAAATGATCCAGTGAGTGGCGTAAGTAAGTGAACCTTGAGGGTGATCAGTTCATTTGAAGAGAAATTAGAGTCCGGTCGTTGAATTAATGTACTGATGATCAGCAGTGAGTCTGGGAGGTACCACCTCATTTAAAGAAGAGAAGTCTTCATTTTCACCATCAATGTCTGATCTTGAAAAGAGAGGTTTGTAGAACAGTCGACTGTCAGACAGATGTTGAACACTGCACAACAATGGCGAACATGTTCGAACTGCTCCTCTCTAAAAACCACACTGCTCCCTGTGTGCAGTCTGATCAGGACCAGGTGCATAAACCAGTTCTGTGGAAACTGATACCAGGAACAGTTAGAGAAGTAGCTGAAGGTCCAGGTTCACATGCTTCATGCAGGTATTTGAGATTGGATCATCGTTCCATAACAAGTAAATGAAGAAGTGTAACTGTTCTCCCTTCATCTAGTTTTGGGGTTTGCATAAAAAGCTGATCATGTTTGCAGTCATATAAGTCATATAAGTGGTTCTGTGGCAGCTAATCACCTCTAAACACCATAAGAATCGTACGTTTTATGTAAAACTAATGCATTCTGACCCAGTAGCCGTGGGACAAAGTGGGACATATTAGTCTCCATTTACAGTTTTACAAATCTCATAACCATCTTATTCCGTTGCACTGCCACTGTTTTCCATCCTGATTGAACATTATGTTCTGTTACAGACATTTCCAGGTGCAGTAAATCCTGAATCCACACAGTTTCTGAGCATTAAGATCATTGACGATCATTGTGATGCTGCTGAACTCTGTGCTACACTGAGATTTTGTCCATCACATTCATATCAGTGAGGGTGAAGAGAATGTGAACAGCTGTTTTTTTGTTTAGCTGCTGAGGTTCATGTCACCACAGGGAGGACGGACTGCTCAGCACGGAAACACAAACACACACCACAGAGTGTGTTGACACGGTGCAGATCCACAAGGCCGCAGACGTGCTGAGTCCAGGATTCAGCCAGTGTGTGTTTGTGTGTGTGTGTGTGTGTGTGTGTGTGTCACTGCACCCAACATGGTGTCAATGACAAAAAGCTGACTATCAACTGTCACACACACTGACAGCACGTTTAGCAAAAAACCCAAACATACCAGCCGCAGCTCTTATAAAGGAGCGTCAAGCGATATGATACAGAACTCACTTAGCATGCACACGCACACACACACACACACACACACACACACACACACACACAGGAGCCAGCTCACTAATGGAGCTCCCAGACACTCTGGCCCAGCGCCGGCATAGACAATCAGTTGTGCTCTGGGGGAGGATGAACGTGGAGATGAGAAGAGAATATTCGGACCTTAACTGAGCCTGATATCTTCATTATTAATGCAGATTCTCTGAGGCAAAGGAAATTTGTTAAGACATTTCCGGCAGAGCTCAGCTACTAAAGACTCTGTCACGTGAGTTTGACCAAACGAAACCTGCAGACAGCACAAACAAAGGGAATCAGATATTCCATGGTGGAAGTGGTAAAATGCACCATTTGTTTGGATTGACAGTATAACAAACATCACCACGAATGTGCAGAGCTTCACTAACAACTCATTTTACCTGTAGTACTTGCGACTGTGGCGCAGGAAGGTAGAGCGGTTGTCCACCAATCTCACAGTTGTTGGTTCAATCCCCGGCTCCTCCGGTCACATGTCGAAGTGTCCTTGAGCAAGACACTGAACCCCAACTTAGTTGCTCCCGGTGAGTGTTGGCCAGCTGCATAGCAGCTCCCCCATCGGTGTGTGAGTGTGTGTGTGATTGTGAGTGTGAGTAGGTGAATAAGAAGCAGTGTGAAGCACTTTGAGTGCCAATAGGTAGAAAAGCGCTATATAAGTGCAGACCATTTACCATTTACTTATTATAGTGAACTGAAACGTAATGAGGTTTTTTTGGTTTACTTTCTAAACTGTTTCCAATGGAGGCAAAGTTGAGAATCAAACTAGATTTTGTGAATTTCCTCAGGAATTCAGAACCACGTTTTTATCATTTGTTCTTATAAAGGCCTCCCCGACCTTCTCCCTCAATATAAAGCTGTCAAATATGCGAAGGAGATTTGTAATAGTACTGTTTTGTGAAATAACAGATTTTCGGCCTCCGGAGGGAAGAAAAGCTCAATTTCCACTACAGAAATGTGTGGCTGTCGATTATTAACATCTTGCAATAGTTTCAACATTTAACAAAACAATGCTGAAATGTGGAGCTCAACAGCTGCCAATGGAGCGTTTGATAGTTTAGATTGTTCTTCAGGATCCATCGTGGCACTTTTGGGCCATTCACTCCTGATGTTTCTGCACTGAAAAGAGCATCACGACAGCAGGAGTGTGGACTTTTAAAAGTCAATGAAAAATGAGCTGGATTTGCTTCCTCAGCCTTCCTTTCCTTTCCAACATATTCCAGACTGTGAGTGCATTAGGGCTTAAAACAAAAAGCAGCACGCAGTGTTCAGCGGACAATACGCAGCAGTGGAGGCACAGCACTTCCCACTGAGCGGTGCAGACACATGCTCAGTGGCCTCCTGTTCCTCCGTTGCTCTTTCTGCTGGAGGGTGCAGCAGAGATTCCTCTGCTCCCTCCATATCTTCAGGAGCACTTGACTGTTTTTAGCTCCTCTTTTTTTTACGCGCCCACACTCCTCATGACAGAACTGCCCAGGAAGTGCTCCTCTCCACATTCCCTTTGTGAGGCACAAATCTCAACCTGCCTCAATGACTCACTCACTTCTTCCTCAACAAGACTTTGACTTTCTGTGGACAGCAACTTTGTCTGGAAAAAGATCTGAAACTAGTGCGACTGATGGTGCGAGTGCACCATCCTCATCTGACTGGTCTACACTGGGCTTCTGACGTCACTTAGATGTCAGTTAGTAGTTTGAGTGGAAGGACCGTCTGGTGCTGTGACAAAGTTTTAGCCTCATGAGACCAGAGACCGGCCTTTCAGAATCTGAAATCCGCCGCCAAGGTCAGCAGATTTCAGATTCTTAAGGCAGAGAAACTGAGAGACGAGTGTTGTCGGTGGCTCGCTGTTGTCTCCATGGTTTCTGTCTGGTGTTGTGAGGAATGTGCTGCTCGAGTCTGTGTAGGCGTCGCCCCCACCACCACCACCCCCCTCCCGACACACTGCAGCTCACAATGACACCACTGTGAGCAGGACACAAACAACTCAGCAAAGCAGAAACACCATCAGTTCTGTGACAGTAAATGACTGAAGAAGCGCAAACTTTGTCTAATTCTGACGTTACATTTGTCTAAACTTGCATGCATCTGTCCACGGACAGGGTTTTGTCTCCGAATTGGTTACTCCTGTCCATACTGGCCGTGAAGAAATCATGTTGCTGTGTCAGCAACAAAGCAACAAAAGACCGTGTCCATTCTCCTCATTTTGTGTAAAACTGTACAGTACTGTTCATGGAAAAAATCCTCACTATGTTCTAGTCTGTGGAAGCCCAGAGGGGATCTGATACCAACAAGGAGATGTGTGGGAGGACAATGCCTGTCCGTAAAGGCAATCGTGCTTAATCACTATTTCATAAAATCCTAAATCATTCACACATTCATCCTTTTTTTAAAAAAAATCTGCATCATCATCATTAACTATGGATTTGGCTTCTATTTCCTCTAAAACAGGTTTTTAATAACGTTGTGAAACTTGAATTTACTAACTCGCTATGACAACACTCTAAGCAGCTCCGTTAATAAGTGGTTTTCCCAGGGTTTCCCAACCTTTCTGCACCAGACCCCAACTCCATCTAACACCTCAGGGACACAGTGGCTGAGGCTGAGCAACAGACCTCATCACTAACATCACCACTGACCTTGCTGATGCTGTTGTGTCCTTGCTACAGCAAGGATGAAAATCTGTAAGAATACTGAAAACAGAAGAGTAGAGGACTCTGCATGCAGCTCTGATACTCAACTGTCTGCATGTAGTGTGAGGAGAGAGAGGAGGAAAAGGCACTGGATGGGAAAAACAATCACTGAGCACCAGATTCATCCCCGACGTCACCGAATGTGAGGCTGATCTGCTAATTATGAGTCTGAAACCAGGGGCCAGCAGGACTTTATGTAACGGAGCAAGAATGAGTCAGGCAGACCAGGCAAAGCACAGGTGTGATATAACTTCATTTTTTTGAGCTTCAGAAGATTTGGGGGGAGAGGAAGAGGAAGAAATGGACTAATGTGTAGGACAGAGGAAGAGGTCAGACAGAAAGAGGACCTTTCCTCACTTGTGTGAGTCTGAGAATGTCAGATCGATGGTAATCTGATTGGTGGAGCCCATTCGAGGGAGGAGAACGAGGAGATGAGAGAGGCGCCGTCACTGTAAGTGAATAACCCGACGTAACGGAGACAGATAGACACGGGGGAGGAGGAGGGTGAGGAGAGGGCTCACAGCGAGAGAGGAGATCCAGAGCTACAGTGTGACTCAGGCTGCGCTGCTTTTCCACTGCTAGACTGAAGGAATGGGACCAGAGGAGGAGATGAAAGGAGAGGACAGAGGACAGAGGACAGAGGAGGGGGAGACCACTGAACAACTGAACATACTTTCATTCATTTCGTTACTGGGTTTGCAGGATCAGAAGAAAATACAGATAAATCCAAGATTTGTTCGTTAATAGTTTGCATGTATGTGCACTGTGAAAAAAGTCCACGGTGCTGAATTTCTTACACCTGCGATTCTGACAGAAGAGCAGCTGAGAAACATAAAACGGATGCAGGATAAAATGTCCATATGAAATCATTTGTCATGATTAGATTAAAAAAAGTAACAAATCATTTGGCCCATCACTCATTACTCTGATCGGATGTCAGCTCCATTATTGAAGCTCTGCAGAAAAGCTGTTTCAACTGAAGACAAAACACACAAGTTCCAATAATTGTCACGATGGGATAAAATCTTTCCTACTTAAATTCATTTTCAAACCTCCTTTACTTTGCTCTCGAGCTTCAATATTCCTACTGTAAATTAATCCAGCACAGAAAGTCATGAAACACACCTTCCTTAAGTTCTCTGTGAGGCCTGTGCACAGCAGGGACCCAAACAGCTCAGCACTGAATCAGATCCGGGACAAAACGTTAAAACTAACACTTAACTGTCTTCTGTGAATGTCGATCAGAAGCAACAACAAGCAGAGGAAGCTGAAAATAGAACAGAATCAGTGAGACAGAAATAGCTCAGTCACATGCTGACTCAGAAATTAGAAGCAGTTTCACCCTTTTGACTTTTACTATTTTCAGATGTTTGGCATATTCATGTCTTAAAAGCACGGACAAAGACACAGGGACCTGAGAGGTACGAGGCTCATGGACCGGAGCCTCTAAACTCATTGTTCACGTTCAAGTTTCTGCTTTGAAGAAATTTAATGGATATCAAATACCACAGAGAGACACATGACCACAAACTGACATAAAATGTCCAAACCCAAGTATAAAATTACGACCTAACAGATGCACATTCCTAAATGAATGGACTCGGTTACTTTGACAGTTACACTGACAGTATACAGCATATACATATACTTTTAAAGGCTGTGATTATGAGGCAGAAACTCTGAAATTATTTCCGAAGTCATTCATCAACATCTCTGCACAGGAAAACCATCATCAGTGCTGCCATGACACAAAGAGTCCTTCTGCCTCCTGCAGCGTGTGCAGGTTTTGTTCTAAAGACAGGAAGTTAGCCATCACTGGAGAAAGAACAAAACTCTATGTAGTGGATTCAGAAAAAATCAGCTTAGACGAGTTTCAGAACATTTGTGATGTGAGCGAAAGAGACAGGAAGAAGAAAAGACACACAGATATAAAAGCATGGAGAGAGAGGACAGACAGTGACACACACCTCTCTGACTACTATTTAATTAACTCACCCCCCTTTCTCATTTCCTTTGTGCTCCCAGAGGAGGACAAGGGAGGAGGATGAGAGCAACAAATGGAAAGAAACACAGGAGCTGATGATACAATAGTCCTGGTTTATTTAATCCTGTGTTCACAAAATAAAAGCCTGATAAGTCACAGGGATCATCCTGAAGACAAGAGAGAGGACATGAAGTGGAGGGATTCCTTCCCCTTTTTCAGAGAGAGAAAGTGAGAACAACGAGGAGGAGCCCCATCACTTTATCTCTCACACACACACACACACACACACACACACACACACACTCCTGGCTGTCCTCATTATGACACCAGCTCATTTCTCTGCATCTATATTTATCCTCCTCTGAAGTCTCAGCTTCCACTGCCATCGCTTTTATGAATGACTCATTGTGTCAAACATATCGAGAAGTTTTTACACTCAGCAGAAACACAACTGGTAACCAGATTTCTGTGCACATCGTACTTCTGATGCATTTTAAGTCTTGCAAATAGTCCTAGTAGGTAAAACATCGTCCGAGCATCAGCGAGGGAATTTACTCATCACTAGCAAACACACATCTCTTCCAAATCCCACAAACTAAACACACTCAGCTGCATCTAGTAAATCCACCTTCACTAAGGCTGAAATATTCAGTTTGTGCTCAGATAGTTTCAGAGAGGAGTTGATTCTGTCTGATCACTGTGGAGGCTGCAGGTTGTGCGGGTGCTGAACTGTTATTGAGCCTCAAGTTTCCGTATTTATCTATTTTTCCATAAGAACTGAAACATGAGTTTATCTGTTCTTTGCCGTGTGTGAGTGGAAGCATTTACAGTGTTTTGTATGTTTTGCTCGGCATCGATTGATTCGGTGGGTTTGCAGGATCAGGTTTTGCAGACGTTCATTGAATGAAAACAGTGTGAAACCTTAGAGTTGAGACTGAATCTCGGCGTAATGGAAAGCGAGCAGAGAGACGTGTTGACGTCTATAACTCTGCCACCCGCAGAGAAACAAAGCCTCCCAAATGACGTCTGCAGCAGCTATGAGCTCATCCCTCCTCTCCTCCTCCTCCCTCCACTTTCATTATCTAGACCTAAAAAAAGCCCCCCCTCCCCTCCGTGTTCATACAAATGTGTCCATTAACAGTGCTCAGGAGCCAGAGCGCTGCCATTCAGCCCGACGGGAGCTTCACCGTTTTGAGGAGGAACAAATGATCACATGTTGGTCAAACTGCTGCTGCTGCTGCCTCAGAGCTGCTTCGTGACAAAGGTCTAGAGACGACAACTCTACGCCAAGATGGTAAAACTACATGAAGCCCAGCTGGTGCGTTAGTTTGTAATCTATAAAACCACTGCTGTGTCTACATTATTTTTTATGTGGTTATTAGATTATGTTGGAAGATATGTTAGAAGATGCAGAGAAAACAGTGGTGACCAATGCCACACAAGGGGACAGAGAAATGGGCCGACACACTTTCAGTTTACCGATGAAATGACATTTAGAGGAACAGTCTTAAGAGATACACATCACTAAATATGCGGTTGTGTGTGTGTTAGTCTGGTAAAACCACTTCGATTCTGTCGAGAGAGAAAAGAGCTTTCAAAAGGTCAGAGATCTATTTTCCTCTCTGCTAAATGTCTCAATCAAATTTTATCTTAAGTTGGTGCAGAAAGCCTGACATTTACGTCCCCTGTCGAAGCAGAAACACCTTACATGGAGAAGCTGTCTTCTGTGTGTTAGGGCTCCTTTTATTGGCTACTGATGAAGCTAATGAACAAAGACTCTGAGGTGCAGCAGTAACACGAGAAAAGACTTTTGGTCGTTGTGAATATTGGCCCACAACGACTCTGGGAGGTGGAATTCTGGTTAGTTTTGGCTGCTCCATTAGAAACAGCAGCTCTTTCCACATCTTGGACCAATTACAGCTTCGACGGGACAGTACTGCATGAAGGCCACCAGGCCACCACACACACACACTCACATGCACACGCACAAAGCTCCACGAGCACTGACTGGCTCTCAACCAGTCCTCAGTCACCTCAGATGCAGTTAATGGTGCTTGTATTGAGTACAGCTCCACAACATTCATCTTAACCTACTTTCCAGCTATAATCTACATAAATACTCCCCATTGTCCAAGGGGAGGGACGGCAGAAGACAAATTACAGCCCCAAGGCTAACGGGAAGTGTGTGTGTGCGTGTTTGTAGTATTGAGACGGCTGATTCGGGGTTCGAAGCTCCTGAGACTCGCAGTAGATCAAAGAATCCCTGGCAGCGTTGCTTCATAGTGGTTGTTATATGTAGACGATTCTCCAGCTCGTCATTTAGACTCAGCGCGTCGGCACAAATCACTCTGGTCATTTCAAATTAGCAGCTACTCCCTGAGGTTCCTTTGTCTCCTAAAAGCTGAAGGTTAGATAAGGAGCAAATGTTCTCTCTGAGCAGCATAGAGTCACTGCAGCCTGTGCTGGATCAGCACCACAGCCTGCTCTTCCTGCACTGCAGACCTGCAGGGATACTACTGCAGAATACTGTACACATTGTTATGATATTGCTACCACATCACACCCTGATACTACTACTGCATACAGTACTGATGTTCAGTACCATGGACAAGTCCTTGTGCCTCCGCCAGCAGTGCAGGGACAGCATGCACACAGTACTACTACATATTATAATTGTTACAGTATACTGTTAATACTGCCTGTGCTGCGTCAGCACTACAGACAGTTTGTCCTGCACTGCAGCCAGGACCTATAGTACATTTACATGATTTGGCATTTGGCAGTTGCTGACATACAAAGCAGCAAAAAAGAAAACCACAGTGAAGGACTGTGCTATGAGAAAAAAAGATTCTGTTTCAAGAAATACAACTGGAAGAAAGGACACAAACATTTGTGCACAAGGACTTGTCCATGGTACTGAACATTGAGGAAAAGTTTTGTCTTCAACCAATTCTTGCCTGTTGGCAGCGAGGCTGCTGTGTGCAGAGTTTGGCATCCTGCTCCACCATTGCCTGGGATCTTTTGCTGTGCTGTGTATAACTACTGGATTTCTGCATAGTACACACAGCACTACTATGTCCAGTACTAGTGATGCTCATAGTACTGATGCTACTGTTACCACTACTTCTGTCTACTACTGTCTCTACTGTGTCAGCACCATGGACAGTTCCACATGCACTGCAGCCATCAGGAACAGTACATATACTGCACTGTAGTACACACAGTACAGTGTTGGATACTATTACTACACACACAGTACTACTGTTACTCATACTACTACTGCACACAATATTATTGATGTACACAATACTACTACTAACAAAAGCAATGGTATAATAACACTAACATAGTGCAGCTATGTTAATATTACTAAAACAGATTACCACATACTACTGCTTCTACAACTGCTACAGGTACTACTTTATTTATTACTGAATTCACTACAACCCCTTTTACTCTTAACAGTTTGAATAGTACTGCGACTACTTTTAGAAGAGACACAGCTGCTTTATTCGTACAAATACATAGTATAGCTTGTTGATGTGCTTGTTGCAGCCTCAGTCTGGGTTTTTGTGCCTGATGACAATTTAAATCAGGATTTCTCTGTATTTCTTTACAAATCAAACCTTTATTAATATGGTTGAATTTTTCAATGTTTTTAAATTGATAATTTTTTTACATTCAAGACCAATGACTCATGACTTTGATGCGCTATAATAAACCTAATGCCTATTTGAATATTTTTGAATTTCAGATGCCAACTGCTGTTTGCTAACCAATTAAAATTCTTGGAAATAGTAGTGACAGCACTAAAATCAGCCTGCATCCACCACAATTAGCTGTAGAAAGATAAGTACAAAGGGTAAAACAGCCAGGTCTCCTAGCAGGACATGGTCCCTGATGATTAATGACATGCTATAGAACATCAGCCAGTCCCAGGTTCTTATCAGTCTAAATGCTGCATAATGTGATGTTTATCGTGAAAACCCATCTTCATGTCTCGGTGTGTAAGACGTGATGCTGTCGAGTGAGTGAAGAGTGGAGCTGTGAGTCTGTGGGCAGAGGCCAGACCTCCACACGACTCCAACTTGCAATCAAAGGCCTCCGCATGCCGCCGCTCACAGAACGTCTGGCTGACGGAGAGGAGCCCACTGACTCTCTCTGCCAGACAGACCACTGCCATGCTGAAGGTATTTCATCACTCAGTAGCACCGATCATCAGTCATTCCTCTGGTGCAGCCAGGAGAAAATGACTGGCCCACATGCTAATCCCCATCCTCAGACCGGTCCCTTTCATTACCACCCCGAAACTGCAGCCTCTCTTTTGTCTTTCCTAAATCAAAATGTCCATAAAACTAATTTTTATATTTTCAAATTTGGAATGTGGCGCAAAAAAAAAAATGTCTCCTCCTTTCTCTCTATGCTTAAGGCCTGTTGACCATCACAGACAAAGATGTGAGAGTCCCCACAGTGCACACATGAAATGATGGAAAACTGGATCACGAGTTCATCCACAGAGTGATGAGGGGTTTATGAGAAACGGGGTTTACGGGGGTTTGGAAAATGCAGCATCTGTGTGCGGTGGTGGGGGGGGTTGGGGGTTAAGCTGTTATTGCTCCATTTCCTACAGCCACAGGAATGGCAGGTGGGGGTGGGAGGTGAAGTGAAAGCGGGGCTCATTGCAGTCCCTTCTGTACATATGTGGAGGCCGAAGCAAATCCCCAAACACACAAAGGATCCTCCACTCTGGCCTCCATATTTGCTCCTTCACATACTGTACACAGAAACAGCAATTCCAGAATATGTCCCCCCCTCCCCCCCCAGGGGTGGGATTTCACACTTGGTAATCCCAGAAAAGCTGGCTCCATCTGTCAGACACTGTCGGCTTGTAGTATCATCAGGTATCACAGCGAGAAACAACTTTCATTTCATGCAAAGTGGTGTTAAGAGACCAAACTCCAAAGCTACAGAAACCATGTCGATGCAAACCCCCTGTGCCTTTCAGGACTAAGTCTGGGCCCTAATCTTTGACTGCTCACTTCATATCCTCAACATGCTGGCAGCTGGTATTTTCTGCACCAAACCACAAAAAATTACACTGATATCCCAGTGTGCAATGGTTTTGAGTCTTTGACTGAGTTGAAAGTGCTGCCTCCTAATTCTAAGGATACTTGGAGGTGTCCAAAGCAAATGATGATGTGTTTCACCTTCTAAGGACGGTGCTGAGAGCAAAAGTAATAAAATAAGCAGGAAGTGAGACTGGCTGCAGTACAGGCCTGGCAAAGACCCAGCAATAAGGACACATAGGACACATAGTGTCCCTTTGGACACTGCAAACACTGCACAGACAGACAGTCACACAGGCCACAGACTTCACAAACTTCACGGACAAGTTTTAATGATTGTGCGTTGGTCTCAAGCAAACTTCTACTCCCTCATTTTATCTCACAACGCAGCAAACACATCGCTGATGTTACAGCATTACGTCAGCATCCTGTCTCTGCCTGAATGAGTCAAACTGGAGCAACACTGAAGATTTAAGTGCAGTTGGAAGAAAAAAAATACAGCAGTGCTCGTGTTCCTGTTTTGCTCTCTTTTAACTCTCCGGGGGGGATGATCAAGGAGCTTAGCGCTACAGTAGCTGCGAGCTACATAGAGCCTCCTCCACACACCCCACAGCAGACTGCTGCAGTCCCCCTCCTGCTGCGAGAGCCAACAGCCTGCAACCACACTCCAACCACAGCTACAAACACAGGGAGGGAGGTGCACAGCTGATGGTGCACAAGTCAAACTGTTTGACAAAATCCCTGCCGTGTTTCCAAACTGCAGTGTGTCAGCTTGCATTCGGAACAAACTGTCCAGGAAGTGAAGTTGGAGTTTAAAGGTCATTCACAGCACAGGGGAAGGATTCTGTGTTTTTTGGTTCCATCTCTGCTGTTATTCCACCTGTTTCCAGTAAAAGCAGGACTGATGAAATTTAACAACATTCACTATCTATCAAGCTTTGATAGATAGTGATGAACCTAAATAAAAAAGAAGAATAACTGTAGGTTCGGAAAAAGGCAGGTGCTTTTCTTTTCAAGGTCAAATCCTCTGTCATTGTATACAGCAACGAAAACCTACAGAGACACTGAGCCGCTGCACACAAATACATGTGAAAACCAAAGTAAACCCATGACTCTAACTCAGTACAGATCGAGTCAAAAGTGTACAAAGATTGGGGAATAATTTGCGAGTTTGTTTAGATGCTGATTGAAATATCAACTGTTTATTCTTAAATTCCAGAATTTTACACTTCTTCTGCCGACAGATAAAAGTCACTGAATAAAGCATTTAAAATTACATGATTAACTTCAACATATGAAACCTGGAGAGGAAGTGACAGTAGACAAAGAAAGATAAGTACAGTACAGTAGATTCTGGAGTGCCTCAGGGCTCCGTTGTAGATCCTCTCCTATTTTCACTTCATATTTCATAATCCGTTTTCATTGCCCCATTGATGAAACTTGGCTCTACGTTCCATCAAACTGGCTGCTTAAAACGTTAGTTTGGTGACTTTTTAATGTTAGTGACACAAACTGGAATTTAGCATTTTAATCACAGCCTGTCTAATACAAACAACGCTAAGACATTCTATCCAACTTTTAATCAAAGTACTAGTGGCTCACACATACGAAGGACAACAGTACTTTCTGCAATGCCGCATTGTAATGGTAAATGATAAATGCTCTGCACTTATATAGCACTTTTCTACCTATTGGCACTCAAAGCGCTTTACACTGCTTCTCATTCACCCATTTACAGTCACACTCACACGCACACACACACACACACACACAACGGGAGAAACCAAGTTGGGGTTCAGTGTCTTGCTCAAGGACATTTTGACATGTGACCGAAGGAGCCGGGGATCGAACCAATACCTGGGGTGATTGTTGGACGACCTTCTACCTTCCTGCCCCAAAGTCGCCCCTTATCTTGAGACAAGACAATTAGAAATACTACCTCCTGTGTATTACACCCCAACCCAGCTACACAAAATGAGCAAAATGGAAGACAGTTATTGTGCTAAACGTGATGCAGCAAAAGGAACTGCACTGGTGGACAAAATCACATTGTTCAGCCTTACTGAGGTCAAATGTTCTGCTACGTTTGTATCTT
This sequence comes from Channa argus, assembly GCF_033026475.1. Classification (NCBI taxonomy): domain Eukaryota; kingdom Metazoa; phylum Chordata; class Actinopteri; order Anabantiformes; family Channidae; genus Channa; species Channa argus. The sequence continues at coordinate 30,716,733 of NC_090198.1, forward strand.
GGTTGCAATTAAAAACAGATCAAATTGTCTTTGATTCTAGTCCCAGAGTTTTCCACTGACAATTCAAACTACTATACGGAGCATGAAGTAATGTGTGTACATTAGTTAAGTACAGCCATTAATTACATTTAATGGTTGTGGGAAAATAAATGCACAGCATCACAGTTCAGCCCCTGCTAACAGTTAGCTAATGCAACCAGACTTTCCAATGGTCAATTGGGTCATAGTTAATGAGATGCATTTATTAGGCTGCAATTACGTTTTTCATTATAAAACTTTCGGGGGGGGGGGGGGGGGGGGGGGGTGATTGTGAAGAGTAAGGGGTCTTTCTGCCTGTTTTGCAAGTCATCCTCTGCAAAGCTGCCTGTGTAATTTCAAATCATTAAAACAACATTCAAATCCCTCTTTGAAACCCACATAGTCCATTCCAGCCATAATCAAAGGGTCATTTATTGTTCTCATTTAAAACAGAGCTATGATACCATTTTATTGAACAGCTCAGGCAGAAAATCTCCTTTATTGCAGCCTAGAGCACTCGATTCTCACTGAGGCTTAATATCAGGAAGGCAAACCACAGAACGAGACCGCTGTCCCTCCGCTAATATTTGGGTTTAAATTCTACACCTGCACGGTCTGGAGATTAAAACAACAATAAAATAGGAGAGCGATACAAATTGGCTTTACGTCAGAGTCTGGGCTTAAAAGCGGGAGCTGGAGCTGGAGCTGGATGCAGCAGCAGCAGCAGCAGCACCTGGAGGGAAACTGCTCTCACAGAGAATACGTTTTCATTTATTCATTACAGATGTGCGACCGCAGCATAGGGGCTTAGCCCAGAAGGCAGCTATGATAATGATGAGGGTCTGAGACGAGACAATGGAGGCACAATAAAAACCTAAAACAGTACAGCTGCACTTTACATTTTAGCCTCTAGCTGAGGATCATTTCAGACACAGAGACACAGATCATTAGAAGAATATAGCTGCTCATATTCTAGACTTGTTTTTATTATCAGTCATTCCAATGAAAGGACCCAGGTCGACTCTGAACACCTCCCACAAGCAGGTGTTGTTCAGTCAGAGAGCTCCATTATCGTCCAAACACTAACTCGTACTTCCAACACACGTATGAACACAAGCATTATGGTTTATTCAGACTCGGTCCCACATTCATGGACCTGCTGCCACAAATACTCAGTCTGTCACTGCTGAAAATTCAAATATAACAGTATAAAAATATTCAAACTCACAGGCTTCTCTGCAGGTTTAACCATGAATCTTTTCTCAGAAGTGTTATTGTTTCTACTGATTGTAGCAGATGTTTCAGCTCCAATATTCTGCAGCAAACATTCTGAAGATTCAATACAAAACATTTATTTAAATCAGTATTTACCTGTATTGTGCATTTTGTCTTTAATAAGAACCTCATTTTGCTCTGCTCCAACTCTGCTCTATTATCTCTGAATGAGCATGTGAAGCATGTGTGAAACCACTGTGTACTGACATCTTTGTTGAAGAGAATCCAGCTGTGAGGAGATGAAGAAACTCAGCAGGGAGTGGATTCATCAGACGCCTGCAGGCCAACACTCAGACTAATAGGTTTGTTCCTACTTCTTCTCACCAGGTCAAGAGTTTTCTGTTGGCTCCAACTCAGATGAGCAGGACTGACCTTCAGTCCACAACGTTTACTCTCATGAATCCACCAACTGTGCAGTTCTGCATCACTCATCACATAATCCATGATGAAAATACTGAACAAGCAGTTAAACCGTGCTGCACAGACTGTGGTGAATAATAAAGAAAAACACTACCCCACATTCTTAAAGACCTTAAAAATTAAATCTGCAAACCCTGTAGTGGCATCAGCACCCTTGGTTCACCACGCCAGATCACTGTAAGAGGGCAGAGTCTGCAGCAGGACAGCGGGTGAGGATGCATTTCTGAGATTAGCCACCAGAGCTGTTTGTGCTGAGAGACTCTCCCACAGACACTGGAGGAGAAAAAAACATTTATGACACAATTCTGACCAAAGCTAAGCTGTTCTGTACACAACACACCAACCACCGCGGTCAGATTCATGTGAGCAATGTGTTAGTGAGATAAGATGTAACTCATGCTAGAGGAGAAACTGGTAGTGGTTCAGAGACTCTCCCTAAGTGAAAGTCATGCATTACGATTCTTAACCAGAGCCCAAATTCCAGATACCACGTACTGTCGGGAGCCCCAGGAGCATCACCACAGGAAAAACAGTGTTAGTGGTTAGAGAAAACAAGGTGTGGGTAAAGTTACGTTAAAAGGTAAATGACATAAAAACTAAACAATGCAAACAGGAAAAGTCCTGTATCTTGTTGAACCACCCACCACCACCCACAGCTCCACACCTTTTCACTTTATACACTACATCACTGCTTCAGGCATCAAGTATTGAAGCGTTGGGTTCCCATTGTACTACACAGAGCTCAGAGCGTCAGTCACCAGCGTAAACAGGCACCTTAAGAGTCAACGTGTAACACAGAAGTTACTGGACAAAGCTGTGATTTTTGATGCCTCAGGAATGAGAACGTTCTGGTTCCTCCACCGGTCTGTAAAGCCACAGTGAGCTCTGTATTTCTGACACGTGTTAGATACAGCATCATGCTGGAAGTCAGTTCTCTCCTGACAGGATGCAGTAGTGATCTAAGATGAAGAGTGTGGCCTGAAGAAGGGGAACAGCAATATACTGGGATTTCTGCCTCCCTACAATCTGCCTTATGGTAAAATGTCTTTGTTTAATCTTTTAGTTTGGGAAGATTTGACCGGTGCAGGACAAAGACTGAAATATTAACAGATAGTGGAACAGAAATGAATTCTTGTTTACTCGACTGTCTCTGCGAAGCTCTTATGCAGGAAACAGCTTCACAGGCGTCGTCTCGTCCTCTTCTACAACTACTGCCTCTTCACACAGGTTGTCAGCCGGATGCTGAGGCTTCCAGGTGTTTCCAGAGTGACCGCACGCTGAACCGATCTCTCCACCCGGCGACGGCAGAAGCTGATCGATGGTTTAATGAAACTTTTATCACTCCAGTCTGTCGGATGGATTAACGTTGCTTTGCATCTAATGGCTGCTACTGAATCACTGCCATAAGGGAGGACGGAGCCTCAGGGGACAAACAAGTGTCTGCACAAACACACACACACACACACACACACACACAGTTGCACAGGACAAGAGGTTATTAAAGTCTCAAGACTGATGTTCAAGTTATGCGCTTAACACTAAAACACATCGAGGCCGATCGCTGATCGAAACAGCTGAAAGCAGCTGGTAGTTAATGCACAAAGGTCTTTGAGTGACTATAATCCTGGCTGCTGTTCTGTGGGTCACACAGCCTCTGTTTATCTCAAATAAGGGAAATTAAAGCGTTTATTTCAGTATGTAAAGACACAATTAAAGGGTGTAAATTACAACATAATATTAAGCTCACAAATTTGTACTTCACAGGAACAGGATTCTCCATAAAATAGAATTATTTCTATAACTGGCAAAAAAATGTAAATATAGAGTGAAGGTATCTGTGATAAAGGTTTTTAAGTTCTGCTCATTATTCATATCCTATAGGTAGCAATTGGAAGGCTAACACCTCGACACATTGTGTGTGTGTGTCTGTCTGTGTGAGAGAATCTCTGCATCTGGTTCAACATCTGGTGCGACAACAGCAGCAGATCAATCAGTCCAACCAACACAGGTAAGCACATTCCACCATGTCAGGTATAAATAAAACACGTCCTCCCTGCATTTGTATCTTTATTACAACCAACAGCTGCATCTGCTCCTCGGCAAAAAGTCCGATTTTTAAGGTGTTTATACTGAACTGGAGACTCCGACAGACATCTGGCATGAACGTTCTCTGTCGCGTTGCCCGTGAGCTTCCCGTTTTCTGAAATACCACAGCACAGTCATTTATTACTGTGGTAATAAATGATCAGAGCAGAGAGAAGCGCTAGGACAAGCAGCCATCCCAGTCTAATCCTATTTCAACCGGCTTCAGGCCACTCTGAGCAGAGGACGTGCAGGTTAGTTACTTGCCAAATGGCCTCTGTAACATTTCCAACACGGGGACAAATCTGCAGAATGAGACCATCTCTCTATTTGCGACAGCACCGTCCTCAGCCTGCTGGAGGCTGAAGCGGAGTGAATATTTCATCAGGCCTGGCCGTGAGGTCTGGGGCAGAGCGATGACGCAGCCTGCAGCTCTCATCCCTCAGACGCATTCGCTGTTTCATCCTCACATCCATCGCCCTCCCGTCTCAGCCGTGCTTTGAAAGATATGAGACGTTCGTCCATCTTTAACCCACGGTCTCTCTATCATTCCTCACTGTGTGCGGCTCCTCGATCTCAATCGCGTCCCTTCTTCTCTTCCATTGCATCTTGTGTGAGTCTGGGCAGAGACGTCATTTTACACATTTGTTGCTGTATTAGATTCTGCACATTTTGAGCCCCTTAAAAGTGCAGACCTACGAAAAAAAAGGCACCAAGTCCTACATTTCAGATCCGCGACAGTGGTGATATTGAGATCAACGGAAACAACATATTTCATTTATTTATATACAACTGAAAGTCAAAAATCATCTGACATCTGTATCTTTCGGCTTCATAAGGAACCTCCACATTTGGAGCTCTGGTGAGTGTTTCAGCAGGTTCTTTACCGCAGCTACTGGATTTTATATCAGAGTGTGATTTCTCCTCTATTTCACTGTTAACACTGGTTGTTAATATTAAGTTATTCCCTAATAACACTAATTAATGATTATGGGTGTGTTTTCTCAGCCGATGAGAGAAAACCATCAGCGTGCTCGCCCTCTCCTCCACCCATCAGGGACCATCAGAGTAAACAAAAGAACTGTGCATCGAGGACCCTTGAGGCCAGTGAGGACTTTGGAGAGTCTCCCTTTGTGTAAAACAGCAGCAACTTAATCACAGCTCAGCCTCTGCATTCAAAGGCTCGTATTGTGCGACAGATAGGACTCTGTCCAATTAGGCCTGACCTCCCATCAAGGAGCCGTCTCTTCTGGCTGATCGCAGACAGCAGCTGGCAGAGAGAGTGTGAAGACAGATGGGCAGCACCCACAAGGATAAACAGTCGTTCGAGTGGGGTTTTATTAAATATTGGGACCTGTTAGTGAGTGTGATAAGTCAGTGATTTCTCAGTCTGAGATCCAGTAGTGCAGCACGTTTTCAATCAGGATTAAAATTACAGACACATGAAATAAGTGCATGCAAATGAAAGACCAATCTTTTCTAAAGCCTGGACAGGCCCCACCCTTACTGTGCGATACGGACACAAATGGATATTTTCTGGGATTTTATTGGCAAATTGTGAAACCTTCAGCAGTTTTTGAGATTGAGTTTGGCGACATGATGCAGAGCTGACTGGCAGAAAGAACAGCCAGGAAGTGTGTGTCTTCTGTGGTAGGTGTCAGTGTTTGTGGTTTTGTTTTCCGTTGCTTTTCTGGTTATAAGTTGTTAGCTTCCTGTCACTGTTTGTTTAAGGCAGCAAACTTTGGTTTTGTGACAACATTGTGGTTTTAAATGCAAGAAATACTTCCTTCCTTCCAATCTACGCATCATACCGACGTCAGTGTCTAAATATCCAAATTGTAGTAAATGAACCCTCACACACACACACACACACACACACACACACACACACACACCAATCCAAAAAGAACCCTGGAGAATTGTTGTTGGAAAATCCAAGTTTAAAAAAGCAAAATTAACAACATCGTTTAAAGTGCTGGACGTGACATTAAGCTGCACTTGTATTTAAAGGCTTTTACTACTTCACCCAAATGTAAAGAGCTAAACCAAGACAGCAGTCCTGCAGCAGACAGTATAATGGAGGTAAAATAGAGAGAACACAAAGGAAGAACATTTTCTTCACAATGGTCAACAGGTTAGTAGAAGCCCAAGGTGATATTTTCTCTTCTTGTAGTTAAAAAGGGGATTTAAGTGAATCAACTGTTGAAGGAAACACGGGATAAACCAGGGTTCAAGTCTCCATCCTGCTGCTTGAAGCAAGTCACTTCAGGATCACTTTTCCAAAACAGGGAAAATTTCTGCTGCTGGATGCTGCGAGAGAGTGGTGTGTGTGCGCGCGTGCGTGTGCGTGCGTGCGTGTGTCGGCATCTGTAAAACAGCTGGTCCCATTAATGCCCAACCTCGTATCATAGCTACTTCCTGGTGTCTCACTGGTTTTGCCACGTTGCCAATCAAGCCTTAATGAGGAACTGGACCAATTACAAATGATTACATCATAGGATGGATCTTCTCTCCGGCTTGGACGGCAGCCAGGGCATCATCACCGCAGCTCATCACCCAGCTTTTGTCTTTTTCACTTTATCGCCTCTTCCTTTTTGCCCTCACGTTGATTTGTTACCTCCTTATCAGCTCGTGCCTTTTCTTTTCTCTAGCAGTCCGTAACTATTATTTCTCTGCAGAGAGTCTCTTTTCATACCCCCTCCTCCATCCTCTCCCCTCCCCTCCACTTTTGGCTTGTATTCATCCTCGAGCATGTGTGCCCCTCCCCCTCTCACTCCGTCTTTCACTCAAATCCTTCTTTCTGCCCTCCCCACCTGCCCCTCTGTTTTGCTTGCAGGCATGTCTTTGTCTGGCCGGCCTGTGTGTGTGTGTGTGTGTGTGTGTGTGTGTGTGTGTGTGAGTGTGTGTGAGTGTGTGTGAGTGTGTGTGTGTGTGTGATGAGCAGTGATGAAGACCGTGAGATGTATTTTTAGCTCGGGCTCAGGCTCTCCACTCTTCTCCTCTCCAGCTTCCTCCTCCGAGAGTCCAGAGAGTCCTGACCTGCTCCTGCTCACCCCCCTCCCCTCCCCTCCTCTTTCCACTACACTACACACACAGTATTATTTGTAGGCAATGCCGGCTTGTACTTGTTAACTTGATGCACAGTGACCAGTCTAACTGCTAAATACTAAAAGAGAACAAAAGAAAAATTCTGACGCCAACATGGAGACGAGCGTGGACATGCTGCTGTTGCTGGGTGTTTACTGACACTGACATATTCATTCATCTGTTTGGTTGTTGTTTAATTGAACTGTTCGTTTCATTAATAGGCTTTGTAGGAAAATCTCTATATGTAAATTGTTAAAACATGGGGATTGTACAGTATGTACATGATAAGTAGATGTAGATGTTGCATCTTCTACTGGACACAAACAGATTATCACTAGGTAGTAACTGCAAGTTCATATCTGCTCACTATCTGTTCATAAAAATACTGCATCTCTTTGCATTTCTGCTTAAGTTCTAGCTTCATTTTATTGGCTCTGTACTTGGATTTTGCAGAATCTGATTTTTTTTAAAATAGCACTGCTGTGGTATCAGCACTCGATCATTTTGGTATCATGTTAGCGTGAAACACTGTCTGCAAAAATGAAGTTTCTGTCAAACTAAGCTGCTATCAGGAAATTTAATTTGCCACAGAAAATGAGAAACTACAATGAAACAAAACTTTTAATGTCTAGAAAATGAAAAAGAATTATATTTATCTTTTTGACAGTAGAATCTGAGAGTAGTGCATCTGTCTCACCACCATCTAAATGTACTGTAGTATTTCATTCATTAAAAAAAAAAAGACAGTGCATCACATCACCCACTGATTATTTTGTGTCGTTTAAAGTTTAGTTGAACAGGATGTAATTCTAGGACAGAGGGTTATTCACTGTGGTACATGGAACACATGTGCATTACATGCACATTAATGGGCTAAAGCAGGACTTGGACTTGGCAAACTGTGGAATATATGATCAAAAATTATTTCTGCTAACATTATTTTTATTTAAATTCAGATTTTTAGGTCTGAAACAACAAGATTTTAAAGTTTGTCTCTCATGTCAAATTACAGTATGTGTCAAAAACCTGGTCCTGCTCACATTAGTTCAGTTAAATGTGGGATTTGAGGTCCGCAGTCTTCATCAGCCTCTTAATGCACCAACTCAAATAATCTCCACCTTTATCCTCCACCTGCATCTTCTCTGTCACTAAAAACTAAATTTCACTGTGACTTTAAAAACGTAACCAAACCTGAGCACAGCTGAGTGACGTTTTTTTTACATAGCACATTGCTTTGTCCAGCCTGCAGGACAAAGGTTGCAGGGTCAAGCAAGGAAACTTGACTTTGTTAGTCCCCTCTCCCACCCTGCAGCCTTTGATACTGTGCCCGAGGAACCGGAGGAATAAGAGAGAGACGTGATGAAGCTGAGGGTGATAGGGAGGAACTGTTAGACTGGTAACTGCTCAGAGTTTGAGAACAGAGTCAAGATGGACAACGTGAAGCTGATGAGACACTGACCTGAGACATGTGTTAGAGTAGGACAGTTAAAAGTTCACTGATCGCATTTGCAAAAAGGATGTTTGTGTCTTTGTTCCTAAAACCTCAAACATTCTAATTCATACAAACAATGTCAGAACACAGCAAAACAAAGGCCAAAGATGTTGTCAGAGCAGCAGCAATCGTCTCCAACTGTCTTCAGCTGAGACACTGTCCGAAAGGTGTCAAAGGTGAAAAGAAACTGTTCATTCACTTAAACCTGTTGTCAACATCTGCTCACAGACTATTGAGCAAAAGTGAATAAATAAAAAGTCTGTCTGTTGTCACCTAGTGTGGACCGATGTGAACGCATGTGTTTCTGATGACACACTGAAACACACACAGTGTGGTGTTGGGCCATCTGGCAGGTGGTGTAATGAGGGTCACGACCTCCTGTCAGCCCCCTCCTCCCCCAGTTACCAAGCAAACATTATTACGATAACGGAGATCTGGGCTTGTTCTTACAGATCAACCACAAACTACTAGAGCTGAACCGGCCTTCTGTCCGTGAAGGACGAGTGTTAAAGCAGACTGTGTTCCTTCATTTTCACTATGTAACACAGACACACAGACATGTCCACTGCTATAGGTTCTGAGGTCCACGTCACTCACAGTAAACAGCTTCAGAGTCACACTGGATGGTTGGATTAGAGGCAGATTAAGGACAGTCCAACAACGGGTGGTGGTTCTGGGGCCAGCCCCTCACCCACCACCCACACTCCCTTTGTCTCCTCACACAGGACACATAAAGACAACCCACAGCAGCAGCATTTAAAATGTGTAATGTTGTTACTATGGACAGAGTGACATCACATCTGCGAACATATTCACAATCCAGTGGTTCCTGCGCATTTTCATCAGGAGGATATTAAAACCATGTCCAACTAATTCAAAGATGCGAGACTGTATGGACGCACAGTTAAATGTCCCAAAAGTACACTGTCCAATTCATGTCTTCATTCACTTTCAAATCCTCAGCCACAAAATATTCTAAACACAACACAACATAATGCAATGCAGTACAAAGGGATACAATAGAAAACTATATGATGCAATACGACACGAGAAGATATGACAATACAAAAACCATACACTCTGAAAGAGAAAGAAAAACACCACAGTCTTGGACTCGTACACACGTACACAACACTTGGGTTAAATCCACCAAGTACAAGCGAGTAGCTGTGACCCAGTGTTGTAATTTTCTACCCAGGATTCTGACTGAATTACACTCATTACTGTGGATGTGATATATTGACCTAAAATGAGATCAAATTCTATCCCGGGAATATTTAGTGACCCATACAATAAAACACAATGCAGTAAATCACAAGAAGATGCCACATGATACAACACAACACTATGCTACTATACGATAGGATAACACAAGGTTTAGCACTAGCACAATTTGAATCACCAGCAACTTTCTAGACACGTGACTTCTGATGGAAAAGTAGCAGATTATAACACACATCACAGCAGAGTGAAATACATTACTACCTGGTAAACACACACACACGTGCTGTGTTCAGTTCACTTTACATGTTGGTCCTGACAGTAATGAATCATCACCAAAAACAACAAGATTCATCAGAAACATCCTCAACATGAGGACCGGAGCCTGACGACCGGGTTCTCCAGCTGCTTTGGGCTTTAAGACATTCAAACATATCTGTGACATCTGATGCAGAAAGGTTGAACAAACATTGTTTTACAGTAGGAAAAGCTGCTTTTCTGCCTGTGTGTTTACTGCAGAGAGGCTGCAGCCAGTCTTTGCTGTAATGCAGCACTGCAGCCAAACAGTGCTCACACCACACTGCAGCTACGGAGACAGAGCCCTCCCTGAAAACTACTGCAACACACACACACTCATGTCCTAACACTAACCCTGACTCTAAACGTGAACCAAAACTTCCTCTGAAAATTTAATGGTTTAGATAAAGGACATTTTGTCCCACGCTGTCACAGTGTCCACCTGCTCTTCAGGAAGTGTCATGTAAGCAGAACCCTAGTTACTGTCATCAGGGTGGAGGATCACATCACTGATTTCGTTCATGTAGGCACGTGAGCAGGTTTCTAATCAGCTTTTTAAAATATGAGTGTTACGCCCGTCTAGGGGGCAGGGGTGCAACATACAAGGATAAATAAGGCTGTTCCCTCCCCGGTCCCCAAACCTAAATCCAGAATCCAAATGTTTGCAATTAAGTATGAAATGTATTTTCCACAACTCAGAAAATGTCATTCAAACATGAAGCACTGTAACTCAGGGTGAACTGAGGCCTATTTCCCAAAGAAAGTGCCAGCTAGACTCTAGGAGACAAAGACAGTCACTGAGCCCACCTCCCTAACAGAAAATGGCAGTTCACCCCGACAGCTTCAGTACTATTTACAGTTATGTACAAGGTGGTGATGGTGAGGATCAACACTATTTACAGAATATACAATAACTATACAAAAACTGTGGCACAAAGCCTAACAATCCAAAAAACACACAAAAAGGTTTGGAGGCCACGAACAGGTGCTGCTGCCAGAGAAGCCAGTCTGGCTGGTGGGAACTGTACTTTTTAAACTTCAGGAAGTGTAGGATGGACCAATCAGCTTGCAGTGCTGCCCCCCAATCCAGCCAATCAGGCAGGGCACCTATACCTCCAACACACAGATCCACACAACAAGAAAAACACTCACTCTCATTCAAAAACATTCACACAAAATACAACTCAAAAGGAACAAAAAATACAACAACGTACGGCCGCAACAATGTGCAGGACAAAAGTCTGCAGTCAGGGGAAGTGCTGGGATGTTTTTGTGAAGATATAGTGCATCTTTACACACTCACACACCTGGGAGCAGCAATACCTGCAGACACCACCAAACTAACTTTCCTGCCTTGTCTTCTGAGTAGGCCACATGATTGGAGGATTCACGTAGGATGCGGCCTCAAGGCGCCGCAGCTCGTTTGCACGTGCTGGTACTGACGGGCCATCTGTGCGGCCAGGAAGGCATTCATCTAGAGCCCAGACCATCTGTGTGGTCCACCATGTGAGCATCCGCATGTCGTAAAAGGGCTCGAAGCAGCAAAAAGGTGCTGGTGCTGATGGGTAATGCTAATGAGGAAACAGCAAAAACTTCATTAATGTTCAACGGGACTTTCCATCCATGGCAGCCTCCTCTTCACGGTGAAAGTCAGAAGTGAAGTCATTACACAAAGCACATCCCATCATGCACTAGTGCACGGTTTTAGTAGTTTATTTATCTAATACGAGATAGAAGAAACTTCATTTTGCTACAAAATGAAGTGAGGGTCGAGTGTGGGCACAGGCCTGGATCAGAGCGAGCAGCTCTTCAGATGGTAATTTCCTGCTTCACTCCTGGACGCTCTATGTGCTGACTCAGGGGAAAGTCCAGATTGCTTTTGGAGAGGGATGAAAGAGAGTTTCAGAGAGAGAGAGAGAGCGAGTGAGTGAGAGAGAGAGAGAGAGTGAGAGAGAACGGGGGATTTATACTCAATTTCATTAAGTTTTTGGCTGTGGGAAAAGGGCTTGCAGACCATAAGGGGCTTATGTGGAGCCATAACCCATTCCTCTTTGATTACCAGCTATTGATTGAGGCATTAAATTGGTCCCTGCTGAATGTGGCAGCAGGTGAAGACTCAGGCTATCTGATGGGACAGGAGGTGGGTCAGCACGGGAGGAGAGACGGCAGATAAGCAGCAGAGCAGATCTTGGAGCCCCCCCCCCCGAGCACAACTACAGTCCCTGCAGGTGCTTTCATACCTGATCTGCTTATTGCTGCACTGCTGTGACATCAGTCACATAACGTTGGTGTGAACCACACATCAAATTTAAGAACTTGTTTTTACAAATACATCTTCTAACCATGGTCTCCGGAAAATGTGTCACTCATCAATCACAACAGTAACACAGTTTTCTTAGCAGAGTACTTTTACTTTTTTACTTTAATTAAAATGTAGATAATGTGCTTAATACTTTTACTTTAGCATGGAGTTTGTTTACTTGTACCACTTGTGTACACAGTGTATCACATGTTGCTGTGTAGCTGCAGACTGCTCAGAGTGGACATGTTGACCCTGGTCCTCCACCGGTGGATCAGTGTGTATCATCCGTCCATTCTTAACAACGCAACGTCTTGACATTGTTTGTTCTGTCCAACCTCCAATCAAAGGAGGTGGAACAATACTTGTTTTTCCACAATAAAAGCCCGTCTATACAGTTTGAGCTTGTGGGTTATTGTATTAATTTATTATTAACGCAAATACCTATATTATCCTGAATTCAGTAGAAATGCGATATGAAAGTCTGTCTGTAATCACAACTTGTTCAAAAAAGCTCTTGGTCTATTTGATGTTAAGGGAACTAAGGGCCTGTTTATTGTTGTAATGAATTACGGAACGATTCTGCTAAGAGTTTTACACAAAGCACAGAAAGGTAACACTTTATTTCACATGTTGTGTTTTCTATTTAATGTCCTGGAAAAATTCCTTTTGAATTCCTAAAAATAAGCTGGTATTTAACGGTCAACTTCTAGTTGTTTTTCTACAAAATGCATGACTGACAAGATACTTGAGTAAAAAAATTAAAAAAGTGTAAGATGCTGTAGATATTATCTACCAGTTTGTTGCATTTGGAATTTGAAACATGAATTATTTATCACTTAGTGATTAGTGAGTGCCCCTGAGCCACTTTAATTCACAGGTCTGGTTTGTGGAAACCGTCATAACTGCTGAGTCAGTGAAGTTTAAAAAAATAAAATCCTGCTCAGCTAAACACCATCTGAGGAAAGTGTCCAGGAGTTAAATGTGTTCCCACAACACAGCTACAACACAAGTACTACATTTATAGAGGAATTTTCAGGAGCTTCTCTACATTTTCTACCAGCAGGATGTTGTTGGCTGGCATCGCTTCCCTTACTGCAGGTTGAGTGATTTCAGCATCTCCAGGTGTTTGCAATCAGCTTGATAAGTGATGATTGCACTGATAAAGCACGGTGCCACTCAGCTGGTTCAGCAAACCTCATTTTTTCAAACATCACCGCACAAGCAGCCAGGAGGGTTAGAGGGTGGTAACATGGTCCCACACGTGTGCGTGAACATCACTGGAGCTGCATGGTGAGGAGAGCTTGGGGCCATGAGCCTGCAGTGCGGTAATGGAGCTGGAAGAGCAGAGTATTGTAGTGGCGAGTGGTTTGTGTTACTGTTCTTTACCAAAATGTGTAGATGTACTCAGGGCAAAAGGTAAAAACTGAAATGAAAGAGTCCATAGCAAATACTCCACAGATGTTTGAGCCTGCAAAGCTTCGGCACGTTCCACAGTAGTTACTTACTTACAGTAGTTATTTACTGTTGGCATGTTTATTCAAAATTTTATTATTACTCCTTGATGACCTCAGATGGACGGACAAGGTCATTTTAGACGGGGACAAAAAAAATTGCACTCAAACATCATGTTCATCATAACATTAGTTGGGCTTGTTGTGTTAGGACCCAAACATGAATGAATGATGTGAAACAGAATTCAGTCTGACCCACGGGCTCAATGTGATCACCTGCAACAACAAAAGGGAACCAGCAAATCACACAAAACACTAGTTTAGGAAAAGATTTAGGGAATTTGTCTGAAAAGAAAACCATGATGATCCCACTCAAAACACATCACAGCTGCTACAGCTTCAAGGCTCCACTGCAGAACCGTTTCCACACTGAAAGCATTTTCCAACTGAATCTAAAAGCCAAGTGCGAACCCTCAAAGACACACACACACACACACACACACACACACACACACACACACACACACACACACACACACACACACGGTGCAGGTTCTGCACCAGGACGTGTCCATGACTGACAGCTACGTGCACGATGACATCGAGTGTGTGTGAGCAACCAAGGACTGCATGTGCACCGGTGTGTGTGTTTGTGAATGTGTCAGTGTGTTGGAGCCACGGACGAGCTCGGCTCCAGCTAACTGAGTCACACTAACATCGTGCAGACACAGTTGTTTTTTTGTAGGATTAATTTGCTTTTAAGTACAGCGTCACTCCGCTCTCTCCCTGCGCTGCCTTGTGGAAACGCACATGAACTTTAAAACTGCAAATAGCTGCGTGAAGCCATATCCATAGGATTCCTCCCAAAAACCAAAGCTTTGTTTAAAATGTCTCCCTCTCCCTGTTCCCGTTCTTGAATTTTCTTCTAAATGTTGGAGCATCTGGTTAAACGAGGGGTGTGTATGAGCCTGAACGCGTCCTGTGTGGAGAAGCTGTGGATGATCTGCCAAACAGAGAAGCGTTATTCGAGCTTGGAAGATAAGAATCGTGCCACCTCCCAATAATGACTCATTCAAGCAGCAGGGACTCAAAGAGCCTGACAAGCTCAGAGAAAGAGCGGAAAAGAGAGTAGAGGGGGATGTAAGGGAGACGTAAGAGCTACAGAGAGAGACAGAGGTGGGGGGTAGATCCTCAGTCATTGTTTAATGGCTCAGGCAAAACTCACACCCCCCACCACCATCCACCCATACGCCTCCAGGGCTGAGCAGAGGGGCTGTAGAAATGTAGAGTGAGCGAACCTCCAACCAGCCACGGAGGAGAGCATTCCTCCGGTTGCCACGGTAACCGAACCCTCAGCTGGGAAGAGGAGCGAGAGAACGAGCCAAGGGGATGTACTGTACAGAAGCAAGAGGGAAAGGAGGGGGGAGGGAGGTGTGGCTCACATTAGCTATAATTTTGATTACACCCCTCCTAAAAGACACCCATCTGGCAGCAGACCCCCCCCCCCCCCCCCGTAGCACTGCGATGCACAGTGGAGAAACACCTCTGAAAGAAAGAAATTATGAGAAACAAACCACAAAGTTGCAAAGAAAAATGCTAAAATCAGCAGTTTCTTGTTCAAACCTCTTCTCATGACTCCCCCCAACTCATGACCCCCCCATTCCTCCAGAAACCGTTCACTGAGCTTTAAAAGAACATAACATATGACCGTTTGTCTACATATTTTTCAAGGAGGCACATACGGTGCAATTTAATCATATTAATAAAACCTTAATATAAGAAACTAAATTGTTTTGCAGTTGGAGGTGAGTCCTGTCCAGGTTTGGAGCAGATTTAGACTGTGCAGGTGTGTGTGTGTGTCCCCGTATGTAAATAAGGGGCCATAAATATTTTCTGGGTTGTTTTGAATTTAATACAGCAGACACACACACACAGAAAACTATTTACTGTAAATTCTTTTAATACATCCAGACATGCTAAATGAACAGTACACACACACACACACACACACACACTCATACGGGTGTGTACGTACGCACAGAAACAGTGAGAGTGATGGGAGTGTTACCACCTGCAACCTGCTGATAATGAAGCCGTATATTTTAGCAACCTAAAGGCAGCCATCTGTGCTGGGTCTCTCCCTGCTGCCTGCACTGCCCCCCCACCCCACACACACACGCACACACACACGCACACACACCACTGCACCCCTCCATTGGGGCAGAGGGACTATACAGTCTTTAGGATGTTCAATGTCAATAACATGACACTTTCTTTATTACACATCAGGGACACACACACTTTCTGGGGGGGGGCTTCACAGTGTGGCATTATGTCGATTATGGCCTGTGACAGTGACCTGGCTGCTGAAAGTTACTTTATATATGACTTAATGTCACTGGTGTAGTCAGGTTCAGTCAAAAACTAATTTCATTTCCCATCAGCCACCATGTTCACTTTGGGAATGTTGTGTGTAAATGTACTGCACCTGCTACTAATTGAACTGATCATACTAACACACTCGCATACACTCACACACGGTACTTTGTGTGAGGACACTGACATGTGGACAGCAGCAGAAGTGGTGCTTTGTCTTTTCTGGTCATTTATTGTCTGGCTTTGGTGATTTTCTGGCTCTTTCACTTAGTTTCTGCTTGTTGTTGTTCAGGTTTCAGATTGTGGTTGTTGTTTTACTTAACTGAGCTGTTTCAAACCAGAAATCTGAGCTGCTCCCCCCCCCCCAGTCCTGAGCCCATTCACTAATCCATCTATGTTAACATATGTTCATGTTCACACTTCCAGCCTCGGGTAAAGTATCTTTAAATGTTAGCAAGCAGCATTATGTCACTTGAAGTCAGGCAGGTTCACCATTTTTAACATCTGTCTAAAACAACAGTGAGATGCTGATATGAACACTGACACAGTTTGTACTGACAATCCATTTGTTCACACTGGACTTTAAACTGAAGCCATGAAAGACGAAATACAGTTAATGAAATTAAGCAGATCTCTATCCAAAGCGAAATTAAGCAGATCTCTATCCAAAGCCGTTTTAGTATTAAAGTCTTTTTGTTTCTCTGCTTGTCTGCTGAGCTGTGGTCAAAGGTTAACAACAAAACTCTGGTGATAAAAAAAATAAAAGACTAAAAGATTTCTTCACGTATCCAACTCTGCCTGCAGAAGCGTCTTACAAGTGTGTCCCCCGTCTCTTACTGTTCATGTGGGAATCGTGTTTTTTTAAGACACCCTTCAAAATTTGTGTTGCCAGAATGTTAGGCCAGAGTTGGTGTCAGTATGTGTTGTGATAATGTTTACCAAACAAAAAGATCTAATCCCATCACGCAACACCCACCTACATATGATCAAGACAAAACCAACAAGAGAATAAAATGTAAAAATTTTAAAAATTCAAGTTAAACCCTATGTCACATACAATAAAGTGACTGAAGAGAAGAAATAAATATGTGTTTTGGAAAGGAAGCTCTAGCCTGCAGAAGACACCTAAGTGATTTCTAATATTATCAAAGGTTCCACCAGATGTCTGCTCATTCTAACACAAACTGGGTAAGTCTTCTTATATTTATGATGAACTACCTGATGTTGAAGTCTATTGCTTTGCACTCACAACCACATTTATTTTTATCCCAAATATAATACTATGTGAATGTTCATGTAATAACTATCTCACTGAATCTGTGTATGACCATGGTTTTCTTTGATGACCGAATTCAAGTGTTTATTATGTGAATGTATGTTCATGTTGTGAACATCCAGGCGAAGACGTTGGTTTCTACACACTCATGGCGTTGGTTTACTCACAGGTTGTAAACAGTGGAGTGAAAAGCCGATCTAAGAGACACAGAACAGACAGAGGAGAGGGAAAAAAAAAATGGAAAAAAATCTGTGTCTTGCAGAAAAACAGTGGCCATTGTGACAGGAGATGAAACCATGACAACCATCCGCGCTGTCGGCCAACACAACAGAAAATGACTGTATGAAGCCTGGGAAAGCAGTGGAAAAAGAGAAGCTCCTCAATCCCCCCCCCCACCCACACACACACACACATTGTAAATACACATAATTGTTCATAGTCAGCACAGCCTCTCGCCATTCAGCTTGGAGCAGCAGACACACACCATGACGGCTTTGTTCCAACTGCAGCCTCAGAGCTGAACTTCTGAGGCTACAGCTAAAGCCAAAGCACCACTGCAAGCTGAGCTCGCTGCCACAGTGTTTGTGTGAACGTCTGAACAGTTAACCAATTATTTCTTTAGAGTTTTTGTCTGTAATTTGTCATTAAAGGTCATGAACCTGGTAAACATCTCCTCAGCTCTAAGACTGAAGCACAGACTATACATTTATCAGAAAGGAGGCAATATACTGTATTGCACAAGTTCTTTATGATAAAAATACATGTGTCTGTGGGAATAAAAAGATAAAATAATGCCAGACAACATGTTTAGAAATCTCCATGCAGCCACTTAGACATAATACAAACAAAATTATATGGTGAGCAAAAAACGGAGAAGTTCAAATCACAATTGTTACTGCAACACTGTGAGTTAATAAACTGTATCAGAATCATCAAATTAGGATCATGTCAAACATCCTGAGAACAAGTTCCATTAGCCAGCTCCCACAGAGATCCCCCCAACACACACACACACACACACACACACACACACAGTAATAAAGAGTGTGGGCCAGGGGTGGAGGAGGGTTAATGATGAGCTTCCCTGTCTGCCAGCTCAGCACAGCAGCCTTCAATTCATAACTGCCTTCAACAAGCAGAGCAGGACTCTGTCTCTCTAACACACACACACACACACACACACACACACACTCTGAAGGTTTCCACATCTCTACATGCGAGTGCACTTACTGGCTCAGCATCCAAACATCACAAAGGACAGAACCCAGCAGTGTTCTGGTATTTTCTAACTGGACAGTATCTTCAGCACTGATGTGGTGAAGAGTCTCAGACTCGGTCCACATTTCATTTAAAGTGGACAGTTGCAGCCCTGCTGGTTGAGCAGTTGTCCATAAACTGCAGTGTCAGCAGTTCGATTCCCAATTCTCCTGGCCACACGTTAGAGTGTTAAACCCTGAGTTGGCCCTGCCTCTTAAATTGCTGGATAAAATTTTCTGCCAAGTGACTAATGATGTAGACGATTTTAAAGATTGTGTCTGAAACCGATGCGGATTCTGATAAAAGCCTCACGAGCTGCAGGACGGTAAAATTGCAGAAGGCTCAGTGATATTGTAATGTTACCGTGGGGACGCTCTAACCAGGCAAACGTTGAGTAGTTTTAATTAAAGACTCGTTTATTAAAATTGCACTGATTGGATTTTGGTGCATTCACCAAAGTCTCAGCATCCAGTTGGTCTGACTTCAGTCATGTTAAATGGATTAATGCACTTAAATTGGTCATTTTACACGTGTGATTATTTGCTTTTAAACAAAAGTACAAGGTTTGTGGTTTTATGGCCTCTGTCTTATAAACCCTCATGACCTCGGAGCAGAGCATCCACCATCCTCCCTGACCACCTCTATTAGCCGGTGCATTGCTGTACACTTCCTACAAACACATCATTGGTTTTGCTGTTTGGTGGCAAACTGATTTGCTTCTCAAATGACTTGCTGGATAGTAAATCCTCATCAGTACATTGCAGTGGAATGGAAAAAAGAATGGAAATTTCTGAATGCTGCCAAAACAAATATTGCGGCAACTACTTAATAAACGCCATCATCAATCATCTTAAAACTGCTCTAAACCACCGACACGTTTCCACGCAGTTATACGAGTACAAGTAGAAGTGCACAAAGACCGGATGGGGCCAGACTCCCCTAGAGATGACACGTAATGGTCACAGTAAAGGTGACAGAGGCAGGAGTGAGTGTTAGTGACAAATGTTGTTTCCAACTTGAAACCGACTGTAAAGGTTTATATCACTCAGATCTGTTTTAAAGCATCTGGCTTTCAGCTTCTTGGAATGATCATCTGATTGGTTGCAGTGCAGAAGTGAAGTGTTTGCACCGCAGCTGTGGAGGAATCGTGGTTTGTCCTTTGTGCCCGTGTCCTACAGGTAAAGCAGAGTGACAGAGTGAAGACCTAGCAACAAGCTTGAGTCCTCCACACATTCACTTACAAAAATCAATTCTGTTTAAGGACAAAGCAAATGATCGGTGTGCCGCTGCAGCCTCAGTCCATTTGCTTACTGTGTGATTAATACAGCAGCAAAATAGGTTTTTACAATGTGCCTCTAACAAGGAGCTAATTGGTCGGTTATGAATTATTCACCCAGCGAGAGCAGAGCAGCAGCTTCTACCTGATGGAGTCAGTTCAGTCGGTGGAGACAAACCGCTGGGGCATTCATTCACAGAGCCTGACATGACAGGTGTTTCCCCACCCGGGTGAAAGGGGGAAGGAGAAACCCCACAGTTCACGCTCAGCCAGTTCTGTAGCCTGATGACAACTTGGTTTTCACACAGATGCAGTGCGGTGAGGGGTGTGTCACACATCTGTCCACAATCCTTAGGTCTGGGTTACGTCTCAGAAACACGTCACTGAATTCAACAACAGCCTCTAAATCATCCTCAAG
Source organism: Channa argus (assembly GCF_033026475.1). Classification (NCBI taxonomy): domain Eukaryota; kingdom Metazoa; phylum Chordata; class Actinopteri; order Anabantiformes; family Channidae; genus Channa; species Channa argus. The sequence continues at coordinate 30,736,981 of NC_090198.1, forward strand.
TCAAATCCACAAAACCCAAACTGACTTCTACCAAAACAAACTGTGAAATACTGAAAATGACTCGTCTGATGTTTCTGTGCAGACACTGGGACATCAGTGTCTAATCTCCCATCCTGTCCCCAGCACGGTCTAAAGTGACCTCAGCTCTCTGCACCACTGAAGCAAAAGAGCAGAAGTGTGTGAGGTTGCAGCTGCAGTGTGTCTCTGTGCGTGCGTGTGCGCGTGCGCGCACGGGGACCGGTCGGAGCCTCTCCTGCAGGAAGCAGCCTCAGCACAGTGGCCCGTGTGACAGATGGAAGCTAGAACGGAATTAGAGACCAGGAAAACCACAAGGGCCCATCATCACGGAGCCCTCTCTGCCTGACAACAAGGATTAAAGGCGCACTGCCTCCACCACCGGCATCATCATCATCATCATCATCTACGTGAGAGCATCTCATCTCCCTGCATTCAGCAGAGCCGCATTCACCACAAACACACGCAATTATCAGGCATTTGTCCGCAGCGGCGCACCGAGAACACGCAGAGCTGATGCTCAAGTATGATGTCAGCGAGGCAGGCGCGGTGATGCTGAGGAGAGCCCCGACAGCATCACCCGCACCAGGAAGCTTCCACAGGGGGCGGGGGTGTTCACTAACCTGTCTGTCCTTTGCCCAGCGTCTTCTCCAGGCGGTACGGTCCCACATAGTTGGCGTAATGCCCGCTGTTGCCCTCCTTGACCGATGATGACATGTTTGGACGCGAAACGACTCGCCGGGACGTTGCTGTCTTGCGGGTCTCTGAGCGGGACGCGGTTTTGGAGCGAAAGGCGCAATTCGGCGGCGCAGTGAAGTTCGCCTGGGTCGGCGTCTATCTGCCTGCTGCTCGCTGCAATCTTCGTCTCCGCCTGCGTGCGTGTGCTCGCGTGTGCCTCCGCGGGCCTCGTCCTCAGTGCGGCTCAGACTGCGGGTTTAAATCTGGGTGTCATGGTGTTCGTGCCGGAAGAGCGGTGCTCTGCAGCCCCGTTGGGTGTGATCTGCTGATGGGACAGCTTCTGCTGCTGCTGCTGCCTCTCCAGCCGTCAGTGCGCTGTGCGTAAGAACCGCCACGTCCGGTGGACCCTTTCAAAATAAGCTTCATCACCTCGTTGACAGCGCTGCAGTGGTGATTTGATAGATAGAAAAAAATTATCTAAAACATCAATAAACCTTTATTTAGCCATCTATTTATTTATAACTGTGTTTGTAGGTGATGAAATCAATTATTCTACAGCTGCACTTGACTTAAGGATGTAGTTTTTGTTACGATTCCAACATTATTTTTTTCCACACAAAGTTATTTTTATCATATTTTGGTCAAAGAATTTTAAACAGTGGTTAGGAATCACAACCTTCAAAAATATAAATGTGTGGGAAAGTTCTAAATTCAAATATATTTTTTTAATATAAATTTATAGATATTTACTAATATATCAAATCAGACAAAACGAATTGTCTTCAACCAAAATAAATAAAAACTGCACTTCTTGGGAAAATTCCACATTTTAACAATTAAAAACGTCTAATCATTTAAATGAGTCAACAGAAGCAGCTCTTTGCCGCTAAAATGCCGCAAAGAGCATTTTTTTAATCATTATTTTCTTTTTGTAAAACATTTATTATTTGTTTGTATTTATATTTATTGTTTTACAAAAGGTGCTTGTTTTTGGTCCTAATTTTACTTTTAACTAGAATATTCATCCACCAACTTTTATTGTCGTTTGAAATGCAATATTTTATTTTGAAGGGCAATCCGTTGGACGTCCTCTGCCATGCCGGCTAGACGCAGCTGCTTTAATTGGGGATCACGCATGTGCACAGAGCATCGTGGAAAGAGTTGGATGCTTTAATTCGGTTAGGGCGGACAGTGGGGTCGAGAGGTCGCCCCTGTACAAACCTTCATTCATTTTAACTTTAAACAGTGCAGTTCAACATAAAAGCTTTAAAAGCCCCCTAAATGTCCCAGAATGCACCGAGGAGACACACTGCGTTTTCATATTAGCTGATCATAAAATAAATGTCCTGTTTACAGGCACATTTCTGATCTATTGATTAATTTCTCTCATTTAAAATTTCAAACTCATTTAATGAAAGGTGATGAATCATTATTTGTCACTCTGTGTGTGTGTGTGTGTGGTGATGTTGGGGAGGCGGGGGGTGCGGACACATTACACGCTGGGACACTTTCACTTGATTAAATCAGCAGTTGGTGACAACGACCATCTATCTGTCTCATCACTTCTTCACAACAAAAGCCTTTTGACCCAGCGTGCTCAGTGGCAGATGGACCCCCCCCCCCTCCCCCAACCCCTCCTCCTCTTTCTCATCCTTCTGTCTCCCCCTTCCTTATCCTCCCCACTCACAACCCTCCTTCCTGTCAATTCCCTAACAAAGACAAAGAGGGGCTTCCCTTTACCACATCGTTCCTGATCGCCATGGGACAGTTGTCCCCCAAATGACTTCCTGGTAATTAATGTATCCACCCCATCCAGCACGATACGAGAGGTCAGTCCTGACTTTTCTCTCGGATTTATGCCACTGTTCGTGGTCTGCAGCCCAGTCTTGGCTGTCTGATCCCCTGGTGGCTCGTTGACAGCGTCCTAATCACCTCGGTGTGGGATCATCTCCCACAGTCAGCCAGGCCTCTGAAGGGAGGAAACTGATCTGTGTCAAAATGTCTCCTTTACTGCACCTGATGAGCACAGTACCTTGTAGTAAAAAGGAGGCAGCTGGATTAAAGTTATACTACGTCTTCTTTTGATAGGGAGTTCTGAATAGTATGTGTTCTACACTTGGACAGAAAAAAAATCCATTTTGGAAATGTTGCCATAAATGTTGTGGATGACATTTTTAACTCTCTTCACTGTGCTGCACTCTGTCCAATTCTTTAAAACTGCTGATAACTATATTTTGTTAATTATGTTATATGAAATCAAGGTCCAGTGTTTAGCCTGCACCTTCATCTGGAACCAAATAAGAACAATGACTATGACATATAGATTTTACAAAAACCACATCCTGTTGGGTAGAAGATCACCACAGTATGACAGACAGAGACATGGAAACAGTGGGTTTACGTTACAGTTGTTGGGTCATTTTGCTGACAAACCATAATGGGGAGGGGGATGCAGTGGTAGAAGTCAAGTAAACTTCCTAGATGGATGAGAAAGGGGTTCCACATGTATCAGTAATAGGTCCAATGCTTTTTAGTTTTTATATGACTAATGTTCATTTTTTAACTGTAATGCACAGTTTATGCTGATGATACCATTCTCTATGCCACTGGTAACACTGCAGACCGGAAACCTCCTTATTGCATTTCACAAGTCCCCAATCCAATTCATGTTCTAAATTGAGATGTAATTTATATACAGTCCAGAATAATTCATACTTGGACAAGAAAGCAGACTATCCTGCAAAACCACTTGCTCAAAAATGATTTCCTCAAATTCAATTCTCCACTGGCAACAGATAAATATTATACAGTCCTCATACTGCACAGCATACCTGGATTTTCATCTATGGTCTGCAGTGTGCAGGAGTTGTCATAACTTCCATAAATTTGTTAACTTCACAGTTTTCAACAATGTGAACTTCATATTAGTTCTTATGAAGTTAGAGTTAACTAACACCCTAACTAGAGTTAAGAGGGTGAACAAATAAACTTATTTCAAAACACCCAGGTGCAATTCAACAGCCCAGTGCTTTTGAAAAGCCAAGACCACTGACCTTTTCTGCCCTTGGAGCCTCCTCTGCTTCCATTTGTAAGGACACAGGGAGGATAAAGGTTTTCAAAAGTGCACTACTGTGTGTGAAAATATATTTCACGGTAATGCAGTACAATGTGAAGTACAATATCTTTTAAAACCATTTCAGCCTGAAATATGCATATCCAATATTAATTTTGGGGTTTTAACCCTTTAAAACCAGTCATGTTTGCATAAAACCCCCTTTTTTTAAAAATCAAAAACAAACTCTGGCCTATTAAGAGAAAACATGCCAAACACACCGTATAAAAATGTAAAGCACAAGGGCAATAGTCCAAAATGAAATCTTGATCTAAAGAAATGTATTAGTTTAAGTTAAGATAAACGTGGGACCAAAAATGGCATTTTCAACGGGACATTCTTTGTCGCTAGGATCAAACGTGTCCGTTTTTGCGTAGCGCAGCCATCTTAGGCTAATTTAAAGGAACTGACTGGACAATTCGAAACTTAAAAAAAAAAAAAAAAAAAAAAAAAAAAAAAAAGAATATCCTCTGGTAAATTTGAGCTCTATTCATTCAACACAGCACAAATGTCTTGAAAATAAAAAAACTGAAGGGCACAAAATGTCACTAGGATGACGGAGTAAACTCATGTTAGGTGTGTGCCACTGCCAGACAGTCAGAGACTAGAAATCGGTGATAGTTGGTGGAAACAGCTCTTCCTGTCACACTGAACACCAGACAGAGGATGTAGTAGAGATTTCAAAGCTCTTTGAGGCAAATTTAGACAGATAGACAGACAGATACATACTTATTGATCCAGAGTGAAATTCAAGACATCCAGCAGCTTTCAGACTGTTTATAGTTTACACACAACCAGAAAGACAGATGCACCCAACATTAAATATGTAGATCAATACCAAACAGAAATCATCCAAGGCAAAAATTAAGATCCAACAGATATTCGTGTCTATGGGCGACTCAGGACCAGTGGTGGAAAGTAAGGGAGTACAAGTACTTTGTCACTGTACTTCAGTACATTGTTCATGTATCTGTACTTTAAGTCTATTTAATTGTGGCTATTTTGACTGTTACCCCACTACATCTAAGAGTCACGTCACAGACAGACATACTGTCAGCTTCTCCTTCCAGGGTCTTCGTTAAAAGACTTATTTGACATATTAACAGTACTCAAAGTGAGCTGGTATGCAGTAATTTTACTCTGTCTTCCTGAACTTGAAATTGGCATTTTGTACCTCCTATTCTCACTAGACATAATTTAGAAAAAAAAAAAAAACGTCTGATTTTTTTTACCCAGGTTTACATCCCCCCCAAACATAAAGCAGCACTGGTCCACAGAAAAGGACAGAAATAAAATTCAAGTACTTTTACTTTTAATACTTTAAGTAAATTTAAATCATGTACTTATGTACTTTTGCTTAAGTAGAAATTTCAGTGGGTACTTTTACAGGGTACATGAATTTTTGTTTATTGTTTTGTTTGGCAAATGGAATAAAGTTGCAATCTAATCAGTATGACACTACACCACTTTAACACACAGGGCGAAGTAGTGCTACAGTAACCCATGAAATTATTATTATAATTAAAAATTTTTGAATGTAATTTGTGATATTGTGCCACATAAATTCGCCCTTGATTTGATTTGGAAGAAATCATCCTGAGAATGACAAAAGCACATTCTATCATTTGACTGTTCAGACGGTGGGAGTCATAATCTCTAACCTGAAGCTCCTCATTTCCTTCATCTCCACCGCTGACCACATTTAAGTTAACGATGAGGAGATGGATCTTAATTTTCGCTTCCATAAATGCACGTCTGACTCTCTTCTGTCATTGCTTCTCGTCCTTTCCCAGTCAGCCACAAAGGAAGTGTTTCCTTAGCTTTTTATCCGACTCTACTGCAGCTCTGCCTCTTAATTTAGCCTCCCTGCAGTGATGTGACTGTTGTAGATGCGTGTTTGTGATGCACATTTCTGCAGCTCTGGATGAACAGGGAAATATAAATATTGTAGGAAAGGGCCACAGAAAGCAGCCGTCACTTAACAAGACATTTCAGGAAAAAGGAGCTTCGCCTGCAGTCTCTTTCTGCATTAGTCAGCTCTATTGTGGCTGCGCTGGCAGCAGAGCAGCATAATACACACACACACACGTTTCAACTTAAAGACGCCAAATGAGAAAACTTCTGACAGCAGACTTATCAAGACAGAAAGGTCCTTTAAATGTTCATCTGTTGGCAGAGCAGCATCCTCCAGTTGAGACCTTCATCGCCGGAGAAATGGAGTTTAATGCTTTCACTCGGGTTTGTGCACAGGCTCAATGTGTGTGGAGGGATTTCTAATTAAGTCTAAAAGGTTCATTTCCAGTCAGTCACAGTTTGGTTGTAACAGTGTGTGTTCACTCGTTTCATTTCACAGCAGGTTCTGAAGTAACAAAGGCATTTAGAGGACGGGTGGAACGTTATCTGTACAGATTAAAATACTGCAGTTACCACATTTCCTGTTGTATTGTTGCATTTTCATATGAATGAACTTTGAATCATTTAAATCTATGATAATAAAAAGTCATAAGCACAAGTAAAAATACCTGCACCTTTTACTTTTACACACAACGTCACTAGTGCCAAAATACTAAATACAGCACAGTGTGATGCTGTGTTGTTTTGAGTGGCAGCAGCAGAACATGTGAAATGAATTAAAAACAAAGACTTTTGTGCTAACAGCTTCTTTATGGACTGCAGCTCAACAATGGCTCTTCCACAGACAAATTGTTAGTAATTAAGAGGGGGCTACAGTGAGATGCAGTAATTATGAAACTGCTAATTTAGAGTGTTGCTCTGTAAGACCATTTAGATTACAGTGCTGCAATTAAATTGGTAAAAGACTATAATTACTAACACCACTCACAATATGCAGCCTCACATTCCATCCAGTTTCCCAGAGTCTGTTTGTTTTATACTCAGACGCCGTCAGGATTATTCACATTTCAATTCACTAGACTCGCACAGCTCCTTGTCTTTCCAGGTTCATGTACGACAGTAATTTATTTTCTGTAGAGAAAGAATTGTGGTGTGGATTGGACACCTTGTCTCGAGTGTGTCTCCCCTGGTTAGACTGACACAGACCATGAATTATGAAGTTGGGATCCTCTACTGAAGGTGTAACACACAGAACCTTGGAGGAGTGTTTTAAAGTCAAGTCTACAGTTTGGGAAAGTTGTAAACTAGAAAATAAGTGGTACAGGAAGAAGATATTATACAGTACAACCTGCTTGTATTTATATTTCTTAGGTAATGGATACTTAATTGGATCTTTAACACCTAAAAGTACCACATCATGCTAATGGACCACTTTGTTGTCAGAATGCAGATCTCCTTTCTCTCCTGCTTCAGATTCAGGAAGCAGACACCATCTCTACTTTTAAGACCAGGCTTAAAACTTTCATTTTTGATAAAGCTTAATGTTAGAGCTGCTCAGTGACTCTGAACCAGCTCTTAGTTGTGCTGCTATAGAGTTAAAGTATTGCTGTATAAATACACGTGAATCTGGTGAATCAGCATCCTGGACAAAAACTACATGAAGAAAAATTGTACACTCTACATTCTTCTCAGCGATGTCTTGGTAAATAAAAGTCACGTTTTAGTTACTTTGTCATTTTGTCCCATTTTTGGGACATGACACTTTCTCCATGTTTTCTCTGCAACATTCCTACTGGTTCTGTGTATAAGTACATTAGCAATCAGACTTTTGCAAACATACAAGTCTAATTAAGCTGATTCTGTGCTCTATATTTAAAAATCTATCAATCACATCTGCTCCTTCCTACTCATTGAAAAATACTGTTCATTTCAAACATTCAGCCACTAGAAACAAGATCTCTGCTACTTCACTGAAAAATTCCATTCTTGGTGCTTGTGCACTGGATGTTGTAGCATATTGCAATTGCATATAGCATTTTTCTGCTTCTGGTGACAGTGGACTTAAAATGTACAGTTATAATTCTAACAATGGAAATTTAAACCATCATTTTACACTTTAATTAACTTTATTGCGCTGTTCTTTTTAATTATTTGTAAGTGCTGTGTTCCTGAGCCCCCTCAGGGACCACTCGCACCTTTCATGCTCCAACAGGGATGTGCAGTGTTACTGTAGCTGCGGTCGGCCTGCAGAGCCGTTGTCTGCACGAGGATGATGCTAGAGCACCATCATGTGGCTACAGACAAAATCACATCGTCACACCAGAGACACCATAAAGACCAAGAAAGACCTCTTTAGGTTTCCTCTAACATCCTGCCATTTATTATCCTCCTCAAGCTGTGTTTATTTCTTACTTCAGACACTGGTGGAATCAGGGTGGCTGCTCCAGGCATGCGAGGAATGTAACTACATTAAATATTAAGAATTATACAGAGGGACAGGTGATGGAGTGAAAAAGGTTAAAAGAAAATGGTTGATGATCGAGTTTGAACACGGTGCTCAGCTTTTAGAGAAACTGGTGTTTTTCTTACTACATCCGTTTTCTCACGAGTGAAACGTTTTCTGACACTGAACTTTTATTGCAGTGAACTAAAGCAGCCTGATCCAGCAGCTGGTTTCATCAGCGGCAGAAGAAATACTAACATATATCCTGTACTCAAGGTAAGGTACTGTAGTAATAAGTCCTGCATTTAGAAGAGTTATTAGCAAAATGTCCTTAAAGTATAAAGTAAATCAAAGCTGCTGTAGTACAATGTCCCCTCTGATTTTTTCTGTAATTTCCTTGAGTCATTATAATCTATAAATTCAAATTTGAATCTGAAAGTAACAACAGCTGCCAGATAAATGTAAAAATGAAGAAGCTGCTTGGATAAATAGCGAAACATTTTACCCAAGAAGAAAGAAATCGTATTTAAACGATCACGTGCTTCATGGTTCCACAGCTCCCACTCTGAGGAAATTCCTGGGACCCTGTACCTACACAGGCTTCTACTGTTGAAGGAATTATTGTGCTGTGAATTGCCTTTAACACCTGTGTTCTTAACGAACAAACACACAGTCAGAAACATTCTGTGCCGACAGCAACAGTCTGATTGCCGACAAAGACAATGAATAGGATATTAGATGATATTGTGATTCACACCCCCAGCAATTACATTAGGAACTTATTCTTCCTCTTTGGCAAATGTTTGTTCAAAGTGCTTCAACACTAAAATACTTAAAACAGCTTCTGGTGCTGTCACGTGAATTGATTAACATTTGCCCTGAGTCAAACCTGAGAAACATAACGTTCCAACATGATTAGTAAATAAATACCGATAATGAGTCTTACAACCTGCCATTGTCATGAGAGGGTTCAGTGAAATAGAACAAAGAGCAATCTGAGGCGACACCATTTAAGACTAACGTCTGCCGATCTGAGACGACAACATGTCACCGCGTACTCTACCTGGGGAGTCCTTAGAGGAAGACAACTGAAATCCATCCATCATCTGCAACCGCTTATCCAGGTCAGGGTCACGAGGGGCTGGAGCCTATCCCAGCTGTCATCGAGCAAGAGGTGGGGTCCACCTTTGACATGTCTCCAGCCTGTCTCAGGACCAACACAGAGACATACACAGACAAAAGATCATTCAAACTAACCTAACCTGCATGTGAAACGCACACAGAAAGGCTGCTGCTGGCCGGTGGACATTGAAATCTTAAAACGAAATAGCATGTAGAACTAGAAAAAGCATTTCCAAAAGAAAGTGCACTGTAAATGCCGATTTGCTAAAAGAGCTGCAATGTTGAGTTACTAAGGTAACTCCATAGTACTGTGGTCAAGTATAAAGAAGCACTGAAAATGATCAAGTGCAGTAAAGTACCATAAATCTATGCTTAAGCACAGTTACAATTCAGCCTAACTTGTGGATTCAGTTATTAGTAAGTTGTTGTGAGCAGGTGAGTAAAACTAAAAAGCAATGACACCAACTGAACTTTACTGGTAAATTCTGCATTGTTAGTAAAATGTCCTGCAGCAAATACAGAAACCGTTTAAAACTATTCTAGTAGGAATAACAGATTCAGGGCAAATAAGAACTGACTAAAACAAGCAAAACTGCAACATTTACATCTCTTCTGTTTGCTTATGAGGCACCACAGGGAGAGGAGGAAACCTGCAATTTTCCAGAAGCAGAAAATCAACAGTCAAGTTGAGAAAAAAAAAGCTTCTTCTGAGCAAAAACAGCAACGTTTTCAGAAGGAGGCTGTGTGCAGTTCTGTAGTTTTACTGTTAACAATGTTCAAACATGCTGTGTCTGCCCACCACTTCTGCAGACATTTATACACAGGGACAGCGATCAGTTTACTTCATCTCCAAAAACTGATAAATAAAATTGCTAGCAGCCTCTTTTTCATAAGGAAAACAATCAAGTTAAGCGAGAACTGTAAAGACACTCTTCAACAAGTGCTCCAATCTAAAATCCAACACTTCTGTATCTCAACAATGCGAGGAGCAGGTTACTTAGGTTCAGGCAACGAATGAAATAAAACAAATTTAAAAAAATCACACTACGTGATGTTACATGGTGTCACATAATGAACGTTACATCCTCATGGAACAACAGAACGTTTATTCACAGAGTCAAAGAGCTTCTGTGGGAATGTCCTCTACTTGTTTGACCCCACAGTCCACCCCAAAATGTGCACAAAGGTTTGTGCATCTAAAAACTACAAGATTATAAGAATATGACAGTCTCACATTTTTCAAATGAAAACTAAATGAATGCATTATGACAAAAAAATGAAATAACAGCTGTTTCAAGTCTTTGAGCACAGATTCATCAAACGCATTATTCTATGCAGAAGTTGATGACCAGCTTTAACAAGACGCTTGCAACTTTACATCTGTTTCAGTTATTGTTATTTGATGTCAACAGGATTTTAGTGAACTGCATCTCAAGGCGACAGTATAATAAAGGTTGCACTATTGTGTAACTATTTGTTGAGGGAGATAAAAGAATTTGAATCCATACTTTTGCGGGCTGTAACACTAACCTGGGCATTAGGTCATCTTCTATTTGATACCAGGACAATTACATGTTTGCACATTCAGGCAACTCGGGTGAGTGTTGCATCATTGTTTCTTCATTTTGCATGTATGGTAGAATAAGGAAGTTAAAATTGATGTAAAGTACCAGAGAAACTGAGTTGACAGATGGCTCGGGGAAAAAAGAGAAATACCTGAATCAAAATAATATGACAGCTCAGCAATTGCAAAATGATGAGCTTCTTCCTTTGGAAGAGCTTTCGGGCCTCGGAGGAGGAGATGGCATGAGAAGCCCTTCTGAGCAGAAGATCCAAAACGAGGCCAGTCCAGAAGAAAACAGAATGAGCTGATGATGCCATCCCAGTCCAGAAAGTCTGCCTGGCAACTGACTGTCCATATAACTGCTGTTATGAGATCACGGTCAGGAAATGCTAAGTAACGTCAGATGGAGACCTGTAAACCTCAGGTGTGAAACCTTCAGTTGCATAGAGACACTGTCACTCTGCATCAAGAATCTCAACAGCACAAGAAGTGCATTTAAGACCAGTAGAAGACATCCCAAAACTGGGGCCTACTGTAGGTCAATAAGGTTTAAAGGCCCATAGATGACATTCCAGTGTGAAGAAGGCGACGAGGGACTTTAAGAAGTGATCATCATTTTTCTCTATTATCATGCAGCAACTAGAGACTATTTTAACTGCCAATTTTTACACTACAATTTTTTACAGTGGACTGATAGAAAAGTGAAAACTGGTTGATCATAAAATACTTTAACTGTTAACTTTTGCATTTGCACAATAGGGTGAATCATCTGACTGTGACTGTGGTGCAAGAAGGTACAGCAGTTGTCCACCAATCTCGCAGTTGTTGGTTCAATTCCTGGATCATATGTTGAAGTGTCCTTAAGCAAGACACTGAACTCCAAGCTAGTTGCTCCCAGTGAGCGTTGGTCAGCTGCATAGCACCTCCCCCATTGGTGTGTGAGTGTGTGTGTGTGTGATTGTGAGTGTGAATGTGTGAATAAGAAGCAGCGTAAAGTGCTTTGAGTGCCAATAGGTAGAAAAGCGCTTTATAAGTGCAGAGCATTTACAATTTCTGCAGTTAAGGGTTTCGTTGCTTTAATGTTAAACCCTTCAGAGATGTCTTTAAAGTGCTCATAACATCTCCCTGTTGATGTAAAAGAAAGTAGATTTACTAGATGAAGGCTCTTCTTTTCCTTTGGGCTGCTCCCTTTCAGGTGTCTCCACAATGAATCATGTGTCTCCATCTAACTCTGTCCTCTGCATCCTCTTCACTCACACCAACTAACTTCATGTCCTCTCTCTCTACATCCATAAAGCTCCTCTTTGCTCTTCCTCTAGACCTCCTGCCTGGCAGCTCCAACCTCAGCATCCTTCTACTGATATATTCACAGTATCTCCTCTGAACATGTCCAAACCACCTCAATCTGGACTCTCTGAATTTATCTCCAACACATCTAACATGATCTGTCCCTCCAATGTATTAATTCCTGATCTTGTCCATCCTCGTCACTCCCAAAGAGAACCTCAACATCTTAAGCTCTGCTACCTCCAGCTCTGCCTCCTGTCTTTTCTTCAGTGCCACTGTCTCTAAGCCGAACAACATCTCTGGTCTCACAACCGTCTTGAACATCTTTCCTTTCATTCTCACTGATGCTCTTTTATCACACAACACAACTGACACTTTTCTCCACCCGTTCCAACCTGCCTGCACTCGCCTCTTCACCTCTTCTCCACACTCTGTTGCTCTGAACCATTGACCCTAAGTACTTAAAGTCCTGCACCTTCTTCACCTCTGCTCCCTGTAACCTCACTGTTACACCTGGGTCCCTCTCATTCACACACATGTATTCTGTCTTACTGCGACTAAGCTTCATTCCTCTGTTTTCTAGCGCAGAGGTCCACCTGCTTCCTGCTCTCACTACAGATCACAATGTCCTCCGCAAACATCATAGTCCATGGAAACACTAGACGCTAAAATCCATGTATCCTAAGCAGTAAAAGTATATATACACAGCATAAATAATTTCCAGCAACCACAACAACTGTTACAGTACATTTGGTCTATTCAGGCCTATTCAGGTGTTAGAGGTAACATGTGCAACACCTCTCTCCCAATGAAAGCTGGGATAGTTGATAATGGACAGATAAATATTCAGTATGGAAAACAGTGGGTTGAGGGCAGCGAATAGTTCTGATGACCTCAGGCCGAATAATATATTCCACTTTAATGTGAGGGCCGACCTGGTCTCTTGGACTGGAGTGTCAGGGTAACAGCTAGCAAATCATTCTCTTTATACAGTATTAGTCACAATCAGCACTAATTCTGTACATGTACTGAACCATATTAGATGTTTCTCTCTCCACTTTCCACTCACCCCAACCGCTCAAGGCAGATGGCCGCCCACCCAGAGCCTGGTTCTGCTGGAGGTTTCTTCCGTTAAAACAGGGGTCTCAAACTCAAATTACCTGGGGGCCGCAGAAGGCAGACTCTGGGTGAGGCTAAGCCGCATCAGGTATTCCACAAAGAGGCATTGTTAAAAAAAAACATCACTACTAACAGTTGTTTAACTTAAATGGGTTCTTCTGAACATGGCTTCTCTTACCTGCTTCTTGCTGCCAGAGACCAGGCAGCTTCCTCTCACATGGCTGAGCCACATTTGGCTTGAGGGAGGAAGCAGTTGAGACCCTCAGTATGGCTTGAAGATGATCGTCAGTAAGTCTTGGACCTGTACTTGGACTTATTGAAGTTCATGTTAGAGAAAAACTTTTCGCACAAATATGTGCTCCCAAAAAGGCACGTGGTCCTCTTGAACATTCCGGAAAGCTCACGGGAGCCCGGGGTCAATTTTTTCAAAAATTGCTCGAGCTTATCTGCTTTTCCTCTCACTTCCCTGAACGTGACATTAACATTTGTTGATTGGTAGAAAGTACAAGGACAGCGGTAGCAGTAATTATCCAAGATAGCAAAAAAAGGCGATGCTAACGGCTCGAACAGTGGGACACTATTATTGATTTGTTAAATGAAACTCAGGGATACAGCCACGGAGGCGTTATTTACTGGCTTTTATTCATATAATAACCCCATGGATTCAGCGGTAAGTCCTAGCTAACACCTTTGTTCCGTTGACAGCGGGCGGGAGCTGGCTGAGTGGCCCAATCGGAGGTCCACTCCCCTCGGCAACATCGTCAAGGAACATCGGTGTTGGTCGTTAACGCCGGTAACATTGACTTCGCCCTCCTGAAGTCAAACATGCTCATTTCAAACACAATAAGACGTAGTAATTATATAACGGATATGTGATGTTACACGGGCGCCTCCATAGTTGTGAAATGTTTCTCTGCTTGCATCAAGCCCGGCCGATGCCCCGCCCCCGGGAGCCATATACTCCAATGTGATTGGTCGGTTCGTCCAGGTCCAGCTTGCACAAAAAAGTAACCTTCCGCAGACAGCGCGGTAAAGTGTCATATAAAACCCGCGGGCCGCACAAACATTGAACTTTCATATCGTCTCGCGGGCCGTAATAAAATTAAAACTTACAATAAAAAAAGTCTTCAGTCTTAAGGTGATTTGATACATACAGCACTAGTACTATGTACACACACACACAAGACTGCAATATAAATATGTGAGTACTGAATGTTTGATGACTTAATACACCGAGTTCCTGACACAGGAACAGAGGCACCTACCAACCTGCAGGTATTTGAACAGTGAAAAATGGCTCATGTCTGCAGGGCAAGCAGCTCAGGCCTCTACACTGCAGTAAACTATCAATCATCAGCAAAGGTACATGTCATTTTTTTAAAAAGGTAATCACATTACATTTTTTGACTTCAGGCATGATGATAATAATGTTTGAACATTATTATCATCATGTCTGCAGGGGATCAGAGATGAGTATTAAAGTCTAAGATCGACATCCAGACTACAAACTGAGGAGGACCTACGCCAACACCTGTGGTGAGTTCTCTTTGTCTCTGACAATAAATGGTTCATGCACACAACGATAAGCAATTTTTCAGGACCTCCATATTTGGCTTTAAAGCACATAAATCATCTTTAAATGTTTTTTTAAAAGGCTTAACTGAGAGCATATATTAACATGCATCGTTGTTTTTAAGTTACCGACTGATAATCGAGCTGTGGAGTGCTGCCATGCTTCTTCTGCTGGTTCTTATGATGATCGCGGCTTCTGCAGCTGGTAAGAACAGAATCTCCTGAACAGACAACATTAACAAAAAAGAACTAATACTGACAACATTTAATTTTCCCTCCTGGGTTACAGACGAGAGGGACGAGCTCCTTAAAATGTGCAGAGATAAATATCCACCCCAAGCATGTCCAGGATACTGGTACCGGCTGGACGGGCAGCGCTGTATGTCAGTCTTCAGGAGCTTCGCACCATTTGACATTGCAGAGGTGATTCAAACACTCAAAGCACACACAACAAATATAACTAACTAATCAATGACTGATATTATAAGATTTTTAACAAAAACAACAGTTTGTGATGAAAATGTAGGAAATGATAAATCCTCAACCCTAAAGTATTTGTATGGAATAAATGTTATTTAACTCTTTTCCCAACTAGTTAAACACTACCCCCTGCACCCACAGTGCAGGGGATGTGTCTGCGGCCCAGGTTAAATTTTCATGTAGCACAAAGATTTAGGTTTAAGTTTTAAGAGAGAGAAATAGTATTGGCAGTTCAATTCCCAGCTCCTTCTGTTCATCTTGAATTGTCCTTGAGCAAGACACCAAACCTTGAGTTTCCAGAGCACCTGAAAACTGAAAGTGACACATGCATAAAAGTAGTTTGTTAACACGCTGATCTGATTCACTTGGGGGCAAAAAGATCTGACCTGGACTACTTCAGCTCAAATGTCAGTGTGTTTTACATCTGGCTTTAAAGAAACACAATTCACAGATGCAGAAATGAATAGTTTTACTTTCTTGTCTAGGCTGCACTCTTCTTCGGCTAACTGGCTAATTAGCTAACCAAGATCCATTGCCCCTGCACAAGATGATGCAAAAGGTTACATATGGTGCAATTACGTTATGGTAGCCTGTGCAAAGGCCGCTTTAGTTTTTTGAAACTCAACTCGCTTTATTCTCTCCCATAAAGTAGGTTGATAAGCCATGAAAAGTAAAAATTCTCAGTCATCCAGGTTTGATTATCCAAAGGTTGAATCATGTCAACTGGACTTAGCAACTTACCCAAGATGCTTCTTGTTTTCCTTTCGGCTGTTCCCTTTTAGGGTACGTCACAGCAAAACATGTGCCTCCATCGAACACTATCCTCTGCATTCATCCTCTGTCATCTTCTCTTGCACTGACTAACTTCATGTCATAAAGTTAACGGCTTGAGGGGTCACCACAGCAGAATGTGTTCCGCATGTGGATTTGGCATGTCTTTTTACGCCAGATGCCCTTTCTGCCGTAACCCTCCCATTTCTATCCAGGACTGGGACAGGCCCAAAGGTTGTTCTTGGTGCGGCCGCACCCTGTGGGGTGGGATTAAAACCAGCTGCCTTCTGCTTCTCAACCCAATGCTCTACCATGGAGCCTCCAGGCCCCCTCATGTCCTCTATCATTACATCCATAAATCCCCTCTTTGGTCTTCCCCAGGATGCTTCTTCAATCCGAGGAAAAGGTGGCTCCCCCAGAGTAGCCCTTGTTTCTAACCTGGCCTGAATAGGCTTGTTAGGTGGATAATAGGGGAGGTGAGAACAGGGTGGACTCATCAAGATGCAATGATTACGACCCCTACACCTTTAACCCGTCGTATGTAGACAGCAGCTAATATCCAATAATCCAAAGCCATGTGCTGAGTGTGGTTTTGGATTCCCTTGAGGCTAGTGAACACAAGTGCAGTTGTCACAAGCTGTGAAGTATCAGTAAGTGTTTTCAGCCCTATGGCTTCAGGGGTAATGGGTCCATTCCATTTCTTCTGCAGAGTAAAGTAGAAAACAAAAACAAAAAAAAAAAACAGCTGTACCAGGAAACCTTAACAGTGCAAACAACACAAAAGTTGACATTTATTGGTGCAATTGTTTCCAGAAAACTTTTAGGAAATTACTAGGAAATTGTTACGGCATTATCCAGTTGTCAGAAGAAAATCTTCATTGGAGTTTTGTGTAACAGTTTAACATGGTATTTTTCTAACACCAGTTTATTCACATTGTGTATTTCATGTCTTCTTATTGTAACATCAAATACTCAGGGGTCTTTATTGGCGTGATTAAGATTAACTCTTCTTATTTCTGTTCGCTTCAGACGTACTGCAAGAGGGAAGGTGGTCACCTGATATCCATCAATAATCTGTCGGACTACAACCAGGTGCTGTGTATGTTGCTCAGAGACAGGTACACAAGGAATGAACACTGGATTGGAGCCAAAAGATCACAGGTTGGTCCAATCAGACCCAGGACCAGGTGTCCGCTCCATATTATTTGGGTTGATCACAGATTTGTTGCAGATTTTCACCACTGAAATAAAAGTGGATGAGTCCACTCAAACGATCAGTGTAGATTCTGTTTCAACAATCTGACTCTGCAAGTTACTAAAGCTTCAGATACATAAAGTGAAGAAAAAGCAAAAAAAAAAATCAAATAGTCATGTAAAGTACAAGTACATAAATTATTATAAGTACTACAGTTTTTTTCTTTTTTTTTTGTTTTCTCCTTTCAGCTTATCCCGTGAGTTGCTTTCTTTATTCACCAGACATGCTGCTCTCTGTTTTCAGGGCAAGTTTAGTTGGGTCGATGGAAGTGGACCACTGACCTTTACCAAATGGGCTCCAGGTCAGCCAGACAACCAGCAGCAGCAGGACTGTGTGGTGATGAACTATGGCTGTAAGAAACACAAACACACAACACAGAAAAGATGGTGCCAGAATGACCACTGCTTGTTATGCATGATTTGTTTTTTGTGTAATGTTGACTGTATCAGCTGTGAGTCTGGGAGGTCCAGCTTTATGTAAAGACAGGAAATCTAGGCCTGAGCTACAAAAGAGGTTTGTAGAAGTGTGTCATGGCTCCAACAATGGGGGTTTCTGAAGACCTTAGAAAAAGAGTTGATGCTCATAAGGTTAAATTTCTGAAGAGTTTGGACTCCACCAGTCGACTGTCAGGCAGATCGCGTACAATTGGAGAATATTCAACGCCACTATTACCCTCACCAGGGGTGCTCGACTCAAAGATCATACCAAGAGTCCAGTAAGTGACAGTGAACGCCAGGGTAATGTCTGAAAGCGAAAGTCCACCATCAGGAGAACAGCGAACAATGGTGAACATGGCAGAGCTGGAGGAGGAAGCCAGTGAAGGAAGCCTGTGTGTCATTAGAAACAGCTACATGTTTTACATTAAATTAGATGTTCACTGCATAAACACTGAGCACCACATAAATCCACAACTTGTCAATTTTACAATTTGATTCTTGACAAGATGTTATTCAGTGAGGTCCTGATTGGACTGTATTCCTTTAAGGTCACGATCAGTTACATTCCCAGCTTCTTATTTGCCTGCTATGATAAACTATGACTATGACTTTAAATAGTTCCTGTGATCATCTTAGCCAATACTGGATATTCAAAGTTCAACGGCTTTCGGATTGTCCCTTCAGGGGTCTTAGAATGTGTTCCACATGTTGATTTGACATGAGTTTTTAAATGCCGGATGCCACCCATTTTTTTCCTGGGCTTGGGACTGGCTCCAAGGTGGCCCTTGGTGGGTGGGCGGGGCCACACTTGTTGGTGTGCAATTCGAACCCACAGTCTTCTGCTTCCCAACGAGGCCCCCAACAAGGAATACTGCATATTAATCAACCTGAATCTGATATTTGCTCGTTTAGGTGAAGGGAAATCTCTTTGATTTAATGTTTGGTGCAATATCTTGTGATTCTCTTTTTACTGCTGGAACACTGGAATTTCCCCATTGTGAGATCAATAAAGTCTTATCTCTCAATCTTTCAGCCTGGGGAGCCTGGAAAACTCTGCCGTGTTCAGAAAACCGGCTCATAATGTGTGAAAGGAGAGGCTGATCACCTCCAACTGCCTTTTGCACGGAAGAGACAACAGCTGTAACCCGGCAAACTTAACGCATGACATTTATTTTAATTACTAATAAATCCTGAGCATTAGCAAATGTGGTTTGTCGTTTGTGTTCTGCAGTGTGAATATGACAGTTCACCATCCACCACTTTTAATACATTTACTCACGCTCTGCTTTAGAAGGTACTTTCCTGTGTTACTTCTGTCACCAAACACTGTTTGTAAGATAGTTTCATAAGATAGTTAGTTTAAGAAAGTTGTTTTCAAACCAAACACGTTTTTATTTTTTAAATGCAAAAAAAAAAAAAAAAATGAAAGAACAGATGAAAACTGACTCCCACTGCTTTTATCTAAAAGGTCAAGGTAAAACTTCACTATACAGGCTGAATTTTCCACACCCACTGCTTCTCCACCCTCTGTTGATTATGCAGACAAGCTCTGTCTAACCACATGCTGTCTGCTGCATCGGCCTGAAGAAAACGTGGAATTTAATAGTTTGTGTTTATCAGTAGCATCCCAGCACAGCAGGAAACAGGTATGCAAAGAATATTTGTCTCTGTGCTGCTACATTTGATTAAATAAAGCAGCGTAAGGGAAAATAAATCTGTTTAGTAGAAGGTAAAATGTAAACTTTTTTTTTTTTTTTTACTAGAATTAACATGTCACTATAAATTAAGATATTGAAATTTGATGCCTGTGATGTCATGTGCAAATAGTATCTCTAGTAGACTCTTCCTCTCAAAATGTGAGAACAGGAACCATTTTCTTTTAGCACTCAATTTAGACCAATTTGAATTTATTGTTAATCTGTTCTCTTGCTTAACCAAAGTCCATTACGATTCCCAATTTTCTCTTCCTGATGTTGATTTCTTTTTCTGTATTATTGCCAGCAAACCCTATAAAGAGGCTGAAGGTAATAATGAATTGTGCCACACACTGGGCCACACCTCTTTATTTATGCAAATAAAAATACTTTTGTTGTTAAGGTTTGGTCCAGTTTTTGTACGGTCATCTCCACCATGTTGCCTGCTCGAAAGTCCAGCATCAGTGGCAGCCAACATCCTCCATGATGTTAGGTTACTAATATATCAAACATCAGTGTCACAATGCAGTCAAATCTGAACACATGACACAAATATTGTTAAACTCACTGTGGATCACATTTTTTGAGGATAAAGTTGTACCAGGTTCTAATGTTATTTTCATCATTGAAGTAATTCATTTCACAAATTTAGCTTCTTCATTTTCCAAACTATAAACAAATGTAAGCCTAAAAAATTGGGGCCAGTGTTACAGAGCAAAGTGTAACTCAACAGAAACATTTTAACCCTCTTACAGCTTTCATACATGTCCTGCAACACTAACAAACTCCAGACCTTTAGAGTTTTTCATTTTCAGTCCACGTTTGACTATAAATATCTCATTTATTAAAACCTCTATTCTGTACTTTTCTGTGCTTATCCACAGCAATGTATGTAATATTTTCAACAAAACTGATACTTTCATGTTTCAGTTTGTAAGTTTTTAAATGAGCTGTTTGAGAAACCAGATGATGATTATCACTTTGCAAAATTTAATTTCATTGATGTAAAGTTACTGCAGCCAAGTAATTATACTTAACGGACAGGAATGTCCAGCAACATGGAAATTATCATACAACTAACATAATTAACTTAATTAACATAATATTTAATTTGTGGGTCTAGGACGCAAGACCACAGCAAAGGAAATGTAGCTGCACTTAAGGGAATTTGGATGTAACTATGGAAGCGCCGCCTTTTACGACAGTACCAGTGTGTTTGCGGCAGCCGCTTACCATAATAATTAACAGCATGGCAGATGCGGCGCGGTATCCCGGTGCTGAGGACGTTTTAATGGAAAGCCAAGGGGGTCCGGCCGCGGGGACAGACAGTGGGACATCGGGAGCATCTGCTCCAGACAAGCCCGTGTGTCTGATCGTGCTGGGAATGGCAGGGTCCGGAAAAACCACCTTCGTTCAGGTGCGTTAGCGAGTGTGGCTAGCGGTAGCTAGCGTCATGATTTAGCATCTTCAGCGCATTGACAAGCGGACAAAGTTTAATGTTCGTATGGTTGATTTAAACAGTCCAGCCTCTTCATAGTTAGGGTTATGTTTGAAAATGTCGGGTTTCATTAAAGTTAATCTGTTATTTTTCTAGTATCTGCCAGCCTCCTGCTGCCCCATGTTAGCATACTATCACTTGTTAATAACGTTAAAGTTTAACATACCGGCGATGGTCGAAAACATTTCAAACTAAAGTGTTAACGCTGTTGTGACGCCATCGGTAGCTTCCCAGTAGACATTTCAATACATATGAACGATTAAAACAAGTTATATTAATGTTTCCCCAGATAAGCGTCTGGTGCCGAATCAAAACAAAGATGGCGGCAAAGAGCAACTACCTGCAAACAAACGAGTCCAAGCTCAGAAACAGGTGTCACATCACCTGTATCGTGGTCATTTCAACCAGACCGTTAAAACAGTTTTTGGCGATTCTAGAAGTATTTCTGCTCGATCTTTCGTGATTTCTTTTCTTCCAAATTAATTAACGAACTTGACATTTAGGGAAAAAGTAAACACCTGAGTTTATTTGGCAACACTTACCGCAGCTTTAATTCGACGAGGCTCGTGCTGCACCTGCTTCAGGACTATACTAACAGCTCGTTGCCGCGCACCGCGTTCACGTGGCAACAGGTACTGAGGAAACAGGTGTTTCACTTCTGGAGAATTAAACCCAGTTTACTGAAAGGCTCAGATTCACAATATATTTTACCTGTATTTTGTCCTCCAGCAGTTTGTCTGCTTGGTATCAGTATTACTGAACGATATAGTGTTTTAATGCACGATTTAGGTACATTTTGGAATATAGTTTGGATAGAAAAGAAAAATTATTAGCTTTGTCCCTTGTCATTTTTTATCAAAGCTGCATTAATACGAATCTTGTAAATGTCAGAAAGTACAGGGGGATCATGAAAAGCCTGTTTGAATGTTCATATGAGCCCCTGAAACAATCAGTAATTCTGATGATTTATAATGAACGGAATAAAAGAAACAAACTATCAAGTCTTTTTGTTCAAAGAAAGATGGTGGAAACATGTAAAACATAATCTTTTTCCAACCTCTGAAAACTGCTGATATTCTGCCTTTTATATCAACACATATTGTACATTGAACGGGTTTAAGTTTTTGACAGTTGAACAGACATATGAAGCTGTTGCTTGGGATCTGACTAGTTGTTGTGTATTGTTGATGATTTAGTTGCTAATTACTTGCATTCATGGGATATATTTCACATATCTGTTGTCATGTCTCATATTTTATGTAGATTTTAGTGTTGATCAGGGTTTTGTTTTCACAGAGGCTGAATGCTCATCTTCATTACCTGAAATCTCCCCCATATGTCATCAACCTGGACCCTGCTGTCCACACAGTCCCCTTCCCTGCAAACATTGGTGAGGACCAGACTATTTCCTGGAAACCTTCCTAACAGTGCTGCTCAGTTACAGCACATTTACAAGTACAGTCCAGTCAGTCTTCCCACCCCTCTAACCTTCTGTCCCCTGTCCCGCAGACATCAGGGACACTGTGAACTACAAGGAAGTAATGAAGCAATACGGCCTCGGACCCAACGGAGGCATCGTGACATCACTCAATCTGTTCGCCACACGCTTTGATCAGGTGACTGCATTAACTCTGATGTACCGACACCAAAGCTTTCTGTTCATTGAAATATTTTCAGCAAAGCTCTGAGGTGTTGAAGCAAACAAACTAAATGGTCCGTGCAGATGTGTTTATGTACTTTAGCAACACACATGCTTAAGATTGCTCAATGTTTAATAGTAAATAAATAAGTTTTGATTATTTTGTCTAATTTCTTCTACTTTGATTCTGACAAATCATGACTAACATCTTCACTGAACAAAGTGTGTTGATGTTCTTCAGGTGATGCAGTTCATCGAGAAGAAGCAGCACAATCATCGGTCAGTATCAGCAACATCACTCGGAGTCTGCATGTGTAGATGTATGAAAATGATAAACACCTGGCGTGATGGCCACAGCATGTACACGCCACAGGAGACAAACTGTAGATGTGGTAACTTTGCTGTTTGCAGGAACCACCTGTCCCTCGCTGACTCCTCACATAAATCCGTTGCTGTGTTTTGTCTCAGCGTAACACATCATCTTCCTCCAGCGTCACTTCTCTCACACTGAGCTCACTTCTTCTGTCTCTTGCAGGTATGTGCTGATCGACACCCCAGGTCAGATTGAAGTGTTCACCTGGTCAGCATCTGGAACTATCATCACAGAGGCTCTGGTAGGTCTGCAGGCTGTTTGGTTTGCTTAATTGATAGATCACAGAGGGCCTGAGTTAATAGCCTGTTTGTGTGATACAGGCCTCATCCTTCCCCTGTGTGGTGATCTACGTCATGGACACGTCCCGCAGCGTCAACCCTGTGACGTTTATGTCCAACATGCTGTACGCCTGCAGGTACCAGCCTGAACCAAAGACTAAAATCACCTTCAATGTGAAACAAGTCTCCTTCTTTTCCTTTGGGCTGTTCCCTTTCAGGGGTCTCCACAGTGAATCCTGTGCCTCCATCTAACCATGTCCTCAGCATCCTCTTCTCTCACACCAACTAACTTCACGAATTTGTTGTTGAATTATAGTTAAAACTAATTGAAATAGTAAGAATACGAGTAATGTGCTCTACTGACGGATACCAGGTGTTAATGTGTGTAAAGTTAATCCAGTCTGTGTGCTGCAGTAGTGTCAGCTGATGTTTGTCTCCTTCAGTATTCTCTATAAGACCAAGCTGCCCTTCATCGTCGCCATGAACAAGGTGAGTTGATGTTGTCTCGTGTAACGTGCTGATGCTGATTTTATTTGTTTTTTTTTTTATTATTCTCACTTGCTGACTCCAACTCATTGTGCGTGTGCAGACAGACATTATCGACCACAGCTTTGCAGTGGAGTGGATGCAGGACTTTGAGGTTTTCCAGGATGCTCTGAACCAGGAAACCTCGTATGTCAGCAACTTGACACGGTCCATGAGTCTGGTGCTGGACGAGTTCTACACCAACCTCAGGGTAAGAGGATGGAGAAGTATCGCTTGGCCCACGGGCCTGTTTTGCTTTTGCAGGTTGTCTTCTCTCTGTGTTCATTTTCTGTTTCTTTTTGGTTTGGTTTTGGATCTTTAGGTTTATTTTGTTTTCCTTTTGTGTGTGGTTTAATGTTTTTTTATTTCTTTCTGGTGTGTGTGTGTGTTTTTATTTGCCCATTTTTGTCTTTTTGAGCTGATTTTGCATCTTTAAACTGAGCTCTGACTTTCACACAAAAATCATTAACACGTCTTTCATGCAAAGATATAGTTCTACTCTAAGTAACTTTATTTTTATATTTGTCTTCTACTTCTGAAAGATGCAAGACAGAAAAGGAAATGCAGATGTCAGTATCTGTTTCCTATATGATAGTAATTATTTGGATTCTTCATGACTTTGAGCTGTTGACTTAGTTGAATATTTACTGATCATTATCATTTATGCTTTGTAGTGGTTGTAGTGTAGCTGCATTGTTTTATCTCCTTTCTCCAGTAAATTCTTTCTTTTCCAACCTGATTCCTGAGGAAAAATCTGTTTTTTCAGAATTCATTCTGAACCTTATGAGCTATTACACGTGCTCTGCTGACGCTGTGGTCTCTGTGTGTGCAGGTGGTGGGTGTGTCCGCCGTGACAGGAAGCGGACTAGATGAGCTTTTCGTTCAGGTGGAGGACGCTGCCAGAGAATATGAAAGGTGGGGGGGGTCAGTGCTCCAGCTTTTGTTGTTGTTGTTTGTGAGGTAAACTAAGCTTTCTACTTCATCTTCTTCACATTCTTCAGGGACTATCGGCCTGAATATGAAAGGCTCCACAAACAGCTGGTAAGTGTGTGTGTGATCGTGAGCGTGAGCAGGCGTCTTTGTGTCTGTACGTCCATGTTTTAACTGGCGTCATGTTCACCAGGCGGAGGCTCAGAACAAGAAGCAGCAGCAGCAGCTGGAGCGGCTCAGGAAGGACCTGGGAGCTGTGGATATTACAAAGACACCTTCTACAGGTACGGCTGACTGTTGTTTCAAACATGTTCCAAATGTTCCAGACTATTTATTGGTGCAGTAGCATTTGATTTTTAAATGAGCTGCAAAGAACTGAGCCAATTGTTTTATTGATTACATTTATTCTGCAGTCATGTTGAATTGTTTGCTTCAAGTCAAGTCAAGTAGCTTTTATTGTCATTTCTACTATACACAGTGGTACACAGTACACAGTAGAAACGAGATAACGTTCCTTCAAGAACCAAGGTGCTACAAACAACACAAGCTATAGTAAAGTGCATCAAGTGCAACCAAGTGCAGTGCTTGCTTGTAGATGAGCATTTCACATGTTCAGCCAACCTGCTGCATTGTCTTAACTTAATAGTTGATTCTATTTGTACTAATTCAATGCTGCATTTTTCAGTTATGAAAATGAGACAAAAATGAAGGCAAAGCTTTATCTGTAATCAATCAGGGAAATTATAAACAGAAAAATTAATATCTTATCTGCAGGCAGATTAAGTGTGTTTGATTTTGCATTTAAAGAGAAATTCTCTCTGCTCTAAGATCCTTTTCAGACTATTCCAACAATTAAATGCTGCCTAACGTAATTTCTTTCTAGATTTTTTTTTCTAACAACACTGGCAAAGAAATGGAACTAAATGCAGTCAAATCAATTCCATAAGATCAGTGGAATAAAATATGCTGTTAAAACTTTATTTTATTGTTTTGATCAGCTCATTGAATTTTGCCCACAGAGGACACTGACATCGCTGGGCCCAGTGACCTCATCATGACACGTGGTAACCTTGACGAGGAGGAGGACGTGGACAGTGACACGGACGATATAGATCACACAGGTGAGCAGAAGTCTGTTCATACATTACTTATAAAATGTTATATCACAGATAGATGTTATTTCTATAGTTTATGGTAAGTACGAATATAAACTTCGGTCCCAAGTTTCTTTTCATAGTTTCACTTCTCCTGTAGTTCCTTCAGTCTGCCTGCAGAGGGCAGTACAGAGTGTTAAAAACACAAGGACACCTCTGTGATAACCTGGAGAGGAATAAAAAGAAACGAATGTCAAGGACATAATCCAGTGTTATTGTTGTATTTACAGCTAGAATAGGCTGACGGTCAAATGTCCTTTTGGTTTTTCAGTTACTGAGGAGAGCAAAGAGTGTGATGCCTTTGGAAATTTTCTGAAGCAAAGGAAGGAAGTGGTTCAGGTCCGAAACAGAAAGTGTGCAATGCCTGAAGGACCCTGACCTCTGACATCTAACTCTGCCAGGAGACAAAGACAGTGACAGAATGTAGACGAAAGCAGCAAACTATTACTGGAACAGACACTGTGGATTCTTCCATCACTGATATTTTTCCACCGATGTTCATATACGAGAAGAAATGAAATCCTGTCTGATCATGTGACCTCTGATCCTGTGATCTTGCTCCGTCTGTGTCACACTTTCCCTTAAACACAAAGTTATATTTTTATATCAGAAAGTACTCTTCTGTTGTTGTGTCTGTGAAAGCACTGAGATGCTGAATAAAATGGACGTTTTAATTTGAAGCAGTTTGTGTCATTTTCCATCATGAGGCTCCACAACAGCTTCAGACCTGATGATGACAGAACAGACCACCACACTCAAAGAGACACAGCTGCCATCTCACTCCCATAGTCTTTAATCATTAGTGTCTCTCAGATGACACACTTTACTTCTTTGGAAATTTTTAACTCTCCCTTTTTTACTTTTCCATTCAAATTAGTTCAAGGGAGTGTTTGAGCAATGTTTGCGTTTCCACTCTGAACCTGCAGTTGCACCAGCTCAGATCTACAGCTGAGTTTGCATCGGTGGAAAAGAAGAGTTTCAGAGGACTTTTTGAGCGTCTTTGTAGTTGTTGTTATTTTACGGTTCAACATCATTGGTGTCTCTTTGAGGACACTTCGTCTCTTTATAGTTAGGTTGCATCTACCTGAGAGCGTTTTGTTTGTGGTTGTTTCTAACCTTTTATTTGAGACTGTTTGTGTCTTGTCAATGTTTTACATGTGAAGCGTCACTCTGGAATCCTTCCCGGTGTGAGTGACCCTGTTCTGATCCCCATGCTTGGACAAAGGTTAAGCCCTGAAGGAGGTGTTATCTGTTTTGTTACTGGGGCTTTGCCATATCTTATTAATTACTGTATATCATCAATAGTTCTTCTCTGGGATAATTTGTCATACTGTGGTATTGATTATGTAGCTGTGTGACCCTATGTTGGCAAACATGTCAATGTGGACATCTCACATTAGTCTGCAAACAGAACAAGCATAGATGAAGTCAGAGCTAAAACCAAGAATTAATTCTGAAAAATTAATGACTTTTAGAAGTGGTTCAGAAACAAATCAGCTGTGAATCAAACATCTGTGATTTACGAGTTGTCAAAAACTTGAACCAACAGTTATTGCAGATGCTACACAACAAAAGTAATGGACCTCTTTTCTAGTCAGAAAGGTTTGTTAGCAATCTATGAAGAATAGTGATTGGAACTATATTGATACTGACCGATATGATCATAAGAAAACATAATGTCTTCACAGCACCCAGCTGTATTACAGGGCATGTGTCTGTTTAAAGGCCTAAAAGAACAGATTTCACTTTTCTAGAAAATACTGTAAATGCATTAAAAATACTTCAGTTTAAGTTGCAGGCATTTTATATTTATTATATATTTCTTCTCATATGTGTCACTGTCAGCAATACTGTATACATTATATTAATAATTAAAAACTGCTATTGTGTTGCTGTTGCTGGAGCTTTTGGTAGTTTAACATCTTCCTCAGCAGATGAAACGTTTCATGCTGGACGTTTTTATTTTGAGCACTGAGGGTCGGAGAGGTGGGGAAAGGAGGATGGAGGCAGAAGTTTAATTCATTTAATCACATCTTTCCACAGCAGAATGAGGAATATTTGATGACACCTGTTTTAAGAAAGTGCATTAGAGCAAATAAAAGCATCAATGGTAGAAGATAAACTCCACTGTTCACTTTAATAATTGCACAATGTTTTTGATGAAAATATCATTTGCGGTAACGAACTGTACTGATGTGTGACAGACAAAGAGGCAGCAGCTCCTGATAGAAGCAGTGGTTGTGTTTGAGCAGCTCTTTTCATCTTCATTCATGTCTGTCTTGTGTGAATGGATTCTCCGCCTGCCGACCATCTGCCAGCTCTCTGCCAGCCTGCTCTGTTCTGTCTCCTACGCGCTCGCTGAAATCCGGCAGCGTGGTCGGACTGAAGAGCAGCTGACTCACTTTCCACTCATTTCTTTTTGTCTGTGTGAAAAGGCTTCAGAGAAAGTGAACATGTGTCTTCGTGAAGGCCAAAAGTATGTGAAAAGGGAGTATCAGGGATTTGGACACCTCCGTAAAGAAAGTTTGCAGAGCAAACAACATGACAACTGTTCAGTTAGGTGATGCATCAGGTTTGCCGGAGTCCATTATTTGAATCCCTGCAGAGGAGCTGGATCTTGTCCCAACTGACACCAGATCTGCATGTTTGTAGACTGAAGGCAGCTAGTGGAACATGTTGAAATGACAGAGTAGGGATGACTGACAGCTGCTTTTAAAGTCCAGCAGAAACAACTTCACTTTGCATTAGGTGACTTATCTCTGCT
Organism: Channa argus; assembly: GCF_033026475.1. Classification (NCBI taxonomy): domain Eukaryota; kingdom Metazoa; phylum Chordata; class Actinopteri; order Anabantiformes; family Channidae; genus Channa; species Channa argus. Next base: position 30,765,545 of record NC_090198.1, read on the forward strand.
GTGTAGGCTCTGGTGGGCCTTCTCACCTGATCATCTCACCTGATCTTCTCATCTGATCTTCTCATCTGATCTTCTCACCTGATCTTCTCACCTGATCTTCTCACCTGATCAACATAACTACTAAGAGCCTTTAACACGCAGACCAAACCACTGTCTGGTCAATGCCAAACAAATGAGTTACGGGTGATTCTGAAACCTGCAGGCTGCTGAACACACAAGGAATCCGTTTCTATTTTTTTCTTCATGTTTGAACAAAAGCCCAGTGGAGGCCACTTCTTGTGCCTCCACTTCCCACGTAGGCTGAGGAAGAAAAACACCCCCTCCAGACATAACCACATGCTACAGGGGGCCACTGAAGGTTTCCAAACACCATCGCTTTCTGCTCCACTGTTTATCTATTTCTGTCCATATTTTGCATAATTAATGCAACATTTGTGATAATATGCAAAACAAAGTGCATTTTCATCAACGGAGCGATATTTGACAGTTGCATTGAAACCACTGCAGAGGAAAAAAAAATCACGCTTCGGTAACAGGAGCGGAGTGGAAAAATATCTAAATGTCACATTTCCTGTGTTCATGTGAGGAAGGTCACAGCCTCTTCATCGCTGCAGGTACTGCTGAGCTTCACCACAAGAAAAGTTGCTTCACATGCTTCTTGATTAATTCAGTTTCTGTTGCACATTTTGCAATGTGCTGCTTTTCCACTGCAGCAAAAAATGTGCAGAAAAACTCAGCTAAATTCTACTGCACTAAACCGGCTCAGTGGGACAACGGTCTGTTGGTCTGTCTCTCAGGTGAGTTTCTGGAAGCCTCCGCCTGCAGCAGTGACTCACTCGCTGACATTCAGCCCACATTGCTGTCTGTTCTCTCTCTCCTTCTCTGCCTGCAGCTCGCTCACCCCTCCCTCCCTTCACTCCCCCTCCCTTTTCCATCCTCCTCATTTTCAGTGGGCTGCAGACATGAGCAGAAACAGAAAAGCTGAGAGTCACGACAGCTCGCCGACACAAATAAAACACACGACTGCTGGCGGGAGTCAGGCAGCTCATTCATACTGGAGCCGAGCAGAACACACACTCACTGGTTTCAGCTGGTTTCAGCTGGTAGCTCCAATAATGCTCCAGCTCAGATTTAACTCTGCACCTCATCAAAGACTGTCCTCAATAACTAAACTTTTCTTCTCTGCTCCACTGGAAAAACTGGCACCTTGCTCAAGAGCACTTCAGCAATATCAGACAGTGATACTGATGGGTGAAGTATCAGATAGTAATAGGACAGTGTAGAAATATGATTCAAAGCTCCACTTGAGTGGAAGTGGACAAGCATTGACAACAGCGTTACCATATGTTATTGGATCATTATTATTGATGCATTCATGTGTTCATCACCTTAATGCTGCAGGGAGTAAAGGTTAAATCAATCTGAACTATAATATATCTCTCTGTAAACTTCTGGGGTAAAATTGAAAAGAAAATATTCAATGTGCTGGTGTTTGAATATTGGAGCACAGCACTTGAGTAAATATACTTGCACGACCAGAACCAGAACAAAGAACAAAGCCAGGATGCTGAAATCTATAAGAGGCAACAGACAAATGTCCCCCAGCCAGGAATCAAACCGTAGACCAGTAGTGGATTTTACTAACCATTTCTCCGCTGAACGCCCTGTGTTGCATTTCTCAGACACAAGCAGCTCATAATCAAAGATTGTTCATAATGAGCTTCCTGGTAATTCCCTCATATGTGTTGCTGGCTGCCTGAGAGTCGACACTCAGGGCACAGAAGTGCCTGAATCATACAGCGAACAGAATAAGGCAGAAAAATCAGGCCGTTGAAGAGATTTTATCACAGATTTCCTCCTTGATATAATGCATCGCCTCACCTCCACCCTGACCCAACCATCACAACTGGTCTAATCCCAACCCCTAACCCTGATTCTAACCTGAGCTTTTAAACCAGGTCTGGACGCTCAAATGTGTAAGGACCAGACAAAATGTCCTCACATCGATGCTTTAGCATGTCCACACACGCACAGTAAATATTCTTTAAGCCATTATCTCAGCCTCTAGTTTCAGCTACATGAATCGTCCTTTCTCCCGGTCAGTGTGATGACATCACTCCATGTCGAGCTCAGAGCAGCGACCTCATTGTCAGTGACATCATTGCTCTGTTTCTGAGCTGATGTCATCCCTTCCAGTTACTCTGCAGCTGTTTGTCCTCAAAAGCAGGCTGCAGAAGCAGAGCCCCACCCCCGTCTGTTTATGCCCCATTGCTGCTTTACTCTATGTCACTCTACTCCAGTCTATTCTGACCTGTGCTGCAGAAACAGCAGTTTAATAAAACAGAAGGCTGCTGATGTGTTGTTGTTTCTGCTGAATCCACAACCCTCATCACACACACTCACCAACACACTATCCCAACCCTCTTCCCATTGTCATTATTCCATTATAGCGTTATGGAGCAATATCAACACCTGCATATACACGTATGTACAGATACAGCGCACACACACACACACACACACACACACACACACACACACACACACACACACACACCCATGCATGTAACAATAGATATTGTAGATAGAATAAATAATCTGCATGTACAGTAAGTTGACGTCACCTATCACCATCATAAACCATGACATACACCAGATTCTAACAGCAGGTCTGAGCCCTTAACATCAATCTGTGTGTATAAAAAGCATAAGAGGAGATGTTCACACACACACACACACACACACACAGACAAATGTGGCTCAGAGCTCTCAGATGATTGGCTGGAGGTGACATCATCATTTGGGATGTGGGGGTTTCTCTGGCAGAGTTGTTGCTGCTGCACACACACACACACACACACACTGCAGCTGCATTACATCATCTGGTTCAGTGTGAGGAACGGTGTGTGTGGAACAGAGTGTTCTACACTGCTGCATGATGGGAGCTGTAGTCTTCACACTGATAAACAACGTTTCTACAAAAATCTAAATGTTCAGATTGAGGAATTGAAAGATCTGATTTTGACTATTTCTTTTCAAGTCTTCTAGTAAATAATTTCAGTACTTAACAATAACTTTAAATTTTTTCATAGTTATTTATTTAGATTCTGTTTGAACAATCTGCATCTGCAACTGAAGCTCTTAGATAAAACCCCAATTCCACACAATGAATAAAAACCGAATGCAATGATTTACAAATCTCATCAACACATATTTTATTCACGACAGAACATAAACAACATATCAGTTGTTGAAACTGAGACATTTTACCATGTCATGGAAAATATAAGTTCATTTAGAATTTGATGGCAGATTAAATTTGATGGTGCTTAATGTGACCTCTGTGCAGTAGCTCTCTATCGTTCTACCTGCCTCTGTTCTTGTATTATTTATTATTATTATTATTATGTCTGTGACAAGGAAGAGAATCATAGACCAAATGTAAATGTAGTGTACTGCAGGATAAGCAAACCTTTACTAGACATATTGTGTGTTATGATGAAGTCCTAAGAGGAAGACAGAAGAAAGAAGTTCGAGATGAAGCCATTTTATTGGGCTGAGCACCACTTTCAGGTTTACACCTTTTCTTGATGCTGTACTCTGCCTTTCTGCTCCTGAGCCAGAAAGCTAGAACCACCCATACAAGCAGCAGGTGGACTCTGAGGAACATCATCTTTGGGCCTAAAGAGAAAGAAACCTTGGCAGCACATTGGTGGGAAGGTTAGAGCTGGTTTGAATCGTGGAGGATTTGTGGAAGAGCAGGAAATGTGTGTGAAGTAACGTATGTCAGGTTACTTGGTTAAGTAAAACTTATGTGTGATTCTGTGTTCAACGCTCTCTAACCATCAGCAGTGGAAGTGGTTAAGACAGTGAAAACTGATGGTTCACACAAAAACCACTGAAGACATTCAGTTCTTGAGAATTGTGTTTTAAGGAAAAATCCACATCATAGGCTCCACGAAGCACCACACTCCATCACCTCCAGCTAAGAATAACACTGCACATTTACTCCTCTGACGAATCTTCCACATCTTTTCCACAACATTTTCTGAGCAGTTTTATTCTGACACATGGAGGATTGTGGAGCCTGTGTGCAGCTCGCAGCAGTTTCTCATGTTCTGTGTTTGAATGAAACGCGACAGACAGGAGAGTTTGGCTTCAACTACAGAAACAGACGGAGGCGACAACACACACACTCACACACACACACTCAGATCTGTGTGTGAGGATGAGTAACAGCCTCATTGTCAGCCTTTAAATTTAGAGCTGACATTTCCTCAGATGTACATCAACCCAACAAACTAGATCAAACCAGATCAAACTAGATCAAAGCAGATCCAGTCTGAAATTGCTTCTGTCTGATGGATTTTATTTTACTCATACAACTTCTCTCTGATCAACTGTGCTGGGACAAATGGAAGAGAAACTGATTTAGGAACTGGAGGCCAGGTGAGCAGGCAGGTGTGGTCAGTCCACTGATCTCTATGGTCGTGCCTTGATTTAGCTCAGTTACAGGTAAAGGTAAGTAGTAGGTGGAGCTGTGCTGCCTGGAAGCAGCTTCCAGCGGAGCCTCTTTCCACATCTCTAGCTGTGTAATGCACGAGTTACCTTTAACTGCAGGTTTTGGTTTCTCTCCCATTATTTGACCATTTGAGACCATTTGAGCACGTTTGACATCCTGTTTTTTTTTTTTTCCTCAGACAGGTCAAAGGTCGTGTAACTTCCTTTCTGAACATACAGTAAAACCAAACAGTGCAGGAGAAGCTGCAAAAGTGAATCATCATTCATTTGTCATGAACTGTGGGAGACCATTGAACATCAGTGATGTCCGATCATCTGTGGAGTCCGTCCCAGCTGTCACTAGGTGAGATGCAGACTCCACTCTGGACAGGTCTTGTCTGTCTCAGGGCCAACACAGATGGACAACCATTCACACCTACGGGAAATGTAGAGCCAGCAGTTAACATATGACATGTCTTTGGACTGTGGGAGGAAACAACAGTTCCTGGAAGAATCCCACACAAGCACAGGGAGAACAAGCAAACTCCACACTGAAAGGCTGCAGACAGCAGGTGGATTCAAACTGCGGACATTCAAGTTGTGGTAACCACTCAACCACGGTGCTGCTCATGTCAAATCATCGTATTTCAAAAGCTATTTTGTAGAAAAATCTGTCTTATAGGATCTTAAGAATAAATGTAATAATATGTTGCAGCACTGTGAGATGAAAACAATAAACCAGTTTTCTACAGCTTTTGAATAAAAGAAACACAAAGTGGCCAACTTGAAATAAAAATGAACGACACGAACACAATCAAACTTGTGCCTCTACACACGACATGCAGACAAAGTGTGTTTGCTCCCACACGTTTCTGATTCTGTCAGTTTAAAACCCCACAGTTGAGCAGCTGAATCAGCTCTGAAACAGAACACAAACTAAACATCATCACTGCCATGAAGGACAATTTACTGCAGCGCTGTCAGATCAAACCTTCTTTCTCAGCTCAATGTACCTAATAAACTGGACACCAAGTGTAGGTCTCACGTGTGTAATAAGTTTCATCAGTTTATCCTCAATCAGCTTTGCACAAAGTGACTGTTACACTCCACTCATTCAGGCTCCAGCATAATGTCTGTCATTAAACTGACTGCACACGTTTTGTTCACATGTTGTTTTACACATTTTGAACTTTAAATATAACCCACTCTCTTCATCAGTAAACTAAACACATTCTAACTCATAATTCAGTTCTAGAAATGTTTTTGAATTGTTATTATCATCATTATTATTCTCATTCTTCTGTGTGGACCTGCACACTTATAATAAACCATTTCTGATCACATCCTGATAGTGACATGACGCCTCAGTGATCACGTCAGCTCAGCAGTAGCTGATGAACTTCTCGGTGATGTTTGTGAACATTCTGAGCTCCAGCGAAAGCTGGAGTCAGATTCTCCACTAAAAGGGATTCTGGTGAAGATCAGGAGGATTCCTCTGAAATACACCCGCACTGCTCTGAAGCCACACCTCCTCCCAGTCCTCCTCCTCCATCTGCCCTGCTGGACCAATCACCGCCCAGCATCCCTGCTGGCCAATCAGATGGCAGCTGGGTGATGTCATGCAGCAGGCTCCCGTTTGGTGCTGATGCTGCTGAGCTGCAGATCTCCAGTGTGAACCGAGAGAACAGAGACGGAGCATCACTGCAGGGTGAGTGCACACTGAACACACATATCCTCACATTTATATTCACATACGCACATCATTGCTGCTGTTTTACGTTAGTCGCTAGGTTTCTGCATGTCTGCAGCTCAAAAAAGCACAGGCTTGTATTGGAACACAAAGCAGAAGATTGAACAGTAGAAAGCAGTTTCCAATTTCTTTATATGTTTATGACTTTAATTTTTTCTCTTTTTCTCAGCTGCATCATTTTCTGCATCATGTATTCATTAATTTGTCTTCATAACTAGTTTAGTGTTGGAGCTGCCTGCTCAACTCTCTGCAGAAAGGGATGCGCTCACTGGCAACAATGACATCATCGTTTAGTCCCTGCACACACACACACACACACACACACACACACACACGCACACACATAGTTTAACATTGTGTTTGCATTAGCTCTTAATGATTTTTTATTTTTAACAGGAAACAGTTCTGAGAGCTGATTTATGGTTTTCAGTGTAAATGTTCACATGAACATTTGGTGCTTTTATCTGTTCGTGAATGTCTGTGTTTTGATGCTGCTGTTCCTCTTGCATGATGCAGACATGGATTTTCCATGTTGCACAGATGAAACAATGTGTTTGACAGATGAACTGACATTAGGAAACAGTCTTAGGCTGCAGCACTGGTGTTGGTGCAAACCAACGGGAAATTTTATTTTATGTTTATGTGAATGTTTGTGAGAGTTGTCATCACGTTATGCAGTTTGTGAGCTTGTAATGATTAAGCTGTGAGGTTGAGAGGCAGCTTCTGCTCTTTAAAAGGGGATTTCATCCTATTCTGTGCTGTTCAGTCTTCACACACTGAGTGTATTATTTTAATCTCCTGTCCCAGCAGATGAGTGGACGACAGCTCAGATTTCCACACATGAGTCATTGCTCTAAAAAAGCACAAACAAGCAGGTTAAATCTGTCTCATGAGCAAAATCTGACCTTTGGATCCAAATGTGGGTCAGTTTTGTACTGAAACAAACAAGTCTAAGATATTTTAGAGCAGGAGATTTTTTGATGATCATCCAATGTGTATAAAGTGGAAACTTGTGATTGTGAGAAGCTGATCTTTACTCTTTGGGGCCTTTTTGTGATCCCCGACTTTAGCTTGTCAGGCAGAATTTCCTCAGAGCATTTAAACCTCCCTGCACAAGCTGCTCAGGTTTCTGCGGGAGATGCTGAAGTTGCCTGAGAGACTTTCCCCAGGTCATCTAGAAAACTGCTGTTTCAGCTCAGTGTCTCCTCTGCAGGTGAAACAATAAACAGACTCATTTTTGTCTCTGTCTCTGTCCTCAGGAATCGACTCTACCTCACCACAGTGTCTTTGGAAGAAAACAGCAGCAGCAGCACGATGCCTCTAGCAGGTAAAACTTGTGCGATTCATTCCTTTCTAATAGATCTTTACTGATTTATTGATGTTGAGATGTGGATCTGTGCTGGATTTTGTCTCAACTGCAGTTTTTTCTGTTGTCTTTCTCTGTGCAGCCTACAGAGAGAAGATGAGAGAGCTCCCCCTGCTGTCTCTCTTCTGCTCCTGCATCCGCCCTCAACCCAGAGACGACGCTGTCGACAACAAGGAAGGTCAGTAATGCTCCATCTATTTTATTCTATTCTGAATATCAAACTAAGAGCAGCCATTGACCTGGAAAACAGAGTTTGTCTTCATCAGTAGAAGCCATTTGTCTGTCTGAGGGCTGACGGGGTTTATAAAGGAACACGAGTCACACGCTTAACTAATGTCTGACTCATGCTAATTTACTGTTGCTCACACAAACTCACACCACTGTAGGATTTTAGTCAAACATTACTCTATAATTTATAGCCTGTTTAAACTTTCACCAATGATCTTATTAAACACATTTGTTCTTTGTATTTGCTTCTAAAACCGTTTCACACGTCTTCATGTGGAACTTCACTGTAAAACAGCCCTTCAACTCAAGTGGAACAAACTTTATACATTCCATTTTATTTTAATGGATTTTTATTTATTTTGGAATGTTTTTCTAGCTAATTAACTTAATTTATAACAAAAATAAATAATGATAATACATTGTGTTTTCATAATACAGTGGATTATATGAAGAAGTGGTTCCAATGTTTTGGCCCCCTCATTCATTTACAAACATACAATTATATAAATATTTTATTTGTATTAGTAGTTTTAAAGCCTGATAATCGTCCTGCAAATTTTAAAGCGATTGCTTTTAGTTTTTGAAAGTGTTCATTCATATTTTCAGCAAATCCCGAGGAAACTAACACGACATTAAAAACATTAAAATCAGTCACTCGTCACAGATCACTGCAGAGAAAATCTCTGTGGGTTTACGGTTATTTAATGGTCCTCTGTTCTTCTTTCAGCAGGCATGGTAGACTTAAACCTGTGCAACATCCGGGAAATGGAGGTGATCGAGTTGAGCAAGCGGGCGAGCGGCCAGGCCTTCGAGGTTATCTTGAAGCCTCCCACCTTCGATGGCGCCCCAGAGCTGAGGGCCACAACACCACCTCGACCAAAACCATCACTGGAAGAGATCCAGAAGAAGCTAAATGCTGCTCAGGAGAGGAGGAAGGTGTGTGATGGCAGATTCTGGAATGTCATTGTAATGATAAAAACATTTAAATAAGTACTTATGTAGCACTAGAGAAAACCTCAGAGGGTCGACAAATTCAGAGGGATTCTTCTTCCACGAAACATAACCTAATAATATCACAAAAATCCATGTAGTAGTTGTTGGGATCTTTCAACATGGACCAAAAAAGCAATGGTCCAAAAATTGATCCTTGATGAACCAACAGTGTTTTTAGACTGTTCCCTCTTTCAGCCAGATGTTTGGATGTCAGTATTGAGTCTACTGTCTGATTTGATTGAAAAAGATTTTTTAAGCCAACACTTTTAAATAGAATAAACACAATGTTGCTTTGGTGCAGGGGTCAGTTCACAAACTAAGACCAGCAAGTGAACAAAAAACATGCCAACACAGGATGAAACTCACCACAAACTTTCCCCCTAGTGGCAGGAAGCGGAGCTGCTGAAGCACCTGGCCGAGAGGAGGGAGCACGAGCGTGAAGTCGCTCAGAAAGCTCTGACCAAAGAGCGTCAGGAGCACCGTGCCGACGCCGACAAAGAGCAGCGACAGATGCACCTGAACGCCTCACAGGAGCAGCTGCAGGAGGAGGTGAGGACACTGTTTGTTGTTCGTGTCTTATTTCAGACTGTTCCACGGAAACAAGTCACTGACGGAAGTTTCTATCTTTTGTGTCTTTCAGGACAAGCACAGTGTGGAGGTGAGGACAAACTGGAGAATGAGGAGCGGATTCTGTGTAGACTCATTGAGCCAAAAAACAGAGCACTGACAAATATACATAATGGTTAAATTATTTTTTTTTAATACTACTTTTACTCATTTGTTGACCCCCCCCTCTCCCCCCCCTCTCTCTGCTTCTAGGTGTCTTGATGGCCTGATCACAACACAAGCTGAACTTTCTTTGAAAGCCATTTTGGAGGGCTGATGAGCTAAGGATTGATGTGTCGGGGAAGCCGCCGCTGCTCCCACTGGGAGACTTACAGGAAGAGACTCTGAAAAAAGAGACAGAAGAAGAAGAAAAAAAGGAGGAAGTGGAGCACTGAGGGCGAGTCCGACCGCCCAACCTCCTCTGATCAACCAGGACTCTTTTTCATAAACTCTTTATAACAAGCAGAACTGAAAGACGCTGCCGTCATCATTAGCTGGTCCGCAGGTCTTACTGTGCTTTGTTTCCATACCAACAGTGCCAATGCGTTTGTGTGTGTGTGACTGTGCTTCAAGTCGTCTTCACAAGTCTGAAAAGTTGTACCTAAACAAACCAAACCAAACCTGATGCAGACCCAGCAGAAACCTTGGACCTGAACAACAAGAAGGAAATGTCATCTGAATGGATTAGCTAAAGACTGTACAGTCATCACCAGCCAGGGGAATTAAATGTGGAGGGGTCTCTGGGACCTGGATGTGTACAGTCCATCAGTTCCATCTGCTGGACAGTTGTTAAAGTGTAAAAAAGCAAAGTCTGGCTCTGTAGTGATTTCTGGTGTCAGAAACAGAAAACCAATCAGTGAACGTGCCTCCATCTCACAGGGCTGTAGCCAAGACCACTACATTCAAATAGGAATCAGTTTGAGATCAAGTCAAGACCCTTAAAGGCAAAAGAAGGGAACTGGACTTTTGGTCAAGACCGAAGATTGTAAGAGGTGAGGTTGAAACCAGTTAGAGTCAAAATACTAAGTCAATACAAGATCCAGGTCAAAACACCAACAAGACCAGAATAGCTTTCAAGACAATTGAACAAATGTAATAAAATTTAGCCGAGTTGTTGAGTCAAAGCACAGATGAAAATGGTGTCAGTTAATATTTATACTGAAAAGTTGAAGTAACCCTCTCACAGGACAAATGCAGGCAAAAAGGTCCATGAGAATGAGACCAGTCAGAGACAGAATGTTCACAAGATCTACACAAGTCTGGGTCAAGCATTCAGTGAGACAAGCCAAAGCCACAAAACAAAGACAAGACTAAGTCCAACCATAACTGATAGTGGGACAAGTTCAAATTAAAACATGTTGACACGAGTCCCAAGTCAAACCTTTCAAAAGACAAGTTCCACCCAAGTAACAAGAACCCTGTGATACTAGACTTGCTGCCAGATTTTTTCTGTTTGGACTCTATATTTGGACGTGTTTCATAACATGAGGACAATGCACTAATATTAGCATGTTAGCATTCATGCTGCATTTCTGTCTTTTGCTCCAGTGTAAACTGAGTGAGAAAACAAGGCACAAAGCTCGTTACTGTTAATCAATAAGACATTTGTTCCCAAGCATCAACAGCAAACAGCTAGTTAGCTCATGTGGCTAACATTAGCCCCCCGACAGGTAACTTAACTGTCCAGTAATCATTATTACCCCCCCCCCCCCCCCCCCCATCACACAAACACACACTCTAACTGCTAATATGAATGAATAAATGTTTTTGATGAATTAACTGATAATCGACTGTGTAGAGTGTTTACAGCTGCAGTGGTGTCAGATTGTGTCAGAAGTCAGAGCGTGATGATGATGATGCTGCTACTGCTGCTGCTGATGCTGATGATGATGATGATGTTGTACAGAAATCACACTATAAATTCAACAATAAAATTTGAATAAAATCACAGTTTATTACCATTTTTATTGATTTATTACCACATTCAGCCACTGATGCATAAATACATTAAAGTTACCAATAAATACCTAAGTCGAGATCATAACACTTAAATTAAAGGTCATTTAAATAAATCCATAAATAAAACTAAACATATAAAATATCCAGTAACAATGTTGTTTGCTTTCAGCTAAAAGCTCCATTTTAACAATAATTGTGTAAATATAAATGTCAAATGATACAAAACCCACAAACATGACAAAATGATTAAACATCCAGAATATCACAGAGCAGCATATATGCAACATTTACCTTAAAAGTCACTGAACATAGAAACATTTTTAGCCTCAATACATGAAAAATAACATTTTATAAAACTACAACACCTAAGATCCAAAAAGTACTTTTACTTCAGGCTGAAGTTATTCTCACTAAACAACATGATTCAGGGCTTTGGGCTCATGACTTACAATATTCTTACTTTAGTCCATTTTTTAAAAACGCTATATTTTATTTATAGTTTTTTGCAATCTTCTGTTTCCCTGCCAAAATATTAAATGCTATTAATAAAGTCAAACTTTAGAGTTACTAATCCTGTATATATAATATTTAGATGACAATTAGTCCTGATTTTGATTTGTTTGGTAATATTTTATAGCTTTTATGTTTTTTCGGGCACTGTTGATCTTCCACACTGATGCCAATCTAAGATACTACTGCTCTGGTCTCTGCTGGACTTTATTTTTGGTGTAGGATGTTGGGTCGGACACAGGTGCAGCCCACTGCAATGACGCGAGACTCAAGCCTGTAGTGGTAATTGTGTCCTGCCCCTGCGCCCGCTGGCCTGACCCGGCGCAGCACCAGGACCTGGTGCATGATGGGTCTGGACTCCAGGCTCAGGTCCTCCTGGCCGTCCGAATTCAGACAGCCCTGCAGCAAACAACGAGCCTCCGACAGTACTGGAGGGAACAGAGAGTCATCGTGGGACACGCTGAGTATGGAGAAAGAGAAAGGACAAAAATTAAAACACTTTGTTTAGTTCTGTTGTTAAAGGCACAGAACACTTTTTTATTTTTGCTCATAAGAAGAAAACTTTATTTCTTACTTGTACGTCCATGGGGAGATGGAGGCGTTCTCCAGTGGTCTGATGGTTCTGGGAGCAAGCAAAGCCCTGGGGTTGAGCTGCAGGGGGACAGTGTCTCCCTCCGTACCATCAGAGGTCTTCTTGTGTTTTGCCACGGCTGCTGCATCTGCTAGCATCATCATCATCACCACTGCCAAAACACAGGCAACCTGAGGAAGAGAGAGACGGAAAAGAAAAGAAATCAATTTCAATCCACCACACAATTTCTTACGTTTTCCAAAATATCAACGGCTCCTGGCTTTTCCCTCAGGGTCACCACAGCAAAACATGTTTTGCATGTTGATTCGGTGGGGTGGGATTTGAACCCATGGACTTCTGCCTCCCAACCCAATGCTCTACCACTGAGAACAAATGAAACCACTGTACCATTTTAAATGCATGATATGAGTGAACACTTTAAAACACCCACATCAACAGTAGCACAGTTTAGTTTTATAGTGTGATTAATCACATAACAATCAGTTTTTCACATTCTGTGAATCACCAAACACACAGAATGAATGCAATGTGACAGAATATAGAATGGAATAAAACATACAAGTTAAATTATTATAGTAAATTTGGAATTAAGTCCATATGTTCAAGTCTATGTCTATGTTTCAAGTCTTTTAAAAAGTTTCATATTTTTGCTTTTCATGACTTATCATTGTGTTACCTGTAGCTACCACCTCAATTTTGGTAAATCGCAGGCCCCCATGCAGCTGCCCTGCACTAAAATTTCCATTTTAAAATAACAATTTAAATTAGAAGCAACTGACATTAATTCTTTCACAGATCATGTGTCTTACATCATATGTTATAATTGTGTATAGCTGGAAGTGTTAATATATTTTCAAAAATGAGTTTTATGAATTCATTTCAGTTATATAGCTACAGATACTTCACTCTCCACATTAGTTTCAGAATTTGTTGTTCATAGTTTCAATATTGATCACTTTGGGCCTCCATGCTATTAAGCTTAAATGGTAAACTTAAGAAAGTGGGTTTATGCTAAGATTCTCGGCTTTTAAGACCTCAAATCTCTGATATGAACGTTCACAGGTTGCACTACTGCTGTTTTGGGATAAATAAGAAATCAAAGCTCATAAAAGGAGAATGCAGCTGTTCTTACCATCATTTTGGATGAAAACATGCTGCTGATCTCCTCTGCTTTGCGTTTTAGATCAGATGTTGTCCTTGTTGTTCTTTTTGGTTCTTCTTCAGCTCTGGTCTTATTGCCGATCTTCCCGACTTGATTGAGCACCTTTCACAGTCTGAAGGCTACTCTGGCTCTGCTGGAGGGTCAGGTCATAAGTTGTAGATGCTGGTCAGACAGTGTTTGTCTCTGCTGGGTCTCTAAAGCTTTAGAATGCTGGTGTGCAGATATGGACTTTGTCTTCTGCTGGTGTGTTGACAGTCGCAGGTGGTCTTCTTCTTCTTCGCTGATGTTCTGGTTGACATTGGTTAAAGCTCTGATTTTTATCCTGATCATCATCAGAGTCAGCATTGCTGTCAGCCTTCCTTTGATGATGTCACCGCCTTGCATTATTTTTTTCAAAGTCTAAGTCTCCAAACCACAAACAGCAGACTAGTTTATGACCCACTTTTACACTCAATACAGAGGTTAAAACATTCTGCACTGAAAAGTTGCAGTAGATTTTCTAGGTCATCTTCACCTTAAAGTATCGCGGTAAATAGCTTAATCTGGTTGTTGTGGGGTTTACTAACATCATCAAGCACTTCTGCTTAACAGAGCAGTCAAACGCCTGCTGTTCATGCTTCAGTCGCCCCCGAGCTGAAGGTCGACCCCCGGCCAACACCAGGCGTAGTTTTTGCTCTTGTCCCACATCGGCTGCTTGATGTCAGTCCTGTTCAGTTTAGAGAATCATTGCATGAGAAGCTGGTGCTGCTTTGCTCGCACATACACTGTCCCAGGTTTTTCTCCTCTTCCTCTCATGGCAGTGCAGAACATGCAGCGCTAAAAACCTGTCAACTCTCGTCTTCGCACTGTGTTAAAGTGCCACTTGTCTGTTCAGACAAAAGGGACACGAGCAGTTTTTACAGTTTAAAAAATGATTTTCAGTGTTGTTAGCATTAAAATTTCATGTTAAAACTATTTAGTAATCTGATTTTTGACCACTTAATAAAATGCTGTATTAAGCCAACGTTGTTATGACAACTGGTTACACACAACTGTGTGTATTAACTGGCTCCTGGCTCAGTGTCCTCAGGAAAGTCACAGCACTTTGCGTCACTGCCATCATGTGTGTGAATGAGAAACCTTTTAGTAAACTGAATTCTTTAGCAGTTGATGGTGTGTTTCTTTACAACATCAAATCCACTCATGTTTAATAACTTGCACATAACTGTAGTAAATTCGTGTAACATATACAAATACGTCAAAAAAGTTGGACCAGGGCAACAGTCGGCTGGAAAAGTAATTACTCAAAATCCAAAATATATGGAGGAGCATTTTAGAACTAATGAGGTTAACTGGCAACAGGTCAGTAACATGAAGGAGCATTTCAGAGAGACAGGACCTCTGGAATGTAAAGATGGGCAGAGGTTCACCAATCTGTGACAAACTGCATCTACAGCTCTACAAATTGTGGAACACTTTCAGAAACATAACATTGCTTATACTTTGAAGATGTCACCATCCACAATATATAATATCATCAAAAGATTCAGAGAATCGGGAGGAATCTCTGTGTTCAAGGGAAAAGGCCAAAGGTCAAAACTGGATGCACGTGATCTTCAGGCCCTCAGGCAGCACTGCAGCACAGTTCACTGTTCAATCCACAAATGTAAGTAAAAGCTGTATCATGTAAAGAAAAAGCCACATGTCAACACGATCCACAAACTTCAAACCTCTTTATTCTGTCTGTAAATATTAATTTACAGAGTTTTCCAGCATTTTTGAAATGTGTTATTTATTTATTTTCCTGTGTCCATTTAAAAAGATGGTTTATACCCTTCTATATATTTTATTTGCCAATTTTTATATCTGTTTTATCCCATTTTCATTTTAGTTTAATCAATTTTATTGGACTTTATGACATTATGTATATTAGAATTCAGTTTTATTTCTTATTTGTTCTGTGCGTCTTTTAACTGATAACTCCTGTCGGTTATCAGTTGCTTTAAATCGCATCAGCCTGCACATACATGTCCAATTTGTCACAAGGAACTTTTATATATACTCCATTGTTTGGCTGTTCACACACTTTGGACCAGTCAGTGTTTACATTAAGTGAAACATGTGACGTAAAAGTAAAAAGTAACATGAAATCAGAACTGTAAACTGAAAGTCATGCCACATCCTTTGATAGTGATATGATATATTGATATCATACTATAAAACATACTATAAATCTTCCAAACACTGGAAGAATGATTAGAATGGTTTCTAGGAGACTGCAAAGGGGGCAGGTTATGCTGTCAATGAAATGGTCTGGGTCCATTGTTGTTGGGGTTCAGAGATTTGTATTGTGAGCAGAAACCTGCTCCCGTTCTCAGTCGGCTCAGTAGGTCATGAGCTGCACCAGCATTGACATAGTTTCAATAATAAACATGGTGAATGCCAGGCCAGCACAAAAGCAGCCTGTGGTTTGGGTTAAAAGAGCTGCCTCATGTTTCGTAGTGCAGACATGTGGCTCATCTGTCATATTCATGCCGGTAAGATATGGAGGATTTTCTACTTCTGGAGTCACAACACCTCTGCTTCTAATCCAGCCGGCGACAGTTGTTGCATCTTTCTGTCTTTGTTCAGTGAAGATGTACTGTCCCAGTGATAGATCCTGAGTTCACTGTCCTCACTTTAAAAAGCTGTGGTGTTGTGCTCCGTCCAACTGAAATCACACGTCACCCGTTATTTTACCACTTATCTAAGAAAGATAGTCGATTTATGAAATGAATGAAAAAGAAGTGGTCGGTGCATCATAATGTGGAGCTAACGGGTGAGTTGGCATAAAGTGTCCCCGGGGACCTGAATCATTTCAGCTCATCCCTTCTTTCCTCGCCTCAGTTGGGAGTTTTTCAATGTGCTGAGTTGTCATATGATGCAGGATGTGAGCATGCTGCAGAGTCTGACCTGGTTTACTGTCATGTCCTGACTCTGGTACAGATTGCAGCATCATCACCATGAAGTTTTTTAGCGTGTTTGTTTTCAGCCCACGCTGCCAGCTCACATGACCCAGTTTCTCCGACGGGCCAATTCTTATCAGGGATCTGAGAGACTTCCTGGCCCGAGACATCTCACAACTGCTTTTCTTTCTTATGTCTTTAAGTTGCTTCCAGGCCTTTTATGGACAATGTTACCACTTTATTCTTATTCATATATTGTGTGTCAAACGTCTAAGCATCGCTTTCACGTTTCCTTTATTTTATGAAAGCAGGTGTCTGTGAGACAGACAACTAAATAAATGTTGCATTGTGCATCAACTTACTGTAATCACTTTGCAACTTTTAACATGAGCCAAATCCCACAAAGCCAAGTTTGAAGCCCATAAATCATAAGAAGACTGGAATTATGCACCAACTGTGCAACTGTCTCCAGACCAAGACAGTTGTTACCACACAGTGTTACCAACATTTACCACAGAGATAACTGACACCAAAACACACATATATGGAGTATTTGTAGCTGCTGCTGCTGCTGCTGATTCTCAAAACAAGACGGACATTTTTAAAAGTTATTCTACCTGAAAACTCAATTCAACATTGTGGAGC
Source organism: Channa argus (assembly GCF_033026475.1). Taxonomy (NCBI): domain Eukaryota; kingdom Metazoa; phylum Chordata; class Actinopteri; order Anabantiformes; family Channidae; genus Channa; species Channa argus. The sequence goes on from NC_090198.1 coordinate 30,782,780, forward strand.
AATGTTACTGTAATGTGGACAGAAAACTTCATCAACTGATTCTTCCAGAGACGTGAGGCACACAAGCTGATTTATGATGTGATTGAGATTAAGCTCCTAAATTTATGTGTGTTGATAATGTATAATATGAACCAAAGTGGCCACAGGTTAATCTTTTTGAACAACATCAATTTTTGTGTTTTTAGTTGAAATATAAATTATAGTTGATTTTCCACCAAAGCTTCTGGTGGGAATGGAATCAGCTAAAGTTGTAGTAATAATGAAATTATCTCCAACTCACCAGAGAACTGGGGCATATTCATACACATATGCATAAATAAGGTGAGAACCTTGTCTCAACAGGAGGCAAAGAAAAACACTTCGTAGTATAAATACTTCGACACCACATTTACTCCTTCCTAAGATTTTAAGCTTCATCAAAACGCTCTTAAAGTCTCAAAGCTAAAGAAATCATTATGCAGCCAAACAGCTACTGTCACTTATTCTGAAACCTATAGTATTTATTCGATTTTTACTAAAGGACCAAGATGTAAACTTTGTAGCTGGAGCAGTTGGTGATTGTGTTAACTGTGAAAACACCATCAGTGTGGTGGCTGCTTGCAGTGCTTATCCCCGGTGACTGCAGGCTTTCTCTGCTCAGTTCATTTGGGCATCATCCACAAGCAACTGAGCTTTACGGTCCACCTGTCCTCAGTCTCTAGGGCATGCAGATGTACCTTCTACAACATTGGAAAGATCAGACCCTACCTCACAGAATATAGAGCCCAACTCATTGTACAGGCGCTGGTCATATCTCGTCTTGTTGATGGTGTTATCAGCATCCACAATCAAACCCTTGCAGATGATCCAAAGTGCAGCAGCTCGCCTCATTTTTTATCAGTCAAAAAAGGAAACATGTCACACCACTCTCAGATCTCTGCACTGGCTTCCTGTAGCTGCTCGCATAAGGTTCAAAGCTCTGTCCCTTGCCTACAGGGTGGTCACCTCAACAGCTCCTGCTGACCTCAACTCACTCATTCAGGTCTACAATCCTTCCCGTCCGCTGTGTTCTGCCAACGAACGACGTCTGGTGGTCCCAGCACCGCACAGAAGACACCAAGCAAATCTTTTTAGCGCAGTGATCCCACGACGGTGGAACGAGCTACCAAAGCTGCACATTCAGCTGACTCAGTCCCAATATTCAAAAAACTGCTGAAAACAGACCTCTTCCGCATCGTCCTATGCACTTAAATCTATATATATATATAAAAAAAAAAACGCCCTTTCTGCTCTTTTCTTCACTTGCATCTCATGAAACGGAAACACTTTTCTGATAACGCTTTGCTTTGATGTTTTCTCGTTGACTTAGATTTTTTCTTGCCTTGTACCTCACTTGTAAGTCGCTTTGGATAAAAGCTTCTGCTAAATGACTAAATGTAAATGTAAATGTCATTTTATTAGATTTTCAGAAGTGACCAGGGCCCAATACGAAAGTCTCTCAGATAAGGAAATTAGTCCTAACTGGCCCAAAATGACTTCACTTTCCTTCTTCACTGTGTTTAGGAATAAAAAATTGAGCTATTTATCATCATCCTAACTTTGAAAAAGTCTCATGTTCTACAGAATGTCAGTGTCAGGGGACAGTATTCAGCTTAGTGACAGAGGCTGTTTGGACAAAAACTCGATTAATCGAGCTTTAAATTCCTATGTAAAGTGGCTTTTGCCTGCACAGTTAAATCCATCAATATTTCTACCTTCTGGAAAGACAGAACATCAAACAAAAAACTACAACATGTCTCATGAAACTGTAATTTGCAGCTTTTATGGTAAAACAGACAAGTCCCTGTTTCCTCAGAGTCAACTTCTCTACGCTGAGAGTAATATATAAGTTCCTATTAAGTTCTAGCCAGGGTGTGTTCCAGGAGTCTGGTAAATACTGAGCCCCCTCCCCCCATGTGCTGCCCTTTGTAAACCACCCACTGAGCACAGTTTCCTGCATCCAAAGAAATGATGAAAGAATGATGTCACCTTTCACAGATGTGACAGCCACCACATCTGAGCCCAATTTAAAAAGCAGGTCACCCCACTCCACAAGGGTTCCATATAAAGAGGCTTGGGGGGGGGGGGGGGGGGGGGGGGGGTTAGCTCATTGTGGTGCAAACATATGTGATCCCCCTCTGCTTTTCAAATGTGTGTCACACCGAAGTGTTTTCAGTTTGACAAGGGAGTTTCTCTGTGATGACTGGAAACTTCATGCTCGATGCAGTGGGTGAATCCCGGGGGGGAGGGTGGGGGGGGGGGGGTCTGTCCTTAATACCTTCATACCATCGTTATTTCTTGTTTCCCTTCATCCTCCATCAGCCAAAGTCTGATACACTTTAGAAGTAGAGCAACATTATATACTTCACAATATAAAATGTGTTCATGCCTTTATGTAGATGCTGGTGTTAGTGGACCACATTAGGAACCTGAAGCTGTTGACCCTCTTTATCTCAGACCGTGTAGCAACAACCTTTTCCCTGAAGTCTTTAGTTTTTCTGTGTTCAGTACCAGAGGGATAATTTGCTGAATGTTGCCTCGTTGCTGTTGTTGATGGCTCGAGGTGCTGATGGTTTATCATCTGCAAATGTGCAGCTACACAACTAAAGTTCACTTTGTCTTTTACATGTTACTTCTTTTATTTAATATAAAAGTCATGATGAATGATCTGACTGGTTTCACTTTAAGCTTGTCACGGGTCTGATCTGAATGAGTCACATAAAATAAAAAAGACAGAACAGAAGGTGTCACACACTAATTTCCTCCTTCAGTGTGATAAAATTATCACTTCATTATCATCTGGTGTAAAAAGAAATTTTGGTCTGTGGAAGAGACTAGACTAATAAAAAGATAAAACAGCACATTATGTCTTTGAAAACGCAGCTGTTCTTTGCTGGCAATGATCAAATTAATAAGGTGATATTTTGGATTTGTTACCTGGTAGTTTCTCTGTAAACACAGTTGCAAAATGCAAACCTTTGCATTTCATATTAAACAAAACATTACCACATATTACCTGGGTATTACCAAGTGCCATTTCCTTTACAAACATAAAGTGTAATAATATAAGGAGACGAGGGATGTGAAGCAATGAAATGGGGGGAAAGTGATGCTAAAATAGAAATGATATAATTAAGACATTTGTAGGCTCCCTTGTGTCTGATGACCAAAAAATGATCCACTCTACAGATTGTTGTTCGTTATTAGACACTAACTGAAACATAAAGGAGCAAGAACACGGACTAGAACCTCAAACAATACACCTTATTACTCATTTAATAAAGAACATTTAACACTTTGCGATGGTTTGTCCCCATTAACTGTCCAGACTCAAATTCTAATCAACTCATCCTTGAGTTCAAGTCGATGTTTATGTCAGATGTGATGATATTTCGTGCAGTCTTTTCTGAAATAATGACGTCCGAGGTCCACAGTTGACCTTTGACCACCAAAACCATCATTCATCCATGAGTCTTTCAGCCAAAAATAGAGCACTGCTAAACAGGAATAACATTTCCCAGCATTGTGTCATTGTCAGAATACTTTACAAATGATGAGAGTAATAAGCAGATTGATGAGGTTTAATAAATGTTTGAGCAACAAATCATCTTACTGATCAAACCTGTGAGAGAACAGCGAAGTCTCCTTCTCATCAATGTTGTCCAGCAGTGACAGTCCAACTGAGAAAGTCCAGCTGAGGCCCAGCTTATTTTACAGTTTAGGATGAAGTTTCCTCTGGCGCCACCCTCTGGGCAAACTTCTGTGCTACATATTGATCCTTGCGGCTTCCAGCTATTGTGTTGAGGCTGCAGACGTTGAGTGAAGACTCGTTGACGTTTCCCGCTCTGTGTGAAAACTGCTGACAGTTCTGATGGTAACCAGCTGCAGATCAATATCCGGTGGTTTATCAGACTCATCCATGTTGTCTCTGGGTTCTGCTCTCTCAGTTAAATGAGGCCAGACATGAAAGACGCTGATAGCACAAAAAGAAACCCTCAGACTCCACCACATCAGAGTGAAAACCACGGTGGTATCACATCATCTCTAGAACTCAACGGTTCATTACATTAAGTCATCTTAAATTACTATTTCTATCCAATTTCTTTTTTAGATAAAGTGACAGATCCAGCTTTCATCTTTTTAAAACAAGAAATTGATTCCATTCACCTCAGTATCTTCATTTCACAACTGGCCTAAAAAAAAATGTTCACACTCTGCACAAAGGCTTCAAATTTGTTTATTTGCTTCCTTGCAAACATGCATATTTTGCATCAGGTCCAGTTTTTATTTGGTGTTTTTTTCTAGTAGGTTTTTTGAGAACTGTGTACATCATGAAGAGAATTGTGTGTTTAGTCTTAATCTGATGCCAATTTTTCCCCAAAACAAGCTAAAACATGGACAAGTCTGCAATGTTTCTTCACAGAGCAGATGTAGTGGAACACAGTTTTGAGATACATATCTGAATCCAGCAGTGGACTATGTGAAGTGTCAGTGGTTTTCCAAAGTACTCCAGAGCCCATTAGCTGGATTTTATCACAGAATTATGACCGTTTTTCCTTAAACCCCACCTGACAGCTCAAAGGTGTCACACATTCAAAAGTGGCTTCTGCCCTTTACACACTGAGATTTCCCCAGAGTCCTTATCACAGTATTATGGACGTCAGAATATTCTTTATGAAATGTTCTCAGGTGAAACAAAGATGGGGCTCATTAGCGTCAGAGTCTCATTTTGTCCCTGTCCCAACTTTTAGTGTGTTCCAGGTATCAAACTCTAAACTGTTGTTGTTGCACTGTAGAAGAAGTCCCAAGTGTTTTGGAAATGGGGTTTGTAAAGTGATTTGAATTATTCAAAATTAAAGGTGGATGGAGGGAGAGCTTTTAGGTAGATAGATACAAAGAAACAGGACAGAGAAAGGAGCCCTGACACCAGTCCTCCACCTGGGAGCTGACTTTTTATGGAAACTTTTTTCATTTACTTCATAAATTTCATTTCAAGTCAACAACGTGGAAACACATTGTCTAAGGTTACTTCTTAAATTCCTTCAGAACAGCAAAGATCTCCACTGCTGTTTGTGGTTTCTGAGAGGGCAGGACTGTCTTTGAAGGCGTCACCAACAGTTTGTGAGAAATTCAGACATTAGACCTGCTTCACACTAGACTTGGTTACCTAGTACTGTGCCTAAGCACGGTTGTCACCACCCTCTAAGGAATTGAAATTATGAGATAAAAAGTAAAGTTTTGATTTACCTCTTAACCAATACCACAGCCAACAACTTACATCACTGACAAAATCCCCAACACTGATACCAGATTACAGAAGATGGGACAAGAAAAATCACAGTGAAAGAGGAAAGACTGCACTAAATTGTGCATCATTTTTCCCTTTATGCTTTAATTCATTTTTTGTTACCTCATGCTGTTCCCTGCTTAGGGAAATACTTCAACCTAAACCTATGAGTCTGAAAACATTTTTGAAAAACATTAAAAGATGTTTACCACTGAACTCCTTGGGGGCATCATTGGTAACTGAATGTTTGTGTATTAGGACCCAGGAGGCAGTGATGTCGAAACCCCCTTTCGACGTCACTGTTCAGAAAGAAAAGGGTTTTATGAAGAATGAGAAACAACAGGAAGCAAACAGGAACAGGTGAAAACTCTCAAGACTAACAAAGCAACCAAAAAGAAACACAGGAAATTGAACTAAGGTACTGCAAAAATAAAAGTACAAAATAGGAAGCAAGAAAATGAAAACAACAAAAGTCCAGGCCGAAAACAGTAACACTGTGCAGAAGATCCAGGACTCTCACTGTTTAAGGTGCATCAATAAAATAAGCTTTGGTCACACGGAAAACCACAAGAGAGTGTAGGTTTTTCCTGTAGGCTGGTTTTCAGTTTGACCTGTATATCGGATTTCACCCGTCTATTGACATGTCGCAGTGAGATCTAGTATCACAGTTTTGAACTGTGTACACAGATTTTCTCTCACAACCATCAACTTGCACCTCAGGTTTCAAGATGAACCATCAACTCAGTCTCAGGTCTCTTCACTCTGTGGCACATTTTCTTTGGCCTCATTCATCCTCCCTGTCCTTACATTTACATTTACATTTAGTCATTTAGCAGAAGCTTTTATCCAAAGCGACTTACAAGTGAGGTACAAGGCAGCAAAAATCTAAGTCAAGGAGAAAACATTAAAGCTAAGTCCTATCAAAAAAGTGTTCACAGTTCACGAGATACAAGTGCAAGAGAGCAGCAAGTTGTTGTTTTTTTTTTTTTTTTAAGAGATTTAAGTACATAGGACGATGCGGAAGAGTTCATTTTTCAGCAGTTTTTTGAATATTGGGAGAGAGTCAGCTGAGAGTGCAGAGTTTGGTAGCTCGTTCCACCATCGTGGGATCATTGCGGTGAACAGTTTTGCTTGGTGTCTTCTATGCGATGCTGGGACCACCAGACGTCATTCGTTGGCAGACTGCAGCGGGCGAGAAGGATTGTAGACTTGAATGACTGAGTTGAGGTAAGCGGGAGCTGTTGAGTTAACCACCCTGTGAGCAAGAGACAAAGCTTTGAACCTGATGCGAGCAGCTACAGGAAGCCAGTGTAGAGATCTAAAAAGTGGTGTGACATGGGTCTTTTTTGGCTGGTTAAAAATGAGGCGAGCTGCCGCATTTTGGATCATATGCAAGGGTTTGATTGTGGATATCGGTAACCCCATCAACAAAGCGTTGCAGTAATCGAGACGAGATGTGACCAGCGCCTGTACAATGAGTTGGGTTGTATATTCCGTGATGTAGGGTCTGATCTTCCTGATGTTGTAAAGAGCAAATCTGCAAGCCCTAGAGACTGAGGACATGTGGTCCTTAAAGCTCAGTTGGTCGTCGATGATGACCCCCAGATTTTTGGCCGAATTAGTGGGGACAATCACTGTAGATCCAATGTTGATGCTGATGTTGTGTTGCATCAAAGGTCTGGCTGGGAAGACAAGGACTTCAGACGTGGAGAGGTTGAGTTGAAGGTGTCTCTCACTCATCCAGGCTGAGATGTCTGAGAGACAGGCAGAAATGCGCGATGAGACAGTGGAAAGGACAGGAAGAGCTGTGTGTCATCAGCGTAGCAGTGATAGGAAAGACCATGTGAGTGAATGATGGCACCTAGGGATGAAGTATAGATAGAAAAGAGGAGAGGACCAAGAACTGAGCCCTGTGGCACACCGGTACAGAGGCTATGAGAGTTAGAAAGATGCCCCCTCCAGGATACCTTGAAGCTTCGTCCTGATAGGTAAGAACAAAGCCAGTCTAGAGCTGATCCAGAGATGCCCAAGTCAGAAAGTCTGGACAAGAGTATCTGATGGTTCACAGTGTCAAAGGCTGATGATAGATCAAGTAGAATTAAGACAGATGATTGACCTGTGGCTTTTGCAGCTCGAAGATATTCCACGACAGTCAGGAGTGCCGTTTCCGTGGAATGACCCCTCTTGAAGCCAGACTGGTTGACATCGAGGAGGTTGTTCTTGGAAAGGAAGTCTGAGAGTTGGTTGAAGACTGCTCGTTCCATAGTCTTGGCCAGAAAAGGAAGGAGGGAGACAGGTCTGTAGTTCTCCACTACAGAGGGATCAAGAGAAGGCTTCTTGAGCAGTGGGTTAATCAAGGCCTGCTTGAAAGAGGTTGGAAAAGTCCCTGTTTTGAGAGATGTGTTGATGACTTGTGTAATAGCTGGAATTAGTGCGGGTGCAACTGCTTGAAGAAGATTGGAAGGGATTGGATCCAGAGTGCAGGTGGTCGGATGATTAGAGAGGAGGAGGGTGGATATTTCATCCTCAGTCAGAATGATGAGAGCAATGCAGTGTTGGAAGAGGTTAGACAGATGTCATCATCTGGAGGAGAGAACTGTGAGCTGATAGCTGCCACCTTTTTGGTAAAGAAGTCGGCAAAGTTGTCAGCAGTGAGAGAGGTAGATGGCGGTGGTGAAGGTGGGTAGATGAGTGATTTAAAAGTGGAGAACAGCTTTCTGGTGTCCGTGGTGTTGCTGAGCTTCTCCTGGTAGTAGTTGATCTTTGCCCTGGTGACACTGTGAGAAAAAGGTCCAAGCAGATTCTGATACTCAGCAAGGGCAGATGGAGTCTTGGATTTGCGCCACTTCCTCTCAGCACTCCTGAGCGTGGTGCGTTGTTCATGGATCCCGTGAGTGAGCCACGGATTAGAAGGTGAGAGACGGGCGGGTCTCGAAGACATAGGACAGAGACAATCCAGACATGATGAAAGTGTATTGCAAAGGCTGTCTGTGGCTCCATCTGAATTGAGGATGGAGAGGTCCTGTGTTGGGGGCAGAGTTGCGGAGACCAACGAGGAGAATCGATCCGGGTTGAGAGACCTGAGGTTGAACCGGAATGTTAAAAGTGTGGAAGGAGATTGCGAAGGTCTCGGGATAAAAACTGTGAGTTGAATGAAGAAATGATCCGATACATGCAGAGGAGTGACCAAGATGTTGTCTGTGGTGCAGTTCCGGGTGAGGATGAGGTCGAGGTTGTTGCCAGCTTTGTGGGTCGGAGGAGTGGAGACCAGACTCAGGTCAAATGTGTTTACAAGAGCAAACACATCAGCCGCCTGTGGTTTCTCTGGGTGAATGTTCAGGTCTCCCATGACGATGAGAGGAGTGCCATCTTCTGGGAAGTGGGACAGCAACATGTCCAGTTCATCGCAGAAGTTCCCCAGCTGGCCCGGTGGTCGATATATCACAATCACCATGACTGGAATCGGTGCTGTGATCCTAACGGCATGATATTCCAGAGAAGACAGATTGCTGAGTGGTGCTGTCGAGGAAAACTTCCAGGTGTCATTGATGAGGAGTCCAGTCCCACCCCCCCGGCCTGATGAGCGAGGAGTGTGAGAGAATGAAAAATTGGTGGAGAGTGCAGCTGGGGTGGCCGTGTTCTGTGGCATGATCCAATTCATTTCAATTCAATTCAACTTTATTTATATAGCGCCAATTCACAACAAAGTAATCTCAGGGCACTTTACAGAATAAAGTCAAGATTATAAAGATATATAAAGAGAACCCAACAATTCCCCCTGGAGCAAGCCATAGGCAACAGTGGAGAGGAAAAACTCCCTTTAACGGAAGAAACCTCCAGCAGAACCAGGCTCAGGGTGGACGGCCATCTGCCACGACCGGTTGGGGTGAGTGGAAAGGGGAGAGAGAAAAGAACAGAGCAACAAAAGCAACAACAAAACATCGGGCAGATTGGTAGGATCAGTAGCTTCACACTGGAAGACACACAGCTTCAAAGCCGGGGGACACCTGCAGAAAGGGACAGAGAGAGGGGGACAGAGGAGGACAAAGACAACTACGGGAGAGAACACACAGAGTTAATGACATACAGTGGTGACAGGTTTCTGTAAGTGCAAGCAGGTGAACAGCTGAGTGTGTAGCAAAGGCTGGAATGAAGTCGGCCTTGTTCACTGCAGACTGGCAGTTCCACAGGGCAAGAGAAAAAGAGGCTTGTGGCAAAGTGGTCTGGGTGAGAGTGCGCAGGTGAGAAACATGTCGTCCCCTAGTAGGACGTCATGTCCTACGTCTGCGGAGGAGAACAGGGATCTGCTGAAAACACATAGTAAAACAAAGAAAAGGCTTTTCGGATAGAAAGAGTTAATGTAGAGCAAAGTAGAGAAATAGAAGTAGAAGAAGTTTGAAATAAACTACCTAGTGTCCTCGTTCGGTGGACTCGTGCAGGTAGACTCGCTTGTCTTTACAACGTCGGTCTTCTCACAAGGAGGGCTGAACAAGGGCTGACGCTCCAGCCCAACAGGTGCCTTAAATATGGTCTTAATTGGCTACAGCCGAAATATCCGCTTCCCCAGAAGAGCAAAACTTTCTACCTACAGTTCTTAACTATTACAAACAAACAGACTAAATCAGCAGACTCAAGAAAAATGACAGAAACTCAGCTACCTCTGAAACCAACAAACAAATTTCAAACAGTACTTACTAGTTGAGTATATCTCCTGTCCTTGCTCATTGGTCAAACATGTAGCATGGAGGTCTGCCCAGAGAGCTTGAATTTGTCTCTTCTGACACAGAATCTTTGTCCAGCTGCTTCCAGAGCACTTTAAATGAAGCTAAGTGGAAGTTCAGTCAGAAACAATCATCCCAATCCTCTACTGCATTTAATAGCAAAAAATGCTTTTGAGTATCTGATCTCAGGGGGAAAAGTTATTGGGATTGATGACCACAGGAAGGAAGGACTTCCTGCAGTGCTCAGTATTGCACTTTAGTAGCATGAGTCATGCACTAAAGGTGCTGCTATGCGTCACCAGCATGTCATGCAGAGGATAAGAGCCGTTCTTCATTATCCCTCGCAGCTTAGACAGCATCTTTCTGCTTGACACTGCTGTTAGAGTGTATAGCTCCATCCCCACAAGGTCACTGGCCCTGCTCATCAGCTGGGTCTGTTGGTGTCTCCAGCTCTCAGTCCACTTCCCCAGAACGCTCCAGCAAACAGAATCACACTGGTAACCACAGAATCATAGAAACATCCTCAGCACAGTTCTACAGATGTTGAGCCTGACCTGCGCCTCGTCAGAAAGTAGAGGCAGATCTGGCCCTTCTTGTAGACCACTTCAGTGTTCTTACCCCCAGTCCAGTTTATTGTCAATAAAAACTCCCACGTATTTGAGGATGGCCTTCTCATACCTAGTTGGGGCTGGTAAGTGAACTGGAGAGGGAATTACTGGTTGGTAATCCGGGGCACCCCTGGGTCACAGTGTATTCTCTTGAGACTCAGGCTCATGCTGAAGACATGTGGTGAAACACTCCACAGAGCTGGGCAGCACAGGCTTGCAGAACCTGTAGTCTGACACTATCCGGGCCAGCAGCCTTGCCGGTGCAGAGTTTGCTCAGCTGTCTTCTCACATGGTGAGGTGGGAAAAGTGCAGGTTGGGAGAGGGGAGGTGGAGATCTGGAGTGTCGGAAGAGTGCCATTGTAAGAGGTGTCATGAGAGGGGGGTGGAGGGCCGCTACAATTGGTGGAGGCATTATCAAGAGGGGCAATAAGGGGGAGGAGCAGGGGTCTCAGACAGGCACCAGGGGAGTCATCAGAGGCAGTGGCTGCAGTATCAAACATGTTAAAGTACAAGTTCAACTCATTGGCCACATGACCCTCAATTCCTCTGCTAGAGGGTCTCAAAACTGTGATTGTCCTCCAGACCTTCCTCATGTTTCCACTCCAGCTTCTTGTTGTAGCAGGGTTTAGCCTCGCAGATCTTCAACTTCTAGTCCTTCTGAATAGCCCTTACTCCTCTTTATTCCCCCCTCTTCCCTTGATTTAGAATGTTTCTGATCTCTTTTGTCACCCACACCTTATTGTTTGAGTAGCACTGGATGGTTCTTGCAGGGACAATGCCGTCTACGCAGGAAAGGATCTAGTCTGTGATGCACACTGTGTGCCCATCAATATCCTCTCCATGTACCTCACATTCCAGTTTGTGGCCTCAAAACAACCGTGCAGTGCCACATAACTGTCCTCTGACCATCTCCTCACTGATCTCGTGGTCACAGGTTGCTTTTTAACCAGAGGCAACATAGCGGGGGGTGAAAAAAGTTGTAACCAGACCTTCCCAGAGGGGGGAGTGGGTAGAGCTGTATGCATCCTCCACATTAGCAGACATTAAGTCCAGGGTCCACTCCTGTCTGGTCTTACATGTCACATACTGGGTGAATTTGGGAGAGTTTTGTCAATGGGAACATAATCAAAGTCACCTGAGATCCTGGTGTTTAGTCTGCAGACTTGCGTTTTTAGTGTCGATGATGTCACATGCCGAGGTCGGGTGAGCAGCCGGGCGAATGTAAACGGTGACGGGATAAATTCACAGAAATTCAGACGTTAGAGCTGCTCACATGGTTACTTTGTACCGTGACTACGTACGATTTTCACCCCCAACCTTCAGTTCAGAATATGATATTATGAGGATATTATCCTCCTTCGGGGATGTCGTCCGGAGGAGTTTTCCAGTTAGAAGAAGAAAAATATTTCAAAATAGGGGAAGTCAGATAGAAGTTTAAAAGCATTATTGTATATTTACACCCTAAACTAAAGCCAAGGGCAGGAAGTGGAAAATTGGGGAAGTTGTAAATGAAACATGAAAGTCTTGACTCATGTGTTTCATTTCAAACTCAATATTGTTATGTACAGAGGCCAAATGGAAAAAACTTATTATTATTTATTAACGTGACTGTATTAAAAAAAAACAAAAACAAGGCCAAATGTTATTGACAGCAGAGAATCACTGACTGACAGTCAAACACAGAGAAAAGATAAACTTTACTGAGCTCACGCAAAGAAACTGAAGTGTCACGAAACCAAGAAGAAGTGCAGCAGATGATCAGCACAGATAAACTAGAAAACCACATTTCTGTACATGTTATTAATAATATGCAACATTATGTAATACATCATGTAACACTAATCTAAGGAATCGGCTGAAAGAAAATACACCGATAGGTAGTTTCAGTGTATTTCATGTCCTTATCAGAGAGCTGAGAGAGGAGGATCATCATGACAAGAGACGACAACGAGGTCAGTGTTAAAATCCCTAAAAGCTTTGTTTGAGCTCAGGCAATCTGCTTCATCAGGACTGTGGGTGTTGATTGATCAGATTTGATTAACAGTAAGTGAACAAAGCACCTGCTCAGATGTAGAAAATATCTGACTTTTCCATCAGATTCACACACACAACAAACCATCGACAACCAGCACAAAGAAAACACTAGTACACTTTGTAAAATAATCAGAACCTTTTAGAGAAGTTGTCTTCATGAAGGACACGACCACTGCAGGGAACTAGATGACTGAGGGCAGATTTTTAACTTAACATCCAGACTCACGATCTAATCAGCTCAGGCACCAAAGTGGCACATGTGGTCAAAGTGGCCATGGACCATGAACATTTAATCAGGTCATCTTTGAGTGGGAGTTAACATGGTAAATGTTCTGCACTTATAAAGCGCTTTTCTACCTATTGGCACTCAAAGCACTTTACACTGCTTCTTATTCACACCGATGGAGGAGCTGCTATGCAGCTGGCCAACACTCACCAGGAGCAACTAAGTTAGGGTTCAGTGTCTTGCTCAAGGACACTTCGACATATGACCAGAGGAGCCGGGATTGAACCAACTGTGAGATTGGTGGACAACTGCTCTACTTTCCTGCACAGCAGTTGCCCTCAAAGGAACATTCATGCTAAATTTGAAGAAATCCTTTCAAGTCATGTTCACACTGTGGAAAATATTATTTGAATGTGCTTCAATATTTTTGTTTTATTTGTATTAATAACTTAGTTTCATATGTAACATGTGTTATTATATCTAAGAGAAGTGCACAGAATATAACATGAGTAGAATATTGTATATATAATAGTAAAACTGAGCACAGTGAGTGTGTGAGTGTGAGATATAGGGTGAAGAATGTATGTGAGTCGTCTTGCAGATGGAAGAGCAGGGGTCCGGATGAAGAACAGGAACCAGCCTTAATGTATACATGTCCTAATAAGGAAGACAACCTGGACAGAGACACTCCCGGCAGGAAGCTATAGGAACAGCAAACAGACTGTCTATATAAGATTAGGTCAAGAGAGACAGAGTCAGTCAGTCAGTCTTCTGCCCTGACACTGTGTTGTTGTTAGGAAAGAGAACTGTGACCTGGAGCTCAGTTCATTTTGCATTTGTGCCTTGTATTAATTAGATTATAGAGTTAAATTGTTATAATGGAATAAAGCATCTTGAAAGACAGTCGAAGTCGTCTCCTGAATTTGAACACGCTACAACACGAATAGAACAGGCAGCTATGTTGCCAGATCCTGCAAATATTATAATAATCGTACAATCATGGCTTAACATTAACTTTTTTGCTCGCGAACTGTTTTCAAATTAAATTTTATATGAGTTAAATTTGCTTAAATTCGATTTATAACACTGTTTAATGGAAATGGGTGCTACATTCAAAGCAAGACAACATAAAATGTAATAAACTACACGTCATTATCTAATGTTTAGCTCTGATTAAAGTTGTGCATAAAGGTTCTTTTATGAAAACATACAGTCTATTAAGACAAAGACACAAACTGATTCGTATATTTAATGTAAAGACCTGAAGTAAAGCACGGTGAACATCGTTTTAATATTTATTACAAACAGCAATAAATACAACAATTTTAATTCAATTTTAATTCATAATATTTGAAAACATAACCTGACTTTAAATTTTATGTGTATGTGTGAAATGTGAATGGCAAGAAGGGATTTGTCCTCACTGCTTCCATCATCACATTCATCACATTCATCATCATTCCCTCTTTATTAAAGCTGGACGGTTTTGCACTGCTGATATCCACCAGGTGTTAATGTCAAAACTGTCACAGTCTCTTCAGTTTCTTTAGTTTTACTTCCTGCTCCTGGCTTTTACTTTCTTTGGCTTCTTGTTTCTTGTTAACCCTGATTATTTTCACCTGTGCCCCCTGGTACTTGTACTCAGCTCTCCACACTGTTTGCTGCTGGATCGTCTCCACGTCTTTCTCCATAAACATTCCTGTGGACAGTCCCCGTCCCCGTCCTACCTGGTCCTTGTGTTTGGACTCTCCCACTTATGTTTTGGTCTAACTTTTCTTTCCTGTTTATTTCAGTGTTTGTTCCCTTCAGTCTGTCTGCGCTTTATGTTCAGTTTGTTCGTATCTGCCTCCCCTTAGTTTCTGTGAGTTTATCTGTTCCCTCCACTGTGTTTGAGTTCATGTTCTGTTTTACTTTATTTGGTTATTACTTCATGTGTTATTCCAGCCCTCTTTAAGGAGCCATTTTAAGTTGTTTACCCTTTATGTTAATAAATCCCCTCTTTTCCCTTTTCAGACCTCCTCTTGCCGTCTCCTCTTTTCGTGTCCTACTAATATTAAATATACACTTAAATGTGACAAAAACCTTCAGAATTATTTGATTTTCATGTGATACTATCATACATACAAATCCACAGACTGTAGTAAAGGCTGCTGTAATACTCCCCAACAGTGTACCTGTCCTTACCTACAGGTGTGAGGACAGCCACCGAACATAAATACATCAGTATTACATTGTATTTCTATACAATGAAACATTCTGTAACCAACTGGCAGATAAATTTGTTTGAAAACCAAAATACAAAACCTAATTCAAATTCTGTAACAGAAATCCTCTTTCTAACTTTCCTGAAACAAGATCAGCTTCATTTCCCTCCTAAGAACAAACCATAGGATCAGAGCTAACACCAAAATACTAAGCCTCGTTCAGATACACTGAACAGACCCAAGAAAAATCTTTTCTGACTGCACCCGAACAAAACAGTTCAGGTTGATGTTAGATTTCTAATTTTTCTCCATGAGCAACATAATTAAAGATGAAATGTTAAAACAACTACATTTCTATGCAGATGACAGCTCATAATATGTCGAAGCTATTAGGAAAATTTGTCCCTTTTCTGTTTCTAGAAAACATGACTTGCAATGTGAACTATTGGGAGGAATATTTAAAGTAGACTTCCAACTGGTTTTGGACACTTTATTTAATCATATGAAAATATTCTTCATGTCAAGTGCATCGTTTTGTTTGTTTTCCATTTACTTTAGGATCATACTGTAAATAACATGGCAATGGGAAAAGTAAAATGACAGCTTGAATCTTATTGCCCTCAGGTATTTTTTATTTTTTTTGTCAGCAGATATTATCAGTGAAGAATACGTGCAAAATCTTTTGTATGTTACTACAGCAAAATAGATGGACTGCTTAGATAACAGGAATCTCCCCTCTGGTTTCTCAGTCTGGTTATCAGCACAGAAATCTTATGTAACCAGATCTGAGGGTCACAGATCTTCATAAATAAACCTGAACTCAGAGCAGTCTCATGCACAGCGGCTGGACAGGACAGGATGAAGCTGAGAATTGACGTCTTCGCACTGCTGGTGAGCATTATCTTTATACTTTAACACAAGCTTACAAAACACCTACTAATGCATTAATTATTGTGACGTCTGAATTGTTGTTCACGCCTGTGAAAATATCACAAAAATGATGATGAAACGTGAACAAATATAGTTTATCTGTGATCGTCAGCAAAGTGCAGCTACACCAGAGGAGGGGGTCTAATCATTGCAAAACCAGTGTCATTTCTACTCTAAAAAAGTAATTTGGGGGATCTGTTATCACCACTTAATAAACAAATCCTAATTTACAGATTTACATACTTTCTTAAAATTCAAAACGTACTTTCACGAGTTGTGTTAAAATAATACTGTTGGTATTTACAGAAACTTTTTATTCGCCATGTAAACTCAAATTTCTGCATTTACCAATGTCCCCTCCTCAGTCCACTTAACACCAAGCAAACAGAGACTGTGTGTTAGCAGGAGCTGCTGTACATGGCCCAGAGATATAAGAGACAGTAACAAGGGGAGAATCGTTTCACAGAATGTCTGGTAGACGTAGCTTATAGTCAGTAAACTGTTGGATAAAGGACAACAAACTTCATAAAATCCGTCGTCCTACTACACGTAGCGCTGGTTGTATTTAGCCTGTAAACTAAGATTAATCGAGTTTCCTTTGTGAAATTAGCTAGAAGCTATAAAGAGATTTTTATTTATGCCGATGGCAAGAAAAGTGTGTTAGAGCTTTTTCTTCAATAGACAAACTCCCTTTAAAAACAATTAGATACAAATTCAAAATGTGTTCATATTTTAAATGAAAAGTTAAATGTCTCAGTTGTGATGTTCTATTGTGATAAAATATGTGTTGATGAGATTTGTAAATCATTGCAGTCTGTTTAATGTTTTATACATCGTCCCAACTTCTTTGGAATTTGGGTTGTAAAAAATAGAAAATGAAAAGCATTTTGTTCTATATTGTCCTTAGTATTAATAAATACAGTATATAGTTTGGAAAAACCAAACGAGATTACTTTAGTGTGGAAGAGGCTTTTTGAGAGGAACACATTTGTTCTTTCTCAGTGTTTATATAATGCTCAAGTGTCTTGTGTTGATTATTATGTTTCTGTCATCTGCTGTATATGTTGATTTACCTAAATATTATTATTGGTTAATACACATGAAGCTGTTTCGGTTTTGTGTGTGTCAGGTTTTCCCACATGGGATGGACCTTTGTGAAGGTGTTGTGTGAATATACAAAATGTATTGCTCACACAGTAAAATGTCTCTCGTGCTCAGCTGTGTTGCGGTGTTTTGTGGCCGGCTGTGGCCTCCTCCTACATGGTCACTACACCTCCTCCTCCGGTGTGTGACTCCACGATGACGTTCTCCACAGACGTCTCCTCCTCATCCGATGGAAACGGGAACATCCACAGCAGATCTTTGTCCCCGTGGACCTGGAGGTCAGTCTGATACAAACAAAGGCTCTAACACTGAGCCACCAGGCCTCCTGTAACACACACACACACACACACACACACACACACTCAACAAACATGAGATAATTAGCTGTGAATGAGAGTCGATTCCTAGTTGAACATTATTTTACTTCTTCTTGTCCTTCCGGCTTATTCTGTGAGTTCAGGGTCACCACAGCAGATCATTAGTCCACATGTTGATTTGGCACAAAAGTAATCTGCACCTGACTAGTTAAACTGAAAACCACTTATCAAAATCATCACCCAAGCACTAACAAGGATGTGAGGATGAAAACTTCACAGCATTAAATGTGGTTGTTGGAAGTGATCCATGTGATCTTTTAGTGGACAAATGAGTCACACACACACACACACACACACACACACCCTCTGGATCATGAGTGAGAGCAGATTAAACATTTTATTTTTAATCGTCATTTCACAGAATTCTAATTCACATGCAGTGAATTACAGTGACTTCCCAACACACGGCCTTACTACAGATATATATTCATATCGAAAAGTTTTTAAAGGGATTTCTCCCGTGAAGTTCAGTATTGTTTCATAATTATTTAACCTTTTACTTGAAAAGTGGCTAATTTCAGCATTTCACTTTCTCACAGTCTAAAACCACAAACCTCTACTCAGAAAAACTAAGACATCACGACAGTCAGTCTTTGCAGCTCTGAATAGTCCTGCTCCTCGCTGAGAGTCAGTGTAGGAGCCTTTGTTCGTGCACTTTGCTAAGTTCCAAGTATTTTTAGTCCTTCGTTCACATTCAGTACAATTGGCCCTGATTAAACTGTCTCTGTTCAGGTCAACCACGGTGAAGAACCGAATCCCCTCCACCCTCTGGGAGGCTGAGTGCAGCGGCAGCTTCTGCTCCAATCCCAACCCAGGACACAGAGACCGACACAACCTGAACTCAGTCCCTGTCTACCAGAACATCCTGGTCCTGAACCGGCAGGAGGCGGGAGACTGCTACATTGCATCATACAAGTCTGTGGCTGTGGGCTGCACCTGCGTCTGGGCCAAAATCAGCCAAAACTGAAACCACATGGATCTGAACCAGCAGCTGTGAACAGAGACAAAATGAGTTAATGAAATAATATTTAACATTTTCGGATTTAACCTTAACAGTTTGCTTCTGTGTAAATGTACATAAATGCACAGAATGTGAGGAGCAATGTGTAAACTGAACTATAAAAACTGTCTTTCAGTCGAGTGTTGTCTGTGTGATCTTTCCCCATCTTCTTACTGGACATTAAGGACAATGTTGGCACGTTGGTCTCCATGCAACAGGAAGCAACAAAGTTGGAGCTGAAGCCCTGTCTGAGTATTTTAGTAACTTGTGTTTAATCATTTTCACTTATTATATTATTGTAACATTACTTTTAGTGATCATCTCACCCAATCTCCTCTGTTCCTGTTTAGAGTTTAGATTTTTGTCGACGGCAATTTTGACGACCTCACTCATAAATATGTTTTGCAAGTTAATCAATAAAACTTTATTTATATAGAACCTTTTGTACAGATTGATGCAATTCAAAGTGTTTTACAGATGATTAAAAGTTGAAGAAAGGTGAACCAAGGAAAGATTAACAGATTTAAAAAAAAATTAAAAAACAAAATGCAGAGACAATAAGACGTAAATGTATGAGACTATAAGACAAAACTAATTATAATGGAAAAAGGACAAAAGAACAAAGATAATTTAATAATAAAAAAGTTAGACTAGATAAAAACTGATGAATAAAATATAAGAAAGTTGACAAAAGAATAAAAGAAAGTAAAAGATAAAATAAATAGAAATGCAGTGAAACATCAGTGAGAGTGAGGAGCATCATACCGTACAAACAGGCAGCAGTTATTCTACACTTTATTACATCTATAAAAAATGGAGCTTCCACCGATACTTTGTGAATTAAAAGAGACTTAATTAACAGGGAAAGAAAATACACCTTGTTGAAAACAATTTGCGGAGCTGCTGCTTTCAGGACCAACACACTTTTGTCTACATTAGAGTCAAACAGAGTAAAGTCACCAGGCAAATTGTTTTCTAGTGGGTCTAACAAGTGTCCATTCTGATTGGACAAGCACGAGTTGGCCCTCCTGCTGGTGCAGCTGCTGAATGATGAGTCTTTGTCGCAGCTGATTTGTGTGTAGCAAGTCCAAGTGAAGTCACGTGTCGCTGGTGTTAAAGTCCAAATCCAGTTCCAAGTCTTTATTTTATCAAGTAAAGTCACCAAACTCATAAGTCAAGTCAGATGTGGTTCTTCCAGTTTCTTCTGAGCAGCTGTACAAAACAAAGCAGGTTCTTTTTTCAATGTTTGCATGAAGCAATAGGATAAAAATCATCTGCAACATCTGCGATGGTTTTAAAAATTCACTGCACATGTTAAATATTCGGAGGCCACACAAACCAGCAGTGATTCTGGTGCAGCAGTGACATCTTCCACAGTGCAAGACGTGATTAGGTTTCCAAAGGCCGGTTCCCACATTCCAACTGTCCTCTGATGGACACATGCTGGTACAGAGCAGCAATAATACACTTATCCAGCCTGGAGACTGACAGACATTAGACATAAGTAGAGAAACAGTAAGTCAGTGTTGGTTGTAGTGTCTGATTTTGTGTGTGTGTGTGTGTGTGTGTGTGTGTGTGTGTGAGCACTATGTTGAGTCTCATGACGTCTGAAATCCTGTGCAGAGAAAAAACTCATTCAGACCGAAATCAGCTCTAATTAGCTGTAAACAGGAAGACATTGTGTGTGTGTGTGTGTGTGTGTGTGTGTGTGTGTGTGTGTGTGTGACCGTGCATGTGACAGTGGCTGGTCTGAAGCCGGACTGTAGAGCGAAAAACTTTCTCCTGCAGTTCAGGGGCTCTGAGCTCACGTCCTGAAGTCGACACAGAGGAACCAGGTAGGTTGTTTTCACCTGTTGTCTGTCAGTGTCTGTATCCTAAGACCTTTGATTTTGTTTGCATCACAAATCAGTTTCTGACAGTAGATTCAGCTGTAACTCAAGCTCTTCTGTTATATTAAAAAAACTGACATTTGTTTGTTCTTATTGATCTTTTCACCTCCTTTTAAATTGAATCTTCTAAGCAGAATAATGACAAAAAAGGAATTGGACCTTAATGTCAGGAAATTAACTAATAGTCTGGTTACATTATCCTGTGTTTCTGTTAATGGACATTTTAAATGATCATAAATTAGTTGCATCAAACTCGCCCTCAGTTGTACACCTGCCTAACTTCAACCGCACCGGCCGAGGAGGAGGTTTAGCAGCCAGCCCATTTTTATATTGGTACTGTATTGCATGATATAGTGCATTGTATTGTTTAGTATGAGAGAAACATTATGTTGATCCTCTATTGTCCTGAATATACAGCAGAATTAATAATACAGTTGACTTTGACTCACCTGTACAACCACCTTCCCACCTGTCTCACAACCATTGCGCCTGTCTAACCAACTGCCTAATTAACCACAAAACTTCCACAAACACTCCTGTCTAACCCTCCACACACCGGATTATCGGACAACACCTGTACCAACTGAACCTAAGCTCTGCTTGTCCCACCCCCACCACCCTGTTTAAATATTTACTCCCTTTTATAACCACCCACCAACCTCTCTCACATCAGTCTGCTTACCTGTATAAGTCCTTTGACACCTTGATGGCAACAAACACACTTGTCTAAACATTAAAACACTTTTAATCAACTGTTTAATGATCTAACCTCCTGTCTAACATCAACTACTGTACCTGCATTTATCTTTGTAACCACCCACCCACCTGGGTGACAGCCGTCAGCTCCTATTTATTTAATGACGCATCTGTATAAAATCTGCACATCTGTATAACCCAGGGTTTATCTAAACGTTAACCCATCTGCTCATGTGAAACCACCTTCCTAACCAGCCAAACTAAATTAAATTTAACTCACCTGTATCACCACCTATCTATTGATTTTCCTTTCCCCCCTCAGAAACAAACTCATAATCATCTTCCATCATGCCTCAGGTGTCCTTCGCTCCTCCCTTGCTCTGTCTTTCCTTTCTCCCTCTGCTGGAACGCCTCTTCCCCTCTCTCCCCCACACTGTTCGAGATGTAGATGTCCCCCCTCTGTTCCGGGAGCGGTTCATCGTATCTGGGTACCGACCTGTGGGCCTGTCATGGCGTCATTATGTCCTCAGTCTCTTCCAAATCCACAACGAGACTCTGAACGTGTGGAGCCACCTGCTGGCCGCCGCCTGTGTGCTAGTGCGGTTCATGATGTTCACCATGCTTCAGGGAGGGGTACGACACTGTTATGGTCCAGGGCCACTTGTTTGGAGTTTGATCACCATGTATTTGATATCTTTAACTGTTGACCTTTTCAGGGGATCCTGGGTTTCCGACTACAGGGTCCTGAGGATCAAGGGTTTTCTATAGACGTTTCCTCACTGCCTCTAGTCCTCTACGTGCTCTCTGCTGTCATATACCTGAGCTGCAGGTTTATTCCAAAATATATTTTATAATAAAGAAAAGAGGATCGGGCTTTTCGGGACTGATAAAAAAGTGAAATTCTGAAATTTTTAGTTACACTAGATCAGTTTCACAAGCAGCATGTGCATTGGCATAATCAGGGTTGGTTAATAGTAAGAAAGTATTTGATTTGAGCCATTTAAAGAACTAAAGTATTTCTCATTAAGGATTTACTAGTGAATCAGTCAATCAGATTTTTCTAAAATCACATTTGAAGGTAGCCCTGCCACCATACATACTTTTGTGGGACCAGAAATAATTTTGATAAGCAATAGTATCCCCTGATTCTCTGTGTCCATCTGCATGATTCCTAAACCATAAGATTCACTGCAGCTTTATGTAAGTTGCTGACTTGCCTGTTGCAGCGCTGCAGCCCACCTGCTGCAGTCCCACTCGGAGCAGGGACATTACTCGCTGTTCTTCCTGGTCTACGTGGGCGTGGGCATCTACCAGTATGGCTGTGCTCTGGCTCTGTGCCTGTATAGTTCAGACGCTGCCTGGACACAAAGCACGGTGGGACTTTTTATGTGTCTTCTATCCATCTTGAGTATCTTACATCATGTGTTCAGTTACTTATGTAGTTAGTTTTTGCAGATCTTCCTCCCAGCCGCCGCCATTCTTGCTTGGATCTGCTGCACCACCTGCTGCTATGCAAAGCTTCATTTCCACCGCCCGTACCCTCTCCGCAGGAAGCTCTGCCAGGTGGTCCCAATGGCCATGGTCTACCTGCTGGAGATAAGCCCTGTCGCCCATCGCCTTGCCACCTACAGCTGGACAACCAGTTCTGCACTTCCCCTGCACTTGGTACAGGTGATGTTTCCTATTCTCTGTGAATCTATTCATTTGTGAATCCGGACATTTAACAAATTTTCTCATACAGTGGCAAGAAAACGTTTGGAAACACCAAGACGTAATTGTATGTTAATCTGTATGTTAATCTGCGACAATTTAATCAGCAGATAAACCATAAATAACTTCAATGATTAGTTCAAATAGTTTTTACATAATCTGTGTTAAAGTCTTTGCAACCTTCTCTTTTTCCAGAAATTCAAGTGTGGATGCTTTTAAATTCATCGTACATGCATGTACCAGATGTCCCAGACATGTCCAGCAAACTATAAATACGAGCTCATATTTGGCTCTTAGAGTAACCTGTCATTTTCAATGTACAAACAAAATCAGCTTTCCAGCTTAGAAACACTTATTCTCTATGAGATATAGCCAAGAATTAAATATTTCCTTAAAAAGTGTACAGTATAGTCTCTAGATTTGTGCTGCAACTGCATCCAATCAGGACAGAAGATGCATGGAAGGTCTGAGTGCACATCTGCCCAAGAAGACAAGCACTTACAAGAGTCCTTGGCCTCACTGCTCTCGAATCGGATGTGTGCACAGACACTTTACATATCAGATGAAAAGTTGCAGTTGGCCAAGATACAGTGGACTTCAGATGACTAGAATAAAGTCTTGTGGATTGATGAGTCAAGTTTGATGTGTTTGGGTCCAAGCAAAGAACACACAGTATGTCAGATGTAGAGCCTCTCTAGATTCAAGATTCAACATTCAACAAGTGCATTGATGCCATAGGGAAATTGTGTTGCCTTGTTACAGCTGCTCTCCATGTGAAAAGTAAAAAGAAAGGAGAAGAACCTCCACCAAGCGATGACAATAGACAAGTACAAACTACTGATCAATAAATAAGAAAAAAAAACAGGAGTAAAAATAAATGACATAAAAACAATAATAATTATCCATTTGTACCATTTAGTCCCCTTCCTTTTTACAGAAGGGGGATGAGTGGAACAGTTTAATGGCCACTGGGAGAAATGATCTCCTGTGTTTTTCTGTGGAGAACTTGACTGTGATCTCTGGCTGAAAGTGCTGCTCTGTGCAGCCAGCACACAGTGGAGTGGATGGGAGGGATTGTCCAGGAGATTGTCTAGGATATTGATGCTTCATTAACAGACCAGTCCAGTTTAATGTCCAGGTGGACACCCAGGTATTTGTACTGTGAAGCAATACAGGCTGGATTTGTTTTAAAAACACTGGAGAAGTGAAAAGACATAATCCTTACAGACCCCGAGGCTTGTCCAGGTGGGGGTCGATGTGGTGTAGCAGGTGGATGAAAGCATCCTCCACCCACAGTTGAGGCTGATAAGCAAACTGGAGGGCGTCCAGAGATGGTTTCCAGGGGCCGGGGGACGTCCAGTAGCAGTCTCTCCAACACCGTCATGATGTGGGAGGTTAGGGCCACAGGTGTGTAGTCACTGGGGACACTGGGGTCTGGGGTCACAGCCTCTCCAGCTGCAGGCTCAGGCTGAAGATGTAATAAATGATGCCACATAGTTGTGGGCCACAGGCTTTCAGTAGTCTGGGGCTGACTCCATCAGGACCTGCAGCCTTTGGCAGGCGAAGCCTTCACAGGGTGAAGTGATGCACACACGTCTCCCCTGCACTGAAGAAACACCGTATTTAATGATACAATTAGTAGCAATGCGAAAAACAACACTCCTCAATAATAATATGTAATTCTATGTGATTCTATGTTCCCTGGGCAAGACCCTGAACCCCTAACAGCCCATTCCCCCTCCCCAGCGATGCAGTGCCGGTCCAAGCCCGGTAGAAATTGGGGAGGGTTGCGTCAGGAAGGGCATCCGGCGTAAAAACTGTGCCAAATCAACATGCGGACAATGATCCGCTGTGGCGACCCCGAACTCATGGGATAAAGTCGAAAGGGGAGAGACTCTATTACTAACCACTTCACTCTCTCCTCTGCTGCTCTGCTGAGATGGTCATTGCTGCAGAGACAGGATTGGTGTCCGAGTCATGCAGGGGCAGGACCTGGGCAATCTATCAATGTCCTCACCATGTGTCCAATCCACGTAGTGTGTGAAGGGTCTTGGAGATGGCTGCATGATTACCAGAGATCATAAAGAGGGCGTCAGGATGTCGAGTCTGGAGTCTGGCTGCGACCGAGTCACATGCACTGTCTGTGGAGGCAGAGGGAGGAATATAAACACCGATCAATATGACGTGTGAGAACTCTCTGGGTTAATAGTATGTGCGGAGGTCAACAGTTCAATGTCTGGGCAACAGACTCTTTCTTTCACAGTAACATGAGCAGTGACCACCTGTTTAAGTATATGACCAGGCTCCCTCTTTTCCTCTTTCCGCTCTCCTCCGATCTGCCTACACTGTGCTGATGCTGTTAATACAGAAGCATGTGTCGGACTCACTTTTCCTGCAGCCATGTCTCTGTGAAACACATTAGTCTACACTCTCGAGAGATATTTTCTCAGAGAGGAGAGATGTGGATTGCACCATCAGTGAAGCATTGAGGTGGAAACATAATGTTCTGGGAATGTTTTGGCAATGGGAGAGTGGGTGATCTGCATCATTTGCCAGGGCTACCACTCAACTGTGAGGAGGGATGCCATTCCGTCTGGGCGAGGAGTGATTAGGAATAACTTCTTTATCCAGCAACACAATGACCTCAAACATTCTTTCTGCTTGTCAAAGAATTATCTGTTGAAGAAAGTAGCTGCTTTTAATCACCACATCTAAAGCCCATTGAGCTGGTGTGGGAGAAGCTGGACTGTAGAGTTTAGGAACTCTGCCCAACCTGCACACACCTCAATATCTGCATAGGTTGATCAGTAGAATACCGTGGATTTATCAGGCAGGGGCTGGAACTCTTGAGGGATTTTTGAAACTTACACCTTCTCTCATTTATCCAGCAGGTACTGTTTCTTCTGGCAGCGTTCTTCTTCTCTTGCCCCATACCTGAGCGTTTCTCCCCCGGCCGCTATGACATTATAGGCCACGGCCACCAGCTCTTCCACATCCTGTTGTCGTTCGGCACGTTGGCCCAGCAGGAGGCGCTGTTCCAGGACTTTCTGTGGCGGCGACAGGCACTTGTGAGGGAGTTTGGAGAGCAGCGCCTCCTGCTGGCCTGCGCCTCCTTCCCCTGCCTGATGCTGTGCTGCGTGATGACAGCGCTCACCATGGCGGTGAGAGTTCCAGCTCAACTGATGAAAGAGCAGAGGTAGAATAAGAAAACATTGCTTCATGTGCACAAACTCCTGAGGGATTTAATTTATACTAGGGAGACATTTTGTACTTTTGTGTGGTCATGTTTGTGTGGAGTAAATATAGAAGTAAAAGTATGAACAGCACATACTAGAAGAACACAAAGTGATGAAGTTACCTTCAGTAATAAACATTTTAACTAACCATCTATGAGCACAAAGGAGTGTTCGCTAGTTGGTCACGTGACATGACGTCATGACGTCCATACTCCCAAGTCTTAGGAAATAACGTCTACTCAATGCATTTATCTACATTTATTGATATTTTGTCTGTAAATGTATGTAATTATCTACAAAGTTAAACACGTTGTTGCAGACATACTGGGAGTCAAATTCATTGTTTCACTCAGACTCACGTAAATCTCATAAACACTGTTACACTGTGGTTTTACCTTCCAGATTTGCAGAGGATTCAGAAAGTTTGGGGCCTCCTTCACTTTTCTCAACCCTTTTATGTTGCAGCCTGATACTAATTCATTTGTTTCTCCTGAATCTACACAACAGAATTTTAGAAATGTGCAAATATATTAAAAAGAAAAAACTGAAATATCACACGTACTTCAGTATTCAGACTTTGTTGAAACACCTTTGGCAGCAATTGCAGCCTCAAGTCTTTTTGGGTATGACACAACATGCTTTGCACACCTGCTCTGGGGGTGTGAATACTTTCTGAATGCGCTGTAATTATCTTTGATGTCCATCCAGAATAAACACCCATAAATCCATAAGTAAATAAAAAAATTCTAACATTTGAATATTTATCTGATGATGTACTTTTCATGCTTTAACTCCTTACTTTTATTTAATATGTTATTATTGATATTCTCTGTAAAGCACTTTGTAAACTCCACATACAAAAGTCTGTGATCATCAGTCATCCAGTCACTGGGCATAAGGTGTTGTTCACCCTGGACAGGTCTCCAGTCTGTCTCATGGTCACTAAGTTTTATCATTGGGAGAAAATAGTTTCCAATAGAAACTAAGGTCTATTAATAATAAATTAATAAAGGCCTATTTAAAGCTGGAATCTCTGCAGTAAAGATCTAATATATTGCAACAATAAATAAGGGAAATACTAAAGACTAATCCTTTTTGTTATTTTCAACTGCAAAGTGGTTATCTCTCTGAGTTATCTGCAGGCCTCACTCCACCAGCCAAGCAGAAAGTTTCAGTTACAATGTTCGGGTGGAGCCGTTGATAAAGTTCCAGTTTCAGTTTGATTTGGGATTAAATAGTTTTATCTGTCACAGCTGCTTGTGGTCAGAGAAACTGTCATAAAATGGAATAAACACTCCCTCTTTCTTTTATTATGGCAGGAACAGAACAGAAGAAAAAAACTTCCAACGCCGCAATGTTGACTGGAGCCACAGTCCATTTTGAAGGTGTTGGAGAGAACAACCTGCTGTGGACCAAAACATGTGATGTTTGTCCTTAGGGTGGTGCCAGAGGAAAAGTCCCAGTGTCATTAAAATGGAGCAGGAATGTGGTCAGGACTTTTTCTCCAACTTTGCTAAGGAGACGCTATATTTACGTGCATCAAAGCCTTTACGATAGAAATGAAGAATAAAACAGAAAAGCACATGCAGTTAAACAATAGCAGGTTAAAGTGTGACTGAGGTAAAAACATTAAATGTACATGTGTCAATGAGTGAATGCTGTGTGCAGCCGGTGCTCGTGGGAGATGTAGTGTCACATTGCAAAGATTTCAAATGACATTTTTGTGAACAAGCTTTTCTTCATTTAGTGGGACAGAATCTCCTTTTTCTTAAATTTAGAGTAAACAGACTGTTTCCCTGGATCACGTCTGAATTATCAGGTCTGCTCAAAGAAGGACATGTTTCGTGGGCTACGGCAAGAAAGTTTGCACTTCAGACAACTTAGACATGGCTGCACAGCACAAATTAAAAAGTTAAAAGTGAATTTTGTCTGTCTGAAGCCACAAAAAGTTTCAAAGATCCTAAGACATTTTTTCAGTTTGTACAGTTGTTATTGTCAAGGCTCTCGTATCCTTATGGATAAGACAGATAACTTGCTTTAATAAGTACTTTATAACATCAGGGTCTTTTTTTGAAAGTACTTGTAATTCGGTCTGGATAACTTGGAACCATACTGTTTAAGACTAGCTGCTCATTTTATTGCACAACCTGACACACATTTTTAATCTTACCGTAACTTGGAATACAATTCCAACTCTAGAAATCGGCATCCATGCTTCCCTTTGTGAAAGGTGGGGACCCCTCAGGTAGAAAAAATCACAGACTTACATCTAAACTCGCAGCTAACAGAGTTTCTAAATTCAAATAATATTGTATCCAAATTGCAATAGCACCATAGCACAAGAGCAGTGGTGAAGGTGCTAAATGATTTTGCTGAGCAAGAACAAAGTTGGTACTTGCTTCTTTTCAAAGCTCAGCTGAGCCTAAAAGCCACAGACAGAGTTTATCACGGTTGTTGTTTATCACATTGCTATATTGAAGTTCTCTTCTTTGGTTGGTCGACTATCACTTGCTGTATGGAGATCATATCATTCGATGAGGTTTCTATATGAAGCCATCCTAAAGATCTGGTTTTCATATTTGGGCGTCTTTATGAATCCTGTTTGTACATTATGATCTGAGATTTAAAAAAAATTTAATTTCTTGTTTAATGTCCCAAAGTCTGATATTGAATTTGGTAAAACAGCCTTTAAGAGTCCTGGTCCTGCTACTTGGAATAAACCACAACAGGACCTAAAATTAAAGGAGAAAGTAACTGTGGGTTAATGTAAGGACACACTGGATAGTAGGGAACTAGAATCTACTGGGAAGTGTCATGTTTTTAGCTGCACACTTTTGTTTTTTACTATTTCCTTAGAATTGAGTGACTGTACTATGAGTTTGCTTTAATGCTGCTGTCGTGGCCCAGTCTCTCTTGAGAATGAGTTTTGAAATCTCAAAGATTTTTTACCTCGTTAAATAAATAATCTATTCATTTTTTAGACTGAAATTAAAAATACACATCTATATAATTCAACCTGATGTGGTGGCTAGTGGGAGTGATTTGGCAGCTTGGGGGGTGTCAATGTCAAGCCCTGTGTGTAACGTTAGAGGATTTATGAAGATTTTTTTATATCATCATCCAGCCTGGATGTGTTCGTCAGTCACTCAGCTTCAAAGTTGTAGGAAGGTGTAGTTTTGTCATTAGACTGAGCTAACAGTGTTTGTACCTTCTAGTTATGAAGGTAATAAAAATTCATTTTCACTATGGAGAAAACAAAAAACACCAACACAACAGTGTCTTCTCCAGTTTGTCAACTTCGTGTGAGTGTGTGAGTGTGAGTGTGTGTGTGTGTGTGAGTGTGTGTGTGTGAGTGTGAGTGTGTGTGTGAGTGTGTGTGTGTCCCTTTAAGCAGCTGAAACAGCTGAGTGGCTCCGTGTTTGTTCAGTCTGTCAATGTGTAAACCTGCAGCAGGAACAACTTACACTTGTGAACGTGAACTCCCAGCTGTCTGCACACAGGTATGTTTTACACTATTTATTTCCAATTCTCATGGATTCATTACTACCATAAAACAGCCATCCTTAATATTTTGTTTCTAGATTTCCGTTAGCCCCTCAGGCACTTTATCAGATGTGTGGTTTCCTGTTCTTATGTCCATTTAACCATCACAAACAGAAAAACAAATAAGGCGAGGAATAAAACTAACGAGACGTTTTTCAGGATGATTGTTTTAAGCTTCACTTGGTAAAGATTTACAATATAAGATAGATGATTGGACAATAACATTAGAAATGATGTAGGAAACAGCACAAATAGCAAAGGTAAACAGGAACTTACTTAAATATATGTAAATAAATAAGTGTTTCAATGTGCGTTGAGTGTATGTGTGCACACGTATGTAGGTCTGTTGGTTATCTATGATACTTAGACTAAAATTGGTCTGAATTGGAATTTGTGCAACATTTTCACAATTCAAATGTGAAACCGCTCATTTAAAACCACACTCCACATGTGATGGGCTCTCATGGAGACACATTACTATATTTTTAATTTTACATTTGAAAACTTCACTTCTGCTTTTTCATTACGGTGAACCTGCAGGGTTTTCACAGGAACACTGTGAGGCTCCGTGTTCACCGAGCAGTCAGCAGAGTGATTATCACAAGTCTGTCACACTAGCAGCAGATATATAGTATTTTATCATTTTAATGACTGAAACACACCACGTGCCTGGATTCAGTGTCATGGATGAATTCAAACCCAACCTGGTGCCCAGTTCACTTTAATGAATGTTACTGAGTCGCTCACTCCTCCTTCTTTGACATCACAGCTATTAAAAATATCCCGATGTTCCACAGCTTTCTGCCTTTTTTTGCATCCTCCCGCTGAGCGTCTTGATATGAATGAAGATAAAATGATCCTACTGCACTTCTAGACCTTTGACCAAATTGTGGGTGGATGTGTTTTCATTGACTGTACAGTAAACCCAACTATTAAAAACACATCAATGGGAGACACAGTTACACTGGTTCAAGTGTGCCTCCATTAGGGGACGGGGTCCTTTCTGAAAGCTTTCTGAACAACAGCAGCTCCTCTTGTAAGAAAACAGAAACAAATACATCACAAATTTCTTACAATTATGCTGCAACAATGAAAATGCTGCAAAAAAAGAGACGACAACAAAAATGTTTTCAGGGAGCATGAAAAACATGATGGACACAGCTGTGGTGATTTGTGATCGTAGATGCATTAAGGGCTGTGAGACAACAAGTGGACATGGAAGAGCTACTGCTAATGGAGACCGACACTTGAAAATATAAAGATGGCATCTAATGTATCACTGCATGTTCTGCATTAGAGGATGAGAAAGCAGAAGGAAAGAGAAAGCACAGATTCAAAGCATCAAATCAGCTGAATAGCCTCTAACCAAAGGCTTTGGGGGTCACATTCCTGGAGAGCTGGATACAGCTCTACCTCTCAGATCTTCAGCCAGTTATTTTTTCTAGTTGTCACTCACAGCCCACATTTAACACTTAAGGAGTTCATTTTAACACAGAGTCAGTGAGACTAAAGTTCACACTTAATGCAGTGTAAAATCCTCAGTGTCAGCTCAGCTGTGGTAAAACTATTTTTACACTAAACAATGTTTCCCCAGTTTATACTGTGTTTTACACTATGAGGAAACTAACAGTGTCACTGATTTTGGACACTATATGTTTTACTCTAAATGAGTGTTATACGTACTCCCAATGGTTTTTTTTAATTGCTACAATATTTTGAATTACACAGGAGCAACTGTAACTAAGAACTGTTTCCTAAAGACACGTGCATTGTAGTAATACGTTTTTAGCTACACAAGCTTCTGCCACCTGCCTACCATTGCTGCTGTTATGATAGAGAAACTGAAGCTTATTTAAATGTTACACTTATTCGATGTCCACACAAACCACAAACATGCAAACGCAGTTTCTGATCAGTGTGGTGCTGAAAGACTTTGGCTGTTTAGTTCATCCAGCTCCACCTTGCTGCTCTTACAGTCTGTTTGTGTCCAGGTGCAGTTGAAGCCACTGAACACCAGGACAGATGTGACACAGTTTTTAAATGATTATATGTCACAGTCAAATAGGGCAGAATTCATACTTCCAGGACGTCATATTAGCTCCAATGTGGACATTTTTCACATTATTTAACATGTGACTCCATTGGTTTGTTGGACCAGAGAAGGCATCAGAAAAGGCTCCATTTATGCTGAACTCTGTGTATTTACAAGTTTTGAAATAGCTGCTGGCATCCAGACATCTGATTTGGAGAAAGACTTATCTCAGCGACACAATGTGAAACCACATTCTGTAGAGCGGCATGGCTCTGTAGTAAGTCCAGCCTTGTCACCCATTGAAAACATTATGATGTAAAAACTTATGACAAAAAAAACAACACATTTTTTTTGTCCTTTCATCTTATCCTGTGATGAAACAAACATATTTCTTTGCCCATATTATTTGCCCACCACAAAGGTTCCACACAACTTAAAACTGCAAAAATTCCCTCTGGTCCGAGCAGGTATCAGGTGTGTTTGAGTAGTGTGTTCATGTTTGAGAAAATGGGCCACACAATTGGTAAATTTTAACAGCCTCACATTCCTGTCACACAGTCTGACAGAGAGCTCAGACAACATTCACTGGACTTGTCAACACCTTTTTCTCTGTCTCTCTGTGTCTCTCAGTGACAATGGCTGCAGTCGGAGCAGAGGTCACAGCTTCGTGGTTCCTGTCGTCAGGAGTTGTCAGTTTCTTCATCATCCTCCTCCTCCTCTCCATCTTCCTCACAGCTGTGTGCACCGACTGTGGCAGGTTGGCTCTTTCCTTTCTCTCCATGACTAATCATTTTTATTCGGTACCAGGGTTGTAATGATTCACATCTTCAGCAAGAACCCATGGAGCCACAGTCTGTCTGACACAACCAGACCAAAATATAAAGTAAACCACATCTATACTTCATATTTAAAAATTACATAAAGTAGTAGGAAAAGGCCTAAATGATGTGAAGTTTACATACATCTGAATACACACACTTTTTGAACACTCCTATATATATATATATATATATATATATATATATATATATATATATATATATATATATATATATATATATATATACACACACACACACACACACACACACACACTGGCAGATCAAAGTAGATCAATTTGATTATTTGCTAGGAGGGTGGCAGGTGTACAAATCACTGGACTGTCAAACCACAGACATGAGACTGATTCCAGAGTCCTGTGTCTGGTTTGGTTCAGTCAAGAAAATCATTGATGTGAGGGAAAGGTTGTGGATGTGATAAAACACAGTTTGTGTGAAATGACTTTTACATTTTCCTGCATTAAACCAGCCCTCGACCTAATTTTAATAATGTTGTAGTCACACAAACTGGACATTGAACTGCAGAAAACAAAAACTGATATTGTGCTGCAAGATAAGAAATTTTGGTGGACAAAAATATGTTGTCCAATTACATTAGTTATTGTTATTTGCATTATTAATGTATTTGCAAGTCACCGTTCACATTCCATGTCAACATATTCTCATTATGTTCACAGGAAACGTGATGTGGTTGACATAACCTTACGAAAACATAATTATTAACACAAAATTATTATTTTAGTGCTGGGACAACTGTATTATGGATCCATTTGTTCTGTTAGAGCGAACGAGGACGGAAGTTGAATGGTGATGGACAAATGGAGATCTGTAGCCTACAGATAACAGGAAGGCGGGGTGGAAGGTCTGAGCAAGTAGATGCAGCACTAGAGTAATTAGAGGAAGGGGGCAATAGATCATTTGCAAGATGGCCGAACTAGCACAGGGACTGGTTTTCTGTAACTGGTAAAAAGACGTTATTCAAACCACCTGTCTGCTGTCATGAAAAATCAAAGAGTCTGTTGATTGTTCACATGTTCCAGCTCATGTTTTACAACAGACAACTCAGCCCAGGATCAGTTTGGAAGCAAAGCTGCAGTGTTAGATGTCCCACAGTAACACAGTTCTATATGCTGTTATATTCATTCTTCGCTTAAATGTTTACGCTCAACTGGACACATTCTCTCGTAATCTATAGCTGTGACCTTTGTGGGTTTTTGTCTTATTTTATAACTCGTTTTACACCAAAACAAAGATCTTGTATGTGAAAATGTACTTTGGCAACAAACCTACTTCTTATTCTGGTATGTTGTTAATTTACGTATTTGGCAAGTTGCTAAAATTTTGATACTGAATCAACATTATTACAACAAAAATGTCACACAGTTGTTTTCCAGCAAAATCTCCAAACTGCATTTGTGGCATCCACATTGTTTAAAACATTTTTCTTGTTCCTGCCTCTGGGAAAGACACTGAACGTCCAACAGCTCATTGTCATCCCCGGCTGTGCAGCACCGGATCAGGTGTGTTGTCACACCTATAGTCAGCACTATTTGACCCTTATCAAAGTCGGTCAAATCAAATCTTTATCCTTGCCCATATTTTCTACTTCCAACACTTCAAAATGTTCACTTGCTGCGTAATATATCCCACCCACTTCCAGGTGCCACCGTAAAGAGAAAATCAGTGTTATTCACTTCACCTGTTAGTGGTGATAATGTTACGGCTGATCTGTGTATATGCCCAGCTAAAGGGATTTGACTGAACAGGTATATTTACCATTTACCACAAGCAAACATACATGACCCACTTCTCAACATCATTGAGAAACCAATTTCATTCATCTTCCCCGAGGGGGCTGCAGCTGGGGTTATGGTATTTAGACCCATCCACCAAACTGACAAATTTGTAATAAATGAATAAAACTTGACATCTATACTAGAAATATTTAATGCAATTACAACAGCTGATACAGAGACCAATTCCTACCATCAGCCTGCTGGACCTATAAGGACCAGAAAGACAGTCTGAGGATGTTTCATTCTGCCTGAATGTGGCTGGACGTGATCTCACAATGAAAATGTGCTGCGGTGCTTAAACATTCAGCACAACACTTTGCTGCCTATGTTGGCAGATGCACCAACCTTCAGCTTGTCATGTTGCTGCTGTGCTGTTGTTCATGTTGTACAAATGAAGTACCTGGTTTGACTGTTGTTGTTTTCCAGACGTTCATTTGAGCTGCAAGATTCAAACGTGGATAAAAACCCTTCAGCACTCATCAGAGTGGTAAGAGACCTTTCACCTGAAAACTTAAAACCTTTCAGAGGACAGAGGAAACCATTTAATGCCTTTTAACGTTTGTTGGCAGGTGAAGCTGGAAGAAGTCATGGTGGCGAGAGAGAATCCTATGATCAACGAGATCCAGAATGATGAAAAAGGTGAGTGAGCCTTTGACCTGCACCAGGATTTGGTGTCTAAATCTTTGCAGCAGTTGCTAAAAAGCAGAGCAGAAAAGAACCTTTTCATCTTTGTGGTTGTCAGCACATTCAGAAAGTTCTAAAATTTCTGGAGTGTGTAGAGAAAGTTTTTTTCATATTAAAAAAACTATAATATTAACATTATCAGATACATATTCATTTTGAAGAAGCTATAAAAGGGTCCTTGGTCTTCAACCGTCTCCTCTCACACAGTCTCAGACAGAACGGTCAGTGAAGTACGTTTGGCGCTCTCATCTTTGACGTGTGTTCTAGCGCCACTTCGTATCCAGAACAAAAATGACGTTGGTCTTTGTCAGTGCCAGGCATTTGACGGTTTGGTGTGTCACTGCTATTAAAGCTCTGAAAGTTCTCCGGAGCACAGCTGCCTCAATAACCATGAAACAGGAGACGTCTGAAACCAGGACTCTTCCTAGAGTTCCAGAACAATCTGGCAAACTGGAAAAGGAAGACCAGAAACCCAACAGTCTGAAAGAGATTCAGATGTTCTCTGCAGATATGGGAGAATGTGACAGAAGGACCAGTGTCTCAGTAAATGTCCATCAGTCAGAGCTTTATGGTAGAACCATCGACAGAAGATGCAGTCGAAGTTTGTGAGACAACTTTTAAAGGACTCAGAGAGCAGGAAAACAAAAAACGTTGGGTCTGATGAGAATAAATTAAACTGTGTGGACAGAACTCCAGTGGTGCTAATCACCTGCTAAAACCGTCCCTACAGTAAAGCATGGACCAGTAAATGCTGCAAAATGATTAATTAAGAGTCTGAAAACCTACAGCAAGTCAATGATTTTTAACTTGTTTTAACTTGTTTCAGTTTCACCTTGTCATTAAGAGTTATCATGGGCAAAAGGCCAAGTTTATTGATTTCTAAACAAACCTTCAACACAACCAAGAGTGCACAAGGGAAGGTGTCTTTTTGTAGTCTGTTTTGTCTGGTTTCAGGACAAGTCAGAGTCTGCAGATGAAAACAAGTCATTTGGGTGAATCTGACAAATACATGAAACTGAAACAGATAAAAATGCTTCAGACTTTAAAACCTTCCACGGTTCATCATCACATCTTTTTCAGATTTCATTCACTCTGGTTTTCAGACTGAGATTTTCTGTGTCTGATCTGTATTTTCCTGTTTGTGTTCAGAGAATAACTGTGGTGCAGAGAAAACGGTGCACTTCACTCCGTGGAGGAGCCACCTGGGGGCGCCCCAGAACAACCAAGGTCTGACTAGTGCAGGACAAATCAGATACGAGCAGCCTCAGTGTGTGTGTGTGTGTGTGTGTGTGTGAGATATCAAGATATTCAAGTAAGAATATGACAGATTGGACAGTGTCTTCAGAAGACACACGAACACACAGCACAGCTGCTGCCATGAACCTTATTTTGTTTAACAATCTCCAAAAGATGCTGTGATGCCATTTTTTTGTTTTATTTATTGTCATTCAGATGTTTTCACGTCTTTCTGTGGTTGTAGGGTGTTTAAAGTTTTTTATTATTTCAAATGAGAATATTTAAATTATTATTTATTTCCAGGACTTTAACACAGTTTTGTTTTCACACGTCTCTCCCTGCATACAGATGTGGACACCCCGACCCCTCCGGCCTCCAACCACATCTACCACACCATTAGAGAAGACGGGGCCAGCGATGGTTATGCTGACACGTCATCGGTGGCGACCAATTCTGAGCCTCCCTCCGCAGCAGCAGCGGTGGGTTCAAGCGACTGCGACAAGACTTCAGTATACGCTCAAGTAAGCAAGAAGCTGGCACAACCCACTTCTACTGTCAATACACCTGAACAGGTGCAGGAGGAGGAGGAGGGGGAGGAGGAGGAGTCTTCACCTCCACTGCCTGACAGGGTGGCAGAGATGGAGGGATGAAGATAAACAATGTAGAGGATTACAAGACAGAGGATAAAGGATGGCAGCTAATGGACACAAAATACAGATTATGGCGACAAATGGAGGACAGAAATCGAGTCAATGAAACACAAATGATGTAAGCTGAGAAAAATGAAAGACAAAGTTTAGTAGAAGGGAGGAGAAAAGATGAAAGACAAGATGGTGGCGTAGATGATGGACCTGTAACAATTTTCCTCAATTAGAAAAACAGCGTGATGACTAAGACTAAAGGCAAAGGTTTGACTGATACAAGTGCAGGTATGGTTGTCTCCAGCTACTTCAAGCAATGTAGATAATGACTGATAACATCATGGGATTTCTAATGTTTGGAGGCTGGTGATAATCAGTCTAAAGTATAAGGGCTCATGATGATGTGGAAGAAGAAAGTCACAGATAGGATATGGGCATCATTGGATCACCTGAAAACCAGAATGGCTCAAATCCTGCCCATTTTTTCAAAAGGTGGATTCCAGCATTCATTCAAAAGAATGGACATCTTGGACACTCAACAGAGACCATCGGTCGCTTGCAACCAAATCAGCATCCCTGTCCAACCATTGTTAGTTTCTGGATAGACAAAGAGTGATAGATGCAGCAAGAAAACACCCAGTGCTGAACACAGACTACCTAGAGTGAATCCAGGACTTTGTCCTTTAACAACAACTCTGGTCCTCTGACAGATGTTTAAAGGATGCAGCTCCAGTCTTGAACACTGTCTCTGCCACCACACACTGGAATGACCTCCAAGTGTTGTCCACTACTTAGAAGCAGAGGCTCTAACTACTCTACTAAGGCTCATGGGTAATCCAATCCAGTCTTTATCAAAAGACAAGTGGCAAATGAAAGATCAACTTAAATGAAAGACAAAGAATAAAAGGTGTAGGAAACGACAAAGGAAGACATTAGAAAGAAAAAGATGAAGAGGTAAAGGATTAAAGAGACGAAAGGTAAAAAAAAATCAAAGCTGGACAATGAGGAAAAAAAAGAAGAAAGACGACGATGAAACTGGAAATAGAGACAGAGGACAGACAAATGTGTGCTTCTTTGAATTCACTTGTTAACATTAACATAATGGATGACTTAACTTTTAGTCCAAAACCATTGGATCCTACATTTCCCATAATGCAATGTCTTTTACAGAAGCAGAGACTGAATGTTTTATCAACATTTAATCGTTATAAAAATCTCATTATAGAGTCCATCTTACTGATCACTTTCCAATAACCGATCACTATTGACTGTTTGTTTTAATAAACACTTAAATTAAAAAAGTCACTTTTACTGTTGTAATGGAGCAGAAATCACTTGCTGGACTAAAACAAAACTGAAAAGGGAGAATTTGTTGCTTTCCATTGAGATTCAGTGGTAATAAAAGAAATTTCTTTGGCTTTTGATCTGCTGTTTTGTCACTTTGGGCCCAAATACAAACGATTAATCAGCTAAATAACCTGCAGATGATTTTCTGATGGAAACGATCATGTTTCATGGTTGTTGGTGGAAAAATCCCCTGACTAAGCTGAACCGCCTTCATGACCAAAGCTGAATCACTGAGATTAAAATATAACTGAACGCTTACTGACCTGTTTAATATTTGGGTCAACTAAAGGCTACATGACAAAAAGTGATGATCTGCATAAACACAGAGTCTGTTCTCTGGTTTTCATATTTTTGTGATGGTGGAACTAGAGAAACGGCATGAAAGTATGACGATCCACATCTCAGAGCAGGAAAGTCTCTCATTTCTAATTGAAATTAAAATCTGGATAAAGGGGTGAAGGAGCAGAAAACAACTACAATACTCAAAGTGTTCAAATGTTGAATCTAGAAAATCTGATTGTGTTGTTTAATAAAATACTGATGCCAGAGGCCTTATTCAAAAAAGTCTGGACAGGGTCAACAAGAGACCGGACTTCACAAGAGTCACAACAATGAGGTTAATTGGCAACAGGTCAGTATCATGATTGGGTGTAAAAAGAACATCGCACAGAAGCTGTTTCTGATGCATGGAATGAGGCTCGTTACACTGAAAATGTTTCTCACAAAATTGTGATCACAATCATAATTGAATGATTGTGATCTTTGGGCCACTGCATAAAAACACGATTCTGTCAGTTTGTCTCTGCATCCACAAATGTTGAAGCTAAAACTCTACTATGCAAATAAACAACCAGATATAATTAAGAGCCAGAAACACTGCCAGCTCCTCCAAGCACCAGCTTGTTTAAAAGGGCGTCTTCGACAACACAACGTCAAACCACATTCTGCAGGTATCATGACAGCGTGGCTCAGCAGAAAAAGACTCCAGGTGATAAACTGCCTTGCCTGCAGTCCGGACCTGTGCCCCACTCACACTGTGATGTAAAAATCAGCATGATGAAGGAGGCCTGAACCAACGAGCAACTGAAATCCTGTATCCTGTATTTTGAGTTATTAAGTCAAAATATGGAGAAAGTATCTCATTAATTTGACTTAGATACAGGATCTGATTTTATCCTCCCAGTGGCAGAAACAGGCTTTCATAGGAACAACTATTCTTATATTATTCATGAAGAACTTTTAATTTTTTCAACCTACAGCACTGAAAATCTGATTTTTCTGCTTTGGTTAGGCCTTTCTTTCAGTGGCTGGATCTGAAATGAGGCTCCACTCATCAGTGTAATCAGTTCCACCTGAGGGCATCAAGTTTGCTTCAGACTGAAGGTGTAGAGATGCTGGTGCACAGCTGCTGTAAATTCTCATAACTTCAGTGGTAAAGCCCATTTCTTTGGTTTTAGGCAAATCAGTGTAACAGGTGAAAGAGGTTTTGCAGCAGACCACAGACCAAACAACCTCCTCATCTCCTGGAGTCAAACGTAAAAACACGGAGAAAAGAAAGTTGACCACATCTTTTAGAAATGAATGTTTTCTCACTAATTCTCAACAGCTTTAGATGTACGTGTTTTACGTGCTGTCATAAAACCGTTAAACCACATTCTTAATCGATAGCACACTACTCAGAGGTTTGAGTCACTGTCTGTAAGTGCAGAGCTGTGTTTTTGTGTTGGCGACACCCTGTTCAGAACGGCTTCGGTGGATGTCCCGTTCACCATGACGTCCGGCCACCTGAATATTTACTACGTGGGTGGATTCTGAGAGATGACGGCAGCTCAGACACACTCAGATCCCGAGTTCCTCCAAAGCTGTGCAGAGCAGTTCGGTTTCTTTGGTTCTTGTAGGAGCTGCTTTGTGCACGGACGTGCTGCCATGTTGTTTTCTGACAAGAAGCATCAGAGACACTCATACATTTAACATTTCAGCTACAACACACGACCACAGTGTGGGAACAGCAAAGACCATCTTTACCTCGAAACCTAAACCATTTTTAGCAATAAAAACATATTTCAGATTTTATAGTCAAAAATCCATTAGTTGAGAAAACAATCAATAGGAAAACGATAAATGTGATAAAGCTTCAGTCCTAATGAAAAGACAATTCATTGTGCTAAATTGTGCCAAAACTCTTGAGAGTAACATCAAACACCTGAGGAAACCGGTTAATACCAGGGAGGAGCCAATTCCCCCTCAACAAGTTTGGTGTTATGCATCATACACAATTGAGTCCTTTTACTTTGAGCACATTTTTTAGTATATATTTCTAATAATATTCTCAAGTAGAATTTTGCGGGACTTTCAGAGTTATTTCTATGTTTTACTTAAAATTTTTTGAAATAATTCATCATACTTCATGTACACTCTTCTTAACTCATTTAACATTTTCTCTTCTCTTGTGGAAATGACGAATACATTGGCGTAATTACTGGACGCTCCATGTGCCACTGCACAGCCACAGAAATGCTACACGTACAGGAAATGTGACTGACGTGCTGTGGTTTTCTCTGCTGCCATCTCAACATCAGGACTCTAACCTCCAAACTGTCACCGTGTTTCCTGCATTAAAGGGTCATCGATGATTAGGCCCCAGGCGGCCTCCTAGTGGACACCTCTTTAAATCGATACACACAAAGTACGTCAGGGAGTGTGTTAGCGTGCCTAAAAGCCTCTTCACCCACAACTGAAACACACAGTAAGAGCAGAGGAATCAGCAGCTGCTGTCCAGAGCTGCACGAAAGACCATGAAAATATGCATGAACAGCTTTAAACAGCTCAGCGTGGAGAAATGTGAGGAACTGTAAAAATAATTTGAGCAGTAACGGTTTCAACATTTTCATGTGAGAGTTCATCGTCCTGCTGATTTGTGACTCTGCAAGTTTAGACCGAAGTTGCCACATGTTGAAAAAGCCCGGTGAGTCAGTGTGAGCTCAGCTCCTGCATCACGACTCAGTGAGTCTCTGCAGAGCTGTGATTAACCCAGTCAGAGATCAGCTTCAGCCTCTGGATGTCACGTTCAACACGGCAGGCATCAGCTGACAGCTGCTCAGACTCGCAGGAAACACAGGAAACATCAGCTGTGAACAGGTTCCCAAGAATCCCGGAAACAGACATGCAGTGACCACAAACAGCTGAAGTATGAACCGCAAAGAGACAGTGACGAGCATAACCCCCCAGGAAAGGAAGAAAATGAAAAAAAAAAAAGACACCGTCAGTTTGGGGGTCATTTATTAGAGGGACGGGGGCCTTTTAACAGCCTGTGTTCATGGGCCCATGTTCTCTGCCCCTGTGCTCCACAGTTTGACTTTTGAAGACCTAATGACAGGAGACAAACCTGCAGCTCGTCACCTGCTGCCTCCTCTGATGATGTGCTGATAGAGCTGAGCTGCAGCCGTGAAAACGTTGGAGACGTTGCACAAACCTCAGGTCGTGACATTGTGTCCACAGGAAACTGTATGAACTAAGCTGCAGAGACCGGAGGAGAAACTGCAACGGTTTTGATCATTTACAGGTTTAAGCTAAAATAATCAAAAGTTCTCGAGCTGTGTTGTCCAGATTTAGGATCTGCACACAGCGACGTGAGTCAGAACAGACATTCGTTTTGACTCTAATGTGACTGATGTTTTCTTTGTGCTGCTGCCGTGTGTCTAAGCTCCTGATTTACATTTGAACACCTCAGAGACTCTGAGCTGGTGTCCTGCAGAGAAGACGACATTTAAAAACAGAGACATAAAGAAAAAAGCCTTTCTACTCTGTGTGGACACGTCCTGATGCAAACAGCAACGTCATAGCTTCTGATCTCATACTTCAAACTCGAGTGTTATTTCAATAAGTCATAGGTCCAACTCAGCTCTTCCATAAATTCTGTCTGGATCTAGTTTATTAAAAAACAAATTACACACACACACACACACACACACACACACACACACACACACACACACACACACACACACACACACACACAAACAAACGGATCATTTAAGAATATTTCCTCACAACTCTCTTCTGTGTGACCATTTTTTAATAACATTTGAATTTACAATAACAGACTATATAGCAGGTAGTGAAAAATTCCACTATAACAGATGCTTAAGTGAAAAAGCTGTAAACAAATTTAAAGAAATGATTCTTTCATCATTTGCTTCACCATATGTTAATACAATGGAAAGTAGTCTCCTTAATGTTACTCCTGCACAAGTAGATTATCTTGCTGACAATTCTGCAGCCTCACTATGTACAATACTCGATAGTGTTGCCCCTCTGAAAAAGAAGGCAGTAAACCAGAAGAGGCGATCTCCATGGTATAGTTCACAAACACGCAACTTAAAACAGGAAACACGAAAGTTGGAAAGGAAGTGGCGTTCCAGAAAGTTAGAAGAATCTCATTTAGCCTGGAAAAAGTTTAAAAATGTATAAAAAAGCTCTGTGATGCCAGAACAGCATATTATTCATAATTAATAGAAGAAAAAAAGAACAACCCCCGGTTTTTGTTCAGCACTGTAGCCAGGCTGACTAAGAGCCATAGTTCTGTTGAGCCTAGTTTTCCCTTAACTTTGAGCAGCAATGACTTCATGAGCTTCTTTATGAATAAAATTGTAGCTATTAGAGAAAGTATTCACCAGATCCTCCCCCCAAATATTACAGATCTTCATGTACAGCAGTGCTAGAGTCATCGATAAGGCCCTACTCCCTGTTAGACTGCTTTTTACCCATAGATCTCTCTGAGCTAACTTCAATTATTACCTCATCTAAACCAACAACCTGTCTGCTAGACCCTATTCCAACTAAGCTGCTCAAGGAAGCTTTACCCTTAATAGATACGTTCATATTAGATATCATCAATCTATCTTTAGAAACAGG
This sequence comes from Channa argus, assembly GCF_033026475.1. Classification (NCBI taxonomy): domain Eukaryota; kingdom Metazoa; phylum Chordata; class Actinopteri; order Anabantiformes; family Channidae; genus Channa; species Channa argus. The sequence goes on from NC_090198.1 coordinate 30,825,852, forward strand.
CTATGTACCACCGGCCTATAAGGTAGCTGAAATTAAACCACTACTTAAAAAACCCTGTCTTGATCCAGGTGTTTTAGCCAATTACAGACCAATATCTAATCTCCCCTTTATTTCTAAAATAATTGAAAAATAGTGACCATCTGAACAGGAATAATTTGTATGAAGACTTTCAGTCAGGATTTAGAGTTTATCAGAACCAACGATCTTCTCATGACCTCAGATAATGGACTAGACTCTATACTTGTTGTTAGATCTTAGTGCTGCATTTGATACCATTGATCGATTGATTGAAATTGGGATTAAAGGAACTGCACTAGGTTGGTTTGAATCTTATCTATCTGATAGATTTCAATTTGTTCATGTTAATGATGAATCCTCCATGCACACAAAGGTTAGCTATGGAGTTCCACAAGGCTCTGTGTTTGGACCAATACTTTTTACTTTATATATGTCTCCTTTAGGCAACATTTTTAGAAAACACTCCATAAATTTCCACTGTTATGCTGATGATACCCAGCTATATTTATCTATGGAAACAGATGAAAAAAACAGCTAATCAAGCTTCAAGCCTACAAGACATAAAGGCCTGGATGTCCCACAATGTTTTTACTTCTAAACTCAACAAAACTAAAGTCATAGTATTTGGCCCAAAAATCTCAGAGACATGATGTCCAACCATATTGTTACTCTAGATGGCATAAGTCTGGCCTCCAGTACTACTGCAAGGAACCTTGGAGTTATTTTGACCAGGATCTGTCCTTTACCTCACATATAAAACAAATCTCTAGAACAGCCTTCTTCCACCTACGGAACATTACCAAAATTAGGAGCATCCTGTCTCAAAGTGATGCCAAAAAACTGGTCCATGCATTTGTTACCTCTAGGTTGGACTACTGTAATTCCCTACTTTAAGGATGCCCCAGTAACTAAAGAGCCTGCAATTAATCCAAAATGCTGCAGATCATATTTCACCTTCAACAGCTTCTCTCCATTGGCTTCCCATTAAATGTAGAATAGAATTTAAAACCCTGCTTGTTACATATAAATCTCTGAATTGTCAGGCTCCATCATATATAAAAGATCTCATAGCACCATATCATCCCAGTAGACCACTTCGCTCTCAGAATGCAGGCCTACTTGTGGTTCCCAGAATTTCCAAAAGTAGAATGGGAGGCAGAGCCTTTAGCTATCAAGCTCCTCTCTTGTGGAACCAGCTCCCAGTTCTGATTCGGGAAGCAGACACCCTCTCTACTTTTAAGTCTAGGCTTAAAACCTTCCTCTTTGATAAAGCTTATAGGTAGTTATAGTTATGCTGCCGTAGGCTTAGACTGCTGGGGGACCCACCCCCCAATGCACTGAGCTCCTTTCCGCCTCTTGTCCCTCTCACCTCTCCTCTCACCCCACAATTGTCAGCACTGTATGTCATTAACTCTGTGTGTTTTCTCCCGTAGTTGTCTTTGTCCTTCTCTGTCTCCCTCTCTCTGTCCCTTTCTGCAGGTGTCCCCAGCTTTGAAGCTGTATGTTTTCTAGTATGCAGCTACTGGTCCTACCAACCTGCCTGATGTTTTGTTGTTGCTTTTTGTTGTTTTTCCTTTCTCTCTTCACTTTCCACTCACCCCAACCGGTCAAGGCAGATGGTCATCCACCCTGAGCCTGGTTCTGCTGGAGGTTTCTTCCGTTAAAGGGAGTTTTTCCTCTCCACTGTTGCCTATGGCTTGCTCCAGGGGGAATTGTTGGGTTCTCTTTATACATCTTCATAATCTTGATTTTATTCCGTAAAGTGCACTAAGATGACTTTGTTGTGAATTGGCGCTTTATAAATAAAGTTGAATTGAACATATATATGAAAAAAACTAAAATCACATTTAGCTCAAATCTTCTCCAGACACTCTTCAGAGTTATTAAACAAAATCTATGCGGTTTGATTTTGTACTGTATAAATACGCATGTACATAAAGATACTTGTCCCCCTATCCGATATTTTCAGTATGAATTCATTCAGAATATGAGATAACTGACTGTGACTTCTGACTGTGCCCCAAACGTCACACGATGCAATTAGAGAATTCCAAACATTTAAGTTCAACGTTTCACTCCGGCCATATTTTTTTTTCAAACTGTCCATGTAGACAGACACTCCTGATTTTGTAAGTGACTTTCTGAAAATAAAGTAAAAATGTCAGCTGTTGCTAAATGTTGTGCTAATTACTGTATATAATGATTATTTTAGGTTTGTCTTGTATTTGTCCTGGTTTTATAATCGTTTAATTCTTCTGATTTGTAGGTTTAAGCTCAGTGAGTTCAGTCATAAATGTGCCTTTATATAAACTCCAGTGTTTGTTGGGGCTGATCAGCTCTGCAGCCCTGAGACTCGTCATGTTTCCGTTTCTGTTGTTGTGTGAAGAAGTGGGACAGTGTCAACGGCCAGGACACGTTCACAGCGGAGACAAACTGGACGGGATGTCCCTTTAAAAGCTGCAGCGGCGTCTGCACGTAGCTCACGAGGGAGAAGGAGGCGGAGCGCGCGCGTGTGTGCGGGTGTTAAGCTGCACGTAGCACACACACCGAGAACACGGTGGAGTCAGGGAGGCTTATGTAAGCAGAGCGGGGCTGGTCCACAGGCTCTTTGTCATCAGCAAAGTACTGCAGTACACACAGGAGCAATACTACTGTAAATTACCACAGTGATGGAACATTGCACGACAAAAAAACGGGTAACAAATACTGCGATCCTGCTGATTGCTGTAGTATTTCTAGGACTTACTGTGTCTTCTCGGTTTCTCCCGTTAGAACAAGCTATTTTGCATTTTGATCTTTTCGTCTGCAGGATCAAAAACTACCATCAAATACTTCAAAGTATTTAAGGAATTTTCAAACACGCACTCTATTAAACTGTTAGCAAGTCCTTTACAACATGGACACATAAATGCGACCCTGCATGCTGTACCTACTGAGTGCATGTAGTACTGTGTGTACTGCGCGTGCCTGCAGTGGTGCAGCGCAGACACGCGCTGGGAGCACTGGTGCTTATTTACGGGAATGTGTCCGTTGTGCTCGGTGAGTTCCGGTGCACAAACTCGGTAAACAACAGACCTCGGTGGGGGTGTGCGTCTGCACGGCCGAGCTCAACCAATCAGCGGCCAGCTCCTCCCCACGTGGTTTTCTTGTTTACTACGGGACCGCGGGAGCTGCTGGGAAAACCCGGAGCCGGATTGTCGGATTAACCGTGTGTCAGACACACTCTTCAGACGTCAGAGTTGAAGTAAAGGAGCCTCTAGTGTAAAAGCACCGTGTGTGTGTGTGTGTGTGGAGAAAACTGAGGAAAGATCAACTGACAGGAACAAAGAGACTCTTGACCTTTGACCTCCAACAGTCGGAGGGCTGAAAGGTTAAAGGCCTCAGCTTCTCAGCAGGTTTCTGCAGGAGAGCAAAGAACGTGGATTCAGTTTTCTCTCATCTGGTGACCTGATGTCAACCACCAGAGTTTAGTTTCTCTCCTTTAACCCTTTAACATTTCGCCTGAGTTTTTTAACATGTGACCGAATCCCACGTGTCACTTTAAAACTTTAGTGATCTCTTCAAACAGTCTGTGAAATCTGGAGCTAATCAATATTTTCATCTTAGATTCTTTTTTTGTCTGAAAATTACAGTTAATCTTCAGTGTGTATTTTACAAAAATATTGTTTACTATCACACAAAAAACTACATTTACATGTGAGAAGCTGAAACTGAGCAACATTCATCTTTGTATTTAAAATATACAAAGTTCAAAAGTGCTGTAGATTAATTTTCTGCATGTTTCAGTTTTAGTACAATATAAACAATACCAATAAACATAAATCCATCTGTTTCCTGCAGTTAAAATAAATTAAAATAATTTTATTCCCATTTCGGCTGTTAAGTGTTGACACTACTGTTTTTTTCTTCTGAAAAAAGATTCATTTGCTGTTTTTCCTTAGTGTTTGCATTTATCTTTATTTTTTTAGACACAGAGGATTTTGCAGAAGATCATTTACCTCCGTAAAAATTCAAATACTACAGTGTAGAAATGCTCTATTACAAGTTACAGTCCTGTTTCAAAATGTGAAGTAAAAGTCTTAAAGCTAAAAAAAAAATACTTAAAGTTACAAAAGTAAAAGTAATCTTTATGCCGAATCTGTGACTATGATATCACTGGACTGTGTTTAATCACGTTGCAGTTGTACTGTGGCGATGGAGCTGATTGACACTGTTTTACTGGTCAACTGTTTTATGTCCCGTGTGTATCTGATGAATTTTACAATAAAGTCTGATTACACTGATGTTTTTATCAGAACATGAATAGTAACTGTATCTATTGGATCCATGTAGCGGAGTAAAAGTATCAGATGGTAAATATACCTCTAAACTGTACTTAAGTTAATATAAGTAATTGATTTACATCAGTAGTGTGTATACTGTGGTACACGGCCAAAAAATGACCCAGTTTTATCATTTGTATAATATTTTGTATTATATTAGTGTCGACACCAGAATGATTTCATGTTTGTAATATTTTTAGTTTCACTTTTTAAACATTCTTAACATTTTTTAAGTTACATTTTTTAAGACAGTTACACAGACATTTTTTTAAGACAGTTAAACGTGTGTTTAACTGTCTTTTCCTACCTTCATGTCTCATCCCTCCATGCAGGTGTGACAAACTGCCTGTTTCTGGCTGTGATCATTGCACACAGCACCTCCCACACTGACTGTTGTCTTTACGATCTTTGTTACTTGAATGACAAGCAAACCATTGATAAATATGTAGTTATATAAATGGACTCACACACAGACACAAACACACACCCAGTACATTTTTTTACCTCAGAAATTTGTGTGCTTGTCCTTCATGACTACTGTGTGATAGTTTGTGTGATCCACAATACATTTCCCTGACAGTCAAAGAATTGGAGGCTCCCATGAAACAAGAAGGAGATAAATGCAGGAATGCCTTTGGAAGCTGGTGGTAGTGATACAAAAACTACAATTTTGGAAATTGTATTAATGGTTAGTTAAAACTTTAAGTGACACAATGTCAAAAACATCATGTTTTTTGAAAAATAGCTGGACTATGAAATGATTTTCATTGCAAAGTAATGTATCTCCTTGCTCCCATCCTGGGTGTATTTATTCTTCCTGCTCTTTGCTGCTTCTTTTTTGTCCCTTTATGATAAAATTGGATCAGTTGTGTAACAGAAAGTCTGGTTAGAAGCTGCTGCCCTGAAATACAATCAAATACTACAAAAGTATGTAAGGAATCCTCCTCATTTCCGGCGAAATACACACATTTCTTTTAGTAGTTCATGTTATTTAACCTGCAGCTCGTGTCGTTTTACTGCACTGTACTATACTTGTATTTACTATCTAGTAAAATATGCAGTAAACGTCCCCCCACCCTCAGGTGTTCCGCTGCTACGTGTCCCACTCAATGAGTCCCGGGTTCTGGGAGAGACCCAGTCCGGGTTTTGTGCGGGTCTCCTCCCTCCTTGGCGGTGCTCCGCCTCACACAGTCGCTCTCAAACGCTCACACACCCGCTCCCATTGAACAGCAGTGGACTCGGGCTGAAGTCTTGTTTTCGTGCTGGACCCTGTGCAGGTAGGTCTCACCTGACACCTTTTCGCTCCACACGTTCGTGTCTGCAGGACTTTGGTTCCGAGGGTTTAACTTGTTCTTTCGTCAACACGTTTCATATGTTTGGTCGTTTCAAAGTTTTGAACCCCCCCCCCCCCCCCTTCACTCCAGGCTGTGAATTTTTCCTGTCCTGGTTTCTGGTACTGAACCGTTTTCTGAGTGACCCCCTTCTGACTGCTTTTCTCTGCGGGTTTTCTAGTTGTTAGGCTGTTGTTCCGACTGAAGGATCGATGTGAGAAGTTTATCGTGGTTTTGTTTCAGATACTTTACTAAAGAAACTAAAACACTCTGCTCCAGTTAAAGGAAAATGAAGTATTTCTACTTTTAGTCCTTTATTTTTCAATGGGGGCTTTTATTGTGGAGGGTGTGGACTCGGCACTGAAGGAATCTGATTGGTTCAGAGCTGCAGCTCGAGGGGGGGTTGGTGTCATACAGTATGTGTGCGTGTATTCTTCTGTGTATGTTGTTTACATTTGTTGTAATACATATACACACACAAAATACCTTTACTTAAGCAGAGGTACTTTGATTTCTGCGACTTACTTTTACTTCAGCAGAATAAATAATCATCACCAAAGTGCAGAAACACTCACTAAGAAAAGGTTCTGGATTGACATTACACTAAAGTACAAGTACAAAAGTAATATTCAAATTACTTTATTAATCCCAGGGGGAAATAGGACTTAATATTGCTGCATTCACTCAAGTAAAATTTGAGGTATTTGTGCTTTCCTTGAGTATTTCCATGTAATGCTTCTTCATATTTCTGCTGCACTAATGTTTAGAGGGGAAGGTTGCAGTTTTTTACTCAACCAGCAGTGTGACAAGTATTCTAGGCCTTGGAAACATTACTTAAGTACAATGATGCAATAACGTGTAATGGTGGTAATTTCAATGTTACTAATAGTAACTGGTCACTGGCTGAGTATTTCTACATAATGCTCCTTTGTAGTTCTACACCACTGCTCATTTCACTCTAAAGAGGGAAATGTACTTTTTTTTACTACATTTATTACATAATATAATATGTTACTGTACAAATGTGCTTATGGTGCAACCAAACAACCACTGCAGTAAAAATTCTAAGTATCATTAGTAGTATTAGTGTAAAAGGAGTAAGTACAGTAAACACATATTACATAATAATGACAGCAAATACTACATAGACTCCTACATTCAGTAGTAAAAAGATTAATTCATGACATCAACTACTGCACCGCTTTGAATACTGGGTTTGTTATGCAGGACTTTTACCAGTAACCGTGTATTACTACACTGTGGTACTCAGGGCTTTTGCTTAAGTAAAAGTACTGTGTGATGATGCAGTTTAGAAACAAACTTAAATGCTAAAAAAAACAAGTTCTGATCCTCACCTCTTTTCTTTTAACCGTGGGATTATTTGACCTCTTGCGGCCTGGAGCAGGGGTTGAAAAAACCATGTGAGACGTTTAGAGGAAATATGTGTTTACTGAGAGTGAAAACTGCACTGTGATGTTGTTGAGAGGTCACAGGACCAAAAGCCCCTGTTTCACTCTTCAACTGTTTCTGATGTCACATTTCATATCAGGAGAACAGAGCAAAGTACTAGTACAATGTATCTTTTTTAGACGTGGTTGGGTAGAAGTATAAAGTAGCATGGATGGAAGTACTCACCCCTGTATGAAGTGAGTTTTAATATTTGCGCGGTGTGATAATCATATAGTTCATTATAAAGGCACAAGATGAGGACAGAGACATGATAAATAACCACAACAGACACAAAACCACCCAAAGCAACTACACAGAGCACAAACATATGCAGGATTACCACAATAGCCATGTTCTGAAAATCAGGATATGTAACTGCAGAACAACCCTTGTCAAAAATTTGGCATGTGTTTTTACGCCGGATGCCCTTCCTGCAGCAACCCTCATATTTTTTTTTTGTCCGGGCTCGGGACTGGCACCGAGGTCGCCCTTGGTGGCTGGGCCACACTTGGTGGGGTGGGATTTAAACGTGCTGCCCCCCCCGCTCCCACGCTACTCTGACCCATTGGTTTGCTTATACCTGTGTCCACATACTTTTTTGGCCGTACAATAGTCTTGTGTTGCTTGCAGTCTGGAAACTCTGGTAATTGTGAGTCACTGATTAACAGGAAATCTTGAAATGGGGGGGCAGAGAGGGTACAATCAAGTTTCATCACCTTACTGTGGAAAAAGTGTTGGTGCTTGTCATCAAATGTGATAAAAACTCAACCTGTTAGTGTGTTTACTGGGTTACTGTGCTCTCACACACACACACTCACTAACCTGACTGTAAATGACACTGCAGCCGTTGAGCCACAGTTTCCCAGCAGCTGACAATGGTCAGGTCTCATTTTGGCTGTGGGGCAAGATTTCTCCCCTCAGTAGTCTCTGTTCTGACCCACATTAGTACTGATGAGTGAGGTAGAAGCAGCATTCCGTTTGTACATCAGCATGCTCACTCTGAGCAGTCTGCAGCTGCACAGCAAAATGTGATTCACTGTGTGTTGAGATGGTCGAAGTACACAAACTCAATACTCAAGTAAAAGTGCAAGTTCTGCTCCACTACAAGTATCACCAGGTTTTTCTCAAGTAAAAGTACTAAGCTGATTAACTACATGTTAAAGAAATAAACTAAACGTACACCACTAAGAAAACCTTGTGTATTTTAAGCAGTACTGATTATAGTAACTATGGTAAAATATGCACAGTAATTAAATTAAAAAAAGGGGTCAGAGGTCACAGTTGGTAAAGGTGAAGCTGATTTTAATTACTTTATGTGCTGACATGTGGTTAACTCATAATGGTACATCAGCTTTTATTAGTTTATAATATTTGTTATTCATATAAATATATTTTTGAAAATAAAATAAAAAATCCCCAGGTGGTATTAATGTTGTGCCTGATCGGTGTATAATACGTGATGTATATGAAAGAATATTTTCAAAGTCCACGCGTGCAGTCTGTTCCACGGTAAATGGTTCTGGTGGATGCAGTAGAGGGGTCAGAGTACAGGATGGTGTAACTTTCTGAAGGACACGTCTCTGTGCTAATGGACCATGTTCACATACTGTGTTACCATCTGTTACCAAAATTTTTGACACTAGACACCAAAATGGCAGCTGGTGCCATTATTTTTCACACTGTTTTTCTCTCGAAACAGTAAAAAACACTGGATTACAAGTGCAAACGCAGTGGTCGTGTCGGGGTCCGTGAAGAAGCTGCATTTTGTTTTCAACTTTCTGCCTTCTAACGTCAGATGACTTGAGTCTGAATGTGGTCCCACAAACCTTTACCGCAACCAAATACTAGATGGCAGTCTTACATTCACTAAAGGCTCTAGATGTTGGCGAACTAATACGTGTCTTGGTGGTTTTTGGCCAAATTTAACAGGAGGACAGTCTGGACATTTGCCCTGTATTAAGACACAAGCAGCTGCTTTGTTAGAGCAGGGAGACAAACCAGGAAGTCAGCTTTGGTTGATTTGGTGTGAGCTAAACAGCAGTAACACAGCGTTCAGCAGGGTGCAGGGGCTCAACATTTAAAAAGGGGCATCTGTCAGTGTTGAGCTGAATCCTTTTCACAGGGACAGTGTGTGTTAATGAACACTGCTGAAAATGCACCAGACTTTGCAACTATTAATAACAACCACTGATATTTTTCACATGAAGTTTGGGGACTTCTTGGGATGCAGCTGAAATAGTTTTTGCTTATGAGGGGAAAAATGCATAAAGTGTTAAAAAAATTCCTCACTCTGTTTCACTTCTCTAATAATTGGGCCTTGGTACTTGGCATAATGTGACATCACTGGGGAAAACACACACAGACCACTTAAATAAACTGAATAAACTGACATAAGTGACTATTTTGTACTAAATTCATACAAATATTTATTAACCTAAAGAGGCCTCAGTACTAGAGGATGAATTCATGCTGGTTGGTGGAAGTGACGCGATGCCTCTGTGACCTGATGTTTCAGGTTGTCCTCGTACAGACATGTTGCCAAAGAGTCGTCTTGGGAAACGTTCTCCTCTAGGGGCACTGGTGGCCTCCACCTGCCCGACAGCAGGACCACACACAAACCTGGAGACAGGTGAGACAGACATCAGCGTGGCTGCAGGACAACAGACCAAGGTCAAAGGTCACCCAGGACTGAAGGTAGTGCTGTGTTGCGGTTGCTGTCTGGTTCATGAGTAACGGGTACAGAACATCCCAGCTCAGCTGTCACTGATCATGCTGGTCTCTTCTGTCTCAGGTTTACTTTCAGTGTGGATCTCCGGGTGTGGGGGATCAACTGGACGTGATGCAGAGTGACATCTTCGTCTGTTCTCATCCTGTGCCTTCGTCCGGCAGCAGCAGATCCGTCTCCTCCTGCATAGACGTCCCTCGGAGGTGAGACCACCTTCTCTACCTCTGTGTGTCCCTTACTCATCCTGATCTGTTTCATAACAAACTTGTTCTAACTGCCTGCAGTCAGAGGAGGAGTCCCCAGGAGGTGGACATGGACGAGCTGATGGCAGCGATGGTTCTCAGCAGTTTGTCCTGCAGTCCTCTGCTGCACAGCCCTGCCAATGCAGACACAACAGGTAGAACACAAACAGGGAAAACTGCAGTTATTACAGTACTACTAGAAATCTGTCTGTTTTTATCTGCAGTCTGTATCAACACTGAGCATGTTTTATTAATATTACCACCAATTAATTCATAAATCACACACACACAGACAAGCTGAGAAAAGCAGCCGGATATGTTGATGTGGAGCTTTAAAGAACATGGACCAAATGTTTAAAGTTGTCAGTTGTTATTTATAGTAATTTCCAGACTTTCATTGAAACAGCACAAAAATTTGTTAGATTCAAAGTTCTTTCAATAAAACTTATTTACACAAACGTTATTTCTTACATTCTCTGTTGTTTCATGATGATAAAAATGCAGAGCAAAATTTAACCAAAGATTAACCAAACTCAGGCCAAATTTGAGATACTCAGAATGTATTTGATTATTTACATTTTTGCAGTAAATTTTTTCTTCTGGGGAGTTTTTCCTTTTGGGGATATAATAGTCATGCGATTTGTGCTTTTGAACTGTCGAAGTCAAATTAGTTTTGATGATTTGGAAAATCAAACAGTATTAGAAACAAATGGATACACACTGAGCTCATCAAACAAAGAACCAGAGACTTGTGTTTTACAGGAATCATTTGTTTGAAGACAAAATAGGTCAGAACAAAATCAGTGAACAGATCAGAGTTTTACTCTGATTGAAAAACACAACCAGGAAGTGCAGACAGCTGCAGTAAAGAGCAGGCAGAGCTTCACGAAGGAACAAACTCCTGTGACGTCTGCAGGCTCCAGACTTTACCGCCTGTAAAGGATCCGCAACCAAAGTTTCAAAAGTGACAATTTCTTTATAATTATCTTAGATTGTCCAAATACTTTAAGCCCCTTCAACTGCAAGAATGAACCTGGCTGTGATTCCCACACAGTATTTTTGACCAAACGCTTAAATTAAAGCTGACACCTGACACTTTAATCCATTGTGGGACATTATTAAGCCATCGTGGTTAAATTTTTGTCACTGTCCAAATACATTTGGACACAGTGTGAACAGTCTGAAATCAAATGTGACACAGAGATCAGTCCCAGTTTTAGGAACAGAGCTATTTCGGTGTTACAGCTGCTCCCATGGACTGTGGAGGCAGCGAGCTCTCTGACAGCGGCAGCAGCGGCTACTGGAGTGTTGGCCACGCCAACAGAAGCCCGGCCCCCTCCCCGCCGACGGCAGACCCCAACGTCAGCCCAGCTACACCCCTGGACGAAGGGCTGGACATGGATATGGAGCAGGTGCTGTTTGATGAGCCCGCGCCACGGAAACGCAAGGTGAGCAGGTTTTCACAGCTCTCGTGAAGACACACGCACACACAGGCGACGCCGATAGCTAATGGCGTTTTCTCCTGCAGAACTCGGTGAAGGTGGCCTACAGGTGTCTGTGGCCCGGCTGTGGGAAGGTGCTGACGTCACTGGTGGGAATCAAACGTCACATCAGGACAACACACCTGTGGTAAGACAGACAGAGTGTGACTGTGCGCTGCTCTTCAGTTAAGGTTGTGTTTCATATGGAAGCTCACTGATGCCGAGAACATTTCACAAAGATATTAAAGATTAGGGATCGATAACAAAATCAAAAACCTTATTAGGCTGAAATGTTATAAAATGATCGGTTTTTATTTTATTTTATTTATCTTCTGGTAGCATGGAGCTTTGGCTAAATGAGGCAAAGTGGACTAAAATGGAAAAGCTTGGAATGATAAAAGAGGATTGAAATTCATAATTTCACATAATAATTCTACATAGACCTTATTAGTGCAGATCTGATCTGTTCTGATCCATAAATGGGATAAATTTAGATGTGAAAATATCGTCACAATCTACTCATTTAATTGTTTTACCGTGGCTGCTTCATGATACAATGTACAGTTGTTACGGTTTAGTTTTAGTTTTAATGTGACCTTTACCCTCTGACACCCTCCTTGTGTTACAGTCGGGGTGGGGAACACGAGCGCTGCTCTCACAGTGAGGAGGATTTTTACTACACCGAGATCAACCAGCAGTTGCAACGGTCTCCTCCACACCATATCCTCTTTGGTCCTGCCTCACCCGCCTCCCCCGCCTCACCTCCCAGCCCCCCACCTCCTTCCCCTCCTTCTCCCCCAGCTTCGGCCTGTGGTGCCCTGAGTCACTCGGCCCCCTCCTCTCCCGGCAGACTGTGGCAGGTCCAGTCAGAGCACTCCTACCAGGTAATTATGAGCAGATATTTAACGCTAAATATACATTTTTAATGTATTTCAAACATTGTCTTCAAGCACAAATGAAGTCTCTTATTCAAAAGTGTGATATTTGGTTTCTTCAGGCGCCCCCTCCAAGCCACGTGCTCTCCACAGCAGCTCCGAGCACTGCTTCCTCTCACTGGATGGCCACGCCCACCCCCACCTGCCACACCAAACAGGTAAAGGCAATTTGACTAATCCAGACTAATGTGCTGTTATCTGGTGAAAGTATCCTGTTACAAAAAGCCACATTAGAGCCAAAATGTCATCATTTGGTTTCTTCGCTTGTTGCTAATTTTTTATTCTCTTGGGGCCATTTTCTTCTCTTTGTGTCATAACGCAACATACTTCCCTGTTTTAATGGGACTTTGTACAGACGGTTTGACCTCTCGTGCCCGTTTAGCACAATTAGTGGACTGAAAAAGCTCCTCTTTGCTCGCAACAACAATCTGACTTCCCACTATGACACTATGTTCTGCTGGAGACCGAGAGCCGCCTGAACGTTAGCTTCAGTGCAGAAAACTCGAGATCTGAACTTTGGAAATAACATGATCACTGAGAGGAAATAGTTCCGAATGTGGAAGCTCTCAGCGTCTTGTTTCTATGTCCTCAGACTGATGATTTCCAGGTTTACATGAACACATCACTGGTGTTTGTCGTCCTGAGAAGATGCAGTAAAACTAAAAGTCCCTGAAACAAATATTTTGCTGACTGTTTTGCTGAGTGACTTTATTTCTTCTGTTATGAACAACTGTGAATATTAGATTTACTAATTGCTACACAACACTTCCAGCTTCAGCCCTGGACACACACTGCTCTAACTAGTGGGAGAGCTGTGTTGCACATTGTTGTACTGGCTCTTTATTATTCCGCCCTACTTTACACCAACGGTGATAGAAACTTTGTGCAGTGTGTCGTATCCTCATACTTTGGGTCACAAACATCATTTCAACTTTAAGCTGATTCATATCTGTTATACGTTTGAGTCTTGGCTGTTTTAGTTTTAGTTACTTTAGGTGAATTTTCAGATGCTTTGTTGATTCCATGAGGCTCAGTTAGAATTCTTTACATGACTCACTCAAGTGAGTTTCTTCCATCAACTTTTATCTTTTGTTAACATCCAATCGCAGGGATGCTTGTGCTATTTCAAGGAATGTGACTTTCATAATGACAGGACTTAAAAGGTTCTGATGGGTGTGGCCTAGACAGTGCCATCTGAAACTCCCGTTGGAGCCCAGGTCCAGAATTCTCCAAACACAGACGGGCCTGTTTTTTAATCACCAAGTCACCTTTATTTTATAAAACCTCTTCAAATTAACAGCCCTCTGACTTCAGAGCTCAAAGGAAGGACTTAAAATGTTATAAACTGTCAAAATAAAAGTGCTGCAAACACATCAGATTTTCAAATTAAAAGTACAAGTGAAGTCAAAACTCCAGCTCAACCCTCCTTTCTTGTTTTTATTTTTTTTAACTGCATATTTCTATTTTATTTAAACTTCTTTTTTACTCTTTACTCCTTTGTCTACTTTTGACTCGTTTCTTCTTTAATGTCAACTTTTTTATATTTAAACGTCTTTTAACTGTCTTCTTTTATTTATACTTCTTAACTGTTTCTGTCTGCTTTTCTTTTTTTTTCTTCCGTCCTCCTTTTCTGCTTTTATGTGTCCATTCAACTTTATCCTGTTTGGCTCCACTTTTCAAAGCACAAAGTCCTCAGTGCTCAGCAGCTTCTAACCAATCTGCGTCTTTTCGGCAGCGTATCAGTTCTCCCATGTCATTTCCTTGGAAAGTGCCTTTTCTAGTTTAGTTCTGGTTTCTCCCAGTCTGAATCCTGTACAGCAGACTATTGTCTGCTGTACAACCCAGAGAAGCCTGTTGAAACTGGTTTTATTCTGAAGGAGGGGGGTTAAGTGTGTGTGTGTGTGTGTGTGTGTGTGTGTGTGTGTGTGTGTGTGTGCGTGCGTGTGTGCACTCATGGTTTTCATTCAAAAGGAAAATCCCCTCAGATGGTTTGTGGTCACATTTTCCATGTATCATGCTGCCATCTGGGGGCCGACAGATGAAGTGCACAGTGTTTTTACAGCAGAGAAGACAGAACAAACTGGAAGTTATTCATCCTGAAATGTTGCAGGAAAGAGTTCAAATAAAAAAATCTTTCTTTATTATTCCTTGTTATTCTTATTCCTTCTCTGATTTAAACAACATCCCAACTTTTTTGGTGGAGGTTAGTGAACTTCACCAGTTCTGTGCCTATTTAGAAACGTGTACAGTACATACAATGACTTTTTTTCTTCCTTTGTACTGTAAAGAAGACTAAACGTTTAATGTTTTTCAGCCCAATGATAATTTGATACAATGATACTGCTGTGTCCATCACTGACTCCTCTACCTCTGTCTCTTCTGCAGGTTTTGTCGTTTCGGGTTCGTTCAGTCAGTGTAGGAGAACAGTGGCTGCAGCATCACAGTGCCCCCTGCAGGTCAGTGTTTACACAGCATTGTTTTCTCCACTATCTGATACTTGACGCCTGAATAAAGTCAAACATCTGCTCTAATGGGACCTTCACTGTCCTGTCCCTGACTTTATTGGCTGGCTTTGGAGAACAGGTTCTGACCAAATGCAAACGTTACATGCAGGGAGACGGTGGTGATCAGTTGCTCGCTCTCTCCTACAGAAGGATTCGCGGTGAAGCCAAGAAGTGTCGTAAAGTTTACGGTATCGAGCACAGAGACCAGTGGTGCACGGCCTGTCGCTGGAAGAAAGCCTGCCAACGCTTCCTCGACTGAGCGGAGAGGACGAAGACGAGCAGGAGGACAAACAGAGACACAAAGACTGTTATGGAGGAGCTGAACTTCACCTGGTGGATGTTTTTCTATATTTGCTAAATGGGTCTTTTTTATTCATGAACAGGTGTTTTGTAGATTTTTATACAACTGGCCTGTGTGTCAGGACACATTCATCTAATTGTTAACTCCAACACATTTGTTCTCTTCTTGTAAATGAACAGTCCTGGGAACAGAGAGCTGTTGTCACTGACCAGCGTTAACATCTTAGCATGGCTGGATTACTACTAGGCCCCATCAGACCCACTGACTGGGTGGAGGGGAGTGTCTGGATGAAAGCAGATATTAATACAGAGGGAATCTAACACAAAGCAGAAGTTCAATCAACATTAAACAAACTGAAAATTTGTTACATTCTGAGCATTCAAACTTTAAATAGCAATAAAAAATCAGGAATCAGTGTTTTCTGTCATTTCACAGTTAAAATCCATGAGCCAAAGTTTGGATCTAGAATAAATAGAAGAGTAATCTGATTACTAATCTGCTCCATGTCCATGTGGGTTTACAGTAACCCAGAGTCTCTACAGAGCAGGTAAACACACAGATTGTGTTGAACATGGAAGCTTTATCACTTCCCTACTCACATAATTACTTTAGGCAGTTTATTGAAACTCGGCTTCACAGGAAAATCACATTAGAGCAGAATTTAAACTGGACTCATTAAGATGCTTTTGATGATGGATCTTCTGCAAGATCAGAGCTACAAAATGAGTTTCTGAAGGTCTGAGCTGATCCTTTAATGGAATTGTGCAAATGTGAAGCCAGTTGAAATGCATTGAGTCTGATTTCTCTGGGGCCCACTTGTTAATCCAGCCTTGCATGTTAGAACAAAGAACATCTACATTTCTAGTCTAGTGGTTTCTGGCTTATGTGCAAAGACCCCCTGCAGCGTCAGCTCCGACACGTCTCTAAAGCTTTTGTAAATAAACGATTCCTGATATAATTACATCTTAATCACTATAGAGCTTCTGGGCACACGTTGGCCCTGTGTGCATGACGTTTTCAACTTTGACCCATCTTGTTTTGATTTTGCTGGTCAGTTCTACTTCTCCTGCTGTTGCACAATCTCCCCAGTAATGAAAATGGACAGAAGTGGGTCTTTGTGTCTTCAGGGTTAGCAGTTAGCTGTCCTCCTACAGCAGTTCACCAACCAGCCTCTAGTACCACAAACAGGACATTTCTCGGTTTGTCTGCTGCCACAGATGAAACCTGTGAGGAGCTGGTTGTGGCTCATGAATCAAAGTGACACCCACACAAACAAAACCACATCAGCTTATCATCTAAAATCAAAGCAAAGTGAACAGTGACCTACTCCCAGGTCCTGTCTGACTACAGAACACTAAAATACTGATCAGAGATTTTTATTCTGGGAAAGTCTTTCCCACTATTCCTGAGTGGTTTGTGGCCAAATAAAATGGTTTTTATTGTCTCAACCATGTATTTGTGAGATCAGATCCTCTGTCCACAGTAAAACCTGCATTTTTAATTAAAGAATGATGGTTAGTTTGAACAATAAAGGTGTGAAACAGTCCCACTTGTGCTACTACAGGCCTCTGGATGAATTTGCAGTTTGTGCATGAAGAACCGATCCAGGAGCAATTATAGACCCTGATACACAAAGCCCGTGAGCAGCCACAGTTTGACTGATTTTTGATTTTTGTGATGCTTTCTTGGAATTAACTGAGTGTCATCATAGCCATGACTCAGTACTCTGAAGTACTATAAAGATCTGCATAGATACTGCAAGCTTTAATCTGTGACTATACCAAGCTCAGCAAAATGAAGATTAAATGAAAGAGGAGCAGACATGTGGAACAGGTTTACAGGCCACGAGCTGTAGCTGCATTTTTTGTGATGCGTTCACTTGCATCGTTAACACGTCGGATTAGATGAGCCTGCACCTGTTTCTGAAATCAGTTTTGGTGTGTCGGGATCTGTTTCTATACAAAGACACGGTACTCTGCAGTAATTTATTTAAACCCATGAATTCCTTCATGTTATCAGGTGTCAAATGTCTGGTTTTAACTCCTGTTATCAGACTCATAGTGTCCCATCAGTTTGTTATTTCAGCTTCACCTGGTTTGGAATCAAAGCCATTTCCTCTCTGTAGGAAACACAGTATTGATCAAGATGTCTGTTTCATTACAAATATCTACTGGTTTACAATAAAATATATATTTTTGTATTACCTACTTTCTCTTGGCGTATATACACAGGTATATACTGCAACCATATATCCACTAAAATCTTCTCATTAAGCATTTGAAAACTTGTTGCAGAAAAAGAGAATTTTTTTATTTATATTCTCTTTATTGATGTTTATGACCAAAACCATTAATGGTCATTGTACTGGTTTTATTTTAAAGATGTACATTTTATACATGATGTGAAATGATGTTATAATAAACAGGAAAAATGAAAACTTTGGTTTCTTTTTCAAATAGTAGTACTGCAGTAAAGAAATAGAAATTTGTCTGCATTTGTTATTTTACAGGAGTCAACACACAAAAGTAGTCGGGTTAGAAAATTATTCGGTACATAAAAGAAACCGTAATCATGTTCCAGGAACATTTGCAGATGGACAGTTTTTTAAAAAATTATAAACTACAAGTAGCTCAAAATCATATCGGAATAAATGCACTGTCTGAAGGTCAGATGAGATACAAAACAATCAAAATCTGGATTTAACTAAGTATGAATAGTTATTCTGTCCTAATTGATGCAGTAAGTAACTGACTACCTGAATGTACCGAGTGACCAGGTTTTTCCATCCAAGTATTTTTTCTTCCCTATTGCTAGAGACATATTTCAGGATGACACCAGGATTCATCAGGCTCAAACAGAAGGAGTGTTTCAGGGAGCAGGATATATAGTTTTCACACAGGGCTTGGCCACCACAGAGTTCAGAACATATCCCCACTGAGAATGTGCGGGAGAAGACTTTACATAGTGGTCTGACTCTCCCAACATCAATACAAAATCCTGCGTTAAATTGAATGCAGCTCTAGATGAAAATGAATATGGTGCCACTGCATAGACCCATTGAAACAATGCAGTCTGATGAAATATTACCATGACTTTTTTCAGCTGGACAATGTATATTCAGAGGTGGCAGAAGTAAAGTACCTACCAGCAAATACTTACACAACAATTACTGTAGTACACATAAAAGTCCTCTTTAACTTGAATACTCAAGTGAAAGTACTATAATAAAATGCTCTACAATCAGGTTTTTGAAGTGGTTCTCATCTCATATTTGTGCATGACTTAATTATAACCTGAAAATGGAAAGTTATGATGAACATGTTGAAAAAAATGTTGACTAGACTCGTACATTCATCTCATCAACGGCATCAAGTTAAAAAGTGTTTAAAATAGTTTTTCTCTATGTATCAATCAGACCAAGTTACTGATAAAAGCTTCCTTTTGGACTTAAAAGTACATTTTAAAGTATGTAGTAGTACTGGCGTACTTTTTAAAGGCAGGTTACTTGGGCACTTGGTTCGAATCCCACCCCACCAGGTGTGGCTGCACAAAGCCACCAAGAGCCACCTAGGTGCTGGTCCTGAACCCGGATAAAATGAGAGGGTCGTGGCAGTAAGAACATCTGGCAAAAGCTTGTGGCAAATCAACAAGTGGAACATGTTCCACTGGGACAAACCTAAAGCTGTTGATCTACTTGTGCGATTCTGACACTTCTGGCCTCCACAGAAAATACAGACATGTTTAAATAAAGGTTTTATTAAAGATGATTCAATTCAATTATAACAAACTGAAAACAATTTCTTGCAAACTAATGATAATTTAAAAAAAAGGTTGCAGGAACAGAATCCCCTCTACTGTAACTGACACACACACGCACACACACACACACGCACACACTCACTCACTCGGCTGTGACTTTGCTGTAATAAATTATATGTACAGTCCAGGTCCATATGTGGCTCCAACCAACCCCGAGACACGAAGACGGTCTTCACTCTGCAGTACTGGAGCCAGAGTCTGCAGAAACCAGATAAACAGTATAAACTGCATGAAATCAGGTGGAGAAGAAAAACAGCATGTACATGTTTTTTTGTAACATAAAAGTAATTTTATCATAACTTACAATTTGAAAACAAAGTCAGTCAATACACACACACACTAATGGGCTAAAGAAATGTGGTAATTACATACTTATCATTTGTCGGTTTTGTTCTGGCTCGACTCACTCTTTCCGTCACAGGCAACTATCTTGACCTTGTCGACCTTCACCAGGTCCGTCACCTCTCTGAACTCTACATCGTTCAGAACAAATGTCCACACATTGTCACAGAACCTGTAGGTGTTCAGAGATCCCTGGAGAACACAGACCAAAGCACAAGTGAGATACACCAGGTTCAGGACACACTGAAGCCATGTTTCCACTGCCTGTTCATGAGGGACCACTGTTGAGTCTGTACAATGCTGACATTGGAGCAAGAAATATCCAAGATAATTTAAGCAATGTATAGCAAAGAGCAACAACTTCCTCTGTAGCAAAGTTTCCTTAAAAAAACACATTATTTTCAACTTAGATACTGTGATTTGTAACCATCAGAAAAATATCTGCAGCAAAACACTGAGCCAAAACTTTCAGCTAGAGACACAAAAAACTCTGTTCAGAGTTCGAGAATGAGACGACCTGCAACAGATGCTGTGTCCACCACAAAAACCTGTTCTCAAACATCACAATCATGGAGACAGTCTGAGATACTGGAACAGGACACTAACATAGAGTAAATCCACAGAACAACTGTAGGAATTAAGCCTGGATTAATTATCGTATTATGTCATCACATACAACCCCAGTTCCAAACTATTTCGGGACGATGTGTGATCTTTGGGCCTTCAGGCAGCACTGCATTAAAAACAGGTCGGACTCTCTACTGGAAATCACTGCATGGGCTGGAAACAAAGGCCCAGGACTGTTGAGCAGCTAGTGATACTGCATCAGCAGCTGCTCTCCTCACCTCCCAGATGCTTACAGTTGTTAAAAGAAGAGGGGATGCTACACAATGGTCAACATCACCACGTTCTAACTACTTTGAGATGTGTTGCTGCCATCAAATTCAAAATGAGCTAATATTTTACATGAAATGTTTTTTGTTCTACTCTGATAAAACCTGTGTTGATGAGATTTGTAAATCAATGCATTGTGTTTTTATGTACAGTTTCACCTCTTCCCAACTTTGGAATTGGGTTTGTAAAATAAACCAGCACAGAATCACAAGGAAGGGATCTGCAAAGGCAGCCCACAGCTCAAGGAGGTGAATATATACTGAAAATACTTGGCTCGTACCCTCCTATTAGCTTCCTGTAATCCATGATACGTTTAATAAAGAACATGGATTTCATGTGTATCCGTTTTTAAATCAATATATGTGGCACCTGGACACTGGTTCCGATATATAATCACGTGTTGATTATATATGGGTCTGCACTGTGTCCTGTTTGACTGAGGAAGACACGTTAGGGTGAAAAGACAAAAATAAATCCTGTAAATCAACCAGATAGCTCCCGTCTTTTGTCTCTGACCAGTTTTGGATGGAATCACGTTAAACACCACCACACTAAAGTCATTTAGGGTCAGAAATATAAGTGCAGTGGTCAAAATAGGTGAAGGACTCACCCTGAAGTTGACTCTGTTGCGAACTCGGTTTGCAAGTGCCATGTTGATGGCTTTGTCGAACTGAAGCAGGACCTGCAGAGCCAGCTGAGGAGTGATCTGCTGAGTCTGAACATATTAACACACAAACACACACAGTCAACAACATCCACCTGGGCTCACCAACAGAAATGTAAAAACCAGAAATGCCCTTGGGTATGGTTATTTGGGTGCAGGTCCTCAGTATAGAGCAGGGCAGAGTTTAGTGCCACAGACAGAGCAACGTTAAACGAACTGACCTTTTATTAAATTGTAACATGTATATTTCAGGTGGTCCCACATACACTGTAATGATAGTGGGGGGCAGCAGTCTCCTCCCATAGATTTTGTAAGTGTTTGATCGCAATCAGAAAGTAAACAAGATCGGATTTCTTGACTTCGTGATGCATTAAAACAAACCTACTTAAAACAGTGCGATCTTACGAAATACTGAAGTGTCCTCATGAAGACGCAGAAATAAAGCGGTGGACTAAGGCTAATGGTAAATTCTAAGGACATTTTGGAGCTAAAATCCTATTTCGACAAAACTTCTTTAAAAATAAAGTAGATCATTCCTTGCCCCACCCAGCTGAACAACTGTGTCTACTGTAAGCACAGCAGTTTAACAACATTTTAACAACGTGCTTATTTTAGGGTAAAAGAAGTTTTAAAGCGAACCCCGGCTAAAGATAAAGTTAGCCTGCTGAGTTAGCCCTCGTCATTCACCGCCGCTTGAGCGCTTAGCAACATGCTAAACTACGCAAGTGTGAGCTAATAGGCGTGAAGTTGAAGGAAAGCGTGACCTGAATGAGCTCGTCCAGACTCTCCTGTAGGCTGTTTCCCAGTGTGGTGTTCCTGTACAGCTGGTACGCCATGCCTGGAACTACTGGAAGAAGAAATAACTACTGTGAACTACTCTACAAACAAACACAGCTAATAGAGCTAATGGAACTGGCTGCTTCCCTCCACAACAAGCAGCTGTGACCGCTCAGAACACTTCCTGTTAACCACTTCGAAATAAAATTGATTTTCCATTTAATTCCTTCAACATAGTACTCATTTAAAGCGGTATAATTTTTGTATTTAGAGCAATTACTATATAATAATTTCCTCTTTTTCGTCTTCCTTGACATTATGATATCACTTAATGGTAAAAGCATATCCTCCACGACGAACAGAAAATGTCTTTATTTTGAAGGACATGCGTCTTGCTTCCTTTTTCTTTATTGTTGTCTACGGATACAGGGAAGGACCAAAACACTAATTAAAGCCTTTAGTAATTTATTTACGTTTAATCTTTTTTTGCTTTATGATTTCTTAATCAAGTTATACAATGTGTAACATATGTATCAAAACTTTTAACTCTTAACTCAAAAAACATATTGTTTAATAAGAATATAAATAAAAAGGATAGAACATATAAATAAATAATGTAATTAACCAATTAAACTAAAACACACACACTGTGTGTCTCGCATACATGTTACTCTGCTTAGTGATAGTGGTGTTTTTTTTATGTGTTAAATTAAATTGTATTTCGAGGCACATTCAAATGTCAGTGTAAGAAAAGAGTTAAAAAAACATATTTCACTAGGTGGCACCAAAACATAGACCAGTAAAAAAAAACACCACAGCCAAAGTTTTCCTTAACTTTACATCGTCACATCTCTTTTTGCTCCACACCTGTTATCAGCAGCTCACAGTATCATTCAGGATGTAATCTGGCATTTGATTTATTATTATTTTTCATATTATTTAAAGTTTGTCTGCTCCACCAGCTCTAGAGAAAACAGGTTTTCCTTCACATTCCCTTGACACTGGTTTCTTCAGTTTCGCTTAAAATTTGTGCTGCATCTGGATGAAAAATCTGGCTAAGAAATGACACCTTTACAGAGAGAGGAAGCTGACATCCATCTTTGAGGGTGCATGAAACCTGAGCTGCAAGTTTAACCCCCACAGACCTGCAGATTCCTTGATGTACAGCCCTAGATTTCCTCTCACCTCCTCTGCTGCTGCTGCAGCTGTAAGTGTTTCTGTGTGATGGATGTCATTTCTTAACGTTTTGAACGGCTGTTTGCTAATGAACAGATCTGTCTACCCAGCCGCTCCTCTGACCTCTGACCCCGCTCAGGCTCCACGCTGAAGGCAAATAAAACATAGCGGCGCTCTGTAAATATGAAGTAGCACCTCAAACCCAATTATTTACAGGAAGTGAGGGATTGCTGGCTGTACAAGGAAAATGATTAAAAATGATGAATAAATTCGGTGCCGCTGAGAGAAAATACAGTGATGCTATTTGAGTGTTTTAGATCTTTGGTCTGATGATGATGGATTCACCAACAGGAAGTTTACAGCCAGAATCATTCTCAGTCACTGTATTCTTTTCTTTTATAAATATGCTTACATTTAAATGAGTTTTCAACATACAGCTATTTTACCTTTGATTCATATACAATCATCCTGTCAAATTTGATATCTTCTTAATATAACTTAAACTGAGAAGAAGTGGACTGAAATATTTTATTAAGTCAATTTATGTTTTAGGAAATTAAAAAAACTATTTCATAAAAGTTGTTATTTACAGAATCAGTTATTTTTGGAATTATTGGTGGCGGCCGTAGCTCAGTTGGTAAAGGCAGTCGTCCACAGACCACAGGGTCAGTGCTTTGATCCCCAGTCCTGGCTATTTGTCGAAGTGTCTCTGGGCAAGACACTGAACCCCCAACAGCCCTTTCCCATCCCCAGCTGTGCAGTGCTGGTCCGGTTAAAATTGGGGAGGGTTGTGTCAGGAAGGAACTGTGCCAAATCAACATGCGGACAATGATCCGCTGTGGCGACCCTGAACTCACGGGATAAACTGAAAGGACAAAAAAAATGGTGGTACCTTGAAAGAAATTTTTTTATTGTTCTTTAAGGAACTTATTATTTAAATTATTTAAAGAACCACTAACAGGCTAATTAGCTACAGCCTCTAATAGCTTCCATTCTGAGGGTTCTCTGTAGCAGGGGTGGGGGCCTTTTACCTGTTTGTGCCCATGTTTTGGAACAGTTTTGGTTCCAGTTTGCAGCCTTAGGCCAATTATGCTGCCATGTTTCACAGCTGAATAACTAGAATTTAACAACTACAAACCCCATTTTTAAATAAATTGTGAAGTTAGGTAAAATGATAATTAAATACTTTCAAACCATTTTAAACCTACGAATGTACAGAGACGATGTACAAATATGAAATACTTCTGTAACACTTTGAGTATTGTCCACAAATGTAAGATGCTTTAGAAATATAAAAAAAGACTTATTATTATTATGATTATTGTAAATGACGAATGAGAAATTATTAATTATTTATTTGTTGAGGAAAGTGTCAGCAGCATGTCAACCCACATTCTGCAGGTTTTACAATAGCATGGCTCAGCAGTAAAAGAGTCTATGTGCTAAACTGACCAGTCTGCAGTCCAGACCTGACATCTCAAATAACTAGGAAGCAAAAATAAGCCAAAGGAGCCAAATGAGCCCACAACTGTTGAGCAGTTTAAATCCCATAACAAGCAAGAATGAGAAAAAATGTTTACAAAGAGATGATGCAACATCGTGGTAAACATGTCCATGTCCCACCTTGTAGAAGAAACAACAATCATAAAATAGGTTTAAAACTATTTAGAAATTGAGGCCTTCTCTTCTCTGGAAATGAGTGTTTGTGTTAGGAAGTATTGGACATTACAGAGACTGTATATAAAAGACCTGATGAAGTGAAGGGACAGGTAATATCAGCAGCAGAGATAACTTTTAACTGCAGCCTGTCAGAGCCAATCAGGATGGGGGAAAGGTGAAGCGATGGTTCACCTGTGTCCTGATCTGCTGCAGACAGGAAGTCAAAATGTTTTCCATCAGTCAGCCGGGTAATGACCTCTGACCGGCCGGGTGATACGTCAGCACATTTCGGTCTGTCAAAGCACCGCTGCTGCTTCTGCTTTGTTCCCATCCTGTGAGGAGTGTGATGGATGAGGACTGATTTCACCTGCCTCAGTCTGAATAACGGAGCATTGAATTTTGTATGAATGTCTCACAGGAATTAAAGAACGGCGTCCACAAATCTTTCTATGTGCGCTGAGATGAGTCACTTAAAGCAGAAACAGAGACAAATGACAGCAGGCCACACCAGTGTTGTCTGGTAATAACATGTGATTTTGACAATAAAAGAAAAGGAAATATCAATAGATGTATTATTTCAGTAGCAGGTAGATGCTCTGCAGGCAACAGCACCTGTGTCCCAGCAGGAAGACTTCTTCTCCTTATCCACACAGAGTTCCTCTTTGTTAGGAAGCAACTTCAAATAAAAAGCGTGGATGGAAACGTGGCTTTAAATGTGAATTGATGATTTCTGTGGCTCATTAACCACTGAGTGTTTAGTGTCAGTGTGAGGAGGTTAAACAGCTGATTACCAGGAGGCTGAATGCGTCCAGCTCCTGCAGCTCTCACTGTTCTTATAATGAGCTCATCCAATATGCAGATTCAGTCCTAAGAGGACACTCGCAATTAATTGTTCTCGTCGACTCGAGTAATTATTTGTTTGCAGATTTAATTTGGAAATTTAGAAAGTGTCCATGTCACATGATTAGCGCCTGTGCAGAGGAAACATGCGATATGTGATCACGTGTTGCAGGACGTCTCCATCAAAGAGCCCAGACACGTCTGAGAGCAGCTGTAGAGTTTTCTGCTCCCAGCTTCACACACCTGATTTCTCACCTGTTCCCAGTCCAGTAATTAGCCTTAATATTAGAAATACCAGCCATGTGCTCCCATTTGGCACCAAGTCACTGGTCTGCTGTCCTTCAGTGGCCCAGGTTGTCTGTCTTTGGATCTTTGGATCTTTGGATCTTTGGATCTTTGGATCTTTGGATCTTTGGATCTTTGGATCTTTGGATCTTGTTTCTTTTCTGCTTTGGGTTGGACTGTCTGTTGACCCTTATCCTCGTGTCATCCTTGTCTGATTTCACATGCTGTAATTCAGACTAATCCTTCCTACATAGTTCAGAACTGTGACAAATCATTAAATTACATTTTTAGTTTCTCAAAACCTTAATTTGAAGGCTATTTAACCATAAAACACAAGTAACTTTAGGAATAAATCTGTTCCTGATTAGGACGCATAATGCACATGTTCCACAGTGTTGTGTCTAATTATTACTTATGGTTTAATTTATTTAGGTTTTGGTTTTGTTTCTATTTAAGGAAAGATTATAATGAATAAGGATTCACCTTTTTAATGTGTTACTCTAAAAACAAATATTAGTGCATCACAAATGACCTTTTAATGCATCCTATAGCACCTGTGGCTGCTCATCAACGTCCGTTTGTGACCCAGGTAGTTTTCTGACTCATGAATAAATTAACCCTCAACTCTTTGTTAAAGTTGTTAATTTAGTGAAATGTTTAAGGGATTTGTTGGATTCTATTCAAGGGATTTTTATTAAAAAATTCACACCATGATGTTGAATGTATATGAAAAGCTCACACTTCTTCTGTCATCACTGTGAAACCTGTTCCATGAGGAAATAATCGGATGTTTCCACCTGGATGTTTACTGACACACACCTCCAATATTCCCTCAGAGGAAGGCAAACAGATTACAGTCTGTGTGTAATTTGGGTGGATTACTCCTTTAATCACACAGCTCTCTGATCTCTCAGAGCAAACATCTCACTCTAATTAGTGGAATTAGTGTTAATTAGTGAAAAAGAAATGAGTCTCAAAACTGACTCCTGCAGATTTTGAAAGTAGCAACATGTCCATACAAATTATATGAAAGTCGAATTGTTACTATCAATATTTTTACCGTATCTCCAACATTCGTGTCATTTCGATTCCACACGACGTTGCCAGGTAGGTCTGTGCAGGGTCTGCAGAACATCTGCTGTTATTTTAAGAGTGGAAGACAAAGGTTTGTTAGCTTGTTGTGGTCTTTAATTAATTCCCCTCATCACTGCAGCTCAAAATTTCTCCTAAAGTGAAACAAGACATTCAAGGGTACAAGATCCAGTGGTACAAACCCTTTAAGACCATCCGTCCTTCTCTTCATGGGTAGAAAAGGGCAGAGTTGTGACTGCAAATGAGTCATTAAGAAATGGACTTTAAGTAAATTAGTCACAGTTTCTCCAGCTGACATCTTTGTCAACACCAGAACTTTACTCTAGTTTGTGGTTAGAGCTCCTGTGGGTTTGTCGGTAGGTGGGGCAGCTGTGGATCATTTGGTAAAGCAGCCGCATATGTAGGGTCTTTGGACTGCAGTGGTTCGGCCCCTTTTTATAGAGAACAGCAAGTTAATGGTGCCATGATTGCACCGTGAACAGTGGTGATCATAGACAAAAATGTATGTGTCATAAACCGCTATGTTTAAGATATGGAAAATAAAATAAAATACACAACATAGCACAATAACTTACAGTAATACAGCAATTTGTAGTTGTCCACTTGTTTTTGTATCTAAATTTGATTTGATTCAAGTGGACACAGATTCCATCAGTTTACCACAGAAAAAGGATCGTCTGAGTTAGCTCAGCTAGCAGGCTGCAAATAATCAGGTGGACACATTAGGCTCCTCTGGGCTCATGTTAACTGTCAAAGTTCTTTTTTTTGTCCTTTCTTTTATTTCCTCACGGGATAAAACGAAACAACGTGACACAGTGAATGTTCTGTTACTGAAATGTCTCTTCCCCACAATTACAGCTACACTAGCAGCATTTAGCAAACGCTGTTAGTTTATCATATGAAGTCTTTATTATCTGCTCCACTCACCACTATCTACCGAGAACTACTTCCTGTTCTTCTTGTTTCTCTCTCAGAATGATAAATCCTCTTCATTTTCATCTGCTGATTTTTCGTTGTTTCATTAGACCTAGATCAGTCGGGGTCCTCTTAGGGAGGTCTGCGACCGGTAGTGTCACTGCCCCCTACTGGCCTGGGCCCCCAGCAGTTGCTTGGGTAGTTTTAAAAGGAGTCCAGAGACCTGGACAGGTGAGTCAACATCGCAAAGAGGCAGGTGAGCTCGAAGTGAAACCAAATAATTTCAACCTGTGATTTCAGCGCCCATATCAGGACCATTAGAGAATTTATTCATGCTGTGTTTCAGATAAGCACGCGCGCGCGTGTGTGTGTGTGTGTGTGTGTGTGTGTGTGTGTGTGTGTGTGTCCCGTGGGAAACATATCCCTCCCCCCAAAAATCAATTACTGTATTCCAGCTTTTTAAAATGTGCCACTTAATAAGAAATGAGACATAATTAAATTTGTGGCCGAGCGACCTTGAGTTAAAACATAAAAATGTGATGGATGGAAGGCAGACACACACACACACACACACACACACACACACACACACACACACACACACACACACACACACAGAGGACTGCTGCTGGTCACTTATACTGTCACTGTTTTAATATTTCTAATCAGACAACTGTGACGAGGTCAAAAGTCTGAAGAAAGAACGATTGCAGATCAAATTTTCTTTGATACATCTGTGCAATTTCTTTAGCATCTCTGAAAAAAATCTGTTTTTTTTTACGGTAAAACATCGTTAAAATCTGTTAAATAATATTCAAAATGTAAAAATAACAAAGTTTATCCAACAAAACATCAAAGTCAACAGCCTTTTACTCCTGGTGACTGTATTTAACCTTCACAAGTCACAAGTTTTACATCATTAAAGATTTCCCTGCTGAAATAAACTGTATAAAAATCAAACTACACTACTATAGAACAAGCACTTTCACTTTTAAACTCAAAGTGTAAATTTTGTAGATGAGATATTTTGTTTTCAGTTTTTTGTTTGTACATTGTTTTCTTACTGTTTGTTGAGCTCTCAGGGCCACCGTACACAGTGAAAACCATTATTTAGTCTCTGTGTGAAAACTAGTTAAAAACTCAACCCAACAACAAATTCTACTCAGACATTAGTGCAAGATTATGAATGTGGTAAATGTACATATTCCTTAATATATACTCAAGTATCTTTGTCAATGCAGAACTTCCATTTGTGTGAGTGGTGTTCGTACTTTTACTGTGGTGTTAGTACTTTTACTGGTCTGCTGTCGGACCAGATCAGATGTTTTAGTGTGTGAGGCAGCAAACGCAGCACAGACTGTGAGTGACAGAACATAAAACAGGGCTAAAGCTCAAATCCAGTCTTTTCACAATGGACTGACCGTATTTCCTTCTTGTCTTCTCTGAGTTGTGGTCACCTAACAAACCATAGCAAATTACATATTAACTTTCTTTTATACTACACTCGACTTTCGTCTCCGTAATGGCATCGCCCCCGTGCACAGTCAGATGTGCTGCCTGAGACGAGTGGTGTTGTAAGTCATTTCTTCATACATGACACGACCGACCTCCTCTCAGAGTATTTTATGATTGTAATCAGAGGCATCAATCATGGCGAGGCGCTGAAGCCTGAGGTAATCCTCTCTGCTCACTGCTCAAGTTTGGAGTTAAATGGCCCTAAAGACTAATGAAAGAGCACAGTGAGCTTTACTCCCATGCTCTGACAAATTAATCTCCTCTGTCACTGCTCAGTCAGTGTTGAGCAGATAATGCCATTATTCAGCTCAAAATTAAATCACACTTTCAACCTACAACCCATTTTCATGAAAAGTTAACAGGCTGGAAGCAATAAGTTCTGCAAATTTATACAGTGTGGAAATATGTTGGAATATGCCTTTGATAATCCTATAATCAGTGGAGAGACACAGTTTAAAAATCAGTTATGAGAAAAACATTCAAAGTTTTCTCTCAGAGTTGATGTGGATTTTGGAAAAAGAGGGTTAGTATCACAGTACAACAGTGCAACAAGTACCAGTTTGTGTACTGTGCTTGCAGCACAGAGTCAAGTTAGTCGTGATCAAACTTTTCAACCAATCACTTTTTTAACACTGTGTAAACACCGGATGAACCTGTGGCCGCGGTGACGTGCGTGTTTTTCAGTGAAGACACGAAACAGCACGACTGTGTTTTATCAGCCTTGAAATATTGTGTTGGTGGATATTTGTGACTTTGGTGAAAAACAGGAAAATGCAAACAGAGCCGCTAGTTGTACCTGCAGTAGCATTAGTGCCAGCAGGGGGCCGACGGGGTCAGAGCTGGCCTGTGTGGACCAGAGCTAATTGTCTAAAAGTCATTCGTATGCTGCTCATTTGTGTGTTTTCCCCCTTTTTTGCCGTTTTCTCCCCCTGTGCTGTCACTCTGCTGTGACACAAACACACAAAAAGGGCTTAGACTGAAATCAGGATACTCTGCTGCTGCATGTATACATGGATTTCCAGTAACCAGATTTAAGATAAGTGCATGTAAACACAGTCAGACGTCACAGTGAGATACTAGATAACTTAACCCCTGATGTGATGTACATTCTGTCACTGTCCAAGTCTGTGGGGATAAAGCAGACTAAGAATTTTGTGTCTACAATCCCAAAGTAAACTAGCAGCTCATTTCATACATCAAAGATTTGTGAAGTTTATTTCAACAATCTTTACACCATTCGTGTGAATAAGTTACACAAACAAACTCATTCAGCATTTTGATATGTATTTTTATAGTGCAGTATTAGTACTTTAATGGAAGTAAAGGATCTGAGTACCTTCTCCACCACTGACGGCCACTACAAGCTGTCATAACTGACATTATAAAGCAACAAGCAGATGCTGGGACAGTCAGGTGTTGAGGTGTGTGTGTGTGTGTGTGTGTGTGTGTTGATGGATAGGTGGACGACTCTAAACGATCTGTTCACTAACATGAGGCGACACAATAATCTGCCCGTTTGCCAGTTTAACTGGAACGTCAATACTGTTATCGACTGAAATGTCAGCCACAGCAAAGCCTTCATTAACCTGCCATCTGTCTCACATACACACACACAGCTCAGAGTGTGTGTGTGTGCTGCAGACAACTGTGTTTAGGAATCTGATCTGTTCCCAAACAGTGTTGGTTTAATGCAGTTTCACGGACATGAAATGATGAGTTTGCTGCTGCTGAAACCTGTGGAAGGAGGAAATCCTTTGCTGAATAATTGTTTGAGGGTCTGCACCACTCTGCATCCAACAGATCTGAACCCAAAAAAATAAACTGAAAATGCATAACTTGAGTTGATGTGCTTATTTTTTTCCCCCTGGGGTTAAACAGGGAAGATCCCAGAAGCAGCCTGCTTCCCCACAGCAGGATAATGTCACATCGCTGCTCTCTGGTCCCACAGTCCCCGAACACATCGGAGCAGTAATGTTGGCAGATTGTCCCAGTAACACTTTGGGACCATTTGAATGCCCTGCCCTCCTGAACACCCCCCCTCTCCCCCCCTCTCTCTCCTGGCTCTGCACACACCTTGTTAAATCCCACTTTGTTTGTGTCCCTCGTCCTCTGACAGTTAAAGAAGTGACAAATGGCCATTATTATGGAAAGAAGGTTACTTTTATACACGGCTCGTGGAGCTGAGTTGGGGGGGGGCACTGCCGGCTGCTCCATCACTGTCAGGGAAACTAATGATAAGATATCATAAGACACAGGACGGCCATGTTAAGATGAAGTGGCCTCCCGCTGAGTTTTCATCAGCCGTCTGTCTGTGCTCAGCATTCATCTTGATTCTGCAGCCACTTGCACTTATTTTGCTTTACACCTGCAAAAATACACCAAACACTCACAGCTTCTGTAGATTTATAAATGAAAGAATCAGCTCACACACTTTTTAAATGAATAATGATGATAAAAGTGTGTGTTTTTTTTTTATTTCTGCTCCTCTTCACTGCTGTGCAAATGGAGAAGCTGCTGTTTGCTCAGCCTGACAGGCAGTGTCCAAACACTGCAGACACAGATAACACACAACTAAATCAGATGCATTCAAAACAAATGGAATCAGAGACAAACTGCACAGGTTGTCTGTCTTTCTTTGACCTGATTCATCTCCTGGTGCATCAGTGACCAGCACAGGATGCTGTGTTGGTGGGGGCATGTTGTAAGACACCAGTAAGACTATTAACGGGGCAACTGTGGCGCAGGAAGGTAGAGCAGTTGTCCACCAATCTCACAGTTGTTGGTTCAATCCTGGCTCCTCCGGTCACATGTCAAAGTGTCCTTAAGCAAGACATTGAACCCCAATTTAGTTGCTCCAGGAGTGTCAGCCAGCTGCATGGCAGCTCCCCCATCGGTGTATGAATGTGTGTGTGTGTGTGAGTGTGAATGGGTGAATAAGAACCAGTGTAAAGCGCTTTGAGTGCCAATAGGTAGAAAAGCTCTATATAAGTGCAGAACATTTACATCTGTTTTAAATTGACCATTTAACCGCTTTTATTTTGGGGCCCAAACAAAACCAAACCGCTATATCTGCAGTGTCTTCATGAAACATTTTGTGACTGTTTAGGATTAAAATTAGTTTCACACCAGCTGCTATTTTGTCGTCCGGTGCCATGCAAACAACGTATATTGGTGTTTAGGTTGGACGAGTCGTCCAGAAGACTGGTAAATAGAGAGCCAAAGCCAACTAAGGACAATCAGCCTCGGACATTGTCTGGAGTTGCATTTCACACATGTAACACACAGCAGGAGATGGTCAGTGCTCACAGGAGTCAAAACATGATAGAAAACTTAGGCTGTGGGAAACAGTGTTTCGTTTACAGCACATCGGAGCCGTGCATCTTATAAAAAGGGGCGTCGTTAACGAGCCCTTTTGCTCACTTTTAATCCCCCTGAAAATTAGGGACAGAGCAGCGTCAATCCTCACGCACACAATAGTTCGGAAAATGTCGGCAGCGTCTCACTCAGTCATTTGCTTTCACACATGCAGACAAAGTCAGGAGAATTTCAGTATTCTAGTGCATGTGTGAAAGGTTCTTCAGTCACGTCCGAGCCATCCTCAGTTTTATTTTCATCAGCATTTTAAAGCAGCTTCAAACATTTCTTCACTCATTCTCTATGAAAAACAAGGACTGTTCTTCAAGACTCTGTTGAAACTCTATGATTCAACATTAACGGTTCAATTTTTATTACTGAAAAACTACAACTCCCATGAAGTGGAACCAGATCCTTACATGATTGTAACATGGTTTTGTTCACATCCATTGAACTCACCATTGGATGGGAAAGTGTAAAAGTGCCATAAAACTGGTTCACAAAGACCAAATGTTGAAGTCAACTTTTTAGAAACTTTTCATCTGAGTTAAACTGAAGCTAAAGTTGTGCTGCGTTCAGGGTCTGTAAAAAAACAAAACACAGCCATCTTTGCTCCTGTGATGGACGGATTAGAGGATTGTTTTTCTCCTGCTTTTTCTTCTGAATTAATTGAAAGTGTGCGCTGGTTAAACACAGTGTCTGAGTTTCCAGCAGACGATTCCCAAATCTGAATCTGTGGTTTGGTGATGTGTTTAAAGAGGATTTTGATTTAATTACCACACACATACAGGAGTGGGACAGAGTTGTGCCGCTTTTAAATCAAAGTTAATATTAAAAAAGAATTACGCACTAATCTTTTGATAATTTAATCTTTATTTATTAGGGGGCTTTTATTTGTTTAATCACCACTGAGGGAAATGAAGTTCTGCTGCAAATATGAACATGCACAGACAAAGATAAAATGAAAGCTTATGTTCTTTGAGAGTGAAACACATGAACCAATAAGTGTTAACAGAAAGTATACAAGTAGGCAAAGACCGAGCGGAATTTACTCTTCGTTCATTCAAACACGAACTGCTTTGTATGGAGTCCCAGAAGTGACTAAAGTCACCAACTTTATGGAAAATAAAAAGTATGAATAAATATATAAAAAACATTTGCAGGACTTTTTCTTTTACACCACTGTGTAATAAATGATATTACGCAAAATCATTGCACCTCACTGTACATTGATTCTTATATTAACTGCTTTGTCTTCTTTCTTTTGTTTTTCTTCTTTTTAGCAAAAAAATAAATTCTGTTCTCTCAAGATTTGTGGGCTTGTCAGCTTCGCAACGTCCAGTCTTCTGGTGTTTGCTCCTCTCAGACCATCAGAGACAAAAAATGTAAGATAGTTGGCGGAAACAATGTTTTGAAGTGTGAAGTGTCCAGTATCTTTAAAAGTGTGTCCCCACATTTATTTGGACAGCAGCGTCTGCCAATGTCTTTCATCAGCTTAACTTTTGTAAAAGTTCTTTATATTTTCCCAAAAGTTTGACCTTTTAAAATGACCCACGTTTTTCTACGATCATTGACCCATAGAACATTTTCACCAGTGACCTCCTCCACTCGTGGCTGTCAGCTCCGCTCACGCATTGAGGATAAAATAAAGTAATCATAGACTTTCCAAACAATATTGGGCTGAAGGAATTTAATTGTTCCACTAAAAAGTGTCCAGCTGTGTTGTTTGTGATGCTCAGAACCACCACTGCACCAAAATTCACTTCAC
Source organism: Channa argus (assembly GCF_033026475.1). Taxonomy (NCBI): domain Eukaryota; kingdom Metazoa; phylum Chordata; class Actinopteri; order Anabantiformes; family Channidae; genus Channa; species Channa argus. The sequence continues at coordinate 30,860,260 of NC_090198.1, forward strand.
TGCCCAGAGCCGATCCTGGAGGCCTGTTTCGAACCTGGACCATGGCGTATGGATGAGAGGTCAAATAACCCCAGAACAGAGAAACAGCAACTATTTGGGGGATTAAAACTGATCAGAGATCAATAAAAACATCTGCACTCTGGGACCTCTGCTGCCCACGTTTGAGGACTGTCGGCACATGCACTGAAATCTGTCTGACACGTTTGGCGTTTTGGAAATGTTGAGATGTGCAGCAGAATCTAAAGTTCTGCTTGTTGGGGGAAAAAAAGAGACAGACAGTGGAGTTTGAGAGGATAACAAACAGAGGATCACATTTAAAACAGAGAAATAACCTCCTCGGATTCTCCTGTGTTGTGCTGGTGATAAATGCAGGTTTTTCTCACAAACCTAATGACTCTGCTGTGTAAAGACCATCATTTCCTTTTGTCCTGCGCTCTCTTTTGTCTTTATTATTGCATAACAGAGGAGTAAATACAACAGATTCATCCTGTCTAATTACTTCCGTGTCGGCCGTCCCTCCCTCGGCACACGTTCTGGTTTGATTAATGCGACGCCTCGCAGTGAGTCCGAGCTGGAACAGGGGGGAGGACGGAGAGATGTGACAAAACAACAACAGCAGGAAAACAAAAAGGCTGTGGAGAGATCACAGGAGGATTGAACGAGGAGCACACTGTGTATCAGAAACATTAAGAATGTAATGTGCTATTACTCTAGGAGCTGCCAGCCCCCTTCCTCTGGGCTCTGCTGATAATAGAGCGGGGCTTTAGGACTCGTCTGACAGCGAACGCACCACCACCAATAAGAGCCCTCAACACAACGCCACCTTAATACCACGCGTGCCCACAGCTCCTTGGACAAAAATTGACATCGTCTGGAGAGCGAAGCAATCAGCCGACCTGGTATTACTGAGCATTTATGTCTGAGCCGAGCCCCGCACAGCAAATCTTGACCTTAAAGAAGCCTGCTATTCCATTTTTCTTCCAGACAACTCCCCGTGAGAGCGGCAGTGGGTGGGGATTTCCTGCAGGTGATCTGTGGGTTTAATTCACTGATTCACCATTTTGTTTCCTCCTAATGCCTCTAATTCACAGAAAGAAACAGGAGGACAGATTCGGACATGTTGATATACAACCCGACACGGCCGTAAGGCGTCTGTTTTTCAGAGTAAATACTCTTGAGATCCGCACAGTTAAATGCAAAGGTGAGAATACCGCGACACAAACCAGTAACTCTCACGGGCAATGCAGGGCCGACTCAGACAGACAAGGGATCAGGCCAACTCCTCATTTTTACCACGTTAAATGTTTACAATGCTCATCTTACTTTAGCATGTTAGCATGCTAATGTTTGCTAATGACCAAACTGAAACCGGACAAATGTCAGGAGTCTGCGTGGAGGTTTTTCAAATTTCAAATGTTACCGTCTGAGGCTTCAGCCACTAGATTTACATTCAAACTCAGTTTTCCCATTTTGATATTCCACAGAAACACACACGGGAAATTTCCTACTCAAACGATCACCATGAATGTAGATAATACGTAGTTGATTTGATCCTTGCAGACATTTTCTTCATGGAACAAACAGAAGAGCAGCCTCAGAGTCGTTGAAGGCAAATCACCAACCACCACAACCAGAGCTGCTAGACGTTAGTCAGTGATGAGGAGTGAATAAAGCCGAGCAGCCTGTAACCCAGCATCAGGCGTCTCACTGAGACCTGCAGATATCACGTTTGCAGTTGTTGCCTCCAAATGTTGTGCAACTAAATATTCGATTGAAGGTAGCATCCTTTAATCCAGGTCATTTTCTTTAAGGGATTATTTTAAATATGTTAAATGGAAAGCAAAGTCAGATTTATTTCTTAAAGCGTTTTTTTGGGGGCAGCACTGTGGTGGAGTGATTAGTGCTGCTGTCTCACAGCTAGAAAGTGCCTGGTTTGAATCCCCCTGTAAGCTGCGGCCTTTGTGTGTAGAGTTTCCTCCCACAGTCCAAACGAGTGCGTCAGAGTAATTGGGGACTGGTGTAAATGTTTGTCTGTCTGTGTGTGTCTCTCTGTGTTTGCCCTGAGACAGACTGGAGACCTCTCCAGGGTGGACCCCACCTCTCACCCAACGACAGATGGGAAAGGCTCCAGCCCCCCACGAGCCTGAAGAAATAATGGATGTAAATGTTTTTTCTGGTATTACTTTTGTAAGTTTCAAGTTATTCAGAGAAGATTTTAGGTTATTTTTTCAAAATATTTTCATAATTTCATTTGACTATGCAGTAAAGAACTTTGCCTGTCGTTTTTTTTGTTTTGTCTTCTCCTGTCTCTTGATCGTTCCTTCACTTAACTGTGCTTCCATTTCATCCTTTGCTCATTTGTTCCCTTTTCTTCCCCTTTTCTCTCTGCTTCCTTCTCTTTTTCTTTCCTTGTTTCTCAACTTTACTTCCTTCCTTCCTTCTTACACCTACTCTCCTCCTTCTTGACCTTCTGACCCTTTTCCTCGGATGTGTGAGCAGAAGTGGAACTGAAACCATAAATAACATCACTTTGTGTTTTTTCTTTTTGTGGTGTGACGCTGCGTCCTGGGATCTTCCCGTCAGTAAACACCTCCGTGTTTGACTCAAACGGTGAGTTAACGTCCTCTCTGGCCTCATTTCAGCCATTAGAGCTATGGACTCAGCTTTCACTCATTTCCTCCTCCATCCTCCTCCCGGGAACCCACAAGCAGTCTAAGTGATTTCTCTCCGAGCATCCCCATAAGTGCAGCAAATGCCCCCCTTTAAAGCCCGTGAATTGTAAAACATGATCCTCTGTGATGTTTCTTTTTATTCTCCAACGCGTCTTTTTAAAAAGCTCAGCGATCACCGCTCGACATCCGAGGAGATGAGCTAATTAAATTGGTACTTTTTACAAGTCTTACTCAATAAATCTGAATAAATTAACAAGGCATTACTAAGGCTGCTACATTAAATTTGCATAGTGCATTTAATGAATATGCAACCGCGAGTGGAAAGGTCTGCCACTGTGAACCCCGGTGAATTAGCATAACTACTTCCAGCATGTTTCTTAAATAATGCTCTCATTTGCACATCACTGAGTTGGCTAATTCTGGCTTCGGCAAGGGCGGCCCTGTAATTAAAGAATTCCACTTTAATTTTTAATGAAGTTTATGTTACATCAATCCTGACAGTAATGAGAGGGACGAGGAAACAAAAAGGCTGCTAATAATTAAATTCACAAACCAGTTCGAGGGATAATAACTCCTGAGGAGGAATTACAGGACTAATTATTAATTAAATATTCATCGTATCGTACAGCAGAGAGAGGTGAGGACGGCGGCGTCTCGCCATAAGTCGCCTCCACACTGGTAGAGTCCAGATGCCAAACGGCTTTTATCCGTGAAGGACTTGAGAGGCTCATAATGGAGCTGCAGACTGTCATTAATTATAAGGATCCCTGCAACAAAAACAGGCTGTAATTGGTCGTCAACCAGCCTCAGATCGTTTCACGCCGTAAAGACGGGAAATCTCCTTATTTCAGTCTGAAACGTCCTCTCTCCTGAGTGTCATTTTCAAACCTCTTCTGTCTCCTTGTTGTCAACTCAGTGAATCCAGACTCAATGCAGACTGGTGAACTGGGTCTGCCCACGTCCACGAGTGGACTCTTTGTGCATTTGCACAGACTGTTTGAATTAATTCACACACAGGTGGATTTGTCCTCAGTGATGAACGTGTGTTATGTTTTGAAGAAGCAGCCTGAAATGTTCAGGAGGCAGCACTAGGACTCTGTACTGGCACCAAGAGGAGGGACCACATGTCCTCTCTGTACTGGCCTCTTCTCACTGGCTGGAGCTGAGCACTGGTTCGAAGAGATTTTTTTTTTTTTTTGTTGTGTCAAACATGAGATCAGAAGCCACCACAAGTTTGCATCTTATGAAAGAGAAGAGAAGAAATTTACCCCAAAGTGTCAATCGAGCTTTTTTTTTCTCTCTCTTCAATTTAAACGTTTCATATCCACCTCAGTTTTTGTGCAACATCCATATTTTCCATCATTTCTTTCATTTTAAAAGCTGCACTAGATCACTTTTTGAACATGTTTAGTAGAAAAAAATCCCATCTTAATGTGGACAAGAGCAGATGTTCACTATTTGGACCAACAGGAGAAAGTCAAACCCTGCACAGGTGTAAGAGACACCTGTCAGTATTTGATGCCCCGATAGCTGAATGGTGCCACATCAATCAATCCATCAGTCAATCAATGCCTCTATTGTCCTTGCACGATGTACAACAAAATTCTGTTTGCCTGGTGGACGACATAAAGACAAGAGACACAATAAAGAAGCAAGTAACAGTAAAGAAGCAAACGGCATTAAAAAGAGCATATGAAAAAACATGGTGATCTATAATAACCAAAACTGCAATGTCATGCGTTTGATTCCAGCTAAAGACCTTTGCTGCATGTTGTACTTTGTCTACTCTTCATGTGTAAATAATCAAAAATGAAAATATTTGATTCCCTGGCTCGACTGATTTCAACTTTCGGTGGGAAGCTACTTTGATTGCTGAAAGTTTTGTGTTTAAACAAAATTTGTATCTTTCTGAAATTGCACTGGTTTTCTTCTCCTAAATTGAGTCATCGTCCAGGTTCAGCAGCAGATAAATCATAAACAACAAATCATTTTCATTATTCTAAATGTACAGTTTTAGTCCAGGTATCTTCGCAACCACAAACTTTTACTGTGAGCAAACACAGGTTCACACACAAACACCTGTTGATCTCTTCATTCTTAAAATTTAGCTCATGCAGAATTTGAATACGTGCACTTTACCATGAATCAAAATGTACATAAAACCTACAGTTATCTTCTAACGGCACACTGCACGACATTGTCATTTCTCAGCTGCCTTTACTGTGTAAATATGTTGGGAGCCACTAGAAACAGATTCCTGCAAATAAACTGCACCCAATAAAATTGATTTTCACAACTTTTTTTTATTTGCAGTCAGAAATAATCTCATAACTTCTCCTCCGTAAAGAACTGTGGTCAACATGAGCCTGATGAAACTGAGTGTGTTTCAGAATAAAGAGTTTGATGCACAGCATCAGACACTCTCTGGTCTAATCAGAGCAGGCGCTTTGTGTCATTTTTAAAAGTTAATTTCCGAGGTAATGAGTGCTGAGCTCCTGCTAATTCACCACAGCTCTGAACCCCACAGTCTGCACATGGAGGGGGGGCGGGGGGGCCCTGTCTTTTCTCATTATAGACTCCTGAAACATTCTCATTGCTGTTGTATTTAATTGAGCTGCAGAAATGCAATATCAGGAGGACTCGGGGATAAATAAGGAGCCTTCCCATTGGTCCCACTGAGAAGCTATTGATGTTTCATAAATCCTGGTCAGGAGAGATTTAATTGAGTTGTACCACGCTGAATTACCTTGCGCCTAAATGGCATCCAGGTCCCTGCAAATGGAATAATTAGGCCCCGGCCAAACTGTTCTGGAGTGTTATCCCGAGTGACGAGAGGCTGCAAATATTCACGGATGATCACTCGAGTGGCTGCATGTGTGAAAAAAGATGGGATAACGAGGCCAAGCAGGCAGCCTTTCATGAGCTCAGGGTCAGGATGCTGGAAGTGAGCACTTTCAATGTTCTCTTTCCAAATGTAACCTGGTGTTGTTTCTTTGTTTTACTCGAAGGCGACAAAGTCTGCAGCCAATACAAACTGGTGTCCACACCAGTCGTCCAGCTCCCTCTGGACGAGGAATGGAGTCCGTTAACAGCAATGAAAGAGCATGAGAAATCAGATAAAAGGGCATAAATCTCTATCCCACTGCCTGCTGGGAGGGTTTCTAACACACCTGCAGTCACATGATCGACACCACTGCTGATCACCGTTTCATCTTTTCCCACAGGTGGTCTCTGACAAAAGCTTCTCCAAAAATGTCCCAGTCTCTCCACTGAGTCTGGTCCACATTTGTCCCATATTGGCCTCGGAAATTCAGAAATATCATGTTCAGTTCAGTTTATTACTTTATTAGATTCAGTTTAAAACAACTGCATCTGTGAAGTTGCTAAAACTGTCAGATACATGAGTACAAGTGCCTCAAAATGTACTCAAGCATATACATTAACATTTAGCTTTGTGATTTTAAATCTGAATCTTCTCTGGAGCGAGTAGCAAGAAGCATGAATGACACATCTACGGAGTACCTGAGTATTTGGCAGAAATACAGTAGTAGTACTTCGGAGGGCTCTTGAATAAAGTATTTCAGCAGGTGTGCTCTGTGTTCTGGCTGTGATGGGGGTGTGCTGGCAGCCTGCTGCAGCTATAATCTGTCAGAGTGGCTCTTAACGAGCGCTGACGCCTCATTCGCTCCTCTTCAGACTCTAATCACTTCACTAATTAGCCGCTCTCCTGAAGGCCACCGCTCGTTTACTAATCAGCCTCCAATTTGCTTAATCAGCGGTTTAATTGAAGTAATCGCCTCCTGAGCAGAGAGCCACTCGACTGTGAGCGGGAACTGAACCGGCAACCGGTGTTGGTGCCTTGCTGCTTCCCTGAACAGAACCATTGACAGCCTGAACCCACAGAATCCTGGTGATTTCTCTGTTCTCACAGTGTAAACACAACAGGTTTATGCTGGTCAGTTAATTAGGTACACAACCTGTAAACAACACACAACGCCAGTAAATCGTCTTTCTTGATGGTAATAATGTTCAATTTGTCTGATCATCATTTAATGTCATGAGTGTTTCATGAGACGAGTTTCTCCTTTTCAGCCTCATAGATGTAAAATGTAGTTTACAAAAACAAAATCACAAACACGAGCAAATCCTGGTTTTAATATTGTAAAATTATCTTTTATTGACTAGAACTCAACTGGAAAATGTTTGAACATGTGTTCACACCTGGACCCCAAACACAAACTGGTTAACTTCAGGGTTTATGGAACCACAAAACTTAAAAACTGGTTGAAATCTGGCAGCAGCAGGAAAATCCCACACAGGTTCATGTTGATTCAATTTTCTTGACAGAAAATGTGTTTCAGTAAGAACCAGTAGTGTTGTGTTTTCACTGTGCATTAAAATACTGTCCTCTGTTGTTACCAAGCCGTGACTGTATGAGCTCTATTACTAATGAATATCCAAAGACCAGGACCTGGTCTCCAGACCCAGAGTCTCCTGTTAAGTTTAGGTGGCAGAATCCCTTCGATTCATGGGGGGCAAAGAAGTTTTTCTGCATGAATCCAGACCACATCTTTCTCTGACTGTCACCAAGTTCTGACAGTCTCAACAAAACCATAATAACCATGGCTTGGTGGCTCAGTGGGTAGAGCAACAGGATGGGATGGAGAAGTCAGCAGGATCAAATCCAGCCTATACACCAGATGAGACACTCAGCGCTAGCTCCTCGTGGCTGCCTACTGCCCCCCCAGGGAGGGGGGTTAAATGCAGAGACAGAATTTCATTGTAATATGTTTGTATAATGTGTGTATGTGTTCAATGACAATAAAGGCTGTTGTTCTGTTCAAGTGTGAGATTTGAGCAGAAACGTGCTATGGGAACATTTTATTTATCTGTCAAATATCAACTTTTTGAAAAAATGACTTGATTTTAGTTTTCGGTTTAGAATCAGGTCTCCACATTTAGTTAGAGGTGGTTAGTACATTTCCTGCTGTGTATGTGCGTGTGTGTGTGTGTGTGTGTGTGTGTGTGTGTTGGCCTTGTTTCTCTGAGTGCAGCTCAAGTGTTGCTGGGTGATGAGGAGCGTGCTGAAGTAGCACCACTGCTGCCACTCTGCATTTTAAACACACAGTCATTAATTCGTAGCGACAGATTATCACAGCTGCAGCTCAATCAGCTGCTGAACTGCGCTGCAAAGATCCTCAGCAGTTCGACCGGGAGTCGAGTCACTCGTTGAGATGTTTTCTTTCATTTAGGACAAGAAGATTTCTACTGTGGGTGCCAGAGAAAGGCGGCACCCGAAAATCACTCCCTGTTTACTACATGGTATATTTGCTGAGCGTGTACTAATACTGCAGCTACATATTCCACAGCGGAACAAAAACAGCATGTGACCTATTTCCATTTCCACAATGCAGAATTTAGAGTTGAGCAGTTGTGCAGTGTCTAGTGATGATGCAGAGTAACAAATAAATGAAAATTAATCAAACACTGAACTATGGACTTACACGACCAAACAACAACACATGAAAACTTAGAAAAGTCAAAAGAACAAGTTTCCCCAAAACATTCAGTGTTAAGAAAGAATTATCCATCAAATTCAACATTCACCAAATGCTGTTGCTACAGGTCCTTATTTACATTTTTCACAACATCCCAACTTTTCTGGTTGGTACAAACAGGTTTGTATATGAAAAGATCTGTCTGCAGGAGATTCCACAGAAGTCTGGTTCTACCTGAAATACATAAAGCACAAGACAGGATGTATGTCTTCTGTCGTCTGAGCAGCTGGTGTGAAGAAACTACCACACACACGAAACAAGCACATAGATCCCAACCAAAGCAAAGACACAAGACGCAAAAAGGAAAAAGATGAGAGCGACATGCTGAGCAAAGCAAAACAGTCCCACAGACAAGAAACCAGCAGAAAATACAGATTCAAAACAACCTTGAAAGGGAAGCAAAAGCACCAGTGCAGGTACAATAATGTACTTTGTTTTCTGTACTTCCAGTAATGTGCTGTTATCTGCAGTTTATCCAGTGTAGTAGTCGTCATTTCCTTCCTTTTCTCTCTGCGGCTGTGCAGAGATTCATGATCACTGACAAGGATCCCACCACAGTGTGTGTGTGTGTGTGTGTGTGTGTGTGTGTGTGTGTGTGTGTGTGTGTGTGTGTGTGTGTAAACCAACTCACCATTGAACCAATTTATCTCCTTGTGAAAACAGTTGTTTGCAGCAGCTCAACACTGACAACAGAAGAAAGAAGCTCAAAGCTTTAATGAAGTGAGGTGCTCAGTTGTGGGCGGTCTCACCAGGGGGCAGAAGACACTGGACCTGATGCTCTGCAGCAGTCTGACCACGACCTGATCCACCTCCTAGCCCCTAGTTCAAAGGCAGCCTCTTAGCAGGGCTGGTTCTGTTCTGGGGGAGGAGCTGGACCCTCTGCATGTTGTGGCTGAGAGGAGAATGTTGTCCAAACTCCTCTCAATCCTGGAATGTCCCACCCACCCACTCAACTGATCACAGCAAGTGCTCCACAGAACAACCCAGGAGATCTTTTCTGCCAGTGGCCATTAAGTGGTTCAACCATCAACAAATGGACGATTAGTATTGTTTTTATTTCATTTATTATTTTATTTCTCTAGCTGGGTTTTTTCTTACTTACTGATCAGTAGTTTGTATTTGTTATCTTGGTTTGGTCGATGTTATTTTCCTTTCTTTCAACTTTCACTTTCAACTTTCAACTTTGTAACAAGGCAACACAAATTTCCCTATGGGAAAAAAAAAGTTGTTGAATTTTGATACGATTTGGTGCAGGACACAAAAACACCACAGAATGATGTGTGAAAGGTCAATTTGGCAATTTAATTATTAAAAAAGAAAAAACTGCAAAAGGAATTAAAACCAAAATCCACATCACTGATTAAAGGTTCATCTGCAGCTTTAATACTAAATAAACTCAAACAGGTTTTAATAAGTGAATGGCCTGTGTTGACATAAAATATATAAAAGCAACACACAAATTCATAAGCTTCATAAAGTAACGGATGATGAAAACACAATTTTTAAATCAAATGTCTGTACAGGAGAAATCATTATCATCATCATCTGAAGTTTTTTTTAATTTGTACAAATCTGGAAGAAGTTCTAAAATTTTTAAAATACATAAATCATATAGAGAAAATATTTAATGACAGTTTAATATAAATTGTTAAAGTGTTTTTTTAAAACACATATTTACATTAGTAGAAAACCAAACTCACTTTAAATAACAACCTGTATAATTTTATACATATATTTATATTATATTTATAATGTTCATATTGTAATAATTAAAACTATTAATTGAATTAATAGAAACAGAGGGTTTCTGTCTCTTATTCATGGGATTATCAGCTCAGGGGTCAAAGGTCAGACGTGTCAAAGTGGCTGTTTGGTGCATCCCCCTCTCCCCTCAGCTCCTCCGGGAACATTAAAGCTGCTCCGGTGTAAATCCTCCCTCTGCGCTCTTTCTAATCACATGTGAAACAACACAACATAACATATGCTGCCTTTTATTCAGCTGATCATTAATTATGATCAAGATTTAAAATGATAAAAACCACTGAGATCTGAAGCAGAAAACCCTTAAACGTTTAATCTTTTGTTGACTATTGATCGTTCCGACTGACACGGATAATAAAATGTCAAAATCAGTCATAAAAATTAGGGCTGTAAAAAATATCAACGTGACAAATCGGTGAAATGCTATTTTTATTATTGATCCTGTTAATATGCTGATAATCACCTGATAGTTATAATAGGCTCAGTATTACTGAAGTAGTATGTGGTGAGTACTAATGGTATCGTTTGCATTATTATTATTATTATTTTAATTTTATTACTATTAGCATAATAATAATAATAATAATAATAATAATAATAGTAATAATGTCTGACGGTATTATAGTAATTGTCGTATTTATATAAAAAATAACGAAATAAAAATAAACTCTTAAATTCTGTCGCTTCTGTGAAACAATGCTGATTTGTTTGATTTATTTTTAAAAGCTTTGTAAATTTGAAAAAACTAAATTCGATAATTAATGACTTAAGTCTGAAACTGTGGATTTAAGTCACCGAAAAATATAAAAACTGTAGGATTTACCGGTAACATAATTTAACGGATCATAATTAATTTATAATTAGCTTTAACATGTCAGTAAAACCAAATTTCGGTTGAAAATTTTACAAAAAATAAAATGGTAATAAATTAAAAAATGATTCCAAAAAACAAATGTCCGTTAATCTTCTTTCTGTCCTTCAGTCCTGATGGAAATTAAATCCAGTTACAGGTCTTCGGACCCTCAAGAAAGAGAAGCGGATTTAAAGGAAAATCATTCGAATTTAAAGGAAAATCAAGACAATTTAAAAAGTGTCTTTCAGCGGAAGTTTGTGTGAGAATCAGAACTGAGGACACATTTGTTCTGCAGACATTGACGTCACCAATAACTTGTGCGTATAAAGATAATTACTGTGTTTTCTAAAATGAGTGAGAAATCATTTTACCGCATTTCTTCTTTTACAAAATCTGTATTTCATCTCGGTGCCGTGTGAGCGCAGCAGCTGGAAAAGGAAAAAAGACAAAACAGAAAGAAAACAAATGACATTAAAGCGGCTCAAAGAGCGGCTCTCAGCGGCTCTATTTGTCAATGCAAATTGGTGAGGGGCCCAGCCCCCCCCCCCCCCCCCCCCAGCCCAGACACACACACACACACACACACACACACACACACCTAGACAAACACACACGGACGTACCTCCGCAGCGCTTCTTCGTCAGACACACCACCGACACTCAGGACACTTCCTGGGCTTTTCTCAGCTCTTTTTGTCGCCGCGGGTTCACGTGAAAATGATTCGCGCTGGCACCGTGCGTCCATGTAAATACGTGTAAATGAAGGCACACTGTGCCTCCGTCTCCCCCTGGGCCCCCTCCCTCCCTGCTTGCGCCCTCCTCCTCCTCATGGCTGTGATCATGTGATGGTGAAGAAGTGGCCCATTAATGAAGCTCCTCTCCGGGGGTCTTTTCTGCTCCTGTCACAGCGTCCGACCCGCAGACGGAAGACACGGGAACAGGGACATGGAGGAGGCAGCGGCCGCTTAGCGCAGCTCAGCAGCGGTGCAGGAGGAGGACGGGACCGCGCTGCACCTGCAGCAGACAGGGAGGAGGAGGAAGAGGAGCAAGCAGCAGCTCTCGTTCAACTTTCCTCCAACTTGTCGGCGGAGTTACCGCGCGTGTAAAAGCCGGGACCATGCGCCAAACACCAGGCAAGTTTCTTTTCGTGACTTAAGGTGTTTTAAAGAGTTGGAGCTCTTTGGACTAAGTTAGTGAAAAGTGAGCTGAGTCTTTTCTACTCTCTGCGGACTGAACTGACTTCACCCGGTCCGGTCCGGAAGAATAATGCCTCGCCCGGGAAGGAACACGTACAGCGACCAGAAGCCTCCGTACTCGTACATCTCCCTCACGGCCATGGCCATTCAGAGCAGCACAGAGAAGATGCTGCCCCTCAGTGAGATTTACAAGTTCATCATGGACCGGTTCCCGTACTACCGGGAGAACACGCAGCGGTGGCAGAACTCCCTGCGGCACAACTTGTCCTTCAACGACTGCTTCATCAAGATCCCTCGCAGACCGGACCAGCCCGGTAAGGGCAGTTTCTGGGCTCTGCACCCGAACTGTGGCGACATGTTCGAAAACGGGAGTTTTCTGCGGCGCAGGAAGCGCTTCAAAGTGGGCAGCATGCAGGCCACAGACCCACTGGCCCCCAGCAAGCCGCAGGACGCCGCCCACTACCTGCAGCAGCAGGCCAAGCTGCGGCTCAGCGCGCTGCACGCCGCCGCGCACCTCCCGCAGATGCCGGGCGGATACAACCTGGGCTCCGTGTCTCAGCCGTCCAGCTTCAAACACCCGTTCGCCATTGAGAACATCATCGCCAGAGAGTACAAGATGCCGGGCGGGCTGGCGGCCTTCTCCACTAGCGGGTACCCGCTGCATAACCAGCTGACCCCGGCCTGGCCGCACATGTACGGCTCCGGGATGATGGACACCGCGGCTCCCATCTCCATGGCCCACAGCGACTACTCTGCCTACGGGATGCCGCTCAAGTCCATCTGTCACGGCGCTCAGACGCTGCCCGCCATCCCAGTGCCCATCAAACCCACGCCCGCCTCGGTGCCTGGGCTGCCGGGGCTGCCCACACACATCCCGGCTTTCCTTGCGAACTCGCCCCAGTCTCTTAGCCCCACATCGCCGCAAACGGCGACCGGACAGAGCAGCCCGGCCGCCCCCGGAGAGACTCTGCCTTCCTCGGCCTCCGTGGCACTGCAGTCAGCGGTGACGGTGCACTGACGGGAGTCTGACTTTATTCTCCTTTTCTATCAAAGAAAATCCTTTAGAAGTGGAAAAAACCCACAAACTTCTTCAACTCCAAAGCAGCGTTTCATCCCCAGGACGCAAAGTGCGAAACATGAGTCGATGATTTTAATTTTTTCTGAACCGAACGAATTCTTGCTTTTCCATCGTGTAAAGTAACAGCGGGTTGACCTCTGACCTCCAGAAAACAACGCAAGTAGTTTAGCTGTGAAGATGTCATTAATTCCAGACTCCTATGAGAAACTAGAACGGTTATGTCCATGTTTGGATATTTTCCTCACATTCCTTCACAGCAGCTGAGCGCGTTGAAGGACTCAGCTCGAGTCGTGACAGATTGTCCCCATCTTTTGTGTCTGGAGCCTTTTCTTCTCTAAGTGAAAGAAAAGTCTCAGATTAATGACTTTTTAAGAATCTGTCTCTCCCCGTGGGCCTCTCTGCCGTTTCTCTCTGCTCCACACACAAAAGTGAAACCGTTAAAAAAGTTATTTTCCCACTTTAAGAGGTTTTGCTACAGAAATCTAAATATGAGCAACGGACATCAACAGGAAAATGCCAACAGGCATTTGTCAAACCAAATAATAATCGTCGTTCATTGTGAACAATCACAGAGGTGAGAAGATAAAATAAGACTTACAAATCATATATTTATGGTTCTGCACAGTTTAAAAACCACTGGAGATATTTGACCTCGAATGCAAGGATCTACTGTCTCTGAAGCACTTTTTAAAAAATGAAATCTAGATGTTTTTTATTCAGTAGCTGACAGTGACAGTTAAATTTAAAGGGTTTTGTGTTCAATGACCTGCTTTCTGTGTATTTGTACTGCTGCATGCTCCAGTGTCTGAAAAAAGAGAAATATTTCATTTTGTCAGTTGTTTGTAAGTTTTTTCTTTTTGGGCTGAAAGCATGAACATGAACAATGGGCTTTTTGTTCCCTGCGCTCGGTCTGCTCATTCACTTCCATTAAAAAAACCTTCAAAATACAGAGAGAAGACTGTTATTCACCTGCGCGCGCACACACACACACACACACACACACACCATAGATTGTTCCTGCTTCACCTCAGGGTTCCTTTTTGGAGACTTTAAAAAATGCTTTATTCCCACTTATCTGACCACCGGAGGTTCTGTGTTTTTTTTTTTTTTGCAAAAATCATTCAGTAATTGAAAAAAAGCTTACAACAATTAAAGAGTGTTGGATAAAGTGACCTTGTACAAAATGTACATCTTAAATTGCTAAAGTACAATAATAATAATGCACCAACAAATTAGCAGAAAACTGATAATATTCCTCTCAGATTTCTCATTGTGATGTGCAAAATATTTCAGTCATTTATAAGAAAATTAAAAAGAAACAGAAAATATTTTCATTATGGAAATATGGCCTGATTCATGAATTAGGTGATATTCGCTGATTAAAACTCAAATTCAATATGTTAACATCAGATTCACGTTCCCCGCGGCAAACAGGACGTCGTAAATCGAAATCCTCCCGCTCCCGACAACATCAGTGTGAAACATTTGTGTTGGTTCCACAGTGAAGTGATTGTCGCTGATGCGTCTGCTGCCTCAGTTTTTACATCACGTGTGTCAGATGTTAGAAACATATTTAACTATAGAAACAAAAACCACATATGCATTTTACACGACATGATCAAGAATTTTCAGTGCACCAAAAAAAAAAAACTTGAATGAAAAAGAATAATAAGGTATAAGAGCAGCTACTCCTTTATTAAGTTACTGCCTCTGCTGTAATAAACTATGACCTGATTTGACAGGAAGGTAAAATAATACTGTTATGCTGATGGATTAATTGATAGACTCAGGCAATGACTGATCAGTTATTTCAATTGAATTTTAAAGCCTTTTTATTCAATTCAACTATATATAGCAGCGATTCACAACTAAATCATCTTGAGTGGACACTGTGGAATAAATCATCTGCAAGTTCTCGGACTGGAAATGATAAATTAGGAAACTTGAGACGCTGATTTCAAGGCTCAAGTCTAATTAAAGCTTAAAGCAGTGACTGAAATCTGCTGTACGTGCGGCTTTTAACTTGTGCTACAAAGAAACCAAAAAGAAAAACAGAACCACAATAAAAGTCCTCGTTTGTTCAAATTCCATCCCTGCAGGATCACACAGCCTTCACATGCCTGTCCTCACTGTCCAACATGGATCTTTCAGCTACATGGGAGCTAGCCTGGATCAGCACCCAGACAAAGCTGGTAGCTGCCCGGGGGCCAGAGGCCCCAGGTTATTCACACATAACCGAAGTCTACATCAGCTGCACACTGAAGTAATTATCAGCCCACAGGTGCAGCTGGTGCTTCTGGTTTTAAAATCTATTTTAAACACCTTAATCTTAGTTTGTAGTAAATTTGTTGTGTTTTAACAAATTTCTTTACTTTCCCCACATCTGTCACATCATTTACACACACAATTATTCAGGTTAGACCCTTTTTTCTGTTATAGATGTAAAGCAGATGCAATGGTTTTCATCATCTGTGGCTTTTTTTCTTTAACAATCACCTGATTGTTGAGTGAATTAAAGGTCAGAAATGTGATGTTTTTGTTTTGTTTGGTCAACACCTGAAAACAGACCAAATGGAAAAGCAGAACATTTTCACATTTTTGCCAAAAATAAAAATGACAGTAAAATTGATTCATTAATCAGAGGTCGGAGGTTCACATCCCTTTCTTCCTGACCACATGCCAAAGTGTTTCTGGGCAAGACACTGAACCCACAACTGCCCATCGCCACATCCCAAGCCGTGCAGTGCCGGTCCAAGCCCGGTAGAAATTGGGGAGGGTTGCGTCAGGAAGGGCACCCGGCGTAAAAACTGTGCCAAGTTAACATGCGGACAAATAATCCGCTGTGGCGACTCTGAACTCACAAGATGAGCTGAGCGGAAATGAAAAAATTACCGAATGAGGCTTATTCTGTAGTGGTGATGAGTGGCCACATTAACACCAAAACTCCAAAAATCTGTCACGAGTCTGTCTGGACTCTTCCAAATGGCTTCAAACGAATGTCCTCAGTCCATAAGCAGACCTCTGCTTTGGATCCACCTGCCATGGATGTATTATAAAAGCAGGATCATGGACTAAACCATGGTGGCAAATCACGTGACTTGAAAACTGCTCTAACCTCGTGTCCAGCCTAAGCCAAAAAAGTTTTGCGGATACCGGGTTTGTTTCTCGTTGTTCAGCCCTCTGCACACAACCTCACATTCAGGTTCGCTCCACACACTTTACACTAGGATGACGTCATGAAGATCAAGGTTACGTTTCTGGGCTGTGGGAAAGTTTCAAATATAAAACCTCCATTGATTAAAAGTTCATAACACAAAGTAAAACCCAACATTTTTCTCATTACAGTCAAATGAGAAAATGCTTTCTCGGCCACATATTTGTCATTGTGTACATTGACCAACCACTGGGCAAAACTGGCTGAAGGGCTGAGAAGCGGCACCAAATCCAGTTCTCTGAAAACATCCCTGCATCGTCCTCACCTGCTGTCACATTACATCCACGTATCACCGCTCTGCGTAAGAAAATAGTGGACTTAAGGTGGTGGTGGGGGGTCTTAAAGACACGGGAGCTAAAACAAACAGGTGCTGAACAGCATTTGAGCAGAGCCCCCAATAAAAAAAAAAAACTGCCTTAAAATGTCATCAATCGATCAGCAACACTCCAACTCTTCCCCCCCCGGTCGATCGGCCTCTGCATGGGCAGCTGTAATATAGATACTACAACCAGGATGTGATGATCCAAGGAATGAAAATAGAGAAACTCTTCTGGTGCTAAGACAGAGGTGTCACATGATGTGTTGTTCATCTTTGTATTGTCACATCGCTCACAATGATTTAAATTAACTGATCTTCTGTAGTAAAAGTCTCATTATTTGTACAATTAATTTATTCACAAATCTCCAAACTCAAATGAAATATGACCACAGAGACACAGGACTGAGAGACAAGAGACATAATTGATGCAAAACAACCCCAGAGAGAGACAAAAGGAAAGAGACAGGATTACAGCAAGATGCAGAATAAACAGACATTAAATGACTACAAAGAAGATTAATTCCACAACAAAGACAAAAAGTGACCACTAAGAGACACAAGACAGCCACAAGGGTCAAAACAGCCACAGAGACACAAATTACCACAATACTAACACTCAGTGTGAAAGTCACTGTGAGACATTAAACTACAAAGGGACAAAAAAATCACACAAAGGAACATTGGAACAACACAACACAAAGGTTACAGAGGGACACAACACAACCACTGTTGGTTAGTGAGATAAGTATTGTTAACTAGAAACGAACGAAAAAAGATTCAGAAGTGCTACAAACCAGTGCAAAACGAAGACGAAACTAAGGAGACACGAGACCGACATGAGACACACAAAATAAACGTGCAGGAAGGAATTTTTTAAAACTGTTATTTGTAGATTTGTGTCTCTTTCAGTGTGGAGATATAAGCTCTTATCCTGTTCAGGGTCACAGACAGGTGTCCTGTCCATCTCAGGGACAACACAGAGAGACTTTTTCACACATGGACACCATGCATGTGTTTGGACAGTGGGAGGAAAACCACACCAGCACAGGGACAACATGGAAACTCCACACAGAAAGTCTGTTGCTGTCCCGGGATTCAAACCAGGAACCTTGTAGCTGTGAGGCTGTGACTCTGTCCCGGGATACAACAAATCAATTCAAGTTAACTAAAAAGTGCTTTTTTTTACTGTTTGACAAACGTTCCTACAAGCCCGTCCATGACGATCACTGGCTTTGAGTAGATTTATCTGGAGGTGCTGCAGCAGTTGGGCCTCACTCGGAGCTCACTTCTAACCTGTACCTGTGTCTGTTGAGCTTAATCGAGTCTCTGCTGCAGTTTGTCAAAATGCTGAAAGACGACAGACAGCCCTTCTGCAGGGAGAAAAGCTCGTCTGAAGAGCTTTTCATTCTCCTCCAGTGACAGAGGTCTGGTGAGTAAACAGTGGCCGGTTTGTGGAGAGCGGTGAATTAGCAGCAGGCGGCGTCTGGGCGGCCGTAAAGGATTAGCCAGTTAACACTTCCCTGGTGCCAAACACAATTGTGTGCCGTCAGTGTGTATAGGTCATTGAGTGTGTTGCTGAGAGACGGCAACTGTTACCGTAAAAATGTCAGTTTCTGAACACACACCACCCCCTCATCCCATCCCACCCCCGAGCTTCGTGGCCACACACACACACACAATGTATAAAAAATGACGTTTAAACAGAAAACTCCCGCCTGATGTTACCGAAGGAGAGTGAGCAGCGAAAGTTTCTCAGAGAGCAGGAACAGTACTTACCCTTAAATATTTTCTGAGGTAAAGGGTTTTTGTTAAATACACTGAAGTATTAAAAAGTGGATGAGGAAGAAGGTGGAGGAATGTTACATGTCAGTAACGCTGACAGAGTATGATTCAATGTGTCAGACACAAACTTAAACAAATGAAGACTTTGCATCGACTAAGTGACAAGTGATGTGTCTGAGTACATTAAGTCATATTATGAATTCACAGTTTAAGGATTTTACCTTAGTACAGTTGAGGGAAAATGTTTCCATCCCCTTGCTTTGGTTTTACAAAGAGTAAACTAGGGTGGACCTGATACAAGTACTTACATCTGACCCGCCCATACTGCGAGAGAGTAAATGGACACACGCACACACGAAGCAACTTGGGGTTCAGTTTCTTGCCCAAGGACACAAAGCCGGGACTCAAACCACTCACCCAAAGTCATTAGAGACAACTGAAATAAAAGTCCACATCTCCACAGTCAAGAGTCTGCACAAGTCTGGATTGTTTGGGACAAAAGCCCACAGGAAGTCATTGTTCATTTCTTGACATAAGGCCGAATTTTGGAGTCTGATGAGGAGCATGTGGCCAAACCAAGTTTTAGAACAAGATTCCCTGGTCTGATGAGACCAAAGTTGGATTTGTTTTTGGTCATAATTCATCAAATTATCCAATGGCTTGATTAAACCTTTTTCTGCAAAGTGAGGTTAAAGTGAAAATGCAGAGCTAAGTATGAGCAGACATATGTAGTACGTGTTCATTCTGGAGGAAACACTGGACAAGAACAACAACATTCTCATGCAGCTATAAGTGACACCAACAAAGGAGGCCTGGTGGATCAGTGGTAGAGCATTGGGTTGGGATGCAGAAGGCTGAAAGAAAACATGAAGGAACGAAGAGAAAATATCTAATTATTATTTAATCTGTATATGAGCTGATGTTTTAAACCCCATGTTCCAAACAACATGGTGCTTCAGCTCTGATATGACTCTTAGCTGGAAACACGGGCCATGAAATTTAGCCCTTTTCCAGCTTTTCACTGCAAACACTTTCAGGAGATCCCATATTACTGATGTGTTGACCTGAAGTGAGGAAGCAAAACTTTAATGTGAACACAAAGGTGTGTGTCCAGCTGCTTGGATCCAGTACAAGCTGCCAACCCAACATCTGACCCATTATCTCATAATTAAAATAGTGGTGTTGACCATGCAGTTGGTTATTTCCACATCCAGCAGTTGCTGAGCAGTGATTTGTGTAGAGTTGTGCTCCTAACGGAAATAACTGGCTCTGTAGCTGCTAAATGCTAATGTTCGTGTATTGTTGGTGCTTGAAGTTGAAACCTTTATATTGTTTGACAACATCTCGCGCTGACATCGTGTTTTAGCTCCAGTCGAGTGAAACCGGACAGTTCACACCTAAATTATCATAAACGTTGTTAAATATCAGTTGGGTGGCTGATGGTGAAACAGTGAGCTGTAATTAATCATGAGTCCCTCGCTGCTGTTTGTGTTCATTAATTACAGACTGGGGAGGGGGAGGTGTGGGGACTGTCCCACACAAACGTTAATTAACAAACGGTGTCTTTACCGTTGAGGCAGGTCTGTGGAGAGAAAGCAGACGGAGGTGGAGAACAAGAGTCAGACCAACATGATGATGACATGTTGGTGCACAGAGCGTCGGCCCCCACCAGCCAGATGACACATGGGTTATTCACACTGATGAATGAATTCATCACATGATGAAATGCTGCGAAAGATTTTACTTTCTTCAGTGAGACACAACTGCAGGAGGTGAGAAGCACGATCACAAAGGAATTATTTACAGGAGACGTCTTTATAATTGTAGCTGTGAGAAACAGAAGAAAAAGATTCGATTCTTTTGCTATAAAGCTGCACCAATCAAAATCTTCACAAGGGCAACAAAAATATCCACATCTCTGCTGATCTACGGAGCTGTTCAGCCTTCTGTGGATTTGGAATTAGAAATTCTTATAATTGCCATCCTTTCATAAAATTCGATAAGCCAGTTGCTAGAAATCTGTAAAAATCAGAGCCATGTTAAATTTTAATGATGCTGAGACTATTATTGATGCTTTTATCTCCTCGTCTTGATTATTGCAATGGTCTGTTTTCACTCACTTCATCTAAAAGACTTAAAACGCCTTCGCATTGTTCAGAACTCAGCAGCTCAGCCCCTGACTAGAACCGGGAAGTTCAGCCACATCATTCGGTGTCTTGCGTCCGCACACTGGCTCCCTGTTCATTCAATTTTAATATTTTATTGATTACTTGTAAAGCTCTGCATGGTCTGGTTCCGTCCTATATTTCTGATCATTTAATTGAAACTTAACATCATCAGACAGTGGAGAGTTGTCTGTTCCAACTTTCTGGTTAAAAACCAAGAAGGATAGAACATTTTCCATCAAGGATCCAAAACTCTAGTGACCTGCATGAGGAAATCAGGCTCAGTGTCCTGTTTCAAGTCTCGTCCAAAATGCATTTCAACTGAATTTTCTTTCCTGGTATGTGAAACTCTTATAGTATGAACAGTGTCTGTCACTTTGGGTATTTTAACCTTGTGATTTTCTTTGATTTTATTTTCTGCCCTGATTTTTATTTTTCCTTTACTGTACAGCACATTTAGAGGTTTATAAATCATATTAGGTGTGACACACTCTGCATGTTGAGGAAACTAGTCTGCAGACACCAAAAAGCAGTGTATTGCAATTGAATTGCACAGATGATACCCTTCCAGTAAATTAAGTAAAAAGGGCCCCTCAACTGTTCAGCCTTGCTCCATGCGAGCACATTTATGTGCTGTAAATCTAGAATGTTCAGTCATAGAAATCTTAATGCTTTGCTGTGTGACGTTGCCTCTGTTTCGATGGGACTAATCCTCACCCTGCTCTGTGCTCCAGTTTTCCTGTCAAAACTCCTCTAAACCCCTTCAGCCCTGATGTGGCCTCGTCCCTTTCTCTCAGTTCCAGGTTCCCTCCTCCCAACAATATTACACAGCAAATCTCTTCACTTAACGCTCTGGGCCGATTTCTGACACCTCGGCCTTTCGCGGTACCTTTGAAGTGTTGTAAGGTGTTAGTTTATGGTCGACAGTGGAGATAAGATTCCTGAACGGCTCGTAAATTAACGTTGTCAAACAAGGCAAAGAGGAAAAGAAGCTGGAGGCAAACACACAGGTTGTTAAACCTGACAGTCTGTTATCACCTGACACATTCTCCAAATACAAGAGACACGCTTCAACAGCCAAACAACCGTAATCTGCTGCATGGAGACCTGCAGGCAACTCTGAGCACAGGGCTGATGGTTCAAAGCCTTTTAGTTCGTAACCCATGAACATTACAGGAAGAAATACTCTGAGCTAAAAGTAACAGTGATTTATGTGTTCATCATGTTCGTGTTGCAGCTGCTGAGGCTGGAGCTGTTTTTTAAGAACATGTTGTAAATCTAATAATTATAATGAATGAATGATGTCCTGTGGGGTTTGGAATCAAACTGTGATGACTATACTGTATCTTTTGTTTAAATGTAATTCTGAAAAGTATAGCTGTCAACGTAGTAAAGTCAAACGACTGAGTAGAACGAAAAAGCAAATCAGAAAATTCCTACAATGAAGTTGTTGAGGCTTTTACCAGGCACCAGCTTCTTGTGTTGCTCCAGTCACATTTAAGTAGTACTGTCTTTTGGGCTGCACATGGACAGTCTGGGAAAACCTGGACAAGTCGGTGTCTGTCCTATGGTAGACTCTCTTTTTTTTATTTTACCTTTCCTCCAATTTGGCTAAGGCCTCTGCTGGCAACCCCTGGAGCTCCCCAATGGGGCCCTGACCCCTGCTACAACCACGGTTGTAGAGAACAGAATCTATTTCAGTGGCTGGTCAAGTCTAATCTCTCCAGAACAAAAAAAACAAAACAAATTAAAATCGACATTTAAAAATAACCAAGCTGAGATGAAATGCAGTTCATACGAAAAACATCTAAAGCCTTGATGTGCTCACATGGACTTTACCATGGTGCGCATACTACAAGGGTGGTGGTCTTGGTTGACCTTCTTCACACCCCCTATAGATGACATCATCTGATTCCCTTGATGTAAAACTTCTTCCCCTATAAGAAGTATTTGAATATGGGGGAAAGCAGAGGTAAGTTTTTGAGCATTAATATTTACACTTTCAAAACTAAAGGGAAGCAAGACAATCTGGTCAAACTGACCTTTGAGGTGGCACAGCTGGGTTAAGTTCTCGATACTGAATGCTGTCTTAAGGAGGAGGGTTAAGCATTTTAAACTTGTATTAGTGCTGGTGATCCTCAATCTGTGCTATCAGTACTTCCTGTGACTTCAGGTGTTGAACCCACCTGATGGCTGCAGGGAGCAAGAGGGGACCCCCCCTCCCCTTTTCATGACACATTATAATGCACAGGTGCATTACGGGGGGGCGGTGCTGAGTGCCACAAACCATTTAAAGGCCTGACAGAGCAGGAGAGGGCACGTTAGTGGGTGTGTGAAAAGAAAATGACACTAATTCATTGGCAATAAAAGTCTCCCACCCCCTATATCCCCAAGACTCCCCCAATCCTGTTCCCAGGCAGTGCTGTGCTTGCAGCTCCACACCCCTCCTGCTTTCCCCCTCCAGATGGGGGGGAGGAACCTGCTGCAATAAGCATCATAACAAACTTATTGTACGGACACACCCCTGTCCAGGAAGAACCGGAGATGCTCAGGTTTTCCCTATCAATGTTCATCCAAAACTACTATTTTAAAAATGTCACCTGAGCTCAGTAAACCAGTTTAGATGGTTTATCAGCAAAAACTGCTATAGTCATGTTTGCCAAGTATTTGTTCAGTAGCACATGACCGAGGACTCAAACTTCTTTATTAAAGCCAGAAAGAGTCTGGATAAAACAAACTAAAGACAGAAAATGTCCATTTGTCAGGAAAAGGGATGTTCTGAAGGATAAAACCTACAATGACAGCTCAGCTACAACACGTGGAGTCACTGGACCAGCCCAAGCTGTAAAAGTGAAACTACCAGAAACTGATTTGTTCTGCAGTGTGTTGATGGGTTGAGCCAATAAGGACGTACTGTAAGATGCTTCACTGCACATGACTAGAACAAATCAGGTGGTGACAGTCATGTTAGCTGGTTGTTTCTTTAGCAGTTAGAGGTGATGGGGTCTGGTTGGTGAATGGTGAGTTCAGTAGCAGGTCAGATATGGTTGCACATAACAGCTAAAACTGAAATATTAATCAAACAGATGCACAGAATGTTGTCAGCACTCAGTGAAGTCATCCATATGGCAAATAAACGAGATTTTAATGAGGCCCATCGCCACCCTCCCAGTTTCCTCTAAAACCCTCCATATCTATCAGACTCGCACGGCCATGGTGGCCGATGTTAGATCATTAGATCCAACGGAGCTCTGAACTTCATCAGAACTGATGATTTTTATTTCCGTTGTCTTAACAAAATAACTGCATTGTAGAGATGGAGTTATAGTTTAAGCAACCACCACGTCACCTATAAACATTGACTTATTAGGACTGATGTGCTCACTGATGCTGGTCAAATGTACACATCCTACCGTCCGGTTTCTCCTTCATACAGCCATGTTTCCTCTGACCTGACATCTGAATGGACCGATAGCCGGATCAGGCGTTTTTGCTTTGCCTTTGAGTCTATAAAATGCACAGATCCTTCCATGTACTGTCATAATATATGTGCACAGTTGCTACTACTGCCAATGCAGTGGCCCCAAGTATCTGCACGTTTTTCTTACAGCTGCCCATTAATTTTAAAAAGCTGTATGTTTTTATAGTGGGAACAAACTAACAAACTAACTAATGTTACAGCTTGTAACTTTACTGCTCAGGCAGTGCACATGTACACACACACAAACATCACATCATTCTTCTACCAACTATTCAGAATTGTTATATTGTGGACATAATTAGGAAGCCACACAATGCCTGTGAATTCAACTCTGCCTTCAGCCCAGCGATGAATCTATTAAAGGTTTTAGACGAACTAAATTCCCTAGTGAATATGTTTGTGGTGATGGGGAAACGCAGCAGTTCGAGAGCAAAGCTAAGCTCAGAAAAGGTGTAGATACATTCATAGTGACAGTAATGCAGGTTACTCAGTCACACCAGGGAAAGCCGTGATATGTGGGTCACACATGAAATCAAACAGATTCACCTCTAGCTGCGACAGATGATTTATTCAGGCGCTGGCAGCTGGTCGGCTCGGCAACAGATTGTGTTCTTGGTGATCTGCCTGACGGCGCCGAAGGGAAAGCAAGAGACGGGGCTCAGCCGAGACGCACAGGGTTTAGCCCAGCTTAGCTCAGCCACTGGAAGCTCGGAACGTCAAACCGCAGTGTCCTCATATTTCTGGACCGTTTTTCTTTGGATGACTGTCTATCACTAACATAGGTTAACATGTATTTCTATTGTTACTGTCATTCCAAACTATTTTCTGACCTGGACAGTTTGATTCACCTTCAGTAACATTTCAGCTTAAGTGCTAAACATGCAGGTTTTAATTGGTTACAGTGCTGGAAAGTAAGAACATTTATTCCAATACTGCACTTGGGTACAGTTTTCAGGTACTAGCTGAGTGATTCCATTTAACATCACGTTATATACTTCTACTTCACTTTTAGATACATACTTGTTAAATCTGATGACTTACCCACCGTACTACTTGATTGGACTCATGGATCCACGATTTCTCTGACACCTGGTATTTAGGGTTTGAGGGTCATAATGGTGGGTAGGGGGTGACCACAAGAACAGTGGACGCACCATCAAACACTCTGCCTCTTTTCGCACACACTTTACTTTTGATTTTTTTATGACACGTCGTCCTGCACCTGGAGCCTTTTTAACCAGGCAGGAGACGATTCGAGGCCGCACACATTCCCATTCACACACAAGGAATAGATTAGGCCCAATTCAGCCTCCATTCTCTATGCTGTGCCTGAAAGACACGATGAGGGGAGGGAGAAAAGAACAACTGAAAAGACTCCCATGGTGGTTGCTGCTTAAGGGCTGAAAGGCACAGAGAGAAAGGGGGGGGGGACGGGGGGGGGGGACAGAGCCTATTGTGTTTCTCTTAAGTGCTAATTCACAACTGATTCCTCTTAATGCACTTGAGACTTTTTATTGTCTGTTTGCATTCAAATGGTCTGTTTGTGACTTTTTAATTAGTGTCTTTATTGATGTTTAATTGTAACAAG
Organism: Channa argus; assembly: GCF_033026475.1. Taxonomy (NCBI): domain Eukaryota; kingdom Metazoa; phylum Chordata; class Actinopteri; order Anabantiformes; family Channidae; genus Channa; species Channa argus. Next base: position 30,885,926 of record NC_090198.1, read on the forward strand.
ACCTGCTTAAACACTTGAACATCTCTAACCTCATCTGGATGATGCTTGTCAACACTGAAGAATCGATGCACAGCATATATGACCATGTGTTTATTAAAGCTCTCAAAGTGGCTAAATTGGTCTCGACTGGCTTCGGATTTGTAAGATGAAATCATCAGGTTCTCCTGTTTCCTCCAGGCTTTACCTGCCTTTTGTGATTTTTCTTTTATTTTTTACTTTTTTGAGTGAAATATAACTATGGGATGGATTGTGATCAAATGTGGTTTAGATGTTCATGTTTCCCTCTGGACTAATGCGTTTGTGGTCTAAATTTCCATTTAATGGCAGCATTTGGTCAATAACTTTAATGCCTTTATAGTTTTGGCTAAATGCCTGCAAAATTAATGAAATTCCTAAAAATGTAAGCTGTACTTTGATTTTGCAGCTTTTTACTAACAGACTCAGTGTGTGTCTTTGTCAGCCAGTTAATTTGATCGCATTTGTATCACATTATATTTGCATTATTATTGATGATAAAACTACTTTAATCTCACTCTGCAGCTTTCAGTCATAGGACCTGGTGGTAAATGTCTAAAATCAGGCGTGAATGAGTGAACAAGGGTGTGATTTTTATCCACTGTATCTGCTAACTGTGGAATCTTAAATGCATTTGAACATGTGTTTATACTGTACACGAATACACTTGAGGTGCCTGTGCACACAATAGAAATTTTTTTCGATGAAAATTCACCAACCAATAGGATTCAAGCTGCATTGACCAATCACGTTACGGGTGCGGGAGGAACATAGACAGGAAGAGGATCCTCGTGGGCTGGATTAGCATGTAGCATCAATCTGTGTTTAATTCAAAGTAACGTTCAATTTAATGTTTGTTTAATTCAACTTTTATGGCCATGAATGTATATTTATATATAATCTGTCTTGTTTATACTTGTTGTACAAGTAGCTGAGGACCAATGAGACCATTACAAGTTTATGCCACTACTAGGCCAGAAGAGACCACGTGGTCCACTATGGTCCTTGATTTGAAATCTTCACATATCGACAGTGTCTCTGAATGAGCCAAGAAACACACACACTGCTTTTATTCGAGTGATGAGTCTGTCAAGCCGAGCTCTAGTCCTCATCTCCAATAACTCAACCAGTTACCTCTTCCAACTCCATTTTCACCATAGCAACTCTAACCTCCTCAGCACCAGCACCATAGCTGAATACAGCAGTTTGGTGATGCTACTCATTGAGTCGATCTAGTAGTGATGGGAGTTTCGGCTCTTTTCAAAGATTCCACTCTTTTGGCTCAGCTCCCTTAAAAGAGCCTACGGGCTCCAAAATGACTCTTAATTTGATACCACTCAGAGCTTTATATTTTAGCATTATGGAGCAGTTGTGAATGGTTTGTGTGTTGGTAAGTAATTTGTCATTCAGTGTTAACATAAAAGCCTTATATCTATGTTTTTTCTCGTTACCGAAAATACAGTTACATTTTATTCAAACCTTTAAAGGAACAACTGAACAGACCTACAGCAAATGTTCGCGATGACACGTCTCTATTCTCTAGTAATCGTCTTCTAGCCCGACCAAGCAGCAGGCCAGGGATCAAATACTGCTGTACAGAGCATCAACATAGGAGCTCTTAACATTAGGCTTCATTTCTTTAGACACTGATTGAATGACTCTAATAATTTACACGTGAACCTTAAATGCTGCTGAATTTAACCGCAATAAAAAATAAAGCTAAATGATTATGCTCTATTTTGTTATCTGTTTTTAATTTGCCTATGAATCTTAGTGAAGCTAAAATGGCAGAAAATTAAAAACCCCAAAGAAGAAATACTTTCAAACTCTACTTAGGTACAGAACTTTCCACCATAGTCAGCATAAAGTATAATGATGCTTTAAAGAGTGTATCGAAAAATTATTACGCTCAGATATGAAAACAAGGCTGCTTAAATCCTTGAAGTTTGATTAGCTACCAATACCACTGCACTGAGTTTAGCTAACGGTTTGGAGATTCTCATTTAGCCCAGGAATTAAATCCAGTATATAACTGACATCAGGGTTTAGAACAGGGTGAAACAGGTAAACTTGTGCCTCAGTGGAAACTTCATTGGGGATTTTGAATTTGGTGCTTTAGTGTGTCAGTAAGGAAATGGTCATCGTTGGGAAATGATCCTGCCGCCCTTTCTGCTCTCATATGGTCTGCAAGTTTATTTTCCTCCATTCTTTTCACTGTTGAAATCTGGAAAACTAACAGTGCACTTCCAGCCGTATTTGGTCACAGCCATTCAGGTCCATACAAAGCACAGTTCAATCACTGTTTTCCACAAGTGGGACTCACGTTTTGTTTCGACAAAATAAACTACCGGAGCCGTCTTTTTTTTTTTGCTTTCAGCCTCCTTACAGCCTTTATTTCACGGCTGCCCCGGGTCTCAATGACCGTGTCAGCCCTGAAGAAAGCCTCACCCTCCTCCTGCTCCGCTCGCCGGGACTTAGCCACCGTCCGGCCGGCTGACAGCTTCCCCACCACACTGCCTGATGACTGAAGGGACCACACACGCTCCATGTGCTCCATGCCTGGGTAATTCTTCTTCTTGGCTTTTTGGGAGGGTGAGATTGTTTCTATCTGGCAGCTTTTTACCCTCAAGGACTTCCAAACAAATTTCAAGCATGAGTGTAAAAGCTGTCGGGTGTTGTTAAGACAATGAATCCGTCCCCTTTTGTATCGCAGGCCAAACAGTACACAACACTCAGACAGTGTCAATATTGTTCTTGAACTGCCCACGGAATCGACTACTACACCTTGTCTGTTAACGAATAGTGCCAGCATGTTTATTTTATTCTACATATATATATATATATATATATATATATATATATATATATTTGAAATATTTTCAGACACAATAACTTTGTATCCAGTTCCATTTAATGTTCACTTTTTTCTGTTTGGATTTTTCAAATCATTTGGGAGAATTTTGAACTGTTTCAGTGAGCATCAGCCTTCTTCACTACAATGATGTCTTTTCCATCTACTATCTTTTATTATTATTATTATTATTATTATTATTATTATTATTATTATTATTATTATTATTATTATTATTATTATTATTATTATTATTATTATTATTATATTCTACCTTCAGGTTTCATTCGCTTTTTTCTCCCTTAATGTTAGACCAAGAATCTGTCTGCTTAATAATCCATTTAGCAGTTTGATTACTCAGGTCAGCAATGTTTTCAGGAAACTCCTGGAAAGCTGCAAATGTGGAAAGTCTTTAGTTTCATCAAACACACTTTCAAACAACAGTCTGTTACATGCTAAAGGCCGTTAGGTGTTAGTTGCCTAAGTCACCATCAGTAACAGTTCACTATGTGCACCTTGATTTACAACAACAGACAGGGGCCTGGTGGCTCAATGGGTACACCATCGGGTTGGGATGCAGAAGGCCACCGGGTTGAATCCCACCCCACCAGGTGTGACCCCTGGTGTACTACCTTGGTGCTGGTCCCGAGCCCAGATGAAATGGGAGGGTTGCAGCAGGAAGGGCATCCCCCGTAACAACACATTCCAAGATCAATGTGCGGAACACACTCCGCTGTGGTGACCCCTGAAGGAACAAGCCAAAAGCCGTTGCTCTATTTACAACAACAGACAACTTAAGTCATAGCTGTGTGTTTAAGCTTGTATTCCTGCAAAGTTAATCCACAGCTCTCTTCAAGGTCCAATGAAATTCATTTCTATTATGAGTCACTTTCACCACTGCCAACACAAATACATTTTTACATTTGCATGTTAATGATCAGTCCGCTCTCACCACCTCTCATCACACATTCTGTCATATTTCTGTTAGATTCATTCACTAAATACTTCTTATCAAAGTCATTTTTTAAATAATTTTTTCTTCGATGCTGAAAGTAGTGTGAACTACAAGAACTGTCGTCATATTGTCTTTCAGTGATGTGTCATAATGATATGAAATAATAATGACTGCTGAAATAATAATGACTGCTGACGCTAACTTGAAACACTAAATATACCGACTGACTGATGGCTGTGAGATTTTGTGAAATCATTTTTTTTATTCTTCTTTGACTCCTGTTTTTATACCAAACACAGCAAACTGTGGGGAAATTGACACCCAGTCATGCTCCTCCGACTGACTGACGGGGTGAAAATAAATCGGCTCGGCTGTCTGCTCACAATCTTTCTTAAAAATTAAACAGCCATAACAGGCTGCAGGAACTCTGACCTTCACAATCTAACCGAGCAGGAAAAGCCAATGATGTGTACAAGGCCTCACTCGGCCTCGGCAGATTATGATAAAATATGTCTCAGCGTCACAAAAAGATAACTGTATGTCTCCCTGTGACAGATACGAGCACGCTATTTTAATAACAGCCCAATTTCTGCAGCACTAAAATGTTTTACTGTCCCCTATAAAGCATGCCGTGTGTGACAGTGGGAAGCATGCATCGTCTCTGAGCGCTTCAAAGTAAGATGGACCACGTGAACCTGCAGAGGATGTAAACCAGACCATCCAGAGGTAAGTGCCATAACATAAAAACATGTAAACCTCAGCACCTGCTCCACCTCAGCCCCAACAGATTTGTGTCCTGTTTTTTTCAGCAACATCTTCGTGCTTATGATTAAATGAAAATGTGACTATTTTATAAATAGCCATATTTAAAAGTGTTACTTCCTATCATCTGTAATTACCACACTGCTTTCACTCCATTCTGCTGAAATGGAAAAGTCACTGGGAGCTCACAGTAGTCAGATGTTTGTTCTAATGATAAAGGTTTTATTAAAGTTTTATGAAGTTTCCACCTGTAGGCAAGAAAACATCTGTCATTCAGTCCAAACAGTCCCTGTGCCTGGCTGGCTGCTTACAGTGGATTGTTCCAGTCCACCAGTCATTCATTTGACTGACTAGGCCATGCTGACAGATTTACTGGCAGATTATAAGGCATCTCAGAGCTTGTTTTTCCGAATGGCAAAACAATATCAAGACCATACACATACATAATTTGCTGTAGCAAGTCACAATGCAAGCAACTAGTTTGTTTGGAATATATTTAATGAATTTTGTTTGGATTAAAGCTGTGGGGACATTTTGTTCTGTGCATGCATCTATATTAATATTGCTAAACACATTTTGCTGAGATACTAGTTCTAGTATCTTAAAATGGTTGATAGTGTTAGATTCCTGATTCTCTGAGTTTTCTAACCAAGTAAAGTTTGTCAACGTCACTACAAAAGTAATTAAGAAGGAATTGAAAATGTTCAAAAACAAAAGCACACTGCTTTTCAATTAAGTATTTACTTTTTATGTTTATGTTTTTAAACTTTTTTAATATTATACATCACGGGGATTTTTTTTTTCTTACAGTAACCAGTCAGAAATCAGGTTTATGGAGTGATTCTCTCCTTGATGAATTAAACTTAAACAAGACCTGAATATTTTAGATTTCTACAAAAGTCTTATTTATGAGGAACAATTCTGGACTAGACTTCTACATTCGTGTTGTCAACAGCATCAAATGTTTAAATACTTTTTATCAAAATGTTTTTTTAGCGTTACTTTTCAACTTAAAGTACATTTTAGGGCATATGCTTAGTATTTTAGGTACCTGCACTGTGTGGCACAGGGAAGCTGGTTAATCACACAGCATCGTCCATGGTTACTCTAAAAATAGGAACAACTTCTAACTTTAGTGTAGAATATTACTTACCACCTTTAGGGCATCATAATACCACATTTTTGAAAAAGCCTCTTGGGGGAAATTAACAAGGGGAAATTTAGAAGTATTGAAGAATTGTACTTAGGTATCTTTCTTAAAATCAAGTTACTTTCAGTTCTGGGCTTAATGTGAAGGATTTGTGGGTTTTGCTGTGTGTCACCAGCTCAGTGGGGATAGAACAACAAAAACAGATTGAAAATGCTTTTGTTCAGTGTGAGTTCGTAAACTGACAGTGGGCCCATTAATTCCTAACATAATACCACTTCCTAATGTTCCTCCTGCAGCTCCCCCTGTCTGCCTCCTGTCAGACTGTGAATATTTGGCTGGTTGCTTCAGTCTCATGGGACGTCCCGCCTCTCATTCTCCCCATCAGCAGCTTTGTTTTTTTTGTTGTTGTTGTTTTTTCAACATGGACACTGTCTCTGTTTTATTCACTTTACACAGTCGGTTCCCTCTTTGTGCTCATTAAATATTTAATGGAGGGTTTAAGCGTTTGCTGGGATTACGCTGCCGTCTCCAGGGAGCTGGCTGCATTGTTTCTCTCCACAGCTGCTAGTTTACAATCTGTCTTTTTAATCTGCCATTGATATCACAGTTTTGTTCAGTTCTGTTGATGCGCTGACCGTGAATAAGCAGATTTTATCCTCGCTGAAAGCTGTGTGATGTGTCTATGGGGAGGTTCTGCTAGTGTTTAAAGGAGTTTAGGACTAGTGTCCAATGTGTCTTTTGGGATGTTTTAGTGTGAATCTGGTTGAGTTGTAGGTGTCTTTGGTGTGTGTGTGTGTGTGAAGAGGTTTTTTACTTTGACAAGTAGATGTCTTTGGTTTTAGGTTGTAGCGGTCTTCAGAGAGGAGGCAAGGGTCACATATGTTTAAGGAGGAGAACATAACCCTGTTCAGAGGGAGAATGATGTCTGAGAATGGCTCAGCATCTAGCTTGTAGAGGCTCATGAACAGGTTCTGACATTGTGGAAGCACACTGCATGTTGTCTCTGTGACTGAAAACGCAGAAAGGAGTAAATCTGCAGTGGTGATGAAATGATTATCAGTGATTCTCTTAGTGTCCTCAGTGTTGGCAGGTTGTGCTGTTTACATGTGTGGACCTGAACCCACTTGAACAGAGTGGTTCACATGTGACTGGCAGTCCTTCTGTCTTTGTAGTGGCAGCGCTCTAAAAACTGACACCCCGGGGGTCTCTGGGACCAGGGGAAGTTAGTATTGAGGGAGTGCGGGGCCACGCCTTCCAGCCACCATATGCTTGGGATACCAAGTCAAACATGGGACTCTTTTCTTGGCTCATTAAAATGTTCGGCATTTGGCAGAAGACAGCTCAGTGTTTTCCTGACCTATTTTTCAGTATTGAGGCTTTTTAGTGAATATTTCACTGCTTCATGTCCATGTTGTGTATTAATACTGTGAAGAGCTGATGCTGACGGTGCATTATTTAGTGTGACCCAATAAATACTGACATCCTTTGCTTAAGTCTCTGGGATAGAGGACTGTCTCTAACTGCAGCTCTGACTGTTAGTAAGTGATGAATGACTTCAGTTTTTCAGTAGTGACAGAAGAGTTGTTTTATATTCAAGCAGCTGCAGGCAGTGGTACAAAGTAATGCTTATCTTATTTATGAGGCACATGTGGAACAAATGTGGACGAGCCTTGTACCTTCATGCTATCAACAGCATCAAGTTCAAAAAGTAATTTTCTTTGTTTTTTTGTTTTTTTTACTTTAAGTTAATTTTAGAGCATGTAGTGAGTATTATAATACGAAGTGGCATTTGGGAGCTTAAAGAACTGTATTGTACTTGAGTATTTATTTTTATTTTATTTTTACTTTGGATTTTGAATTTGATTTCTTTATGGAAGCTTTTGGTCGTCTAATTCTCTCCTGATTTGCTCCTGGAGCTGATTTAGGAATTTCAGTAATGAACCTTCTGTTATGATGTGTTTACACCCTCTAGAATGTTCAGAAGCTTTAGATGTGGATGATTGGGTAAAGGTGATGGTAGAGCCAGCATCCCATGGGGCCCATGTCGTGCCCCCTCCCTCTACACCTCTATATCTCTATCACTACTACTATATAAAGGCCAGAAACATCGTAAACAACATGAGTCGGTGCACGTACCTGCAAACTTCTGTGGACTAAACATCAACAAAGTGCCTCTTCGAATCGTAGCAAGGCCCTTGTGTAAATGTGGCAGGTTCGACTAACTGCTTTATTAACCTTAGTGTCACCGTGTTACATGTGGAGTTATAGATATTGAGATTGCCATGGAAATTCAACCTGCGATAACAACAGTATATTGGGTGTAGTGCTTGCTCTGCTCTTTCTTTAGCTTGCACATCTAAATTAAGATATGTGTATATATATTTATGCTGTGTGTTTCCCCTTTTGTGATCAATCTTAGTTTTAAACAATATAAACATTTCTGCAGCGTCTTTCTGCACCAACACTGTCTTTAAAATCAATAATAACTGTAAAAGAAAAAAACAAAACAAACACTCTTGAATTAAAGAGACTCTTTGTGGAATTATTATTATTAATAATAATAATACCACCTTCTTATTGTGCCGGCGGAGCAGAGTCTCCTTTTATTACCCTGCGGGGTCATTTACAACCACATCCCGTCTATTCATTGGTTGAGGAGATAATCCTGTGATAAATCCTCTACCGTGCCCTTCACAGTTGTCATACCAGGACCATAAACAGCATTTATAACAATCTGAGAAGGAGGAGGAGGGGCGGCGCTCTGCTTAGCATGCAGAACAGATTAAGATGGGACAGTCCTGCTTAGAGCTGCTCCACCCGTGACAGACAGACTCATGGGAAATGTTCCAGTGCTGGCCCGTTTATTCTCAGCGGGAAATGAGCAGCAGCGACAGTGCGCTCGGAAACGCCTTTTTTTTAAGGGGAAAACAGGTTTAGGTGCTGATAAAAACTTAAAATGTACGTGTCTTGACTCTGTAAAAATGTTGTAAATTTATCTTAATTAAAACCTCAGTGGTTGAACATGAGGCATTTTGCCAGAGATGTAGCCATACGTCTGTTTACTACTCAGATCACCATTGGTTTCCATGTTTAATTTAAAACCGTGTTGAGTTACTTCAGCACATAGTATTTACAAAAGGCCCAGATTTGTCACATAAATATCTAAATTTTGAGCCTCAGTAATGTGAAGAAATGTCTTTTTATGGAGCAAATGAAAACAAATTCCTTTTAATTTCTGTCCTATTTAGATTTGAATGTTGAACAGCTCCTCTGCAGAGCATCAGGCAGACGGCTTATCACTGGATTACTGTTATACTGAAGAAACTTCAAATCATTCTGTGGCCTCTGTTCTGGATGTGGGAATCACAACTGTGTGTTCAGATTTTCTATGAGTCTGTATGAATGAACATTGTACTTCCCCATAACCAGTTTAATGCAACAGTCTAAAATGCAGTTATTCATGTCGTCCTCACACACGATGAACATAAGCATCACATTTTCACATTTGTGAAGCTGAAACTGGAAAATGTAACGGAAATAATGAATCAGTTGTAAGAATAGTTGCTGATGCATGTCCCACTGCCAAATTAATTCATGTCTAACCTAATAAAATCTACAGATTCTCAAATAAAAAACAAACTCCTGATCCCCCTCAGCATTGTAACGATTGAAGTCACCGCGGTGTGACAGCATTTAGCTGTTGGCGTCCAGGCTAAACAGCGCCGGGGGACTTTTCAGGGGAACACAATTAATCTTAATTAAAGCTGAGTGTGACAAACAACACAGAGACACACTGTCCTCCCTTCTCATTGTTCTTCCTTCAGTCTGGATAGAATGAAGAAAATGAAAGCAGCTCTGACAGAAATGGTTTCTGTATATGACTAGATCAGAAATAAACACAAAAACTCAAAATAACATCAGGAATGAATTCAAACGATCAAATACCAGTAGTTCTTACTATAACTACAGTTTTTATGCACAGTGTAAATGAAATAGTTTGATTCTGCAGATTGTTCTCAGTCCGTAGTTTCCATTTGCCGTTGGCACTTCTCAAAGCAGATGCTCTGTGATGCAGTTTTTATGTCTCTGGGCCTTTTTCTAGAGTCCATGATTTCCTTCATTCTTCTCTGAGTAACTGGGAAGAAGCTTTTCTTGTTATAACATGTGACTTTATCTCATTTGCTGAAACACTGAGGAGATTCTAGCTAAGTTATCATCGACCAGCTCCATCATATCTTGGGGACCTCATGGTACTGTGTTATGCTAAAAGACCACTCTGATGTCAGAATGCAGGTCGACTTCTTGTTTCCAGCATTTCCAAAAGTAAAATGGAAGGTAGAGCCTTTAACCTATTAAGCTCCTCTCCTGTGGAACCAGCTGGAGCCAGACACCGTCACTATGTTGAGGACTAGGCTTAAAACCTTCTTCTTTGATAAAGTTTAAAGTTTATATCCTTTGTCTTCTTACTTCTCTTTATTTCTTCCGTCTTTCCTTCATTTACTTCTCCAGCGGAAATGAAAGCATGGAAATCTTCTTAGCACATCTTATGGCTTTCATTCATGAATGCAGGACATTTGTTTGTCTTCCTCCTCTGTCCAGCATTGTGGATAAACTCAAACTAAATCCTGCCTGTGATTGCGTGACTGATTCCGTGTTCTCCTCTCTGCCGCAGCCCCGCTGACTGTCTGCTGACGCCTCCGTAAAGAAAACAAAGGACAAAAAGGCAATTAAGTCCAGTAATAAATGGTAAAGTACTATAACATGCTACATTAAATACCTATTGAGCTCCATAAATTAACAGCAAGCAGCTTCTCAGTTTGTCTCATTCAGGCTGTTTACAGGAGGAACAAAGCTGGATTTTTATTTACACTCAACTGTACAGAAGGTCATTAAGGCCAGAATAAATAAATGCTGTATATAGGAGCAGATATGCAAACTTTTGGTTTAGTTAGTCAGGAGATACATTTGAAATAATCATTTTTTACTGATAACAATTCTTTTACAAATTACACTAAAGCTAAACTGACTGTTAATGCATATTTGCAATATTTTACTTTAGCTATATTATTATGTGAAGACATTACTATGGTTTAACTATATCTACATTGTGAAATCTACATTAAAGTTGGCTTATAAATTACAATATTATATTGTATTTTTTTTTTAATCATTATTATTTCAAGGAGTGAGTCAGATTCAGTAGGAAGCTCTTATTTCAGATTTTTTCTTGACTAATTTAATCTGCACTGTGCATGATTTACATGACTTCAAAGGAGTCTGAAAGCCTGAAAGAACTTGAGGTTATTTATTGCATTTTGTGTCATGGTATTTACAGACACTCATCACCCTTGTCTCTTCATCGTGATGTAACAGCTGAGGTGAGGTGTGTGATGGTAAAAACTGTTTGTTTTGTGGTCCCGGTGGAGGAGAAATAAGGAGGTGGAGGAGGGGGAGTATTGTTTCTGTTTGTCGCGATGGTTTCCACTCCTCGTGGGACAGATGGAGGCAGCAGACTATGGAGGGACAAACACTGAGGCTTCACATCTGATCCATCTTCATTGTTACTGCAGCTCCTTATTACAAACACCCTGTATTAGTGCACAGAAATTGAACATCACCGCTTTGTCCTGTCGCATTTAAGTTTCCTGTTCAATCGCTGAATCATGTTTCTTGTATTTTTAGGACAAAGAAGATCAAAATCAACCAATAGGAGACAGTTATATCAACATTTTCTATTATAGCTTTGAAAGGAGTTTAAGGAGCTGGTGATTCTGTGGCTGTAATTAATGAACATGGACAGATTCACAAATGATTTATAGAGTTTCTTTATTCATTTTGAGTCACTTTGTGATAACTGTACAACACTTTTCATGCGTTGTTTGGCATCTGTATATGGTCGGTCTCCTTCACATTTAGGGCCTTTGGTCTGTTTTTGAGACCTGAAGTGTGACTGAGACTAAGAAACCTACACATTTATTGAAAAGGTTGAAACTTTATTTTCTGTCAACCGACTAATAGATTTAGTTTACTTCTGTAAACTTTGGGAAGTTTTATTAGCTTAAGTTGACCTGTATATTAATGGTGCGACTAACCCTCTCTGGTCCAAACTGCCACTGTTCAGTTTCATGGTTTAGTGAGACGTCACAGCATCACAGCAAACAATTAAAAGAGAAATTTTATAACTACCAGAATTTTCAAAATTGTGAACTCAGGAGATATTTAGAGTCTCTTCACATTAATAGCCCTTTAAATCTGCACGGAATGTGTTAGAAAACACCTAATTACTTGCGCCTCCATGTAGAAAACCATAAATACATCTGTTAAAAACCTTTGGACATAAAACTCTTTACCAGTGTGGCTGCTGCATAAAAAATTAGTTTGGATTTAATGAACAAATTAAAGACATTTAACATATAAGATAACATGTTTTGGTTCATTGAGGGGACATGAGGGGGTTGAAGAGAGTCCCGTTAGAATAAGAGCACAGATCAGGGAGATGTAAAAGAAAAAACAGCACATTACAGGGGAAATAGTGTGAAGTCAGTTTGTCTCTGAGCTCCAAAACAGCAGCCAGCATGGTGCCAATTAGCACGGAACACGCTAACATACGCCCTCCTGTAGTTTCTGATTAAAGTGCATATTGATGGTATAAATTATCTCCTGCGACAATAGATAGCTGGGCATCTATATGTAAATGTTTAATTAACCCGTGGCTGAATCGCCGCACCGGTCCAGAGTGGCGGTTATTAATCTGATTATGGCGGCCATAACGCCAGGCCCACGCCGCCAAAATGAGCCGTCTGGACGCGGTGGCCGATTCATCAGAGACACCGCCTCATTTCCTAAAGTGCTGTTTGTTCTCAGTGATGGAGTCAGCACCACATCCCTCTTTAGGGTGGACTCACATCTGCTTAATGTTTGCCCCTGTTACGGAAATATACCTGCTCCACTCAGAGAGAGCCTGTGTTCATCCGTGTCTGGAAATGTTTAAATAAAATATTCTTTTTGTTAAATACTGATTATGGGACTTTAGTCCCAATCTGAAGTCTGGACCCTGAATAAGTTTTAGGAAAAAGCTGAGAGGCAACAATGTTGTTAACAAGGAAATTAACAGAAATGATCTTTAACATTTTTTTTTAACTCACAGTTAGATTTAAGAGTAAAAGCCTTTAAAAGTTGGGGTGGGTGTAGCTCAGCTGGTAAGGCAGTTGTCCATGGACAACAGGGTCAGTGGTTCAATTCCCAGTCCCTCCCGGCTACATGTTGAAAGGGTCTTTGTGCAAGACACTGAACTCCAAGTTGCTCCTCGTGGGTCCGGTGAGCCCCCTGCATGGCATCAGTGTGCGAGTGAATGAGAAGCAACATTTAAAAGTGTTTTATAAGCAAAGGTTTAAAGTCTGAAACACAGCATCACTGTTTAGTTGAATAGTTCATGGCTAAGTGTTAAAAAACCCAAGAGACAATCAGGACAACTGGGACTGTTTGAGCTCCAACACAAACTTGTCCTTTCAGATTGAGGCGCAGGGTGTCTGGGCCTCCCTCCACATCTGGCCATGTTCATGTGTTGCTGTCCTGACGGGGTTCTAACCAGTCACCGCATCAGTGGACAGTGTCAGAACTAGATTCATATGTTATCGTACTGCAAAGCATGTTTTGACATATGAATATGTCCTGGCAATGTGCAAAACTGCTCACAAGATGCACACGGATTGACAGAGAACTGTGCTTAATGAGGATATTAATTAAACAGACAAATGTGCAGTGTCAGAAATGCAAAAGTTGTGATGCAGCAGATCTACAGTCCCCAGTGAGTCCAGTACCAGCAGCAGTCAGGGATCTAGTACCAGCAACACAGGCATCAGGCAGAAGACTGAACCAGTTCAGCAGGATGCTGTAGTTCAACTTCATTTTCTGTGATTTTTAACTTGTCTGGTGTGTGTGTGTGTGTGTGTATCCTTAACTTTGATTAATCACGTGGCGACAGGGCGGCAGTGGTTCAGTTAGTAGAGTAGCCGCCGTGTCAGTGGTTCCCGCTGGTCTCGTGTCCCTGGGCACAACATTACACCCTCAGGTGCTGAGGTTGTGCAAGGCAGCACATATCTGAGCGCTGGTCCTAAACATGGTAAAATAATCAGCATTTGTTTAATGGGCATTTTGAGACTGTAGCTACTAAACTGTTATAAAGTGGTTGAATGTGAAATGACTGTGAAAGATTTGGTTTAAAACTTTGCTTCAATTACATTTCAAACTGTACTGAATTACAGTTATTAAGCAAAGGTACTTGTACCTGGCCTGTGTATTTGGTTTTTATTCAACAATACCTTGTTATTAAACCAGTGGTTCCTAACTTGAGTGACCCCTGACATTAAAACAGGATCTAGTCGAGAAGCTGTGTTAGGTTTCAGGCAGTTGTTGCTAATATTTGCTTCTATTGTTGAACTGTTGTTGTACTGACACATTTAAGGTACCACACCCACTACAGTCCTCCTTAAATTGAACATGTTTTTACACTTTTCCTTATAAACAGCTGTCTGTCTGCAGCTTTCAATATTTGCCATGTCGTTGTCGTTAAAAGGCAAATACCCTGTTGACATGTTACTCAGTGAAGAAACTGCATGAATATTTAATAGACTGTAATAGAAAGACTCCAAGCTGCTCGTGGATCGGTTGTTTACAGCCTGTGGAAAACAAAAAAACAACAGGGAGGATTAAAGTTAACCTCTGAGCCATCAGTTAGTTCATTTCAAGAAGACGGAGTCAGAGACAACAGAGCAAATAAACACTTAACAACATAACTGTAAAAAAAACACAAAAAACTTTAATGTTCCTGCATGTGAGCGTTAAAAGGTGGTTTAACAGCAGCTGCAGGTGAAACTCAGATGAGCTGTGTTCAGATAGAAAACACTTTTCAGCAGGTTTGTTTGAGAGAAGACAAACATTTAATGGATTTTAGTCTTTGGGATTAAACGGAAAAAATATAAGACACCAAGATTTTATTCAGCTACAGACCTAAAAATTACAGTGAGGATTGTGGAGATTTTCAAACCTGGCTCTGATGGCCACAGTTGGTATTTTCAACAATTTCAAAGTGCAGTAGATGCCGTTGCTGTTTTGTTTTGCTCATGTTTTTAGTTGTAACTCAGCTGTGGTGAAAGTAAGTGTCCATGTAAACGGCAAATTTTAAGATGAAATTATGTCAAAGATATCACACAAAAACTTTCCAGCAGCTTCCAGGGCTTCTTTATTTTCAATGCAAGGCTCACTGCTTCGCTCAGGCCACGAGCTCTGGAGGCGAAGTGCTTTCAGTTGGGCCCCAGAATACAAATATAAACCTTAAATTATGGATAAAATGACTTCTTTAACAACACACATCAGACCCAAACAGTCCCCCCAGCAGGTGACATTTTAAGATGAAAATAAGACTGTGTAGAGTTGACATTTTCTTATTTTAGCTCTTTGTACAAAGTAATGGCAATTTGGTGCATTTTGAACTGAGGAAACATGTGGAGCAGTGTGTCTGGCTGATATCTGGAAGCTAATCCAAGCTGCAGACAAAGTGATAGTAAACGTATGTAGAAATGGTTCTTTGGAACTTTAGGACAGATGTGTTAAAAACCTTTAACTTTTTACGTAATTAAAGAGTCGTGTATCACAGCACACACATGTAGGTAGCAGTGAGTCTTTGTGAATGTATTACACAGTGTACAGTAGGTTCTAGTATCGTGTTACCAAAACTGTCATCACATTGTCCTCTTGACATATTGTTTTTTATGTCCCCATAAAGTTTGGTGCTGGCTGAACGTACAAGGATGAGGACAGTGATGTCTGCTTCCTGTGAGCCGATGTGGATGTTTCCTGTCTCCTCCACAGCCACGATTGACAGACGAAAAGATGTGAAAACACTGCCGAGTTCTGAAGTGTCTGTCAGAGGAGTCGAGTCTGGTTTCTCTGAGAGAGGAGCTCATTATTCCTCTGTCTGTCTGCCTGTCTGCAGGGAGACAGACAGATCACATGTGGAAGAATCCTCTTTACTATTTTTCCTGTGGCTTTTTGAGCCCTGTACAGGAGAGGAAACGTCACCGTGCTCCCTCCCGCTCTGCGGGAAAGTGACAGCCCATCTAATTGGGATTAATCAACTGGCAGCTCCAGTTGAGTGGCGGCGTTGCGATCTGAAGAGAAATGGCATTGACCCAAAGAGAGAAGGTGTATACCGCCCCGGGGCCGGCGCTTGTACCGATTCATCTTGCTCAGCATAACATTATTATTCCCAACTCCACCACAGAAGAAGACAGAGCCTCTTAAGTATTCCTGGGTCAAGAACAAAAAGCCAGGCAGGGAGAAAGAAAGTGATCTAATCAAAAAAGAAAGAAAAAGAGCAGCACTTGACAGTTTTTTCCCACCAAACATGACAGTAAAGTGAAAAAAAAAAAAAAAAAAAGCTGCTTTCGGATGAAGGAGCGGCAGCAGCGCTACATTATTCTTTTTTATTCTTTCTCTCGCAGCCATCGCTTTGAATTACAGAGGGAATCTTTTTGCTGAGAGTAAGGCGTTAAAGAGGAAAAATCAAAAATTCATCTGAGAGACTTTCAGGAGCAGAGAGAGAGAGAGAGAGAGAGAGGGAGAGAGGAGGTGAGGAGGAGGAGTGTTTTGTGCTGGAACCAACATTTGCAGAAAGTTCCAGCTCCTTAAGCAATTATTAGCGGTGATAGTTTGACATGTTCAAGAGTTGTCAACAACTGGCTTTAAACAAAAGTACAAAGCAGAAATAAACACTGCCTACGGTGGAATTAACTTGAGGGACGTGCAGGGTCGATGAATTAAACATGTCCTGCTGCCTCCTCCTCCTCCTCTTCTTCTTTTCCTTCTGCATCACAGCCGAGCACTCGCACTGCAACTATATGTTAAAGAGATGAACACTGTAAAAATCTCAGAAAAACGATGTCCACTCACATGAGGCTTTTATCCTTAGATTGTGAACAGATTGTAAAAAAAAACAACAACAAATAATTAAAAAGGGCTCCTGGGCACAGGCGGG
The DNA here is from genome assembly GCF_033026475.1 of Channa argus. NCBI lineage: Eukaryota > Metazoa > Chordata > Actinopteri > Anabantiformes > Channidae > Channa > Channa argus. The sequence goes on from NC_090198.1 coordinate 30,902,694, forward strand.
TAAATGTCCCCCAACCTTCTCCTTTATAGAACCATATAGGACATGATTTGTAGCTGTCATTGAGTCTTAAGAGCTGCTGGATGATTGCAGAAAGTCAGCTCTGTGACAAACCACAAAATGAGGACATTTACATCTTCACAAACAAAACCACATTTTTGAGGTTTGAAACTTAAATGCAATCGTCTGAAGTAAAAAGCTGGTGCAGGCAAAGCACAGCCACAAACCCTGATCTGTAGCCTGATGTGCACTGTAGCTTCTCAGACATGTGAATGTACAGCGCGGTTCGATTTATTTGAGCTTTGCATTTCTTTGCATTTCCCACGCTGACATCTTTCTTCCGTAGCCGTTGTTCAGCATTTAGTGGCTCTAACTCAAACACGATGCACTGGATACCTCAAATTCTCTGGACTTTATCCAGAGGTGGTCTTCTGGTTGACTCACTCTTCCGATTGCCCGAACTTTATCCTGCGAGCCCCCAGTACAAAGTGCAAATTATTTGTGTAAGCCTTTGTGTGCAGCATGCTCCTGTGTGTCGAATGATCATGTATGAATCACGTAATCACGATATCCCAGGAATGTCTGCTTGGACACAAGAATGAACTGATTAGATGATGGTAGCAAAGTAACTAAGACCAAGGTCATTGTAACGTTGTGTCTGCACAGTTCTCAGCGCAGTTCAGAGCTATATCTCAGAAAAGCCTGGAGGTCATTTTATTACACGTGTCACAAATGTTTATTAGTCATCATGAATGAGCTGATTCTAAAATGTGTCTGGATAGACGTGCAGGTAAAAGAGCATACAGCCAGGAAGGCGTAAATCTAGTTTGTCTAAGTAGTTTTGTGTCTCCTTGTGGTCACTGTGTCTTTATCTGTCATGTGTGTCAATATTTAAAGTTTATTAACATCATATTGAGAATAAATACTGAGCCACTGCTGACACATATACTGCATTATTTTACTGTGTAAGATACAGATTTGAGCAGCGTTTCAGCAGCAAGTAAAGAAACACGTCCGAGTAACTTACCCAATGTTAATAGGGTTTAAACACTGGTTGAAGGAGAAGGACCCTAATAAAACAGTGTGGACATTCCTCATTCCTCCTTTTATGCATCTAACACTGAAAACAGGTTAAGGTTACAGGTTACACATGCAGACACATCTATCTTCAGAGCATCATTAATTAATGAATTAATTTTTTTAAGGTAGCTTCAACTCAACTCTCGTGTCTCTGTGTCCCGTGTCTCTGGTGTCTTTGCACTGGCAGTTACTACAGTTTAGCAGCAAATTCACAGTCTCATCAATAGAACCATCAAAAACAAATCCTCTTACTTTGAGGAAGTCAAACGATGTGAATCATCAATGATGTAATTTCACCAATAAACAACTAAACTGTTAATTGAATTCAAATTTTTAACTAACCTTTTAAAACTGGTTTATCGACTTCTTCATAGACCACATACATCTAAACAGAAATAACAGGAACTGTTTTATAGTGCAGAGCAGGACAATGTGCAGCTTCTTGCATCATTTCCATCGACATGTAGTGAAAGACCCTGATTCCCTGGGGGGTTGTTCTTTCACTCTGTTGTACTCAGTCCTGTGTTTTTATTCTGACTTCATTTATAAAATGTATTTGTCATCTTACTGTTGCTGTTCCGCTAATTAGCAAAGTGCTTAAGACATAAAAGACTAAAGTTTTATCCCTTTAATCTCTTATTCCCTTGTAGTTCTTGGAAATAACACTGCCTGTTTTTTTTTTTCATGCTCTACTCATGCAAATGGCTGCTGAAAACATCCAAGTAGAGCTGCCAGATTTTTTTTGTTTTACTTAGATTTTTCCTTTTATTTTAGCAGAGAGCATTTCAGAGATGGGTGAGTGAAGTAAATACTGTGATTAGGAACAGATTCATTGTTAAACAACGTGATGTGTATTCTGGATTTTATTTAATCTGCTTTGAAACTGAAATTATCTTAAATCAGTGAGATGTCTTTCCTGTTTATTTGAAAGTTTTAGCTACGTGAGAATCAAATTCTGTAAACTAACTTAGAACTGGAGCTCGAGGAAGATGATTTCTGACAGAATCCCCTGTGCTTATATGAGCCAAAGTGGATATTGTCAAACTTTCAACTTCTTTGAAAAACTAAATTAAAACGTGTGGAGTACCCCAGGGCTCTGTTCTCGACCCTTTTCTTTCTTCTTCGCACAGTTTTGATAAAAAAACAGTTTGTCATGGAGGCAGAACACAGTTCACTGGATGAAGGGAGAACTGAGTTTGGAGTTTTGGGATGAACAGAGTTGCTTGGTTACTGTGGATCACTGCTCAAACAGTTCAGTTTATTACAACAGGTGGTGCAGGTGAGTGGAAAGCGGGAAACAGAGACGATAACACAGAGCGATGTATCCTCATGTAGATTCATGTATTTATTTCTTTTCAAATTATTGCTGCATTGTGTTATCAAACTACTTCATCATGACATTTTGTTTTTTGGTTAAAGAATCTTCATTTTATCTCCACCACTCCAACCAAACTGCATCATGTGTTCTCTCACACACGGAGACTGAGTGAGTGTTTCATGTGAGGAACGCTTCTTTAATCCTGTCAGGTCGTCTCTGACAGCGCGCTGAGGAGGGAGGGGTTAATTCAATGCAATGCCGACACTGAGCGGAACAATTCAAGATCGCTGCTTCCCCAGCGTGCAGGAATATTATTAACAGCAAGTCATGTTTCTTCCCCTGCACAGCGCCAAGGTCCGGATTAATCCCACAGACCAGATTCAAAAGAGTTATTATAGTTGTGGATGCTGCTTCTCTGCACCTCTGCTCTTCATAATCCATTACACTGTGATCAGAATGCACTCTGTTGATTGATTCAAATGTGTATTGGATCAGGGAAGCAGGAGGCAGATTTAGAGTAATGGAGTCTCAGACCTCGTTTCCTCAGCAGACGGATGACGGGAGCTGCTGCGGGCCGTACATCGCAGCCCGGCGCTCCATCAGTCCTGATGTCACGAGATAATATTTGAAGTGCAATGGATGTCCACGTCCCCCCTCTGTGCTTCCTTGTTTTTACCCAGAGTGCCTCTCTGTGCTGATCAGCTGCTGTTTCTTCTTTTCTTTTTCTTCAGGTGAAGTAAGTGGGTCCTGCAGGATGTGACATTAATGAGGTTCCCCATGCTGGTTTTATACACACTCTGTACATTGTACATCAACACACACCTTTTTCTGACTGAATCTGCACAAAGTACTGCAGAGGAAGAGAGGACGTGTACGCCTTCAAAAGACAGGATGATTCTCAAGTTTCAGATCCTCAAAACAATCAAATACAATGCAGATTTATAAAGAAGGCAGCTTGAAATGTCCATGTTTTTATTGAATTGAGCAAAAACCAGACTTTATGGTTTTACAGTTTTGGATCTGTGCACCAATTTACAATTTTAAAAGTTTAAATCTGAGTTGCACAGCTGCTGAATGCAATGACAGTTTGCAAACAGCTGTAGGTTTTCTGAGTGGTCACACATTTTCTTTTATTTTACTGACCCTCCAGCTTTTGCCTAATTTCTGATACTATGGTGTGAAGAAATGTCACCACCTCAGACTCACCAATAAACCTCTTAATATGGTCTTAGGTCATTAAAAATGTACAAGAACAAGAAGAACATCTTAAAAACATCTGAAAAATAACTTTAATAGCAAAAAACACATCTGTTAAACGGGATTTTTAAAATAATTTCATTGATTTACATAAACGATATGTCCACCTCTAACTGGTAAACAGCATGTGATAAACTTAAGTGACAGCGATTATATTAAACCTGTACGAAAACATCAGAGGTCAAACTTAGTTTGGCTCCTGTTTTAAGATTTCATGGTTTTCTCTGCAGTAAAACATACATTGGTTCAGAGCGATGAGAAGCTCTAATTCCTCCAGTAAAAACCAAAACAACAATCTGTTTAAACCTTTACATTTCTAATACTTTTGTGTAATTAGACAAGTAAACCGTTCATAGAAAATAGTCACAATTTATTGTCTGCTTCTGCAATTTCCTGATCATTTTCGGAAAATGACTAATAATAATCATTTCCTTGGAGGAAAACAATTAAACTCACACCAAACAAAAACAACCTCTTCATTCCTGTCAGCAAGTAAATTAATATTTGTGCTCCCGGGAGATGAGGCGAAGGAATCAGGGAGGAGTGTGGGAGTCTGCATCTCCATCCATCAGCAGAGCTAATTCACACCCAGTACAAACCGGTGCCGCCTGAAAAACAGCCATAATTTTGTCCGTCCTTATGTATTTATCAAGATGAATAATCAGGATGAAGAAGCCCACGCCCCTCCCCACCCGGGAGCTGAGAGCAGAGGATCCTTCACTGCCGATCGCTCCGCCACATCAATATTCAGACGATCAGCGGCCCATGAGTAAACAGAAAGAAGCGCTGGCCTCGGCATATTTAAAACGCAGTCATTTTAGCGCGCCGGCTATTAAGTGATCCCCAGTTATTTATTTCCTTTCCTTGTTATTAACACCGGACGTGATATTATTCTAATTATATCAGGCCCAATCAGCAGAATTGCCTGTCTGTGGCTCCTTTCCATTAGCTTTGTCTTTCACACTGTGATTCTAATTCAATGAGACATCAAACATTTAAATGGTGGCGAGATGCAGAGGTCAGGAGTTTCTCTTTTTTCTTGCCTCGGCATTTGCTTATTGCTGCGCTGTAATTGTGTTTGTCCCCCCGCCGAAAGACTAATTGTGCTGCACCGTCCGTCCCATCAGATGAGCTGCACTCTAATGTGTTAGTTTGCTCTCTAATACTAATATGTGTTTAGTTGTGGAGGAGGCTCCGCTGGACACAGACCTACACAACAGAGGGACAAAAAGACAAGTGGTGCTGGGGCGTGTAAAACAAAGGCTGTGGTGATCCTACAAGTGGACATGTGAAGAAGGACAACTACACCAGATGACAGCGGAGGACTGTGAGATCAGGGGCAAAATGGGGGAAAAACAAGGGGCCAAAGGATGATGTGGGGACAGATATGTGACAGAATCAAGAGGATGTGATGAGACGACTGGGCCAACAGTGTGGTATAACAAGAGGGACAACCAGAGATGACAGTAAAGACAAAAAGGACATGACAAGGGAAATCAGGAAGGTGAAAGCCACCCACATCTAGAGACACTGTGGACATGTGTGGATAGACCTGGTTCCTCAGAGGTACAGGCTTGTCACCGTCTCTAGAAAACGCACCATTACAACTTCTAGAAGCCACATCACATTCTTCACCTAAATAATGCAGCTTCCTGCTAGAAAATCCATCTAAACTTAAGACACTTTTACGGGTGTCAAATAAGCTCTGCTGACATTTCAATGGGCGAGTTTGGTCCCGCTGAATCCTCTGGCCCCTCCATGAGCGTGAAGACTTGAATATGGGGACTGTTGGTATGTGGAGACAACTGTGGAAGCTAGCAGCATATTCTTGCAGTTTTCTGTGACACGATGGAGATAAGGACGACTTTATGTATGCGGGACATGCACCGTTGCCAAAGGCTAATTCACGCTTAGCGCAGATTTGCGATGTACATTTCATCACCTGCCCAGGTCCAGTACATGTTCAGCATAAAATATGTCTGTGCTGAGCAGACGAGTCAACTAGCCGCCTGTTTGATGCACTGGGGGGTTGTAGGTAATGTCAGTTTCATCCTTGATACTGTTGCTAAGCAGTTACACGAGCGTACCAAGCCCGAAAAGGATGTTTCTACACAATCACACTGAAAACAGCTTTTGTGAGGAAAGAAACGTTTTCTATTTCAATAATGAAGATATGTTGACAGCATGTCGCATATTTCCAACAACAACATCCAGAAATATGAACCGTTTCATGGTTGTGTTTAAACTGTCACAGCATTTGGTTAAGGTTAGAGACAGTTTGTTGGTGGGTTTAATAAGGAAAAATGTATCACTCACAGTCACCTTTTAAACCAACTTACCATCGTTTTCTAACTTTGACAGAAAGTTTTTTTATTTCCTAAACCACAGTCAAGACTGTTGAGCTCATGTCTGTAGTGCGACAGTCCATTGCTTTGTTCACCCGCCATCGTGTCCCACCAGCTCCCTTTTTGAATTGGGAAACATTTGTGGTTTGCAGCTCCGGGTCTCTAAAAATGGAAAAAACTGCATTTTCATATTGCAAGGAATCCAGTTTCCAGTTTTTCAAAGGGGGCTGAGGTCTAGTTCACATAGGTGCTGTTAAGGTTGTGTTTGTGTGTGTGTGTGTGTGTGTGTGTGTGTGTGTGTGTGTGTGTGTGTGTGTGTGTGTGTGTGTGTGTGTGTGTGTGTGTGTGTGTGTGTGTGTGTGGGTGGGGGGAGTAGGTTGGGATGTAGTCTTGATAATGGTGTTTAATTTATCACTCAAAGTGCTGGGCGACCTCTGGGCGTCCCGGTCCCTCCATCACCTCCTCAGCTGCTCCCTTTAATTGTCGGAGCCAAGAGAGTAAATGAAAATCAACTGGCCTCATAATGAATGGAGTCCATTACTCTGTGTAAAACACACACACACACACACACGCATGCGCACACACGCACACACAGCAGTACAAAGGCCAACGGGAGATTCCTTCCCGACTACAGTACATGGAACTGTGACCATGTGAACCATAAAGTAGATAAAATGTTAGTAGTTCTGCATCTCGATCCCCCGACAAAATTAAGAGGAAACAAATCACAGCAAACACCAAAATGATGCAAAACAACCTAAAACCAAAAACCAAATGGCCAAAAAAGGGACTTCCAACAAGCCAAGATAGACTAAGAGCCATTTTCAAACCTGTTGTTCAAGGTTCATGCTCAGATTCAAATTAGTGGACCAGTTTGTGACCTCGGTCTGGTTTCTCTGTGGTTCAGTTTCTTTTCACACAGTGAAAAACCAAAACACATCTTGAGAAGTCACATGAGGATCATCCTGTCCAATCATTGGTTAAACAGATCTGGGGCAGCAACCCAAACGTAAACACGGGAACTAGATCCTGTTCTGTACTGGTCTGCAGAGACTTGAACAAATTGATAATTACATAGAATAAAGTTCTGTTCTGCAGCCTGTTAACTCTGCGTGCAGTTTTAAACATTTAGTAATTGTAGTGTTTTGTTCACTTTTGTTAAAAAATTGTCGTTCACAGAGATAAACTTTCCCAGACCTCAGTCTCCGTCCCTCCCTCGATGCTCCTAAATGAGAGAGGAACCGATGCAAGTGGACATTAATGACTCCAGCTGCTCCAACGCATTCCTCCCAATAATTCTGTTTTCCACCCGTTTTCCACGTAGCGCCTGTGGTCACCAAAATTGAAAATAGATCATTGGGCACAGCCATAACATTTTTGCTCAGGGACTTGAGGCTTTGACATTTGGACTGCACCTTGTTCAGGAACCTGTTCCCTACCGTTCACGGCGATCTGCCAACAAACGACGTCTGGTGGTCCCAACACAGCACAGAAGACACCAAGCAAAACTCTTCAGCTGAGTGATCCCACGATGGTGGAACGAGCTAGAAAACTGCACGCTCAGCAGCCTCACTCCCAATATTCAAAAAAACAGCTGAAAACTCGTTCACACTTTCCTTATGCTAAAAAAATTTTAAAAAATCCTTTCTGTTCTTTCTTGCATCTCATGAAACAAACACTTTTCTGATAGGACTTTGCTTTAAAGTTTTCTCCATGACTTAGATTTTTGCTGCCTCGTAGCGTCTGCTAAATGACTAAATGTAATATATTAGAGATATTGAGAAAAAACATGTCAGCTGATCAGGTTTATTTTTGTTGGTGGACACTGTGTTTAAAATCTCTTCCACTAAAGCACAAATCTCAGTTTTCTTGTTTTTAATGTGACTTTGTTTTCATTTAGCACCAATACCGTTGCGTTTCCCAATGCTAGTATTCTCCAGAGTTCTTTGGTATTAAAGTGAGTAATAGTTTGCACTGATCCTTTAAAAACATTTTCTATCTAAGCTGACAAAATGATGCACACTGCACAAAAACTGGATTGTGATGCCGACATGTAAACAGTCAGTGAAACTAACACCCGAGCACTACAGGAGCTCTACTCTGCAGCGATGAGCTGGTCGGGACAGATTTGTGGACGAGCGTCTCCTCACAGGACGGTGTAATGAAAAGCCTGCGAGTCTCTGTGTGCTAAAGAGTTCATTACACCCCGTCATCAATCCTTCCTCTTTCTGAAGCTTTACATTCATCAGGAAAATTAAAAAAGTGTCATGTCTGCGATGATTTGTATTCTTCCATCAAAAACACACACCGTCGAGCTGCTTCAATTTGCATATTCTCAGGATGTAATAATAACTCACTGGGGCCTGTTCAGAGCTGAGGAGGAGATGGAGTCTTTCAGCAGGATGGAAGAGAGACCATGAGAGGACAAATCAGCGGAGAAAGACATGGAGGATGGAGTCTGAGATGATCAAATATCAACAAAATAACAAAAATAAGATGATGTAGATGTATACAGCACTTTACTGCTGTGTTTATTACATAGTTGTGTGGACTTTCTGTTTTTCCATGTGATGACAGTGAGTCCACAGGATCAGCACTGAGCTGTGTGTGAGAATCTGTCGAAACCAGCTAGAAGTTGTGATTCCCAGGAGAAGATGAACATTAAGACACAGATGGTTTGGGGGGACATACATCAGGTGTTTCTTAGCAGAGACTAGGCCACGTTCGCACTCCTATACATAGAGTTCAGACTTCACAAGCTCAAGTCCAACTGGGGCAGAAGGAGCTCAGTAATAAACACATAGTAGAATTATCACCTTTCTGACAGTTTCAACTAGTAAAAACGGAGAAACAACAACATTGTAAAAGCAGAGTTCATGTTATGCCTGATCGGGGTATTGAAACATGCCACAGTGGAGCTGTGGGTCCTATTGATGTGTTTTTCTTGGCACAGACAAACAAGCTAATCCATGTTGCAGACTGACAGACACAATTCAGTGTTTTAGTGACTATGAGCACTGTTGAAAACACCAATAATTTGAAAATGAATGAAGTCAAAATTGTGCACATGGAGTTTTCTTTCTCCTGACATCTACAGACCTGGAAACTGAACATGTCTTGCAGAGCAAGTTCAGACTCCCCGCGACACATTTATCACTTCAGTCAGGCACAGAGACAGAACCTGATGCTGTCACATTTTTGTGAACGTTTAACATTTTCATCGGGGAAACAGTTTCATTTCATTGTGTTCACGTCCATCACAGCGTGGACCAACAGTCACTGAAGGAACCATGGACCGTATGTGGAACCTTACCCACTGGGACGTATCTCTTTTAAAAAGAACTCCCACCGCTGCTGTAGGTGCCTGAAGGTGGGTGGAGCGGTGGATGGGGGTGTACTGTGGTCACCCAGCGGGGGGTGGGGTAGATGGGGCCTATTATGTTGATGATATATGAATGGGACGGGAGGATCAGAGATGGGGGACACAGCTGACTGAGTCCATTTACATGATGGCTTTGTTAGGAGGTCCACTGACAGATGATGAGGTCTGACCTGCCTGACAACAGACGACACTCCACTGAGACTCGGATCACATTTAGAGCAAAACGGTGTTTAAATAATCAAAACGATACGGAAAAAATGTATTGAAATAAAGCAGCGTCCTCCTGTGTGAAGATACAGATCATATTATTGTGACGTCTGTGATTAAGCACATTAGTGAAGGTGAAATGTTAACAGAGCAGCAGGATGTGACTCCAAGGTGAAGAAAACAGTGTTTAAATCAAAGTTTAGCTTGTTTCTGCTTGTGTGTGTGTGGCTCTTTATTTTGGAGGGTTGTTCCTCCTCAGTAAGTGAAGGCTTGTCCTTAATAAAAACGCTATGTTTCATAATCCATGAAGAGTCCCGGTGGGTGACAGCTGCAATGATGTGAGGCCTTCATGGCCCCAGTGTCAGCAAGGATTTATAATCACAATTATTAAAAACATGAGCAGCAGCATTCAGGATTTTTTTCACCACTGGTGAAAAGTAGACACTGTCCATTTAGCCACATACTGCACTAGACTGTACAACAGTTACTGAACATTATCATTCACCTGTAAAACCGTTATCTTCCACTTATGTGGAATTGGATCATAGTGGCAGCAGTAAAACCTCAGGAGACACCTCAATGAAATGTTGGCACAAAGGGGCAACCTCTGAGCCCCCCTCAGTTTCCTGAACTTCGCTTTTCTGTCTCTTAGCCTGAGGAGGACTTTTGGAAAATGGCCACAGCTCTTACTCAGGCTCAACAAGGATAAGATGGCTTGTAACGACGACCCCAGGACTCCGTGCTACAAGATGTTTAGAGTGCTGTGCTCCTGGTTCCTGGCTGCCCGGTTAAATTTCAGGTCTGTCAGAAATGTTTGAACAGTTGTATGGTCTGACATTAGAAACATGAGTGAGCTTTTTGATCCAGTGTGCAGAGTCATATATTTACACATATACACTGATCGGCCACAATATTGGAACCACCTCATCAAACACTCCAGTGTATTATGAGTAGAATCCATCACCCACTTTGACCTCAATAATAAACACACAGTAGAATCACCACCTTTCTACAGTTTTAACTTGAACCGGAGAAATAAGAACCTTCATAAAGTAGAATCTGTGGGGTTGAAGTGGCTGATCGATGTGCACACACAGTACAAAAACCACAGAACTTTCCTCAGAACCATTATGTTCTCAGGTTTTCTTCAGCGATGGACACCGTGAGCCAGTGATGGTTGTCTGAACATCCATGGTTACACTGTAAACAGGAGCCGATCACAGTTCGAAACTTTACTAATCTACATAATTTGACCAAATGGGCTAAAAGTGAGGCTCAAGATGCAAACAGCAGTTTTGCTTCATAATAGCCACGTTTTCTAAGCTGAAACCTTCTCCACCCTCTTCTCGTTGCACCACGTTGATCCTCACTTTTCCCCTCAGTGGGAGTTTGGACAAAGCACGTCTCTCACTAATCAGCCTCATTGATTTCCACATGTTGCCAGTTTCATCTACAGCATGTGGACACACATGCTCAACACTCGAGAGCTTTTCCTTCTGTGCTTTTGCTTCGTTTCCTCAGTCATCTGAAGCTTTCAGCGAGGGAGCTACAAACAACATCAAATAGTGAACGACAAGCGCTGGATCCACTCTGCCCAAGCAGTTTGTTTTGAAGTGCTGAGCAGTAGCCAAAGGCAGCAGTGCTGAAATCTTTCGCTTCCCTTCGTTGGATTTAATTTTAATGATGCTCTTCCTCAAGCTTAAGTAAAGTCTTCCACAGTGGGCGCTGCAGCCAGAGAGGGTTTACAACTCCTTTGAAATCAGATGTAAGTATATATTTAATTTTGCTGCTGGATGGCTGCAGGCGGGCACAGACACAGACATTAATTGGCGCAGCATTACGTGCCCTTATAATGTTACTGCACCTTCATTATCTGCAGAGTGAAATAAAAGTTTGTGCAGAACACGGAGCTAATCTGTGAGTTTTCTGCACTACTTACCTGAAAGTTTCTTGACTTTCTGCTACTTGTCATCACTGCGGTGCACACTGCACAGCGGGGAGCGATGATTCCCTCGGTAAACTTCCAGCGGACGACTTTCCATCTAGAATGTAAATAAGTTGGTGTGAAATAAATAATGTGTACAAGTATATCTGCTAAATGCAGCAGGGACATTAGCATACTCGCAATTGACTGAGGCTTTTCGCGTCGTAATCAAACTCTGCTCTCTTTGCTCCCAAATATGTTCAATAAAAGGTTCCACAAAGGGCGCATGTGTTTGGCTGTTTGCCTCTCCGGCTTCATCTTTGTATGTTAATGGGGAGAAAAGTACACTTTACAAAGGTTTGTCGTTTTCCGGCAGCGCTCCGTGACATCTCTGGGACGCGTCAGCCTTTCAGCTGGATCCTGTTTCAGCAGCAGGGACGACGCGGGGCGGAAGGAGATGAAAGATTTATGCTAATTGTTGCAAAACTTCCCACAAAAGATGACAAGAGGCGTGTGATGAGGAGCTGTCAAGCGGTGCTGTCATTATGATGAGCCTGAAACCCACGGAGGAGCAGAAATCAAAGGCTCGTGCACGCGGCGCTCCGGTCCCGGGTGGGGCGCGCAGAAGGTCGGAGCCCCTTTAAAAATATTTATAATGAAGAGCTGGCATCAGGAGCACGTCAGGGGGAATTAGCGCACACGGGCGTCACTGCACTGACTCAAGCCTGCAGGCTATCTCTGCTTCTACCTGACTCCTCAGTCTCTTTCAGCGTCTGTCTGCATCTCAGTCAAAGAGCCAAGGCCTGACATGAAAGCCAGGATGCAGGCCCTGATAAACTTTGCATGTTCTCCGAGAACAGGAGCAGCAGCAGCAGAAGAAGAAATGGCAAGATTAAACATGTGCAACTCGGTGGGCGGGCATCAATAAAAATTGGAAAGTTCCAGCGCTAAGTTCCAGGCTGGATTTGCATTTGGCTTTGGAGAAGCAGAATGAAAGCGTCAGAGTCGCAGAGAACAACCCCCCCGTGTGAAACTGTTGTCTTTGTTTTGACTCACAAACAAGTGCTTTTGGTCGCTGCCTCTTCTTTACGTGTGTAATGATGATTCAACAAGCGGCGGCTTTCATGGATCCTGTTCAGCAGGAAATATTTGTTGTGTTGTCTGCGTGTGTCAGTTTTGCGTTTGCCCAAACACAGCATTGTCTTTTGTGCTGGGACCCTGAGAGCGGAGCATTCGTGTGCGCTTAGCCGGAGGTAACGTGCCGTCGCGGGGCTTGTTCCTCTGGCGTCGCTTTGATCAAAGGGCCGGTGTTGGAACCTGCTTCAGGGCGAAGACTGAGAGGCGCTTGATCTCTGCGCTTAATTAGCGGCTCACTTCTTAATTGTTCATTTTACGGATCAGGGGAGTGTGCATGTGGCAGCCTGGTGCGCTCATCATAATTCATGACTTGAAGCTTTGATTTCAGCTGAAAAGACACTAAATGGTTTTACTGAAATCTGTTCTTCTGCATTATGCATGAAGTCAGTTGCAGTCATTTTCTGTTTGGGATTTTCAGGATAATTTCTTTCACACAGCTGTAAGAACAAGTGAGGTGATTCACGGCCAGTTTTTTTTTGTTGATGTGTATGTTTGGTAATGAGGAAGCTGTGACCTGCTTAACTAAATAATTATTGCACTTGTTTGGTTGCAGGTGATAAGGCATCAGGATTCAGAGCCTTTGTCAACATAGTCAAAAAGACACAAGAGAAAAAACTCTTTCTCTGCGAACTGGAGAAGAAAATAAAACAAGAAAAGTGAGCTGAAGGCCACTGTCCTCATGTGCAGCCACCATTAAAACTAAACCTGAGGCGAGCTGGCAGGGGGATCAGGGTGAGGGGGATCAGGGTGAGGGGGTCCAGGAGCCCATTATCATCTCTGGAGGTTCCAGGGATTCACGATGACTAATGATAGTTTCTTAGAACAACAACAAAGAACATAAAGAAGCTGATTGTGTTTGTCTTCACATCCTCACCTGTGAAGCCTGTGCTTGTCTCAGGACTTCCTAGCTGTCCTAACTTAGTCAACTTAACCTAGTTCTCAACTTTTTCAAGCAGAAATAAAATGTTTTTCTGTTTTTCCCAGTTTGCTGCAACTGCCTTTGGACTGTTTTTCTTTTTTACTTGATTTGTGTGTTGCCTGGGCTCGGTTCGCTTTCTAGCCACTGGATTTCCTGGTTCATCTGTACACCTGTGCCCAGCTCCACCCACCTGTTGTTCCGTGTGCTCGTGTCTCTGTTAACCTGCCACATGTCTTCACCTTTTGGCTGAAGAACTGCACCAGTCTGCAGCCATCAAATGTGAAAATTGAACAGTTTATAGGAAACCTTTTACACACTTTGCTCTGTTTCCAGTCCTCCTGTCCTCCTGTCCTCTTCGGCATCACAGAGAACAACACTTGAAAGACCCCCAAGGGGTCATGTCACCCGTTATCAGCAAATACTTCCTGTCAGTTCATTCATTCATTTCCTGGTGACTTTTAAACTCCAGAAACACTGTGGATCTTATGGTGAACACACCTCAAACTCAGATCTGTTGTATTTAACAGATCGTCGTGTCATATTTCCTGCGGTTTCTACGCCAGCGGTCAGAGGACAAGTTGAAAGGTTGAGGTGGACACACGAGCGGCAGCTGTAATTACCTTCTCTGCAGCTCGTTGAGGACGAGAGGCTGACATTTGGTTCATGCTGGAGTGGCTGTCGTGGTGATTTCCACTTCATCTGAACGTCTGGCTGTGTGTGTGTGTGTGTGTGGGGGGGGGGACTGAAGAAAGGGGCCGGCCATGGGATTATAGGAGTGTGACAATTGAGAATTTGCTCTGCTTTAAACAAATAACTGTGTTGCAGGTCAGCAGGTCGACACTCGAGGTGCTGTGGCTTCATTAAAACATCTGTCTGTGAAGGACCATGTCAGCGTGAGCTGATCATAAACAACTGGATGTTGCTGCACAATCAGACATTTTGGTAGAAGACAAACAACATATGTTGTTCTTCAAGCATTTACCAATACATTTTCCAGCCAAATCAAATAGAATAAGTTTGCAACATAAGGGGATGATGTGAGGAGGTGCATTTGGCCCAGAATTGATATTAATCAATGATAGTTATCAAAGCATTTATGGAAGAAAAAGAATATCTTTGTTATTAGCCTCCACAATCATGGAAGCTGCTGCAATCATCATTTCTGTGTCAGGGCTAGTTTTTCCTGCTGTCTGCAGGTCCAGCCTTCCACACTTACTGTTTCTTGAAAAAGAGACAAAGTGAGACCTCCTCATCGAAAGGAATCTCTGGGTTCTTACCTGTCGATCGTGTGATGTCATGAAGCTCCAAACAAGACGTGAGGCAGAGAAAATTTCATGTGTCTGTCCATCTGTCTCTGAAGGACACGATATGAAAAAGGTTCAACGTTACAACCTGATGTTGATCCTCTGACAGGACTGAAGACGTTTACGTCAACTGGATTAAAATCTGTCAGATTTACCTGAAAAGTCATATGAGGGTGAAACCTTTTAAATGTTAATGACCCGGAGAAGGTTTCTCCAGGAAAATGGAAAAGAGCAGCAGTTGTTTCACACAGAAAAGTATATGTTGAGGTTTTTTTTAAACAATTTCTAATCTAAGAATTTTAATAAAACAGTTTGGTTGAATCTCCATACAATATCTTTATTTTTAATCAATTCATCTACAACAACATTTAAGTCATAAGCAACTAAAATAAAACATAATTTCTGAGGATGTCTTCAGATTCATTGCTTTAACTGATGCAAATTGAGCAAATATTCATGAAAATAGAAAATGTCTTAACAACAAAGTGATTAATTATCACAATTGATATGTTGTAATTTTCTGTCAATCAAATAATTCATAAACATATGGTTTCAGACGTGCTCCATAGAAATGAACCATATAGATAAACAACAGATGGCTTCAAATCAAACACAAATTACCGCAGTGTGATTGAATACTTCATCCTCATCTCTCTCTGCTCCTCTGCTTCACCTTTTAAAGGAAATGTTCAGGCTGCAAACACATGGACAGATGGACAGAGACTGTAGCTGGACGCTCTGGATAAAAATAAGCTTCTTGTGTGTGTTTGTACTCTTAGACAGTTTTGAGTTTTGTACCCAGTCATTGACGTCTCCCCCTTTACAAACAGTTCAGCAGCTCTTGATTCACTTGCTCAGTTGGATTTGATGCCTTCCCGGCTTGATTTGCATCCTCAGGGAGGAGAGTGAAATACAGCAGCATCTCCCCTTATTAGGATCATCAGATTAATCAGTCCAGCAATAAATCTCTCTTCACTTCACGAAGCAGTCTTTTGTCTCTTTGCACCATATTTAATCTTTTATTGGTAATAAACATAAAAGCTGCACAATAGGCTAATGTTCACATCAACATTATGACTAAATGATAATAAATCTGGAGGCTGTTAGAGTAGAGTTTTAACTCAGTGTCATATAGAAAACAGACACTATCTTTAGTGTCTTGTTTGTTGGCTTCATATCTTCATCACTGTGAAAAACCCACTTTGAGTCAAAAGGTCGAAGGAAAGTTTGGGAGTTTTCCATGTCTGTGCCGTCTGTGTTTGTCTCTGCAAACATTCAGTGATCCATTGTACCTGCAGCAGCAATGTGTGAGGCCTTTTGCCATCACATCTGTGTCCAGCACTCAGGCACCAAAGAGATAATGGAGAGAAGGAGGAAACATGATCACTCCTGCACCTCCACCTGCTGTTTGTGGAGACAACTTGTGCTTCCTCACACAAGAACAGAGATCAGAAAGACTTCAGAAAGTCCACAGGTCTTTGCCACCTCAGGAAAAGCACAACCTGAGTTGGCAGCAGATGGCTAATAACATCTCAATGCTACTGTGCAGACACCATTCTGTACTCAGAGTCTGCAGAAATAACGCACTGAGGTCGGGTAACAGGAAGAGAAGAAAAACCCAACCACTGTCCTCTGACGTCACGTTTAGGCTGGAAAGTTTCTCAAAATAATGTTTTCCAAGTTGTAAGTTCTATAAATGCTCTTTTTGTCTGGTTCCCCTAACATGGTTTGGTTGGTCTGCTAAGCTTTTCATGTCTGCCGGTGTGTTTCCCAGTGTAACGTCATCTAGTGTGAATAACTTAACATGTCCATCCCTTTATAACATCAGTGGACCCATCTTCTGATGGATACTTCCAGCAGAATAGTGCACCATGTCATGTAGCAACAAACCTGAACCTGACACTGAGTTCACTGTTGTTACTATAACAATAATAATATATTTCCTTTAAAAAGTGATTCATGCCATCATGAATGATAATGTGTGTCTACTCTGATAATAGAGATACTTGATATTCGGGATGTTTTTAAACCGCTTTTCCGAAACTGAGTACAAGTACTTTTTGGTACTCACCAATACAGAGTACAAGTACTAAAGTTAAACAAATTCTGCAAGAATGGAAAACCATGTGTGTTCTTCTGCCTAGACAAATGTGTTTAATGAACGGAGCAACTGTGGCTGTAAAGAACAAAAAGAAAAAGAAGAAATACAATCAAATTGGGATGTGTCCCTACTTGAGGTAGGTGAAAGAATAATTCAGAAGTTATAAATTAGGTAGAGTAAAATATGTCAGAGCTACAAATATTGGTTTGCCTATTTCCACCTTAAGTGTTCGGAGTTAATTACATTTTTAGACCTTCATCTGCTTCCATACATCCCCATTTCTTTTCTCTCTGTATAAACAGCAGAACGTGTTTTTTTTCCGCAGCAGAAATGTAAATTAGCGAGTGTTGCTGGAGGTAAAATTAGCATCTTTAATTAAAAAATTAGCAGCAAACAAACAATGCAAAACATACGAACCATTAAAGGAAAAACAACCTGGAGGAGCAGCAGCAGAGAAATCGTTTTATCTTTGAATTAATGTGAGGCTGCATCCCAAATATGTGTCTATGTGAGTCTACTGGGGTGTCATTAATAACCAATATTTTTCCATCAAATACTTTGATGCAGCAAACACTGACGATCCGGATCGTTCTCAGGAGAAAACTGACACTGACTTTATTATGGAAATACGAGTACTTTTAATTTGGCCATTTTGACTCTTAATGAGTAAAGACATTTACTTTTTATTCACTTTATAGTTCTACACCTTTACAGTTCAGAGAGAATTATGTTGGTTTTTTTTACATTTATCTCACAACTTTAGTCACTATACCGTGTGATTTATTTTTTTTAAATCAAGGAACCACAGGTTTTGTATTTATCTGAAAGGTATATAATTATTAAAAAGATAGAACGTATTTAAAAGCTGCAAACTAGGCCTCATATTTCTCTAGTCAGTACTGAAACGCTCACTGATATAAATCAGTCTGTGTGTCTCTGCTGCCCTCTGGTGGTCGTTTGCTCAAACAGTAACAACAATCACAAACAGTTGAAATTTGTTTTATTTCAGAAACAGAAAATGCTCAGACAGACGGAGGTGACACGATCTGATCTGTGTAAAACAACAAGTTTTAATACTGTAAGAAAGATCTGCAGTCAGCTAACATTTCAAACCCAGCGGCCTTCAGACAGAGGTGAGGTATCAGTCGTCTCCTCCACACAGGCTGAGCAGGGCCTTCTGGTAGTCTCCTTTAGTGTGCTCCTAACACACACACACACACACACACACACACACACACACACACACACACACACACACACACACACAGTGCGGGACGATTTGTCATATTTTACTTGGTAAAAGTATGAATACTGCAATATAAAAATTAAAAAGGTACAGCATTATGAGCAGTAGTGAAAAGTACCTAAGTACATTTACTCAAGTAATATTCTCTCTCTCATTGTTAAGCTATTTGTACTTGGTATTTCATACTTTTAACTTCACTACATTTTAGAGACAAATCTTGAATTTTTACTCCACTACATTTATGGTATAAGTATAGTTACTTTTCATATTCTATGTATATGTATAAAATACAGTAAAGTATGTCGACAAAGTTTCATTATGTTTTATACTTGTAAATGAGACTAAGTACACACTTACACAGCAATAAGCAAAGACAGATGTATCTTATAAACACTATTCAGAAAATTTTGTGTATGATTCAAAATTAAAACAAGAGTTTTGTTTTGTTGAATAAACCCTTTTCAAATAAAATGCTTTCTTTAGATAAGATAATAGTGATTTTTCTACTTAAATATCTCTCACATGTACAAATAAACCAATGCGTTTTTTAAGATTTTATAACTGTAATAAAACTAAAAGCCACGAAGTTATAATATTTGGGCTTTATAAAAAATATACTTATTTGTACTTTATTTATTTATTTGAAATTTCCTTTCAGAAACAGCAACTTGTTATACAATTATTTATTTGTTCTGATATAATTATTATCAGTACAATTTTCAGTAAAAGTACCTGAAAATGAGAAAAAAGAAAAAGGAATTTTTCCACCATGTCTGTAGCAGATTCCTGTGCATTGTGTTTACTTGTCTTTGTTTGTGTAGGATTTACCACAAACACACACACACACACACACACACACACACACACACACACACACACACACACACACACACACGCACACACACACGGACTCACACACACACACACACACACACACACACACACGGACTCACAGCGATGGTCTGGTACAGCGATTTCCTGTACTGCCTCTTGAACTCTGCTCTGATCTTCATCAGGTCGACTTCACAGCGAGAAACCATGATCCTGGTCACCACCTTCTCCTTTGCCCCTTTACTCTGTCAAGGAAAACACAGATCTCCAGCATTAACATGGTCAGTAGGTTTTTTTCTTGTTATTGACTGAAACAAATTAAAAAAAAAAAAAAATTACCTTCATGGCTTCGCTGAGTCTGTTGGCAAAATACAGCTGCCTGTTTTCGAAGCACTCCACTGTGAAGAGAAGACAGATCCAGCTTTAATACATCATTAAGTGCACGTTTCTTTTTAGTTAAAGCTTCAGTCTCATTTTATTTCTACATTTTACATATAGATGTAATAAGTGGTTGGTGCTTTTCAGTCATCAAACCTGATTTTACGCCACACTTAACTAATAACGATAACTAACATCCCAGCAGTGTCCTGGAGCCGACTTTCACATATATTCGGTTTTTTGTACACATACATCTGAGTTTGTAGTGGAAATGTTAGCAACTCTCATGGGAGGGATCGATTATGTCTTAGCTTGAACATCAACAGGACAAAAGAGTCCGTAATCTGCTGCCATCTGCGGTGAAATGACTGAAATATGTACTGAGTTAAATGTCTTGGCGTTTTATTAGAGCCACATGTGAACATCACAGTGTACTGGTCCTTTAAAAGCAGCCTGGTACTGATGAGGAGTTTGAGAATTTACCCAAAGTGAGGAAGGACTTCTCCAGATCTCCCTTCACCTCCTTCCTGATGCTCTCCTTCATGTCGTAGGGGCTGTAGCTCTTATACCTGTCAAACACTGCACACACACACACACAACACACGTGAAAACAGGAACTGTAAGAAAAATGCTGCATTGGTGTTTAACTTAAAAAAGTCACAGTTAGACTTAAGAAAGATATGATAAATGGAAAACCGTAACATTGGCATCGGACATAAAAGCAACGTTGTTAAAACTGAAAGGAAAAAACATCGAGTAAATATCAGGAGAAAGTTTGGAATTGAACTTAAAGCCTTTCTAAGTTCAATGTGCTGATGTAATATTTTAGATCAGGCTTCGTACGGGTGCTGAAATTCCTTGAAAATGCTTTAACCTGAATGTTGTTTTCAAGGCCTGAAATGTGCATGAATTTTGGATAAAGTGCTTGAAAATGCTTGAAACATTAACTGTAGGTCTTTCACAATAAATAGCAGCGTAACATTAAAAGTGTTAGTCCAGTCTGTTTCCATGTGTCACCCAACACACTGAGACTGCGCCAACATTCTGGGAGGTTGTTGTTTTATTAACTGCCAGCTGGTGAATTCTCAGGCTAAATGACTGACAGGTCCTGTGTGTGTGTTAGTGTGGTAATGCTAGTATTTCAGGTCAATTATGACCTGCTCATTTCTGAAATATGACGTTAGTAACTTTCTGCACCGGAAAAGTTCAGCAAACGTCATCCATACCTGCATGTTGGCCAACTTATGCCTGACATGCAGGAAGGGCATCCAGCAGAAAAACTCAACGTGCGTAACACGTCCCACTAGGGACCCCTGACTGGAAAAGCCGAATCCCGTTGATCTTTGATTCATTTTAAGTCGCATGGCCAAAACATTAGAACCATGTCTTAATATAATTCACTCCAGTATGACTCCACCACCAGCTATGAAGATTTTATTTATTAACATAAATTTAAAACAAAATTCTTTTAATAATGAACAGATAGTAGAATTATCACCTTTCTGACAGTTTCAGACAACATAAAAAATAAGAACAATGTAACCGTGTAAATGTAGAATTCAAGGCAGCTGTCGCATTAAATTGCACAGGTGGTCATAATGTTATGGCTAATATCTTGGCACTTGTTTGTGTTGTTTCTTTACAACACAAAGACAAATGTTCTTATTTTTTACATGTTTGTGTTGTCAGTGCTGAAGGTGTGGTTCACCTTTCTGCAGGTGGGGGACGCTCCTCTGGGACATAATGCTGATCCAGGTCATCACATCAGTTCCCTTCCTCTTCACTCCGGCTTCATACAGACTCTGAGAGGGTCACATGAGACAAAGAGGATTTCAGTTAATCACTGAATGATTCATGAAATACTGATCATCATCAAACCAGCTCATCAGAACAGAACTGCTACATTTTTTCCACAGGTTTCAAAGAATCTTTCTATATAAATATGTAGATGCTTGGACTCACTCTGGCGTCATCATCAATCTTCTCATAGTCGATAACGTTGGAGGGTTCATCTCTCTTTGTCTGTGAATTAAAAAAACGTTGATGTGTTTTCCAATGTCTGAAAATATTTTTAACATGACACACTTCAAAAGAATTAAATGTTTAGAATATTTATAATACTTTGATAACCCAATCATAATTATCAATCATAATTACATATGAAATATTAAAATGCTTAAAACAATCAAACAGAACTGTTCTCGATATGAAAATGATCTGGTTGTATATGTAAAACTGGATCGATCCAGAATCAACAGGGATTTGTTATTTATTAAGACCAGGATCTGTCCTGGGTCCTGGACTCACCTGAACCAGAGCCAGCAGAAGTTTGGCAAAGTTACCGGATGTGTCTCCTGCGATGTCTTTTTCCAAATCCTTTTTGAACACTACAGAGAAAAGTACAAATACAGATACTCTGAGTAAACTCATGCTAAAGCTAATATTAGCCCCAACAGCTCAGACACTTAGTTAGTGTTACGTTAGTTAGCTGCAGCATTTCACTCGCTAAACGATAAATATCATTGTTAAGATTATTAACAGGATTCCAGATGAAAATGTGGAGTTTTTTTTGGGGGGGGGGGGGGACCTGTGGCTCCATGCAAACACTAATGGGAATAAAACTAAATAATCCTGCAGCTTTTCTAAACTTTCCACACAATATTAGACTGAAGTACAAATAAATAAATGTGAAAAAAATCTAATTATGATTTAGCAAAAAGCCCGGAAACATTATGTGTTAAACATTTTTAAATTACTTTTTACCGTGATAAAACTTTTGGGATTCAATTCAATTTTCCATTCAGTTTTACTTAAAAAATTTTAAATGTATTTTTGTTTCAGTTGGAATTAGTTTAGTTAAGTGTTGTGCAAAAATAATCTATGGATCACATTTTACACTTTCAGATTAACCTTGTGTATTAGTTTATTCTTGACTACAATAGTGTTTCAAATTAATCTTTTGTGGGTTTTGATAATAGTATATAACATCTATAATATATCTGTATGTGCACTGAATAATCTATAATCATGAAACTAATGAATGAATATGTTTGTTTTTCCTGTTCATTCCTCATTGTGGGTGTAAGTCTTTATTTCCTTTTGTGACTGACACTGAAGGTTTCCAGAAGAACACTCACTGTCTTTGTAAACCTTCTTGATCTCCAGCAGTTCTTTGTTGCTTCTGGAGCAGACGATCTCGATGAGGGTCTCCTCATCTGTCCCCAGCCCCTGCACAAAAACACCACGAGCTAAGACCAGGTAGCACATGTTTTATGTAGCACTGCTTTTTATGACACCGTCAAACTAAATGGATACGGGCTTTTTTTTCCAAGCATCAAGAAGGTAAAACACTTTGGATATGTCTCAGTTTTCTCATAGCTGTGTGCGTCTTCCATAGATGTCAGTGGCTCACATTGCTCTATAAATTCTTGTTTCAGTCATAATAATAAACAAACTAAATGCAAATGTTAGCATCTGACCTTCATGGAAGCGTTGAGCTCGGAGGCATCGTACTGAGCGGTGTTCTTCATCAGACCCAACATCAGATGCTCCAGGGAGCCAGAGAGCGCCCCCTTCAGGGCTGTGTTCAGATCCTGAAAATGAACACAGGCATTAAAACAGGCAAGAAGTGCAATACAATGTTTTAATGCATAACAATTTATTTTCTTGTTAAAATGTTCAAGCCTGGTACCTAATTGATTACATTTAGGCAGAAGTCCGTGTAGGAAAGTCCAGAAATACAAAACTCCTTAATTCCAAAATTATCGTCAGAATAAAGCACAGATGAGGCTCCAAGTCTGCAGCCCCCAAATCACTAAATCCACCACTAAACTAAGACCAATGACTAGAATAAAGCTCCTGAAGGATCTGGTGGTTCAGTCTAACACCACATAAACATGTATAATGAGAAACATTTTCCACCTTCTTGGCGAGTCGTTCGTACTCGAAGGCGATCTCTCTTCTCTGGTCGCAGCTTCGTCTGGTCAGGATGTCAGTGATGGTCTGTTCATCCACCCCTGCAAGGAACAGATGATGGAGAGAGTCATGTTTGTGTCCTATGTTTAGAGTTGTTCATCAGCACACTCATTTTAAGTAGCATGATAATAATCATAATGATAATTGTTATATAGTATCTTCCCTGTTCAGTGATGAACATGGTTGAACATGGATTGGTGGTTGGGTATTCGTGTTACTCTGGGTTTGGGTTCAGTTTTTCTATGGAACTATTTTAGTGCATTTTGGGAACTTGACCCCACACACGGCCTCCTGATAAATAAACTGATAATTTCTCTACTCGTAATAAACAAAAACAGAAATGATTTGTCATTATCAGTTTTATGGCTCCATATTGCTGCAGCAGGCATCACCTGGTGATGTGGTTTGACATAAGACAAACTTTTTCAGTTTTAAAAAACTTCTAACACTTTCATTGTTCTTTAATATTAATGCTGCCGCTTCTTTGTGCTGATCAGAAATAAATGCAGGGTCCGTTATTGTCCCTGTCCACAGCCAAAAAAACACACACGTGATACTAACACAGGAGTTGAATTTGGAAGATCAGTTCTCTAGTTTCCAGTAAATGTTTTTGCTCCTGATGCCTCCAGTGCCTTCATGTTGTTTCTGTGACAAACTCAAATGAAAGCAGCCAGTGGGTCTTTGTGGAGACTGCATGGTAGAATCCTGTGATTAACAGCAGCTGTTTCTTTGTTTCATAATGGTGGAAACTCTTCCCTCTGCTCAGGGACGTCCTGCTTTTCCTGCAGCTCACATACAGGAAGCTGAGTCACAACGAAATCCCTGCAGCCGCGCACACAAACGGAGATGGAGGAGTCTGACCTGCACGATGTGCTTCAGAGGATGGATTACCTCACACAGTTCAGCACAGTGCGGTGCTCTGCGCAGGTTTTTAAGTGAAATCTGCAGAGAATTCCTCCAACGTGAGTCAGTTTCCAGTCAGAAAACCTGCTGCTGTGGTTTGACCAGCTCAGACATGGACAGGAGCCAGTCAGGGATCTGATATCGAACTGTAACAGCATCAAATGTGCTGAGAGAGACAGGGCAGGAATCTGCTTCCATAGGCAGAGCTCACGTAAAAATAGGATACAAGCTTTTCTAAAGAACGCAGTGCAGAAAAAACAGGCTTTTTTCTGATTATCAACACTGTCGCAAATCAGGATTTGGGTGTTTGACCAAATGCTGTGTTTTGGTGCTTTTTTCATCAAACACTGTCACCTATTTGTCCATTCATGGCTCTGACTCCATCATGTTTCCACTCAGTAACAGAAATTAATGAGGGTTTCATTTGTCTCACTTAACCCAGTGGTTCTCAGTCCTGGTCCTCAAGGACCCGTCCTCTGATGGTTCGTGTGCAGTCCATCAGAAACTGGAAGACACCACTTCACGTTGTTTTCCCCCACTTCACCGTCATCTGAGTTGGTGTCTTCCAGCTGCTGATGGACTGAACACACCTGATGCAGGTTAAAAAAACAAGCTTTTGTGCCAATTGAAACACTCTGCTCACTGAAACTCATATCTTGTGATGGAGAAGCCAGGTCTCAGTTGCGTAGCTCAGAGTCTGTGGTGTCGTGTTGATGGGCTGCCTCACCTTTAGTTTTGATGGCCGTCTCGATCCTGGCAGCATCTTTGGCTGGGTCAAAGTCCCGTGCTGGCACCACAGTGGGATATTTGGGCTCTTCTTCCTACAGAGGACAGAGACACGTGTCATCCCCGCTGCTGACACAGGTCCACTTCCCTTATTAAGACTTAAATACACAAAACGCACATTTCTGGCTGTGATTTAATTTACTCGTTGTTCTTTACTGTCCGACACAGATTTCACTGCCAGGTGTGTCTCAGATATTATACAGGTGTCGCAGCTGGAACATTGAACAGCCATAGTCTGGCTGGGCCCAGTTGAGCCAAAATACTTGCTTACGTTTCAGGACGTGATTAACGTTTAGGAACGGTCATGGAAAAAAAAAAAAAGATTTCACATTGGACTCCAGCCTTGGTTTCCAGTCGTAAAGTCCAGTGTTTTTGGACCTAACCCTCGTCCTAACACAGTCGCTCTGTAACCACTTCACCGTTTCCCCCCCTGCTCACGTCATTAGAGGACATTTAACATGTTATTGTTGGTGGTAACTGCCAATACTTTTCATTTGTCCTGTACTTTGGTTAAAGGTCGAATAGCTGAAAAACGTAACCACATTCCCGTCAGCCTTTGCTCTCTGCCGCAGCTTAGATACACTGCGAACAAAAAGATGGTGCACGAACGTTAGATCTGCTACATGTGTCTCAGTATCACTGAGCTTTTACGCCCTAACTCGGTTTAGTGTCTCTGCTCAGTGCAGAATGCACAGCTCACAGCACCAGGAGACCACGGTGAACCCAGAATGACGAGTTCTCACATCAAATTTCTAGAAAAACATCTTTTTCTGTGTTTGGATGAAAAGATAAATACAATCAGCAGACAGATGAAGGGTTTCTGCAGTGAAAACGTTTCCATCTGTGAACGTTTTACTGTGTCAGAATGAGTCACTGACTATCTCTGCAGGACTTTATCCTGACTATCTGTGATTGTTGAGATGAACTCTGAGTGGAGAACAATCTACACCTTCACGACAGCTGTAAAACCCATAGATCCTTTCAGGGCTTCAGACAGGAAAATTATCGATGATAAAATCCCTGTGGGAAAGAGACCAAGTTCATGTTCTGATAATATAACACTGACAGTTTCACCTTCTTCACCTCCGTAGTAAATGATGGTGAGGTGATTTTGAGGTGATTCGGTTTGTGATGTAGATCTGTTTGGGTGTTAGTGGGACTTTTTTGTTGCAATCCCAGAGCGACCTCGACAATGCAGCACCACCCTGATAGATACAGGGTACTGAATAATGTTTGAAGCTGACTCACCCCTCCGTACGCCAGCGTCAGTTGGCCCAGAAACTCGGAAACCAGCGCCATGATGAGTTAATCTGCAGAGACACAGGTTAGAGCAGCTGAAACCAACCGTCCTCAGTTATTCAGTCTGTGAATGTTACACTCACCTACTGATTTTCATTATCAGCCAATCTGCTGATCACTTTATCATTTACAGAAGAGCAAGAAACATTGAAAATCACATTGTCTCACAGTGACTTGATTTATCTGAAGAGATCCAGTTACTTCAGACAGCAGCAAACAATCATCTTAAACACAATCACATGAAAACTGTTTAAACTGGGTTAAAAACAACTGATTTTTCTTTTTTATTCAGTGGACTGACGCCTGTTTGTTGACTTAGTGTTTTAAGATCACTCCGGAAATTTCAGTCAAACTAAAATGTTTGTTGAAGAAAAAAATTTCTTCAATGTTCACATTGAATTAAATTTATACAGAATTTTATTTTTTTTTTGTTTTATGTATTATTATTTCTACATTTAATATATTTTGATTTTTGTTTTTTGCTTATAGGACACGTTTTTACTCTCCTGACTATTTTTTAATTAATTTCATTGTTTCATTTATTTTTATTGTATTTGGTTATTTTGTTTTCATTTCATTAACTCTAAGTGGACGTTAGTAACTAGGAACATTTAGTAATGTAATGATATTTCTGCTACTTCAAACTTGAACTTACCACTACTTTTCTTTACTGTACGTTTTTGACAGTGTTAGTAATTAATTACTCTTCAGATTTGCATAAATTATGCAAAATACATTGTAATCAGCTCCATCTTTACCAGCTGATGAATACATTAAAAATCCGCTCCAATAAAATCATGTTGACATGAACTGGATCCTTCTTCTTTTCTACTCATGACCTTAACTACTGCTGCTTATCCAAGTAACTTCTACTTATACCAGCACACAAACAAAGAGCTGCAGAGTCCAGATTAAGAGTCCAGCAGGCTGTAAACCTGTTTGAGTGGGAGCTCAGATAGGTGTGTTTGATTTATTGACTGGGGCATGCCAGAGGGCATTTCTGAGGGGAGGCTGCAGATAGGAACATGGATCACAGTGCAAACACAAGTATGTTATGAAATTACTCAACACACACTGTGTTGTAAAATGATTAGTAAACTCTGAACAGAGGAGGACACCAGAGTTTACTCTCTTGAATCACACTGGATATGTGTCTCAACCTTTGATCCTCCTACAGTATGTTAACAGGAAGTGTGTGAGGGTCAGCGTTTTTCATTACTTAGCAACAGGCAGCACAAACAGCACAAACAGTTCTGAAGTTCCAGTCCAACAATCTTTCATCTGTTTGCTGTGATTTCACACTAACGTCTCATTTGAAAATGTTCTTACACAGAAATGCAGTTGAGGAGGACACATTCCCAAGCTTAACCTAAGCTAAAGCAACAGTAAAACTGTGTAGAAGTACTTACAACTAAGAGGCCTGCTTTGATACAGTATATTTTACATGATGAGTTTGTTAATGCAGCATTTCCTTGAGGTTCCCAACATGGACATGAAATGGCAGCAGCCATCTTTGGGAGTGGATGGCTCCATTTGTCTCTGCTTCGGAGAAGAAAATTAACTAATTCTACAGTGAACATCTTTCATCCTCATAACTGGAAGGATTTAAATTGTAAATTGTAGAACATGTAGACTCACAATTTGCTCTTGCAATTGAGTTCAGTACTTCATTAAAGACCCTTTGTAAGGTCAGTGTGTCAGAGGACGAGCAGCAGACAGCAGGAGGTCAGATGCCATTTTCTCCTACTGTGACAACATTACACTATGTTTCCATTGCTTCTCAGCACAGGTCAGACAGTTAGGGACTGTCCCTGAACAGGGTCCTTTTAGCCCTGAGCGGGGACTTCCAGGCTGCATGGTCACAAGTTTATGGTCTATTGAGACTTGCAGGGCTGCAAATAATGGGCTTGTTTTTTAAAGCTTTCTAATCATGGAAATCATGAGAAAAAGCAAAAGTGAAAAAAACGCTTTCTACGATTCCTCCGCTTCCATTAAGGTGCAGCAGTTATTAGTTAAAAGCTCTGCTGTGTCTTCAGAACTTCCACTCCAAAGTTTTGTCCCCTGATCAATACTTGGTGCTTTTGGTTTATGGATTAAAACACTTATTCTGAAGGCTAGAATTGAAAAGTTTCTTGTGTGCACAAAAATATTCAAGTCCATGCTTTCATCATATTTATGTGAGTTGTTTTTGAAACAGCCAACACACTTCACACTTAGTTAATCATGTCTCTGCATTTAGCAGGCTTCAAAATAAAAACCTACATTAGGAACATTTTCTTATTCCTGCTAATTCTGTTTTCATATTCCTGCAGTTTGAATTACACGTTAGTGTTGTCTTCATTGTCTCTTCTGTGGACGCCCATGAACCAGCAGCAGGGGACAGAAGTAAAGAAAAGAAACGAGTTTCAGACTTTGTGGAGTCTTATAAACTAGATAATGAGTGCAGCCCTCCATCACCGCTCTGTAATCCTCCCTCAGTAAACGGCATGAACATGATACTCTGCTAATGACAAGCAGGCCGAGAGCAGAGCAGGTCTACTGGGAAGACTGTACCCAGCCACACCCAGC
Source organism: Channa argus (assembly GCF_033026475.1). NCBI lineage: Eukaryota > Metazoa > Chordata > Actinopteri > Anabantiformes > Channidae > Channa > Channa argus. Next base: position 30,931,651 of record NC_090198.1, read on the forward strand.
CACCAGCAGCATGAGTTTCCACGTCTTAAAACATTTCATATGACCGAGGATTATTCAGACTCACCACTTTGTTCCACATGTGTTTCTTGCAGCTAAAAGAACCAGAAGCAGTTACACACGTTGCGTTGGCTGAGAGCAGCGATTAAATATTCTCCCAGCACAGTAAAACTAAATCTCTGCACAAACTCACAGCTGTAGCTCTGCTTTTTCTTACCTTCAGAGAGCAGCAGCAGAGAGGCAGCAGAGAGGCAGCAGCAACACCAGCAGCTCCGTTATGATCCAGGAGGGGACAGGGTGGGGTGTTTAAATACCAGCTGACTCACACACACACACACTCCTCTCTGCTCTATTACACTGTCTGAATGACTCAGTGCTCAACACAGTGAACTCTTAGACAGAAATTCCTCAGTAAGGTTCAAATCACTGCCCCTGCTGTGTGTCATACTCAGGGATAAAACTGATGCTGTATCATCAATGCAACTGTCTCCTACAAATTAACTTTTCATAAAACTCAACTGCAAAGTCAAATTGGATCATTACAACTGAATTCTCCATTTACAGCCACAAACGAGGCAGAAGTGATTATTTAAATATAGCTGTTGATACTGACGCCAAGTCTAAATTTACACCACGGCATTTTTTTTAGCTTCTCCTCTGGCTGTTTGTCCCCACACAAGTTGCATTTTAGGTCACTGAAAACAAACTTTTTGGAAAAGGTCGGAAGGTTTTCAGAGTTCTCAACATTATCTTCATTCCAATCTAGTGATGGCGTTAACTGGATGCAAAGGATTATGGAATATGTGGGCAGTGAACCGTCCACATGTTGGAGCCTTTGTTGGCAGGTGGTTGCCAGGCTGCTTTTGGAAATGGCCCAGCCTTGTTGCAACAGTGGGACATTATTAGTCTAAAAATACATTAAACATTTGTGTTGCAGGTGTGAGTCACAGGTAATGGAACACAGGTAATGACACAGACCACTTGGACTCCCACCTTCCTCAGTGCGGTCACCTCCTGCAGTGATTCACCTTTGAACTCACTGGAGGCGTCAGTGTGCATGAATGATCGCCCAAGATTCCTGTTCAGACCCATAAAACCCCTCCCCTTTCCTCTTCCCCCCACCACACCCACTTTATCACTCAGGTAAACATTACCTGGTTTCTCAGTAATAAAAGACACATTCTCTGGTTCCCCCACTTGCCCAATCTCTGTACCACCAAAAGGAAAAGACAAAGGTCACTGACCTGTTCAGAATCTGCTGTTTTGCATGTGAGACAGTGAAAATCAACACAACTGAAACTTTAGATGAACTTCCCTACAGTCTCAGAACAAAACAGGAAGTCAGAGTTTGGGCAATCACATCCAGCTGTTGGGAAGCATTTAAAATACCTCTGGCACAGTTTCAGCAACAACAATGAGCAGAAAGAACTGAGGAAGAGAATTAGCTGAACAACAAAGCTGGATCAGTGATAAAGTCTCATTTTCGTTCATAATTTTTTTACCCTAAGATCCGGTTTCCCTAACTTTCAAATTAAAATCCCAACCCTTATTTGAAAGGGTTAGAGGAAGCTTATGCTCTGGTTTAGAGTTTTAAAGATGGAAAAGATATATAGAAGTATGTGCTTTAATTAAAGGTTAGAGGAGCTTTTTCCTCTAAACCCTGTGTCTGCAGCTCCAGCCAGCAGGCTTCAAAATAAGAGTCCTCATTTAGTGGTAAGTAGAGGAGCTACTTGGGTTTTGTTTATGGTGCTCGTATATTTTGGAATGATTTGGACACAGTCCTGTGTTTCTGATAAAAAGATTAATACATACACATGTTTCTGTTTCAGCACTTTTTACAACACTGCAGCAGTTAGTAATTGTTCTTAATTAGATTAATGTCTAACTGTTTTCTTTTCTATTTATATAAATTTAATTTGTCCACTAAACACACATTGGCGGTTCGATCCCCACCTCCTCCAAATGTCAAAGTGTCCTTAGCTCCAGTGCTTTGGGGACCAAAATGGTAGAAAAGAAAAGAAGTGTAAGTGGAGACCATTTACCAAAGTTCAGATTAGATCACTGTCCACAGTAAATGAGGAATTTCTGGAAGTTTTGTAGCTTTTTCCTTGTTGTGATTGTGTAACCAGTAGCATCTGAAGGGCTTTAAGTCGGGTTATGATCATAAGAATGTGTAATGAATCTATGGGTCTGTGGTGTCTGTAGACTCACACCAAGTAACAGACAAGTGCATTTCCTGCCTGTTTTCTGAAAGCAGCCCCAGAAAGGTCCAGTGAGAAACTCTTCAGCATGGTGTCCATTAGACCTAAGGACAGCTCATTCTCTGTTGTTGCCTGTTAGAACCATCATAAAAAGTCTCTTTTTACTGTCTAACTTTCAGGATTTCAAAGACACAGTGAGTTTCCACAGGTTTCTGCTGCTTAAGTTCCTATCGGACTAAAGACCAGTTCCCAGCTGAAACTAGTTGAGTATTAAAGCTATTAAAGCTCAAAGATTGTGACTGTTTGTGACCCTCTTCAAATTCTGAAGCTGTAAGTGTTGAAGACATTTGGACATTTTTTTATGTTTGGTAGCTTGTGCTGCTCTCTGACGCAGTGAGACAGTGGGACAGTCAGTGGGACATTTGCTGTAGACACTGTGTGAGACATTTCCAAGAGGTTTAATGAGAGCAGCAGGTTGGACAGTGGTAAAGTAGGACGTTTCTCTAACATCAGCTGTGTGTGTTGTTGGCCTACACAGGGTCTCCATGATCTCTCCTGGTGTGTGTTTAATACTAACGTAGTTTACCACAGAGACATGTCCTCATGGTACATGTGGAAAAGACTGTGGGACAGAACAGTCCATCATTTGCTTGATAAGCTCCAAAAAAAGCAGAGACATGTTGTTATGTGTTGAATATCAGTGGATCTCCTATCTCCTATCCTGTCACAGAACCTTCTCCTTCCAGAGGCCTCAAAAAGCTCTGCTTCGTCCAGCTTCTTGTGTTACATGCTGAAGCTTAACGTACCCATTACATCAGTGATCGACGCTCAAAGCTTTCAGTGTAGTTCAATGGAAACTTCAAGAGATGCTTCAGGAGACTCTGGCATGAGACGTTGTGCTATTTAATTATGATCGTTACACAATGTGGAGCATCTGGTTACCATTGTAAGGACGTATATGTGTGTGTGATGTCACTGTAGCGTTTTGTTTTTATGTAGGTAATTTTGAAACTTACCTTCACCCTGAAGTTTTTGTACCTAACCCTAACACATGTTGTCTCTTAACGTAACCTGGCCCTGGAATTGTTTTTCCTTAAGCTGGGGACACATCTGAAGACTGGACAGTTCACACATGAACAAGTGAGCAAACTGGGGGCAACACACTTAACGAGTGTTCAGGAACGAGTGGATATTCTGATGATAGACGCACTCAAATCCTGCAAGAGCAGGAAATTCACACAAGTTCTTCAGCCAAAACAAATATAGTGGCAAGTGGGTACTTTGGCTTAGAAACTAATTAAAACAGCTAAATCATGGACGTAAAGCCGAAGACAACACAGACAGAGTCTAAAGAGGGAAATGAAGGTTAAAAAAACTGTAGAAATCAACAGTACGTTCAGACCAACTATGTCCAGTGGCACTGGCACCCTGTTGTCTCCTGACAGAACCAAGTCAATCTTGGAAATTGTAATATCAGTGTGAACAAGTTGAGGGAAAATAAATAACATGTAACCACAGATGGCTGTAAGACGGAGACAGGATTGTGTCTGTCTCTCCAGCGAAATTATTAAAGTAACGTTATCACAACAGTCTGTCTTGGGGTCTTTCTGCTCCCATAGGTTTAGGCTTCCTACAGGGAAACATTGGTCTGCATGTTCATTCGGTACATTTGTTGTTCACCAGATGCCCTGCCCTTCACAACCATCCCCAATTTTTTATTTTTTTTACCAGCCTTGGGATCGGCACTGCACAGCTGGGGAGGGGGATGGGTGGTTTTGGGGTTCAGTGTCTTGGCCAGGGACACTTTAACATGTGGTCGCTGGGCGGCTACTCTAGCAAATGAGAGACTGCCACCCCTACCTGGGTTTGGCCACAACATGTAAAATACCACAAGTTCATCCCAGCAGCCATGAGGGAAACTGGACCATGGAGCTGCTCACACTGCAGACAGCAGTTGCTCAGGCCACAGTTTAGCCTCTTTCTAAAATCACTGATGCACAACTGGACTCGGGCTGAAATCAGGTTGAATTGCTACAGTGTCTGCCAGGTTTTCTATAGTACTTAATGTTATGTTCCATTCCTTAAATGTAGTTTAAAAACTGACCAAAACAGCTCCAAGACAGAGCAGAGAAAGTTTGCATTAGCCACATGCTACAATCTACAAAAAAGTTACACCAAATAGTTTACGAACCATTCACAAACGTCCTCTTCCTTTTAAAGATTGTGTAAAGCTCTGCAGGGGTCTCTCAGCAGTCATCCTCGATGAAACGAGCAAGATTAAAAATTGGATTTCTAGATTGAATGAACATGTGTACGCTTGCTAATCTGCTGCTACTGCCAAACACTAAACCCAAACACATTTTCAGCTGTATAACTGGAAGACATTTGCTTGACACCAACTGTTTGATGACTGGATCTATTTTAGAGAAGACTGGGTTTGAGCAGACACAGAATGGATACTATGGGGTTTGTATGAGGCTGGTTCACTCCTGTTATCATAAAAACCAACAGTCAAATCTGCCCACAATATCATGGTGCTCTTGTTTGGTGTGCTGCTTCACAATAAGAGCCCCCTGATGTTGTGAATGCTGAATGCTTTTGTGTCAAGGAACTGTTCGGTATCATAGCAGCTTTTCTACCAGAGTGTCCACGATTTTATTTACCGCACATTAGAAACTTCTTACAACTGCATTGCAACCTTAACAATATCTCTGTCATGATCCGACACACTTCTACCCTTTTGGACTTTTATTTTGTAGCCCCTTTTTCCCCACTTCCTAATCCTAGAACTGTTCTGTTAACTTTACCTTCATTATCCCTCATTGTTTGCACTTGCTCCCCTCACTATTTAAGTCCAGTCTTCCCCCAGTTCCCTGTCAGATCCTTGTTGTCTAACTCATAGTCACTGCTCTGTTTTCTTGGTTAACTTGATCGTTGTAATGTGAGGAAACTTACAGGCAAAGCAGTATTACTGTATGTACCATGTATGAACTGGCTGAATTTTAAAAAGACAGCCGCATGTCCTGTGACCTGGCCCAGGTCAGAGGTTTGCTGCTTTGAGTGTTAAAGTGCTTCATAATCACAGGGTTAAACAGAGTCAGTAGTTTGAAGTCATGTCAAAGGTTTTGTGAATGTTGACTGGTTTGGGTTTTGTATGAACAGTTTTGAGAAAATGAGAGATTTCAGGAAACTTAACAATTCTGGAATATACAAAGTTATTAAATTAATTTTAGGTAAACTTATCACCTCACATTTTTCTGATTTACAGGCTCACAATACAATCACAGTAGATGCAGTGCCATTTACTTTTTCTTCAAAAACTATTTCTCAGGAATTCTGTTTAAATATGAGCTTATATGTAAACTTCTTATTATGGAATACAGCAGAAACAAACAAATACAGCACGAACGGCTTTTTAATACTTTTTTATGCCTTTTTAAAAAATCGATTACATCATCAATGACATAAATGCCTTTGAAGTTTTTCCTTTGAGGTTTTTAAGGCTAAGTGGCTTTCAAGTTTGCCTAAAGTCTATTTTGTTTCTGCTGTTTCTGCAAAAACTGCTTTTATCAGCTTTGCTTCGAAAATCCTTTCAGCCCCGAAGGATTCACAGTGCAATTCCTTTTTTGGAAATGCTTTTTCATATCAAACTAGTATTTATTTGAGTGACAGCATCCTGGAACTTTGGCTTTGTTGTTGGATTAGAATGTTGTGGTGGAAACACTATGACATCTTCATAGTAACCAGGAGACAGGACCTGGCAAATTGAAAACACGGTTTTACACTTAGTCGGTGCACGGTGAGTTGAGACGTTGGACTGTGAGGACACTCCCAACTTTGGAAATTACACCGCGATACACCCGAAAAATGTGTCTAGTTGGGGCAATGCTTCACATGGAGGAGCTGTGGGATGAGAATGCGTCCCTCTGCAGAGACAAGGACGAACTCCCCCGTAACAAGCAGAAACTTCAGGCACAGATCCAGGAGCTCAAGCAAGTCAGCGTGGAGGTTCCCAAGTGGAAGCGGACCAAAAAGAAAAGGGCTCTTCAAAAAAAGAACAAGGCGCTGGTGGAAGAAAATGAGGCTCTGGTCTTAAAAGTCGCCAACCTGCAGAGTGAAAATGAGGCTCTGAAAAGTGAAGTGCAGCAGGTACTGAAGGAATGGGCTGCAGAGAAGAAAAGTTTGGATCAAAAACTGCAGGAGCAGAAAGACAAAGATGCCAAAGTCCTTCAGTCTTGCTGTGATGAACTGCAACGTGAAAATGAGAATTTGAAAAACGAACACCAGGCCTTTCGTGAGCAGAACAGAAGGTTTCAAAGTATCAGCGACGCACTGAGAGAAGAAAGACAGGCTCTGCAGTCAGAGCTTCAGGAAACCACCCAAGTCCTGGAAAACGTCATGAAAGAAAACGACACACTGCGGCAGTGGACTGATTCAAAATCTCAACTGATCAACAGCCAGAAACAAGAGATTTCCAGGCTCAAGACACAACTGGGCCCAAATAAGGATTCTAATCGCCAGGGCCAGGGTCTGAGATATGTTGCTTTTAAACAAGAATTAAGGGACTGTTATAATTACATGAGTGATCAGAACAGGTACCTCATGAAACTAAACCTGACCCTTAAAAATCAAGTTGAAGAACTCAACACAAAGTTGTATGGACAGCAGGCCGCAGGCCACAACAGTGAGATTCTCCAGGAAAAACAGCTGGAAATCACCAACCTTCAGCAAGAACTGCAAAGTGTTAGGGCCAAGTTCACCATCATGCAGCAGGAAAACCAGTGTGTGAGTGAACAGAACGAGGTTCTAGAAAGACGCCTGAAAGAGGCCAACGAGAAGAACTCTGCGACCAAAAGCAGGCTGAAGACATGGAACCTTAAACCCCCGACCCCATTTCCCCTAACTCGTAACCGCTTTTCCTCTTACCGTCCTATACCCTGACCCCCAACCACACGTCCCCAAATGTTTGAATGGGCGAATAAGAAGCAACCGGAAAGAACTTTGGGTACCGATAAGGTGGTAAGATGCTACATGAGTGAAGACTATTTACCTTTTTTTGTTTTTAGTTTTCTATATATATATTTGTGTGTGTGCATGTAAATTATTAGCAGAATCTGTATTTCCACTGATTTAATAAATGGTAATAAGTCTGATTCCCAGAAGTAGTTTTAAGTTATTCTGTTTAACTTACACACACACACACACACACACACACACACACACACACACACACACACACACACACACACTGTAAAACATCAAACTGGTTTAAAAGAAGTTGAGCAGCTCTTGTTCACAGCAACTTTTCAACTTTTGGGGTGTGTGTGTGTGTGTGTGTGTGTGTGTATTCCCGTTTGCTCAGTCGTCAGGTGTGTGCTGGTTGCAGACAGTCAGAGACTAGAAATCTCAGATAGTCTTTGACTGTCTTCAGATGTGTCCCCAGCTTTAGAAAACAACCAGAGAGAAACGATGCAGGGAAAATGTGAGCTGCTGGCTGACAATCAATGAGTTTACTTAGACTTAAGTAACCAGGTTACTGATTGTTGTAAACGGAAGCTGATTTCTGAAATCTCCAACTGGGCGTCTGCTTAACAACACGAACAGCAGCTGAGTCACTACCTTTCTGTCACTGTACAGTTAAAATCTTTGAGCCAGTCTGTATGATCAGTACATTTCAGATTGACGTATTGTATTTTTCACTTCAGTACATAAATCTGACAGCTAATTGAAAAAGTTACATTCAAAACACTTGGGCAGCTTTTAAGATGTGATGAACGTTGTGAAAATGAACACAAAGAAGCTTCACCTGCAAATACCACTGGGCTTTCGTATTGTCCCTTCGGAGGTGCCACAGTGGATCGTGTTCCTGCCACAACCCCTCCCATTTTGCCCAGGTGTATGACTAAAAACTCCGGCATAAATATTATTTAATATTGTACTGTACCTACCTTAATATGAATAATTTTGATACTACACCATCTTTACTTGTGACATTTAGAATTATAGAGTTTTAAAGTAGTAGTTTAGGTATTTTTTTATTTTGTTAGTGCAGCTGTTTATTGATTATTGCGAACATCCTGCACTGGGGAAATTCCCTGTGAGCTGCTTAACAAGTGAGAGAGTATAGTGCAAAAAGCAATTTTTCAAGTATTTACAAACATTTTAAAATGGAATATGCAATTTGTATGCTAAAGCATTTATAACAAAGACAAAGAAACAAAAATTCAAATTAATTTAACTTTATTTTTATGACACCAATTCACAAAAAGTCCTCTGAAGTCACTACACAACAAAGTCGAGACTATAAAGATTCATACTGAAAACCCAACAATGAGGAAAAATGAGAGGAGATCAGGGGATGGTGCTGGTGGGTCCACTGGGCTGGAGGTGTGAAGGGGGGGTTGTGAGGGGCAGCTTGGGGGTGAATCTGTATAAAAACATTAAATTCATTGGCCAAGCCCTGGTCTCCTTCAGCTGTCCCTCTGACTCCTCTGTCCCCCTCTGTCCCCTGAAAGAAAAGCCCTCTTCTTGTTCAGTAGGGCTTTAAGCTCAGGGTTCACTCAGGGTTTATAATTGGAGAAACACGTACTGTGTGTTGTCACAGTGACCTGCAGTGGTGCAGGTGTTCCATTTCTCGGTGAATGGAATGAGTGTTTGGATGTTTTTAAAATAGATTAATACAGAGGAATGTAAACTGGAGATCATGGAAAAAATGTGTTTCCATGGTAACACAATCAGAAACTGTACATCATCAGAGACATGGGCGCCGATAAAACCCTGTCGAGAGAGAAAGTTTCATGATACCAGAGGAGGTAACGGGAGTAAATCTCGATTGCCTTTAATTGATGAAGCTTTCCCTGACCCAGTTCTTTCCCTTGTGTCTAAGCATGTTTCTGGAGAATTGAAACATTATTTCATCTGAAGTGATGACACTGACTCAGCTGCAATAACATGGAAGTCAGACTTTATCTGCTATTAGTGGGTCTGAGAGGAACATGTCTGTGGACACTTTCTGTGCTCATTGGTTCCTGGTACTGGACATACTGGGTCTCTTTTGGTTGCATTTATGTTTTATAGTATATATAGTTTGGCCACTCCTAATATCTCACTGGCCTCCCCAGGTGCCAGCCCTGTGGTCGGTACATGTGGTAGAACATTCAGCACACAGAGAGCTGAGCAAATCTGAAGCTAAAATAAGTCACTGTCATTATAAATGCATATTAATTTAATTAATTAAATTTAATGTGCACATTTGAGGTGGTTTTGTCACATTTGAATTTTTTAGAAGTTTTAACCAGACAGATTATTTGTTTCTGACTATTTGGAGGAAAAAATGTTGGACAAATTGTGAACAAACACTATCAACACACTCTTGGCTTATTTATATACAGTTAATTATTTAAAAAATTTTTATAAATTTGATTTAAAACCTTTCCAAATGTGCCACCTTATTTTGACCACGTGCCCCATTGGCCAGCCTGAACATTCCTGGATCTGTCCCTGGTCCACACGTCCTCCGTCAGAGGGCAGTCATGCACCACTGACCATAAAGCCTGACCACGATTTAAGCTGCCGAGCACACGTCTCCCTCCTCCTGAAAAGAAATCTAACTAAATAATTAAACTCCAAAAACCTTTATGATATCAGGTCTTAAAAGTTTTATTTTTAGAAGCTGAGTATTAAAGGACAGAACACAGTGTAACCAAGTCTTAGGGTAAGGGGGGTTAGGTCTGTGATTTGGCTCAGGTAACAAGCACCTGATTTCCAATCCTCTGTTTTGCTGACGCTGGACTTTACCCCATTAAGAGCTAATCCTCATCAGGGCCACATTAACAGCTTTAACCTGGACCAACCGCAATGTGCTCACAGAGAGGCTGCACACAAACACTGCAAACAACAACTGCTTGTACGGGACGTCCACAGCCCACAGGGAACATCAGGAAATGTGAGAGGCAGCTTTATGTCTACAGCACATTTCCATCCAAATGCAGCTCAAAGTGCTTTACAGATGAAGAAAAGCAGTAAAATATTTGACTGCATGAAATCAGTTACACAGAGGTTTTACGTTTCTGTGTTGATTGTCTGAACCCACATCTGCACATATGTTTTTACATGAAGTTTAAACGGTATTGATTTCTTTTACTTTGTAAGCATAACTTATTGTTTCCAAACTAGCTAATTAGTTAGCAATAAAAGCTTGTTTCTGCCACAAAAGGAACTTGATTCGTCTACCTGCAAGTTTAATCATTATTTTTACCCTGGAAAGGACAGTCTTCTAATGGTCCATGAACAATCGTGGTGAGGCCTGTGGTGCTGAATGTTGGACTGCAGTTTTTGACACATCAGCTCGCTAATTTGCTTTATTTGAGTGTGGCTTTGGCCCTGCTGTGGAAATGCAACCCACCCTTAGGACTTTTACGGCAGAGAATGATACCAGGAACCTTCCAGTAGAAATGCACTTTAAGGGAATGAAAAGAAGATTTGCAGAACATAAAAACTTTTTATTAAAAACCTCTAGTCACATCTGGGGGGGTCCTCTAACCAGTTTTCAGGTCTGGGGATGTTTACAGGTTGTAACACTTATTCAGCCTGGCCTGAGGATATAGAGGTTTTTTGCCTCATAAAGTGCTGTGGTTTACCTTTGATTAGCTATACTATGCTAATGAACTTCCTGCCACAGCTGCTGAGCCTCAGTCTCACCTGAAACATAAATGCAGTTTTAACATGAAGACACTGGACTATCCAATCCCCAGTAATCCAATTAGCAGAGCTCCTCGATAATCCTCCCACAGTGCTGAGATCCCTGTAGGTCTTCACAGCTCCTTTACCACAGCTCTGTGGGATGCTGCTGGACCTCGACTGAACGACTCAGGTAGGATAAGAAACCCCCCTTCACACACTCACATACACCTCTACATCACAAATACACCTTCATGGATCCAGTAGACAAACTAATGGAGAATCGTAGCTGTTTGGTTTTTGGATTGGAATCATTTGAAATGTGTAGTGAACTGTAAATAAGTAATGTGATTTATAATGTTTTTTAGTTAAATTATTGTTGAAATTGTGCTTTAAGCAGTGAAGCACACAGCATCCTACATGGTATAAATTGTAAAGTCAAAGATGCAAATTTGTGATTTTGGGCAACTTCAATAAGACTGATCATGTACCACAGCCCAGTTTAAAGTGCCAGCAAAATACTAGAGTTTACTAGAGTTCCCAACCCTGATGATTGATTAATTAGCTAATTCACTAACTGGCTAGCTGGCCAGTAAACTGTCTACTTAACGAGCTAATCTTCTGACGACCCATTTGGCTGATGGACGATGATCATCAGAACTGGATACTGGATCAAAACATGTCACCCAATTACCATGAAAGCTGATCAGTAGGTCATAACCAACAAAATATTCATTCATATTTGAATATAACATTTCTCCCGATGTTCTTCTTGGTTCCATCTCCTCCCCGAACATATTGACTGGGATAAACACTCCACAAATGATAACTACAAAATCACTCCAGTGGCCGGAGCAGATCCTGGGGACGCTATCCGGTTAACCCAGCGACTTGATTAACAGGCTGGTTACCTGGTAAAACAGGTGGATTCGGTGACTAGTCAACTTGTTAGCTGGCACTTTTGACTAGCTGGGTAAACACTAACATTTTTAATTTTAGCAAGTACATCATGGATCTTTGTACCTTTTTGGTATTTTACTGTATTGTGCTGAACTACCTACAGTTCCTCACTCTGTCATGTGGTTGTTTTTCTAACGGTTTAACTGCTGAGCCTTAAGCAGATTCTATGACTTGTGAACTCGATCATTTGTTTAACTACAGGTGACAAGAAAACCTGTCTAACTGGTCAACTTTGACTTGGGTTCAATTGTTAAAACTAACTGGTGGGTAAAAAGACAAACCAGCTTAAATGGACATTAGGTATCACAGTGACCGAGCTGTCCTCTGCTGCCAGGCCTCCTGTGGAGGATTAGGGTCATGATCCATCGGCTTTACCTGAGACTGACGCTCAGTCACAAATGATCTAAACACCATTAAGCTCAGTCCAGAGAGAAGCAGGTCAGTGTTTACCTCAGTTAAGAAAGAGAAATATTTCATATGTTTTTCATATGGATGTTAGTGTTTTTATTTTTAATTGCTAAGCTTAAAAATTCTTCTGGAGCCTCTTTATGAACCCGGCACTTAGTTAACAGCATATTTCAGGTTCATATTCAAAATGTATGCATATGAACAAGATTTAATTTGCACACGAGGTAAAGACAGAGGACATAACGTAAAAATAAAGAGAAAACAAACAATGCACATGCTGTAAATTGCTTTGTAAATATGTACCAAATAAATACTGTAAATCTGCCACTAATTTTCACTTTAAACGACACAAAATAATTATTATACAAGATGAAAAAAATATCAATACAAGATGAAGAAAAACAATACTATAAAAATACAAAATAACACTGTACAAGAAGTAGTGACCACTATAGTAGATGAGTGATCACCTGTGGGGCTTTAATGTCAGCCCTCATGTTCATCCCTTTCTTGTTGTTTCTCATATATGTGTATTATAGGATGTTGAGCTGGGTGGTCAAAGTCGTTCCCCAGCCACCTGAGCCCACTCCCAAAAATACTGCGGAGCAGAAGGAGGAGAAAGCAGCTGCACCTCCTGCTCCTGTGAGTCATTTTTATCATGTTTACACATGACAGACACCTGACAAACAGTCACAAAAAGTTATGGATATTTGATTTTCGCATGAAATTTCAAAATGCACCTAAAGTGGACTATATCCTTTACAGGTGAACTTAATTTGACCTTCTCCAAACTTTTGAATGCACATGCCCAGCTCTTCAGTGTTTTAGTACGTTTTGCATAATGTGCTGTTCTCTAAGAAGTTGATTAATTACAAAAGTCTGATCCATGAATCGACCACTAAATGTTCTGGTTCAATGACAATTTGTATTTAAATAGTTCTCTTCATCATGCTGTTCACATTTTGACATCATGAGAACAAGACGACACCTAACAATTAATCGACAATATCTGGCCACTGCGAGGATTCAAACGGGATGTTTTCAAAGGGGAAGTTGTCCCTGAGCTTAGAGTGTCACAGAGTGTCATCAGCAGGTCGAGACTGGAAGAGCCAAAGAAAAGCACAGTAGTGGATGTCTTTTGGCCACATCCCATGTTGATGACCGCTGAGAACAGTGTCCCATTGGAAGAAGCTTGGAACCACCAGGACTCTTCCTAGAACGAGCCAGCCGGCCAAACCTGAGAGATCAAGAGAAAAGGGCCTTAGTCAGGGAGGTGAACAAGAACCCAATGGTCATTCTGGAAGAGCTACAGTGTTTCTCTGTGGAGAGAAGAGAACCTTCCAGAAGAACAACCATCTCTGCAGCACTCCATTAATCAGGTCTGTATAGTAGAGTGGCCAGATGGAAACTACTCCTCGGTAAAAGTCATATGACAGCCTGCCTGGAGTTTGCCAAAAGGCGCTTAAAAGACTCAGACCATGAGAAACCAAATTCTCTGGACTGATGAAACAAAGATTGAACTGTTTGCCAAGTGTCATGTCTGGAAGAAACCAGGCACCGCTCACCACCTGATCAATACCATCCCTACAGTAAAGCATGGTGGTGGCAGCATCATACTGTGGGGATGTTTTTTAGGAGCAGCATCTTGGAGACTAGTCAGGATCGATGGAAAAATGAATGCTGCAATGTACAGAAACATCCTTGATGAAAACCTGTTCCAGAGCACTCAGACTGGGGCGACGGTTCATCTTTCAGCAGGACAACGACCCTAAGAACACAGCCAGGATAACATTAAAAAGGAGTGGACACAGGACAACTGCCCAGAAATAGGTGTTACAAGCTTGTAGCAACATACTCAAAAAGACTAAGGCTGTAATTGGTGCTAAAGGTGCTTCAACAAAGTTTTTTTTTTTTTTATACATTTGCAAAGATTTCAAACAAACTTCTTTCATGTTGTCATTATGAGATATTGTCTGTAGAACTTTGAGGAAAATATTGGATTTGATCCATTTCGAAATAAGGCTGTAACATAAAGAAATGTGGAAATACTCTCAGGACACGCTGTAAGTAGTCATTTCAGAGCATCTTATACTGTTCAGTAAATGGTAAAAACCCTTAGGTCACCAGGAGACTGTCTTGAAATAATCTTCACCAAGAAGCTTTTAACACGTCTTTAATTAAACCTGCAGTAACACGGGTGCAGTGAAACTGATCTCTTCTGCTCAGCAGATTAAAGAAAAGGTCTCACTACATACTGAACACTGTAACTCACAGAAGCTGTTTTCATGTATTTTACCACTATTTACATATTTACTATATTTTTTCTATTTGTATTTAATAAAGAGACATGAAATCAATACATCCACTCTGCTCATCATAGTATTACTATAACAACTAAAACAACCATCTTAGGCCACCATGATTTTTGCACAGTACTCTATGTATTATGTAAATATGTTTATTATTTAACTTATAAATGTGAAAGATGACATAATTTTATGTTTCCAGCAGGAGAAGAAGGTGACATTTCAGGATGAGTGTAAAACTGAAGGTGAGATCATCCACACGGTGAAGCTCACGTTGTTGTTTGATTTTGTTATTCACGCTAAACATAGTTCACTGTTTGATTGACAGCTCAGAAAGCTGACAGAGCCAAGCAGGAAGCAAAGGTAGCAGAGGGGAACAGGTGAGTTAAGTGTGTCTATGGTATGGCTAATCTATGGTATGAAAACAAGAAATAATCATCGTGTGATTTCAATTAGAGTCAACATCTTTCTAATTTAATTTGGAGAAAAAAATTATAATTATTTATATTTATTTGTTTTAACAAAAAAAAAAGGTCCTGTAGCTTTGTTGGCCTGAGTTTGTGACTAGTGTGTGAGTTACAGTAACATCCCATTCTCAGCCCGGCGTCTGGCTCTCAGCCTGGTGTGATGACATGGATCAGCGGAGCTCTGCCTCAACCTGCAGTCGCACCTAACCTGAGCCAGGCCAACTCCACCACCCCGGTGAGGACCACACACACACTGACCCGGGCTCCAACAGAGGCCCCTTCTGCTTTCAGCTCACCAGGAACTTGGGATAGTGTTTTTATGATAATGCTCTGTTTATTTTTTTCTTATTGTCCTTTACAGGAGGAAAATATGGCGAGCAGGTGAGTGTGTGAAGGTGTCTGTGTGTGACACAGTTCAACCAGGAAAGACTTTGAAAGTGAGCCACAAAAATGAATCATTTCTGTATTATTAGTGCAGGAACAGTTTGAAAATTCAGACGTGACATGAAACCTGCTTAAGATGTGAGATGATGGGAATTGTCTCTGCAACTTAACACTTGACTAGGACACAGTCCTCAGTGAATTAAAACATACTTAGAAATTAGCTGGAATGGTGGACTTGATTGTTAGGACGTTACTTTTCACCAGTGGTTCTCAAAGTGTGGGGCATAAAGACATGACAGGTTGGGTGAAGAACAGAAGGACATTTGTCTTATTTTGTGCCTATTTTCATTAATTCTATGGTTTATTCACAATAAAGTGGGTCATCAACATGTAAATTCAAACATCAGTTAGGGACCAGGAGGGAAAAGTGGAACCAGTTCGAAAGTAATTATTTAATGTCGGCATGTTAATTGCAACGGAACAATATAAACGCATTTTCACACAGAGACGCAGAATCGTAAGTAGCAGGTATAACAACATCAATGGATATATTTGTGACACGGACCACCAAAAAAAACTATAGATTCAGCGGCAGCAGAACAACAAGAGACAGAATGTAGGTCTAATCAACCAAAAACAAAACCCTCAAAGAAAATGATGAGGCCTGTCTTTCTCTTGGATTCACCGTAGGGATGGTGGAAGCAGAAGAGAGCCCAATGAGTGTCTTCATTTATAATAAACTAGATTTATTTAGGTAAGACCTGAGACTTCTATTTGGATTAGAGGGCCTGGACACTGATGGTGGCTCGGGGGGGGGGGGGTCATTGACCAAGTCCCAAGCCACGTCTGTAAATAGGACATTGAATCATCATTTTGTTAGTCCATAAAAGATGTAAATTGAAGTTCCTGGTTGAACACTGGTTATAGGTGTTTTGTATAGTTAACATCAAACTAGTTGCTGATGTTTCCTCTGTTCTCTCACTGTGGACGACAGTAAAGCTGAATATAAGTGAGTAATCATCACATGAAGCACTAACTGCCAAAGAGTGAGCTGCTTTCCAAAGCTAAAGAACAAAGCCAATAGAACCTACTTTTCTTGCCACGTATACAAACACACAGTAAAAAGTAAAGCTGCTGGATCTGCAGTCTCTCATACACATCACGTCTGTGTTTTCTCCACAGAAAAGGGGTGATAGCCTGGATCGCTCAGGGTTTGGAGAAGGTTGTTCCTCATCCTGATCTGAAGAGCAAAGAATCTGCAACAGCTGAGCCGCCCACTGAGGTACCACACGTACTGCAGGATGTCCTAAAGTGGACTAATACACTGCCAGGATTTCATTCTGTTCCACTTTAAGTTTTTCAGACCGAATCAGTTCTAGCTCTGTGTACCTAATAAAATGAAATAAAATGAAATCTGTGTATATCTGCACTTTATGTGTAAAACTGGTGGCGTGTTCCTTTAATGTCCGTCTTACCTTGTGTGTGTTCTCAGGTATGTCAGACATCAGCTGCACCAGGTGAGATCAAATGAATGAAAAAAATAAATAAATATATATATATAAAAAGTACAGAGGCTGGATGTTTATCGCTCATGTTCTGTCTTGTGTGTCAGCAGCTGAGCCTCAGGTACTTGTGATGGAGGTGGAATCAGACCGAGAGGATGCCGACAACAAACCTGTGCCACCCAGGTCAGCTGCAGATTTTGTCAATAGATTTAGCTGCACTTCAGTGTGTTTCAAATTCCTGTTGTTCAACATGAAGAGAGACAATCATTTTAAAATCATGGGTCACAGAGCTTTACACGAGATTCAGTGTCATGTTTTCAGATCAATGTCAAAGAAGACATGATGATGTAACTGGACTGAAGTGGGCGTGTTATTCTAAATGCAGCTAATTATGACATATTTGTTAATTTGCTATTTAATGCTATGCTCTGTTGGTTTGGCTGACAGGATGATAGACTGGATAAAACAAGGTATAGAGAAGGTGGTTCCTCAGCCGGAGATCCACATTCGCGCAAAGTCAGACAGCAACGAGAAGACTGAAGCTCCTGCTGCAGCCAAAGGTATAGACCCTGACCAGTTCTTTGTCAGCGTCACTCACAGCCAGGCTTTCAACTAGAGCTGACATGTTGTCATACAAGAGAATCACTACTAATGTCAATGTCTCATTCTGCTTGAAACAGCTCCATCTCCACAACCCCCAGCAGCTCCGAAACCTGCTGCTGACACTGAGAGGTAAGTCTTACTGTAACTCAGAGGTGGAGCTCTTATGACACTGATTGAGAGTCAGGAATGGAGCTTAAAATCTGTCCAAGTGCAGGTCAAGGATGGTCCCTGGTGGTATCACTCAGCCCTTTCCAGTGAAGTCAGATACAGTAACTGACTGTCCCCTCAGTTCTGTGGGTCTCCACTAGTCTCGCAGTTACTAGTTTGATTCCTGGCCCTCGTTCACGCTGCTACAACATCCTTTGTGTGTCCTGAATGTGCCCACACTTCACTCACCGGTGCTCACCACAACAGAAACACTGATTTCTGTTCCGAGCTTGTGCAGCCTTCAGTCCGGACATGTATGATTTCTGTGTTTTCTGTCCGTCTGCAGTTCAATAGAAAATCTAATCATGCTTATTTATTGAGCAAACTCTCAAACACTGATGTTTGTTTTGTCCTTTCAGATCTTCTAAGGAAGCCGAGCAGCAGCCAAAGTAGGTGGAATTGGGTTTAAGGGATAAGGCGAAAGGAAAAAAAACGTATATTTTGGGGTTTTTGAATGCAGGACTTGTACTTGTAAATAAGTATTTTTACATTGTGGTTTTGCTACTTTTACTCGAGCAGGATGTCTGATGATCTGGCAGATGTTTTCTGCTAATGTTTACAAGTGACAGCATAAGAGGATACAGGTTTAGGACAAATGTTTTTGGACACATATTGTGTTTGATTGATCGACCATGTTGGTATTGTGTTGGCAGTATGATGGGCTGGATCGTCAGCGGCATTGGCCGCATGTTGCCTCAGCCGGTGCAGAAGCAGGTTAGTCTCAGCAGTGAGAGGTTCCTCTTCTTAAATTACGTCTAAATCAAGGTTAGAAGCAGATTGTCACTGAATGTATCTATTTTACATTTTCACGCAGGACACAAGCAGTGATGAGGTGCAGAACAGTAAGTAGAACCGTTTCACAGCTCACACTGAAGTCTTGACATTTAAGGACCCGGTTCTACAGCTACAGTTTGCAGTAACACAGGCACAGTGAATGGATTGATTGGTTGGTCACTAGTTGTGTATTGATAGACAGGGGATGGTGTCAGTGATGAAGCGGACTCTAACAGAGCTGCTCTTCTCCTTCTGTTTCAGGGGGGGAATGCAGCAAGAGTCCCTTAAAATAGAAGGAGAAGGAAGAGCAGGACAGAGTCGCTCAATCTGACACTGACAGCATAGTTTGCCTTCGCTCTGCAAACACACATAAGCTAATGCAGATCCCGATCTGGACTGCCAAGAGTTTGGCACTGCTTACTTTTGCTGATCATATTGAGGCAGATATTTCAGTTTAGACATCACAAGCATTTTACTCTGTATTCATGAAAATAAAGACATTGAGTGGTAAAAAAGAGGAATTTGTTGAGTGCTTTTCTTTATGGCAAATTTTAAGGTTGAGGGAATCAACCAACCAACCAACCAACCAATCAATCAATCATGGGTCCATTAAACAATTAATACATGGCCAAATATATGAAGTGTAACCTCCAAGTAACATAAACATCAAGTGTTTCTATTGCATCCCTCACATGTTTGTATAGCACCTGTTCAATCCAGATTAGGGACAATAAATAACCAGTATCATTCAGAACAGGTGGTTGATATTTGCAGTATGTGATGATAACAGATGATCGTCAGCCTTGCTCTCCCTGCTGTGTGCTGTTCAGTTAGCATCGTGCAGAACAAGTCTGACCTGCTGCTAGAGGATGTTGAAATGGAGGAAGCCAAGCAAAAGGTGAAGGAGACAATACAGGAGCCACGGCCACAGCCCAGAAAGAATGTTGAGTCAGTGAGAAAAGAGGTGGGTTTGTTCAGAAGAATCAGCTCTTTAAGCATAGTGTCTACACACTAACAGGAGCATGTTTATATCCAATTGTTGTTACTTACAGGTTACTTAGGTAGCTTGTAGACTACAACAGTGGCTCCTCTGATACTAACAAGTGTTCCTTTCAAATGCCAAGGCACCGATCATGGGTTCCTCTGATATTCTGGTGACCATTTCCTGATACTACCATGGCTTCCTTCATGATGACATGGCCTTTAGGCTGGTTAGTGGCACATTAAGGGTGCAATAGTAATACCAGAAAAGGTACAGCAGGACCTCAGAGGATACTAGTGTAACCCACATGGTAGATATGATGAGACATTCCCCAAATTACCATGCTGCTATCAGATTACTCACTGTGGTACATTAAAGAGTTATCTTCTAGGTTCCAATTACATTTAGTTATTTGGTTTTTATCCTTAGTGACTTACAAGTAAGTAGTAAACACTTGGGACAACTTTGGGGTTCAGTCTTACCCAGGGACACTTCAACATATATCCAGTTGGCCCGGGAGTCAAACCACTAATGTGGTGGGCGACTGTGACAGAGGAAGGTAGAGCGGTTGTCCACCAATCTCACAGTTGTTGGTTCAATCCCCGCCTCCTCTGGTCACATGTCGAAGTGTCCTTGAGCAAGACACTAAACCCCAACTTAGTTGCTCCCGGTGAGTGTTGGCCAGCTGCATAGCAGCTCCCCCATCGGTGTATGAGTGTGCGTGTGATTGTGAGTGTGAATGGGTAAATAAGAAGCAGTGTAAAGTGCTTTGAGTGCCAATAGGTAAAAAAGCGCTATATAAGTGCAAACTATTTCCTAATGCTGTGGTCAGTGGACAACTGATCTACCAGCTGAGCTACAGCCACCACCACTGTACTTTCTGAGGTACAGTGGTACCCAGTTAATATCATGGTAGGTACTTTGAAGAGTCCCATTGTGATGCAGTACAATATAATGGGTTTTGCTGTAGTTAGCATCAGATACAGTTTGTCCTGCAGTAGGTGCTGTGGTGACAGTGGCGCTAGTCATGCTAGCATCACTGTAATAGTCAAAAGGGACTAAACTAGATTCTGTTTTCTCTATGGTCAGTTGCAGACCGAAGATGCTGACACTCAAGTGGATCAACTTACCCCACTGATTGACACCATCAAGAAGGAAGCTGGAGAGGCAGTTCTAGCTCAAATGGAAGAAAGGTCAGTAACTACTGTAATGTGTAATTTATTGTTTTACTCTTCCTCATTCTTCTGTTTGTTCACTATCAGCACCAAACATGAAAATGTTGGCTGTCTCTCTAGTACAGCATCTCAAATGTCTTTGTCACTGTACAGTGTTTCCAGCATTTATGGGACAACTTTATTTTTACGATTGTTTAATTCATACTGAAAACAGTATTTAAACGCGTACTTTCATTCTTGTTTGGTGAGTATTTAAGCTCTTCTCTTTTGTACAGGTTGCAGCGGGAGCGTCTGGAGGCGGCCCGTGTAGCTGAGGAGATGGCCAGGAAGGCAGCAGAAGAGGCAGTGCGACAGCTGGAAGTGGAGCATTCAGCTAAGATTGTCATAGAAAAGCTGCCAGAGTCCATTGAGCAGTAAGTCGCATCAACATCAGTCAAGGCCAAGGCCCTACAACTGCAAATAATACACTTCCAAGAACGAGACTGTTTCCAGCTTGACCTCATGTATGGTTTGAGTTAATGCAGATAATGCAACCTAAGGTGAGATGACCTTAGTAACTGTCTTGCTCTGTTATTAACAGGCTGCCGAACATCCTGGAGGAGGAGAATGAGGATGACCCAGAGTAAGTCCTGCTGTTGTGCTAAGTGAACTCCTCCTCCTCCAACTGGTAGCTCTTATCACCTGACTCTGAGCTGTTGAAGGTTTAGGGTTAGAGTGTAACTTTAAAGGATAATTCTGGTGTATTTAAATGTGGTGGTTCTGCGGCTCATGGTAACTTTGCATCCCCACTTTGGTTGTAGAGATTTGGTGAAACAAGAAGTCAAGCAGCATGAGCCTCATTTCAGAGGTTTGTCACTAAGTTTGGCCAAATCCAGATATCTTCGTTTTTGCATGAGTCATTGTCTCCCATAATCTCTGCAGCAGAGGTGGAGAATGAAGATTTGCATCTTAGCCGACATTAATGTACCAAAGTTACCAGCTGTTAAACAGAAGGGTCTCTCTGGTCGCTACATAATGACACATGTTGTCAATGTGGCAAATATTTTATGTACAGTACTATTCAGATTTGCTTTATAATGCACTTCCTGAGTTTGAGCAGCCTCTGCTGGCAACCTCAGAGCTTAAACTTCAGCCTGATCTTGTAAGGCTCCACTTGATATTCTAATACTTTCTACTTCGGATGCCAATTCCTTTAGCTACTAATTTTTACTGAACCAATGGCCTGAATTGTCTGATGGTGCCTTACCGTTTTGTTTGTTCCTTGCTGCACTGTTCAGGTTGCATAACCTGCACGAGGACAGCGAAGACAGCACAGACAATAGGACTCCTGAGGAAACTAAAGTAGCAGAGGAAAATGACAAAAGCACTGTTGAGGAAGAGGAAAAACCTGATGAGTAAGCTCAGCCATATTTAGATAAAGGCTTGGCCCTGCGATAAGATGGAGGGATGCTCCCATACTTCTAATGATTTAGGTTCAGTTTATCTTTAAACCATCTACAATGAACCTGTTATCTCTGTATCTTGCCTGAACCTCTGATAAAGTTCTGTGCGGAACTCTACAATGTCAATATACACTATGCTGGTGTGGGTTGTACACTTCCTGTGTATAGGTATGTGCCAAGTGCTAGTACTTTGGTATCATCAGATAAAGCTTTTTAGAGCAAGTTGAAGTCCTGCCCTGTACCAGGCTAGTGTTTTTTTTTCTATGGTATCTGTCAAAACCGGACTTTGGTCCTGGGCATCACCTTGTGTCCGTGGTTAACACACCCATTCAAGATGTGTCATGAGTGATGCACCAGAGTAAATGCAAGTTTAGTTGTTTGAGTCCAGATGTTTGCGCCGAAGCAGAAGCAGGCCCAAAGAAGGCCCAACATTTGCTAACTAGATCTGAAACCCACAAAACATGGCCACCACCTGGGGCCAGAGCTGGCTGACATGTGGTACATTGGTAGCACAGCAGCTGAGCTTGTGTAATTTGGCATCATTTATTCTCAAATAGAAGTTATTACATTCTATCTACTTTATTGCTTTGCTAAAATTACAAGGTGGTACAATTCTTCTACAGTTGACTTGAGTAGTGTTGGACTTTGGGTCACAATAGTTTCTTTATACCATAGATTGCTATCTGCTGCATGTTTGTGCAAAGCTTTGCCTTTTCTGCTGTGTTCTCATGGTTTAATTTGACTTTTTGTTGCTTCTGCTATGAATCAGTTCAGAGCTCAAAAGGTAGGTCAGAATTTTCAGTCACCAGACAGAAAGTAAAATTTATATACGTGGGAAAATCTTGGTAAAGTTTTTTTCTCTTGGTTACTATATAATACCAACATCAAAAACCATTATGTATTACAAAAGCTACACCCTGTGACTTTGCTATAGCAACTTTGCTATGAGATCTACACTACTGTCTTTATGGGCCAAGGCCACTAACACTAAGTGAAGATGCAACTTATTGGGGGGCTTATCACAAGGTTTATTCTGCTCTTGTTATGTTTAGTGTTTAGTGGACAAGAGGATAAAGGTACAGTTTAGGAAACAATTTTCTCTTAAAAAGACAAAAAGAAATTAGCTTCACTCCAGGCATTCTAAACCAGCAAAGGCTAACAGATATGATGCTGGAAGGCAGGCAATGGTCAGCCAATGATTGACTGGAAGCCTGAACACACTGGGAAAGTCCAGTAGAGGGGGCAAAAGGCTAAGTCCAAAAAAACGTGGAAGGCTCAGGACAAGAAGTTGACACAGGCGGGTAAAACGGCCAGGAATAGCTGGAAAGCTACGAGAACAGTGGCATTTAAGACATTTAGCATGAGCAGAGAAATCGTTCTGGTTTCTTTTTACAGAAAAAGTATTGAGGGCAGTGGAAACAGGTGTAATGCCTGAGTGAAGCAGGTGATAAGGGAATGGTGCAGGTGTGGAGGGGTATCTGAGGACATCTGGTGGCTAGGGGGAGAAATAGCATGTGACAGAAGGGGTTTCTATAAATCCAGGTCAGTGGGGGAAGTGAAGACAGAGACAACATCAGTAGAAACAGGGCAGAATCCTACAGCTCACCTACCCACCTACCCCTCTTCATCAGGTTCCCAGTAGACAATTATCAGGCTGAAGACCACACCGAGGGTAAACTCCTTGATGGTCAGATGCAGCCTGTTCCAGAAACAGTAAACCCTCCAACTCCACCACAGGAATTCACTGATTCATCAACAGATGTGGAGCCGGTATCTGAGAGGAGAGACCTGGAGAGTCCAGTCCCACAACCAATCACCAAACAACCACAAGCTCCAGTAACCTCCACCACAGATCAGGTGAAGCAGAGCCGAGCAGACACGGAACATTTCTTTATACTGTGGTCAGAAAGCCTCTTGATTTATTTTAGCTCTTCCTGAATTTACTTTACTTTACTTTAAATTAACTGTACGTTGGTGGTTGCAGCTGTTTTCATGCTACAGCTTCTTCAACTGGTTAAAGTAGTGAAGGACCTTTGAGGAAAGTTTAAGGAAAACACTTCTTTTACTAAATGTCACCATAATAACAAATATTAACTTATTGGGGAAATGATATTGATGCTGAGACAGAAACGCAAATTTGATATAAACGAGAAACTTTCATGGCTAAAAAAAAGGAAGAAACAAGTGAACAACTCTGCTTCAAGGGGTTTAGTTTGTGAAAACACATTTTTTTGTGTGTTCTTCCTCAATAGCTGTTACAATTTCATGCATACTACTTTTAGAACTTGTACATGTGTGTATATGCTAAATCCAACTTATCAAAGTAAGTTCTGTGGAAGCGGCTCCTACTTATTGCTTCTTTATTTTTGCCTTCATTAGGCTGCTGCAGCAGCTGCGAAACACGATGAAGGTGGATGTGAAGGTGAGAACTGAAGAACAATTGATAATGTGACACAAGCACGTGACAAAATTTAAAGGCAATTAAAATATAACATAGTTTAGTCTTTACTTTATGTGAACGTACTAACTGGTGCCTCCAGGACCTTGGAAAGTTCTCACTCTGACCATTTCTCCATCCAGCTCCTGTCCTTTGCTCTCCGATAAAGAGTTTTATGCTTCGGTTCCCTCGTGCTGCTGAGTGTCTGAAGAGCTGCAGGAAGCTGATGCATGACCATTACCTCACCCCTCCCAAACTGTCCGTGCCGACCCTGCCGCCGGAGCTTGCTCAGCTGGCCCAGGAGCTGTCACAGCTTCCCAAGCAGGCGCGCCAGTGCTGCATGAGCATCATTAGACGCCTTAACTCCAAATCCCAGCATCCTCCACAGCCTTAATCCCAACCCTCACCTGCAGACCTGTAGAGAAACCTTTTAGATGTTTACCTCTGTGTAGATCTAAACCCTTACTGTGCCAAACAAACTGTCCCTGTCTCTAATTGCTGTCTAACATCCCACATCCTGCTCAACATCACTCCCATCATGCTCTGCAGCTCTGCACTGCTTCACTGTGAGCTGATAGCTAACCACTCTTCAGGTGACCTCAACAGAAGTGCATGTTTGTGACGTGCTGTTCTAACTGTGGCCCCTTTGATGTAAACTGTTCATTTCGCTAAGCAGAGATGTTTCAGGGTTCAAAGAAAATGATTTACAACTTTGTTTCAGTAGCTGTAGTAGAATGTGTGAGAACACCTGTGTTATCTGTGGCCCCTCAGTGTTTTTCCTGCTGTGATTCTCAGGGAGCTGTGGGACAGGGTTGGGTGAAGCTCCGGTGCTGAAGGTGGAGGAAGTAGATCAGAATGTGGAGCAGGAAAAAGGCTTGAACGTCCCCCGAATTATCACAACCCCAGAACCAGACTGTGCACTGCTCCCTGATGTGGCCCTGGCAAGACTGAGGTAACAAACAAGCTGCACATCCGCACTGCTGCTGGGCTGCAGAATCGGGCTCAATAGCCAGGACAATGCTTTTACACTTTCCAACCTAACTGCACTAGTACTGCACTGCACAATGTTGAGATTTTTATAGTATTTCAATTTTATTAGTTTAAATTAGTTTGTTTATTTAATACATTTCAGAGGGAAATATTCATAGTAGCAACATATTATGGTCACACAGCATATGTTGGTTTTCAGACATGAAACTGCCCATAAACTATTTGAAAGGTGTTTCTGCAAAAAACAGCTGCCAATCTGTTAAGTGTGAATCCCAATTTGCTTATTTTCACCTAATGAGGCTCCACACACTGGCTGGAGTACTTACAAAATGCAGTGATAGGAGCTGAGCAATGGTTATGCATAATCAAAACGTTTAAATCCAAACTGACAGAAACGGAACTCAACAGCTCAGCACATAAACATGAAAGTTATAAATAGACTGGACACAAACTGTGTCACATGACCCTCATCTGATATTTATTGCACAAAACCAAGGACTGAAAATATTATGACAGCACATTTTGTTATTCATAGAAACCACAGGTTCTGAACTATGCTAGTGCTTAGCATAGTGCTAAGTGCACATCTGTGTGATGACCTTAAATAAATTAGGCTGTATTTATTTTAGCAAAATGATCTAAGGAAACAAAAATTGTTGACTAATCACAGAAATAATTATGTCAAGCTCCCGTGGGATCAGTGTTTGCAAAATAAACATCAAAGTTTCATGTAGCTTCTATAAAGATTTGTGTGATTGATAAATGGGGATTTACAGTGTGCAGCATTAAAGCACAACCTCAGTGTTAAAGCATCAATAAAATTAAATAGTCCCATGTACTTTTACTCTTACTTTACATTAAATATGTGTTATTTTATTGTCTTTACTCAAGGTAAATTTTAAATGTACCAGTTTTACTTGTAATGATGTTTCCAGCGCAGATGAAAAATATAATTTAACAGACACATTTCTAAACATTTTCTGTTTTTATCTTCATGTTTTTTACATGTTGGTCTCAGTGTCTTCTTGCTCTGTCCCTCTCAGTCCTGCAGGGGATCTGTCTGCAGATGAGGATGATGATGAACTAATGAGGACTGCTCTGAAGACCTGGTCCAGTCAAGGAGACCTGCTGGCTGCAGATGAAGAGTGAGTGAAATCACACAAACACACCTTCTGTCCACTTTTGTCCTCTGTGTTTACAGCCCTATTGTTTTTGTCCTGCAGGACACGTCCTCTATCTGCAGCCAGCGTGGGCAGTGTTGTGGTCCAGGACCGTCTGTATGAGCTTGTCCGCCTGTTTAAAGGTCGAACAGAGCGGCAGAAAGACCGGCTGGTGGACCCGGACGAGTCTGAGGGGGAGAGTCCCACAGCCTGTGAGTTCTGACTCTTCATCATAACTGTTGTTCATTTCCTGATGTTTCATGACAGAACTTGGATTAAAGGGACAGCACTCATTACACCGGTCCATTCATGCTTCCAAGCGTAACAAACTCTAAACAAACGCTACTTTTCTCTAGCAGACTTCACAGCTACAAACACTCGAGTGTTAATGCTGAAAGTCTGACTCCAACAGTAGCAGTTAAAGCAGCAAATTGATGGACAAACTTATTCTTAAGTTTTATTTATTATGACAGAAACTGTCTGTTGTGACAGATCCAAATCAAAATGGTACAATGAAGAATTCTAGTTTTATTACAGCAAGTTTTCATCGTCTTCTCCTTAATGGAGCAGTTTCATCCGGGACATGCAGAGCTGTGCGTATTAGAAGCCAGTTCACTTTCTGTTAAACTCACCAACTAAAACCTGCAGGTGATTTATGGGGGAAGCTCCAGAAGCTTGAGGAGCTGAACCTGAGGGTGAGAGCTTCAGTTGCTGTTTAAATTGATGTCAGGTTGAATCTTTGGTCATGATGGATGTTTAATGTTTAGTTGTGTATTTCAAATTTCCGTATGTGATGTTCATCTGTTCTCTGCAGCCCCAAGCAAAGCTCCACCACCTCCTCCACCCCCACCTCCACCAGCAGAGGAGAAGGACGACGATGCAGTAGGAGCAGCAGAGGAAGAAGAAGAGATTGATCTCCAATTTGAACTTCTGGGACATCCTGTGAAAATTCCCAGATTGCCAAAACTTCCACCAATGCCTGACTGGCTCCGGGCCATCGTGGAGTATCGCTTCCCCTCCAGCATTGACCCCTTCACTGGTAAGCAGAGAGACGGTGTTTGGAAAGAGCTGAACCAGCGAAGAAAATGCTTCTTAAATTTTATTTCAAAATGTGAGGCCCCATTGACAGCGCTGTCTACATGGGAGAAAGTCCCACAGATTAGGAGACTCTTTGTGGTAGTGTTTCCTTTTAGTCCTTTTGTGTCAATGAGGCCTCAGTACTTCACTGTGATCATTGTTTCTCATTTTCAGTTTTCTTTTGCAGCTGTGCTAGTTGTTTGATTCACAAAATCATACATAAACAGTGTGGTGACCTTAGACATTTCTGCTCTTTTGGAAAAATATGTGATATTACATATGTTCATGCATTGTTTCAGGATTTATAAATATTTAAGTTTGCAAGAAAAAAGATGATATCCAAGCTTCCCCCAGCTAACTTTAGTAAAATAGCTAGTGACTACGTTACATCTCTTCAGGAAGCGTAAATCTTTGTCTCCACAGATCTGATCTATGTGGTCTGGCTGTTTTTCGTGGTGGCAGCGTGGAACTGGAATGTGTGGTTGATTCCTGTCCGCTGGGCGTTCCCGTACCAAACCCCTGAAAACATCCACCTGTGGCTGCTGATTGACTACGCCTGCGACCTCATCTACATCACCGACATCCTCGTCTTCCAGCCCAGGCTGCAGTTTGTTCGTGGAGGAGACATCGTGGTCAGTGACAAAACGGCTGGTTTGATTTTAGTGTGTTTGATTTTAGATCCGAGCAGCATCTTTAACCTCAAACTTTTTAATTTCAGTGTGATAAAAAGGACATGAGAGAAAACTACATGACCACTGAGAGATTTAAGGTAAAAATGAAACTGTTACTCTGTCCAAGACAAGTCAGTGCTATCTGTAATTAGGACATAGAAGTTCTTTCAGACCTGGCACCACTGAAACCAATGTTTCCAACCTACAAACGGTCACATTTCACAAAGAACAGATTCACACAATGTAAACAATCTATTTCAGATAAATAATAGAAAATAAAAAGAGACAAATTTCAGATGTGTTGGTGTTTGGTTATGTTTTCCACTGACGAGTATCTGCTGTGTGTTTTACAGATGGATGTCATCAGTCTGTTTCCCATGGAGATATTTTACTACTTCACTGGCGTGAATTCTCTGCTGAGATTCCCTCGTCTGCTGAAGGTTGGGTTTATCTTCATACGTGTTTGTATGCTAATGCTGCAGCACAGAGTGGTTTAGAAAATAAATCCTGTTTCTCCTCTCAGTATATGGCTTTCTTCGAGTTCAATGACAGAATGGAAGCTGTGATGAAGAAAGCCTACATCTACAGGTGGGAAGAACATCTCTACACAATAACAAATATCAGCAAAGGGTGCTGTCAGAAAACAGAAAGGAAGAACTTAACTTCCCCTCCAGGAAAGGAAATAAATCAAACCAGGATGTTGTTAGACATTTTACAAATGTATTCAAATCTTTTAAGTAACAACACCTTGAATCAACTGCATCCATAGACTACTATGCCAAAACGTGTATAAGCAACATCTTCCATTAGGAAATGGTACTGTATATGCTGGTGGAGAACAAGTGGAATCCCACCGGAGAATATACATCTAGGAAATCACCATATGCTAATGAAACAATGCTGCTGAAAGAAATTTGTTTAGGATTTTCAGGTGATAACAGTAGGATAAAGTAACTCATCTATATGAAATTTCAGGGTAAGCGTAGTGTTCACCTTCAGCTTAGAAACAGTTTTCTTGACGGTTTAGAAGTTAAAGTAATTTAACAGTGACTGTGTTTCTGAACCAATAATCAACCTGCTCTATTTTGTGGAAGTTTACAAACCTCTGTCACTTTCACTTCAGAAACACTTAAAATGTGTCTCAGTCAAGGCAACATAAAACAGTGGGTCATCCACATATTGGTTTATCTACAGCATAAAACTCATTATAATGTAATGAAAAGTAGACAAACTGGATCTAAAATTGATCCTTGGGAAACTCCACATGTAATTTTTTTTAAGGCATGTGTTATTTGTGTGTTTTTGTTAATTAAATCATTTCTGTGTGTCAGGGTGATCCGAACCTCCACCTACCTGCTGTACTCTCTGCACATCAACGCATGTCTCTTCTACTGGGGCTCTGACTACGAAGGTCTAGGATCCACCAAATGGGTTTATGATGGAAGAGGCAACGCGTAAGGAAACCACTGTGAAAGTTTGAGAAAACTAAATATTTTAAAGGCAAAACATGTATTTTTTCTTAAAAAGTTGACAGTTTAGATGTTTGTGAGAAAAAATCTGTAAAAATATTTCTTACAGCTACATCCGTTGTTACTACTTTGCTGTGAAGACTTTGATTACAATTGGGGGACTGCCGGACCCCACCACCGTCTTCGAGATTTGCTTCCAGCTTATCAACTACTTTGTTGGCGTCTTTGCTTTTTCTATTATGATTGGTCAGGTCAGTTCATTACTAAACAAATCAGATTTCACTGATGTTTTGCTTACACATCCACTTAATAATAATAATAATAATAATAATAATAATAATAATAATGGCAGGACAGTGGTGAAGTGGTTGTTGCCTCTGCCTCATGTTTCGAATCCTGATTGGCTGCAGCCTTTGTGTGTTGAGTTTGCATGTTGAATGTGATATAAATCTTATTTTTGTCCAAGTGATAATTAAGATAAACCCAGTAACAACACGAAAAACACCAATAATCCACTTTTTTTGAACAGCTCTTGGAAAGGAATAAAACCAAAAGGAAAGCTGGTTTCCTTAAAAGAGATGTAATTCACCAACTCTTGTGCTTTATGAAAGAATTAAAAAAACTTAAAAGATGCCAAATGTCAACGATAAAATAAGGTGAAGGTTTATATTTAGTTTCAGAAGAAATCTGGGATGGTATCTTTCATACTGGTTTCTTATTTCTTTTTTCTCAGATGAGAGACGTGGTCGGAGCGGCAACAGCTGGTGAGAACTATTACCGAGCCTGTATGGACAGCACCATCAAGTACATGAACTCCTACAACATCCCCCGAGAGGTCCAGAACCGCATCAAGACCTGGTACGACTACACCTGGAAAAGCCAGGGCATGCTGGGTAAGAGACAACAGTTGAACCTGAGATGAGCACAAAGCTGACACTTGTGTTCAGGTAAAAAAAGATCAGAGAGAACCAGTCTCTTTCAAAGGAAACCTGTAAATCATCAAACATAACAATGTTACCTCATTATCCCTTAAGCCATTAATTTATACATGACAAATCCAAACTGTATAAAAATATGGATCATGAAAAAAAATCATGAGAATGTTTGAGCTTGTCTTATATTAGAAATCTTAACAAATCTTAACTTGACATAAAATATAAATCTACTCAAGTCATTTCACAGACTGTGTCTCCAGAGGTGCTTACAGAAAGTAACTCAGAGATACAGATTTTACCTGAGTCCCTGAACATGCCACGTTTACTTCAGGTTCACTCAGAGTGTTTTCATCTTTCCCCTGCAGATGAACAGGAGTTGCTGGTGCAACTCCCTGCTAAGATGAGACTGGACATCGCTGTGGACGTCAATTACGCCATCGTCAGTAAAGTCGCACTGTTTCAGGTCAGCAGCAAAGGAAACACACAACCAGGATGAATGGGATGGATCCTTGGTGGTCAAATTTCTTCTACCCTGAAATCTGAACATTGCTTTTCTTTATATCGCCAACCTTTTTATATTTAAACAGGAAGATCTTGTTCGTAAAGCAAAAATGAACAAGTTAACAGACAAAAAGCTGTATCTTTAGCAGATTTTGACAAGCCAGTGAAAGTTAGGAGATGTGGTAGCCGCCCACCACAATGAGAATAACAGAGAAAATAAAATGAGTGAAGACTTTAGGACGTCTCTTAACCCCAAAAGGAAAGGACAAGAATACTAACATGATCTACCACAAAGCTTAATATTGTCTTTAAATGTTCAAATACAAAGTAATTTAAATGTATCTTGAATTAAACAGAATGAATTCTGAACTTATCAAATGGGCTTGAAAAACCTTTTTCTGGAAATCTCCTCCTGCAATAAAGGTTAGAATTTTGTGTCTCTCTCAGGGTTGTGACAGGCAGATGGTGTTTGACATGCTGACCAGGCTCAAGTCTGTCGTCTACCTGCCTGGAGACTTTGTGTGTAAAAAGGTGAGTACACACCTGTGTGAGCTGCTAAACCTGTTACAGAACTGCAGAACATGTGCGTGTGCGTGTGCGTGTGTTGACCCCACATTTCTGCGGACAGGGGGAGATCGGCAGGGAGATGTACATCATCAAACAGGGGGAGGTCCAGGTGGTGGGCGGTCCTGACCTGCAGACGGTGTTTGTCACCATCAGAGCCGGCTCTGTCTTCGGAGAGATCAGGTCTGAGCTGCTTCCTGTCATCCTATAAACCAATTAACTGTATGTCCGTTAGAACAGCAGGCTTAGACTAACAGAGAGGAGCAGATTCAGCTGTGTGATCACTGTGCAGCTGCTTGTGTTGTTCAGCATCTTTGTACACAGCTCTGAAACTTCATGAAGGAGGATTTTCTGCAGCAACGTTATGTTATGTTCAGACAGTTGTTCCTTACAAAAAGGATAATTCATGATCCCAAAATACCCAAATACTGCAGGATTTTCTTTTGATATTTCTTCTACTCCATACTATTTTTCCTCCATCACATTTTTCTTTAATTCACATTTTAGCAAATCACATGAAGGGTATTAAAAATTAAATCATTATTATACCTTAAATAACCCAACAGCAAATAATGTAAAGCTGAAATAATTGTCTTTAACCTGCATTTGGTATCATTAAAGTATTTTTTTTTCTGGTTGTGATAACTTCAGTCTGAGGATTTTCTGCTTTTTCCTTCAAATTATTTAAATTTTTTAATGATGGTTAATAAGGTTTGGACAGTGCAGGCACCACTGTGGACTCACTGATTCTGTCACAAACTCAATCCACTTATTAATCCTCAAAGCGAATAATCTTTAACTTAAAGACAATATTAAAATATTTATAATAGCAGTAATAATAATTATATAATAATAATAATAATAACAGTCACAGGGGCACTTTCTTTAAGTTGTTTATATACAATTCTCTGCATCTACTTCCTGTTAGTAGTTATGCTTAGTAAACCATTGTTTGGGCAGAAAACTAGTGGTCGACAGTTTCTATATGTCTTTCATTGATCAGGGACAGATCTAGAGTGGACATGTCCTCTGCTGCACAACCTCTGGACCAAATTCAGTTAATCGATCTGGTTATTAACGTTTACAAAAGTCAAACTAATGTTACTATTTCAGCCTAAATCACTGCTGACATACGTATCACTCCTCTCTGATTGACTCAGTTTACTGGCAGGAGGTGGAGGAAACCGCCGTACGGCCAACGTAAAAGCGCACGGATTCGCCAACCTCTTCATCCTGGACAAAAAGGACCTGGCAGAAATCCTGGTGCACTACCCAGAGTCCCAGAAGCTGCTCCGCAAGAAGGCCAAGTAAGACGAGATTGTAAACCACATATCATACACTAAATCGAGGCTTCTAAAGTTGTAGCTTCAGTATAAAAAGCTTCTGAAGAGAAGTAATCTGAACAGTTGATGATCATATCTGAAAGCAACAAATATTCCTCCTTCCACCAATTAGACAGTTGCAATCCCAAATGTGAGACTGTGACATACTTTGATCGCTGCATCATACATGAAAAGGAAAACCACAAATCCTGACATTTAAGGAACCATTTAGAGAAAACTGGGGCTTTTTGCTCGATTTTAGTCACAAATGAAAAGCTAGGCAGTCGGGACTGCTAATGAGGACCCCGTGATGGGCTGCTTGGTGCATAGGACCTGAGGGGTCAGGCGGCTCCTGGTCCAGAGATTCTATACGAAGTGACAGCTAATATTTCTTGTTTGTTAAAAGATAAAAAATGGCCAACTGCAAAACAATAGGGAGATTAAAAAAAACAAAAGCATGACTGTTAAAAAAGACACAAAAGAGAAGCATGTTGTCAGCTGAGCTAAAAGAATAAAAATGTCTCACTTATTGCTTATTAAGTTTTGTGGTCAGCACTTTGTTCCATGTGGTCACATGTTGGTGGAAAACTGTATCACTGCAGACAACAACAATAAGATCAACAGCTTCATCACAAAGCAGTTTTTGTTAGAGACAGTTTTTTTAGAAAAGGACAGTGGTTGTTGATGAAAGTCTTGAGTTTTAAAAGTCTTATAAAGATCAAATGGGTGCAGCAGCAGGATGCTCCACCTGCCTGCGTCTGTCTCCAAGTGTCTCGCCCTGTGTCTGTCTGCGTCCATTTGTCTCCTCTCTGTTGTGTCCTGAACAGGATTAGACTCAGCTCTAATCTGCTGGCTTCGTTCTACTTGGTTGTGCAGACAGTTGAAGAACTGGGTCAGATCAGTGCAGAGACCATGATCTGAACCATGTTCCGAGTCAGATCATGGTGCTGCAGGACAGTGGGTGGACGTGCTGGAGATGCTCTTTAGTTTTACTGTGTTTGTAGGTCAGATTCTTTGTGTAGTAAGTTAGGCAAAGGTTTTTGTGTTTTCCTTTGGCTCTTCATCCGATCTCTGTGTTTGTGCAGGAAGATGCTGACGAAGGACAAGAAGCCAGAGGAAAAGGAGGGAGTTAAGGAGGCAGTGGAAGTCATCCCACCCAGACCGGAAACCCCCAAACTGTTTAAGGCAGCGCTGAAGGTGACGGAGCAGGCGGGACTAGAGGGGACCTTTACCAAACTGAAGAAGGCCTACAAACCATCTGAGGGCGCAGCAGAGGTACAGAACAAAACCCGACTTCCTAGGTTCATCCAAAGCTTTTTCATAATTTACTTATTGGAAAGTTTGCTTTATTAACTGTGGAGACAGTCCTGTCAAATTCAACCTGTAGCAGCAGCTACGCAGAGTTTTACATTTCTTTTAACCATAGTTATATAGTTATATCCTGATGATGATACTAAATGAACCCAATCAAGAATCTATTCTTAAACATAAACTATGCTGATGAATAAAGTCTTTAATCTCCACCTGTTACTTACTTGATAACACTAAAAATGCTCAGAGAGCTTTTAAGTTGCGTATCTGCTGATACAGTTTGCAGAGGACAAGAAAAGAAATAGATTTTTGAAGTTTGTGCCCATCAATCTATATGCAAAAGATCCAAATTAAAAATAGTATTTTAATGTTGCATGTGAATCACAAATTAAAAACTGAAATCTGAGATTCCCGATGAAGAAAGTGAAACCTCCAGCCCCAATTTAGACGCTTCAGAAAGACCCTTCCCCTCACACTGTAGCAGAACTGTGCTAATTTTTCTCTCATGCTCTTTTGTCTCTCCTAGGCCCCCACCTCCATCTCCCCACATCCCCCTCCCTCTCCGATGCATCGCTGCTCTGTCGTTCCTCTTGTTCCAGTTAAGGATGATGACGACGCAGTGGCAGAGACGGCCGACAGCTCCTTCGTCATCCGGATGACACCACAACAAGAAGGAGAGGAGCTGCTCACAGTGGAGGTGACGCCGAGGGAGGAGGAGGAGGAGGAGAAGAGGGGGGAGGAGCTGGAGGCAGCAGAAGAGTAATTGGACAGGACAGGATGCTCCTCCACCTGCCTCCTCGTATTCTGCTGTAAGTGAATGACAGACCCCAGTGCATTGTGGTCCCGGGCTGTTGGCTCTGCCTCTTCTTCTCGTCGTTTGAACGTGAAACATGTTTCCAGTTGAACAGTGCAGTGTTGATCCTCAAGTGTAAAAGTATCCGAGGTGTGTTACGTTCATCCTCCCCTCATCCCAACACACTGAGCATTTGGATCCTGGTGACGGAAACTTGTCGGCATCAATCCATCGATGACAGCAGCTCCAACTTATCTGGACATATCAAGAGTCCTGTGATCTGCAACTGTATCATTTCACAGTATTTCACAGTATTTCGGCCATAATGATAAAAATCATGATCTGAACATATAGAACCATTGGACCAAATGTTTTAGGCAAAGGTAGAACACAAAAAGACAAAAAGTGACAAAAATAAAAGTACTCCATATTTAGAATGACTCATTTTCAGAATATTTTGTGTCATATGGAAAATTGTCTGCACTTATATAGCGCTTTTGTACCTTCTGGCACTCAAAGCACTTTACATTACACTTCGACATGTGACCGGAGGAGCCAGGGGTTTCAACTGGTGGTCTAAGGCCCTCTGGTGGTCTGTGAAAGGTTTGCAGGGGGTCCCTGGCTCAGTACAATAGTTACATAAAATTGACATAAATTATTGTTTATGAATAATCACATTTATGCAAATATACTATTTAGAACAGCCAAAGTAACTTTAGGAATAAATATAATGTCTAAACTAAATCTGAAAATCAGCTGGAAATGATCAAATAGATTTAAACAAATCTATGTATTGCCTGTAAAACATAGTGAAGTACATGCTTTACAGAAAATACAGTACAAAATAGCTCATAATTGTGTTGACATAAGGATTTTGAGTTAATGTTCTTTCCACTATCAGTAACTGGATTACACGCAGTAATGGAAAATGCCAATTCAACGTGTTCTGCACATGCCAACCACAAACCACGAGGGAAACTCTGGAGAGTAGCAACAGTAGAGAAGAAGAAGAAGCGTGATGAAAAAATGATGAATATGAAGCAGAACATGGACACTGACCCACAGGTTACAAACCATCACTGTGTGAAACAGTGGTTGCACGTGGCCTTCGGTGGAGACTCTGTCCTAAACTCCACAGGAAATAAAAGCTTTGTCCACCATGAAAAATGAGCTCCACAGATGAAACCCCTTTACTTTGTTTGTTCTTCCTCCTCCTCTGTCTTCACGTTTTTCTTGTCCTTGGGTGTATGTGATGATCACTGGGACATGTAGGGTCCAGACTTAGGGTTAGTCTGACCAGACCCGTGGTTTCTCACATATCCAGCACTGGATTCTCCAGTTTGTTTTTGGGAGTAATTCTTGTTTTTTAACGTCTTCATTAACTTGTTCAGGATCCATCATAGAGATTCGGGAACTAGTGATGGAACACTCCAAGCTGACGAATTATTACAGTATTGAGTTTTCAAAGCAGAAGCTTCGCCAGATTTACAATTACACTCATATTTGAAAACTGTCACACTGCTTTTGAAAAACTGATCTGCTTCTAACTCTAACATGAAAACATCTTGTGTTTTGATCAACTGTTTTAGTGTAATTTGCATGTAATACAGTGGTTTGACCAGCAGATACTTAATCTTTGTTAGATGCTTTGAAAACCCAGTGAACACAGCAACACAGTTGCTTCATGTTAATTCAGTGTTTCAGAAAGCTTCCGTACTTCAGCACCAACCACCGCTGATGCTCAGTTTTCCTCCACTTTGTTTGAACGTCCCTCACAGGGACTGGATATTGGCTGCAGAGCTCTACAGATTCAACAGGAGCTCAGCAAAACCTCAGAGGAAAACTGAAAAAATTACTTTGTTTATGCAGGTTTTCTATGACACAGTTCGGCTACAGCCGGGTGGGTAGTAATCAGGAACGTCTTCATTCCAGCGGAAAGCCAACAGAGTCAGTAAATTACCGGACGTGATGGATTTCCTTATTGGAGCAGCTTCTGATTCTGATGATGGTGTAGAGGTTACTGCCGTGTGATGGTTTTACTGATGTGTCGCGTTGGTGGTCAGAGGACGACCTTCAGCTCTGCAGCATCCAGCTGTGATCAGTCTGCCTGAACAGCTCAATAACTGTCTGACACAATTTACTCTCCACCACTTTTCAGGTCATTCTGGATCATGAGGGCAAGAGACACAGAACCAGTTTTTATTGTGGTCATGGTTCATTCAGGGCCGGCATCAGCACAGTATTTTGCCCACAAGCTTTATGGTGAAGTGCTCATGAAAACCAGTTTAAAACTGTAGTTAGAGACAGTGAGTTGTTAAATAACCACAATGATTTATGCACATTTCCATAGATTGTGCTTTAATAGTAGACACATCTGTAGTCTCACTGTTTGACACCAGTGTCTGTCTCCTCTGAGCTCTCTGCCGAGGAAATAAAGAGCTGGACCCTCCCAGGAATACAAACACTGAGTCTAAGTGCATGAGGGGAAATGCTTCAGGAAGCAGAGGAAACGTTCATTGTGTTGGTCTGAGCCGAAGAGGAAACACAGAAAACAAGAAAAAGGCGGGAAAACAGGAACGATGTGGAACTGAACGCAGGAAGCCTCATCATCACTGCAGGTCACAGAGCAGAGGAAGAAACCACATGATAATTTACTGTGACTGTGTTAATGAAGAACATGTGGAAACAATTTGTAAATAAAATCATTTATAATGCAGCCGGAGTATGTGTGTGTGTGTGTGTGTGTGTGTGTGTGTGTGTGAGAGAGAGAGAGAACCATTAGCCCCTGTTGTTATCAGTTGACCACTGGAGGAACCAAATGAACAGAAACACTAGATGAAGAAGGAGATTGATGTGAGCTGCTTTGTATTTTTACCTCAGAATAATGGCTGCCCCATTTTTTATGAATATTTTACTTCTGTGATGTTTAACTTACTCAAAGCTCATCCCCGATTTTCAGTTTACATGACACGAAACCAGCTTTCCAGAGAAAGACAGCTGTAACCTGGTGACTTAAGTCCATGTAAATACACTGACTCACGTCTACACAGTGTGAGTGAGGCTCGGCCTTCCGACCAATCAGTGAATTGTAATAATTTCTGCTTCCTGGCAGCTTTCAAAGAGCCCGACAGAAGACAGAGGAGAATCTGGGCTGTTTGTGAACGGACGCCATGGATACGTGTAACCAGGTTCCTAATCAGTTTTCTCCAACAGCACGTGTGTAACAAACGGCTGCAGACAGGAACAAGCAGCCGAGTGAATGAATGAAAGTAGAGATTATGAATGAGTTAATGTGGCGATGCTGCTCATTTTAAAAAACAGAGTCTGTATAAAGTCAGAAAGACTTTAACTATCACAAAGATAGCAACCTGACACAGACAGACAAAACCTAAAACAAAAACCCAGAAAAATGTGTTAATGGAACAAATTAATACAGTTAAGCCAGTGTTTGTATGTGTGTGGTGGGGGGCTTGAAAAGTAAAATCATTTATTATTATAATATAAAACATAAGTATACGAACATAAACTGTGTTGAAATCTTAACATCTTTCTGACTAGCTGCTCCGTTTCTCCTGAATTCTTGATCTCCTCCAGCAGCTGCTGTCGTTTTTTATTTACTGTCACTGGCACTTTCAGACAAAAGAGGGGGACAGGAGTCAATGCTATGTGGGGGCCCTGCATCAGCCTGAGCCTCCAGCTGTGGTCGCTGCGGCTCCGTCCCGCCCTCGTCCTTATAAATGTTCTTTGTCTCCGCCCACATGCGCTCTGCACAGTGAATCTCTCTCTGTCCCACGGTCCGTGAAGGCAGCACAGTCAGTCTTGACGTTTGGCGGCGGAGCGACACCCGGATCCTGAACCGCTGGAAAACCGGAGACCCAGCGCCGAAATTTGTCCTCCTACAGACAGGTCAACAACGGGACTCAGACCGGGACAGTCACCGCGGAGGAGACAGCGGGGACCAGAGGTGAGGAAAAGTTCGCTTCCTTCACACTTTGTGGGGCTTTGCGGGTCCGTAAGGACGCAGAGGTGTTGCCCGCTCACAGTGTCACACGGTGCGGATCCGGTTCTCCTCTGTTCATGGAAACGTCCAGCAGTTTCCACCGCTTCTATCTGTCCTCTGCAACAAAAGAGGCTCGGCCTCACCTGGTCCACAGAGAGGGACACAATACCCCACACAGAGAGACGCACAGAGGACACACAATTATACACAGAGAGACACACAGGGACACACAATTATACACAGAGAGACACACAGGGACACACAATTATACACAGAGAGACACACAGGGACACACAATTATACACAGAGAGACACAATAACACAGAGACACAAATTCACAGAGAAACACACACACAAACTGTTTACTGATGAACTGAGTTCAGCCACTGAAACAGGGACGTGTTGAGAGTTTTTCAGGGCAGGGGCTCAAATAAAAGGGGGGGGGGGGGTCATCCATGAGTATGGATCCTATTGTAAACAAGTTAGTTATGATGCTCTTGTGTACTCATTCAAAATGCGTAGACTGCGTGATTTGGATTTTAAAGCTCGGTGTATGTGAGATGTCGTCCTGTGTATGAACGCTGATTCTCAGCAGCTGCTTCTGGTACAAAGTCCATATTATCCGCACGTCTCTGATATACTGTAAACTCAACCCTGTTTCCCACAGTCTAAGTTCATGTTGTGCCTGCTGTGCACACTGACCGAGCACTGAAATCGAGCTGAGTTTGAGGACGATTATTGTGGCCATGTGTGAAAAGTAACTCTGGACAAAGTCCGAGGCTGAATTCTCTGGGCTTCATTTTTAAAAACAGAAACGTGTTTGGCCTTCAGCGCCCTCTACAGTTAGGACGGATACATTACATGTTGTAGGAGACAGTTTATTTGTCTTGATGTATTTGTGTGTAGTCTCATGTAGCGGTGCAGTGTTACACTCCGATACAACAAGAGTTCAGAGTAAATCTTTTGGGCCTCATGCAAAAACAGTTTAATATTTATTGTCATAAATGTCTCCTACTTTCCTCTGAGTCTCTTTAATGTGAATGTTCCACGTCAGATTCACCACATGCTCCAAACTGCACAAACTCGTGAATCGCTTGATTAGTGACACCTGGTCAGGGAAATTATATTTTTAACATAACCAGCGCCGCTAAAAAAACACACTAGGCTCCTTTTCTGCTTTTAGTTTTATTCACTAAAATGTCATGAAAATAAAAAGAATTCGACACAATGGAGCTTAAAGTTTGCTGTGTAAAGATTCTGGTCTTTAGTCTTAAGACTCTCTTTAGACTCCATAGTCCACGTTGTCCTTACCTTTACATCCATGTTGGCCATATTTGTTTTGGTACAAGAACATGTGATAATTTTTCAGTCTTGCAGGATTTGGGTGTGTGTCCATTTCCACAATGTCCAGTTGTCCCCTGTGTTTTCCCCAGTTTACTCAGTCGTCAGGTGCGTGCTGCTCCCAGACTGACAAACACTAGCAATCTGTAATAGTTGGTGGTAGCTCCGTGTGAACCATCCAGCCTTTCACAGTCTTTGCTTGTCTTCAGGTGTGTCCCCAGGTTAAGTGCAGCAGTCTTTCATGTTTTTGTTGCACCTGTTGCACTTTCAGGTACTGAGATTTGATTTGATATAACTTTGTAAAACTGTAGCAGAGCATTTTTTACCCGCGGTTGGAGGCTTGTTGACGTGTCCGCTCGTCTTTCTGACACTCGTTTTCCTGTAAACGTGCTTCTAACCACTTACCTCTGATTATTCCTGAGCCTCATGATCAAACCATTACCCTTTGTCTGATGCCCTTCTCTCAGCAGCAACTAAGCCCCTGTATTTCTGCAAAGATGGCCACACTGCACCTCTTTTAACATAACATGAAACACTCCAAGCCAGTTTGGGTCAGAACCTGGACCAGAGTTTGCAGTTGGCCACTGACTTAAAGAACATCTGTCGTAAATCTTGTTGTTTGCTCTTTTGGCTCTTCTTCTGTGGTAAAGGGTCTTCCTGAGTGCGGGACACGATGTGGACAGGTTTTTTCCAGCAGGTGAACCATTGTTTTGTGTAGAATCTCTGGCTGAAGTAAAGATGCCATCACCTGGCTGAAAGAACAGCCAGAGTCCTCCGTGGATGACCACTGATGTGGTCCAGAGAAGGATACTGATACAGAATTTTAAATCAGTTGAATTTAAAACAATAACACAACAATAAAACGGCAGCTGTGACGATGATGTGAGGAAGAGAATGTTAATGTAGGATTGTTCTATAATCAGTTTCTGTATCACGTCTCACTTCGAAACATTGACTTAGTTTGAAATGTCTGTCCCTGAAAAGTCACAACACACTGGAGGTGAGTTCAGTTTGTGTTAAACATTTAAAATCAGACTCTCGGTAACATTATTGTTACTCTGCACAATCCACGGATGTGTGGTGTCTTCATTAAAGCTGCTTTCTTTTGAGGAAATGAGCCTTATAAAAACCATCAACAGCAACCTAAACCCAGAATTAACCCCCTCCAACACACACACACACACACACACACACACACACCCCCCCCCCGACGGCTGCAGCTCCAAACTAAACAGTCGGATCCTGTTCTATAAAAGCAGACGTGGACTTTCCACCACCTCCTTTCTTTTCTTTATCTTCAGGCCTGATTAAAACTCAGCTTTAATCCCAGACTTAATCCTAAACCCAGGATTAAACATTAAACAGTAACTATCTGCTGAACGTCTTCACAGGGGTTTGTTTTTTTTCCTGTCCTCATGAGGACATGTGGGACACACACAGGCCTTGGTTTCCTGTGTGTGATGACAGTAACATCAGTGTGTGTGTGGGTGTGTGTAGGGTGGAGTCTCCCACAGTGACCGCTCAACACAGACTTTCTATAAATAAATGCAGTTTTTGTCTGCAGAGACAGAGCTGCAGCCACATCACACAGGACGTCCTCATCAGAGATTTCACTGACGTAGACGGGACTTCACTCCTCCTTCTTTGTTCCTTTGTTTCTAATAATTTGAAAAATCAAACTGACACATGAAACTGAAAACATTAAAACAATGTTGGGGGAGAAATTGTCCGACTTCCTGTAGTAAACATCTGGACAAAAAGCTTGAAAGTGTTTGTTTTGTTTTAGCTCTATTCAGACTTTGAAATTACAGGATGAAAACTAAAAGTAATGTTTATCTCTGCATTTTGAGGCTGTTTCCTTGCTGGGCATGGTTACCATGGTTACAGCTGGTGCTCATAGTCCTGTACAGCATTTTACAGTTAACTAATGTGACTGGAGACTGATATTATGAAATGATCCTGTTACCTTTATAACCTCACTACTGACTCCTGATACTGATGCTGTTTTCCAATCTGTCACCATGTTTGTTAGTGAGAGACGGGGAGAGAATCAATAACATCACAAGTTTAGCTACAAACCTTTGGTTTTCTTCACTTAGCACAAGCATAGTTGTTTACCTGCTCGTCAGTGACCTGGTTCCTGCTGTTTTTCTCCAGTAGCTGATTGGCGTAACCAGAAGAACCTGGTTACTACAGTAGAGGATCCGCTGGATTTCTCCTGAGAACACTGACTTCTGTCACAGATCATTCCCCCTCACATTTACTGATTCCTTATCTACCCCGTGTGTATGTGGATTAACAGTAATCTGGTCAGTGACTGGTTTGCTCTTTTGTTCTTGTTGAGGTGCAAAAAGAAGAATATTTGGAAGCAGGAGAGACATTTGAGGCTTCAAGTCATCCATCACATGGACCTCTGCATTTCAGATCAGCCCCCCCCCAGTATGAGACTTCCTGTAACTACAAGCATGTGACTTGTTCTCTGCTATTTGACTTAAACACTGGCCTGTGATCAGCTGTTTGCTTTGCTGCAGCTTGAGTGTCTGTTTGTGCTTGAGTGTCTCTGAGACAAACACAGACCAGCAGCAGTTGGTCCGTCCTCACGCAAACCTGCTCGGTTAAATGCAGCGGCTCAGATCATTAAAGATTAACTGAGCATTTGCTGAGTTCAGGGTCTGAGCCCAGGCCTATGGTGGCTAATAGATGTACAGTGGCTGCAGTGTTTGTTCTTCCTCTGTGCTGTTTGTAGGTCTGATAGGAGAGGAGAGCGGAGCAGGATGAGGTTTAGTCCTGCCTGCGACAATAGTGTTTACTGCTTTCAGAGGTTAAATCTGTATAAATCTGCAGAGACAAGGAGGAGTAAAGGTTGGTGACAAGATTGAAGTGTGTGAAAGATGAGATATAAGCTTGTTTGTGCTTTTTCAAAATGAGAATAAACACTGAACCAATGTGTTTAAAACATTGACTGGAGGACGGAGGGACTGACTGGGTGGGGCCTCATATTTTATTTGCACAGTTAATGAGCTGAAAACATTCTTGCTTTTAAGGGAGGCAAAGTTGCCTCATGTTCACTATGTCGAGAATGTTACGTAAGCACCGACATGAGGCTAATGTTAAAGACAGGACTGATCTGAAAAGCCAAGACTTGCTGCTGTGACTTCACAGTTACCACAGCAGTCGTCTCCTGACGCCACCCACACAAGCCTGCTTTCCAATGTTGTTCCACTGAGTCAATAAAACCATGAGTCTACTGGTTTATAGAAGAACCAGAGCAACACAAATGTGCTGGTGCAAATGGAGATAAATCTGAAACCATTTCCTTAAATGTTCAGCCGTTTGATGAAAAACTACACTGAGAAGCCGTTTGTTTCAGATGAAGTTAAATGTTTGTCATGTGCTAATACTGGAGCCTAATTTAGACTTTGATAAAGTGTAAGTTAATGCTTACTTTAGGGAGGTGATGGCCTAAACCCACAGTAGCTCAAACCCTTAGAGAAGCGAGCTTGTAACTACAGGAATAAATCTGGCTGGACATTAGAAACAAAAGCAGCTCATTAAACCTCAACTGCTGCAGTGGAGCTGCTCAGTGGTCTCAGGTCAGACATGATGGTTGTGCTGATCCGCTTCTAGCTGTGACTGGATGTGATCAGGACTTCCT
Source organism: Channa argus (assembly GCF_033026475.1). Lineage (NCBI taxonomy): Eukaryota > Metazoa > Chordata > Actinopteri > Anabantiformes > Channidae > Channa > Channa argus. Next base: position 30,975,967 of record NC_090198.1, read on the forward strand.
GAACAAGAGAGGAGACCTCAGTGAATCTGCTCTGAATATATAAAGGTTTTGGTAACATTAAGTTTTTTTTTCTTGTTTTGTATTTTATATTTTTGTCTTTGCTGGAGCTGCTGTTTTATTTTGGTGGTCAGAGGTCAAAGGTCACTGGCCTCACATCTGTATCTCACTCATTTAAGCATGATGTCAGGAAGAGGTCTGCTAGGACTCTCAGATTAACTGATGAGTATGAGCAGTGGAATCTGTCTGTCTCCTGTCCGTTGCCCAGAGCATTCAGTGCAGACAGACAGTTGCAGAGCTCGACTGGATTTTTTGTTTTGTCTTTTTGAGTTTATATAATCAGAGTCGGAATAATTGTTGATTTTTCTAATTAGAACATTAGTCTGGAGACATTAAGGCCTTAAATCCAGCTAATACTTTTATTGGTGTTTTGATGTTATAGAATTTTAGTTTTATTTTGAAGCTGTGTACATTTACCATGGTTACAGATGGAATTCCTATCTTTTGTGGTTGAGATTGAGGAGCTGGATTCTCCCCTTTACAGCAGTTACTTTGGCATGATTCACATAAACTGCATTATGTGCTTGGACCTGCATATCACTGCCGAAACATTTAGTGTAAAAGTACTACAGAAATGTGAGATTCAGTGTGGTTGGAACTGAGCGCTACAGACAGAATAACTGGGTTGGAGACTGAGAAGAAGGTGGAGAATATTTGTATTCCACTGTGACAGAATCGTGTGTGTGTGTGTGTGTGTTGCTGAGTATTGATGTGTTTGCTGTTGCAGGGGTTTGACTTGTTTCATGAACTCGCCTTTCTTGTCCGACGTGCCTCTGAGTGACACCCAGCTTCCAACTGTCGCACTGTTACAGGAGCCGCAGTCTTCAGGTGTGGTGTCGTTAATTTAATCTCGACGATGTGAGATCTGCTTCTCACTAACACACGATGGAAAATTGAGGCTGAAATGCTGCAATTGTAGAAATCCTGCCACAGCCTCAGTGTGTCAGGGAGACTGGGGTCTGTGGATCAGGTGTCTGACAAAACAAAACCCAGCACACATTTACACAAATTACTGAACAGCCCCACCAGACACGAACATCAGGGAGTCCATGGGCCGGAGTCTCTGTATGAAGGGAAGATGGTTCTTCAGTTAGAAAATACCAAATCACGTGACAGAAACGCAAATTGAACAAATTAAGACACAAAACCACCGTGATGGAACCCGATCATGGCTCCCTCAGTCTGCATGTCCATGGCCAGTGGGTGGAGTTTGTTGTCCCTGCACAGAAAAACTTGTAGTTTTACAAAGTTAATATGTGGATGTATGGAGAACTTTTCATCACAGAAGATTTAACAGGAACTGTCCTCATGAAGACCCTGTGAGGTCAAACCCATTTATTGTCTTAGGAGCAGTGTTTGTTCTACCCACGTTAAAACTCCCTGTGTTCAAAATGGATTAAAAATGTGAATAAAGTGAGTCTTAAATGACTTCGTTTGTAGCCTGTGTGACGCTGAAGGAGAGAAAAATAGCATAAGTGGATGAGCGCGATAATGGAACTTCTAACATTATTAGTGTGATTGCTGAAAGCAATCTTGTTGTTTTCAGTATTTAATTTTCCGGATTCTTCCGTACGTTTCTTGGCATGCTACTAGTCCTAAATGCTAACAGCTACAAACATGGTTTCAACTGTAATATGTTACGTTATTAATGTTATGCTATTACTCTGTGTGCTGACAGCTAATGTACTGTAATTATTAAGAATATTAATATAATTTTTTTTTTTGAATGGAAAGTCTATGGGAGTGATGTTTAAACTGCAATATCTCAAAAACTACACATGGTAGCATGAAGCTTTGTGTACAGCTGCCCCATGATGAAGTGATTCACATGTTACTGTGTGGGCTCTATAGCGCCACCGTGTGGTCAGTTATCTACTACTCCTACACGCTTACAGCTAGAAACATGTAACATGTAACATGTTCCAACTGTAATATGTTAAGTACAGTTAATACAGTGATCTATTACTCTGTGGGCTGACAGCTGATGTACAATAATTGTTATGAATATTTGCATGATTTTATTTTTATGCCGTCTATGAGAGCAATCTTCACATTGCTATATTTTGAAAACTACAAGTGATATTGTTATAAAACTTTGGGAGAAATTAGTTGCTGCAGAAAAAAGTTGAATAAACTTTAAAGCATTTTCAGGCAAACTAAAGAAAAAACTGGTAGCACAGGACACACTGCAAATTATATAATGTTTTACATTTGGTTTTGCTTTAAGAAAACAGCAAAATCTAAATTTAAAAGCTTTAAGTAAGGTATTTTTACAGGTATTGTTCATGTCAGAAGAAATAATGGACAGAGTAACTGATTACTACGATGGATTTTTTGTTGAAAAAATTCCTGGAAGTGTTTTATGTTCAGTTTGTCCTGCTTTTTTTTTTCTTGCACACAGGAAGCTGCTGTAGATGTCCTCACAACTATAGAAACACGTATCTGTTTTTGGGCTGGGATTGTGTGTGAATCTCAGCTGTTACATAAAGTGTGTGTCTGTGTTATTAAAACCAGACGCTGAGACTCAGACTGATCCATGTGGGTCGACAGGAGTCCAGCAGGTGGAGCTGTTTAGCAAATTCGTGTGTGTGTGTGTGTGTGTGTGTGTGTGTGTGTGTGTGTGTGTGTGTGTGTGTGTGTGTGTGTGTGTGTGTGTGTGTGTGTGTGTGTGTGTGTGTGTGTGTGTGTGTGTGTGTGTGTGTGTGTGTGTGTGTGTGTGTGTGTGTGTGTGTGTGTGTGTGTGTGTGTGTGTGTGTGTGTGTGTGTGTGTGTGTGTGTACTCAGACATTTAGTTCAGAGCTGATATTACTTTCATAAGATCCATGTCCTGGTTTTTGTATTTGCAGCAAAAGTGTGTAAATGTGTTTTTACGTAGCAGCAGGCCTTTAACAGTCAACAGTCAAGATCAAGACCTTAGACAATTAGAAAAAAAACCAACAAATCTGTTGATGGAAAAACTCAGGGTGGGCAGCCGTTGGGGTAGAATAGAAGGTTTAGAGACGTCAAACAAGAATGAAGCAGCACTTTGTGTTTCAAGTTTTCTGTGTCAGAAGCATGAGGATTTTTTAAAAGCTGGTCTGAAAACCTGAGTAAGATTTATGGCTCAGACAGAGACTGAGACTTTCCCACTTTCCACCGTGTCCACAAATGTTTAACCTATTAAGGCTGACTGTGATGTGTATCTAGACCATGTCCTTGTTTTTGAGTCCTGTGATGGATAATAATGCACTGGGATTTGCTGAAATATTGGCAAGAAAAGTGAAATGCAGCATGGGAAATGTAGTTTGTTAATTTGTGGACCTCACTTGTCCCTTTGGATAAAAGTTTATACTGCATGAATGGCACAGTATTTACTTTAAGAATTAGATTTATTTGTATATACACTATATCATGATGTGACTGTTGTACTGGTAGCTGAGACATAAATTGGGAGGAGGCGGGTTTTGGAAGAGTTTGTCAGATCTAAGATAACAGATAGATAGATAAAAAAAAAAAAACAGGGAGGATTAATACAGATGTACAATGATTGGGAAAATAAAATAATAAATGTGGAGGATTACACTGCCATTTTATTCTTTCCCACTTAAAATGACGTATATTTTCATAATAAACACTTAACATTAGGGCAAAAACAGTATTTTCAGCTAAAACCAATTGTTGAAGATTTGACTTGGTTTTGTTTCTTGTTTCGACTACAGAGGCTGAAGAATGGAGGTTTGGGTGAAGATTCAAGTTTGTTTAAGGAGTTTTAAAAGGGTGACTCAGGACTTAATGGGTTAAAGAAGGAAGCTCTGAGGAATCTTCTGGATTTGTTTCTAGACTTAGGATTTGTTTAAAGTTTCAGGGTTTGGACAGAGAGCTGAGGACCAGCCTCCTCCTCCTCTTCGCTGACTTGGTTCCTTCTCTCCTTTATTTTCTCTTTGCCTGTTTTCAGATGTCACGTCACCATGTTTCCACCCAGCTGCTCGCTCTGTAATTTCCTCCTTAAATAGCTCAGATGGAGAGCTGAGAGCTGGGCGTGTGCAGTGCATGCTGGGAATCTGTGAACCACTAAACCCAAACAGTCCTCCTCCTCTTCCTCTTCCTCCTCCTCCTCCTCCTCCTTCACCATTCCAGTGTAGTGTGAATAAACCAGCTTGAGTTTCTTTATATCTGATCTGGTCCACACACAAACTTTGCGTGAGCGAGCTGCTTAAACATAGTAAATATTAAAAATAAAACACAAGTAAATATTTGAAACTCTGAGATTCACTCCACCGGCTGTCTGTTAACTAGAGGACTGTTTCCTGTCACTCCACCTCTGTTGTACCTGATCTGCAGACCTGGATTCAATGTGGATGCACCTGTTAGTTGTTGTTCTGTTGTTATTTGAAGTGTAACCGTGTAAATGTAACTAGATCCACTGTGTGACCCCCTGGAGAGACACTCTTTGTCTCTTGTTGCTGCCTAGACTTAAATTTGTTATTAAAAGCTTCTTGAATAAAGAGCAGGAGGTGTTTGCACTAATCTGCTTAAATCCAGAGTCACTGACACACCTGCAGCAGCACAGGTGACCTCCACCTCACCTTCGTCCTGTTTTTTTGCTGAGATTAAAGCCTTGTCTCCCCCAGACACAAATCGCTCTGATCTGATAAGTGACACATTTATCTCTGGGTGAGACATTTATTGACCACGGCCCAGTTTCTCTGGAACTATTTATTGTTTTTTATTTTTTTATTTAATCAGATGGCAGGTCACCAAATGGAGCCAGAGTTAGTTTGATCAGGGTGTGTTGAAGTTCAGCTGAAGGTGAATGAACTTAATATTTCTGTGTGTGTGTGTGTGTGTGTGTGTGTGTGTGTGTGTGTGGAAAAAGGATCAAGTGTCAACAGAAACTCACCTCATCGTAACACTGATTTGTCAACTTATAAATCTCACCAATGTTTTTTATCTTAAGCCATCGTTCTAAAGTTCTTCTCTGCTGATTAAACACTTCTTACAGTTTCTAGTCCATCTGCCCTGTTTTTACAGACACGTCTGACCTGTGACGTAAAAACCTAAGGATCATGAGAAATGATGTTCTTTAAAATCCGCTAACAAACTGGATATTACAAAAACATTAGCTGTTTTTTTTTTTTTGGAAATCCGCTGAAGCTTTCAATGTTAAAACAGTGAGTAAGTTGCCAGACATCCTGCTCAAAAGACTTTGAGGCTGGATCTTCTGTAATTAGCAATGTTGGAAGCTGGATTAGAGCTTTTGCAAGTGTGTCCACTTATCACAGATTACATCCTCAGATTTTTGTTGCTCTTCTTTGATTAAAAAAAATTGAACAGTGATCAATTTTTTTTCATTTTTGTTTGAAGTTCTTGTAGAAAGTAGATATCGATAGGAAACAAGTCTTAGTTTATCACCGAGGGATTGTCTCTCATCATAATTATTAACTTAGATATGGTTAGTTCCGATTATTTTTTCACTGTAGGTTCCTGTTGTGCGTCTGGGTCGACTCTGCTGCACAGTCACCTGTTAGAGCTCACTAACCGGATCATGTGCTCAACACATGTTGGGCTAAAACGATGGAAACGCAAAAAAGAGCCAACGTGGCCAGAATCAGATGTCTGCAGCAGACCAGTGATTATAAAACAGTCGAGATTCTAAATTTGAATAAACAGCAGAGACACTGCAAAGAAAAAGGACACAGCATGTGCAGGTTCTTCTATAGATTGCACATGATGAGAGTTTTTAAAAAGCAGCTAAATTTGTTTGTCTCTGGTTGTAAAGTGCAGAACAGCAGGACACAAGAAGATTTACTTTACACTTGTCACCACTGCTGACATGTAGCTGCAGAGACTCACAGGGGCCGGATGGACTTATAGGTTCAGGTATCCCGAGTGTCAAATAGTTAAATTTTTAATCAAGCATCCTTTGATCCTGGAAATCTCCTTGTTTAACATATGATCAGTCTGTTGTGGCTTTGAATGTTTTATAGTATGAAGTGAAACAAGTGTTTCCTGCTGTGACTCCTCCTCCCTCATTAAGACCCTGAATGTGGTCATTGGACTGGAAACGTCCTATTTTTTCCTTCACAAGTTTGTAGAAACTGTCCCAGCTCTGTGTGAGGCACGTTCAGGTCACCACTATATACAGTGAGGTCCTGAAGTGACCGCAGCCAATGAGATCCATGCATCACGATTCACTGGCTGTGATTCACACTGTCAGCTCCCTGTTGATCCAGTTCCCAGGGTGCACAGGTCTTTCACATAAACAGAAGGGGGGTCGAGCTTTCTAGCACACTGAGCAACAAGGTTGCCTCTGACCGCGGTGTAAATATCTTTAAAGGCCTTTTGCTTATCATATGGTAATTTTGGAAAAGTCTGGAACTACAGACAAGTGTTTGCAGATCTGAGTCCTCAATCGGCAACACAATGTAGTAATCTGCACCTTTTCAAACAAACTAAACTCTAACTCCTGATGGAGCATCAGCATTTTTCTTTTTTATCGGCAAATGCTGTTTTTGATGTCTGCACAGTGTTAAATAAATTAGCATTCACTTATTATACATAGATGAGCCAAAATGTGTTTATGAGAAAGTAATCAAAGCTGATGTAGCATTATGTGTCAACCACCTGTCACCACTTAAAGTGGTCAAAATTGGCTCCATATTTACCAACAGTGACCGTTGACTTGTCATGTTTTCCCATAATTATCAGTAATGTTTAAAATACATAATTTTCTTAGTGCAGTACTTTAAGTAAAATGTAGATATTTTACTTTTACCGGAGTAAAAATTTGAAGTGTTATTTGTAGTGGATATGTTTTAGACCAATACTTGCCCTTTTACCTGAATACACACATTGTATCACATGTTGTTGTGTATGAGGGTGTGTAGCTGCAGACTGCTAATCGGGGTGTATCCATAGTAAAGAGGACCTGTTGCATTGTAATTCAAATTTAAATGAACTTTTAAGCACTTTTAAAGAAAAATTGAATTAGTAAAAAGGCAATTAAAATAACAGACTGAGAAAACAGTTTGTGTGACGGTGTCAACATGACTGTGTGTGTATGTGGGTACACACTCAAACATGTGGAGGTTGATTAAATGAAAAAGTGACATATCTGAGGAGTTTCTACATTATGCAGAGTCTGAATGTCTAATAAATACATCTCATTATATGATCCTGTGTTGGCTCATCAGTGACATTGGTCCTCAGCAGAGTTTTTATCCTGTAGCAACAACAGATGGTCTCAGGACAGGGAGGGAGAGAAGGGGGAGGGGACGGGCAAGGGAGGTGTAGGGCAAATGGAGAACACTCTCTCTCTTCAGCCTGTCACTCACTCAGTCTGATGGAGGTGAAGCCTCCCTCAGCTTTAATCCGAGTGCCACAGAGGGGATAATGGAGCAGAAAGTCCGAGCTGTCCACCATGGACGTGACTCGTCCGATCAGGAAACAAACCTCTTAACAAAGAATTAACAAACCGTGTGGAGGAAAGGGACGAAACTCTGAGCTTAGCAGTGGAACAGCTATTGAGGAAACTTGGATTTGGATTTTTACACTTCCTGTTGATCTGGATAACAAACCTTAGAATCTGCAAGTGTGTTGTTTTCAGTTGGAGTCTTGGATCAGATTTGTGCTGATTCAGTATTTGTCTTTTGTCCTTGTTCAGGATTTTACTTCTGCAGTCTAATGAGCGGGAACTGTACCATTGAGCTAAAACTTAAAAAACAAAAAGTTTGTAACCCTCAGGTGGTCATTTGGGAATTTTTAAAAAGTCAGTGCTTTTAACAGTAATAAAATATATTGTCTAATTTTAAAGGTATCTTACTTAGATTTATATATTTTGTTAACAAAAATCTAGTTTGCTTTTTCTGTGCTCATAGTTTTTGAAATGGATGTTGTCAAACCAAACATGAAAGCTACAAAAAGTAATATTTAAAGTTGTTATGGTATGTTTTGTGTTCAAAAGTCAAAATCATTTTTAATATTATTTGGTCTATGTATAGGTAAAACTAAAGCTAGTGGAACAAGCTTTACTTTTATTGTGTGCATTTTTTTTCCCTTAATGTGGATCATCTAATGGGAATCTATTTCCCACCCCACCTGCACTGTATCTTTTTAGGAAGATTTAAAGTAAATGTTTTAATTTTGTGACTTTTGTAAATTTCAAACTAAGAGTTTCACTTTAATGCAGTATTCACTAGAAAATTTCCTTTAGCGGCTGTTTTAAAGTAGATGACAAAACACACTAAAACACTAACATTCTCAAAAGGTAAATTTTTTTTAACCCTGCTTTTTCTCTTTTATGCTTTTTTTTTTTTATTTTAGACTAACTTGAATATTTATATTAAAAAAAATTAAATACTCAGTAATTTTAGTTATACCTTAATGTCTTGTATGTTTTTAGCAAGAATCTAGGGGGGAAATCTCTGTTAGCTAAACCAAAAACAAACAAAATTCTATTTAAAACCACAGTTTGTCTAAAAATATCACATTCTTTAAACATAAATTTTATCTATTTTTTTCCCGTCACAACTGTTCGACAAGGCAGCTTCAATAATAATTTTAGTCTTTTTGTGTAAACAATTTTAGGGGGAAAAATAAATTCAGTGAGATGTCAGAAAACACTGAACTGTTTATGCTGTAAACTTTGAGTTATTCTATGAATCTATTTCCTGCCAGTTCTGCAGCAGCTGTGACTGCAGAGGGTTAACGTGACGTAAAGTTGTTTGCAAGCAGCTCAGTGTTTTAAGTTACACTGAGAAACTCAATCTGCCTCCTGCAGGCTCTGGTTACCTGTTGATTTAATTGTAGACGTAACAGCAGAGGACGTGACAAGGTACAGAAGGTTTTTATCAGTTCTGTGGAACTGTGGACTCTGTGGGGGCGGGATTCAGAACAGAGGTGAAACAGGTGAGATACAAAAGCAGTGTTGAGAGAGAAGATTACACAAACACGATTGAACAGGTGCCATCTACTTTCACCTGGGATGAAACTTCAATAACTACACAGTGTTTTGGGCACAAGTTTATGTCTCAAACTTGTAAACAAGACACCTGTGAGTTTTCACTTTGACTACATCTTAACCCATGTGGTTCTGGATTCAAGAAAGCCAAACGTTCACTTAGCAGAGCCCTCAAGCTTAACAAGAGCTGGACACTTTAGTGGAGGTGGAACTGGATCTGCAGGACGGGGTCATGTATGTCCTGTGCACCCTTGCGGTTATGACCCTCCACAGCCTCTTCAAGAAGCGGAACAACAAAGGCGCGGAGCCTGGAGGAACCTCGGAAGTTGCGGGGCAGGAAGGTAGTCCGGATGTTGCAGGTGTTGCCGAGGTGTGGTCCAGAACTCGGGGTGATGGGAGTGGTGCGGTGAAGATTGTGGACCCTATAGGACAGATTAGCTGCAGACCTGAGAGGAAGAGGAGGCGAGGAGCTGGACGTAAAGTTTCTGACAGAAGGAAACAGGCTCAGGTGAGAGGAGGTTTTGGAAGAATGGTTCAGATCCCTTTTTTTATTTTTTATTAATGTCTGAAAGGAGGAACGACGGGAAGAAACTGCAATAAGTACTTCAGTCGTGCCATTTTATGGTATTACTGGATAACTTATGTGATAGAGTTACAGGGGTTTGCTAACCTTTTTATAAGGGCTGCACAAATTATAAAATGGACAGAACTCGGTGTCGAACAGAATAAAGTGTGCTGGTAAACACTGCAGCATGGCGTTGTTTTTCGATGGCTGTCTGGTTGTGGTTTTCATATAAGGGGATGCAAACTTTTTCACTCAACGGTAACTGGAGAATGTTGAGTGCTCAGCTTTTGGTTTTTTGTTGACACGCTGAGTGACATAAATTCATAAAGATTATGGAATTCAGATTGGATAAAATGCTATCAAACCCATCCCTAGTCTTTGCCTTGGTTTGTCATAATGTTATTGTGTGATTAAAAACTGGATTTAGTGGCTGTAAACCTGGCGTTGGACTTTAGATTTTGGTGTCTCCTCTGTAAGATTGAGAGTTGATGCCAAGAGTTGGTCTGAAATGTTTGTCTGAAATCCTGAATAGAGTGAAAGACCCCGATAGAACTCACTGTTAACTTGAGGGTCTCAGGGACCAAATGTCTGTAACACCTGAACCGTCTTCATCATTAAGCCCCAGAAATCAGCATCCGTGCTTAAGGGCTTTCTGTCAAGAATTTACAGTGGACCTCATGTTTCTCTGTGCGTCTTTGACATTGTGGCGTTTCCTCCCATTATTACTGACGCATTTGAGGTCCTGCAGCCTTTTGACTCGTTACGTGTCGATGTGTTCTGGACCTAGACTACAAGACAGATCAGGAGTTATGTAATGGATTCATCATCGGACGTTAATCTGCTGAGCTCTGGAAGCTCTGACAGGACAACATGGACTCTTTATTGTGTGGTTTACTGGTTTTGGTCTGGTCTACATTTAGTGCAGAAGAGAAAAGATTTGAACAGTTAGTTGGTGCAGTCATACATTGTCCTAAATGTTTATTTATATTTTGAATATAACAAGTCATGTTAGCAGAAATAAAATGTCCCAATCATATCTGCAGTCCATAAAATATCCTCACAAAACAGGATTGTCCTCTAAATGTAGAAAATGTCCTCATGATGCAAAATATCCCTGCAAAGACTGGTCCTCCATTAGACAGTCATACATGTATATGCACACACACACACACACACACAGGCCTGCTGAATATTTCAGGTGGGGGTAGGGGCAGCTCCTCATGCTTCAGATAAGGCTGAAATATTTATCTGCTAAGGAGGGGAGGAGGCGTCGCTATAGGAGGTGTAATGCTGCTGTGCAGTTGCCATGGTAACAGTAGGAGGAAGCTGTGTGTGGTGGGGGTCGGTGGGCAGTGTTGACACAGATCCTGCTGCTGTGTGTCGTCGGTGTGAAGCTGCGGAGACGAAGACGAGGAGGTGGAAGAGAAGGATGAAGGGATGATGTGGAGGACGAGGCCGCAGGGAGGGAGGTAAGAAAGGAGGGGAGGGAAACGGAGATGGAGGGGTGAAGGACAGAGGGTGGACAGACAGACATGTTGAATACAGACAGGAGGTGTTAGAGAGGAGGAGGCCTGACTGTAACCTGATGCAGAGTGTTGCGTTTCCTCAGTGAACAGTGGACGGCTGCAGAGCGCTGCATTGTCAGTTTCTCTTCCTCCGTGGATTTTCTCTCCTGATGATTATCCTCCTGCTCCTCCTGTCCGGTAACGTTCTCGCTCTCTGTGCTTTTTATTTTAGCTCCACCAATCATTGGTGTGTTCCACATGTAGCAGCTCATTAAGACAGATTACCTCCCCATGGACCAAGGGCAGTCGTTTCTTCCGGTGAAAAACCTATTGATCATTTCATGATTTCAGTCATTTTTCATAGTGAAACTGTGCCATATATCAGCAGATTTCAGCCTCAGCAGAGATGAATTTTGGTGCTTTTTGTGCTGAAGACATCAATGTTGGCGTATTAGTGACTAATCAACAGCTGTTTTGATAAATGGTTCATGTTTTTACTCATTTGTTTCAAGGAAACTGCCCAATATCTGCACATTTCAGCCTCTGTTGGTCATTTCTTAAGAACAAATATGTTTTTCCCAAAGATGCTGACTTAAAGCTCTGAGGTCATAATGGACATTTATATTGACCTTGATTGATTTAATCAAAGAGATAATCGTGTATCCTCCAGCCCAGAAGAGCCCAAACAAAGAACAGTAAGATTTTTTCCACATATTAAATTAACAAAATCCTCATTATTACAACATATCAACCTGCATGTCTTCATCACACGATGTCTCACACCTCACAGTCTGTCAGTCAGAGGAGGTACAGCTGCAGTTGGGTATTTTTAGCTGCACCCTGTTACATGGTGACTTCAGCAGTTTTTAAAGTGTTGGTCCAAATGTCAGTTTGTGTGCTTACTGTTACTGTTTTTATTTAATTCATTATTTATCTATATAAAAGAATGAACCTGTTCAGTACAGTTTCCCAGAACCTAAAGTCATGTTTTCACAAAATCTACAATAAGACGAAGAGATTTATCACATTGCAGAGGCTGGAACCATCAAATATTTGTCATATTTACAAGTGTAGCTCCTACAACATGAGAAACGGGACTTGTTGCTGAATCATTTAGTCATTTAGCAGAATCATCATGTTGCTTTTGTGTTTGTCTTCTCTTGGTGTAAGAAGCTGCTTATTAAAGGAGCAGATAAACCAGCTTCTTTAGATATTTGGTTCCAGTGACCAGAAGATACAGTTCCAAACATGGTGCAGGTGGATGGATGAGACGCTGATTAGTTTATGAGTAGTCCATGTTCTATATTTAGTTTTTTTGTTTGTTTTTTTTTAAATCAGCAGATAAAGTCAAACTGTTTGTCATAGTTCTAGTTTTCAGATGTACTTTTTCTGTAGTTTTTGTTTAACCACACAAAAGATCCCAAGTTAAGTTCTTCTCAGTTTTCCCATAATGGTTTAACAAGGTGCAGAACTCTGCTGTAGCCACACTCACTTTTACTCAAAAAAACTTATGCACCTAAATCTTAACAAATCAGATCTTTCTTGCACTTGCTTCTCATGAAACAGTAACACTTCTTCTCATGTCACTTTGCTTTGGCGTTTTTGTCTTTTTGGTGAATTGTCCCTTACCTGCAAGTCGCTTTGGATAAAACCTTAATGTACCTAAAGGTCAAAAAAGATTTCTTTTCACATTTTTATGGATGAAATTAACACCAATGATTAGGAAAGAAACTTGATAAATGCTGTTAGTTGATTTTGAAGGAGAAACTCTAAATGTAACAAAGAGAGGAGCAGTCCACCTTTTGTGCTAGAGGTTGTTTATACCTTTATATTTTGCACACTTCAACGGGAATTCGTGGACATTTTTATTTTTCTGCCTGGTTTCAGTGAACATGCAATTCGCATTGTGTCTAGGACGTGAAAGTGTTTCTCCTAAACTCAGGGAGGCCTTTGCACAGGTTCTGTCGTAGTACGTGCTGGTTGAAGCTCCAGTGAGTGTGAGCCGACTGGGTTTGATGTGAGCACATGAAGAAAACCAAGAAAGATGGTGTGACCTAATTTAGTAGAGAAGAGGAGGAGGGAAGGGGATGTTAAGTCTCTCCAGGAGCTACACAGACCAGGAGAAGCATATCCTCATTGTTTTAATATGGAAGCTCGTGCTGCAAGATGCTTGAGCTGCAAGTTCCTTGTGTTCCCTGTTAAACGAGGGTGTAGCTAGCAGCTACTTTAATAACCTCTCAGTTTTCAATGCTTGTGAAAATTTGAACAGATTTCCTGAAACCATGCTTTTGCTTTAACCAACCTGCAGAATTGGGATGAAACAGAACCATTAAATCTAGGAAAAAGAAAACTGTTCATTCAGACATTCAGACCTGTGCAAACATGTCCAGGTGAGGTAAATGGCGAGACAGGAAAACAATGAGCAAATGCAGTAAACGAATAAAAGCCAACGTGATTAAATTTTAATATAAAAGAAGGCGACAAAACAGATAAAAGCAGGGACAATTAGACGAAATAAATCCTGTAATAACATGAGTGAAGACGATAAAATGATTGAACTGTAACCAACGGCAGTAAAAGGTAATGTTCCAACGGAACTTGGAAACAAATGGAGTGATGGGAGCCATAAAACACCGGAGGAGTCATATCGCAGTGTGTCAGGATTACAGGACAGTTTGTGTTTACATGTGTTAAACACTGAGAACAGGAAGGTGATCGAGTCACTGTTGGTCAAGTAAAATCTGAAAAGAACTGGTCCATCACAAGATTGTCTCCTTCAGTCCTGACTAGTACACATTTTCACTGAACTCCTCCTGTTCCATGTTGTCCCACAGATCAACAATGTAGAGAATTTATCTACTTCAAAGTTCTCTTGTCTGTAAATGTGTCAAGATAATCACCAGCTCTCATCTTTGCGGCTTATTCAAGTGTTACTTGTTGATTCAGACAAAAGGCAACATGAGCTGACGCAGCAGCTGGTCTTCTTTGGCACTCGTTCTTTGACGTGGGCTTGGTGGATCACGGCCCACTGCCTTAGTCCACTAGGTGGTTTCTTGGCTGTTTAGTGTAAAACACGAAGTTTACAATAGTACTGAAGTTATTGTTGACATGGGTCAAAGGTTTGTGGCTCTTTTTAGTTGTTAAACTGTGTTCATTCATCCTCTGCATCCTTCACTGCCTGTTAGCAGGAGGAAAACTAGTCTGAGATCACATCACATCCACAACGTGGATCAACGTGAATTTGATGCAGCCTAACTATCAAGGTTTCCAATCGGCTTCTACAAAGTGTGCAGGACAAAAGTCTGCAGACAGTGAAAGTGCAGTATTTGAAAGACACAGATCATCACATGGAGAGAAACTCAAAGTAACAGAGTGACTGTAGAAGAAGAGTTAAGTCTGTGTCCACAGTATTTGTTCCAGCTGTGACAAAGGATAAAAATTTTTGGACTCAGCTAAAATCTGTGAGCCATGCGTCAACAGTCTGATCACTGATTTTATCCCTGTAACATAAATTCTTTCATATTAAAGTGAATATAGTCTCAGGGTTGAGCAGACGGTGATTATGGTTATTGTAGGTCTCCAGTGAATTAATCGTATTCCTGTAGTGATGTTTGTGGTTTGTTGTGGTTAAACCTGAGCTCTGCAGCGTGGATGTTCTGCAGGGAGGAATGTGTCAGCAGCTGTAAACAAGAATAGATTTCATATACTGTGTGTGAACAGTTTTAGTTCATTACAACTGTGATCTGATGTTTCTGCACCCTGTGTGTGTTTGGTCTTAAAAATGTCAGTTTACCTGCATCTGAAATGATACGTGTGTTGTGCATCACCTTGACTTCCTGCGTTTACTTGTTTTAGTCTCCAATATTACAGCGACATTACCATAGGTTGCAGAAGCCAAGGCATCGTCTATGGTAGGAAAGTCTGTCACCCTGAACTTCACCTCCAAGGCAGTAAGACTGCCACATCCACTACCTGCTGCGTGTAAAAGTGATTCATTAACCTGATAGTAAACAGCACTGCACATGTTACCTGTGGTCAGTCCAGCGCTAAAGAGGCCATCTGCTCTGCTGATTAACAGATTACAGCTACACTGAGATCATCCCACTGATAGGCTTCCCCGGCAGCTGATCCGAGATCAGATGTTGATAATTCTGTATCCATTTAATTAGAGAGAGTGTAGGTCTGTTAACTGACTCCAGGTCAGTGTGTGGGCCCAGCAGGGAGCCCTGTCTACCTGAACCCCTGCAGCAGGATCAGTCAGTTCAGCAGCAGGTCAATGGTTGTCTGTGAATGGGACACGGATGTGAGGGTGTATAGCAGCAGCGTGCTTGGCTTGGTGGGGACTCTGATCAACGACAGTTGGCTGGACAGGGACCGTTACATTTATCCACCAGAGAGAAAACATCACTGTGGGCATGGATGGATGAGAAAACTGCTGTTTAGTCCAATGGTGCAGTTTGTTGGGGCTGAACTTTAAAGACACTTTAGTGGATTTGATGTGATGCAGTTTGTTGTGTTCCACACCCAAGTGTGATGGTTGTGTTTAGACTTGCTCTAAGGAAGAGTTTGGTGTCAGTCTAATACCAAACTGTCTCTGCAGCTGTTGACTTGTGGTGAGAATGTAATTAGACTGTGTACTGTCCCCACTAACAGTTTTTGCTTTGTTGCTAGATTTTTGACACAGCACTGACTTTGTCTGCAGAAAAGTCTGTCAGTGGCTTCATGTTTTCAACTTTTCTCCAGTATCACAGTGATGCAGTTATTGTTGTCTGCACATTGATAACACACTCTAAACAGGAGCTGATCACGAATAATTCACTAACTTTTAAGGTGGGAAAAATGTAAACAAATGTTTTCTAAAATAGCTTTTTAGGATACAGTACATGCGTTGTAGGTTTTTCTTTGCAAGAGAAGAACAGACAGTAGAATGAACAGATTTTTATTTAGAGTTTGGAACTCTGGTCTGGTCTTTTCAGTTTTATTCTGAGTGACACCGGTCTGATGCTGATTGTGTTTGCAGCCGGTCCAGCGGTCCAGTGCTCTGCTCAGCCCGGCGGTCATGTTCAGCACAAGAAAGACCTGGGACCTCGGCCACGGCAGCTGCCTGCAGGAGTTCTGGAAGAAGGACCTCTCATTGGATGGTGAGTCTGACACGTGGGCTGCAGAGGAGGAGGGAGAGAATGGAGAGAAACACCGGTGTGGCTGCATTTTTGGCATGACAGGGGTGTGTGTGTGTGTGTGTGTGTGCTTGTGTGTGTGTGTGGAGGCAGCAGAGGTGAGTCATACCTGTAGGGAGGAATCATAAGTAAGTGCGGACTGTCAGAGGGACAGGTGAGCTGAAAATACTCTTATTTATTTAATTGTTCACGTGTGTGTTTGCTCAGTTTTTCTCAGCTGATCGTTTTACAGTCCGAGTCTTGGGAGGCGACAGGTCAAGTTAACACTGCAGCTATTGTTTGAGAAACACACTGAAGAGAGGAGAGAGGCTTTCTGTTCACTGTTCTAGTGTTGAGCAGATTTTATATTGGTTTCTGTGGTTTCTTGGTTTTTATAATCTGAAAGTTGATTTATCTCCTTAGATCTTTCAGAAGTTTAGATTCATTTAAAGATGCAACACACAGAACGTTAATCTGAACGTTCACTTACTGACTTGTTTCTTCTTCAAACTAATTCTTTGGCAGTTTATAAAAGTCAGTTAATAAGCAAAATATCCAAAACCTTTTAAATCTTCTGGAACATGAATCAATGTACTTAATGTTCAATGTATTATTATACCTTATAAAAACATTATTATTATATTAACGTGGAGAACAGCTGTAAAAAGGCAACACATTTCCCAATGGGATCAATAAAGTTATTACATCTTGCATCTTGAAACTAAACCTTGAAAAATATATTTAAACAATAATTACCCAGGACCTTTTTGACTGGTGTTTTTATTGCCAAAATAATAGAAAAGTAGGTATTTAGCAGATTATCAAGAAAGAAAACACATTTCAGTGACGGAGCTTAATCAAGTTAATGGCGATTATTTGGTTTATACTTTTACTGCACTGCAAGTTCTGAATATCTAAGCTTTGCTTTCTTTATATTTTGCTTATATTTGTTAGTATGTATTCATGTTTGAATGACCTGCAACTAATGATTTCATGATTATAATATTTGTCTTATATTAAAAAAAATCTTTTTTTTTTTGGGATGGTCTTATTCCTTTCATCAAGCTTCGGCCCTTTACCAGAGGCCTGGTGGATTTTATTTTTTATTTATTTACTTTCGGTCTAAAAACCAGCAGTGGAAGATCAGATCATTGAGGTAAATGTATCATTACCAGTTGACTTTTATCAGTAAAAACTTCACAAAGAATTAACATTAAGAGTAGCAAAGCTGCAGATCCTACAAAACATCTAGTGTTTGACGAAGAATTCTGAAATTCCAGCACTAACTCCTGAGTGTGACAGTTGGATCCATGTGTCATGTTTTCAGGTTTTGCAAGTGTCAACATTTACAGACAAAAAGCCAACACGCAGCAGTTTGAGCGTTTGTTTCACAGCAGGTTTGTGTGACGGAGTTAAGTCTGTTAATGCTCCCATTTTCCCACAATGTGCAGATTGTTCTCAGCTTGATAAGATTTGAACTCGGCGAGTGGAGACACAGAGTTCAGGTCTGTTATCAGCTGTTATCTGGTTGGACTGGTTTCCATGGTTTTTACTCAGGAGGGGGACAGTGGAGAAAATGGAGAGGTCAGCTTTGATTCAGGAGAAGAATTCACTGGAGTTCAGGTTGTTTCTTGTCAACTACATTCACCTCAGTAATTACCGATCACTTGTAAATCTGCTTATGGATTATTTTACATTCCTGTGGTGGAGACTGTTGTGCACATTGAGCAGTTCAGCCTTTTTGTACAATTAATTCTGAAATTCCTCACTTTTGACTGAAGTAATCAATCAAACTTGTTTCTTCCTTCAAATCAGATCAGTAACTGAAGCTGATAAAATTCATGTTTCTGGTTTTCAGCTGCTACTTTATTCAAATCCTGGAGATCCTGGTTCAGGAGGAAGGAGCTGATGTTTCTATGGGTCACACACTGATTTACTCTAGAGTTACTGTAGGAGACATAAAGACCAGATATTAGACAGCACCCAACCATAACGGACTCAGCACTCAGGTGATTGTGCAACACTGCAGAGTTTTGAAGCTTTTAGGCGAAAGCTTTACTCGTTTTACGCACAGTCTTCATGCAGACAACAAAACCAAGGAAAAAGTGTCCTGCTTAAAGTTTAGTTTCTGTCAGTCTGCAGCCTGGATCAGGATCAGGTGATTCTTCTGTGCCGCAGACCTTGGTTGATGCTGAAAAACTATTAATCCCAAACTCGTTATTCATGCAGAAAAAAAATGTAGAAGAACCGCAGATAATTATGCAAGAGCAGACTTGACCTTGTGATTTATCTGAACTCCCTTTGTGTTTTCTTTGTGTGTCTCCAGCAAGCTCAGTGGACTTTTTGATGAGTGATGAAGATGACGGCTCCTTCCTGTCTTTGCCCACCGCTGCCTTCTCACAGCGCCCATCTCTGACCGCAGAGCTCAACGAATCAAACTCACTCAGTGAGCCGCTGCTCATCCAGGTAAGTCAGGCTTCAAAGCCAACACCTGTGTTACCTGTATAACAGGAGTAATTGTATGTGTGGATATTTCATCAACTTGTCACTAGCTCAGACCTCATCTCTGTTCACACTGTGTTGCCACTAAATGTCCCTAAAACTGCTTTTAGGGACATTTTTGCATTTTTTTTACATTTTCTGCTTTTAGGGAAAAAAAAACAGTTTTCTGTTGACTCTTTAATTAAAACAGGGAAACTGCACCTGTCACCATGGCTACTTACCATTACAAACACCTGTCTAATTACATTCAGACCACAGTAACTCCCGACATTGTTTCACTAGAATTATTGTGCATAATGTTACTGACTACACGACCGTAAAGCTCACACTCGCTGTACATTACTGGCTGTTATGTCAACACATTTCAGCAGAGGTTATGCTACCACACCATGTTTGGTTTCCTCCTACAGTGGACTCGAGCAGAGTTTCTGCTGGTGTAGATCATTTGCTACTTCCTGTCAGCATTTACCCAGAATCATGTCAACTGGACTGTCTTTCTTTTTGGTTAGAGGAAGAAACAAGCCAAGTTAACATCCAGAGAAATTCTCTTGGAGCTGCTGGCAAGTTTAGTGAGATTTCTTCTTCCTCATTGTGAAGATGTTTTGTCTACCCCTCAGCAGGTCACAGGTTACAACCAGGTTTAAGTTGAGGAGTGAGTCATTCACTTTTGATGGTTAAGGTCAGGTTGAAAATTTGAGGCATGCACCATGTCGAAATCCTTCCTGCTATAGTAAGACATACATGTACCACGTGGTATTGACGGAGCGCTGACTTCAGCACCAAAACTGGGTCGAGGTTAAGCTGACTGAACCGACTGAACTGCCGTTTGTCACTTCCCTGCTGATGTTTTAGTGAGTCTGCATATCTCTGCTCATCTCTACGGTCTTGTTCAGCCTCTTGTCACACTGGGATTCTGTCCCCACAGTTGTCTATGCTGGTTCAACATCCTGAATCTCAAGTTTAGTTTCACTCTATTTATTCAGGTCTTTGTGTGAAGTTGGTCTTGCAGTCAGCCTGCCCCCTCAGTGGATTTGAAATGGAACAGTCAATGTGTGCACTAACTGTAGACCTAATTAAAGGCTTGGTTCCTAATACTGGGTGAAGCTCATTAGTTAGTGTTTCCCTGGGTAGGAAAACTGCTCATTCAGTTCAAAGGGGGTTAAATTTAGCAGAATCTGTCCATTGTCTGCTTGGATTTACCTGGCCTCATTTATATCAATGGGTTGGACTAAACAACAAAAAGTCAATGTTGAATTGACTCCTGAACAAACTGAACATGATCACCTTCGTCAAGGAGGATTCACTGCAGGACTGGTGGATTAGACTGACTTAATTCTCAGCGCACTGTCTTCGTATTCAAATAAACTTGGACTGACGTCCTTGGTAAAGGGGTTTAAATGAACAGAATGAAGCTTCATTGTTAGGACACAGCGATAAAGTTTCAGTCTGAGTACTATCAGACGTTTTAGATCGTTCACTCTGTTCTTCTTTGTCCACCGGTTTTTCCTCATTTCTTGGTCACTTCCCGTCTTACTGTGCTGTCCCACATCTGCAGAAGATCACCTGGTCCTGCTGGTGGACTCCTCCCAACGTAAAAACATTGATTCTTATTAACTAGTAGATTCTGCTGCAGTCCCTCAGCACCATCTCTCTACTTCCTTCTGTTTTTTGTCTTTTCGTCCTCTGCTTGTCCCCCCTGAGTTGCACAGACTGACAAAGGTCCCAAAACTGTAGATGTGATAACATTTAGCTGTAGAATCAGCATTTCTGAAGTTTTCCATTGTGGAACCTGCTCCATAGTCATGGCTTCGTGTTTGTCTGTGTTCAGACTCTACAGGATAAAGTGTGTGAGTTTCAGGCTCGTCTTCGCTCTGAAGAAGTCACTCGGCACCTGCTGCTCCAGCAGCTACAACAGCACAACATCCAGCAGGAGACCTGTGTAGGGGGCGGAGGTTTTGGGACGCCGCAGCAGGAGGAGGAGCAGTCATTGGTGCCACCTAACGGTGAGACGGTGGGGGAAGGGAGGAGGACACAGCTGCAGCAGAGAGGACTCCTCAAAGTCCAGCCTGCATAATTAGAGCTGATGTGCTCGTCAGTTTGTAGCTTGGCTTCCCTTTCTCAACATCATAACATTGGTGATTTGATGTGTCTGGAGTCTCTGAAGCTGGTTTAAATTTATCTGGGGATGTTGTCATAGCAACAAGTATATAAACTTAAACCTGCAAAGTTCAACAGTTACTTGGATCAGGACCAAGACATGTACATGAATGACAAATTTAATAAAAGTAATTGCAGAAAAGATGTGAAAGATTTTAATTTAGCTTCAGATATTTGAATTCAGGAATGAAAACAGAACTTCAGTCTTGACTGCGCTGCAGCATAAACATCCTTGGTTAAAACTCTATATTTGTGATCTGTGTGTAGGTGTCAGGGTGCTGCAGGCTGGTGAGCAGCCTACAGATTGTCTCAGCTGTCCAGAAGAAGAGCAGCTCGTAACTCGGCTGCGCACACAGGTACGTCTGCAGATAACCCACCTGTACAGCTGAAGACAGGAAACATTAAAATGACTGTGCTTGTTTGCTAGCATGGAGACATTTTGACTGTAATGATTTAAAACAGACTTATGCAACAAAAATGTTTTCAGCTAAAAGTTTATTTATCTTTATTTATTTATTTATTTATTTTTGTATTTATAAACCCTCCCCATCATGGATGGGAGATTGTGACATGGATGTACTGACAAATATTCCTGGATTACTTTGATTCTGACAAAGACGTAAAATTGTAAATCTGAATACAATTCTGCAGCCTCTGATTTCTAAGTGGATCTAAGATTTATTCTGGATGGATATTAGAGATAATTTTTATTATTTTTTTTTTTTTATCCTTTCGTCTTATCCCGTGAGTTCAGGGTTGCCACAGCGGATCATTGTCCGCATTTTGATTTGGCAGTTTTAACGCCACATGCACTTCCTGACGCAACCAACACATGTTGGGGCTTGGACCGGCTCTGCACAGCTGGGGATGGGAAAGGGCTTTTGGGGGTTCAGTGTCTTGCCCAGAAACACTTAAACATATAGCCGGGACCAGGGATCGAACCAATAATGTCATGCTGAATTGGGCCTGGCTGATTTGTTGGATATATTTGAACTTTATTTTTTATTTTATTAAACAATATGGAAAATGCCTAAATCGAAAGGAGCTACCGCAGTGATGTCAGGAGTCTCCATTTCCTTGGAGACACATGCACATGTGTTGGGTTTGCTAGTCAACAAAGTGGAGCAGCAGGTAAACCACAGAAAGCTGCTCATATTACCTCAGTGATTTGGAATGTGTTCACCTTAAAGAGTCACTGTGTCGCCATAGCATTTGCTTCCTCTGACCAAGAGTTAACACTTAATGTGTTTCTGCTGTGTGATCTCCTCTGTGATATGTGTGTGTCAGAGCTTTTGCTACAGCTCTTGCTGTTGACGGTCACATCTCTGTCGAACTCTTCAACTTGAATGTGTTGTTTTCAGACCTGAATAATCACAGGTGGTGCATCAGCTCTATGTGCAACATTAGCAAACGTGAAACCAGTTGTTCAGCATGGTTCTGTCTTCTTAGTCTTACAGAATAATGTTTGTTTTACATAGTGTTTATAATAAAATCTAATCTGACTATGTGCTTTAGGTTGTATAATGTGTGTATATACAGTTTTGAGGTTATTTTTTTCTTTAATACTTTCAATGTCTCTGTGCTGCTGTAACATCTGTCTTATGCCCAAAGCTGTTGGAAACTGAAAAGGAAACTCTTCATTGAAAAATGCAAATATTGCATAAATTAGTTTTTCAAATATTATTTAAATTTTCATAAAGTGTCACTGAAGAAAACAAAAACTTGCAAAAACAAATCTGCATCTCTAAATATGAGGAGAGGAGCAGACCTTATACTACTCGTCTTTAATCCAGCATGATGTGTTTGCAGGTGGAGGAGCTGGAGGAGAAGCTGTTTGATCAGACTCAGGAGGTGGAGAGACTTCGCTCTGAACTGGTGAGACCTTGCTGGACTACTTTCCTTAGAAACCCTGTGGGGGAAACGAGTCCAGAGCAGAAATTACAACACACACACACTCACTCACTCTCTCTCTCTCACACACAAACACACACACAGTCACACTCACATGTGTGAAAGCAGGTCTCACACATTAATGCAGGAATGAAAAGATCAGACAGCACATTGTTGTGCAGGATGTTATACTGTTAATATTCAGAAGCAGTACTTTGTAAAAAACAAAAACAAAAAACATGTATATCTTGTCGAAGTATTTAGGCTAGAAAACTTAATTAGGTCCTTCTGTCCTGTAGGGGGCGACAGACCTGGAGAAGCAGCTGGAGCTGCTGTTGGTGGAGAACGAGCGTCTGAAGCAGGAGCTGAAGTCATGCCGAAGCTCAGAGCTTCAGAAGCTCGGCGCTGCTGCAGAGACCTGCAGCTGCAGCCATTGCCCATACAGTCAGGTGTGTGTGTACAGTACAGGTATATACAGCCAGACCTGAAGCTGCTGTGTTTCTAAACCCTGAGCGTGTCCCTCAGGATGCGGAGTCCCTGCGGAGGGAGGTGTCCCGCTGGGAGAGCCAGGCCCGTCAGAGGGAGTGGAGACTGGCTGAGCTGGAGCGGGAGCTGCTGGAAAAAAGCTCCAGGGTGGAGGCTCTCCAACAGCAGCTGGACGAGTCCACCCGGCAGCTGGAGGAGTCGAGGCGAAGGCAGGAAGAGACTGAGAAGAAACTGGCCCTCCGGCTGCAGGAGTGTGAGGAGGAGCTGGCCAGACAGGCAGCAACACCCCCCAGAGTCAAGGTGAGGGGGGAACGGTGGATAATATTCTCAGGTAACATCACAACAAACTGGAATGATGCTGATTAGAAAACTACGTGTGCAACAGTCGAGAGTCCTGATTTCATCTAAGATCAAGATCCACTTATTAGAACAGAGGAGTAATGAGAAAATGAGGTGGTGGGCAGACTCACCCCCCTGCAGCATACAGGGCCCCCAGACACACACGGGACACAAAACAGAAACAATCCAACGCTTGTAGTTTTTTCACTGTTAGTATTTTTGTCTTTGTATTTAGTCTCTTTTTGTACTTGTTACTAATCTAGTTAATTATTGTGAGCAGGTCCATATAAATAATTATTTTAATTGTTTGTCTTCTAAATCATTGAAGGATGAGCTCAGAGATTTTCAGTGTTTTTGAAAACAGAATCTTCAATTATTCCTATGAAGGGATTCTAACCAGCTGTGATCTGTGTTGACTCACTGTAATGTCTGTGAATGCAGAACGTAATTTAGCTCATTCTCTGCTCCGTTGAGTTCCATTGTTGTCTGAAAGCTTTTAAACGCTTTGAGTCATAACATTACACTGGGTGACATGTCGTATAAACGGCTTCAGACTATTAACAGCATCACTTTCACAGCTCACTGATGTCTTCCCACATGCTCCTGAATGTAGTTTATTGTAAACAGTCGCAAACTTTTTTTTTCTTTTTTTTTTCCTCACTTTTTTTTCCTCACTACCTGGTGATCTGAAATGGACAGTTCTGGTCCCTTGCAGCTGCTGCAAAATCACTTTCAGCCTGACTGACGCTGAAGACTGGGAAGGTGGAGCTGTTGTATATCTGTGTATATGGCTCACTGAGGTGTTTTTATAGTTTCTATCAGTAGAGCAGGTTGGTGAATCACAGATGTTACAGTGAAAAGATGCAGTCACCTGAAAATCAAAGACAACAAAGTGGTAACCTGCTCATTGGTTATTAAACAAAGAATCAAACAGCTGTGCTCATAGGATGACTGGTGGATTAATAATGAAGTTCCATTAAAAACCCTTTGACGCATATGAAGTCTAATCAGAGCTGCGTTTGTTGCTCCTCAGTTTGTGACTCATACGGTGGAAGTGGAGTCAGCTGACTCTCAGAGAGCTCTGGTGGACACGCAGACGAAGAACGCCGCCCTGCACGATCAGCTGTCTGTGCAGAGGCAGCTGCTGAGAGAGCTGGAAACACAGCTGCACGAGTCGCAGAGGACGTGCGCTCAGCTAAGAACGCAGGTAACATCTGCACCTGTCCCACCTGCTGCACCAAAGACCCAGAAACTAGCAAAAATGTGAAAAATATTCACTCTCGAGGAGCACGACTCCTCCTCCAATGTAAAACATTCAAGTGTTTGAAAACTGTGAATGAACATACTTTAGGTCAGACTACAGGTCAATAACTCAACCCCCCCCTCACCTGTACAGTTTATCTTCTCTCTGCACGCATCCTGATGCAGCTGCTCTCTGATCGAGGCCGTTTGTGCAGCCTCCTCTCCAAAGCCTTTGGCGGGGTCCACAGTGGGCTGCCTCCCACGTTGTCAAAGGTTGGACCCCCCCCTTCCCTTCCTCTCTGTGACATCACTCAGGTGTCAGAGAGCAAAGGTCACAGCGAGAGTTCCCATCAGACTAAGACCTCAGGCTCCAAAGCTCCCAGACAAACCACAAACCAACCAGGGACCATTTGAGAACAAGGACGCGATAGTTTATCAGTTTGAAGTTTAGTTCAGTAAATAGCTGAACTATTGACTGTTGTGTTTTATATTTAAATGGAATAAATATATAAAACAGCTGTGAGGTTTACTTTACAGATACCAATCAGTTTGTAATAATTGTATTTGTACGATCAATAATTCTAGAAAAACACCAGACGTTTGATAATTTCAACATTTCAAAGAGTGAAAAGGTGTAGAGCTGGTTTTGAATCAGTCTGGTCAGTTATTTTTGGTTAACTGTGTCAGTTGTGTGTTAAAGGAAACTGACCTCGTGGCTGCTGTTCCAATGAAATCTCTGCTGACATCTCCTGAAACAGCCACTGCCATCAGTTTTTTAAATTTTGTAACACTAAGGTGGTTTGTGCAGTCAGGCTGGTGTCGACCTTCAAACATGTTAAAACTCGCACTGCAGTCGGTGGATTTTCAAAATACGATAATTCAGGAGGTTTTTGTGCGAGTGTTTGGTTTGGAAGATCTGGCAAAGCAGCAGTGCTTTACGTTTTTTTCTGCAAATGAAAATCTAAATGAAAAAACATATTTTGCAGGTGGTTTTTCAGTCTTAAATGTTAATTTTAGTTTCCTTGCAGTTAGCTTATCTCAAAATGTGCATATTAGATGTGTTGGCATCAAAACAGTAATTGGCTTATTTTAGCAGCTAGCGTTAGCTACTTTAGACAGTAGTTTGCTTGTGTTACACGTAGTTTTATATCAAATTAGTAAGAACCAAATTGTTTACTTACGTTAGCAGAAGCAACATTAGCTTTTATTACGTGTTAGCTATTGGACGTATAAAACTAATCCTTTTACTTTTTTCCTGTCTTTTTGGGACAGTGTCAACACTAATTGTATTTTTCTATTGTATATTTAAATTTAAGCAGAAAAACATGTTGCAGCTCTGAGAGCAGTTTTGGAAGATGAAGTCTCTGAATTAGTTTGAACATATTAATAATTATTGGATCAATTCCCATGAACCCTTTCCTGTATATAATATCTTAAAATAAAATGATAAATAAATATACTTGTATATAGCTGTGACAAAGTTTTTAAATTAGAGTAACACGAAAGAAGGAATTTCCTGGGAATGTAGTATAAACTGGTTTTACTGGTCAGCTTTGGAACCTTTCAGGCTCTGAGAGTCGTCCCCCCCTCTGTTCACACTTCAACCAAGACTCAGACCTGATTTATTGCTTGGAATCTGAGTTCACATAGTGTTTTAAACATGGCCACATTTAGAACGATGACTGGAAGCATGCGGGAACTGCAGGTCTTCCAGTCTGGAAACAGATCCTGGTTCTGACTCTGTACTGGACTCAGATTCAACAAAACTGGTCACACTGAAAAGGTTTCTGGTCTCGTTTCTCTGCAGTGTGAACATTGTCTTGTGCTCTGTGTGGTCAGATGTACCTTGATGTTGATGTGAAATAGTATTTTTATGTGGGTTTTTAGTCCAGTTCCCTCTAAACAACCATCTTTACATGTAGAATATTCACATTCTGACTTACTTGACAACCCCTCGTTATGTGTGCTCCACTTCCCTACTGTCAGGGTGCCAGCTTGGCTTTTTTCTGTTCTATCGGAGCCCGTCCCTGTGCTGATGGTTGTCTTCAGTTGTCCCTTTTAGAAAGTGTTTTGTTTAGCTCCTCTCTGAACGTCTCGACACAGCTGACGGTTTCTGTTCCTCAGATCTTGGTGTACGAAGGAGAGATGGAGCGAGCTCATGGTCAGCTCGAAGTGGAGATGCAGAACCTGGAGGAGGAGAAGAACCGAGAGATCAAGGAGGCGTTCATCAGAGCTGAGAGCGAGATGAAGGCCGTCCACGAGAACCTGGCAGGTCAGAGTTTAGACTCATGTTCCACTGAAACTTTAAATCCGCTTTATTAAGGACATTACTTTAAATTGTCCTTTGTCTCAAAGTGTTTTTCACTTTTGTCTTGTTGTTGAGTTGATTGTTTCGTTATGTTGCTGCTGTCTGTCAGGTGTGCGTATGAAGATGCTGAGTCTGCAGCGAGCCCTCAGGACCCTGACCAGTGACTACAAGTGTCTGAAGAGGCAGGTGCAGGATTTCCCCTTCATGCTGGACAAAGCCATCACTGAGGCGAAGCAGGAGGTGAGAGGGAAGGTTGAAAGGGAAATAAATGCTTCCTTGAGGTATTTTCTCTGGACTGGAACAAACCTGTGTCTGTGTTTCAGATCTGTCAGGTGATCAGTGACGTGAGCAACACAAACCAGGAGCTGCTGAGAAAATACAGGAGAGAGATGAATCTGAGGAAGAAATGTCACAACGAGCTGGTTCGACTCAAAGGTCCCAAACTAATTGATTTGCCTGTAATGTTTTCAGACATGTTCTTTTGCATAATTTTTCTATAAAGATATTTCAATAAAACCTAAGACAAACCATAACAACAATCATCCCTCAGTTAATACTGGATCATGACATTATCAAATAAAAAACATGATAACTTCCAAACAATAATGAATGAATTACTTATAGGAGAAAATGTCATAGCTCGTTACATTAGAAATAGATAAAACCAGCAGAGAATTGTACTGTGCTATAACATATTACTTTAGCGCGTTGCCTTTATTAGCTAAGAGCAAATGGGGAAACATGAGGGAATAGGTGGATTTTGGCGTGATGCTGCAGTTATGATACCAGAAATCTAAAAAAATTAGAATCTGTCAAAAAAACAAAAGTAGGATGTGTCCTCAGTGGCAGGTTTGTCTCTGGCTACAAGGTTTACTACTACTAGCTTAGTACAAGGACACTTGTAAAATTGCAAGTATTCAGCCTGATTATGTTAAACTGCCTCAACCTTTCCATGTCCCGGTTTCCTAGGCAACATCCGTGTTTTCTGTCGTGTCCGGCCGGTCAGTCAGGAGGAGCAGGACTCCGCCGATGCTAAAACCATGCTGAGCTTCGACTCGGACGATGACGCCATCCTCTACCTCTCCAACAAGGGAAAAATCATGAACTTCGAACTGGACAAAGTCTTCCCTCCGCAGGCTACGCAGGAAGAGGTGAGTGACAGGACAGGAAGATGTCCTCTATAAACACCTGGGATATGAGGTGCCACTTCCTTTCATAGGCTACAGCTGTGTCCGTGTCCTTCATACTTTTGTCAGGGTCTATGTATAAATTCCCTTAAATGGCAAAATGTTCTAAAAAAAGTTTTACAATTTGAAACCTGCAGAAACCCAGCACATGTGATCAGATCTCTCCTCTCTGACTTCTCTCCCATTGGTCCACCAGGTCTTTCAGGAGGTCCAGGCTCTGGTCACCTCCTGTATCGACGGCTTTAACGTCTGCATCTTTGCCTACGGACAGACCGGCTCTGGGAAAACCTACACCATGGAGGTGGGCTGTTTGTTTTGGAAGGACGCAGCTGTGATATTTGACACGATGATGAAGGTGATAAACTCCTGTGTGTTGGTTCCAGGGTGTGGCCGAAGACCCCGGCATTAACCAGCGAGCCCTACGCCTGCTGTTTTCCGAGGTGACGGAGAAAGCCCCAGACTGGGACTACAGGATCACCGTCAGCATGGTGGAGATCTACAACGAGATGCTTCGGTGAGGAAACGCAGAGCCAGAGCTGATCCTGAGTCCGAGTGTTAGTCAGGATGAGCTGTGATGACTTTGTGTTGTATTTGATTATTAGCGTCACATGATTTAAGTTAAAACAAGGCTGAGCCTGAAATGACCTGACACAGTCACCAGAGGAGAAATGCTTCTTATTTATATAACAAGCTCAGAGGAAACTTCACATCTTCTGCTTGTGGTCTTGAGGATTTAAGATGAGTTGCTTCTCAGTCCTGTTTTTTAAATGTTAACTTACCACTTCTATCCAAAGTGCTTTACAATGGTGCTTTCCATTCTCACACACGCACACACACACACACACACACACACACACACACACACACACACACACACACACACACACACGGCCCACTGAGAGCAACTTGGGGTTCAGGGTCTTGCCCTAGGACAATTCAACATGTAGCCAGGACTGGGGATCGAACCACTGACCATCGAATGCACAACTGATGCATTTACAACTGCTTGCCAACTGAACTACAGCCGCCCCTGTTTCTTGGTGTGATTTCTAATAATTTACTAAAACAGCTGCTCACTGTGGGTTGTGTCAAACAGGAGCAATTGATACTGGTTTGGGACTTTTTGCTGTGTTGGATTAATCCACATGTCTGAAACTGTAGTGAGTATTTGGAGTTTTGAAAAGTAGTATTTCAGACCTCTGAGTAAATCCACAACAGAATTGCAGCTGTTTCAGGGCAGTTATATAAAGGGGGATTATCTCCATCTGCCAAGCCGTTATTTAATGGAACATCTGTGTCCAGCCTGAGAGGAACCAACATCTTGACGCTGGATGAACTGACAGACTTGTCGATGTCACTGTGGATTGTAATTCAATGTTTTTTGTGCCCTGAGCTGAGTCTGCAGGTAGTAAGTATGTGTTGTCCTCCAGAAACCTGCTTGGGGAGACTCCCACCGACAAACTCGACATCAAAATGAACCCAGACGGCAGTGGACAGCTCTACGTCCCCGGACTGACTGAGTTTACAGTGCAGAGCCCTGAGGATATAAACAGGGTGAGGACTTGCTGCTGCTCTTTTAATATAAAATGCCTCTAGTCAGCTGTGGGTTGTAGGACAGAGTTGTCACAGGGATTGTGCCTTTAGATCTAGGACTTTAAATTATGTTTCTTCTGCCTACATGCACCAAATAAGAAAGAAAAACTCCTACACATTGACACAGAATTAGAAGCTTTTCAGATGCAGACAATTTGTGACAAACAAATTTGTTTAATCTTTTGGCACAAATGTTTTCTTTTTTGTGTGTGTGTGTGTGTGTGTGTGTGTCCTAGGTGTTTGAGTTGGGTCACATGAACAGAGCGACAGCCTGCACTAACCTGAATGAACACAGCTCTCGATCTCATGCTCTGCTCATCATCACAGTGGCAGGATTCAACTCTGCCACAGGAACCCGCACACAAGGTAACACCCCCCCCCCCCCCCCCCCCCCCCCCTTAAAACGACCTGCTTCTGCGGAGTTGCATTAAAGACTATCTCTGAGGAGCTAAACCTCAGCGTGGTCCTTACACGTCTCTGGACTTCTGGTTTAGGTAAGCTGAACCTGGTGGACCTTGCGGGGTCAGAGAGGATTGGTAAGTCTGGTGCAGAGGGAAGTCGTCTCCGAGAGGCTCAGTGCATCAACAAATCTCTGTCGGCGCTTGGCGATGTCATCAATGCTCTGCGCAGCAAACATTCCCACGTCCCATTCAGAAACTCCCGTCTCACCTACCTGCTGCAGGACTCCCTGAGCGGGGACAGCAAGACCCTGATGATGGTGCAGGTGAGACCAGGAGGACGGGGGTTTGTGAGATCTTTAGACATCAGGCAGCTGCAGGTTTTAGAATTTCCTCACAAAAAGCGTTAAAAGGATGAAATAGTTTTTATTTACAAAGGTTTGAAAATATTTCTTCATTCTTTCTGAAATTTCAGTCATTATTAACAATTTATTATAATGCTAAAAAAAAGCATTTCCGAAAAGAGAATGCGGTGGGAATGAGTCAGCACCGAAAGGAATTTCCAAGCAAAGCTGAAAAAAAACTGCTGAAATGTTTACTATAAAAATGTAAACAATTTGAAAAAAGTAGAAAATAAGCAGAATTGAAGGTTAACTGTTTTTTCTCGGGTCGACGTAACATGAAATAGTGGCATAAAAATCCTGGGACCTGTAGAAATGTAATAGCTTAGTGCAAAGTTAAAGTCAAACGCCTGAAGAAAAATAGAATTTATGAAGTACTTTGACCAAAACATCATGTTAAAGTTGGAATCTCAGTAGGTCAAAGTATCAGATCCATTTACATCTCAATGTAGAGAAAGTTGAAGAGATTCTAACAATCAGTGAATCTGGACCTACTGCAGCAAGACTGAGACCACAAACCAACCAGTCATTTAAATGCTAATTTAAAAAAAAGTATCAAAAAGGCTTTTATTTTGAAAGTGTTTCGTGTGTGTGTGTGTGTGTGTGTGTGTGTGTGTGTGTGTGTGTCTGTGTGTCTGTGTGTGTGTGTCTCCACTGTGTATCGTGGGAGAAATTCACTCACATATGCTAAAGACAGGTTATAACTTTGTATTAGTATTAGTCGTATTGACAAAATGAAAAACCTGTGAGCGGCAGAAGGCTTCAGTGAACACGGTGATATATTTGATTTGAAGACACTCGATAAAATGAGGGCAGGACGGCGATTTTGGCTCGGAAATAAGAAGAATAAGAAAACTAAAGATTAGGATTAATCACAGGGTTAGGAATGATTAGTATAAATCAATACCTGTGTGTTTATAATTGTACTTTTTATTATCTGTACTAGTTTTTATTGATTATTCATACTTGTGTTAAAAATTGAATCACTTTTTGTAAAACTTGATATTAGCTAAATGAACCTTCGTGATGAATCTTCCTGCAGCTGTTTTTCTTTCTTTAGCTTCAACAGAAACAAACGGGTGGACTCAGTCTCCATGTGGTCTGCAGTGTCCTCTCTGTGCTTAAACATGAAAACCTCATCAATGTGAGCAGGACTCTAACTGTTCCCTCTCACCTGTTCAGGTGTCCCCGCTGCCCGCTAACATGAGTGAATCAGTCTGCTCGCTGAAGTTTGCTCAGCGCGTTCGCAGCGTGGAGCTCAGCTCCTCGTCCTCCAGGAGACTGGAGAACTCGTCCACCTCATCCTCGCCCACGCACGACAGCGTCGAGGTAACACACGTTCTGATCTAGATCTTTCTATCTGAACAGAGGCCAAAAACATATAACACTTAAAATCATCAAGGGTTTCAGCTTCAATTGAAGGGGTTTGTCCAACGAGTCAGGAATTACAGCCAATTTCATTCATGACCAGTTTGACCTTTGACACCCCTCCCTTCAGCTGGACTCTCCTCCAGTGACCCCGGTTCCTCTCCCCATCTCCCGGGCCAGCAGCGCCGGCTCCACCCTGTCCTCGGCCTCCAGAACTCCCAGTGGCTCTCGCAGGAGGTCCCAGTCCCAGCTCTCCACAGGTAAATACACACCGGCCATTTTTACACAGAACAACAACCAACAATTTTCACTGTTTGACCTGGAAATTAATTTTCTTTTTTCTTTCTGGAGACTTTTTTTAAAAAAATTCAATTGCAAAATACATGTGTGACTCTTTAATTAATTTGTCACTATTTTCTGACTTCAAACCACTGAATGAAAGATTAATTCAAAATGAACAATGATCTGTACTTGTGTATAAAATGTTAAAATGAGAAAAAAGCTGCTCATCCATTAATTATCATAGCCTGTATAAAACTGTCCTTGATGAATAACTTTAAATGCATTTTACATACTACTTGCATACTTTTACTTCACCTTAAGTATTTAAGTATTTCTCCAGTGCAAAACAAGACAACACAATCAAACAAACTGCTCAGCGAGCTGAAACCATTTTAATGTGTTTCAGTTAACGTGTGCAATAAAAAGAACTTAAAGACTGATGAAAGTCTGCTGGTGATCAATTGACAGTTCGTTTCAGCTCTAATTATTCAAATTAATAATGATTCTCTAATTAAACGCATAATTGATTTTTATCTGATGATCACACAACTTCCAAACTCACACTCTGAATCAACCACTGATATAAGGTTCATCTTTCTGCAGGCTGACAAAATGCATTCTGGGAAATGTAGGAAGAAATGGAAGCAGATGAAATGAGGTGGAAGCAGTGAGATAATTAATAATTTAATAAATGACTCCTGAACGTCACAGGTCTGAAGTGTAACCGTGACAAAGGATTTTCCCAGCATCACCTGCTGTCAGCCTGCTCCTCTTCTTCTTCTTCTGTATCCTCATTCTGTGGTCTGATTGGTTGGTTTACAGACAGGCAGGTAGACAGAGCCAGCCCATTGGTGGGGGACAGTGGGCAGGTAGGTGGGGGTGTATGCTGATTGGTGGATAGCTTGGCATGGATGCGCTCAGCATGGCATGGTGCCCTCCTCCCCCCTCCACCCATCTAACACTCCCCACCTCTAACCACAGAGCTGCACTAGCTTGGGTCTGTGTGCCTGCAAAGCAACGAGCAGGGCCCACAGAGCCCACGGGTCTCCTGTGCTGTTTGTGTCGTCTGATCAAACGCTGTCGTCTTGTTTTGATGAAACCTGAGGAAACTGGTCAAGTCGCGAGGAAATGACACCGCAGTGGCACCTTTAATGAACTGAATTTAATTTCTGTAGAAATTTCAGGGAAAGTTAGCCTAGCTTAGCGCAAAGTTTAAAAACAAGTTGTGCTAAGAGCTATAAAGTCTGGAATCTTAGTTAAAAGTGTTAGTATACACACAAAGACGAAACCGATAAACTGCTATAAGGCGAGTTTTTCGGTTTATTTAGAACTTGACTGTTTTCCTTGTGTGTCCAGCGCGTGTGGGTGTGAGTGAGTTGGTGTATTGAAGAACTGTTCCCCTTCCTCCCTCGTCTGTGCTGCTCTGAGCAGGCGCCCTGCTGGTGGTTGCTTTCTCCATGTCTACACGGATAAATCTGAAAACATTGTTGGTGTCGTATAAAAACGTTTGTTTCAAAAACACAACTCAACCAACATAGTTCAGTAGCTGAAATCATTCCAGAATTTGTGGAGTAAATCCATATGTATTTCCAATATTCCACATTACAATAAAAATGTAGTTTTATTTTTTCCACATTGTTGACTAGCACTTACCCAAAGTACAGCTTCAGCTAAAGTATGATATGTTATAAAAACATGTAATAACTCATTTTCAACCTGGAATGCTGTTTACAGTTATGCTATAATTGTATTGACCTACTTATGCTTAAAATAATATAATTAACATTAAATGTTTGAAAGATCTGTATTTCTACAAGGATGGTGTATGTGAGGAAACATTTAATGTTCACTTGAAAAACATGCTCATGTGTCAATACAATTATGGCAAAATGGTGTAAACTTCATTTCATCTGATAGTTTAGCAGATTTAATTAGTTTGCAGTTTTGTAATAATAATGTTTTAATGTGGCTTTAAAGGAAGAATCTTTGTCATTATGTAGTAGATGGAGATGTCAGTCAAGAGTTTGGCCAAAAACCAAAGTATTGGACCAAGGTTCTTACAGTTCATCGCAATCACTTCAATCTTGACCACAATGGTGAAGCAACAGCAACATCCAGTAGTGTTGACGTAAAGTTTTCACATTTATTGGCTGCAGTGTGGACATGGTCAGACATGTGAACAGGTGAAGGCTGCTGACTGATGGTCTGGTTTTCTCTGCAGGACGACTGAAGATGACGGCCTGAGATTCCGAGACGACGCCCTGGCATGTCCGGATCTGACTGTGGGGTGTCAGCCAACACCCTGAGCTTTTGCCCTGCTGGGAAACAACCTCCATTCTCTCTTTGGTGAAACGTGGGATAAAAGAGAAATGGCTGATGGGAACTTTACAGGGCAGAACAATCTCAAATATCTTATTGCTGTTATCTGTCAGCAGAGAAAATGGCCAAATGTTTCAGTGTTTGCTGCCTCGTGTTGAATTGACTGCTGCTAAAACCTGAAAGAACTAATGAGAAACCACTGAAACCCTGCAAGCTTTTGAGCTAAACTCGTGTGGACTGAACTAACGTTTCATCAGTATACGCTTTCCAATCACAGTATTTTTAATGGTTTTGTAAAGTTGCACTTTAAATGTCTAGATTATTTGCTGAACCACGAACCCAGATGTGCTTGATTATAATATATGCATAATATTATATATTTATGTTTGAGATGCTTTAAGACTGTTTTTACTTTGTTTGAATTTTTGCCGGAGGACGCGAGCTACAAAAACAAATCTGAGGTTAATCTACATATTTGTAGCAGAAAATAAGGATTTTTCTCGGCATTTTGATGAATCTCATTTTTTGGTTCTCTTATGTAGTTTTCTAACAAAAGCTGACTGTGTCCTTGTGGTCTTCATTTATCCAGTCAGGGTCGTCCACGGATACTGAGCAATACTTGGAATTCTACACCTGGGTCCATGATTATCCCTTTTTTTTTTTTTTTTTTTTCAGTTTTTTTTTTTTCTTCTGTTCCCGTGGATTTTTATTTTAATGAGTGGACTAATCTGTCTTCCTTCAACTTATTGAAGTGAAACAGAAAACTTTCAAATCTTAATTTTTCTGGACTGTTTTTCTTCTGAGTAATCCTGCTATTGTCTTGTCGCCTCCATCTAAAACACATTTTGGAAACCACAGGTGACCTTTTGACCTCAGACAAAGCAGATCTGTAGCCGTTGACCTGGTGCTGAGCATGATGTGACGCAGGAGGAAGTAAACTGTAGTTGTAGTAAACAAGAATACTTAGAAACGCGATGCGATGCTGTGTGTTGTTGACCTAATGTCTGCTTGCTATGTCTTCACTGTAGATTTCTAGTTTTTTTTTTTATGTAATACCATTTTTAATAAATACTCCAAAAACTGACAAATGCTTCAGGCTATGTTGATGCACAGTGGAATGTTAGAGAATAGTTCTTTTGTCAAGTCTTTGACTTCTGTGTTAGGAAACACCAAGCCTGGCTTTGTCGAAGCTTCTTCAAAATACATCTACCCACTGTTCTTTATCATTTAATAAGAGCTTCTAACACCAGCATTTAAATCAAAGACCTTCACAGCAAATTCACCATCAACATCCATCCATCATCTGTAATCACTTGACACAACTGTCATGATAACATGCATGTGTTTTAGAGTGTGGGTGGAAACAGGAGTAGCCAGTGGAAACCAAAGGAAGCAGGGGAGAACATGCAAAATACCACACAGAGCCCACAGCCGGTTGGGGATTCAAACTGGGGACCTAATTGTGAGGCAGCAGCACTAACCACTCAACAACCCTCTACAGGTAATGTGAAAAAAAACAAAGCAGTTTGTTAGTTAAAATTCCTTGAAACTCCACTTTATTTCCAACATGTACAACTTTATTTAAATAACTGTACATTTAAAATAGTTGATCAAAGTGAAAAGTAGAAAAAAAGTGAAAATATTAAGATCAGAAATTCATCGTGTCAACGAAGAACTAAATATCTCAATCTTTGTACTTTAATCCCCGCAGGAATCTTGAAACTCGACGCCTGACTTCAATTTTCTAACTGAACACTTGTTCATTGTGAACCATTACATCAGTCAAAGGTTACAGGTGAACCCCACCTGAGATCCTGCGTTTCAGGTGTGCAGACACAAACACATCCATCACGTGTATTTTAAAACCACACTCAATCAGCAGCAGAGGCACTGTGTATTAATAAAGGACCAGATTTTGGGGAAAAGCTTGATTTGAGATTTAATAAGAACTGTGATATCACTCCTGTTTGTGCAGTAAATATGAAACTAAAGAGCAAGTTTAGCTGGACTGAACAGTCAAACCCGCAGCAAGAGTGAACAAACAAACACCTCAAAATGTGCAACAACTTCTTCAACATGAGCAGAATTGGCTTCGCACATTTAGAGTTTTGTCACTGATTAAATTTGCTGAGTTTTGGTTTTGAACTAGTTTCACAGAACAAATAAGATCAAACCTTCTATAAACTGAAATCTCTTACTTGTCTATGTTTAACAGCTCGTCAGGGCTAAACTGTTACTGCTCCTGTGTAGAGTTCTAGCTGCACTCAGAAGGATTCTGATTCATTTGCAGCTTCACTGTCGCTCTCACGACACTTATTTACAGCCTGCACCCTGTCAGTGAGTCAGGACAAACTGATTTCCTGTCGTCTTCTCACTTGTGGTCTGAACAGGGATAAACAGTCTGCTGCAGATCATCTGATCCCCGAAGCTTTGAAGTGTGTCCTCGCCGTCAGAGCGAGTCGTCCAGTGGAGCCATGAGCAGCTGCAGCTCTTTGAAGGTGCTGCCGTGTCGACCGACCTGCTCCGCTTTGTTCTTCACAATGTTGCTCAGGTTCTTCAGGTGCTTACAGCACATTCTGCACTTCTGGTGTCTAAAACGGCACAAACATTAATGCATCAGTAATTATATTCCAGTAATATTTATCATGTCATGCTACAGTGTGTGAGGAATATTTTCGTTTTGAGACTTTTGAGTACATTTTGCTGACAATACTTTCTCATATACTGTGGTATTGATACTTCAGTGCTTCTTTAACCACTGGACTGCAGCTGTGAAAGTTCATCCACACTCACATTAACAACTCGTGATACATGTTTGTCAGGATGTGTGTAACTTTTTTTATTTAAATGAAACTAGAACTGTTTTTAAGCTAACAGCAGAGACTGCTAGTGCAGACACCTGTCATGTTTATGTAGAAAAAGTATCTGTGACTGATTAAAAATGTTTTTTTTGTCCACCAGATGTGGATTGTATGTCTTTAAATGTCGGGTGAAACGTGAGGGGTCCTGCAGCTGACTCACCGCTCCTCTCGAGAGATGTCGACTCCAACAGACGGTGTGGCCTTCAGCGTGTCCGAGATCAAAATCCAGAAATGTTTCATGATGAGCTTTAGAGACGTGCAGCCGGTGTGCATGTAGCTGGGGACAGACAGAAATCAGAAATCATGTCTCAGTAGCTGTTATAAATAAACAAACAGTAGTGAAACTCATACTATACACGTATGTATCTACAACCCCAACCCCAAAGTTGGGGCGATGTGTAAAACAGAAAATCCGAATGCAATGACTTACAAATCTCATCAACCCATATTTTATTCACAGTAGAACAAACAACTGGCAACAGGCCAGTAACATGACTGCGTATTAGGTGCGTTTCAGAGAGACAGAGCCTCTGGAATGTAAAGATGGGCAGATGATTGTCACCATCTGTGACAAAATGTCTGAAAATTGTGGAACAACTAATTGATCCATCTATATTTGTCGGCCAATGATACTAATATTAACTCAGTCAATTCAACCTGCTCACACCAAAATATTCATAACACTACTTGTATTTGTTCGTCAGTAGTTTAATTAACCTGCATATTCCAAAAGCCTGTATCTTCTATAGTCTCACCGCTTTTTAGTTTTCTGCAGCAAATGACTGGAATCATTTGGAACAGACTCTAAAGCTCAAACAATAATCCAAGATCACTGCACTTGTTTTCAACTATCCGCCGCAGACACTTTCATTCTGAATGTTTAAATGTGTTTTTTTGTTTTGGTAAGTCTTTTGTTTTAAATTGCTGTTTAGCATCTGTCCTTCATGCTCTCTATTGGCCAGGTCGTTATTAGAATTGGTTCTCAATAACTTACCTGGTTAAACAAATACATAAATAAAATACAGTTTTTGTCATCTAACATTTTTCAGCAGAAGATGAGACAAAACCAGTAAATTAGACATGTCACGTGGCTGTGGAGGACTGGAACTGACATTTTACACAAATCTAAAATAATAATGTCAAAATCTGTGACCTTCAAACAAGGGAATGAACCTGAATGTGGTTACTCACCTTTCATAATTACTCTGTAGCAGTTTGTCGATCTGAGGAAGAATCGTTGTACAAACGTCCAGTTTCCACAAAGACCTGAAACAATAAGCTCAATTATTACAGCTAGAAAATGAGCTTCAGCTTCACCGCAGTCGAGAAAAAGCAAATGACAGGTGACATAAGGTCTGAAAATATGATTAAGAGAAAAGCTCCATGTTGTTCAGATAAAGACAAATGTTTAGGGCTGTATTGCTGCAGATGTTTCTGGTAGCTTCTACTGATCTGCAGTGCCTCCCAGAGGGTAAATGTATATTAATCGCCATCAGGAGGCTGCAGCTGAGCAGATAAATTTTCAGTGCTACACAACCAACAGCTCAATAAACTCAACTTAGAGAAGAGTTGTTTTCTTGTGGTTCACATGTTACTACACTCATCAGAGATCAGTGTCTGGTTTTAATTGGTGACAATGAGACCAGGTGAGTGTCTCTCAAAACCAGTGCATGGTTTCGTTGAACATCCTGATTAAAATCCAACCCTGTCTCTGCTCCGCTGCAGAGAACATGGGGAGCAGTTCTGCAACAATAAACTCTTTACTGCTCATCCACAGTAATTGGACAGCAGGCTCTGAAAGTCACAGCTCATTAGTGAGAGTGTGTTTGGCAACATTCACGACAGAGAGGAAGTGGATCATCTGCGGTTTCCATATTACTTTCTTCACACTTAGGTTTTATTACAATGTTTTCGCCTGCTGTGACCATCATTTCTCTAGCTTGTTGACTAGCCAAGCTTATTGTCTATTTAGCATTGGATTTAGACATTTTTCATTTTGTTCAAAAACAAACATCTGTATTAATTAACCCAATATGGTTATCGCTTCGTCCCTAACTGGGTGTAAAATGACGTGTTTAGTGACAGAGTGAGCATGTGTGACTCACGGCTGGAGGTTGATGATGTTGAGGATGTCCACAACAATCGAAAGGTCATTCATGGAGACAGCCATGTCCAGAGCATTCTGCGGACAGAGAGGAGACAGAAAGACTTTTCATCAGAAAGACCACGAGATGTGGCTGAAAGCTTTAGCTTGTAACCAAATTATACTATACAGTATATTACAGTACATCAGCACAAATAAGCCTGGATTATTCCCAGTTTTCTTCTCACTGAATGAATATTATTGCTGAGCAAAAAGACAGTGTCACAGTCAAGAAGTAAAGTAAAGAAAAAGTAAAAAAAAAAATACAACACTGGTATTGAAAATCCAAGATTTCAAATGGAATATGTAACAATTGTGGTGGTGAGTCGTGGATTAGTAACTGATACGACCCAATTCTGGTACCGAGGCTGCTAAGGGGGAAAAGGTCTGACCTTCATGTCGTCTCTAGCCCACACAGCTCGCACCATCTCCAGGTTCTTATGTCGGCTGCTCAGCATCACACACATGGTGTCGTGACCCTTCTTCATCTGAGACAGAGCCTCCTCATCGTTGAGGGCTGCAGCTCTGTTGTTGGGCGACGACTGCAGAGCAGACACAGAAACTCATTTATTTTGTGTTTAGTTTAGTTTTCCACGATTCAAAACTGGATATTGTTGCCTGGCCAAACTCCTGGATGAGCTGTTAGGA
This sequence comes from Channa argus, assembly GCF_033026475.1. NCBI lineage: Eukaryota > Metazoa > Chordata > Actinopteri > Anabantiformes > Channidae > Channa > Channa argus. The sequence continues at coordinate 31,016,312 of NC_090198.1, forward strand.
CTCTATTCTGTCTCCTGCAACAACATGAGTATAATTACACTCTCCAGTTGTTTTTTTTAATACATAAAATTATTATTTGGCAGATGTTTAGGTTTATTATTTTTAGTTTAATGTGAACAGAATTAACTGACACCCTATGCAGGCAGAATGCATAGTGTGATGACGAAATGGCCCATCATGTTTTTGACACAATTAGTGGCTCATGGAGGAGAAAGCACAAGGGTCTGTGCAACGGAAAATCAGTGCACATCACGTCCCTCTCACTGGAATGTTGACTGCTAAAACCTGTTCTGTCCGATTAGGTCCATACATACTTTTACACATTTATTATTTAACATTTTAAATAAGTGTTGTGGCCTGTTCGGGGTTGGGTCAGAAATATTACACTAAGTAGTGTCAATAAAAATTATTTAAGTAGAAGGTTTATGTTTACATTTTTTCTTCAATAATTATACATGTAAAAATATACAGTTGTGTGCAAAAGTTTGCATTCCTTAAAAACAAATATACAGCTTCAAACTCACACATGTGAAATGCAAGTTTACAATTTTGACATATTTTTTCATTTGTACGTAAAAAACAAAAAACAAATAATAAATATTTAATAAATATTTAGACTCACAGGCAGGAATTCAGCCACATTCAGGCCAATGGGCTTGTTCCTGGTGATTGGGATGATTTTAGGTTGTGCCTTAGTCTTGGCTGTTGTGATTGGAGGCTGAGTCTGAGGGGGAGGGGGGCCTGGGGGGGCCACACTGGCAGCTGAGGCGCCGGGACGCTTCGAATAGGAGACCACTGTGGGTTCCACCCTCTGGACAGGAGTCGAGGAGGCCAGTGGAAGAGCCTTTACCACACAGACATACTTTAAATCGTCACGTAACAAAAACAGAATTCAAAGCAATAAATAATACAAGATAACTGCCATAACTTCTGGGATTGTCCAGTAATTCAAGGAGTCTGGGCAATAAAACCCTCACACTGGTTACACACTAGATTCAGTAGATATTACATCCAACATTGGCACTTCTCAGAAGAAATGGCATTTTTAACTACAACTTCACAAGCTGAGATAATCCAGCAAACCTGTAACCATGGTAACTGCACACAGATAAGATGGAGAAAGCTCCAGCTTCACAGCAATTAGAAGATGTTATTAAAATGCTGGACAAAAAAAAAAGAGGCTAGAAGATTTCTTTAAAAATAAAGAAATCTAGATACACTATTTCATTAAAGACTAAAACTGGAAAGAAACTCAAAACCATAATCAAGAAATTTTGGAAACATGGACACACTGAGACTCTTCCAAGAAAACCAAGAAAAATAACTGAAAGGTGCAATAGAAAGCTCTCAAGAGATACATACGAATCCAAAATGCGGGGAGCTAAAAAACTGGAATCAAAGTCCATATCTGCAAAGTCAAGCGTTGTCTGCACAAGGCTAAACTGTCTGGGAGCCATTGCTTTCTTCTACACATAAGGCAGCATGTTGGAGTCTGCTAAGGAGCATGTGAACAAATTAAATGAGATCTGAAACAAGATTCTGTGCTCCGATGAGATCAAAGTCTAATTGATTGGTCATAATTGACAATGGTCTGGTTAATTCTTAACCTGTGATGCATGTTTTATTGTTGAAATGTCGCAGTAGAAGTAACTGTGGGGACGTGATGTGAAATAAAAGCATCAGACACAAATAAATGGCTGAGGCTGTTATAGGATCTATTACCTTTAAATAAAATGTTCACTAATCAGTGAAACCATTGCACTTCTTCAGCTACACACTTTCTCTAAAGCGGCTGCGTTCACTGACCTGCTGCTTGTCAGGAAATGGAGATATTATGTCTTTCATCTGACTTCCAATCGCCAGCACAGTTTCTGAAAGAACAAACATATGCGTCTGAAAACACTGTATCTTCTCTCTATTACTTATCACTTAGTTTATATTTGAAATATTATGCTGCTGTTTTAGTAATTACAATGACCAACCCACACAAAGACAATTCTGCCAAACAAAACAGAAAATTAAACAATTCAACAAAGTTTTCTTCAGCCAGAAAAACTGCAACTACAGCTGCACCTTTGGTTTGGTGCTGACAAAGTTTTGCTTAAAATGGAAAACTATCAGGTCCATTCTAAGAAACACATTGGACAATTTTAAACGGTTCACTACTAAAGAAATCTATAAAGGTTTTCTACATTTCGTACAAAACAATGACCTTTTGCAGAAGTAAACATGGTTGTTTTGATTGAGTTGATTTCTGACCTAGAAACAGTTCAAACTATTTGTGAAGCAGAAACATTTTCGGCTTCACTTTAAATCTCACAGCTTTTTGAGTCTTCACACACGTCATTTCTATTTTGGAGCTATGAAAACGCTAATATGCCTGATTTTGCATGACAGTAAACTTGATGAACTCACCATCTTCCGGAGGAGCAGGGAAAGGCTCGGATATCTTGGGAGGAGTGCGAGCTAGAAGATAACAAAACCTCAGTAATGATCCTATTTAATTTAGGTTAAGCTGTAAGGAAAACTTGTTTTTATCAGACAGAATAACATAAAACTGTTGTTTTTACGCTTTTGTCAAATGGGAAAAGTACAAGGAAAAGTAAAAACGTTGTTTGTTCCACCTTAAAAAAATAATGTGACTTAACCTAAAATACAGATATGAGCACATTGAGAAAAACACATGACATTGATGGCCATGACCACCTCAATAATGAATAATATAATAAAATAAGCTAAACTTCTAAAATAAAGCCTGAGTCCTGAATTGAACCAGGGTTATTAGCGCTGAGGTGCGGTTGGACAGTCAACCTACAGATTGCGTTCTTTGGCTGAAAAATCTCCTTGTAGTCTTCAGCGTTGTGAATTTCAGCTGAGGATAGTTTCTCGTCAGCCTCATCCTCACTGGGACTCCGTCTCTCCCCTTCCGGGCTCCGCCTTTCAGCGTCTGACCTCTGCTTCACTCTGATGACATCACAACATATGAGCAGGTTAACCAAAACATCTACGTCAGTTAAAGTCTCCCGCTATGACAACCAGACTGGATGTGTTGTACCTCTGTGAGCTGCAGGTGGTTGTGGGTCTGTCGTAGTTCCTTCGCAGTGCACATATTTTAGGATCCTTTGGCTCAGACAGTGGCTGATTGTCCTGGATAATTCCCCGGATCATCGAGCCACCGCTCTTCTTCACCCTCTTTAGATCGACCACATAGGATGACACGCTTGAGAGCTGATGAGACACACCAATCTGCAGTGGAGATGACAGAGATTTAACTTGTAAAACAGCTGAACATAAAGTGAGTCAGCTGCTACAGGAAGAGGAAGAATATATAGACATTTCAATCATTTAGTCGTCAAGTTTGTCTACAGTGTCGGGCTTTAATACTGTTATTAGAGATTTCAGTAAATGTTTTATTGGGACTGACAAATATTATGCATAAAAAATAATTTTAAAAAAGTAAATAAATAAATAAATCTATCACTGCTACATACCCTAGTCTGACCCTAAAATGCAGTTCAGTGACTTACTAAAACAATGTGTTGGTGTGGAAAAAGAAGAGACCTGCTTTCACTCTGAACAGTGATGTTAGAGCAACATACCAGCTGTTGGTTGCAGACTGCCAGGTCAGATACTTTCCCCCAGCCCACTGGCAAAACATCGAAGCAGCGATCGGGCTCCCAACCGAAGACCCGCAGGGAGTCTGTGGCCCCACTGTACAGACAGCTGCCATCAGAGCTGAATAACATACACCTAAAATCACAGATCAGAGGTCAGAGGTCAGCAGCACGCTGTAAAACATACTATTGTCTTCAGAGACAAAACTAACCTGATTGGACTGGTGTCTCCCTCCAAGGAGCCAATTATGGTAAATTTCTCCAGATCCCACAGCTTGATGGTCCTGCAAACAACAAGTTTCGACAGTCAAAGTTCAAAGTAATACACTGAGGGAAAACTATCTGTAGTGAGTAGAACATCAAAACTGTAAAATCTTTGGAGCCTCATGACACAAATGCATTAATAAAGCGAAATTTACATTATGAGGTTCCATCATTAAAAACAGACACTGATGCACAAGACAAAAACATGGAATACCAGAGCAAAGAAACAAGAAATCAACAAAGAAACCAGGGGGGAGATAGCTACTCGTCAGAAGTCACGTGTACCTATCGGAGCTGCCTGATGCCAGCAGGTATTCGTTGGGGTGAAACTGGATGATATTGACAGCTGCAATGTGAGACTTGAACTCTGTAATCGTCTTCCCCTGAGTCAGGTCCCACAGCTGATGGAGAAAGGGGACAATCACAACAGTCACTTTATCTTCAATAAACTGCGGTTTCAGTCCTTCATGTCCTATAGCGTAGCTGTGTGAGGGAGTTTGTACCTTGACAGTGCAGTCGTCACTGGCTGAGGCCAACCACTTCCCATCTGGACTGAAAGCCAGACTCCTCACTGCCTGAGTGTGACCCTGCAATACACACCCAAGGATGTTCAGTACCAGGGCTGTATTTAAATTGAAGTTTTAGTTGCAATTATTTGCAAATTAACAACAAGTTTTATCTAGTCTGAATTTGCTGTAATGGGACAAGTGAGGCTGGGGTGGCCAGAGCTCAGTTATTAAGTTATGTAAAAAAGCAGACGAGATGGTTCTCATAAGCTGTTGGTTTACAATGACTCACTATAGGCATCACATTACTGTTTCATGTTTCTGATTGTTTGAGATGTCTGTCATCTCACTCAGTGCACTCCACAAAGAAAACGCTGAGAATTAGTCAGCATTAGTACTCAGAGTCACTCACACTGTCGAGTTCTGCACAGATGGTTCAGTTATGGTGCACAGACACCATAACTGAACCAACCTGCGTTAACTGCATCAAATAAATTGGGGTTAAATGGAATTTGCGTCAACACATGATTATTGTGAGCCCTATTCCATACAGAACAAAGTTTTATTCCGAAATACACTTTCTTCGACTTCTTTCATATATGCGACCATAATAGAATAAATATCTTTTATATATTAGAATATTCTGTAGCCATGTTCTCAGACTATCTAAAAAGGCATTTTAAAGAAAAATCTGCTCACATCTGATACATCACAATGTGTCTTTACCCAATCACATACAGATAGTTCTTACCTTATACCTGAACACATATCCTTTCCTCCGTACGTCCCATAGCTGGAACCAAGTTTACATGTAAAAATAAGAAGAAAAATGCATTTATATATTGTCACATGCAAATGCATCAGGATTGCACAGACCTATAATGACCTTGATGTTTGTGTCCATGGAGCTAGAGGCAATGAGGTCTCCAAATGGATGGAAGCCCAGACTAGTGATGTTGGCTTTATGTCCCATCAGAGTTCGTAAAACTGGAGATGACATGAAAGAGCACAGTCAAGCTCATTACGTTTACCTGCCCTGTAGTAACACGGTTACTGTAAATCCACATTTCCATAATCTGTATCAGATTAAATCTTTCTATATTTCACATGTAATTTCCTTAAACAGCTACCCAGCAGGCTGACTAACAATGCCATAACAATGGAGAATGTTCTTAAAATAATAATTATTTAACTTCTGAAAGACTAGAAATTGTGACTAAAAAAATATAAATCAAAAACAAACATTTAGGACACATGCAATTGGATTTTAGGACAAACACTTCACAAACACAATCAGATTTCTCTGATCCCCTACCATATCTGAGATATAGATGATACGTCTTAAAAAACTTCAGCTCTAAAGTCTGACTAAGTGACAGTCAGGAAACAGGAGGGGCAGCCACAAACAACAACGCTTCTACCAGCCCATTGATGGAGCAAAAAGTTAGACCAGTTCACTTATTCGGGGAGTTGAATAAAATGACTAATCTCAAAATATCTCCTGGGAAAAGCATATTTGGCTGGACTTTTGTAGAAAGAAGTTGATTCACAGATTTTAACTGTATAGTGAGACACTGCTTTCTGAGTTTCTTCCCCGTCTGGAGCCTTTTGTTATGCACTTGCACTGATGTAGAAAACTGATTACAAACCTGGTTATGTATTTATATGGCAGAGAAATCCACATGGGGAAGTCATATTTCCCTATCCCCCACCCTGCTCTCCTTTCTCATGGTATGTACAATTTTTCCATGCAACCAGAGAAAGACATGTACACTCACTCTTTGCAGCCTCAAGGTCCCAGACTCTTATTGATCCAGACTGAGAACCAGCTACGACCTGCTCCTCTGACATGTTGAACTGGACACATTCCACTGGGGTTTTGTGACCAGTGAGACTCTTACACACACACAGACACACACAGACACACAGAGATTAAGGATGCATACTACAGGAAAACCTCTGCAGAGCAATTTCATTTGTTTAAACTCAGCTGTAGTAACACTTTTAGTCACTGTGTATATAATTACATGTAACATGCACTGAACCAAACCCTAAAGTTTATTAGTTTAGTATTGTATATATTCCCGGTTTAAATTACATTAGAGACAGTTGTCTGCAGCTGAGGATGCAATTTCTGCGGTTGGAGGCCTCACCATGATGCAGTTGGCCTTGCTGACAGCCCAGATGTTAACCCTGCAGTCCTCTCCTCCTGTGGCCAACAGACGCCCAGAGCTTTTCCCCACAGCCAAACAGGAAACAGTGCTGGAGTGGGCCTCAAACTCCTCTGTACAACACAGAATGGACACATTTAACTGCTGCTATACACTATATCATCTTTGACAGTAACCACAGGTAAAATGTAACAGCTCACAGCACAAACAGGTTCATTTGTACTCACGCAGTCGCCATGCAATCTTGGTGGTGCTGGAAGCAGCCATACTGGTCACACTGGGAGATTGGCTGCGTTTGAACTGGACCAGTTTTAATTCATAAATTCAGTCAGGGTAACTTCTGTAGGCTGTGGGGAATTACACATATGGATCCTTAAGTTAAACTACAAAATATGTTTATATAGTAATTATCTATTATATCTAAATCTATTTACTCTCTCTTCTGAATTTTTACTGTCAAAGAAGAAACGCGGAGTGGATAAAAAAAGGAAAATTAATATAAAATCAAAGTAGCTACTCAAGTAACAAATACCTCAAAACTATAATTCAGTAAAATTTTAGTTACCATTTCCCTGCTTGTAATTTTATTGGAGAACGATAACACCAGTGATTCTTTGTTATAAGACAGTTTGAGTTAGCTAATAGTAACAACTTAATGCTAAATTAAGGTTATAAACTCGATTATACCACAAGCGTCCGAACGAACAATAATTTAGTCAACGCTCAAATTCAAAAGTTTAAATTAACCACATAACTGAAAAGTGGCTGAGACAGAAGAGTTGTATAGAAAAAACTAACATTACCTTTACCGTTTGTTAGTCAGGCAATTAGTTAACGCTAGCTAACTGAGGGTAATTAGCAGCAGCTAGCGAAGGCTAACGCAGGGTTTGTTGGCAGTTTGAGCTAAATTACCGCTGGTTGTTAGTCCAGCCATCAGAGAGGAAAACAACCCAGACCGTCGTGTGTCGGCCGCAGTAATTGGTCTAAACGACCACACAAGTCACAGATTACAACGTTCACAGTTGATCTGTCTACAGCAGAAGGCAACTTGTTGACAGTCTGGTTGCTCCTCAGCTGCAGCTTAGCAACTGAGCGACTCATACGTCACATCCGCTGACGTCTCAGCCGACTAGACGCTGCAAAAAAAAAAAAAAAAAAAAAGTCTCGCCACTGCAATGGCGACCTGCTGCTCACAGTAATTATAAATTGTTAAATTTCTATATTCTCAAGTCCAAATTTACAAAATCTCTCCCATCCTTTTAACTGTTGTAAAATAGAAATCTGTATTAAATGTGTTAAACTTGAACCAAACGAAGAATCTCATTAAATAATTGACCTTTTCGAAGAAATATTTAGCAAAACTTAGTCTTTACGTTTTTACAATAATTCTCATTTACACGTTGCAATTATATTATTTCATTGTCTATTGTCTATTTTTTATTTCTCTTGTACATTTCTTTGTCACTTAATTTGCGTTTCCCAATTACTATTAAAAAGAAGGAATTCTGTCCTATAAACGCTGCAGCTCAGAAAGAGATTAATTTTGGAGACTGACGCCCTTTCGGTGGGTTAATGACAGCAAACCCTCTTTCGGACAGGTAAATATTATAAAGTAGTAATATAAAAATGTGTGAACGTGCTATTTAACCGTGGCGAAGTGTCCGCGGCAGCAGGTGGCGGTAGACGGTTGATCTGTGGCCGTCAACTGCCGGAAAACCCTAAAGAAGAAGCTCCAGCGGGGGAAGTGGTTGTCAACACTGTCCGTCTACCTTGGGTGTTGTCAGAAAACTAATTTTAACGTGTTTGATCGGTAAATATTCACATATTAAACCGGTTTTACCGTTTCACAGACAAACCTCCAGCAGCGGGAGTTTGACCTCCGGTTTAAACATGGCGGCGGTGGACGTGGAAGATGAGAGTATCCTGGCGTCGATCTTTAAGGACAGCTTCCCGGACAGCTGGAGGAACAACCCGGACTTCACTGCCTACCTGTCCGAGCTCAGCTCCTTCGGGGTGGAGAAGCTGAGCCGAGAGCCGGAGCGGCTGGCGGAGGAGCGGGCTCAGATCCTGCAGCAGACCCGGGAACTGGCCTTCTCTAACTACCAGACCTTCATCCGCACCGCCGACTGCACCGAGCACATCTACCGGGACTTCGGCCGTGTGGAGAGCAGCGTGTCCCGGCTGCTGGATAAGCTGCCCGGCTTCGGGGAGAAATGCAGGTCGGCGGATTTAGCTTTAATTAAGCAGGAGTGGAAGAAATATTTAGTTCCTAGCGTTACTTTAAAAGTACTCCATTACATTATGTGATTACTCTAATGTAATTTACTTTGTAGAACTAAAACCATAGTTACTATAGGAGGAGTACTAGCGTCAGTCTTATGTTTATTTACAAAAAAAGAATCAAAAGATCAAAGTAGTGCTGAAATTATTTAATCTGCCAATTATTTATAATAGCAGAAACATCAGCAGTGTTAACAGTCCATCATGGCTTTAAAGATAAAACACCAAAATGTTAAAGTAAAAGCACCAATCCTAACAACTGACCAGTGTAACTCAAATAAAAATATAAATTTTAATTCCAAATTTTAACTTATTTTAATTCTGTAATTGGGCAGGAAAATTAAAGCTACCAGCCATTCTCAGATTATTGCTCCCAGTTATTTCACTGTTATACACTGCCAAGTTAAATGTGCCAGTTTTTTAAAAAATAAACCCAAAATACAGTGAATAAGCAACTTAAAGGAAACACGGTAAACTACCAAAACTAATCAAATCTAATCTAAGTTAACCAAATGCTCACAACAGAACAAACTAATACATAGGTCTGGTGCCATAGTAATTGTAGTAATATTAGCTAACAAAATATTGTTCATTTTAATTGAATTTATAACAAAGCATACAGTATAACTTTTCATAGGTTTTCTTTGAAAACATCTTGATTTATGAAGTCAGCTCAAATGTCAGATATATTTTGCAGTAAATACATCCCTGCTGAAACACGATTAAGTGCTATGAAAGGAAAAAACTGCTGGTGTACTTTACACACTGAAGGTGGTGTTCTGGTTTAGAGGGTTCATGAAGAAGGCGGAGGAGATCGGAGCCAGTCGTCGGATGAACAGCCTCACATTGAACCGTCACACTGAGATCCTAGAGATCCTGGAAATCCCGCAGCTCATGGACACCTGTGTCCGGAACGGCTACTATGAGGAGGCTCTAGAGCTGGCAGCGTATGTCAAGAGGCTGGAGAAGAAACACTCTTCTCTTCCAGTCATCCAGGTGAGTCCAGTGAAGCTTAAAAAATAATTATTAAAATTATTATTTTTTGTTATGTTATGTTGATCATAGAAGAGAGTTTAAGACAATGGCGCCTCAACAGACCTACATCTTTCAGCCCAGGTAGGCCAGTGCAGCTTTTTCCTCTTAAATCTAGTTTGGACTTGTTCAGATCTTAAGTATGTTTATGTATGAATCTTGAATCTTTTCATTCGCAGTCACTTTTGCTAACGTATTTTTCTCCCTGCATAAGTCAGCAAAGAAAAGGCACTGATGACTATGCAAAGCTGATTGATTTTTGTCCCTCCACTGGTGTGGAGGTGTTCACACCTGAGGGATAGTAAGGTTACATTTGGGCATTTAAGTCAAATTGGAACAATCGTAGAGGAAACACTTAGTTTCACAGTTTTCATTGATCAACTCTGTTAAAACCTGGTATTTTGTCTCTTTAGGAAATTGTACGTGAAGTGCGTCAGTCAGCTCAGCTCATGCTCAACCAGCTGTTGCAGCAGCTGCGCAGTAATTCGCAGCTTCCCGTGTGCCTGCGTGTCATTGGTTACCTGCGACGGATGTACGTGTTTACAGAGGCGGAACTGCGGGTGAAGTTCCTGCAAGCTCGCGGCACCTGGCTGAACTCTATTCTTGCCGCCATCCCCGAAGATGACCCTTATTTCCACATCACCAAAACTATAGAGGCCTGCAGAGTCCACCTGTTCGACATCATCACCCAGTACAGAGCCATCTTCTCAGATGAGGACCCCTTGGTGTCCCCTGCTGGTGAGCAGGTGGTGGTGAATGAGGGTGCCATTTTCTATGGCTGGGTAGTGCAGAAGGTGGCAGAGTTCTTGGAGACTTTAGATATGGACCTGCAGCGTGGTGTAGGGAGCCGCCTAGACTCTCTGCTGGGTCAGTGCATGTACTTTGGGCTGTCCTTCAGCAGGGTGGGGGCAGACTTCCGCGGGCAGTTGGCACCCATGTTCCAGCGGGTGGCGGCTGAGACGTTTAGCAGAGCTGTGCAGGAGGCAATGGAGAAGTTCCAGGAGGACATGAACATGTACACGCTCATCGCGATGCCCTCAGTGCTGGCAGGGATCCCCTCTGTGGCCCCAAGCACCCAGCCTGGCACTCTGCAGCCCCCCATGTCCCTGTTGGAGTTCCAGCCACTGGCCTGCTTCCTCAACAACATCCTGACCGCCTTCAATGACCTGCGGCTCTGTTGTCCCATTGGAGTGGTAGAGGACGTCACCAAATGTCTGGAAGACTCTCTGAAGATGGTGAGCAGAGTTCCTCATAAAGTTTGGGTCTGTGCCTGAGCTCTTATGTCCCTCATCACCACATCAGGTCTATAAAGGCCTTAAACGTTTGCTACAAGTCATTTTAATGGAGATGAATTAGAGGTGTTGAGCCTCTTCAAAACACCTTATATGAATTGATTGTTTCTGTTTAATTTTTTTACAGTTACTTTAATTTACATCAATCCTCTCTGTACTTTTGTGAAGTGTCTCATTAAGTTACTTAATCTGTAACTCTGTTTGGATTCAGCCTGCCCTCTGTGTTGGTCTTTCAGTGCATCCAAAAAGTATTCACAATATTTAATAATAGTAGTTGCCTTATTCCAAAATGGATCAAATCCATCATTTTCCCCAAAGTTCTACAAACAACACACAATACTGACAACGTTTGAGCATTTTGAAAGAAGTTTGTTTGAAATCTTTGAAAATTTCATTTCCTTTGCGATGACACTCGAAATTGAGCTGGTGGATCCTATTTCCACTGATCATCCTTGAGATGTTTCTAGAACTTGATCGAAGTCCACCTATGGCAAATTCAGTTGACTGGACATGATTTGGAAAGGCACACACCTGTTTATATAAGGTCCCACAGTTAATGTTAAACCAGGCAATGAACTTCAAGGAATTGTCTGTAGACCTCCAAGACAGGATTCTATTGAGGCACAAATCTGGAGAAGGGTACAGAAAAAATTCTGCAACATTGAAGGTCCCAACGAGCACAGTGGCGTCCACCGTCCCTAAATGGAAGAAGTTTGGAACAACCAGGACTCTTTCTAGAGCAGGCCAGCCAGCCAAACAGAGCAATTGTGAGAGAGAGTAGGGCCTTAGTCAGTGAGATGAAAAAGAACCAGAACTCCTTCTGGAAGGTTCTCCAATGTCCACAAAGAAACACTGGAGCTCTTTCTGAGTCACAATCTCTGCACCATTCCACCAATCAGGCCTGGTTGGTAGAGTGTCCACATGACAGCCTGCCTGAAGGACTCTGACCATGAGAAACCAAATTCTCTGGACTGATGAAACAAACATTGAACTCTTTGGCCTGAATCCCAAGTGTCATGTCTGGAGGAAACCAGGCACCGCTCACCACCTGACAAACACCACCTCTACAGTAAAGCATGGTGGTGGCAGCATCATGCTGTGGGGATGTTTTTCAGAGGAACTGGGAGACTAGTCACGATTGAGGGAAAGATCAATGCAGCAATATACAGAACAACTTGATGAAAACCTGTTCCAGAGTGCTCAGGGCCTCAGACGGTTCATACAACAACCCTAAGAACACAGCCAAGATAACAAAGAGGACAACTCTGTGAATGTCCTTGAGTGGCCCAGCCAAAGTCCAGACTGGAACCTGATTGCACATCTCTGGAGAGATCTGAAAATGGCTCCCTATCCAACCTGATGGAGCTCGCGTTTGGTTTTCTCTTTTTATAAATTTGGAAAAATTTCAAACAAACTTCTTTCATGTTGTCATTATGGGATATTGTGAAAAAGAATCCATTTTGTAATAAGCCTGTAACATACAAAATGTGGAAAATGTTGTTCTGTGAATACTTTCTGGAATTACTATACCTGTCTGTTCTGGACTGGTGTGTTGAATGTCGCTGGTCTTGTTTCAGGTGACCCACCAGATTTTGTTGTTTCACCGGGCTGAGGAGTCGGCTTTCAGCAGCAGAGAGAAGGAGCTGTTTATCAAGTTCTGCTGCTCGTACGCTGAAGATCTGCTGCCGTTCCTCAATCACTGTTTGCAGGTCCTGTTTCCTCCAGCTCAGCTTGCCCTCATCCTGGGTGAGGACTCTTCTAGTTTTCATCTTTACCATTATGTGTCAAACATTTCCATTTAGCCAGTTAGCAGACGCAATGTTACAGCTTTTTGTATTTTATCAATGTGCGTCTGTTTCGTTTATAAAAAGTCTTGACAGATTCAGGAGTCAGGTTTTGTTGTAATAACTCAGTCATACAAATTCAGATCGGCCTCTTAATCCTAATCATTCAGCTTAACGTGCTCTGCACATTGATTTAGCAATAGTTTTTACATCAATTTGTAGATATTTCTGCTCTAGCGGATGTAGTGAAATTACTTAAACCCCTTTGGTACCACAGGATGACAAAGATCAGTTTTAGCTGCATGACTGCTAAGACACCACCAACACCTTTATATTACATGCTGTTACACATCAATGTGAATAGAAACATGAATTGGACTTTTGTCTTCTGCAGGTGTTCCAGTGACTCAGCTGCACAGGTATGGCAGTCTGGGATGCATCGACCTTACTGCAGTTCTCGAGCCTCTGGATTTTTTGCTTCCAAAAAGAGAGACATCACAGCCACCAGCACCGGATCTCAATATCAGCACAGAGCCTAGCAGCACGACGTTTGAGATGCAGCTTAAAGAACCGATAACACATCCAGACCTAATTCTAAGTCAGTCTGGACCCAAAGACCCAGAGTCTGAGCTGCATGCTGAGCTGATGGAGCCAAACTCTGTTGAACAAAAGGAAGAGGCGCTAGAGGTTGAAGAGTTTTCTTTGGAGTAAGAGACAGTACACATTTTTTTATGAATTGTTTAATGACTGGAATCAGTGTGAGGGTTTCTCTCTACATTTATCCGGGATTTTGGGTTTGAGAAATAACTGACAAATAGTTTCCGTGAGCAGTTTGTGGATTAAAAACATGTTCAATCTTCAGATTGGTGATTTTTTTTTTTGTTTAATGAATGGTTTTGGATTAATGCCTCACTCTGTACATCATCACCTCACCTTTTACCAAGTCAGGTGAGATCAGATGCACCTCTGTAAAACATGAGTAGGTACAACTTAAGATGGATTTTCTGAATAGTAAATATTTTTCAAATATATAGGGATGATATAGGATATTTAAAACTCTAGTAGCAATATGATGTCAACATGATAATACACTTCAACAATATCTTTTTGGCCACATCAGCATCTTTACAACCAAACAATTCATGTTAAGAAATGAGTCTGGACATCTTTAAATACTAAACCAAACTAGCAGCTAAAAACAAATATGTTCTGAATCTGACAGTGCACATATCATCAGGTTTCAGGTTTTCTCGGTCAGCTGCATGCTTAGCTTGTCACAGACTGCAAACAGAGGGAAACTCTTAGCCTCACTCCATCAGAAGAGAGAAGGACTTTTCCTTGTTCTGGATGAAGTAAGTTGAGTTACAATCCAGGTGTCTAAACACATTTAACAGAAAACTTCAAAAAACAACAATTTAACTTAATATGTTTCAAGCAGCACCAACTTAAGTCAACTTTAACATTTATTGGGTATTAAACAATATACTGACGATCGATGGGATTTAACATCAGAGTTTCTCTGCTGTCCTCAGTAATATGTTACAATATGAGAAATGCTGGTTTATATTTAAAGTGTAAACCATTTCACGTTTTCTGCCATTACCTGATTTAAAGCCAAGAACCACATGAACGGTCCTTTAATGTTAAATCTGATGACCCTGTGGTCTCATGCAGCTTTCTTACTCTACTTCTTCTTAACAAACTTCTTGCGGGCGGCGTTGGGGTTTTCTCGCTTCCTGCCACCTCCAAACTGGCTGTCTCTGATCTGCAGGTTAGCGGCGCGGCTGTAGATGTCATTCTCACAGAAAGGCGACGATCCGGCCACATAGTCGGGGTCGAACACGTTGGTCTTCTGACGAGCCTTTCTGGAGAGTCTCTGCTGGGGTAAACGTTGGTCCTCTGTCAGGTGGGGGTTGTTACTGTGTTTCCCACCGTGGGGTAGAGGCAGCGAGTGCTGAAAAACGCCACAGGGCGGTTAGTACACAAACTGAATATTCATTCTGAAGCTTATAGCTGCTGTTGGATGAACGGAAATATTTGTCCACTCAGCAGAACTAACTTAATTCCAACCAAAAGAAATTCCACAATGTACATTAATGTACTAATAACGGGAAAAAAGTGACATGAAAATAGTTTAAACTGTTATAAAATCTGAATACAACAGCTAGACTTGTCTCACCCTGAGTCCTCTGGGGTTCAGCACTTTGGGGTTTTTGGAGAAATGCATCTGCATGGTGCCGTCTTCGTTCACTGTCACTGCCACCTTCTTTAGAGTTTGGTTTCCACAGTTGGGACAGAAAACTTTAGTCATGTTACTCGTCGTCCTGAAATTAAAAACCTAATTTTAGTTTAATGTCTTAAACAATCATGTGACTTAGGACATCAAACCCCCCAAGTTCTTCAATCTAAAAAAACATTTATGTTTCCTGTAAGAATTTAAAACAACCACACCTGGAAGACAAGCGCTTATACAACAACAAAAAAACAAAACAAAATAAAACAAACATTAAAATTGATCTTACTGTTCAAAAAATACAACTCCTGATGCAATAATTTCTTATTGCAGCTTTTCAAGGATGTGCTTCGTGTGTAGCTACTGTTTATTGAACATCCACTCTCAAAGTTCACCTGTACAAAGTTTTGATAACTTTTCTAGAATGACCTAGTATAATTCCAAAGACTTTTTATGATGAGTTGCTGTACGTTGAATATGACTAAAATCTAAGCAAAATCCAGAATGATCTAACACTACAGACCAGCCTAATATTTTATATAACTCGTCCCTAAGAAGTTATTCACCAGGTACCAACTACAAGGAATTCAGTGTGGTCCAGTCTCAACACAGAGCACAGTACGAAAACAAGGACATACAGTAACACGGATACATAGTTTAGTCATAGTAATAATAATAATAATAATTATTATCATCATTTTAAGGGGGGGGGGGGGGGGGGGGTTGTCCTTGTTAAAGATGTCAGGCAGGTTTGGTTCTGGCGGCTCTGAGTCAGATTATTTTATCATCAATCTGTTATTGCTGTGAGCGTTTCCTAATCGATTACTCACTTAAAGCAGGCGTGGCATCTCAGGATGTAGTTTCTGGCCTGTTTGATCAACATCCCGTTAACAGAGAGCACGTGGAGTCCAATCTGAATGAGAACATTCTGGAAAAGTAAGAAATTATTTTAGTAAACAACAATATGAATCTGCTTTGGTCATAATTGATAACAAGCAGGTTCCAGCCTTGCAGTGATTTTCATTTCTTCTCTATCTTAACTGATACTAAATAACAGGTGAGAGTTCAGAGCTGCACTTGTATAACTGAATTCAATTAATCACAGGAACATTTCTTAAACTAAGAGAAGAAGCTTTGAGTCATGTGTTATATTCAGTATTACCTAGATCATTTAAACGTATGAGGAGGTGTTAGGAACACCTAACAGATACGACCTGTCAATTACCTGCATGGCAAAGTCAGTGGTCAAACATCCGACTCTGACATCACCAGGAGCCACCCAATCAGCCGATTCCATCTTCACCTGTTTGATGTTACTCGGAGTGATCCAACCTCCTTCATTATCATCCTCATCCTCCTCTCCATCTGGCTCATTCTCTTTGTCCTCATCATCTGATTGGACGTCTCTTTGAGGTGACGAGCCTGACCCTGAGACGTCCTCCAATTTCTGCAAACAAACCACGAGCTTCAATTACGAACCAATGTCATGTGTCCTAATTTAGGTTTGTGTTTTATTGATGAACATGTATATGATTATTGACTAGGTCAAACTCACCAGTAAATCCAGCAGGCTGTCATCAACAGATGGAAGTGGTTCTCTCCAGAACTGGAAGCTGTTGAACTCGTCACTGTCTGGTGCCTGAGGGTTCTTAATTGTCTGTTTGTTGCTTGAATTCAAAACCTCTACTGGTTCCTAACAAAGCAACAATAACTCAGAGCTGCAGTGTTCATCACAGTATGAATGTTTGGACAGAACATCATCCTAATGCTTGAGCTTTTCCTCTCCAGCTGACTGGTGCTGTGCATTGCAATTTGTGCTGAAAACTTAAAAATACTACTACTACTACAATACTAACTAATTTCACTACCTGAAGAGAGTTCACTGTTTTGTCTTACTCACCAGTAACTCCAGCAGGTCGTTGTCGATGGACGGCAGAGGTTCTCTCCAGAACTGAAAGCTGTTAAATTGTTCAGTGTCAGCTGTGTCTGTGTCAGGCTGTCTGCTGCTCGATGTGTCTGCAGGTTTCTGGAGAGACGGCAGAGAAAACATACTACTGAATGATAAAGAACCCAAACATGAACTGACAGGTCTGGACAACCAGTGTCTGTGTTTTACCTTGGAGGGGAAGTGGAACCCTGCAACGTTAACAGGTGTCTCTGGGTGGCGCTGTGTGCTGTGAATATTAACCTGTAACAGAAGATGTTCAGATGTTGCTCTCTGGTAAACCTGAACCTGTGTCTGTTTACCTCAGACTGTGTCTAAACACTGAGCAAAAGGCAGAATTCAGTTGTCAAACCCAAAGGATTCAGCTTTCTTTAGTAAAAGACCGGATACCAGGGCACATTAGTTCCATTAAATGAAAAATAAACGGGTTTGTCTGAAAGTTGCCGTGTTTCTGCAGCAGATACCTTGACCTCTGGCTCTCTCCTCAGGTGTTTGGTGCCAACATGCTCCAGCTCTAGTTGGTACGTCAGAGCCAGGACTTTGATATCAGTGGCTGAAAGACTCGGGTAGTCTCCGGTCTTCTTTGAGAACTCCGTCACTGAACATCAAGATATCAAACAAGTTAAACAGGTTGATTTTTTGGAACACAGCATTTAGTTTAGTTACCGTGTCTGATGTGTTCAGGTTTGGTTTAGTTACCGTGTCGGATGTGTTCAGGAGCTGGCTCCTTGAAGATGATCTGGTACGGCAGGAAGGCCAGACTCCTCCTGGTCGGTTTGTCTCTGATCTCGTTCACCACATCTCTTAGAGTGTAGACGTTCCTCCCGATATCCTGCAACACAAACCAAAACACTGATCACTGCTGTCTAATGAGCTGTCAGGTTTTCTCTGACTCTTTTCTGCTCATTATTAAAGAAAACTAAAGCTTATTCTCACATGTTCTGAATTCTAGTTAAGATCAACAGGGAGGATGGCATATCACACAAGTACTGTGACATGAAACATTCCTATATTTGGAACAGTACCACTACTCTGTTAATTTTTCTGTTTTGCCTTTCGTGTTAAAGTAAAGTCTCCACTTGCACTTACAGTATCAGCAGCAACTGAGCTGGGTTCAGTGTCTAAGACACTGTGACGTATGACAAGAGGGGGTTTGAATCGAACCAACAACCCTGGGATTGGCCTCCTGAGCCAGAATCGTCCAACTTTACTATACGTCTGTTTTACACAGGGTCACAGCACCAATGGAACAAGTATTTTTACTGTTGGTCTGTAGTACAGCTACCTGTACAATCATGAAAACGAACAGACTAGCGTTCAAAGTCTTACTTTGAACATAATCTATTGTTTCTCACGTTGCTTCTCGGTTGAGGAGGACATGCTGCCATGACTGTAACATGAAGTCTAATATGAAATAAAGTCACTTATCGGGGAAAAAACGCTGAGTTGAAGCTAATGTTTTCTTTTAATGTGACGGAGCCGTGGCCTCCACCACAGCCAGCTTCAGCGTCTACAGACTGAACAACTCCAACACTAAAACTCATCTGTCTGACATGTTTCATTCACATGAATCAAATTTTTTGTCAAATACTCGCAGATTTCTCACCTGGAGAGGAGCTTTCTTTAAAAACGCTCCAGCATCTGCGACAACATGTTCCACCAGAGTCGGCGCCATCTTGAATCGATGACCACTGTCTGGACCGACCAATCACAAGAGACGATAAGATGACGTCACAACAATCGTGTCATTCGTGTTTGAAATGAGACGCCTCCAAAAATTGTTGTGGGCCATTTTTGATTTAACTATTTAATCGAATTATTTTTACAGGGTCATGTGAAGAGAAGGCCAATTATCTTTTCTTCATTATTTTGTTTTTAATAAACTGGCAGTAATGTTTGCAGACAATGCCAAACATACGATATAAGTTCGAATTGTGACCTATTAGGTAAAAATTTGCTGTATAGTCACAATACATGTTCACTTTAAAGAACATAATCTTGATTTAGATTTTTACTTATTAAGTGAAAAACATCAGTTGATCTTGACTTAAGTCAAATTATCTTATCTAATTAAAACATAAATGTCGAATTTTGTTGTAGTTATAATTAAGATAAAAAGTCAAAATGATGATATTAAAAATAAACTATGCCATACATTTTTAAGTTGGTATTATGAGATATAATTGCAACATTAGCATAAACATCGTTTTTTAAAATCATGTAAAACTTCTCTTATTTATTTACATTTTATTTTACAGATAGAAATAAACTGCAAGTTGAGGATGTTTTGAACTGTACTTTAAACTGATTTTTTCAGTGAAATTTAGATACTGTATTTATTAATAAACGTTAATACACGTAACGTAAAGCCAAAAAATGAAAAATAAATATTTAAATAATTACACAAAATTGCATACATTCATATACTGTAAAGTGTGTGGCGGGTTTTAATGGTCTGAATTGTTTTCTTGCTTTTAACTAGCGATGTTTTCATGTACTCATTTATAAAACAAGTTTAAAAAAACGGGTAGTTTGCTGACTATTTCAAATATTGTTAAAAGAACAGCTGACAATAACAGAAGAGCAGTTTCCCGTGTAACTCACTGATATGAACCGTCATATTTGAGCATCTTCTGGTTTCCACATTCTCGCCATAGACAGTGAATGCGGCATTAGGGCTCATCACGTCACGTGACGTTTGTTGACGGTAGAAACAGCAGGAGGAAGATGGCGGCTCGGTGGAGCAGTGAGAATGTGGTGGTGGAGTTTCGGGATGCGCAGGTATTTGTGCCTCGTAGCTCCGGTGTGAGCAAAGGGATCCGCGGCTCGGGTGAACAGGTGTACGGCAGGTTTCCGGAGCCTGGAAAAGTCCAGTTAAACAGCAAAGCGCAACTCTGAGACCAAGTTTAAATTGAGAACTGTGTAAAGAATTAATCAAATTAAATGGAGTTCAGGTTCCCGCAAATCAGGAATTAAGAATAAATGATTAAATACGGAATTAAAAATGAATTATACAAAGGAGAAGGTTCCGAAATTGGTTAAAATCGGTCAGAAGTCGGGCCATAAATAAAGAAGCGTTTTAAAGAAAAGTTTTTTAGATGTTTCAGATGCTGTATTTTAATATAGACGTGTTTAATATGAACTTATATTAAAAACGTAGATTGAGATCAGCAGTTCGCATCTCATCTAGGATTTAACATTTACATTTTATTTGATTTATATGTAGAGTTCATTTTCTGTACAGAATTACTACTAAAAACGCTGCAGATTAAAAAAAGAAATTGAGCAACAATTGACATTTAAACACTAAAACAGCCTGAGTCCTGTTTATCTGGGCATTTAACAAATTCAACAGATGCTTCCTGTGTCAATGACTGAGGACAAAATCCACAGTCCTCATGTTATTTGCTGCTTTGTCCCTTACTTTGTGTCTAAATGTCTTGACAGATAGAGAATGTGGAGAACTGCTGATCAGCAGAGTCACAGGGTTGTTGATGATGGAGTGAACTTTGCTTCATCCTTTGTCTCCCCCACATATTATCCTGCTGATCAGGCTAAAGTTAATTAAACTGATGCTGATGTTTGGTTGAAAGGTCAAATCAGTTTCACTTCTGTCACTTCAGTTTTTGGTTGATTTAAACAGTGATAAAGAGCTGCATGTAACTACACCTGTTACTGTTTTATCAGGCCACCACCATGTCAGTGGACTGCCTGGGCTACCAGGCCGTGCTCTCTGGGTAAGTTAGGTCACCCAAACATGCCACAGTTCAGAATCATGAATTGATTTTAGTTCACTCAGCTCCTTCTCTCATCCTTTTATTCAGGCGTCGTTTCCTGTACATAGTGAATCTGGAGGCTCCATCTGAACCACCTCGGAAAATTAGCCGTCAGAGTAAATGGGACGTTGGCACGGTGCAGTGGAACCCCCACAAATCAGAGTCACATGTCTTCGCCGCCTCGGTGAGTTCTGCTGTTCACTATGGCCGAATGTTCTGTCTATGAAGAAAATGTAATCCTGACATTGTATGTGTTCAGAGTAACCAACGTGTGGATCTGTACTCGTGGAGGGATGGCTGTGGAGAGGTTCACACCTCACTGCAGGGACACACTCGGGTCATCAGGTAACAGGCACAGTAAATCAAACTATATCAAATCAATCATGATCTATTTTCTTTAGAAATTGGTTACATGCCTCATATGTAAAACGCTTAATCCTGGTTTCAGAAGCTTGTGTAAGGCCCAAACCTGTTTTTTGACTAACCTGAATACATCATGTGGCGTATCAGTAGGAGGAAAACAGGACACTGTGGCCTGTAAAAAACCGTCACTGTGTGTATATATGTTTGCCTGGAGTTGCATACGCACATATTTGTGTTTCTAACTCAGGGCTGGCAGTGTTGACATGGTTGTGTACAATGTCCACAAAACCGAAATATCTGACCAAGTATATAGCATTTTGCTATATGCTGTATATACACAGAATCAGTTGCCTAGTTTGAACAATGTTTAGCTGAGAAAAAATAAACTAAACCTGATCCAGGTTCTGAACCTTAGTTGGTACTGAGATGGTGGGAAATCCAGACACAGCTGCAGGCAGGCCAGGTCAGAAATCTGGAGACAGGGACGTGAATAAATAAAGGCCCGGATGTCAAACATGATGAAAAACTGGAATCAGGATCAGGACCCTCATGACAGTGAACTCTAATAAACCTCCTCACTCTACTGTCTGACCTGTGAACTCACTGCAATGTTCTCTATTTGTGTCTCCAGTGATCTGGACTGGTCCTGGTTTGAACCTGAGTTTCTGGTCACCAGCTCAGTGGACACCTACATCTACATCTGGGACACCAGGTCAGCAAACCACAAAGAAATCATCTGTTACAGCTGTAATTCTCTTTAAGTTTCACATCTGCTACTCTCCTACTTTAGCAGGTCATTTTGGGCTAATTTGCAGCTTGTCCAACAATTTAAAGCTGATTCAGATCAAACGTTAACAAGTCAACATTCCATTAGTAAAAATCAAAAAAATATATAAAAACATGTTGATTACTGCCCTAAATGGATGAAAAACAGCTTTTTCCCCGATCATGTAGTTTTCAGTTTTGTGTTTGACTCCACAGAGACACTCGGAAACCCACCGTGGCTCTCTCTGCTGTCGGTCAGTATTTTTTATTTTTAATGAAAAACATTGTTAGTCCTGCTAATTGTCTCAGTGTTTAGATTAAAATCCCTGCTTCCATTCTGATGTTGGTTTCAGTTGATTTCTGTGTAAGAGGGATAAACCACCAGACTTGTATGCTAGGTTGGACACTAAAGAGGGAGAGGTGGATTTGTACAGGTTGGCCAGACAAAGAGATAGAGATGGGAAGGATGTGCAGCAGGTTAGGGTGATTAAAGATAAGGATGGAAATGTATTGACAGGTGCCAGGAGTGTGATGAGAAGATGGAAGGAGAACTTTGAAGAGTTGATGAACGAGGAAAATGAAAGGGAACGAAGAGTAGAAGAGGTGACTGTTGTGGAGCAGGAAGTAGCAAAGATTAGTAAGAGCGAAGTGAGGAGGACATTGAAGAGGATGAAGAGTGGAAAGGCAGTTGGTCCTGATGACATACCTGTGGAGGTATGGAAGTGTCTAGGAGAGGTGGCAGTAGAGTTTTTGACTAGTTTGTTTAACAAGATCTTGGAGAGTGAGAGGATGCCCGAGGACTGGAGGAAAGGGTACTGGTACCAATTTTTAAGAACAAGGGAGATGTGCAGAGCTGTGGCAACTACAGAGGAATAAAGCTGATGAGCCACACAATGAAGTTGTGGGAAAGAGTAGTGGAAGCTCGGCTAAGGGCAGAGGTGAGTATTTGTGAGCAGCAATATGGTTTCATGCCTAGAAAGAGAACAACAGATGCAGTATTTGCTTTGAGGATGCTGATGGAGAAGTACAGAGAGGGTCATAGGGAGTTTCATTGTGTCTTCGTAGATTTAGAAAAAGCGTATGACAGGGTGCCGAGAGAGGAGCTGTGGTATTGTATGAGGACGTCTGGAGCGGCAGAGAAGTATGTTAGAGTGGTGCAGGACATGTATGAGAGCTGTAAGACCGTGGTGAGGTGCTGTAGGTGTGACAGAGGAGTTCAAGGTGGAGGTGGGTCTGCATCAAGGATCGGCTTTGAGCCCCTTCTTGTTTGCTCTGGTGATGGACAGACTGACAGATGAGGTTAGACAAGAATCTCCCTGGACTATGATGTTTGCAGATGACATTGTTATTTGTAGTGAGAGCAGGGAGCAGGTGGAGGAAAATCTAGAGAGGTGGAGGTCTGCTCTGGAAAACAGAGGAATGAAGCTTAGCCGCAGCAAGACAGAATACATGTGTGTCAATGAGAGGGACCCAGGTGGAATGGTGAGGTTACAGGGAGCAGAGGTGAAGAAGGTGCAGGACTTTAAGTATTTAGGGTCAACGGTTCAGAGCAACGGTGAGTGTGGAAAAGAGGCGAAGAGACGAGTGCAGGCAGGTTGGAACGGGTGTAGAAAAGTGTCAGGTGTGTTGTGTGATAAAAGAGTATCAGCGAGAATGAAAGGAAAGATGTTCAAGACGGTGGTGCGACCAGCAATGTTGTTCGGCTTAGAGACAGTGGCACTGAAGAAAAGACAGGAGGCAGAGCTGGAGGTAGCAGAGCTTAAGATGTTGAGGTTCTCTTTGGGAGTGACGAGGATGGACAGGATCAGGAATGAGGACATCAGAGGGACAGCTCATGTTAGATGTTTTGGAGATAAAGTCAGAGAGGACAGATTGAAGTGGTTTGGACATCTTCAGAGACGACATTGTGATCAGTGATATCAGTAGAAGGATGCTGAGGTTGGAGCTGCCAGGCAGGAGATCTAGAGGAAGACCAAAGAGGAGATTTATGGATGTAGAGAGAGAGGACATGAAGTTAGTTGGTGTGAGTGAAGAGGATGCAGAGGACAGAGTTAGATGGAGGCACATGATTCGCTGTGGCAACCCCTGAAAGGGAGCAGCCGAAAGGAAAAGAAGAAGAAGAGGGATAAACCACCAGTGTTTTTCTAACTTTTTTTTTATTGTCATGTGATGATTGGAAGAGAGAAACTTTTCTTAATCATGTTGTGTTCAATGACACTTTTAAAGGGCACGTAGAAACAAACTTCTTTCAGTCCCACAAATGATCTATTGTATGTTCAGTGTTTACTGCAAAGTTGAATTTATATTTGTGAGTCTAAATTTGTGCAGAGTGAAATAGATGGTAGGAAAACAGCAGAGAACAAAGAGGGGGGGCTGGGTGGAGCAGAGGGGATGAGCTTCGGCAGTTTCATTAGTTTGAGGCTTTTCTGCAACAGTGAATGGTTTGTCCTTTAAGGATTCACTAAGGAGTAAATTTTCCTCACGATAAAAATGCAGATTTGCAAAAGAAAGACAACAGCAGTTATCGATTTGCTTTTATACATCTGTACAAACAACTGGAACTAAGATCTTCCTGAAAGGGGGAAATTATTCTAAAAATGAGGGAGGATTTGGAAAAAAATGTTATCAGGAATGCAAAGGTGATTTGTAGTTAAAGAGCCAGAAATACAAAAACCAATCTGTGATGTTTCACTTCTCCCTGTTGTGTCTCCAGCCGGGGCGTCTCAGGTAAAGTGGAATAGGAAGAACCAGAATTTGCTTGCGTCAAGTCATGATGGAGACGTCAGGATCTGGGACAAAAGGGTGAGTCGGCAGGAAGAATTTAACATCATTGACGATTTGATTGTATCAGTGGCGTGAGCTCTTCTCCTGCTCCTGATTTACCCTGAGCAGAAGCCGAACACAGCAGCTGAGTATGTGGCTGCTCACCTGTCGAAGATCCATGGACTCGACTGGCATCCAGACAACGAGTTTATCCTCGCTACGTCAAGCCAGGACAATTCAGTGAGGGTGAGAAACTCCAAACACATCTCTGATCTCCTGTTATTACTGTTGGACTGTTAAATACAATCCCTTATTTTTAATAACCTGTGCTTTCTGTGTAGTTTTGGGATTACAGACAGCCCAGGAAGTACCTGAACATCCTGTCCTGTCAGGTGCCTGTCTGGAAGGCCAGGTACACGGTGAGTATTGTCCATGCTGAATGCTCTGATCACTGTGGATGTGCACTTTGGTGTATTAAGTTGTGATTTTCCAACATACAGAAGTATTTTGAGCCTCCCCCTTTTTTAGGTTTGCATATCTTTTTACCACAAGTCTACAAACAGTAACGTAATAATAGTAGTAATAATGTTTCTTTAAATTAGTCTAAATCATGAGTGTCAAACTGAGGTGATGGGACATATTTTAGAAAGACACTAAATCTATTTGTATAAGGTCCCATTATTCACACTGTGTATCAGGACAACAACTAGTTATGAAGTCCCGTGAACAATTACATTTAGTGGTGAGTCACAGATCAGGACGTGTATAAAACCATTTACCATGTTCCCAGGACCACAGTGGCCTCAATAAACATAAAACAGGAGATCATTGCACATTTCTGTACAATAAAATTCTCTTGGAAGCAATCCTTTCACAGCAGCATGTGTAATTCCTTTAAGGATAAAGGATTCCATAAAGAGAGTAGTTAAAGGAAGAAGGAATAAAATAACGGAACAGAAAGGATGGAGTGTCCACTGTGGAAAAAGGCAGTTTGAGGTGCAAAGTACAGCTCATAGTCCCATCAGAGCTTTCACAGCCCATAACTCTGAGCCTGCCAGAAGGGAGGTTGTCAAAAAGACACTGTGCAATCAGACCAAATGTTTTGGAAGATGGGTACTGATGATCTTTTGTGCAGGGTGGTGATTCGCTGCAGGTCTTTCTTCTCCTGCAAGGTGCAGCTGGAGAACCACACCTTGCATCCATAGCTTAGGAGTTTCTGTGGGATTTCTGGGTCTGATGAGCCCAAATTAAATTCTGTGTGGACAGAACTCTAAAGAACTGTGCCTGACAAGCAATACAGTCAAGCATGAGGGGCCGGGGGCAGCGTTTTAGTGTTGGTGGTGGGGGGTGGTTCTCAGCAGCAGGGACCGGGGGACTGGTCAGAACTAAGAGAGGGTCTCTGAAATCTCTGACTGTCATTGAGTGGTTCAGCCAAACCAATCTGACGGAGCTGTGAGGATCTGTCAGAAAAAATGGAACAAACTGCCCAAATCCAGGTGTGAAGAGCTTGAGGAGACTGAACAAAGAAGATTCATGTCATGTTTTGTATTTGTTCTGTTTGTGTTGTCTCAGCCCTTCTCAAACGGTCTGGTCACAGTGATGGTTCCTCAGCTGAGGAGAGAGAACAGTTTGTTACTGTGGAGCACGCTCGACCTCAACAGTCCCGTCCACGCTTTCGTCGGACATGACGACGTGGTCCTGGAGTTTCAGTGGAGGCCGCAGAAAGAAGGTGAGTAGCTGGTGCAGACGACTTCTAAACCCTCATCCTGCAAAACCTGGAATTCTTCAGAGCAGCTTTCCAGTTGAGGAAATTACAAATCACATCCTTCACTGTGCCACAGTCAGAAATGGTTAAATTCTGTTGGATTTAGATTCTTTTATTACACAACGAATTTTAGTTTTTTGTGTTTCTGAAATGTTTTTCCTGACAGTGAATCTGAGATTGTGGTTTTCGTTTCACAGTTTAGTGTTTTAGAAGAATTCTTTGTTTGTTGTACAGATTCTGAAGCCCCTTGATGGTCTTGATGGTTCTGACTTTTATAAGTCAGATAAATGTATTGCAGTAAAAGTATCCTAAACTGTACAAGTACCTTAAACCTGTACCGAAGCACATTTCTTTATTGGGTTACTGTTCTTCTTGTTGCCTACAGGCTCTAAGGATTATCAGCTGGTCACATGGTCGAGAGATCAGACCCTGAGAATATGGAAGGTGGATCCTCAGCTGCAGAAGGTCAGTGTGCTGCCTCTAGTCAGACAAGTTCTCAATATCGGATTTTTTTATTTTCTTTTATTTTAACGACTGGTGGTTTTGTTGTTGCTGGACAGCTGTGTGTCAGTGACATGGTGGAGGACCTGATGGAGGGGATATCTCTGAACGAGGAGTTGGAGAAGTCCTCTCAGGAGCCTGAGATCCAGCACAGCGTTGGTCCCACTGCAGGAAACCTCCAGGGTGAGGCGGTAATGTATCTACACACTAGATCAGATTTCCCTGTTTCTGATGAAGGACTTTCCATGAGGTTTTAACGTTTCTTCATAACGGTTTTATCAGTGAACCCAATAGTCCCAACAGTAATTATCCACATTCAAAGATCAGTGTCTGCACATCACTGTGGAGCAGGAACAGAGGACTGTTAACATGAATGAAACAGTTTTTGCAGCTTGTCCTCCCTGTCTGAGTCTGACCTGTCATGTCTTAGATCAGAGCATCTCTCTAAACTCTGGAGGTCGTCAGGACTCGGTGGTGGGTTCAGGTCTCCCCCAGACTCTGCAGCAGGAGTTCTCTCTGGTCAACCTGCAGATAAGGAATGTTAATGTAGAGGTGAGGCCTCATGTTTAGAGCGTTACAGCAGCCAAATGTCATCAATACACTTTAAACACTTTTTTCAATTATTTTAAATAAATTACACAAATCACAAAAAAAACCCACAAGCTAGTATATTTTAGAAGTTGTCTTTTTGTTTTTGACAGATGGACGCAGTGAACTGCAGCTGTGTGGTATCTGCTCACTTTGGCAGCCATCAGGTTCACCTGGTGGTGAAGTTTCCCGCCCAGTACCCCAACAACGCTGCCCCCACCTTTCAGTTTGTCTCCCCGACCACCATCCCTTCTGACATGAGGATCAAGATACAGAAGGTACTGATGCTTCTGAACGCAGTGAGTGAGTTGGCTTGTCCCTTCAGGGGTCATCATTTGGCAGGAGTTCTTACGCCCGATCCCCTTACTTCCACAACCCTCCTGTTATGATCTGGGTCATTATTACTATAATTATTGCTTGGAATTGTTTTTGTTGTTTCTCTCTCCTCCTCTTCCTTGTGCGTTTTGTGTGGGTGTTTCAGACTCTGTATGAAAGATTTGTGATTTTTGTGTGTAAATATATTTCATAAGTGTGTACAACTAAATGTTGAGCACAAGGTAGCACAGTAGGTGAGAAGCCGTTTTATTATAGAATTTGTTTCTCCTGTTTTGTGTTAGGGGTTTGGTTATACATCCTGTTTATTATTTTGTGTATTTGTTGGTGGTCCTAATGGCCAGGCAGGGCACCAACTGGGGGGGTGGGATGCAATCCTGACCGTCTGTATCTCAACCTGAGGCTTTACTTAATGTAGAATAGTAAAGTGACACACTTTGTGTTCGGAGACAATACTAAAATAAAGTGAAATTTACGTAACAAATTTCTAAACAACACATAAAATTCAAGAATGCTGTTGTAATGACATAAGCAGAAAACTGTAAGCGCTGGTGAATTATGTGTCTCCTTTTATCCTCTGTTCAGATCCTGACAGACACGTCACTGCAGAAAGTAAAGAGGAACCAGAATTGTTTGGAGCCGTGTGTCCGACAGCTGGTGTCCTGTCTGGAGTCGGATATGGTGAGGACACACACATTTACACACGTTTGTACATGTCCTCGCATTGCCTCTTTGTCCAATACATCTTTGTGTCTCAGACTCAGGACGACGGCCCAGCAACTGGTCCTTTCGTCCTCTCTAACCCTGTTACTCCGGCCCTGCCAGCATTCCCTCGAGTCACCAACACATACGGCTCATATCAGGTAACGGACTTGCAGGAAAACACTTTTCTGTTGTTTATCTAAGTCTTTCTGGGTGAACAGTCAAATTATTCAATCAGTCTGAAAATAATTTAAATATAAATATAAGTAGCTATAATATTAAGCAACATTTCTGTTGGTGCAGGTTTAGGAGTGCGCTGATCTGCACCCACCTATTGTACATGTAACATGCAAAGGAGAAGAAATAAAAAGGACTTACGTCCACCGGAGCAGGATAGAATCCACTGTAGAAGCTTTAGGTTGTATATCAAAGTGTTGACACAGACGGCAGCAAACTCTCAGAAATGTCTCAGTAAACCCATAAAGTTTAGGGTTAAATTAAAACACAGTTACTGCTGGAGTATTGAACATATTAATTAATGCATCATAAAGTTGAAAAAGGTTTTCTGTAAGGACCAAGTTCTAACTTCTTTCCATTTCTCCTGCAGGATGCAAACATCCCATTCCCTCGGACCTCAGGGGCTAGATTCTGTGGCACTGGCTGCCTCGTCTACTTCACCCGACCAATCACAATGCACCGCTCTGTCCCACCCACAGAGCCCACCCCCAGGTAAACACACCAGCAGAAGCGGAGAAAGTACTCAGCTTTTATGCCTTTACTTTGTTTAAAAAAAGTGAATATTATGTTGATGAAAAAAAAAAAGTTTAATCACAATTAGCTATTATAAATACTTCATCAGAAAATAATTAAAGTACATTTTTTTTCAAGTGGTGGTCAAACCTTTGCAATTTTACTATAACTTTTATATACACTCCTTGACCACTTAACTTTTGTTACTTCTGATTTTTATTAGGTAAATGTGCATAGTTCTTATGTTAGGCTTATGGTCAAGTTTGCATCCCTTTACATTGAAATAGCATTATACAGTGAGATATTCAGAAATTTTACTGGAATTATAAGTTACAAAAAAAGCATCAGAGCCTTGTACCTGAGAAGTTGCCATGAAATATTTGGTATTTTTGAAAAGTTGTTACAATTATTAGCAAAATAATTGGTCATTTTTAATCCCACGGAAACTGCATGTTCTCTGGCTACGTTTTCTTCCCCTTTTAAATTATATTTCAAAGAATAAAATGTGCTAAAAGTAAAAGCGACTCAATACATTCAGTGTTTGACTGTAGAAAAAGGTTTTCTGAACTCACCTTAAAACCTCAAGTGGTGCACATATGAGCAAGATGTCACGAAGACGCTGAACATAATCTGATAATCATTTTAAAGAAGTCTTTTCTTCAGGATTTTTTACTTCCAGCCTACAGACATTAAGAACATCATTTTTACAGGTTCACACATCCACAAATTTTCAGCGAGGAGAGAAACAGTTGGTGCTTGTGAAACTTTTAATTGGGTTTAATGACCATTTGTCACTGAAAGCTACTTTAAATGTATCACTGCACAACTGGAGGAACCTTATGCTCCAGGTGAGTCTCCAGGAACTGGTTGTAAGTCTGTTAGACTTTGTAATGTGACGACGACTTTGTGTGTTCAGGTCTCTGTCAGCTCTGTCGGCCTATCACAGTGGTGTGCTGACTCCCATGAAGATGCGTTCAGAGTCTCAGAGCACGCTCCGGCTCTACAGCGGCAGCCCGACTCGCTCCGACAAGGACACAGTCTCCATCTCCTCCTTTTATTACAAAGAACGGGTGAGAGAGACACACACACACACACACACACACACACACACACACACACACACACACGGATCAGTGAAAACTTTTCACCTGTGTGTTTCTGATCAGTTCCACTTTTATAACATAGACTTTGATGTTTGACTAAATTAACAGACACACATTGTTTGTTGGACTGCATAGACTGAACGTTTGTCCCATTAACACTTTCTGTCTGAACACTGTCCCAAGGTTCATTAAAAACAAAACTATTACATGGAAATGTAAATAAGCTTCACGTATGTGAACATTTGATCATTTTGCCAGAAATCACAGCTGCCATGGCTGACAGCGAAGCTTACAGCACGTTACAGAGATTGCTGCAGCTAAGCTGGAATATGGGACTGAGGCATCAGTCTAATTACGTAATTAGTGAAGATCATCAGCAGGAAAGTGACACGTGAGCACGGAAGTGTTCCATCACCCAAACAAACTAATCTGACAGAATGTCAGCACATACCACGAGACTTAAACCGCTGCCTGTTTAAGTCTCTTGGTATGTGCTAATGTTCTTACAGCTTGAAAATGCAAAACTTTCCCAAACTTTGCAGAGACCATGTCCTGCCTGCAGACAACTGGGTTTAAACATGCTGAGTTCAAGGTCAGATCATGCTCCCACCACAGTGAACTGTTAACAGTTCATTTGGGGCCACATGGCAACCACATGTCTGCAGGGTCTCCGTGCTGCTGTTTTAATCCAGAGCACGTTCAGACCTGCACAAAGGAAACAAACTTTGACAAAGCCTCTAACAGTATCATGGCAGAGAAAAGCTGAATGAACCAGCTTCTTCTGATGCTCCCAGGAAGGTTTCACTTAGTGAGGGTGGAGGGTGTAACACAGACAGATGTTCCTCCTGGTGTTTTCTGTCCATCTCTGTCTCTTTGTTTTATTTTTTCCTCTGTGTTGTTTTTCTCCAACCAATCACCTGTCCCCATGCTGCTGTGGGCCCTTCCTCCTTCTCACTCTCCTCCAATCAGAAGCTTCCCATCTCTGCCTCCCGTCGCTGGTCTGTGCAAACCCTCCATGATTGGCCGGTACTGAGCCTCTGTCCACCCATTTACCCGCATCTCCTCCCCCGTCTCTCCGCATCTGTCCTCTTCTCTATTTGTGGGATTTTAACATTTATGCTTTTTGCATGTTGCACCCGTCACTAACGCTTTACGGAACGAGAGCTGCCACAGACAAACCAATCCATATGTTCTGATATTAAATGTGTATCTGAAAACATTTGTTTTCAGACCTGAGGACCAGTGTAGCATCATAAAAAGAGTGTGGAGGGGACAAGGACAGATGTAACATAATTATGTTAACATTAAAGACAGCCTGCTACTGCAGGTCCTGCAGTTTTCTGTTCAGCTGCAGATGGGATGTTTTCTCATGTACTTATCCAACAGGCAAACGGTCTTGTTCTCATTTAGGAATTAGTATTTAGAAGGTTGATGCTATTTGTTTTGGGATGTTTAGTTATATAAACCTTACTGAATAAAGGCATTACAACATGTTGGTGAAGGATCTCAGTCATTCAGGTTTGTCATGTTAACTGGAATTATTTGTTCTTGGCTGGAAACATTTCTCTACCAAAGCAGCTTCTTCAGCCGTAGGAGTAGCACAAATGGTCCATTTTCTCAGTACAGAGTAAAGCCCAGAGCAGCTATGTTGTTGGTTATCACTTGCAATAAATTTGTCTGAGTCCCGTCAAAATGTTGTCTACAGTGGACATTTCAGCAGCTGTTCTGTAAACAGATACATGTACGTACTTAAGATTCGTCACTGACATCTGTTCAACAGCATAAAAATGATGCATAAAACAACAAATTCAATCTTTTTATTTTTAATGGGATTTAGATTTGACTAAATCGGTTACTTGCGATAACCCGAAAAGTCAGAGCATGTTCAGTTGATTTGTGTAAATCTAATAACTAATAATGCTCCAACATTAGGCCTGTTACTAACATTTAACAGCTGCAGGTAAGTTTCTGACAGTTTTAAATAATTTTAATGTAATGTTTTTATCTTTTCAGGCTCAAGAGTAGCTAAGCATGTATTCACAGCGAGTGCTCAGACAAACTGACGAGTCGACTGAACCACTATCAATGCAAACTTTACTAAGTTCAGTGTGAAGCCTCTTTCCATGTTGTGAACCTTAAGTTCACTGATCATTTCAAGCTTGTATGTAGGGAAAATAAATCAATAAAAAAAACTGGCACGTTGTCTTCTTATAGAGACTTGTTGTTCCTCTTAGTAATTTTGTGTCTTTAAAACAGTCCAAAAGGTTGGAGACTTTCTGTAAAAGACAACTCTGCTCTGATGCTGCAGAGAGATGACATGAAGCTCATTCAGATCATAAATTTTCAAATTTTACATGTCTGATTCTCAGAGTTTACTGAGGAGTTTTGTGAATTGTAAAAAGCTCTGGGAAGCTGCGACTCTTCAGTTTGGGCTGTGAAGTTAAGATTTTGTCCCAAATGTTAGAATCTGTCCCCGTCTGTTTCATTCTGTGTCCTGCAGACTCTCAGTAATTTGTCATCCAGACCACTTTTAATCAGGTGGTGCTTTGTCTCCTCTGG
Source organism: Channa argus (assembly GCF_033026475.1). NCBI lineage: Eukaryota > Metazoa > Chordata > Actinopteri > Anabantiformes > Channidae > Channa > Channa argus. The sequence continues at coordinate 31,049,401 of NC_090198.1, forward strand.
GCCTCTTGTCTCCCTACCTGTCTGTCTCTCCATCAGAAATCCCGCCGGTTTAAAACAAAGCGAGAGGGGACAGACTACAGCAACCGTCCCATTAAACTGGCTGGCAAAGTCATCATCCAGGAGATCTCCTGCCTGCTACCTGTCCACAAAGCTCTGGGAGAGAGCTACATGTGAGAATACACAACTGCAACCATCAGCTGACTAATTCATCTACAGATAATAACTACAATCAGCTGTTAATTAGGGCAGAAACCTAAAACTAACAATGGTGCTGCAGTATATCCTCCATCATGGAGGTGATAATGTTCTGTTTCCTGTCCCGTTCAGTCTCAACATGAACGACATCCAGGAAATGTGTCAGAAGAATGCAGCTGCAGCGCTTCTAGTTGGACGCAGAGATGTGGCAAAGGTCGTGACTTTATGTTTAGAAACTTTTCTCTTTGCTCTATTTTCTTTCCTTGGATTAAACTTCATCCCCATGTTTGTGCAGGTTTGGGCTCTGGCGTCTGCAGCCACCAGTCAGGATCTGAGCCCAGATCCAGACCCAGACACAGAGACTCCCTGGGCCAGACACCCATTTGGACGCCACCTGCTGGAGACTCTGTGAGTTGGTTTCACTGCCAGTAATCCTCAGAAATATTCCCTCCACTGTCCTCTATGTTTGGGTTTGGAAGTTGTTTCCACTCCTCCCAAATAGACGAGATGAAGTTAAAACTTCCATAGTCTTTGATTCACAAAAGTTAAATAAACACGGAGAAACCTGGCAGTAAAACAGTAAACTAGTTTTCTACAGGTAAATGTTATTGTCCTGTATCTGGGTGGACTCAGATGCACAATCATCCTGTTAGACCACAGCAACTGGGTTACGTAGCCCTAAAGGTCTCGGTCCCAAACAAGGACAATATGCTGTTAGAAGGGTAAAAATGAGCAGATACGAGTCAGACGTTAGCAGAAGATGATGAACTTTTAAAGAAGAGAGGTCACAACACACCAGTGGTTTTGAACTGGTTCAAATTTCTAAATTTGACACCAGAGCGATATCTACAAGAAAGCTTGTCCAGCATGTAAAAAGGAAAGGTTGCCATTCCAGTCACAAAATGTCAACATCTGCAGCACAGGTAGCCAAGCTCCCGACAAGTTCAAATGATCAAACAGTTAAAAATTGTGGAGCTGTGATGAGTGAATAACACTTTCTGTCTGTGTCAAATCCTCAGTTTGGATCACTACAGTCACATGAGTGACGTTCAGACTCTGGCCATGCTGTGCAGCGTCTTCAGAGCTCAGCCTCCACCTCAGGACTCTTACTCACTGTACGGACACCACCCATCACGCTCCTCCATGTTCCCCCCACCCCACTCACGTTATGTAAGTCTGTTTATCTGCTCCATCAGATTCATTTCCAAACATACAGCACACAAACCCAGGACTGACATTTAATTTCAGGAGTTGGACATTTTTGGTGGCTCATAAAACAGAGACATCTCCAGATGTTGGGTTTCTCCACTGGTGACGCTCTTGTCAGGACTTTACTGCAGCTGTTTACAGCTCCTTCTTTTTTGCGTTGGCTATTTCCCTTCAGAAAGTGAAATGAAGTTTGAATCAAGTCAGGTGACGTTCAGGTGACCATTGCAGAACATTCTATTTCTTTGTCCTGGGATGTTATTATAGTATCTTTAGGTTATTGTTAATCTGCACCGTGAGTTTTGAAACATTTGTCTAAACCTGAGCAGATAATATATTGTAATCCCAGTACACTTAACAATTCATCCTACTACTTGTCAGCAGTCACTTCAATAAATACAAGAGATACAATACAGTTCCATTAGCAGGCATGCGTGTCAACACCTCTACCCCACTTCACTGAAGTGTGATCTAAGAAATATCTGACCCACTATGAGTAAAGTGTTCCAACAACACTGTGAAATACGAAGAAGCTGGAAACCAAACTCAGTCCCACAATTAGGGGATAACCTCTCTAACTCCTGGGCCACAGCTGCAACACCTATGCATCTGGTTGCAATTCTTCCAAAGTTCTTCCAGTATTTTTAACTGAACCCTTAAACGTGACAGGCTAAACTTTAAACACATCTTGAAGGTTTCATTTCTAATCCATTGTACACCAATCAGCCACAACATTAGTACCGGTGTCACAGAGGACCATGGTCAGCATGGCCACTGTGAGCAGCTACAGTACACAGCAAATTGTGATACACTGTGTGCAAAGGAGGTAAAAGTACACAATACGCAAGTAAAGTGCAAGTATTTGCCTAAAGCAACTCCACTACAAGTACCACTTCAAATCTTTTATGCAAGTATAAGTACAAAGCAGATTAAAAGCGTGTATAAATAACATGTATTATTATCATCATTATTAAGTAGAACTAAGAAAGCACTTTAATATTAAAGCCACCAGGTGGTGTTAATGTTAGGTGGGTGATAGGTGTAGATGGACTTGACTGTACGAAAGTGCAAAATGTACATGTGATGTAAACTGCATTGTTGTCTTAGCCCAGCTACACCTCCAGCTCAGTCACCTCCGGATCATGCTCCAGCACCTCCGACTCCATCAATACAACCACCTGGAACACAGGCCGAGACCCCGAGCACCCCAACCCCTGGGGGGAATCCTCTCCTGACGACTATCGCTATGGAAACCCATGCTACACAGATCCACGGGAACGAGAACGAGAGCAGCACGACATGAACAAGAGGTGACAGGGCACCATCTGTTTGTCGGACAGACTTCTGTGTTAAGGATTGTGTTGGACACCTGGTGTGACTGGTTTTCATCTCTTCCACAGGCTGCTGGACCCCGCCAACACGCTGCAGTTTGATGACTTTAAGAAGTGTTATGGTGAAATCTTGTACCGCTGGCGTTTGAGAGAGAAAAGAGCCGATGTGCTCAAGTTTGCTTCTTGCCCTCCAGAACCTCACAAAGGCATCGGTAGGTTTTCTACTAGTTTTTCGTCTTTAAACTCCTGCTAAAGTGCTCTGATCAGACACTGACTAAAGTTTCTGTTCTTCAGCTTTAGTTTAATAGTCAGCTTAGGTACAAATGTCTCTATGCACCAAGAACAGACCAAAATTAATGAAATGTGACTGATATTTACAACCATAACATTAACTATATAACAACAGGTTCAGTCTCATGACTTAAGCTTTATCACAAAAATCTCCATAAAAATGGAGAAGACAGTAATACCTGACCTTGTTTTGGAGGTGTCCTGTCAACAGTTTCCTCTCCATCTCTTTAATCACTAGTCTATGGGAGAAATTGAAGGCCTGAGTGGTGGCAGTCAGTTCTTTTAATCCATCAGTGAACAGTTGTTAACTCTTCACTGGAATCAAGAGATTTGCATGAAGTCGAGGCTGTTTAAACTCCACCAGTTTGGCCGTGCTGGTCTCACTCCGTTGCGGTCCCAGCTGTTTGAATCGGCCTGTGTTTTCCCTCTGCAGAGTTCGGGGTGTACTGCTGTAACTGTCGCAGTCAGGCTCGTGGGACAGTGTGTGCTGTGTGTAAACATCTCACCTTCCAGTGTGCCATCTGTCACGTAGCCGTACGAGGCTCCTCCAACTTCTGCCTGAGCTGCGGTCACGGAGGACACACCAGTCACATGATGGACTGGTTTCGGCGACAGGACGAGTGTCCGACCGGGTGTGGCTGCCACTGCCTGCTGCAGAGCACCTTCTGATGCCGCACTGAGACTCTGCACACAAAACCAAGACACCTCCAGGGGAAGAAGAAGGACCCGAGAGTGATCTGAGCCTTCACCGTGTCATCATAGAGGAGCCTTTTTAAAGAATCATGTGTCCTAATGCAGACGGGCCTAAAGAGGGTGATGTTAGTCGGTCTAACACTTTAGATCCAGAGTTAGACATCTCATGAGCTGCAGGAGAGACTGAAATTTACTGTAGGTATTCTTGGTTTCCAGAGGAGACAATTTGTCCACACAACTTAGGAACTGATGCACAGTCTTTAACAGAACATGGGGTTTAAAATATTTACCAAATTATTTCAAATAATACAACAGAATTAAGACTAATTTCTAACCCATAAAATCATTTTTTAACTCTTTGGAAAATTAATCACCAAATCTGCAGATATAAAGCAGACCTTCCGGATGTTTTGCTTTTCTACTCTTCACTTTTACGCCATCCTGGTGTGGAAGGTGTCTATCCTCTGAAGTAAGTACAGGCCATAAAACCAAAACTCTTAGGTCCAGATGCAGTAATATTTGTTTGTTGCTTAGTTTCCCTCTGGATCGGCCATTTTGTTTTCACAGTGGCCTTACATGACTCACTGCAAGTTACAGACGTGACTTTAGGGCTGTTTTTAATGTGAAAACACACAAACCAACAGAGAAGAATAACACGGAATCTTCTGTGTGAGCAGTTTACAAAGTACTGTATTGTAAAAAAAAATAAATAAAAACATGTTTGTAGTCTAATGATGAGAAATGGAGAACGAAACAAAATGACAAAAAGGAGAAAAACACTGACAGGAAAAGTTGAAGTAGAAAGAAACAAAGGTAGAACTTAAGTAAACAAAAAAGAAGAAGACATTTACAGCTGACCTGATTTTTAAAATCTCTTCAACTTTCTTCACATTGAGATGGAAATGTTCTGCATACTTTGACCTACTGAGATCTTAACTTTATGGTGAAGTGGTTATAGATGCACGCACGCACGATTTACATTGATGCGTCTTCCCACACGTAGGTTGGACACACTTTTTTTAAATTTTATGTCCTTTCATCTTATCCCGTGAGTTCAGGGTCGCCACAGCGGATCATTGTCCACATGTTGATTTGGCACAGTTTTTACGCTGGATGTCCTTCCTGACTCAACCCTCCCCAATTTCTACTGGGCTTGGATTGACACTGCAAAGCTGGGGAGGGGAAAGGGCTGGGTTTTTTTTTGTTTTTTTTTAGAAAACAAAAAAAAGTCTGCTGCAGCAGACTTTTCCCGAATGTAAACAAATGAGCGGCTCCAGCTCCGAGCGCTGGTCATAGCTTGAAGCAAAAAAACAATTCACTGACGATAAAAACAAAGATAAATAAAAAGATCAAAAACTACCTCAGACTGTATGGGTAGAGAAGCTACACTTGACAAAACAAACTGGGCACTTAAGTATACTAAGAAATATGAAAAAGAGAGTACATTTAAAAGAAATACACGAAAAGAAGGAGCAACTGCAACAAGCTGCAGCTCGGCTCGCGCCTGCGCAATCGAGAAACAAAAACCCAAAAACTGACCTTGAGGATGTGAATCCCTAATCCTTCAGTTCTTCTCTTCTCCATCACCTGTGAGATCTCCGCCATGTTCCCTATGTCCCATAACCGGACGGTCCTGTCCTACAGTGTGGGAAATCAGTTTCTAAATCAAACAGCCACGTGAATGTCCTGTAGCGCGTATGGTTGTTCCAAGTTGTTTTGTTTGTAAATTGATGGATGCTCCCCTCAGAAGAATACTAATAAATACTCTTAACATTCATGTGGTAACTATAATAGTATAACTATATTTATATTTCAATACTACTAATAACAAATACTTGGAACAATGTCACTTTTCATAAAACCACAATGTCTAATAATGCTGGTGCATTTAACATGAACTCTGAGGTGGCTGGGGTTGAAAATCACTGCAGGTAACTGAATAAATGCTGCAGACTGGTACCTTGGAGGCAGAAGCCACCAACTTCCTGTCAGCGCTGATTGATACATCTGTAACCCAATCACTGTGGCCCTGAGAATAAAAACGCATAATACACATTCTGAACCTCCAAAAACATAAAACTCATGAAATTTTTTATATCACCGGGAAGTGTGACAGCCCGTTTAATCACCTTCAGGATCAAAGCCTGGCAGAGGGACGACATATCCCACAGAGCAACTGTCCTGTCGTAGGAGCCGGACACCAGCAGGTTTCCTGAGAAAATCAAGACACAAAGCAGAACTGAAAATCTGTTATATGTGATTGTGTATTCACTTACTGGGCCGTTAACCAGACAACCCAGGAACAACCCCCAGGGATTTTTTTAAAATCAGATTTTCAACTTTAAAATCCTTGAATTAAAACCTAAAAATTAATGTATTATGTCAGGATTTGGGAAAGGTGCTGCTGCTGCTGCTATCTCACCATCAGCAGAGAAGCTGCAGGAACTCACGCTGCCTAGGTGGCCTCTCTGCAGACTTGTCCCACCGTGAGACCGAAAAACGCCCGTGTGCAGGTCCCACAGCTTCAGCATTTTATCCCATGATGCAGTGCACAAGAAGTGGCCATTGTTGGTGTAGCAGCAGTCAGAGACAACATTGCCATGGTTACTGTGGGAGAGAGATGGGTAACAACAACAGTGAGCAGAGGAAGAAGTCAAATATGTTCAAAGACCCTCAGTTGGGCTGCAAAAAGCAACACCACCAGATAAAAACTAAAGAAAAAAAAAGACAGGTGACTAAACAACAAACTACATCTTTAAGTTCTGTTCGTCACCTGTTGATAGACAAGGTGGTTTTCTTAGCTCGCTGATCCCACAGTTTGATGCTCCGGTCTGCAGACACTGTGGCCACTCTTTGGCTCTGAGGGTCAAACCTGCACCGTGTGATGGTGGAGCGGTGATGATCTGTGAGAGAAAACAAACAAACCTTCAGCAGGAATAGGGATATTAATTCTGACACAGATTATGTTGAAGAGAACAGAATAGAATATTGATTCTGACTGTTCGCTGCCGTACTGTTGATGTGGTGCAGCGTCTGTCCGCTGGCTGCATCGCTAATGTAAATGCTGGTCTGTGGCTCCACTGCACAAACAACCAACTGGCTGTCGGACGAGATGCTGCAGGAGGTCAGCAGGCCGACCTGCCTCGACTGCCACTGTACCACCAGACCATTATCAGTGAAATATGAACTGTCAGCACTGTCAATCACTATTATCCATTAAGATCTTATTTTCAAATCCTGGGGCTTTTGTTGGTTTAAAACTCGAGGGAGAAATTTACCAGAATCTGTCCCGTCTCCAGGTCCCAGGCCACCATCTTCTTATCCCAGGACACAGTGATGATCCTGATGGACATAAAGAGTCCAGTCAACACACTTTTACTCTGGCAAATCCACTTAAAGAAAACTGTTCAAAAGACAGTAAGGTCAAAAGTAGTTTGGGTTTGAGGCTCGCCTGTTGCTGTTCGGGATCAGCGCGCACTCAGTGATCGTTTTTCCATGAATTCCATTAAACATCCTCAGAGGCCTGCAGCTTCCTACATCCTGCACAGGTAAAAGGTCAACAGGACATGTGTAATGGCCACAAACACTAACTATCTGAATGAAATGTAGTAAAACGAAAATGTTTCTACAAACAAATTTACAAGGATTTCTCTCCTTCAGGCTTGTAAATATTATAAAACCTAAGTGAAAATATTTATTTTAAGGTAAAAAAAAATCATTTTTAAAACATCTTTTTTGCATGTTCTGCACAAAGATATTAGACTCCACATATTTAGGAGCTCCTGTATTTTAATGTGCAGACAGCCCATGACTGTCCGTTTGAATCCTCCATTGGAGCTGCTCAGCAACCACGAGCCTAAACTGGTTGGACTGGGAAGCTTTAGGTGTGAATGAGAAAAGGTAGTAGCAGTATTAAGGTACAGATTACCCAGAGGATGGCACTGTGGTCTGAGGAGCAGCTGAGGATGCAGCGGCCGTCAAAGCAGAACTGAACGGCGGTGACGGCATCAGTGTGACCCCGTAACACTTTCACTGGAACCTGCAGATGTGTGAACACAGCACTGAAACTGACAGTGTCATCCTGATAATCCAATTATGATAGCAGGGAGACCGAAAGCTGAAAAAAAACTACAATTTTTACTCAAGTACACACAGTTGATTTTTCAATTGAAGGGCTGCTTAATCATGATTTAAAAAAATTAAATATACAATTTAAAAATAGGACCGTAAGTTCGGCCATTTAAACAGAATAAATATGAGCTATTTAGAAAATGTCCAGAAGAAATGGCTACTCAAACCACATTTACTATGAACTGAAAACCCTCAGTGTGAATGGAAAGTGTATCACACTCCAGTGTTGCATCACATTACTTTGGTACCTTCCCAAACATGTTTTACTCACCAAAACTAAAAACAACTGTTCCTTCATGTGCCGTGAACGCACCATGCAAGGCTAACATTAGCTGCTGAGCTAACATCTCAATCTGTGAGTTTTTACCCGAGAGTCCAGATTCAACTCAGCTTCTGTTCCCGTCTTCTCGTGTTCCGGCTCCTCTTTTCCTTCCAAGCGATCCTCCACTGTCAAAGGGTCCAGACTTTTTGATGTCATAGTGGAAAGTGGCAAAACATACTTTCACTGTGAGTATATTAACGTTAACTAGCAGAGTCTCGCGCTGGGTTACCATAGCAACGGACACTTTCGATGGAGCCTTCAGGGGGGATCGGACAGACGACTGTTCGATCAGCCTATCAATCCCTGCGACAAACTGATCTGCAACTTCGCTAGTTATCCAAGCATCTTATTCAGACTGAAGAAGCAACTTGGATAACTAGCGAAACATTTCTAACTTCTCTAACCAAGGAAAAGAAGTGCAGTTGACTTGATAACCAAACCTGGATGACTGAGGATCTTCACTACCAGATAACGCTATGCTGTTATAATTGGATATTGTGCTATTACATTTTGTCTGCTAATTAAAATGTTAATGCTATGTAGTAGTAGCTACTATTAATGGCATTGTAAAACTTAATGCTGGTCTTTAAAAGTCAGTTGTTAATGTTTGAGATGTATTTATTTATTTTTCATCTTTTAGCGTTAGTTAGCAGGTACCTCTGCTAAAGTTACCAACGGCAAACTATTGCAAACACTTAGTATGACAAATACATAGTGTTTGATAAAAAAAGACATTTTGCCTGTGGTTACAATTTTATTTACTTTATCATCAGCAAATCTAAGTTAAACAAAATCGGATAATTATACATTTTAAGCTGAACATCCGAGGTGGCAGCCAATCACTTCCATCCTGCTAATGCTGATGCCACAGGTTTTACTGGGGGGAGGTTTTCATACATACGACACTGTATATGGATGGATACGTATACTGATTTTGAAGATAAATTCCAAGATACTTCCAAGAAAGCTACAATGAGGCATCACAACTGTAAGACATGGAGAAGATTATGGGATACATGGCGAGTACTGAGAATCAAGGAACACAGAAAGAGAAGAGGAGGGGGCCTGGTCGTCCACATCAACATGTGGTGTCGTACTTCTCTCCTTAGGCTTCCCATGAAATCTAGAAAATAATATAAAACCCTGCTTCTTACCTGTAAAGCTCTGAATGGTCCGGCTCCATCATATATAAAAGACCACATAGTACCATATAGGTACTATTACCAGCAGGACTATATTTACTTATAGGCTTAGGCTGCTGGGGGACCCACCCCCCGATGCACTGAGCTCCTTTCCTCCTCTCGCCCCACAGTTGTCACCACTGTATGACATTAACTTTGTGTGTTTTCTCCCGTAGTTGTCTTTCTCCTTCTCTCTGTCCCTTTCTGCAGGTGTCCCCGGCTTTGGAGCTGTGTGTTTTCCAGCGTGCAGCTACTGGTCCTAACAACCTGCCCGATGTTTTGTTGTTGCTCTTTTCTTTTCTCTCTAAACTTTCCACTCACCCCAACCGGTCAAGGCAGATGGTGAAACCATCTCTGCACACCCTTCACTTTGCTTATCAGCCTCTGCATCTTCACCCACCTGAAGAAGATGCATCCAAGACGGAGATATCACAGAGTAACAATCACTGGTGGACAGTTTTGTTAACTGGCACAAACAGAGGAACTGGTGGTGGACTTCAGGTTCTCCTGCTTTTGTTTATTTTAAACTCTGGCTTAAGTTTCATAGTTACTCAATTTGACAACACTGCTGATGCTCAACATTTAGCAATATGGTGGGAAAAAAGCTCACTTTACTAGAAAATTACTAAATAAAAAAACAAAACAAAATAGATGTTTTCATGAAGATCTGTAAATTTGGGAAATTAGGGTTTTTAGATTTTTGTTAATATGTCCAACCTGAATCCAGTATGTCATCTTACAGATTCCAATTATATTCTTCTTACGAAAGTTCCAAACATGACTCAATGTTAAACTTTAAAATCTGTTCGATGTAATGTTGGTGCCAAAGGTCCTTATCTCACACACAGCGGAAGAAAGTATGAAGTGGTGATGCACATCACATTAAGAGCCCAATGACTTTGGCACAGTTTTCCAACAATCTATTAGCATGGAGACATTGAATTCTCAGATGAGCTCAGGATATTTATCCATCCAAGACAGCGGGTGTCCTTAAATTCTGTATAGTAACTACCAACAAGATTTACATGTCTATGCAAACTGAAACTATTTGTAGAACTATCTCAAACTAAGATTCCAAGAACAGGCTACAAGAAAACTGTGTGTCCGATCATAATCAGAGGTAACTGCATCAGTAGTGTACAAATAAACAAATAAAAAATCCCAACTCCCCACAAGTCCTGAAGTTCATTTAAAAAGTCATATTTGAAAGGAAAGACATGTTGATAGCATGTGAAGAATGATAACATCAAAAACAAATACACTATAAAAAAACCCCAAATGACTCCATGAAATAAAATAACCTAATAAAAATGTAAGACTATTAGAATCTTGGTCTACACTGAATGTTCAGTGGGGATGTGAGTGATAGCTCTTACCTCAATCTCTTGCAGTGTTGTGTTACAGCATGTTTCCCCACTGACATGTGAAGTAGAAAGAGTGCTTCTGGATGACCTGACACAAACACAGCACATTTCGATTGCAGCCCTGCTGTTAAGTTACAATGAGGTGCAGCAGGAACTGGTTCAGGTTGGGATCATCTTATTTTGGAGACAAACAAACAGAGCTTCCTCTTTGTTTGCATGAGACTTGTCGTGAGCTTCTTAGCAACAATATTTCCACACACCTGAGAGGGTTCTTCAGCAGCTGTGCTGAACATTTATTGTGTGACAGACAAACATCACACTGTGAATCTTGTTTGACGGAGCTGAAAGAGCGAACAAAATACATCGACACTAGAAGATCAACTTTTTATTTTTTTATAACAAGGACACAAGGTATCTACGTAAAATGGTAAATGGCTGCTTATATAGCGCTTTACAGTGTTGCTTCTCATTCACACATTCAGTCACCCATTCACACACACACACACACACACACACACACACACCGATGGAGGTGGCTGCCATGCAAGGTGCTCACCTGACCCACCGGGAGCAACTAGGTGTGTAGTGTCTTATCCACACATTGATGCACTGACCCTGTGGTTCGGGGATGACATCCTTACCAACTGGGCTATAGTCGCCCCATAAAATGAAGGTACACTCTTTCTGGCTTGGTTGTCCTCACAGAGGACAAACTTCCAGCTGATTCACCAGCTCTGATGTGATGGGACACTCTTCAGTCTGGAGGAAGGGACATGGGTTTCAACTTATGCTGCAGCTCTTTGACATTACACTTTCTCAGACTATGACTTTTGCATTATTATGTAAAGTAAATGTCTCTGTAATCTCACCTTTTCAGTAGCTCCTCTGTTGACACCGGGCCATCGTCACCATCGCTGTCCTCTGAGCTGCTGTTTGACGCCTCTTTCTTACTCTTCTGCTGCTTCCCTTTGTGTTTGTGTTTCTTATGTTTCTTCTTCTGCAGAGAAAAACATGAACATGATGTTAACAAAACAATCACATCTGCAGTTTGCAGAAGTAGCTGTGTCTCATCTTTATACCTTCTTGTCCTTTTTGTGTTTGTGCTGCTTCTTGTTCTTGTGTTTCTTCTCTTTGCCTCTCTTGCTTGGTTTCTCCTCATTGAGGGTGGCGCTTCCTCTGACTGAACAGGGGAACAGCACATCGGGTTAATCAACCTCCACTCTAAAGGTTAAAAAAAAAAAAAAGCTGTGCACTATGTAATAAACCCTAAACTAGAGAAACATCTTGTTCTGGTTAATTTTTCTGTCTTGTCCTCTAATTCTATGTGCATATCCAAACCAACATTGACTGATTAGCTACTCCCAGTGTGTCTGTAATTAACAAAGTCAACACAATGTCTCATTAATATCTACAATCTGCAAAAAAACAAACATTTTTTTAAACAATAAAATCAGTTGCTGCCACGTTAAGGCAGAAACACACTATAAAGTTGGTCCTGGCCAGAGCTTTTCTGGCTCAGTCGCTGCCAGTTTTGAGGTGTGTCCTCAGCTGTAGTTATCAGTAAAATCACTAGATGTGTGCAGACTTACTGAGAGAAGCTGAAGGAGGTGGGAGCTTTGGACCAAACTCCTCCTCTACTTGTGTTTGAGCCAAAGCCGCTGTGGAGAGAAAAAATGACTTCAATCACATCACATGTGTCAGTCACCAAATGGCTTCTATTAAGTGCATTCAAACATTTCATCAAACCTGCAAACAACCCGTGTGACAAAACCCTGTTATTATCACGGTCACCTTCCTTTTTTTAAAATGAGACCTTACATCCTCTTAACTTCTATTTCCCTTATTTCTTGCCCTTGATGCACTTTTGGGATTTGCGTCAGGTAAACATATGAGAAAATAGGCTGGAAACTGTCAACAAACAGGACTTTTGGAATGACAGAGGTTTGAATTGCAAAATGCCACTTAATTGTGCCTCACTGTTCATTTTGGCAACAAAAACTATGACGGAAAATATTTGCTGATGACAAAGATGACACTAAAAATTAACCTTTGAAATTCAGAACTAAGATAGTATGTTTAACATTGCTCAAAAATTAATAAAAACAACAATAATTTGAATGACAGACTGATACATTGTAAATACCCATTGATTTCCCAACACATGAAAAAACACATAATGCCTGCACATAATGTTATACAACAAGTAAAATGATCAGTTGTTTTTGAAATTTGGTGCTACACTAAAACTATGTTGTGCCTCACAACTCCTGGGGTTGAAACTGTTTAAACGGTTTCTGTACATTTGGACATTATTAGAAGTTTGTGTGAAGAACCTGAGGTTCTGGTTGTTATTACCTGTCTGCTGACTGGATGTTGTGGAGGGGGTGATGGATGCAGTGACTGTAGAGCAGGTGACGGAGGAGGTGGAGGTGATGTTGAAGAGGTTAACAGGTTGTGGTTCGTCTGTTCCCTCATCCTTCTTTCTGTCCTTTTCGCCCCCCTCATTCTCACTCTCTCCTTCAGATGAAGACGATGACTTCTCATCAGAGGAGCTTTCAAAAATGGCCTTGAACAGATCCATGGGCGGCCTGCTCTCCTCTTCTTCATCATCACTTCCTTTCTTCTTGTCTGAGCTCTGCTGATCCACTGGCTTTGTCTGTATGAGGAGAAGACATTTGTTGTTGTGTCACGACAGTTATCTTGACAACAAATTTCTAGTCAAATTCTCACAAATCCTGCTCCCTAGAGGACGAACCCTTTCAGATTTTGAGACAATTACCTCAGATTTGTTGCCTGGAGTTTGATCATTGGCTCTGGTAGGGACAGGTAAGGCAGGTAGATCAGGTACAGAGGTTTGATTCACTTCGGTCTCAGGCGTTTGGTTTCGTGCAGCAATGATCAGCTCACTCAGTGGGTCATTTTTCTTTTTTTGCTCTGTGTGCTCTGAAACATCCCACCTAGACTTCTTGCTGGACTCTGGAGGCTTTGGAGGAGCTGGGAATGAAAAAGAAATTAAGTGACCTTGCCCACTAGGATTATCAATACTTAGATGCAGAGGTTGCGTTAGACTTTTGCTGACTGTCATTTTGATGGACACAGTTGTAAAAATGTTGTCAGTTATTATAATCATTTAAATCTTTAACTATCAGTGTGACATTTTTAATTCGACCTCCCATGGACCACAGTGGTCAGTGGCCCCAAGTTGCTCCTGGTGGCTCAGGAGTCCACCACCATCGGTGTGAGAGTATGTGTAATTGGGTGAATTAGAAGCAATTTAATTTTGATTGCTTCATTTTATAATTATAAATGAATAACAACAATGGCACACTGTTCGTCTTTGAAACAGAGTGGCGACACAAATCGATCCAGCTACAGATATAAGTTAGAGAAATGAGCTTTTCTAAGACAAAAAATGCTTAGACAGGGCTGCGCTCTGGCACAGTCCAGTTTCCCCATCCTGTAAGATGCCTTTTGTACTAGTGGTGCAGCTACATGCAATGGAACCCTTACATTCTTCTGACTTTGTCTGGAGGCTGTGTATGTGAGAACACACATGTACGAGTGAGACATTATGCAGACTTTATCCTTCAAACTCCTTAGTACGAAGTCTGTACTATGAGATCGAGTGTGCAGCACAGTGGTCTGTCCCAAATCAGTAGCATTTAAAGCAAGTGAATGGGTGTTTTGATAACCTTTTTTATTAGATGCATGGATCCGATGTGCTGTAAACAATGAAATCTGAAGAAAAATTTAGCAAATGACTCCTAGTCACAAATATAACACTTGATACTTTTTTCCTCTTATTCAGCCCAACTTTAACTTTGATTTTTAAATAAGATCTAAAATTAGAGATTATACATTATTGTTAACTCTCATTTCTGTGTGCTTTCATAAAATATATTAATTGTCCAAATCCTTGTTCATTTTATTTATCTTTTAATAGGCCTAGATAAATTTATTCTGAAATAGTAGAATTGGCTATTGGGCAAGTATTAAACCTCAGCTACTTGTGAGTGGTCTGAAAAGGTTCATGTCAAGTACCGTCTCCTCTGATGTGCACTTGAACTTGTTGCTCACGGGACATGAAATCTGTGACAGTTTTACACAGTGTGAATGCTGTGAGTCCAACAGCTGCAGACAGCACCAGGCAGCTAACTGTCAATCGACAAAGCGTCATCAGCACTAAAATTGCATTGGTGATTCAAAGTACACAATCACCAGTTCACCAAATAGAGAAGCTTAATATAAAAATTAAGACAATGGAAAAAAACTGACTGATGATTCAGTGATTTTAATGTGAGTCAACTAGAGCCAGTATGTAACATCAGGAGGAGAAAGGAGGCTCTTTGTGCAGAAATGAAACTCAGATGTAACTGCAGTTTGATCAGTAACGCTGAGCTGACTGATAAAAGGTGAATGAAGTTACCTCTCATCTCTCTGCTGTCTGCCACAGTCAGGAAGTTGAAGACTGAAAACTTGTCCCTCTTAATCTTGGGCACACCCACTAAACCTGACCTGTACAGATAAAAGTTACAAATAAAACAGCTGGAGTTGTTTAGCTCAACAACTCTGGACATTCAGTTCAATTTAGAAAAGACTTGTTGCCAGGACCAGCGTCTGATTAAACAATAATTCCGATTTAATCAGTTGAGTCTAGAATTACCCAGTATAGGGGTCGGGGACATTGAACCTCTTGCAAAGCAGTTTGTCAGGATGCCATTCAAATGTCTCTCTGGTTAGTTTCCCAAACATTTTCATCTTGACAGCAGCTTGTTTGTCGTCTACGTCGCCCTAACGACAAAAATTACAAAATAATAATAAATAACACACGTTTATCAATCACTGAGTGAATACAGCTCTGGTGAAATTTTTCCCATTCTGGTTTGTTGCAAATGTGGACAAAGAAGAGCTAAAATACAAATAAACTGATGAAAAGGTTTTGCTAAAGTAGTTTAAGAAAAAAAAAAAAAAAATCAGTTCTGAAACTGCTTCCAGGGCTTAGAAACCGCACACACTTCCTGCCAGCAGTAACAGGTCATGTGTTGGTGTATGTGAACTAGACAAATGATAAATGGGTTGTTTACAACCTATACTGCACATCACAGAGTGTGATCCTACCTCCTGGTCCTGGCTGACCTCTACGGTGTCGTCGTCTTCCTGCTGTTTGGCTCTGGTGAAGCGGGAGGTCAAGGAGGAGGAGCTGGGTCTGTACAGGATGGAGGCTCGGACAAACTCTTCCCTTTCTCGGCTGCGTTCCCATTCTGTCATCCCCGGGTCCAGACTCTGCTCTAGTGCATCTGAGGGAGACAAAGGACTTTCTGTAGTATATGTTTAAATACATGCTCATTCCCAATGTCCACTGCAGGGCTCGACATTAACTCCTCCCTCACACTGTTTCCCAAACACTGATTTATGGGAGTCAGCCAGCCCCCAACTTGGTCAAATCGTATTTCATGGAAAAGCTGCGTGAGCGTGTCCAAACTTAAAGTGTCCAGGTCTTTGTATTTTGTATTTGATGCTGTTTACTAACTTCACCACACCTTTCAGAAGCAATAATGAGGTGGATGTCCACTACAGAATGAAGAGTTTACCCTGTTTTGTCATATTAAATCATTGCGTACTAACAACTTTAGTCAGTAAACTTTAGTTTACTGTGTGAATGTGGCAAATTATCTGTGTTAAGTTTAAAAATTCTGTACAGAAAAAAGCTACATTTTGTGCTTAGATTTAGAGAAAGTGTGAGAAAATAATCAATAGAAGTTGCTTGAGATACAGAAAGAATGCAAAAGAATGAATGGAACTAACTACCTTTGTGTCCCTGCCTGAGGCGGCTCAGATAGTGCTCGTAGCGTGCCTGTTTGCTCGGGTTTTTCTCAAAAGGTTTAAAGGTCTGAGATGAGGTCTGGACACCTTTCCATGCTGCCAGAGCCTCCTGCTGCTGAAGGAGACAGGTGGAGGCTGCAGAACTTTGAGGCAACACCCTTGCTGCTAATCCAGTTGACTGCAGGGCATCAGGGGGGTTGGTGGTGGTGGTGGTTTTATTGGAGGTCTGGTTGGAGGAGTTACAGAGGCTGAGCAGGCGCTCTCTGTCCTCAGGCCTTAGCAGCTCCATGACTGAACTAGGACCTAATCAGGATTCAGGATAGTAGTAGGAGAAGGAAGGAATTTTTCTGTAAATTTGTTTAACCCAAACCACATATCCTACACGTGTCATCTCATTTTTATTAGTTTTGGTTGGAATAACTAATCCTTTCCCACCTTGCAGTGTGTCCTCCCCCAACAGTGCCCTCCTCTGGCCAGAGTCCAGCTGATGACGTCCTCCTTGCTGGGGCTCCTCTTTGACCATGTGGCCCTTCGAAGTCCTCAGAGCCTCAGCCAGTGCTGGACTGATTCCAGAAAGACCAGAAATACTGACTGATGGGAGGAAACGATGGATCGGTCTGTAATCCCTGGGCAGGGAAGGGGGAGGGAAGATCTGCAGAGAGGTACTAGTTAGTAAAGCTTTAACTCACAAAAGCTCGAACTCCACAACAAGGAAGTGACAGAATGTCACAAATTTATAAAACGCTCACAGTTTTTTCCTCAGCTGGTTTTTGTGCCAGAGTGAATCCCTCAAGGATTTTACCAAGGTATGATGCATCTTTGCTCCTTTCTGGGGGAAAAAACCCACAATTCTTCAAAAACATTTATTATTACAAATGTTGTTGAATGAACACACAACAGGTTTGCAAGTAACATTTGAAGCAAACTTTCCAAATTTACATGGAGTGTTACCTGTTTTTTTTGTGTACTGCTGCGGAGCTGTCCAGCCATACAGGCCATCTCCTGGCTCCTCTCCTCCCAGCGTGGTGTCATATCTGGACATATTATCTCTGTGGTACACTTCCTCATCATCATCATCCTCCAGAGCCCCGACCCCAAATGCCTGCAGGTCACAGGTCAAAGCAGCATGTAGCTCATAAGATTGTAAACATCTTATTGGTGTCAAACTCAACATGACTTCCCACCTGTCCGGCCACTCCTCCTCTTCGTGAGCCTCTCTGTGCATTTCCAAACAGCCGACTTCTCGTCTCTGACTCAGGTCTAAACAGGTCAATGTGTTCAGCAGCTCCTTGGCCCAGCAGTGCCAGGCTTGGGTCCAGACCACGATACCCCAGGCCCTGAACCCCAGACCTGGGGGTGAAGTCAACCGGTGTCACATCCTTGGGGGCAAAAGTCACATTCTCTGGAGCAAATTCCCCATCATCATCATCATCCTGCACAGCAGAGAGATGAAGAAATATGATGTTGTTCAAGAAGTTTAACATTTTCATTTTATTTAAATCTAGCAGCAGGGACATTTACCAGCTCAGGTGGGTTTGATTTATTGACCATAAATAAAAATTGTAGCCTCATGTTTTAATTTGTATGGTTCAGTGCAAAGTTTAAGAACAAAGACAAAAGGAGGGGGTCTCGGGTGTGTCCAACCAAAAACTACACCAAAAAATACTAACACTTTATCCAGAGGATTTAAAATTTGTTTAACATATTTGATATTCATTAAGACACAATAGGATGTCATTCATGGCCACAAATTATTTGATCATTTTAACCTCTTAAAAGCACACAAATGTTTATTTTATAAAACAACACTCAGATGCCCTTATGACGGCCATTATTCTTCCTGTTCATTTTGGTATTGACAAGATTCATTTTAATGCCTTCAATGGAAGCAATTGGGGATCAAATTCACACTCCACAAAGTTAAGCTAGTTAAAAATAGTTTGTTTCCTTTTTCGCAGTTTTTAATTGTCGTTGTTCCATTGCAGCACAGCAGACAAACACAAAAATGTAACTTTGTCAGAAATGAACTTCTTTTTATTATCTTACACTGTTTAAGCCTAATTTTAGCTTCAGATATGCATGTGATATCGATAGGGTGCTCACCCACCTCAGAGTCTGCTAAACCTTCAGGGGGCAGTGCACAGCCGTAAACTTTGGCTCCACCATCTGCCAGGAGAAGAAAGAAATTTGTCCTAAACTAAATATTTTTATAAATAATGGAATTAAAAAAAGGGGATAAGGTCAGAACTCCAGTGACACTTGAGGTAAATAATTCTTTTTGCTGGACTTTTCACATTGTTCTCTGTGTAGATGAGGTTGTGCCAGAAATCCCTGCTCTGTTTATCATACAACTGATTAAACCAAACCACATGAATCACAATAGAAATAAAAACAGGAAAGGAAAAGTAGAATCAAAGAGCAAGTACTTTACTCTACAGACATTCTTCCCATCACTGTTTTTCTAATAAATTCTCATTGCTTCCTTTATAAACATTAAAGCTGAGATGCAGCTGCAGAAAAACCTGCAGCTAAATATTTAGTTTCACATTCCTTTCCTCCATGAACACATGTAACAGTTTAGTAAAATTAAAAGTGAAATAAGTCCCACAGGCTCATGTAATTTAAGATGAAATTTAAGTTCATCCTAACCTTTTAATGAAATTAAATGATCTCAGATATTTCTAAATGTACAGCTGTTAGGCTGTCCCATAGGTGAATGTGTATAATTTTGGATTGCTGCTTCATTTTACTCCTGGTGCTTCTCTCCAATCATCCTCATTGGCTGATCCCTGGGAGATGCAGCCAATCATGGTCCACCAGGCACAAATCATGATGGAGAAGATGCTAAGCCTGGGTCTCAAGGACACTTCTGCTGCCTGCTTGACATCTGAGCACATGTGTGTCATGGGCTGTTTTTCAGGAATTTTATGTTAGAGCTAAACTGGTCATCTTAGAAAACATGATATTATATCCTATATTTTCACAGTTCAGAGGTAACTACTATCAAGATAAGAACAGTAAATCTCATAAATACCACTCTGCTGTCGGCGAGCTTTCCTTTTGACACGAGGCCCGACACCTTGACCTTCTTTCCAGCCCATCCTCTTCAGCAGCTCCACCCCAATAGACGACCTGACAAACAACACATACATGCCTGAGAACAGACCCACTCTGACTTTACTAAACTAGCTGTAATTCAGTTATTTTTTTCTGTCAGAAATTGTTTGTGCCATTTTCAAATGTTTGTGCAGCTAATAATGAAACTCGGGCTTTGTCTTGGACCGAGAGACAAAACAGTCTGAGTCTGAATCTAAAGTGAAGAGGCTGCTGGTCCACAGTGAGCTCTTACCTGGCAGGTGCAATCAGCTCCTCAAGCAGAGTGTCCCCGGTGATCAGAGCACTCTGAGCGTTGACAGCTCTCGCCTTCTCTCTGGCCTCATCTCTGCGGCTGGATGAGAACTCCTGACTGGTGGTGATCTCTCTGGGAGCAATGCCATGCTCACCGAAGTCCTGACACACAACAACAGCAATCAACATTTAATCTGTTTCAACCCCTTTCTCCCACGGATTCATGATGCTCTTCTTTACTCAGTACAGTTTTATCAATCTATGGAACTCTTCGGCTTCTCCATATTATTATACAATTCTTCATAATTATAATATTAATAACAATAATAATAGCAATAGTATATATTATTTATAAGCACCTTTCAAAACACTGTACAAACACTAAACAAACAAATAAAAGAGAAGATAATGATGATTATTGCAAGTGGGCGATCTTGAACAGGTGGGTTTCGAGTCTGGATTTGATGACTGCAAGAGTCAATGTTTCTAATGTCCGGTGGGAGTGAGTTCTAAAGTTTGGGAGCAGAGCGGCTGAAGTAAGCAGGAGGCAGTGAGGTGGATGGAAGAGGAAGATCTGAGAGAGCAGGAGGAGATCAGACAGATATGAGGGTGTGAATGGCCTTGTTGTACAGGAGGATTTTGAAAACGATTCTGTAGGAATGGGGTGCTGTGATAAGATTAGGACATGTGGTGATGATGTGGACAGATGAGTTTTGGACCAGTTGGAGCTTATGGAGGGATTTATGGGGGAGGCCAAAGAGCAGAGAGTTACATGAGTCAATACGGGAGGTGACAAGGCCGTGAAGTATGGAGGTTGTTTGTGTAGTGAGGGAGGGGCGGAGAAGATTAAGGTTTCATCTAGTGCTGTCATTGATGTGGGAGTGGAATGATAATGAGCTGTCGAGGACGACACCCAGACTCTTAACCTGAGGAGAGGGGGAAACAAAGAGCTGACGATTGTGAGGGAAAAACTGTCAACTTTGGATAATGTGAATTCTGTACCAATGAGGAGGACTTCTGTTTTATCACTGTTTGATTTTATGATCTTTGAGGTGAACGGGGATTTTATTTCAGATAAGGAGTTAGTAAGAGAGGAGGGCAGGAGTGTGGAACTTGGTTTGCTAGACAGGTAGAGCTGGGTGTTATCAGGGAAGTAGTGGAAATTGCTAATGACTTAGTGGAAAAAATTGCCAAGGGGAAGGAGGTAGGTGATGACGAGAAGGGGCCCAAGGACACATCCGTAGTGGCAGGGGAAGACTGGGAACTAAAGGATTTGAGATGGATGAACTGAGTGTGTCCTGACAGATACAAATGAAACCAGTCTAGGGGGGTGCAAGTAATGCCAATGGAGGATAGTCTATTGAGGAGAATTGTGACAAAGGTCACACTCAGATCAAGGAGGATGAGAACTGAGAGTAAACCAGAGTCAGCTGCCATGAGGAGATCATTAGAGATTTCTAGGAGAATAAAACTGATTATATGACAGCAACAATCCAAATCAACATTGTTTTTTTCTTTAGTTGTATTGTAACTAAATAAAAACAAGTTTTTCACTCTCAGCACCTCTTCATCCATGAAGTCTTCAGGTCTGGCATTGGGTTTCTCAGCTTTCTGTTGCCGTGACGACAAAAAGGTTGATGGAGTCCAGCCTAAAAGACAAAACATATTGACACAGGTTCAGGATATTTACAGTGAGGTGCATATATTCTGTATTTAAACACTGACTGTTTTAATGATTTTGGCTCATTTTAGCTATTACATGGATCTGACATGAAACATGACAAATGGGATTAATGACAACAAGAAAATATTCAGAAATTATATTGTCAGACTTAGTACTTAGTTGTAAATCACTTGTAGTCAATGATTGCCTGAAAAACCACAGACATCATTAGATGCTGGTTAATTTCCTGGACGTGCTCTGTTGGCTTTGTCTGCCACTGACTTTTGTTCCTGATTGTTTTTGGGTGTTTTACATGTAGCAATTTAATGCTTCACCATCCCTGATCTTGGACAAACCATCAGCCCTTTTCTCACAAAGCAGGTGTTGGTTCAGGTGTTGTGATGCAGCATAACTTACCTTCTTTAGAGCCAACAGTGTTGAAGTAACCTGCTGAAAACCCTCCAGTGAATGCTCCATGGAACCTCTTATATCGACCCTTCTCATCTTTGACTGTCTGTTCATGGAGCGGGACTGGCTTCTTCAAAGGCTCGTCTGCAAAACAGAAACATACATACAAGATTCAATAAAAGTGCTACCAATAGATAGCACCCCTCAACAATCTGTCATCCTTAGAATGTCATGCCATTCTGATTATTATTTTTTTTGCCCTTTCGGCCTCGAGTTCAGCGTTGGATCATTGTCCACATGTTTGGCACAGTTTTTACGTCGGATGCCCTTCCTGACATAACCCTCCCCAATTTCTACCGCACTGCACATCTGTGGGGATCAGTGTCTTCTTGTCTCTGTCCCAGAGACACTTCGACATATAGCCGGGACTGGGGATCGAACCACTGACTCTGTGGTCCGTGGACGACTGCCTTTACCAACTGAGCTACGTGCCATTCGGAATACAGCACCAATCACAGTCCAGGTGATTGTGATCTATCGACTACAGGGTCGGCTGGGTCTGTGATGAGTGACATGCTGCTGTCCCACTTCCTTGAGGATGCCACTCCTCTCATTGTCTTCAGATGCATGAACATCCACATGGACAAACACTAGGCTGCTGACGTGTTTCCTCTTCTGAACACGTTTGATCTGAGACTGGTCTCAACTCCCCCGACTCACAAAGCTGGCAACAACTTGGACCTCATTCTCACCCAGAACTTTATCTCAGGCAACATCTTGGCAGCTCTTCTGCATTTATTGGATCACTTCAGCATTAGTTCAGCTCACAGTCACTAGACATTCTTCTTCTTCGTCGCTTTGTTCTACCACACTTTCCACACAACACTCCACTGCAACCTCAGGTCTTTCAATCTGGAGAATTTCTCTTCACTGGTCTCTGCAACTCTGACCCCACCACAGGACCTCTCCACCCTTGATACAGGTGGAGCCAGTGACAGCCTCTGCAATACACTTTTGTCCTCTCTGGATAGTCTCTGTTCCATATCTTTTAGACCTGCTCATCCCTCTGCCTCTAATCCATGTCTCATCAACCAGAACCACCTCCTACATCTACCGCTCTCACCGCTGATGATTTTGCCACCTCTTTTTCTAATAAGGTGGCAGCCATCAGATCCCAGTTGTCTCCTCCAGATGATGACATCCTGCTAACTTCATCCAACAGTGCATCGCTCTCCTCATTTTTGACTCTGACTGAGGACAACGTATCCAGCCTCCTCCTCTCTAACGACCCAATTACCTGCTCTCTGGATCCGATCCTTTCCATCCTCTTTCAAGCAGTTGCTCCCACATTAATTCTTAATGTGAACTATCAGATCCTCTTGTATAAAATCTCTGACAGCACCAGACAAGACAGTAGGTAAAACTCTTCAGCTCAGTGATCCCACTATGGTGGAACTAGCGACCAAACAGCAAACTCACTCCTTTACATTAATATTCAAAAACTGCTGAAAACAAAACTCTTCCACATCTTCTTATGCACTTCCTTTCTGATCTTTCTTGCATCACATGAAATGGAAACACTTCTTCTGTTAACACGTTGCTTCGATGTTTGATGAATTAAATTTTTGCTGCCTTGTAACTCACTTATAAGTTGCTTTAGGTAAATGCGTTTGCCAAATGACTAAATACAAATGTATATTATTATCAGCACAGTGGACTGTGTCTCAACTAAGATCCCTGGCAGGTGTGTTACTGATAGAGCTTGATATTAGAGTTAAAACAATTATTGCATTAACCAACAATAAATGAACCATCAACAACAGTCACTTATGTTGGAAAATTATCATTCATTTTCATACAAAATACTGTAACTTAATCTGATGCTAGTATCCTCAGTTTTCTGCATATTACGATGACTTACTCAGAAATACCACAACAGGTAACTGAATATCTTTGGGTTCTGAACTATTACTTAACTTAAAAAAAATGGCTGAAATTCTAGATTGGAGTTCAGGGAATTAAGACAGGAATAATTATCCTCTATTCTTCATGTTTTTAGATCTCCAGGTCTTATAATATCTACAGATTCATTGATAATGACTGATTAATAATAGCCCTTTTCATTTTGGTGCTAGTTCATTTAATCATGAGAGGTACAGAATAAATGATTTAATAACTGTATATTCTTCATTTAAGGAACAATATGTAGATTAACTGTCAGTTATACAGTTCAGTAAAATAAGTTTTCAAACGATGTAAACAAAAAAAAATTGTGTTACAAAGTTACAAAATGTTCTCCTCTGTGTATAACTTTGCACAACTTTACAAAGCACCACAACATTTAAGTGATGAGTGGTGATCATTAGCAACAGAGTCAATTTGAATACAAAATGTTTTGTCCACGTTTCTAATGTTAAACGCTGAGATAAAAAAACTTACCTCAAAGCTAAACCACCAAACTACACCACTACACTTCCACTGTCTGTTTAGCTAACTTGTTTCTGTTTTCTGGCACATCATTTCTCTGCTAAGAAACAAAGAATAGCTGTGTATCACTAATAAACGATGTGGAAAAATTTTGAATTATTTGCTGTTTTTATAATTACCTGTGGCTGCTGTGCGTCATAACATCAAATACACATATTTCTGAATGAAATCTGACAAACAAACCAGGTGGTTTGTCCAACAAATATGAGCTGCAGCTAACTAGCACCTTAGCATCTGCTGTGACTGCTGGTAACATTGCAGTTCGTTTGTGTTTCTCATCACACAGTCGTGCGAAGGTTAAAGTACAAACGAAGGGATTACTGAGGAATTTAAATAATTTTTACCTTCTTCCAGAGGCTCCAAAGGAGTCCCGTAAGTCACAAAATCCTCGTCGCTGTCACTATCGGACGCCATTTTTTCAAAACTACGGAAGGCGATGAAGAACAGATTTTGCACGGGGTGGCGAAGCGCTAACCTGTTCACACGACAGCGACATCCTGTGGTGGCGACACGTAAACAATTTTAAAGTGTAATAGTGTAAATGAAGAGCATAGAAAAAAAATCCTCAGGTGTGTAGTGAGTAACAGGACGCTCTGATGCTGCTGCTGATTATTTTTTTTTAAATATTATTATTTTTAAATTCTTTATTTAGCACATAGGAAATAAAAAATGTACTGTCCCATCTGACTGTGTGTAGCTGATTTATTTGTTTTTTCTGTAGACTCAAGACATTTAAATCAAAAGATGGATATGAGACAAATGTTGAGAATTTATTTTACCTTGATACAATCAAGTAAAACAGAACTGTGTCATTTTGTGTGCAGCAACAGAGCAGCTGAAGTATCAGGTATCCAAGGTCCGTCCAAAGCTCACATCAGCTTGTTAGTTGTTTTCTTTGAGCCTGATATCACTCACACCCCCTCAGTGATCTATAAAAGCTCACGCTGATCCACACAAACCAAAGCCCTGGCTCAGCAGAAAGCTGAGGCCTTGTAAAGATCCAAATCTGGTACCCCCACGACTTTGTAGAAAACACACAGAGCCCCCCCACTCAGCTCTCTGTAACATGACCGAGCTGCTAAATGTCAGGGGTTTAAACTAACTGGACTGGACAGAACCAGACCATGCTCAGGGTGGGGAACTGTAGTGGTGTTGGTGGAGCCAGGATGGGCTCAGGACAGAACCAGCACAAAGCCAGAGCAGGTTCAGGACAGAGCTGGGAGAGAACCAGGACTTTTTGTCATAATGGAAAATTAATGTTGAATCAACTACATCTGAAAATCAAAAAACAATGAAACATTTTCCGATTCAGACTAAATCCGAATCTACCAAAGAACTGTAATCTCAAAGACAAAACCTGTTGTTTACTCCCTAAATACAGGCATCTTCTGCTAATGTTTCTGCTCTAACTTGGATCAAGGCCACAATAAATTTTAAAAACCTGCAGAAAAACATTTCAACTTTTTATGGATTAATGTGTTTCTGAGCTTTTCTCTCTGTGACCACGAGGTGTCACTGTCTGCCCACAGTTCTCTGGTTTGAAATTCGTCAGAAACGGTAAAAGCTTATTGTTTATCTAACAACAAAGTAACCGATTACTCTGTGGATCCTAATATTACGATCCATGTACATGTTATCTGACTCAGTCTGTGGAGAAGTGTGTGATTCTTCACCAGACTCATCTACATTTTTCTGACAGTTTAGTTACTTTACAGGTTGAGTTTAATGAATAAAATAAGCAAATAAATGAGGACTGGTTGTTAAAGGTTAATTTTAAATCAACTCCATGTTTAAAGTGCTGAACACAGAACAAATCCAGATGTTTCAGCAGCTGGGACACAGATACACAAAATCAAAGAGATTAAAAATAAAAAAGGTCACTGATAAGAAATAAATCTACCATAAAATGTGAATAAAAATGTAACAAACATCCCATCCAGAGAGTGATGACCAAGAATTAATAAAAACTTCATGCAGGACTTTTACCGCAGTATTTCTACTCTGTCTTGATACTTCGTGTACCTCTGTCATTAACTCACAATGTTTTCACCAGAAAAATGTGAGTTGGAGCTCCGACTTGATTCTAACTCAGCAGGAACTCGATGCTGTGACACCCATCAGTACCACACTAAGGCTCCTGAAAGGTTTGAGGCTCGTCTTTGTTGTGACTTTGTTTCCTGTCAGATTCAGTGCGAAGGTCTGAAACAGTTCAATGTGGGGGGCAATAATGTGTCACAGCACTAAACTAGTATTGAGGTACAAGTTGTACATTTCTGCAGTTGCAGGTACACGACTCTTTGTTGACCACAAAGTCAAATTAAAGAGGTCCCTGTGTTCAGGATGAAAACCGCTGCTTCAGTGTTGTGGTTTGTGAACAGCTGTGACCTTTGACATCCAGCTGCTGGATGCAGCTGAAAGCCCGATGACTGACAGTTGATGAACAGAGGTCGAAAGTAACCAAGTGCCTTTAGTTGTTGAGGTATTTGCATGTTATTTTAGTCATCTTTAGGTACTTTACAGAACTATTAAATACCAATGTGTTTGACAGTTGTCAGTACATGAAGTGCAGTTTACAAACAAGAAATGATTTGACATAAAATATTTTAAAATGTTTCTCTGCTGTGTTTCCTCCAACATTTGTTTTTTATTGACACTAACTAAAGCGCCAATTAGCGAACAGGAGAAATAAAATGAAAGTTTTATGTTGAACATTTTTCACAGTGAATAGTCAGAAATCAGGTTTTTTGAAGTTGTTCTCTGCTTTAATCTGTACATGAACTGAACCAGATCTGAACATTTGTGATTTCTGCAGAAACTTTATTTAGAGGCACATGTGGAACAAATCTGGACCAGACTTGTACATCGATGTTATCAACAGCATCAAGTTCGGTAGTGGTTGAACACTTTGTTTGTTTGTCAGTTCCTCAGAGAAATCACTTTCTTACTGCACTACTGCTTCTTTCACAGTTAAAGTACATTGTACAGCACGTACTCAGTAAACTTGAGTTAAGGAGTAGAGTGCACTTTAGGGTTAGTGCTTGCACTTTTACTTGAGCACTGAAATGTGGTAAACATGGTAAATAACCTGCATGTTTTGTCCACGCAGAAAATGTGACTCCAATTTGGGTTTACTATTTTACAATATGTAAAACGGGTTGTAAATCCACTAATTTGTGGTTTGAAAGATGCAAACACATTTTGTGTGAATGCTCTAAAGCAGAGTGCAGAGTGCTGCAACAAACCAGCAGCAGTAAAAAAGTGAACGCCTAAACGTCTTGTTATCCTGAAATAACCTGAAACGAAGAGTAGGCTGTGCCGAAGTAAAGGGTGAGAGTTTGTCTTCTTCAGCTGTTTCTGTCCTCAGGTCGTGTTGGAGCAGCGTTACACCTCCTCAGCTGTAAGTGTCATCATGGTGCGATAATGCAGAGCCGCCTGAATTATTAAAGAGACGACTGTTCAGGCTGCTGCACTGAAGCTCATGACTAAAGCATTAAGAGCTGCTTCTGATCTCCCTCTGCAGGTCTGCTGCATGAGGCAACACGCTGCAACCAGCCGGCGTGTGGAGGCAGGAGAGAGCGTGGAGACGAGGATAAAAGGGGGAATAAAAGAAGCTGAGGGAACTGTGGAGGAGGTAAAAGGAAAGGATGCTAGGAAGTAGGAACGCAGGAGAGGCAGTGTAGGAAGGAGTGCAGTGCTGAGAAAGGGATGAAGTAGGGAGGGAAGAGTAAAAAGGAAAAAAGAGACAGTTGAGAAGGAGATAATTTGTGTGCACTGATTTAACACTTTTCCAAACCAAAGTGCTTTAAAGTTCAGCAAAAGACAGGAGGAGCTGGGAATCAACCCCACAACTGGGGTGCACCCACCCTATCTCCTGAGCCACAGTCACCCAGTAATACAGGAGGGAGGGAGAGATTAGGAAGGGAAGGAGACAGATGATGTGACAGAGGAGGTGGAGGACTAATGGGGAACGAGAAAGGACAAGAACAAGGTTGGACAGAAAAGGAGAGAAGGTGAGAAAGAACAAGCAACGCAGGAAAGCAGGAGATGCAGAACGAAACACCCTTCAAATTCAGATTCAGTCAACTTTTTAATCGCTCTCCCTCCAAAAAATAAAACAGGGCAATTCATTTGTGCAGGCCACTCATTAAAGTAAATAAATACATGATAACATCATCATCTTCCTACTCCTCCTCCTCATCATCAAAAACAACAGGTTCATAGGTTAAAAACTCAATAAAAGTAGGTGGTAGGAAAGACAAAATAGGAAAGGAAGGAAGGAGGTGAAACACACAACTAGAGTGGAGGAATGAAAAGGAAAAGACAAGAAGGGATGGAGGAGGCAAAGTGTGTGTGTGTGTGTATTTGTGAGTGTGTGTGTGTATTTGTGAGTGTGTGTATGAGTGTGTGTGTGTGATTGTGAGTGTGTGTTTGTGAGTGTGTGTTTGTGAGTGTATGTGTGAGTGTGTGTGTCCGTGTGTGAGTGAGTGTGTGTGAGTGTGTGTGTGTGATTGTGAGTGTGTGTTTGTGAGTGTGTGTTTGTGAGTGTATGTGTGAGTGTGTGTGTCCGTGTGTGAGTGAGTGTGTGTGAGTGTGTGTGTGTGATTGTGAGTGTGTGTTTGTGAGTGTGTGTTTGTGAGTGTATGTGTGAGTGTATGTGTCCGTGTGTGAGTGAGTGTGTGTGTGTATTTGTGAGTGTGTATATGAGTGTGTGTGTGTTTGTGAGTGTGTGTATGACTGTGTGTGTGTGATTGTGAGTGTGTGTTTGTGAGTGTGTGTTTGTGAGTGTATGTGTGACTGTATGTGTCCGTGTGTGAGTGAGTGTGAAAAGCCGTCCGGGCTCTGGCTGCCGCTCTGCTCGCTCTCATTCCTCCCTCTGCTCTCTGACCTGTAGCTTATCACATTTAATTCTCTGCAAATCAGATTTAAAGGGACGGACTTTGTCCCGCTCACTGCAGAGAGACAGAAAGTGTGGGTTTCCAGCCAAATGTGGAACAAAGTTTAACAGGATTTCAAGAAAATCTGCAAAAGAAAAAGCTGGACATTTCCCTCCTCTGCACTTATGGAGGAAATGTGCATCTGAGGGCATTTTCAGACCCGAATCGTTCAGTCCATCAGATCTTCTGGGAAATAAAGCAGCAACCTTCTGCAGCAGAGGCTGAAAGTGCACCGAGCCTCACACATCATTCAGTCACACACTGGAGGGGTTTCTGTGACCCAGACGGGACCAGACCGGCCCCTCATGGTCCTGATCATTCGTTATTTCCCCGTCACCTCTGATGTAGCACAACTTTGTGTCCTAACATTTAGGGAGCAGCTGAAATCACCTTGTCAAGGTGAACCAAGGTGCTATTTACACAGTTTTTTGCAGCCCACATTGAGAACTTAAATAAAAGTGGTGGAGGGACGTCCAGAGAGAGAGGGAGGGAGGGAAACACAAGCACACAGGTTTTTACTTTGTGTAAAAGACTCTTGATTAAATGTTTAAAGTGACTAAAACTTAATCCTGGATGCAGTAAAAGCTGCACACCCCCCCTGCGCGGCCTCCTCCCTGCACAGCAGATAGTGCAGCACGGCTGTTCATCATCAAAACCCATTTAGGAGTAAATAAAATTCAACAGCGGGGGGAGCAACTATTAAAAACCCTGGAGCTGAGGCAGGATGTTCCCTGAGGCGATGGGAGCTGCCAGCTCTGATCTGCAGGGCTGGAGGAGGGTTTCTGGAGAAGTTCAGAGGTGGTTTGGACCACGAGACCGGATGGGAAAGCAGCAGATCCAGGAGCTGGAGAAAAGTGAACAACGTGACCTGTGGTTCCACATAAAGCTATGGTAAAGGAGCAGTTTCACACTCATTCAGGGCTTCTCTTCGTCCATCTGCTGAAAGTTTTTCCTTTCCATGTGTCAGATGTCCTGTCATTTGCAGATGTGACTCCTCTTTGTCGCTACCTGTCGGAGCTCTGGAAGAATTCTCTAGATAAAGGACTGAAATGCTCCGCGAAAAAGCAACTAGGTTTAGTGTAAACCAAGACTGCAGGAGCTTCACCTGCAGGTGAACATGCACTGACTGCAGCACATGTGTATGTGTTCATACATGTGGAAGGAGAAATGCAGAATGACGTGATGAGCTGAGACAACGAAAGGCAGAAAAAGTGTAAAGGCAAGACGGGGGACATGTAACGCTCATTTCCAATTTCCTATTTACAAAATTAAAAATACAACACTGAAAAGAACTGAATTCAATGTTTAAAATCATATTTCTCATTTATCACATCAGTGTAAAATTTCAAACTTCTATCAATATAATGTGAGAATCAGAGGAGTTTTTATTTCTATTAATGCTGCAGAAGTTTTGGATCTAAAGATGCAGCTTCTCCTTCGGTCGTACTTGTTGCAGAGGACAAAATCTGCAGGGGACATGTCAGCCGGCGTCCAGAACATCTGGGTTTGAGGGACCAACACACGAGACATTTAGAGAGAAAAAGAACATCTGTAAAAAATAAATAAAATCATCAGCACATGAAGCTGCAGTGTTTACATCAGACATATTGAACGGATGCTTGGTTCACTTCTAGAATTTAGAGTAAAAACCACTTAGATTCTATAATTTTCCATCCTCTGATTGTTTATCAGACATTGTATCAATAGAAAGTTTAAAAAAAATCTTAGCTTTACATTGAACTGGTAGATGAAAAATACAATTTTAGAAACGTTCCATTTTTGGGTTTGTAAAAAGTGAAGTGATGGGCATCACACTGAGCAGTGTGCACAGAGCAAAGATACGTCTGTTCTCTCATCGCAAAGCAGAGGAGTTAGTGTCCACTTGGCTTCTTGTGTGCTTTAAATACCCCCTGGTACCTGATGGCAGACCTCTGCGCTGAGTTTATCTGCTGCAGCTCGGAGCTGTTTATGTGAAGCAGTCTGGCTCCAGTTTGATTCTTGTGTGGGTCGAAGAAACAATGAGGGAGTGTTTTTTCTTCTTTCCAGCTCCTCCAGTTCATAACACATCTGATATTACAGTTGTTTGTCCTCCTGTCAGCAGCCGGCACTCGGCCAAAATCCTCGACCGCTGCGAGCTGTAAAAATCAGCTGGAGAGGGAGCTTTGGTTTCAGCGGGGGGAGTTTTTGGATCCTCTGCTCAAGAACAAGTAGTCGTACAGAAGGGGGAAAAAAAGGTGCAATTCTTTGGCAAGTTACTGAATTAAAAGCAAAAAAGAATGAGCAACAAATACACTTAAAAGTACCAGAAGTAGAAGAGCTCATCGCTGCATTCACAGTGGAAACGTCACTGATGATGTAAAGCTGCTTTACTGTCATGCAGCTTCATGTCTAATTGTAGTTCAAATGATTTATTAGTTAGTTTGTATTTTGTAGTAACAATCTAAATGCACAAAGGAACTGAACCTTCAAATACATGTAGTGTAAATATTCAAGTAGAAATACCTACAAATTCAGTTACTTTTTAGTAGTGATGGAAAAACACATTGACGCCGTCTCGTCCTGCTGCCTTCCTGTTAAATCACTTCCTCCCAAAAGCAGTTTACATTTTCTGTCAACTGTAATTTTGGACAAAGAAATGTATATGAGACAAAGATGAGGACAAAGGAAACAAAGAACAACAGAAAAAACTGAATACACAGACGAATATCCCAACATGTCCTCCAGACTGTGGACTGTGTTTGTCCCATTAGGGGGGCTGTAGGCTTTGGACATGAAATGTGAATTAGTGGTGGGGTGGAGGCACATGTCAGACTCATGAAGGTTTGTACCTTTTTCTGCAGGAAGTGTTTTGACACTGTTGTAGTTTTATAAAATGGTTGCACTCAGTCAGATGCTGTTGATGCTGTGGCAGCTAAAGGAAAAACAGAAATGTGAAGATGAAAATAAAACATCCTGATTTTCAAAGCGATAAACTCAAACTGAAGTTTGGCTTTTGAGTCTGAACAGCCAGAAGTTGATTCTCTCTTGGTTCAGGACCTTCAGCCTGTGCTCATCAACCTTGAGACCGTGTTTTCTGACCGTGGCCTCGCTTTTTAGCCGCCAACTGGCTCCTTCCTTCGTGTCATTGTGGACGATCCTGCTATTAACCTGCTGCACAAGCAACCTACGGACTGGTTCTTTACAGGATACAGTTTCCGCAGGACTTACAAACAGACCCTCAGCCGCTGTCCTCAGTCTCAGTCTCTGTGGGTCAGAAAACCTGCCGAGTGGAAATAAAAAGTGATTTGTGGCTGTAATAAAGTGAGGTGGAGACTTTCTGGATGGTTCTGACTGTTCTGAACTCACTTCCCGCGGGGATTTAATACGGCAGTGCATCGGGTTGATCTGATCTCAGAACAGTCAATGTTTGTCCAACAGGTCGACGCAACCTCAGAGAGGGACGAGTTGATCGCGCTGCTGCTGCAGAGACATCACACTTTGTCCAAACACGTTGTCTCATTTGCACTGAAAGTTACACTTAAATTACACTTCCATTGGAGAAGTTTTGAGGACACCATGACTTGTTTTGATGGAATTTCAGGAAATAACAAGTACAATAACAAAATTTGTGGCTTTTTCTTAAATCAAACTCACTTTACTTGTTGAAAGTGTGACACTGTCTTGATCATTGTGAGATTTCTCATCGAATTCAGCACAGATTTGGATCCAGCCCCTGTCACTGGAATTTGTTGCTACAAGTTGTTCCCATGTCTCCAGGTAGATAAGATCATACAGATAAGAATCTTTATTGCCATTATGCATACGCATAACAAAATTCCCAACAGGTAGCACCTGAATTAAAAAACAGACAATAAATACGAATAATGACATATACAATAAAAATATGAAGACAGCATGTTGCCAGCAATGGCACAGGAAAACAGGACGATGTCATATAAAGTGCAACATAGTGCCGGTTTGTTTGTGATAGAAAAGTGTTCGTCAGCTGGTGACTTTTATTTGTGTTGCAGTGCAACGTCTCAAGCAGAGCTAAACACTTTACTGTGGGTTTGTGCAGTAACGTTTGCAGACATCCCTCCTCTCCCGAAGTTCCTGGAGTCTCCTGCCCTGACACATGCAAATTATCGACAGTCTGAAAACCACACATTTCTTCTATTCTTGTCATGAGTGGACCTTCTGTGTACATGTAGCAGCTGCACCCTGTGAGGTGTTCAGGGTCAGCACAGAGGGTAGGTGAAATGTGTGTAAAACCTGCCCTGATTTGTTCGTGGAGAATTCACAGGGACTGGTCCAGAACTCTCTGGACGGTGTGTCAGAGTAAATGTGGACTGATTACTGACCTGCGTCAGTCCAGATCTGACCTCTCGTGTATCTGAATCTCAGAGTCGCGCTGAAAAACAGAGCTCCAGATGCTAAAGGCAGCGTCTCCTGTGGTCACAGTTGAAGGCTCTGGAGGTAAAAGTATTAATGGATGAAAAACATGACTGCGACTTTTGACCATGAAAAAAGATTTGATTTCTGATGTAAATATCATTTGTTAACCAGGCAACTTTAATTTTTTGCAATGTTCCAACACTGTGTTTTCACATTTGATTGAAACACTGTACTTTTACTACACCTAGAAAACTCAATCAAAGTGTTTCTTGTTCTTCACATTTAAACATCACTGCTTCAGTTGCTGCAAAGAGCAGTACAGAGGGTATATTTTCTATATTAATATGAACACTTTTTATTTCTAAGCCCCAAAACACACAGGGTCAGTTTCCTTCCAACTGACTGATTGTGTGGATTTAGTTTTACATGCATGCACAACTCGCATCATTTCGAGGAGTCAGAACGGTGGCAGATGAGTTAATGCTGCCTCCTGTTCACTTCTCTGTGGAGCTTGCATGTTATCCCCGTGGTTTGGTGCTTTTCCTCCAGTTTTTCCAGTTTTCCTAACATGCATGTTAGATTAATTGGTGACACCCTGTATGTGTGAATGTGAGTAGGAATGTTTGTCAGTCTGTGTATGTCTCTCTGTGTTGGAAGGTCAAAGCTCCAGCCCCACTGTGAGTGGTTAATATGATGGATGGACATCATTTGTATGATATCTTTTCCCTTCTTTACTTTGTGAAGCTGTAAGAGCTGCAGAGTATAAGCAGAGCTGTTACAAATAACAGATGTCACTGTTACTAACTCCTGTGGTCCTTTCTCTGCACAAACTCTAAGAGGCTGTTTTTGTACATGTTTGTTGGATTTTTGTTTACATTCAATCATCATTTAAAGATTTTTTTAATTATTTGACAATCTGAACCTTTATCATCAATAGAACCAACTAACAGTTCCTGTAACATGCTCTGAGTCGGGCCCAGGTACAGCTGATAAGGTCTATCACTGCACTGCTGTCTTCAAAATAAAAGCAGAATGGAATCAGCTTAACCACATTCACACATCCCAAACCAGTTGACCCCTGCGTGGCCTTGTGCCCCGGTTCCATGTTTATCCCAGAAATACCTAACTGCTACCTTTAGGCTGACTCCATCATACGGTCGTACGGTCGGACTGGAGCTGTGAAAGTGTCACTTAAACAAACAGTCCACTGTGGAGTTTCTGTCAGCCGCTGCAATCACATGCTCATTTCCCTCACTTTTACTGCAGATTAAGATGTTGGAGCGGATTATCGCGGATCAGGCCGCTTTATGTTCCACAGGCTTCACATGGGAGAACGTACAGGGTGCAGGAGGAACATAAATCTGTTTAGGAATGGCAGCACAGTCTGTACACGAAGCATCACCTCTGCTAAAGCTGTTTTCAGCAGCTTCCACAGAGCAATGTCATTCACATCAGCATGAAACGTGTTTCATCCTGATTTTTCACTAATACCTTATATATATATATATATATATATTTTGTTTCCAACCGGTTCTTAAATCTAGGTGCAGTACAGTGACAATTATGACACATAATTCTGATTTAGTTTCATTCTTGAAAAAAATTGTTTTACTCAAATTTCAAATTTTGTTACTTTGAGAGTTGGATGGACGGATTTGTTTATTAGAAATTGTTTGTTGATGATTATTTATGTAGATAAAGTACTTTCAGTAAACTTTATTGCTCTGTTAGTGTGAAAAGAGTCAGTGTGACGTTGATGAGAACTTGGGGACTAATAATTGTTTCATGTCTTGTTTCAGATTTTTGGGATATTTCCTCTCATGAGTTTCATTTAGTTTTTATTTATTTTTCTGTATTTTCACTTTTCACTTTTCTGTGTTGAGAGAATCTTATGTTCTACAATTAAAAAAATAGTTTCTGATTGTAGTTTTTTGTTGATGTTTTCTCAGCAAGCAACACAGTCCACATGTTGTCTGAACTGGTCTGGTCTAGATGCTCATGTTAAGGCAGTTGGATGCAGAAAGATCTGCACACAGAAATGAATCAAGAAAACTCTTTCTTTGCACTAATTAAACAGGCCACATGAAAACAGTGCAGGGAGCAGCAGGTTTGTTCTCTCTAGTAAAATCACTGAGGGATGTTATTTTTTATTCTGTTGTCTGCTGTGTAGCGACTGATGGAAAGAGTGTAAAGGTTTGAGCACAGTTGTGTTTTTCTGAGGGGAAAAATTATCTTTTGTTGCATGTTGTTAATGTTTTCTTGAGTGAGAGCATTTTACTGAGTGTTCATGGTTTGAAATGTGACTTCAGAGTGAAAACTCTGTCTCAGCAAATGAGAAAAACTGTACATTATGCAGTGAATTTGTTCTAAAACCTTGTCAGAATGCCATTTTTTACATACGTTTCAATATTAAATATGAATAAAACATCCACCTCTGTTACACATACGTTTGACTTATGCTGGAAAAACTGTAAATTAGTGTTTTGCTACAAACACTGCATTGAATCTGCCATTTTAATATTGTAGTTTCCAACTCAAATCAAACATCATATATAATAAACTGTCCATAACACAAACCCTTTTTAACTTAGGACTTGGCGTCCACATGCGTGTACATCACATTTTGGGTGTGATGTACATCACATCACATTATTTTTCCACAGTAGTTAAAATTGTGCGTTTTCAAGTGGTACGACAACAAACCAGTACTGATGATGTCTGTTGTTCATGGTACACAGCCTAGGTGTGTACATGTTCCTAAAGAAAAGGGCATTACCTGTTTTTCATGCAAAATGCTTTGAATGTTTGAATGTTGAGTATTTTGTTGGCATATGTCCGGAAATAAAGAGTTTTGCACTGAATTACACAAAGGTGACTTTTTTTTTTATTCAGACCGAGTGTCCAAATATGTGGACATAGTTTTTCTCTAAAACTACATCATTTCAAAAGGTGATGCTTAGTTTGTATACTTATGAAGTTCCAATAAGCCCAAATAGCAAAGAGAAATAAAAAATGCATATCAACTTAGAGCTTGGGTCTTAAGAGGTTAAGCACATGGTTTAATCCTTGTCTTTCATAACATCTGATTGGCTGCAGAGCAGGAATATCAACACTGAGTCAGTAAACACAGCCCTCTGTGTCGAGCGTAGTGGTTCAAAAACAAAGGCCAAGTTATTAACAAGTAGACAACAAGTGAAATCTACACACACACATACACACACACACACACTGCCTTGGGAAACACTAGTTCTTGATAAAAATTAAACGAGAAACAGCAGCATGATCTGAGGAAACCGCGTGTATGTCTGACTCCTGCAAAAGTGGATCAAACACTGACTGATGCCAGAGGTTGAAGTGACAATTTGATGGAGATGATGTGTCATCACAGACAAGGACAGAGTGGACTCACTGCTTCATCCACTGGAGGCGGGCTACAGCTAAATGAAAGCTACACCTCAACACAGCAGTCATTTTCACATGCTCAGTCAAGGAACTGAGGGATAGTGAAAGAGAGAAGGAGGATAAAAGGACGGATCATGAAGGGAAATAAAAAGGAGGACACAGTGAAGGAAAGAAGTTTTGGATAACATGTAGAAATGAGGATGAACGAAGGAAAAAAGAATATCTACAGAATAGTGGAGAAGGATGTAGTGGAGGAAATGAGGACAGAGTCATGAAGAAATGAATAGAGGTGAGGGGGCAAAAAGGAGACAGTGATAAGAGTTAGGGAAAGAAAAAGATGGCAAAGGAATATGGGAAGTGGGAAAAGAAGAAAGGAAGTAGAGAAGGAAATGATGAGAAAGAAAGAGGAAGAGAAAAGGAAGAAAATGGAGGGAATAGATGAAAAGAGAAGGTATGGAAGGAAATGAGGAGAGAAGGAAAGAACATGATGAAGGAATTTATTGAGATAAGAAGGAGAGAAGAATGGATGTGAGGAGGGGAAGAAGTGAAGGAAATACTTAAGGAGGGATGCGGCTAATAAAAGGGTTTAATGAAGGGAAGAAAAGAGGTGAAGAAGGAAGCAAAAAGGGAATTAGATCACATGAAAGGAGAAATATTAGACAGTGAAGGAGGCAGTGAAGGAAAGGAGGATGTAAAAATAGGAAGGGACATGAGCCTCGACTCCAGCAGCAGATCTTCTTCTATTCTAGTTCAGGTTGAAATGGGGCCAACGACCTCGAGCTGTGGAGACTCCTGACAGTCTGCCACCGCCGCCACCGCACAACAGGAAGTCAACAAACAGGACAAAGGAGTTTGTGTGTGTGAGACCTAATGGTTTCTTCTCCTGTCTAATAAACTTTTGGTTGTTGAACTCAGTGTTTATAGCTGAGTGTCAGGACATGGAGCAGCTGGAAAGAAGCACTTCAGAAATAACCATTAACTATTTAATGCACAGTTTTTATTTTCCTGCAGAGCAGCTAATAGAAGCGTGAAATAACTGAATCGACCTAATGTCCTAATGTGCTGCTGCAGATGAAACAATCAGACAATGAGGTTGGTAAAAAAAAACTTTGGATCCCAACCTGCAGGTTTTCTCCCAGAAGTTCCTCGTTCTTGTCTTTTCCCAGAAACTAAAGTCCAGGAACATTCCCTGGGGTGATATGATGTGTGCAGCAGGTTTTTAAAAATAACCTGGTATGTCAGTGATGTCTACAGGAACTAAGTTCCACAAAAGGAACTGGAGACTGGAAAACTCCATCAGCAGCTGGATTAGTGAGTTCTTGATCAGCAGGCACATCTCCTCCACATTGATCGTTAACACCGGGACACCGCAGGGCTGTGTCCTCAGCCCCCTCCTGTACTGTACCACCAGGCACAGCTCAACCTCCATCCTTAAGTTTGCTGACGACACAACCACTTCAGAGGAAAAATCTGTCGAGCTGGTGTCAGGACAAAAACCTCTTTCTTAACGTCAGTAAAACTAAAAAGATGATAGTGGACTTCAGGAGACAGCGTGGAGTCAGACACACCCCTATTCACATTGGCAATGCTGAGGTAGAGCAGGTTAAAACTTTCTTTAACCTGCTCTACCTCAGCGTCCACATCAGAGAGGACCTCGCCTGGTCACGTACAGACCATGGTCAGGAAGGCTCGTTAGTTGCTGTATTTCCTGAGAAGACTGAGGAAGTTTGGCATGAACACCAGCATCCTCACAACACCAGAGTCCCCCCATGAGGGCCAGGAAAGCGGACTAAAAGTCTGAAATAATAATGATAATAATAATTCATTTTATTTGTTAACAAATCTCAAAGTGCTGCACAAGCGGATTAAAACCAAGAATAAAACATAATAAACATGTAAAGCATAGAGACATATAAAACATAAAATAACACAGCATTAAAGAAAAAGTAATGACCACTTTTAAAATGTTTAAAATGTTGAAAGACAGTTTTTACCATCAGGCTCCTTAACATAAATCATCCATCATCTGTTATGCTACTCATCACCAGTGCAATGTTCATATTTGTCTTACAATTTGGGAGCAGCTCCAAGTTGGCCTGTGGTAGCTGGGTGGGGCCACAACTTGTGGGGTGGAATCTGAACCCATGGCCTTCTGCATCCCAAACCGACGCTCTACCACTGAGCCAGCAGGCAACTCTTCACTCACATACACATTTGTAACGAAATTTCTATTGTTTTTTAGATTTCTTTCACCTATACATATTCATATATATTACATATACTTGGGGTTTGTATTTACATTTTTGTTATTTTATTTATTTTACCGAGCTTCAAGCTGCATATGACAAATAAGCCAATCTGAATCTGAAAAGGTTCCTGGTCCCCAGGAAAGGCTCCTGCAGTGGAAGCAGGCCTGTAGTCACCGGCTGAGGGAATCGAAAACGTTCCACAATTGGGGCTTACATTTGGACTTTAGGGTCAAAGTTCGTGTCCTCAATAATTTAACGGTGCTCTGTGAGCAGTGACGTTCAGGTCTCTGAGTCACGCTGGTGACGCCGAGCACTGTTTCAAACAGTTTCTGTGCTGACGGGAGCTTTTTAAGCTCTGAAATGCCTCGCAGTCTTATCTGAACTCTTATATAACTGTGACTGTGTCATTGTGCAATGATGACGAACCAGCACATGGTCCATAAGAGGATTCTGGGTCTGCCAAGCTCTGCTCTGCAGGTTCTGTTGCTTTTATTTGTCTCTGTCTTGGGCCTCCTTTCGTCCTCTCCCATCTCTTCTGTCTCTTACCCTGAAAGAGGAAGTCAGAGAAACCACTTCCTGCTTCATTAGAGTTTTAGATTTTGTGCTGATTCACAGCTGCTGCTGCTGCTCTGGACAACACAGTTTCCAAAACACAAATGTTCAGTCCCAGCAGAGGACAATATGAGACAAACACCTGCTTTAAAGTCCTCACACTGGTGTCTGTTTGTTGTCTTTAAAGCTCTTCGTTGTCTCACAGCAGCAGCCGACTTGTCTGACATAAACCAGGACAAACTTCCACATCTCCGGTTACTCACTCTTTTTCCAAAGTGCTGATGTTTTAAACATTAAACATTAGGAAAAAAGTTCACCTACATGAAAAACACACGACCAGTTATGGTTCTGCTCTGCATGAATAAAAACAGAGATACACAGAAAATATTTAAATTTCAGGCTTCATCCACCTGGTATTTGGCCATTTAGACTGACTCAATATAAGATGTGAGTCTCTGACAATTCTCCAGTGTAATGGAGGTGAAGAGAAACCACGTCGACTTCTCTGTGAAAGCTGTGAGTGTTGTCAGGTTCAGGCTCCTCAGAAAACCTACTTTGTCGCGACTGTAACGATCCCACTGTAAATGCCAACGTTAAATATGACACAAGGAAGTAAACACGACCTTTAGTTTTACTAAGTGATCTTCTGATGCTGTTGACATGGTCACAAACTGTCTATCCCCCTCCTCAGTGGGTGTGCCTCATGATTGACAGCCATCCTTCCTGATCTGTGGTTTGAATTTTGACCACAGGCTGTAACCTTTGACCTTTAATAGTTGTTTTTTGGAGAACTGTGTGGGACATGACCACATCAATAATTTCTGTTCTTTTTTCTGCTTCTGTTTGTTGCTGAAGGAAGTTCAGTCAAAGCAACAACACAACACTCTTCCATTGAATATATTTTAATGGATGATTTGTGCTTCTGATAAATCCTTTTGTTACATTTTACATATACATTGTTTGTTAGATCCTAATCTAAGGTAAACATTTTAATATTGACTATTGCTATTTTTTTACTACTTTATTGTACTGTAGGACAGTGCAAAAACTGTAGTCTTATAGAATGAACCTGTTTACTGACTGTACTCTGATATAAAAGCATGGTGTTGCACCTGAACAGTAAAGAATGCAGTAATACAGTGACAACATTAAAAACACTTTGTTTATGTTGGACTTCTGGACGTTCTGGATTTAGAACGGATTCTGGACTAAAAAGACTCAATGAGGGACATTAAGAAAATCAGTTTCTACAGCCATGAGATGTGTTGTATGAAAACATGTTTTCTGAAATGTAACTTTAAAGTAACTTACAATGGTAACGCTGTAAAAGTTTTCAGTGAAAACTCTTTATCTATTAACTTGCATGAAACCAAAACGCTCACGTAAAAGTACCTCAGATTATACTTGTTGTACTGAGTTACATTCCTGCAGTGAGCTTCCTTTCTCCTGTGGGTTTGTATTTTATGTTTTGTTCTTCTGTGTTCCCTCTTTCTTAAGTTTTGTTTCCTTATGCGTGCTCCTTTATTTAGCCCTTCTTCATTTTTTGTTAACATGGTTCACTAAGAGACACATGATAAACAAGACTCAGACTGAAATGTCAGGGACTGGCAGAAAGGTTGGACCCACATGGAGACATTGGCAGAAAGACGAGCAGATGCAAAAAACAAAAAACAACCAAAAAAAAAAAGGGTTTACTTCACTTTTAAACAGCAGAGTGAAAGAACCAGAGTCAGAGTCCAAACAGGGCTCGAAAACAACGGGACAAAACTGATGAACAGGGTATAAACAATGAGCAGAGCCTACAAAACCAGGTTTACATTCAAACCCAAAGAGACACTTTGCTCTCATCTATACAGCCCTGGACTCAAAGAGACAGTTTCATTCCCTTTGTTGTTGTTTATTGTATTTTTGTAGTTATAATCTGCATCTTTGGGCTCTTTTAGTGTTTTTT
Organism: Channa argus; assembly: GCF_033026475.1. Classification (NCBI taxonomy): domain Eukaryota; kingdom Metazoa; phylum Chordata; class Actinopteri; order Anabantiformes; family Channidae; genus Channa; species Channa argus. The sequence continues at coordinate 31,091,306 of NC_090198.1, forward strand.
AGGGTCATGTTGCTTCAGTTTGTTGTGTCTCTTTATTATGCACTTAAATCGATATAAATAAATACATAAAAAACACGTCCTTCCTGCTCTTTCTTGCACTTGCATCTCATGAAACGCAAACACTTTTCTTATAGGATTTTGCTTTGATGTTTTTTCTTGATTTAGATGTTTGCTGCCTCGTTCCTCACTTGTAAGTTGCTTTGGATAAAAGCATCCAAATGACTGAATGTAAATGTAAATGTTCATTTTTTGCAACTCATGGTTGTTGTGTGTCTTTGTAGATGTTTGGCTCTTTGTTTTATGCCTCTTTTCTGTGGCTTTTGGTGTTTGTCTTCTTTCTATGTAAGAACATTTACTTTTTAACTTCACAGCTTCCAAAATAGAAATATGGAGGTAAAATGGTTGGAGAACTTTACCTGCTCCTCCCTCATCAACACCACGGTGGTGCCCTTGAGCAAGACTCTTAAACCAGCGCACAAACGAACAGTCAGGACACACAGAGGTTCCGACGTCTCTGTGCCCTGCTCAGTAAAATCCATCCACGGATGGAGAATGTTTGGCGTGCGTCTGTAAACTGATGTGAACTGTGGCAGGAGGTTTGACATTTCCTGCAGCGTCTCTGTCTACACCTCAGCGTCTCCAGTGAATTTACAGCTCAGATAAGGAAGCACATTTAATGCACATTGCTTCATTTTGTGGATAATCTGTTATTGTGACCCGTGAACTTTAAACGTCAGCGCTCAGATATGTGGGAAGGGAAGGTTAACGAAGGAACTCTCATAAATCGAGGACATGAGGCAGGAGGACGGGTCTGTGAGGGATCTGAGGGATTAGAGCTGAGTTTCCTCCTCAAAGATGCAGGGTTTAACTAGTCAGCAGCTTCTTCTAAGGAAGACTGATGTGGGACACATTAGTCCAGTAAACAAGCCACTGCAGGACAAGTGCACTGTTGGACTGTCATGCTCTCTTAATTTTGTCCCATTCTTTCATCCTAACTGCTTTTGTTTTCTCGTTTTGTTTTTTCCTGTCTTCTCTTATCTACTTATCCTGTTCTTTTTGTTCACTGTCTTGTCATCCTGTCTTTCATCTCGGCATCTTGTCATTTAAATGATCTCTTGTGTCCATCTCGCTGTGCTATTTGGTCCTTTCTTTTGTCTCATCTTTTTTTTACTTACTCTGTCTCCTCCAGTCATCTTCATTTTCTTTTCATCTGTAGTGTCTTCTCATCATCTCATCATGTCTTCAGCATGGTGTCCTCTGTCCTGCGTCTTCTAATCCTCTACTCTGTGCAGTCCCAAATCTCTTTCCTCTCTTCAAGTTGTCCCCCTGCATTGTTCGATGTTTGTTTTTTTATCACTGTCTTTTTTGTTGTCTTCTGTTGTGTCCACCCATGCAATGGACATGTCCTGTATACAGGACCAATATAATGTCGGCCTTCTTGTCTCCACAATCTCTTCTTTGCGTTTAGTTTGTCCTCTCCTACTAGTTTCTCTCAGTTTTCTTGTCTTGTCCTTTGTGTCTTTCTGCAGAAGTGGGGACCGGTCTCCAGAGTTGGACTCAAGTCAAGAATTTAAACTTGATATAATTCTAAAAGACTTGCAACTCGACTTGGACTTTAACAGCAGTGACTCGTGACTTCACTTCGCACGTGACTGTAGCCCTTTATGTCTTTCAGTCCCCTTGCGAGGCAACGACAGGGAAACAGTCTGTCCTCTGTCCCTGTCCCCTCTGAAAAACCAAACCCTTCATAGTCTTAAGAACCTGCCTTGACTTTTCCGTGGCGTATTTGAAATTTAAATGCTGCAGCAGCACTGAGATTGTGGTGCTGTCTCGTACTTTGGTTAAGCTTTTTCTCACATCAATAAAAACACTCCACTCAATTAAAAACAGTAAATAGCATAAATATTTAAATATGATACAAACAGCCTAGTTAATAAAGTAGGCTGTTTAGGGTACCTGTCCAGGTGGACCTCGCCTCTCGGCTGGGACAGGCTCCAGCCTCCCCCCGACTGAAATAGGATAAGCGGTGACAGATAATGAATTGATGAATTTCTTTATTATTCAAAACTAAATAAAGCAAAACTGTAAAATTCTTATTTTAATCAGAGCTCATAATGTTTTTACTTTATTTTTTTTTTTAGATGGACTGTAATCATCTAGCACTGTATAAAGTGCTCATTCACCATGTATTACACTGCTCTGACCCACCAGGTGAAACATGGGATTCACCATTAGATCTTATTTTGAAATAAAAGAGTAAAAGTAGAGACTAGTAGTAATTGTTTCTTATCTGTACTTTGACTTTAGCTCTGACTTCAAAAATAAAGGTTAAGACTTGAGACGTTGTAATCAAGACTTTAAGACTTGAAAACAGATGACTTAGTCCCACTTATAGTGTCTTAATTTGTCTTCCTCTGTCGCCTCTTTGTCTCAGCAGAATATGAATCACATGATCTGAAAGTCAAATTTCATGTCAAACCAGGAACAAAGTCAGCAAGTCGCCCAAAATAGCCTGTATCAGGCTCTGTTTGGAGTAAACTGATAAAGATTCCACACACCTGCCTGTTTGAGCAACAGATGTTTGGTGTATTCACCACAGCTGTAGTTTTATTGAGAGTCTGCAGAGGAGTTGATCAGAAGATGCAGGTTGCTTTTGATTTCAGTTTCAGTTTGGCTCGTTAGTGTTCTGTGTGGTTTTTATGAGTTTCACTTTAAGTCTTTTACACAGTCTCAGTTCTCCTTTGGTGTTTCTGGTCATACTGCTGCTATTTATAAATTCGAATGAAGAAGCAGGAGATCATTTTTAATGATTTGTTCTTTCACGGGATCTCAGAACTTATTTTTCAGCAGCAGCAGATGCACTGTGTGTCTTGTTGTCCAGTCTTTGTGTTTGGTTTTGGTACAGTAATAACTTTGGTATGTTATTGTCATGTGGTAACGTCGCTGTAACCACAGCTTCATTTAAAAAGTAGGAACCATTTTACCACAATAATGTCACTGTGAAAAAAAGAAACACACTAAAGCTGCTGCATTAAAGGATGTTGCGTTATGGATTCTTTCTAAACAACGCTTTAATATTTGTAGTGGATCAAATAAGCAAAAGACTCTGAACCCACAGTGAACTGTCTCTATCGCTGCACATCTTTTAGCCTCGTTTTGGCTTCACAGATAACTTGCTGTTAACTACATGTATGCTGACACAAAATGACGCTCTCGCGAAGCCAGTGTTGGTTTGGTCTGTGTACATTTCTAGAAGTTAACACTACCCGTACACAATCCTTGGTATTACCTGTGGGGCAGAATTTAATGATCTCCACATACTGTAGCTGTCATTTATGTTTTCGATGCTGTAACGTCCACTTTATGTTCACGTTGTGGAAAAACAGCAATTCTGGAAATGAAGAAATGATGACCAAAGTCTGCCTCCTTGTGTCTGATACTTCAAATCATCCATCCTTCAAATAGACCTGTCAGAAATGTGATAATTCTACTTAATTCTAATGTTTTGGTCATGTAAAACATTACAAAACATTAGAGAAACCTCTTCTTATAACACACTTTTTTGACCTCAAAAATAAAGACACAGTGGAATTATCAACTTTCTGACAGTTTCAACCTATAATCTGAGAAATTATATACTTGTAAAAGTAGAATTCATCGCTGTGCTGCTGTACTGGATTGTTTTAGGTTATGATCTGGTCATAATGTTAATGCCTGATAGGTGTATACATGACACACTAATGGAAGAAAGGTGAAAAGTTGGTCCCACACATAAACACTGAAAGAATACACAAATATGATGGCGTCAGCTAACACTAGCTAATAACAGGTTTTCCATGCAGTTAAAGGCAGTTTTTCTGATTGAAGTGTAAAAGCATTAATGTACATTTACACCCTAAACTAAAGCTATGGAGAGCAAGAATTGGTGAAGTTGCCCTTGTGGCGAGGGCGTGAATGTATGTAGGACTGTGTCCACTCCTCCGGTGAGAAATAAAGACAAAGCACAACACACACAGACTTCAGACAGCCCCTCAGGTAAACGGTTAGTTGCTGTCTGCGGCGTTATAATTACCACACTGAGCCCATAATGACATACTCACATTAATCTGTTGCCATGGCTACACCCACCTCACATCAGCCATGCCACTGTACACCTGTGCAGCCAGCATGCCACATCACATCACTGCCATGACATCACACCTCCCATGTGTCCAATCGCTTGCCAAAATATGTCAACCCCACCCTCTTCCCCTGCTGCAGCTTCGCTCTGATTGGCTGGAGGCCCGGCCCTTAATTAGCTCCCCATCCATCAAACCCCTCCACACTGTGACAAGGTAATTACTGGTTTGAGATTCGCACAACAGGACTCTGAGTTTTATTGATTCAATCAGTCAGAGGATTAAAGAGCTTTTCAAAGAGGAGCTGCTGGGCCTCGCACACAGGAGTTTATTTGTTTTCCACAGATTGTTTCTGTACCACAATTATAGCTCTGGGCTGGAGAGAACGCGCTGGTGATTTAACAGGACCGCGGTGAACCGCAGAGCAGCACATACAAAAGATGACAAGATCACAAAAACACTCGGAGCAGCTGAGAGGCGGCGATTCAGTAGTAATGAGAGTTGTAAACAGTCTGGGTTGAAAATCCTGCAGCAGCTCTCACATTTCCTCCTTATTGTTTCAGCGTTTTTACAATTTAAAGGCTGCAAAGTGAGCTGCGTGTTGATTACAGGCTGGCAGTCAGCAGCTGTGCATTAGCTGAGTTTCTAATTCCAGCAGAAACACACACAAACACACACACACACCAGGTAAAGGCTAGATCACGCCCACTAATGACGACAGAAAACACACACCCACACACAACCTGGTCCTGCTAGAGTTCAGCAAACATTTGAACTGTGTGAAATGCAGGGGCTGGGTTTAAACTGCGGGACAAAATGTCTTTGCAGACAATGATGAATATTCTTTGACAAAACAGACTTTACACTTTGTGCAGAGCACTGAAACCTGCAGAGTAAATGTTCTGCACTTATATAGCACTTTTCTACCTATTGGCACTCAAAGCACTTGAAGCACACTGCTTCTTATTTACCCATTCACACTCACAATCACACTCACACACCGATGGGGGAGCTGCTATGCAGCTGGCCAACACTCACCGGGAGCAACTAAGTTGGGGTTCAGTGTCTTGCTCAAGGACACTTCAACATGTGACTGGAGGAGCCAGGGATTGAACCAACAACTGTGAAATTGGTGGACAACCGCTCTACCTTCCTGCGCCACAGTTGCCCCAGAGCTGAGCTGGATCGAGGTCAGGACCCATTGTCACCACAAACTAACCTCTTTAGAGTTCATTCAGGCTTCCCAGAGGAACCTGCACCTTCTTGTTCAGAACTCAGTCCATCACATGAGTGGGGTCACATCAGGTCCTCCTGGCCTGCTTGAAAATATGTTGGGAAGGGGGGGGGGTGGTTGAGAGGTGTGTGAGTGCTCCCATAATCAGCTCTGCAATTTTCACCAGACTAAATACTACAGACTTACAGTAGGACCCACTTTATGTCCTGGTTCTGCAGAGTAATAACAGGATGTCAAATAATCAACTTCAGATATTCTAATAAACAACTGCTGATTACAATGTTACATATTCTTCAGCCTAGAACAGAAGAATATTCGGGGGGGCGGGGGGGGTCAGCCGGGATGGTCAACGTTTTGGAGTAAGAACAACAAAAAGTGCAAATATTTCTGTGCTCTTTAAAACACAAGTTATGAGTCATATGACCTACAATATTAATTACAGTTTAATGAACCCAGGGCAGATTCACAAACTGTGCATGTGTGTGCCGGTTTGGGGTCAGTGTTACCATCGTCACTCATTCCCAGCATGCTTTGAGGTGAAGCTGAAACAACGAACTGCTGCGAAGGAATAAATAATGACACAGTGACACAATGAGCTCTGTCACCAGCATCTACAGGGACAGAAGATCATAAATCACAGGACGTCACATTAGGTCGTCCTTTGGTCTTTTAACTCAACTGAGTTTAACACAGATGCTGTGAGGTTGTGTACTGGATTTAAAAGCATAAAATCAAAAAGTAATAAAACATTTTTGAAATATTCTGCATATATTGGGATGAAGCGGGTTTTCGGCTGCTTTTGTTCTGGGTTTGAATGGTTCAAAGTGTGTGAATTTGACGGAGAAAGAAATGTTATCACCATCAGAAACATGATAAAACTGTGACATCTGTGGTTAAAGTGGCAGCAAAAAGTGACATTTTGTGAGGTGAAACACAAGATCAGAACAAAAAGCTACAGAAAGACTTGAATATACTAAAAGGAGAAAAGCATCACCTGGACACAGTCCCGGCACTAAACAAAGTCGCCCTAAGGCAAGATTTTAGGTGGCAGCCCCCCTTCCATCGCAGGAAATCCCACTGCCCGCTTACATACAGTCTCACGAGAAACTGAACAGCTTCTTCTTTGACATTTCCACAAGTACAAGTTTTATCTATCCACAAAATAAAAACTGTAAACTAAGGCACCGTACAAAATAAGAAAATAATCCAGTTCGTTTATTCTCATGAGAGGCTGTTAAAATATTCATGTAATACCCATAAAATACCTTTGTCTGAATGTGCGCTTAGTTTTTCATATTAGGAAATAACAGTACCAACTACTTTTAGTATAAGAATAGTGAAAGTTACTTTTGTTTCTCCCCCCTGGGTTGATGGCACCTTTAGCATTTGCCTGTACTGACTATGCCACCAGTCAGCTGTGTCTGGACAGACCGTCCTCATTAGCCCTTACAGTGGAGGTGATGGGGCAAAAGTCTGAGACTGTCCTCCAGTAAAATAAGACAAAGTAGGCGTCCAAAAACAGATACGCGTTACTGCTTGGTGACATCCAGCCGCTGTAGTAAACTTTAGGAGGTCACAAAATACAGGACTTCACAGACTGAAGACTTTTAACTTTTAGTCTCTAGTCCAGGCCAGGAGGTTCTTAGAGGAAGTGAAAGGTGTTTCTGGGCTTATATGGACGATAGAACTGAACAAGTCCGTTCAAAGGCACATACAGAAACTCACATACAGAAAACTGAAATATACAACTTCAGGTGAAGGTTGTAATTATAAACAAAGGTGGAAAATAAGGACATTTTGTCAAGTACTGTCTTTTTCTCTCCATCCAAGTTTTATCCCCCGACAGAAAAACACCCTGTGGACTGAGTGAATCTGAAAACAGCAGCTGGACAATGTCTTGTGTACCGGGAAACTGAGCTGTGTAGGTAAGGTGCACTGTAGAGCAGGTACTGAATAAAGTTTATTAAAGATTGTAAACTGGTACTTCTGCTTGGACTGGAGTACTTTGCAGTAGTACTTACATTTTTACTTGAGCATTACATATGAAACCGTTACCACCCCTGCAGATAAACACTGTCCCACCTGCAGACGGACAGTTTGGATGTTCAGCACCAGATTCTCTCCCCTCACCTCAGAGTCTGAGGGGTCAGAGGACAGAACCTTGACACCTGGGGGACCGTCTGTGTCCTCACCGTGAACTGGTGGGCGGACTTTTCACCTGCAGCTGCTACTCGACATGTGGAAAGTCACCGTTGTTGCTTCAGCGCTGCAGATGTTGAAACCTGCTGGGGGGGCGGAGGGTTGTCTTTATTGATGTCCTGTGGTCAGGTAGTTCTGCAAAACTCCGCCACTGTTTACGGGATGAGCCTGAGGAGATTGGCCAACAATGCACCAAACAGGAAGCTGCGGATTTTTTTGACCAGCGTTCGTTAAATACGCCCGAAACATGAGTATGTGCCGTTCGGCACCTTCAGCTCTGGCGTCACGGAGGGGAAACCGTTACCTAAATGGAAGATGGGAGCCAGGTGGGATCATCCAGAATCTTTAATCAGCACAGAGGTGGTACGTCACTCAGCTGTTCCCTGCTCATAATGCTTCATCAAACATTGGCCAAAGAGCTTGGTGCTCTCACTGCTCAGCGCTCATTTCCAGCCAACCAGTGAAACCAATACCAAGCCATCTGAGGCCATCTGAGGCCTGCCAGGCCACGAGCGGCTGCCTCGTTGTGACGTCACCATTTCTAACTCTGGAATTAAAAATCCAAAGTCTAAACTGAGTAAAGTCCAGTCCTGACAGGGAAAAGGTACTTCAGAGTGATTTACACAGGCAGAAAAAGCTCAGGAAAAAAATCAATGAAAACAGAGATAAAAAAACAGCTCAATGAAATAAAACACAGAAAATAATCAGTGGAAGAAGTAGTCAGATCACTACCACAGCAGTCAGAAGTGAAGTGCACTGCAGTGTTAGCATCACAGCACACTTAATGTATCAGAGGGCTTATGATTTATGATCCGCACAGAATTACAGATGAACGTTTATTTGGTTTGTTGCACGTTTAAGATAAAAGCAGCTGATCCCTGTTGACTCATTGACCTGCAGGCAGCTGGTAGCCAGAGTACAGGTGCATGATCAGGGTGATGGGTTCAGTTCTGACTGAGCTGGACCGTTTCTGAGGATCTGAGAACATTTGGATGGAATGACTTCTTTATACCAGAGGAACCAGGAGTGCAGTCTGCTGATTCACAGCTGTTTCCATGTTTCAAGGAAAATTAAAAACCTTGTTTGAACCACTTCGTTTCATTGTACGTATTTATTACTTGACTTGTGTTTTTCAGATCATTTCAAATTATTGATAGGTTTACTTTGAATTACCATTGTGCTTCACATTGCTCATGTGAAGGGCTTCAGAAACAAAACGGACAGTGGCAGTAAAACAAAGCTGCAGATATTTCCTGAATGTTTTTTATTGCAGAGCTGCAACAGTGGAACAAAACGACTTTAACCACCATAAAAAGAGGAAATGCAGAGAAAGGCAGAACCAGACGTTTCTCACCCATACTCTTGCTTTATCCTTGTGGGCCAACAAACATGTTGATTGCATTCTGTGTTACAAAGTAACTAAGTACATTTACTCAAATACTGCCTGAAAGTGCACTTTTGAAGGACTTGAACCTGAATATTTCTATTTTCTGGTACTTTATACATTTATGCTAGATTTCAGAAACAAAGTTATTTAGTAAGTTTACTTACGGTTTACTTTGTAAGATTAGACTGAATGTGCAAAGTATCTTCACTTGTGAAAAAGTGTGAAGTTGAAATCTGAAGTAAAGTACAAGTAAACTTCATATTATTAATCTCCTTTTCAAAACATGTATAAGGCATATAAGGTTTTTTATTTTTAATAAGGGTAGGATTTCAACCTTTGCACCAGTTTGGGCTGTTATTCCAGTTCTTCGGTCCTGTGGTAGTTTCAAAGAATGTTTTCACATTCACACAAAAATACACAGTTTCATCCGTTTAGCATCAGGTCAAATCAAGCATCTGGTCAAATATCAACATATTTTGAACATGCTTTAGTAATACAATGAGTAAGACTAAATCATGTTTACTTATGTTAATTGACTTATTCTTGTTCGTTGTATTACTAAAAGATGTAAACTAATTATGTTTGCTTGATTAGATTTTTTTGACTGTGATCATATTATTATAAACCCACACAAAAAGCACCACTAATCCCTTTCTTGCTGCTCCTCCAGAGATGGATTGCTGACCACAAGACTGTGTGTCTGTGACCATTAGTTAATGAAAATGAGTAAAAAAAAAAACAGAAATCATTCATAATGACAACAAATACGTAACCACATGGGCAAAAGAATAACAAAAACTGACATAAAAAGACTAAGAATAAAGCAAAAGTGGGATTAAAATGGCTAAAGGGAGAGAACAGTGTGTTTGGTCCTGCCTCCATGAATCAAACTGAACTAAAACAAGGAGGAAAAGCAATGTTGTCACTCGGCAGGATTTTTCTTTTCCTCCTCTAATGTTGTGATAACACACACGCACACATACACACACACGTGCACACACCCAAGCACACGCACACACACACATACACACATGTACCCCTGTGCAACCCACCGATGATTCATCCAGTGATTTAGGTGGCAGATTGTGATGATTGATGACTCGGCGTCCTGGTGGTTCATTCGTGTCGTTCCTCCCCAGCCACAGAGCACAATAACACCTCTCCCTGCCAAACCCGCAAAACCGGGCGAAAGACACCATGTGTAGGTGAGAGAGAGAGAGAGAGAGCGAGAGAGAGGAGGGGGAGGACTTGCCTGAGGAGGGGGTGGGGGTGGGGTTGATGAAAAGGAAGGTGTGGCCTAACCGACCTGCTCATGTTTATACCCAAACTGTCTCTGTGTGTTCACCACCAACCATCAGTCTGAAACATCCATCTTTTACTGTTTACATCAAATCAAGAATAAGGCTGCATCTAAAATTTTAGTTTTACAGATGGGTCGGGGTCGTCATCGTTCGCTCACAATAATACCAAAACACCAAGGGGAACAGCATGAGGTGGCAGAAGAAATTGTAAAATGAATAACTGCATCCTCTGACCTTTAGAGGGTGACGGAGACTACGGTTGGTGGAGGAAGCTCAGCGTGGATGTGGATCCAGTATTACATCAGTTCTCAGATCGTTTGTCAGATATTTGATTAAATCTGTGGACTGAAATACATAAAATAATGGTCTCACAGCTCAATACTTCAAATGTTATGGAGTCAAAATACCCTGAAATAGAAATAGTGAAGTAAAGTACTTCAATACAGTAGTAAATGTACTTAGGTACTCACCACTGAATACAGGAGACATCTGCCACACTTGTTAACCCACACATCAACAAGCCCGTGTCCATAGAAACTGTTGTTGTCCACACATTATGACTGTCCCAGGCTTTAGGGGCTCAACATCCCTTAAGGAAAATTAAGGGCTAAAGTCTGCATATTCAAGAATATTTTTTTAACATGTTAAATGATGACAAGCTTCAGTTGTTCAACAGTGGAAAGTAAAGGTTAAAGTCCCAGAAAAGGTTCTAGTTCAGATGCAGTAGCTGGAAGTAAAGTTCCCTTTAGTCAAAAACACAAAGAGCTCAGTTATTGTAGGTTTTTATCTTCCTGTGGCTTGTTGTTGACATGTTTCCCTAATATTTACCTGGAAAAAACAGAAAATGTTTAAATAGTATGAAATGGACTAAACGGAGCTTTAACTGCAGTTAAAGTTCTCACGGATGTGAACTACAGGAACATGAGGACTGGACAAACAAGCCAAACCCACAGAGAAGTGATGGGATCCAGTCCCAGTGGAGTCTGTGGGAGGACTGGAGCTGTTGTTGAGCCTAATGTTTACTCTGTCTGTGGGAGACAATGGCGGTGAGCGCAGCCTGTGATTATACTGCATGTTAGTCACATTTGTATGTTCTCTACAAAATGAAATTATGGTGAAATTAAATTTCACCTCAGTCAGCTGAACGACCCCGGGGGTCTGAGCTGACCGCTCTGACCAGCCCTGTGGTGGACCTCAGCACTCTTCACATGGGAGGTCACTGCAGAAACTCTGCAGCCTAACAAAGCTTTAAGTTCTACTACTGTTACCTAAAACTAGTGATGAACTCGGACTAATCGCTGATACGTCTGTGAATCCAGAAATCCGACTCCCTCCAGTTTCTCAGATTTTCCCATTTTGTTGACATTAGAGGCTCGAACTGTCTCGACTCGCAGCTCCTCCATGATTGAATGATGAGTTGTGAACATGAAGATCCTATGGAAGACAAGACAGGCACAAACTTTTCTACTGTGGAAAAACCTCCCATAAATCTTAAATGCAGCATGACGAGGTAAACCGTGTCCACCATGCCGACCTGGACGTCCTCAGAAACAAACCCCTACGTTAGAATCTCGTCTGCAGGTGAACGGTGGGGAACTATCACACAATCTCTGCCGCCGTGATCTCAGCATTAAGCTCTTCCAGTGTCGCCATGGTTTCTGGATATTCCATGGAAAAGTGGAAGTCCTGTCATGATGGTTAGACTCTAGTCTGTCCCCCAGTGGATGACGTTTTAAATACTCCCCAAACACACACACACACACACCCACACACATGCACCCACAGTGTCTGTGAGGAAGGAAAGGGTTTTTTGGATTAGTGAGTGTTCGCTAAACTGATCTGATGTTGGAAGGACTGACGGTGTCGCTGTTGCGATCACTTCACCTATGACTGTAAACTTGAATTGTTGAATATGTCCAGTGTGTGGTCACACACAGTAAAAGTGTCAGTGGTTTGTTTATGAGTGACAGCACATCTGCAGAAACACTGGGACTCCAGCAGCATGAAAAGCAGCAAAACAAACAGTTGGTCCATGCTGGGCCTGACCAGAGTAGGCTGATGCTGCGTGACGGTTAAATTTAGCTACGTGTGACGGAGTCATCAGGGACATGACTGAGAGTCACAGGAGAGGAAACACCAGGGCCTTGTGGTCTGATGATGACTGATGTTTGTCAGGCTGAACACTCAGCAGAGCCTTCCTGGACCTCCTTCTGTTGCCAGAAACAAATCCTCCTCCTCCATTTTGCTGTATCCAAACTTCTTCACACCCTCAGAACTTCATCTTCAAGATTTAGATGTTTCCAAAGACAGCTCAAACATGAGGACGAATTAAGAGGAAATATTTGTAATATTATGCAACGCTGCAGAGTGAACGAGTCACTGTTTGCTGATTTTAAATGAAACATTTTCAGATTTTCTCAGGTGTTTGGACCCAAACACCTCAGCTCTGGGAGCAAGTGGATAATCCAGTCTCAGAACAGGCTTTGTTTGATCGACTAACAGAGTGAATTTGACATTGGACGGTCACTGAACTATGTATTTTTGAATTTCAGTAGTTACTGAATTATGTAAAGTGCCTTGAGATGACTTTGTTGTGAATTGGTGCTATATAAATAAAGTTCATTTGAATAAATCACCGGAGCCGGTACACAAGAAAAAGTCCTTGTACATCAGGGAGTAAAGTGTATTATTCCCAGTACTGAGTACCTGTGTGTACCAGCCTGGTCTGAGCCCTGAAGCTCATCAATAATCAATTCAACGACAGACCAGAGCGTGTACATGGTTTCTCTGCTGCTCATTTTTGCAACATTTGTACTTTTCATTGGAGTTTTTTTAATGAAACAATTTTTCTTCTCTTTATATTTTTAGAAACACACACGCACATACACACACACTCCTATGGGACTTTTATGTAATGTGGACTGTGTTTCCTCCCTCTGTAGGACGATAAGAGTTTAGCTCTGCAATAAATTTTCCTTCCTCCTCTCTGCTGGAGTTTGGCCCTCACACACACACAGACAATCACTCACACACATGCACACACACACACACACACACACACACACACACACACACACACACACGCACACACACACACACACACACAAAATCACTCACACACACACACACACACAATCACTCACACACACACACACACACACACACACACACACACACACACATACACACACACAGGAGAGAAGACAACAAGGAAACAAGGAGTAGACAAGGAAAGAAAACAGATGAGGGGAATCAAAGTGTGGAGTGAAGGAGATGAGAGAGGAGACAAGGAACAAATTTATTCCTGCAGCTGTTTTATGTCCAAATAAAATGTCTGTGTATAGTGTGAAGGACGGAAACACTTTGGAAACATGTTTCTGAGCTCAGTGCTGTGTTCATGTGGCCAGAAACACGGGATATTAAACTCACCTGCACCTGCGGATAAAAACACCCACAAAGTTTGAGCTGATGCTAATAAAACCCCAGGTTCAGTGTAACACTGCAGGGCGATGAAGCAGTCGTCCACCAATCCCAAAATTGTTGGTTCCAAGCTCTGATCAGTTTCCGTCTCAATAATCCATCAGTGCTGCAGTGACAGAGAACAGAGTTTTTGCAGGCACATAAACACATACACATACGTGCGCACACACACGCGTTGCGTTCATGTGAGTTTCTCTCTGTTACAGCCTGAAGTTAGGATGTCAGAGAAAAGTGCAGGTGAACTGAAAAACTTTGTGAGTGGCGTTTCTGCAGGGCGAGAACTCTCCACTCTGGGAAAGTGAAAAGTTGTGCCTGACTCTGTCCTCTGTCGACCCGTGAAACTCTCAGACTTCTGCAGCGCTGCACTCTCAGCTCAGATGATGACAGCGGCTGAAATCCAGAAAGCAACTTTCCCAGGTTTCCCTGAAGTATTTTTGGGCACAGTTCACCTCCCGAGCAGCAGAGGAAGAATTATTTCAGGATGCTTGTGGGAAAAGGCAGTTTTAAAGGATTAGTTTTCAGGAGATGTGTGCGAAGGCGGTGCTCACGTCGTACATGTGTGTTCAACTGTACAGTCTGACAGATGGAGCCAAAGAAAGCTGGAGACGAGCCTGCTGACTGATTGTTGTTTGCTGCACAAAAACAACCATTTCAGAGGCTATTTTCACTGGCTGGGGAACAGGAAGAGAGAAAGCAAACAGGCTGGAGGAGTCGCTGAAGCAGATCATCACTGGCGTGCCAATAAACCAGCATCGTTTACCTCAACAGACAGCGAGCGATGTTTTCAGCTGAGGCTTATCTCAGGCCTCTGGAGGTGTAAGCAGTGTTTTTTTATTCAGCTTTTACCAGCTTTTTCTCCCTCATCAGCATCAAACCATGGGCCTGTCGGACACAAAGTGTAGAGTGTGCAGCACCTAGAGTCTCAGATAAACCACAGGCCCTGGAGAGGAGAAAACATCAACATCTCTGTTTGTATCTCTGAGTGAGAAAGTGTGATCGAAAAAAGGCTGGAAAACACTTTCACTTCGCTGTGGCAGAGAGCACCTGAACCACAGTTACGTCATGTAGAGAGAGTAAGAACAAACGTAGCAATAAAATAAATGTTCAGAGTGGAGTATTGCTTAGAACAGAGTTGTACAATCACATGTACCAGAAACACTGATGGTCAACGTCACACGGGTTTTTTCTATGGTAGTCACTGGACATCATAATAATAATAATGTCGGCCTGTGGTTGTGTAGTGACTCAGGTAAGAGCAAGCTGTGACACTTTTTTCCTGAAGCTTTACCCGGTTCACTAACAGAGTTCAGAGGAATTCTCACTATCCTGTTCTGGCAAACATATGCAGGTTGCTTCCTTGGAAAACAGCTGAATTCAGGAGCCACTGCCAGTAAATCACTTGTATACGAACAAACCTCTAACACCTACACAAACATTCCTGCACAAACACGCGCTCACACACTCTGCTGCGTAATTCTCATGAAGCCATTATGTCCACATGTGTGTGTATGTTCCGGTTAATTGAAAGCAGAAGCTTGGCCCCCGGCGGTCCGTGACGTAGCCCGTTTGTGCTTGACGCAGCTCCACATGCAGAGAGGGCGTCTGGCTCAAGAGCACGTCGGCAGCTTTGATTTGATCCATTAGGATTTTTCCAAAAACAGCCCTGCTAATGATCAGAGCCACAAACAAACACGTGGACTTCCCTGGAAATTGACAGCAGGCACAAAGAGTCTTTATGTTTTATTCTAACCCACCCTCCCGTTCCTTCTTTAACACAGTGAAGCCACAGACAAATGTCAAACAAATGAAGATCCTCAACATACACTTTTCTGCTCCAGTGGAGGCGAAATGGGTGTGATCCAGCTTCAGTGATGAACCAGCATGGAGGGATGTCTGTCTGCTGTGGAGAAGGACAAAGACAACACAGAGACGACGCGACCGAGAGAATTCTGTTTATACACAGAGCTTTACATAAGCTGAACCTGTAGAGCAAACATGGCTTCTGGTTTGCTTTTCCACTGCGTTGCCACAACAGTGCTTTCAGAATGATGGGCTGAGGTGCTAACACACACACCTGGTAACCACTTTATTAGCATTTACATTAGAGGAAATGTTTTCTTTCCGTTCGAATCACATCAGTCTGAGACCTGGAGCTGCAGCAGCTGGATGATTTTTACATGTTTTTAAGGATTTTCAGTCCTGTCTGATACAACTTTGGACACTGCAGGAGAATGTGTCCATTGTTTTTGCACTTGAAACCATCTCTGTGGGTCTGCAAGGACTGACACTGAGGGATGGCAGCAGTCTGCCACAGTCCACCACTGTGACCTGGGTTTTCTGAGAGTGGTCACAGATTGGACATGAAGCAGATCCAGGACTACATTTGGACCAGATCTGCAGTGACTTGATCACGTTCTCAGAGCGTCCATTCTAAAGACACCAACACTCTTCGTGTATACAAATACTGCAAAGCTGGCAGTGGACTAATAATAATGGTAAATGGCCAATTACATTGCTGTTTTATCCAAAAACCATTTACCTGTGTTGCTTCTCATTCACCCATTCACACAAACACTTGGACTTGTAGCCAGGACCGGGGATCAAACCACTGACCCTGTGGTCAATGGACGACCAACAGAGCTACAGCTGCCCCTAAGACCACTCAACTCAACTCAAGTGAATGGTTCCCATGTGAATCAGCATGATGCTGTGATAGATCCTTGCGTCCCATTGTGACGTGTCCTTCCCCATTAACAATAAAGGAATTAGGCCTGTACACCTGTACTGCATCAGCGTATGCCTGTCAACATGTGGAATGTGCTGGAAGACGCCTACAGGTCAGGGTGAGGCTCAAAGCGGGCAAAGCAAACGTCAGAAACAAACGTGAGTCATGAGGCAAAGAACCACTTACTGTACTCACAGCGGCTCTTTGTCTGAGCCCCTGAGTCACCGCATCATTAATTACTTACTAACAACTCACTTTCATATCGAAACCAATTCGATTATCAGCAAACTGTTTGTTTCCAGTATGTGTCTTAATATAATTAACATTGGAATTTATTGATGGAACCGTTGAAGGTGAAAACACTTGCACATATCAAGAAGTGAAAACTTTAGGAAAGAATTCATCACACGCACACACGCACGGTGGCTTTTGATTATTTACTTCAGCGCAAATGAAACCGAAATGAAACCGAAGACATGAGAAAAGAATAAGTGATAGAGGAGAAAACAGGTGGACGAGGACAAAGAAAGAGGAAAAATGACTGTTCAAACATGGATTTAAAAGCTTTACGTGAGTTGAGAACCTGCAGCCTGAGAAACACTGAGGCCTCTAATCCACCCCTCCCTCACCTTTGTTGTTGATGGTGAAGCTTGTTTGGTCTAAGTTTGGTTTATTTAGTCTCACAGACAACCTGAGTCTGTATAAATCTGGATTCATAAAACCATGACTGCACTTTTTTTATCAGTGAAGAAAACAGTACAGACGTGTCAACGAGCTGCAAATTCAACACTGAGACAAATCACTGAGCTCGTGTTCAGCAGCAGGTTTGGTTTGAATCATTTTTCACTGGAAAACAAACTGGTGCAAACAAAAATAATAGCAGATTTACTCTGATTATCTGCTGCACCAGGGCTTACAGGTGGGCACGGAGGAAGACCTGAATGGGCCTTCTGAGCACTGGTACAGGGGCTCAAAGGGGTCGAGGGTGACTGCAAAGGACAAAGACCACAGAGAGACAGCGAAGACATGCACAGACTACAAAGATGCAGCTGAGACCATAAAGCATCAGAGCCTCCTCCATCAGCCCCTCAGTTCTGTCGTAGAGAGAACAAACTAACACCTTTTGAAGAGAAGGAGTCTGTTACTGCTGTTGCTCCAACATCTGCATTATCTCCTCTTCACATCACTGCTGGTTGTTTGTTTCCATTTGTTTGTTTCTGACACAAATCAGCTTCCTCAGACTCCTCTACCATCTTTGTTCTGTGTGCAGGATCCGTGTCAGATTGTCTGGATCTAACCTTGAATAAAGTCTGAACATGCTGACAGTAAGTGAACGCAGCATTAGTGAAGGGCAGATCTGAATTTCAAACTGTCTTGAAATGCACCCTGGGAGCTGTATTTGACATGTGTCTCTCGGGTCTCTGTCCACAGATTTCTTGTCAAAGAAGAAGAAAATGAATCCGATTATAGTTTTCTCCCAGAAACCTGCACGTGTTTTTCTCCAATAAAGCAGTTTCAGAGCATCTGGCTGCCGCCTTCTAACATATTGTTAGGTATTTCTGCTATTTCTCCTCTAACTCTGAACTTAAACAAGAGCACATTCATCTCCCAGCAGCTGTAAATCACTCTGTGATCCAAGAAACCTCCACAGTGAGATCGTCTGTGGAAATATGAGAACACGGAGCATTTCAAGCAGTAACAGAGTAATGAAATCAGAGCGTGTGGTGGCAGAACCAACATAAACCTGCTGATGTTGTTGTTGGCTGGTTGAAGAGATGGAGTGATAAACAGATATGATCAGCTCAGGTGAAGGTGTCACTTTTTCCAAGTCATGTGGGGCATGTGGGGATGAGGGACTCAGACCTGCCAGTAAATCCCACTTTGGTATATTTGAGTGGACAGTGGAAATAGTTCAGAAACATTAAATAATTTAATATTATTGTATTATTATTTCTCTGCTCCACTTTATCACTGCAAACTCAGTGAAATCTTCCTGACTGTTAAAAAAGAACCAGGAAATTAACTGAATAATCAAATGTTAAAAACTCACACGTCAACACCTGTAGCTCAGACACTCAGGGCATTTACAGACATCAGTTATCCCCCAGAGAGGATCATCCCTGCTGACTCCACAGTCCTCCAGCACCAGCTTCAGGAGATGTTTTCCAGTTTTACCTCCCCTGCTGGTGCAGAATCCTGCAGTGAGGCACCTGCAGCATCATACATGTGTATCTCACCCGCACAGGTTCCCTCCAAATACATTCAACATTTTCTTATTTGTTTCTACGTGGCCTGGCACCTCAGTGCACTTCTAAACGTCGGCTCTTAAATTCTCTTAAAGACATTTGTTATTGTTATTTCAGGACCTATCACACCTGTAACAGACCCTGCAGACTGTTCTCTGTCTGCTCGATTGAAGCATGTGCTCTGTAGGGACACTCAGAGGAAGTGGGTTCCCGGTGAAGACCTGGGAAGAGCAGCTGTAGATGACTTAACCTGATCCTGGACTCAGCTGCAGACCGGATCCCTCTCACATTACTGAGTGGTGTAAAAGTGCGGTTAGAGCAGCGTGCGCATTTGTACTGAACAGACTGAACAGGAACCAGGGCTTGTCCCTCCTGGGATCTTCCCAGTGGAATGTGGCGTGATTTTGTACACCGGATGCCCCCCCATTTTAAT
Organism: Channa argus; assembly: GCF_033026475.1. Taxonomy (NCBI): domain Eukaryota; kingdom Metazoa; phylum Chordata; class Actinopteri; order Anabantiformes; family Channidae; genus Channa; species Channa argus. Next base: position 31,110,429 of record NC_090198.1, read on the forward strand.
AGTGGACCCTTGGGATTGAGCTCGCTGCCTTTTGCATCGCAACCCAATGCTTTACACTTAAGTCACCAGGCTCCCTTAGACCGAACAGGGACCAGGAGAACGTGCAGTATAAATATGTGCTACAAAGGTCTAAAAATACAAACAGTACAGTTCTGTCTTCTCTCATGTCCCACACATACTTTAACATCTTACTTTTAATCTTTATTATTGTTCAGTATTTTAAACTGTATCCTTAGTTTATTTTTACTACATATTTAATTTTTCTTAGTTGCTGTAACAACTGCATCAAGAAAGTCATTTTCTCAATCAAGAAAATAATAATTGTTATATATGTTTTTTGTAATATACTATATTTAATATACATGTTGTTTCTGGTTTACAGAGTGAATCTGTTACCTCACATTTGTATATGACACGGGGAGGCGATGACACAAACACACACACACACACACACACTGTATCAGAATTAAGTATTCACTAACTTATATTGTAAACAGGGGACATTGTGTGAGAAATAGCCGCTGCAGGACAGAGGGACAGTTTTTATAAAAACCAGTCAAACTTCACTGATCTTGATGCTGGAGTGTTGTGGTTTGTTGTGGAAAAGCACTAAGTGTTTGTTCTATTGGGTTTCTGCTTTGAAAGAGGCTTAAAGAGCTGAACAGCAGCTTCATAGGTGATGAACTTACAATAAAAAGAGGTGACTTGTTGTGTGGAGCTTTAAGTTGCACTGACACTAATTATACGTTTAAATCGCTGACCTTTGACCTCAGCAGCCAAAGGTCAGGAAGCATTTTTAGTCTCTCAGCACAGGTTGATAAGCAGTGAACTGAAACACTTTAACACAGATGGTGTGAGAGCACAGAGCAAACAGCGAGACAGAAGAAGTCATGGAAACACTCTGACGGACTGTCTGACCTTTACAACTGAATGATATCACACACACACAGGAGCCTCATGACTGGGCAGTGACAGGAAGTGACAGAGGGAACCGGAGTTCTGAGTCTAATTCTGAGTTTAGTATCAGATTTGCTCTCTGCACTTAAAACTGATAAAAACTTGATGATTTAATTTGTCAAACATGCTGCTGAAGCTTCACGTACCTTCAGAAACAGACTAATGCACGATCTGATTTTCATTTAAGTTGCAAATCTAGATAAAAGAAAGACAGTTAAATATTTACAGTAACTGTTTCTCAGCTCTGCTCACTCACCTTCACAGAGCATGAACACTGATATCAGTCACGGTAGGAGAGGCCTTCAGTTTCCTAGATGTTACCCTGATCTTTGTGGGGGACCAGTCACACTGGTACTGAATGTTTTCCATTTGTCAGAGATCATGGCAATAGGAGCGATTGCACACAGTTTTAGTGGGACGGTCAAAGAAATGATGTTTATTTACATAAACAGAATATGTGACGTGTTTGACATGTTCAGTCAGTGTCACTGTGTCAATGCAAGTGTGAAAATGCAGTGACAGCAGGATGAGGACGGCTGACCTTAGTTGTTTTCTGGATGAAGTGTCCAGGTGCAACCTTTTGCACTGATAGACTTCACCTATCGGGACCTGAAGGGAGATGGACCTGCAGAGCCAGAGGACGTCACAGCATCGACAAGTCTTCTTGTGCATTGTACTTCTACAAAGCAGTGATGTCAAGGTTACGCATAGATTTCTCTTCTTTTTCCGATGAAAACACCTGATTTTATTCATGCTTCATGTGAATCCATAGTCCTGGAGGTTCACATCTTTTTAACTGTGATTTAACACCGAGTCCATTCTTAAAATCCCATCCCACAGACTAATAAAGTGCATCATGTAATTGTGTTTGACATGTTTTCATGTCGTTCCTGATAAATGGCTCCGACTTGAAAACAAGAGAAAAGAAAAGAGTTTCATTAAAGCTGTCGTCTGTAAATCTGCTCTGTGTCACTCTCATGGTTTGTGGCTTATTCATTTATTGTTTCATAGTGTGTCACTGTGAAGTCAACGGAGACAAATAAACTTTATTTGAATGGTGATAAAACTCTGGTGAGATAAAATGAAAAGAATCCAGCGGAGAACAAAGCCCAACAGAAACAAACAGAGCAGTGATCAGCAGCGGTCTGACAATAACAAGCAGTCTCTCCACTCTTTTATTAATTCTCATCACTTTTTCTCCTCCACAAACCACAGATATGGCTGCCAGGATCGCTGCCTCTCCCTCAGCAGCTGACTCAGTCCAACCTCCCTCCCTCCTTAGCTGCTACACAGCCAATCCCATTCGTTCTTCCTAAACCTGCTCAGTTTGAGGAGTGTCAGTGGAAACAGGAGGGAGGCTGGGAAATAAAGTTAGGCTCCTCACTGACTGACAATCTGTGGGATCGTGTGGTCGCCCTCTGATCACCACAAACCTCCAGTCTGATGCTGTTTTCCCATCAGCTGATCTGCTCCCTGCTGACTGCGGGACAATGAGGTGGATTCAGACGAGTTACAGATCCGACGCTTTCATTAGCGAGTATGAAAAGGGGTTCTGACTCTGATAAAACATGGCAAACTCTGGTGAACAACGCGCTTTACTTTGTGCACATTATGTAAATATATAGACAGTTCACGTACGTGCACATGAAATGCGCCAAAAGGTTAAAAGAAAAGAAATGTGCAGTACACTTTCAAACATAAAGTACTGTTCACTGTGAACATCAGATAGATAGATACTTGTTGATTCGCATCAGGAACCTCAGCGTCTGTGCAGATGGCTTTTATTTTTATTTTTACAGGGACAACACAACTGACCGATGCCGTGTTTACAGGCCGTATAGCAAAAGCTGATTTACAGCCTCGTCTCTGTTTGGGCTTTTAAATGGAAACATATCAAATAAAATCTGCATAAAACAAAAAGCGATAACAGATATTGGTGTGTGTGCGGACTTCACAGCACAGTATCGTCACGATCAGCCCTGAAGTAGCAACTATGATTAGCTCCACACAGACACACACAAACTGTAAAAGCTGTTCAGTGATCACAGCTCAGTGTTTGTGGAAAAAGGTCCGACTGTAGACGTCAGTTCTTTGAGAGTCAGAGGACAGTGTGGGCTTCAAGAGGTGAGGCACATCACGACTGTTGGCAGGTTTTTTTTTGTCAGATTAGAAAATATTTTCTTTGTTTCTTTCAAAGATGTAACACAGTGATACCTTGGTTTTATCAGGGGAAAATGTTTTAAAGGGTAGAAGTTGTGTGTAGATGTGTATATATGTACACCACACAACTTCTGTTCATTTTTGTTGACACTGGCCTGTATATATTATTATCATTTCTTCAGAGTTAACAAACTTTTCTATATCCAAACAAAGAACGACATAACACTATAATGAAGACTTGAAACATACATCAGTTTCTCGTCACAGTCACAACATCTTTAACTGTTCAGGCGTTGTGAAGGAACTGGGTATGTATTTATAATACTGTGTGTGTGTGTGTGTGTGTGTGTGTGTGTGTGTGTGTATGTGTGTTGGCTTCCTGTGTGTTCGCCTTAGTCTGAATCCAACAGGAATGTAAACAACAGAAACACAAACACTCAGCATCGAGACAAAAGCTGCGTTATAACAAAGCTAACGGCAAAACGCTGGTTTCCACGGTGACCGAGGTCAGCCTGCGGTCTGCAGATATACAGACGATGAAGTTGGGGCGGCAGCGGATCATCATCCACAGAAGCAGCTAATGACACATGAAGGAGTTCTGCTGCTTTTATGACATCAGGGAAAACAACTGCTTCTTTCAAACAGCTGGAAGCTCCACGCTCCCTCTCTTGGTGAAGAAGGTAACTTCGACTCCCACAGTGAAACTCAGCGTACAAACATCCAGTCAATGAGCTTCAAATGCTCATTAGTCATGTGACAGGAGCTGAACTGCAAACCACTGTGGCCCTGAGAGTTCAGCATACAGCAGTTTAAGGAGAATACGGATTACAACAAATAAAAAACATAGTTCTTCAGTGTTTGTCTGTTTGCTTCTTTCTCACACAGAGACATTTTAGAGCTGCCATTATGTGACAAATCTGTGAGTCCAGCAGCTGTAAGAGTGTTGATTTCATAGTGTCGCACTCAGGGACACACCTGGTGCACGGGCTGGGATTTGGTCCTGGAGACAACTGGACCTTTTTTAAGTTTCTTTACGGTTTTGTAGTCTGGAGCAGATTGGACAGTTAAGGACTGTAAACTGGGTGGGTATGACATCTTTGAGACTGGAATAATGGAGGTGCTTTTAAGGCAAGTGGGAACAACTGCCTGTCTTAGAAGGGAATAAACAATGCATTCAGTTTGGAGTATGACGAAGCCACGGTGAAAAGAGAAAATCACAGTCCAATTCAGCTTCTCTGCTGCTTTTTCATGTGTTCAAATCCCATTATTCATCTTAAGAAAGGTCAAATGATCTTATTGCCTCTTTATTACACATTATATGCTGTGTGCTACTCACCCTTAGATTACTTGTTTTAGCAAAAAACAACGCTCCTGGAGGTGGAGGGGGTCAGCAGCAGGGAAGACTTTGGAGGAGTCTATACATAGGCCACAATGAGTAAGTCTGGGGAGGAGAGGACAGGTGAGTATGGTGAAAAACACAGAGAAACTAATGGAACAGGCCGGTGTTTTACTGTGAAGTACAAATGGGAGATGACAGCTACCGGAGGTCTGGAGTGTGGTGAGGGAGCAGCTGGGATCGTAGGAACAGGCAGAGCGCGAAAAGACGGTAGAAACTATTTAATCTTAATATTAAGGTCCACGTTCATTAGTTTCACTGTTCACCTAGTTATGGTTATCTTCTGGTTCTAGCATCAACAACCCAATTTTCAGTTTTAGTCTAACCTGTTTAATCCATGTTTACTTTTCATTCAGGATCTTCAGTTTGTCTACTCATTAGTCCCTTAATGTATGTATGTGAGTCCCTATCTCAGAGTTAATCTCTTGTCTCTAGTATTACTGTGGCCTTCAGAAACGGTGCAGGTTTAGTCCTCATTGTAGGAGTGAAATTATGTTTGTAAATGTTTCTTGTCTTTTCTTTATTTTCTTACCAAATCCCCTTTCGCTTTGTTGCACTTGGGTCCACCCTAAAAGCCTACGCTGACACAGGCAGGACATTAAACACATCAGGAGTGACAAACAGAGTCACTCACAGAGAGAAAACAGGAAGAAGATCCGGCAGGTGAGAGGACCTTTTAACATGAGCGGTGAGTTGCTGCTAATTAGGAAGAGCGAGGAGAAAGAAAGTGAGAACCAGAGCGGAGAGGAGAGGAGAGACAGGGAAGGTTACCAGGGCAACACAGATCCGCATCAGTACCAGGATCAGACAGACATGTTTTAATTCATCATGTGATTACTTTTGGAAAGTCTTTGTTAAGGGAGTGGATTGATATTATATCGTAGAGGCAGTGTGGGATCCCCCGGACAGACAAGGACATAGAGGACAATTTACGTCTAAAGAAGAAAACTGGGAAGAACTATAGGAAGCAAGGTATAATAAACCAGAAGATTAATGAAGAAAAGTTCAAGATTGCGTAACTGTGCCCCTTCAAAACATTTGGAGTGTGTGTGTGTTCAAAAGCGACACAAACAGGAACATGTGGAGAAGCCTGCTTTTCTCAGTCAGCCCTTTTCGCTTCCTCTTTCTCCAGGAGGCCTCCACAGCAGGGGAGAGGGCTGAGGAGCAGCCGTTAAATGGTGACTCAACCATCCTCCTCCTTCTCCTCCTCCATGTTCCTTCATATTTAGTCTTAAACCTGATGCATGGAGCAGCTGCTCTCTGATGGTCAATCACAAAAACATAGAGCAGCACTAAAGACCGGAGGTGCAGTCAGAGAAAACGCAAACAGTGAAGTCTAAGTGCACCACCGGCTCTGTGTATTTACTGGGGAGCAGCAAACAGCCTGCAGATAACTTGCATTACAGCTCCATTATGATGATGTAACACCTCCAACTGATGTCATCACCACCTTTACTGACCTCTTGCAGACTGATGTGAAAGTTATGCAGACTTCACTCTCACTCCACAGACTGGATCAGAACTGCAGAACTGCTTTTCATGCTGTGTATTCATACAGGGATGATCAGGGACGGGACAATGAGTCTGATGTTTTTGTGTTAACAGATTGACACTTTATGTCCCACATTAATGAAAACAATGTTAAAAATCTTACAAATCAAAATACGTCCTGTCACTCATATCTGAAATTATGGCAGTAATATCTGCTGTTACTGTTTCAATGGAGACCCCTGTATGTGCGTGAGCCTGCCAGTCACCAGGCTGGAGTAAGTTTTTTAAGTTTATCGACGAGGCAAATATGACCCCGGTTACTGTGAACCGCAAAACAGTTTAAATTTTTTTATTTTTCATTCATGTTTCGTCGGTACTTCATGTGGACTGCAGAACACTAGACTGACAAAACATGCTTAAATACTGTTTCCACACACTTTAATTGCAAAATAATGTAAAATTAAACTGAAAACCGATTTTCAGAAAATTTAAACTGACATTTGGATGCATTGTGCACATACACCTATGGGTGCACGGGGTCAATGAGGGACAGGCCCCAGGGCCCCTGAATCCCAGTGTCTATGTGAAGGGTTAATATGTGTTATTGGAGCAACTACACTGACAGTGCAGAGACAATCAAAATCCACCTCACTGACTATTAATCAACAATACTGAGTAAAAATGTAAAATGTAAAAATGAGATGCAAAAAGACCAAATATAGAAAACCAGAGTGGTTTTAGTTCTTGTAGGGTGAAGAGTTAAGTGTACAGAAAATGGGCACTGGTTTCCAGTGTGATGCTGAGCCTGGAAACTGAGTTAATTCCTGCACATGTCAGAGATGTGCAAAAGGATTAGAAACAGCCGAAAAAGCCACAAAGTGAACACGTGCAGTGTCCGTGGACACAAAGGCCTGCTGAGACCACAATGAAGCGGTATGTTTCTGATGTGATGCAAAAGTCTGACATGTAAAACCAGAGATTACATCAGATGAATCTTAAAGTTTCCTGCCCTGAACTCTTCTTTTTTATCTCTGATGATGAGGATGATGATGATAACAACATCCTCTGCAGGTTGGACTCTGTGTCCTCTCTCTGTTTGTGACTCACCGCAGTGTTTCCATTGCTTCAGTCTCACATTTACACGGTTGTGAAAGTTTCCAGTGTGACTCCACCTCCTGACATCTGAACATCCTTAACATTAGCCTCCCCCCTCCCCACCCCACCCTCCAATAACCTTTGAATTAATTCAGCATTTGCAGGATTCTTTTACTGATGTGGAAGTGGATCATTGATAGCAATGGTGACACAGCGACAGTGAACTTTTTCAGTAACGTGTAAGAAAATAAGAAAATGCTCTTAAAATAAGTCACGAGCGATTATTGACCAGTGTTGTACAGTTGATTCAGAAAGAGTTCACACACTTTCTGCACGTTTACTGTCACTTTAATTGGCAATGGAAAAGAAATTCAATACTCTTGGTGTTTCTTAATTTCTAATACTGTACAAACCAGTAAAATATGAAACATTCCTGAAGCCACCGTGTTTCTAATGTTTTTTTTGGTCTGATCTGAACTAATTTTAGACACAAAGCAACAATGTGGAAGTTCCTACCTGAATGCATGTGGATCCCTGCAGCATAAATGAATAAACACACACACTCACACACTCAGCCATTTCCTCACTGTGGATTTAATCAAACAGGAGGAAATGTTGCTGCATTTGTTTGGGACTATTTTCAGCAATGGATGAATTCACCTTAAGTCTTTAGTGAGTCTTTGGGGCAGCAGGACGGTGAATGTGGGACAGTGCAATGGAGCAGTTCTGAGTATTTGTAGCAGTAGCAGTAGTAGTAGTGTTGGTGGAAGACGTTTAGTGTTAATATTCATTTTACCATGGTTTAATAAGAGACCCGGTTTGAGCTGCTCCCTCCTGCTATGGCTGAAACGGTTTCTCCTCTTGTTTGCATGGAACTGTCACTCCTGATCACTGGACCCGGTTTCTGAGCCGTCAGTGTTTAATCACAGAGTTTTCTGGATCCCACTGACGTCCCCTCAGGCTCTGGACTCTGCTCCGTGGTTCTGTTGCTTCTGGAGGGAAATGATAATTGCTGAATGGCAAAAGTCCCAGATGGCCTGTGAAAGTGATGGAAACCTGTTTGTGAGATACGATCTCCAGCTCTGAGTCGTGCTTGATTTCATGTGGTTGTTTACACTGACAAAAAGAATTGTTCTTGTAAAAGTGAAAACAGATCTCTGCAGAGTAATTATGATAAATTAAAGACCCCCCCCTCCCCCTTCAGGTCAGTATTTAGTCCATGTACCGTTGGCAGTAATGACAGTCTCGATCCTGTGTGGACGCGTCTCATCTGGACACAGCAGGTTTTCTTCTCGGTAAAACTGCTGCAGCTCTGACAGAACGGTGAATGAAGTCCAGGTCTGAAACCTGAACTAGTTTTGTGGAGCTCTGGCTGTGTGCTTGGGCTCATTATCTCACTGGAAAACAACACTTCTACAGCATTGGTTTTACTCCAGGAGTTTCTGTGAGCTCCCTGGACTCACTTAAATCTGTCATTTCCAATGTCATTGGACACGTCAGTGAAGCTTTGACCATCTAGGTGTGGTCTCCTTCACTAGTCTTTTCAGTTTCTGTGGATGACCTACTTTACACGTTTGCCGCTTTCCGTCTTTTATTAATGCAGCCTTTAACTGCTCCAAAGGGCATTCGGTGTCTTCAGTAAAATGGTCTTTGTCCACCTGTGATTCCTGCTTTTCATTAATGCAGTGCCTGCTGTATTTATACTACAGTCACTCAGCTGATCTCCACTTTACCAACAGTGGGAAACCAACGGGAGGTTGAATTGTTGTGTACAACCAGAGATAATAAAACATGAAAGGACCCCCATGAGTTTACAGTGTGGACTTTGGACACAAACACATGATGCACAGGACAGAATGAAGTGAACCACCTTTTTCAGGCTGGTGTGAAGCAGCAGCAGCAGGTTGAAAGAGCAGGAAGAAGAAGAAAGTGACACACTGATATTACTGCAGATAAAGGAGGAGGATGTGGGGAGATACTGAGGTGTGTGTGTGTGTGTGTGTGTGTTTATGTGTGTTTATGTGTGTGTGAGGTAACTGTCCTGTTGTGGTTCGTCCTGAGCCTTCGTCATCTTTCTGTACCAGCTGCCTCTCTTTCCCGTCACTCACACTTCCTCCTCTCCTTCCTCCTTCCTTCCCGTAAGTTTCCCCTTTTCTACACCCTCCCACTCCACCACACCCCTCAAAACCACCTCCTTCCCCCCCACACCCATAGCCACGCACACTTTACACACACATGGAAACACCACACACTGACATTTATCTCTGCAAACACCAGAAACCACATGTTCCTGGAAATAAACCATAAAAGTCACTGAATGGCCTCAAGCTTGAAGTCACACCTGACAATGGTAACACACGTGTGTTCATGTGTTCATGTGTAGTTCATTCCCTTCAGCCAGAAAACACACATTCCGAGCAACACTCAGCTTAAAGCACTTTATTTCCTAAACAGAGAAAACCCAACAACCCCAAATCACATTGGGACGATGTTATGCATGGATCAGGAGCAAAGGCAGGTGAAAAGCATCCCCACATCTTCCAGACTGAAAAAGCCTTGTGTCTCTTTTTGCTCCTAACTCCATCTGTTTGTGGTTGTTGTGTGTCTATTTGTGGTGGTCATCTGTCTTGTCTTGCATCTCTGTTTAGTCTTGTTTTAAGTGCTTGTGGTCATTTTGTCTCTTTTTGGTTGTTTTGCATCTTTTGTTGATGTAAAATCAGAAATATTAACACTCATAATTCCCACAGAGACACTCGCCCACTGGACCAGTTCAGTAAAACATCCACCTTTATGTTTTTTCTAACTGTAGTTACGGAGTAAGTTCAACTTTGTTTGATGAGAAAAACTCAGGACCGAAAATCTTTCTGAGAGAGAAACCTGAGAACAAATGTCATCACATCACATTTATCAGTACACACAGTCTAAACTGGGAACATAACAAAACAGTATGTAACTTTCCTAATGTTTGTATCAGAGTCATGTTCATAGCTTCTCTTATTGTGAAGAGGATTTTTGGCGCCATCTCTGGCTGCAGTGCAGATAAATCCTCATCTAATGTTCTAATCAATGTAGAAACGCTGGCTTTTTTCTATGCTGAAAGGTCCTAATCAGATGGGACACTTTTTTGCCATTTGTGTGTCTTGTTTTGCTGTTACTGCTAATGTCACCACACTTCTCAGATTTATACTGTATAACACTTCATCATTTCTCTAAACATCTGAATACAGGCAGGGGTGGATGTAGATATTTTTATTGGGGAGGTCAGAGTAGGGAACATACAAAAAATAGGAAACATTTGGAAATGAAGATTTTAAACTAAAATTTAAAACACTTTTAATAAACTGTATATTAAAAGGCCAATAGTGTGTTCAAAAAGTGTTTGTTCAGCATCAAAAAATGTAATATACGTAACTGTACCTCCAGTTTTACTCCAAATAGCCATAAACAAATAATAAACGATTGGAGAGTAAAAATCCACAAAATTCTATCGTGATAAAATATATGATATGTATAATTATGTGTATTCACATGAGAAGACTGTCAGAATGTGGACTCCAGAGTGGAGTAGAGTCCAGAGTCCTGTGTTGTTGAGGCGACAAAATCCCTCTGGTTAAAATGACGAGAAAAATAATGGTTTAGTTTGAATCTCAATTAACACACATGTGTGTAGAAAGTCAGACCACAGTGTTTCTCTAACCTTAAACTTTTCAAGCTCTAGAGGATGTTGCTCCCAACCTTGCACTGGCATGAACAGTGGTGACAGTTTTGTTCCGTACATAACGTTTAGTAGAGTAATACAGGAAAGATGTACTATATGCTTTAACTGCAGACTCCTATCCTGCAGTTAACCTGCAGAAGGACTGGTTTGTGGTGCGGCCGATGATATACAGGACAGGATCATCAGCGTATATCTGTACAGTTACAGTGTTGAGTGGCAGAGTAAACACTATTTATATACAGAATAAAAAACTGTGGGCCTAAAATTTATCCCTGAGGGAAACCCAGGTCAACCAGCAACATTAAAGCTCTTTCTAAACGTCCGGTGACACACATTGTTCAGTTTAGTGGTGATATACTGTATGAGAACTAAATCAGGAAGTGTGTGAGTGTGTTATGATGTAAACTACTGTGTGTGAGTCAACTTCTCAGCTCTGTGTTTTCCTGGGGCATGCTGGGATACGCCTGTTTAAGGGACAGGGCTGAGTTTCGACTTCTGCCAGTTTACTGAAAAGTCCAATCTGTTGCTCAAGATCGAACTGCACACGACCAATTTGCAGCGCCCGTCCCTGTTAGAAAAGACAAAATGTCCCTCGAAAGAGTGACCGCAAGATCTGTCGCAACTCCACAAGGCTTCCCTCTGGAGCCCAAGAAATCTGGTCCCCGAAGACCGTTAGGTTCTGATTCAATACATTTTATTTGTAAAGTGCAGGATCATGAGAATATTTTCTGTGCATTAAGACCAAAAACAATCAGCAAAGAACTGCAGCCTGTTAAAATTGCAGAGGTGGCAGAAGTAAAAGAACAAGTGCTTGGATAAAAGTCTTCCAGTAAAATTAGAATTGACAACTCAGATACCTGTTTACTCCAAGACCTACACACTGTAAAATGTATGTTCTCCATTTGCATTTTGTTGAACAGTTTTAGTAGTAATCATTATATTAATATTTGAGAACACTTCCAGATTGGAAAACCTTGCTTCACACTTATTCACACAAGAAGAACAGGAAATCTAAGAAATAAACTTTATTTCATATAAAAACATATCAAGGGTCACTGGGAACTTTACTATCTGTCACCATACTTGGGTAAATGTACTTTCGCCCTCGTATAACTCATCCCCCTAGTTTGCGTTAACTCAGCACAAATGGAATATTCAAAGACTAGAACCAGCAGTTAAACTGAGCGATCACTTCATATGTTGTAGTGTAAGTTTTCATCCTAGTGTTTTTGTCTTTTGTCATGATGCAAATTAAATGAAAAATCAAAACAGGTTTGCCTGTTCTTTCTACACAAAGTACAAAATCAAGCTGTCTGCTCCTGCTGTTGTTCCTCTCCTTTCTGCCCCCTCCCTCCCAGTCTTCCTCCTCCCAGGTGGGATCTGGTGATTTACAGTAATTACACCAATTAAACTGTGAGGACTGACAGAACACTCACATATGTTTTCTCAGCGGTGTGTGACATAAATCCTCGTCTCTGCTCCACATTTTGGCTTCTCACCAACAACAATGCTGCTCCACCTTATTTTCATACAGTACACACAATGAGTTTGTCCTGAGGTGGCGCTGCAGGAAACATCATGAAGCCCATGAAATATTCAGGGATTATCCTCTTGTGAGCAGGAGTGAACACAGGGACATTTTATTAAATCATAAATCATAATTTAATTTATCAAATGACCATCCCACAGCACAGAGTAGAACAGATTTGAATGTTTGATTTCATTTTTAATGTTGTTTTTAATTCTTTAGAGAGTTAAAGAGTCATTACACATACAAAACAATGTTATTTATTACTTTTAGGAAAGCACACATGATATTTTTATGGTCCCAAAAATGACTCTATACATATTGGATATTGAAAAGGATTATTACATACTAAGTACTAGGTTCTCATTATCTCATTAGGTTATAATTACTGGTGCATTCATGTGTTTATCCGTCTTTCAGCTGACATTAAACATCTTTTATGCTTTTTCTATGATCATATGTTTGATTCCAATAATTATATTATGAATTACTTCATGTACTGTTGGGTGGCTGTTGAATTTAAGTTTGATGATTATACTGTTTAATAGAGTATGATGTACACTCATGTAGTACTAGTAGTCATGAGTAAAGGTAACTCAAAATTGCTCAAGTAAATTACTCAAGTAAATGTAGTTTGTTACTTTCCACCACTGTGGTGCTGACTCATCAGCCCTAGAACTGTATGTTTCCAGTTGTCCTGATGCAGCATGGTTCATCCTCAGGAGAGCGATGGTTTGTCATTTAATGAAAACCTGTTAATGTTGATTATGTATAAGTGGAGATTTTGTCCTGATGGTGAAGCAGCACAGAGGAAAACACTGAAATGAGAAGGGTTCATCCTGTGGGGATCAGGAATAAGTGGAGCATTAATGATGGAAGTGCTGATGAGATGTTGTGAACAACATGCTGATGGAAGTGGGAGAGAAATATGTTATGTTGGACAATCTAGGAGTTAGTGTTTCTCCAACTGTTGAGCTACATGGGTCTGTTCACAGGCTGTTCAGCCGACGCTCCCCCCTCATCACATTCCTCACCGTGGGGAAGTTTGTCTTCAGCGGTCCATGATCTGGTGATGCTGATCCTCTGTTAATTATCTGACCTTAAATTCCGTTTCACCTTTATTCACATTTGTTCTACAATGAGCATTTTTAAATATTTTAGGCTTTAGAAAATGTAAGAAAAGATGCAAACCACCCTCACTCCCCACAGTAGAGACGTTTTGTCTTGTTTTGTTTCACTTTACTGTGGTGAGTAAGATGCAGTACAAACCTGTCAATTTTTATTAATTGTTTGTATTCTTTGCATGACAAAACACATTGTTATGTCAAAATGTATAAAGTAAAGCTCTCAGATTAGTGTTGTGCAGTAAAAAGTAGGTTTATTTGTAGTGGACACCGTAAATAAAAGAGTAAAGTTACTTTAGAGTCCTGCAGAGGCCTGGTGGCAGCAGCTGTGACAAAGAAAGAGGAGTTAATAAAAAGACTCTGACGATGTCTCAGGTTCATGCAGCAGGTCTCCCATCACCCTGACATTATCAAACTGCTCTTTATGAAGGTTTGTGTCCGCAGACAGAAGGATTACTTTGGTTTTACTGTGGTCACCTTTCTGCAGCTTCAGTCCAGGTGACAGTCCTCTGGGTCACAGCTGAAGGTTGTGGTTTAACCCGCAGGATTTTGTGCACAGATGCAGTTGGAAGGAAATGACTGACACCGTGTTTGTTTTTGTGAAGTGACCCTTTAAGGATCCTGTAGATCCACAGTAATGATGCTGCTCGGTGTCGGTGTCTCGGTCTGTGTGGACCTGGTTGTGAAACTGTTTGATTGAATCTCTGCTGAGAGAAACTACAATGAATTTATTCAGGAAATGCCAGCTCTCCTCTGGGTGCCAGTGGCAAGCGTCTCTGCCCAGATGCTGACAGCAGACTCTGAGAAACACAATTATCCTGACGTCTCTGAGCTAAATGCTGCTCCTTCTTTCTTAGTGCATGGGGGTGACGACCACTTCACCGATTATTTATTTAGTGAGAAACCATGTTTACACACTCTTCATGGTTTGTTTTAGCCTCTTGACTTTGCCAGACAGGTGGAGATTCACCCACAGGAAACCAATTCACTTCTCACCAACAATAATACAGTTTTTTTCCAGCGATTGTTCATAAATGGTAAATGGTCTGCACTTATATAACGCTTTTTCTATATCCATCTGTGTGTTTGTGTGTGAAGTTCATTTGTGTTTCAGTGCTTCAAACCAGAGCAGTTTTTCATATTGCAGGTGGGAGTGTAATAAACGGAAGAAGAAGAACTGGACTTCAGCTGACCAAAGCAAGTCCACAGATCAAAATATACTGACCCAAAAGAAAAGACATAAAACTTTTATAATAAAATGATAAATGGTAAACCTGCTAAATGTAAAGTAACAATTTTGTGCTGCAGGAGTTAAAATACGCGGTGGAGGAAGAAGAGACTGGAATCTGAAGGGGCTTCAGTGTAACAGAAAACATGTTGACACCTGTGACACCAGGTGCTGTTCTCTGTTTGACCTGGGAGCTGATGTAGCCCTAAAACAGCTAATGCTAACGTTGAGAGCCTTAGCTCTGTGCGAAGTGGATGTCATCAGCATCTCCTCCTCCCCAAAGTAAAACTGACATCGTTCAATGAGAGAAACACAGCCTTTAACTTTGGTTTACAGTAACATGAACTGACCACACTGATCTCCACCTTCTTATTGACTCATTCCACAGAGCTCAGAGTCGCCCCCCCCAGCAGGTCCAGCACCCTGCAGGATTCTGCAGGACTCTGCGGCTGGAGGCTTGGCGCCGCGATGCAGCTGGTTTACACGCAACAGACGAGTGATGTTGTTTTGATGCGAGAGAGGAGAGAGAGTGACGGAGGAGGGACAGATGGAGACAGCTGGGACAAACCTCCTCCCCCCTCTGGATGAGGAGCCGATGGCTCGGCTCACCACAAATCACCAACTATTTACACGACCTCCAAAACAAACCAGAAAATAACTTCCCCGAAGTCCAAGTGCAGGACAAACCTCCTCTTAAGTGTCCACAGCAGGAAAACAAAGCCTGTGTTTACTGGAGGGACAAACACAGACGGACGCGGTCAACTCATTAAACAAAGACTTAAAGACAGACAGACTGATGATGCAGCTGGAAACTTTCTCCTCAGGACAAAACTGAAATTAAAAACCTTGAAATGTTTCTGTTTGTCTCTGCTTGAACCTGTCTCTCAGCCTCGAGCTTGTTTCTCAGTTGATACTGAACTAAACTTTTCTTTTTATGTCGAAAGTCTGTTAATATCTCCTTCACAGACAAAAGTGAAGTATATGCGCAGTTCAGTGTTTGGAATGAAACATTAAGAGCCTAAAAGAAACGCACATTTACTTACTGTAAGCTGTTTCATTTTCACAGATGGAGTCTGAGTTTCTAATGAGGCTCTGTGTTATTTTGGAATGTTTGTCAGTGAGGTTGACCACTGTGTGATTCTAAAAGGAAGCCTCATCTCCCTCAGGAATTCAGCTTTAATTCTGTTCTTATTAAACGTCATTGAAAATCATGTGTCTGAGCTCCAAAAGAGTGAAAATCCACCTGAGAGTCACCTGTACAGGGGCCCAGAGAGCTCACAGCCCCGCACAGACCAACACCAGCAAATGAATAAAACAACTGCGTCCATTTGACAATAAGAAACAAAAACCACAAAACAATCAAGGAGCAAGGAGCCCAGACGACAACAGAAATGTCTCTGGTAGCAGGACACTAATTAGTGAAACGCTAACACTAAGTTAACAATACTCATCAACAATATAGAAAAACAAAACATCAGAAAATGTACGTGTCATCCAGCTCATTTCAGCTCCGATAAATTTGCTTTAGAAACTATGTCAACAAGTGTGTCCCAGTTGTGTCCGTCAATTTTTTTTGTCCCCTGGAAACACACTAAACGGGCGTTTACAAAATAGGTATTTCTAAATGCAGAGTAGGCCAAGTCCGCACTTCCAAACCCGGCAAGTTTAAACTTGGAGTCCGCACTCTGAGGATGGTGGAACTATTTACAGTTGGGGTAGCAGTGTTCTTGGTGACAGCAGCAGCTTAGCCCGGGACTGATGATAACACTGATGATATCACCTACTGTTATAATACCTACACAACTGTACACAACTTTTGTCGTTCAAAGTGAATAATAACATACATAAAAATACTACTGACAACAGAGTTAATGGTAAAACTACCACAGTTTACTGAGATGTGTCTGTTGTCCCCCAGAAAGACCACGGATGTTATCTGGTCAGATATCCTCTCAGAAGCTGGGCTGCAGCCTGCTGACATGACTGCTGGTTCATCTAAATGAATGTTTTTCTCGGTGCCAAAAACATCCGATCAGATTAACAAAAGCAAACACACCACATATTATAATTTGAAAGGAGTTCTTTCTTGCATGAAAAAATGTTAGACCCTATATCCTGACGGACAGTTAAACTCACACATTTATTTTTAGTTGTTCCCGGAGACATTTCTGTTGTGTTGTGGCTTTTAGCAGCACGTTTCTTATTGCTGTGGCTGTGTTGAAATAGATGAAGTTGTTTTTTTTATAATTTGCTTGCGTTTTGTTAATTTGCTGCATCGTGTTCTCTCAGGGCCACTGTACACTTGAGCTCCAGAGGAGAAAAGAAGAAGAGGATCGGAACTTTGTACCCGTGAGTGAATGTGATCAGCTTCACATTATTTTCTGCTTCACAGCATCTTATTTTTTAGGTTTTTATGAACACATCACAGATTTCACAGATTTTGGACATCTGGAACCCCTGTGACTATTTCTAATTCTTTCCTGGATGGTGAAGGTAAATTGATGGACACACCAGACCATCGTTGTTGTTTTTTTTTTTTTTTTACTTTTGTTGGTCAATCAAGAATCTACAGACTGCAGGTAGCCCCCCAACTCTCACAGGTGAGCTGAGATCTATCTGTAGCGGTCAGGTTTTCAGTAAAGACTCCAGCTCTGTCACTTGGTACAGAAAGTGAAAATGGAATTTTTAAGCATCGAGCTAAAAGTCAGTGTTTTTGTGTTTTGTGTTTATGTGTGAAACTAAAATAAATCCTTCCAGCTCATGTGCTGTTCTTGCTTCTGAACAATATGCGTTTTCAGCAGCTGAATCGGCACTTGTTGCCGCTTCTCTTCTCATTTCCACCTTATAATGAGTCACTGCACATTTTAAACACTCATCAGAGAAACAGTGAGCTCAGCAGAAAACTCATCAGACCACCAAAAAACATAAAGGTCAGAGGTCACAGTTGGACTGTCACACAGCAGGCCTGTGTTTGACTCCAGAGTCCTGTCTGTGGTTTAGGCAACAAAGTGGTGAAGGTTAGAGAAAGATGGTGGTTTAGTTTAAAGGGTTTAAACCACAGTCTATGTCTAACTAAGATCTGAGGCTTTGGAGGAAAAGGAACCGTTGTCATCGTGCAGCAACGTGCTGAGATTAAATGTTTAGTTTTCATGAGAGCGTGAACTGAGCACGTAATGAAGGAAGGGGAGCATCGTTAACTGACGGGGAGAATGGTCTGAACGCAAGTTGAGCCCAGTGCACTTCAGATTGTGGTTTTCGTGTTTTTCTAGTGTGACTCATGTTAACGTGTGGATGACAACTTAAATTCAATTCAATTGAATTCAATTTAACTTTATTTATATAGCGCCAATTCACAACAAAGTCATCTCAGGGCACTTTACAGAATAAAGTCAAGACTATAAAGATGTATAGAGAGAACCCAACAATTCCCCCTGGAGCAAGCCATAGGCAACAGTTGAGAAGAAAAACACCCTTTAATGGAAGAAACCTCCAGCAGAACCAGGCTCAGGGTGGGCAGCCATCTGCCTTGACCGGTTGGGGTGAGTGGAAAGTGCATAGCACTTATAGCAGCATAACTATAACTAACTATGAGCTTCATCAAAGAGGAAGGTTTTGAGCCTAAACTTAAAAGTAGAGAGGGTGTCTGCTTCCTGACTCTGAACTGGGAGCTGGTTCCACAGGAGAGGGGCTTGATAGCTAAAGGCTCTACCTCCCATTCTACCTTTGGAAATTCTGGGAACCACAAGTAGGCCTGCATCCTGACATTGAAGTGGTCTACTGGGATGATATGGAACTATGAGGTCTTCTAAATATGATGGAGCATGACCGTTCAGAGCTTTATATGTAAGAAGCAGAGTTTTAAATTCTATTCTAAATTTAATGGGAAGCCAATGGAGAGAAGCTAGTGAAGGTGAAATATGATCTCTCTTGCTAGTTCCAGTCAGCACTCTTTTGGATGTGAGGTGAAGGAAAAATCCTGAACAAAAATAACTCCAAGATTCCTTGCAGTAGTACTGAAGGCCAGACTTATGCCATATAGAGTAACATTTGGTTGGACATCATATTTCTGAGATTTGTGGGCCCAAATACTATGACTTCAGTTTTGTCTGAGTTTAGAAGCAAAAAAACTATGGGACATCCAGGCCTTTATGTCTTGTAGGCTTGAAGCTTGATTAACTGTTTTTTTTTTTCATCTGTTTCCATAGATAAATATAGCTGGGTATCATCAGCATAGCAGTGGAAATTTATGGATTGTTTTCTAATAATGTTGCCTAAAGGAGACATATATAAAGTAAAAGGTATTGGTCCTAACACAGAGCCTTGTGGAACTCCATAGCTAAGCTTTGTGTGCATGGAGGATTCATCATTAACATGAACAAATCTATCAGATAGATAAGATTTAAACCAACCTAGTGCAGTTCCTTTATCTTCCTGTGACCTACAGGTCATACGTCAGTCTCCCTGAGCATTAACCAAGCATACACGTGGGCTCCATCAGCCTCACCAAACCGAGATAAACCTGAACATGATTCAGACACTTGGTACTGATGAGTCCCACTGGGTTCGGGTCGGGTGCCCCCCTCCTCTGATATAGGCTGTTGCTGCTATAACAGCCAGATGTCTCCATTATAAATAGTTAGTCTGACAGCCAGAAATCATCATCAGTGATAAAGCAGGAGTCACAACAAGCTGCTGCACGGATCAGATCCACAGGAACAGCTCTGTTAATCACCTGATGACCCTTCTTGTAAGTGCAAGTACTTGTCTAAAAAAGTACTCCATTCCACTTCACACTCATTACTCAAATCAATAAAAAAAATAAAGCCTCATTTTCATCTGTAACCTTGTGTGGGGGCTGGAGTCTGTCCCAGCTGTCATTGGGTGAGGGGCGGGGTCCACCCTGGACAGGTCTCCAGTCTGTTTCAGGGCCAACACAGCTAGAACCATTCACACTTAAAGTCACCAGGTAACCTAACATGCATGTGTTTGGACTGTGGGAAAACCCACACAAGCACAGGGAGAAGATGCAAACTCCACACTGAAAGGCTGCCGCACTAACCCCTCCACCACCATGCTGCCCCCTGTTCCTCTGAAAAGCTGGAAGAGAGAACAAATCCAAAGCAGCCTTCACACTGTTCAATGCTCTCATTAATTGTTGCACTTGCACTTTCAACACTCCAGATCCTACCCAGCGATGTGATATGCAAATTTTACATTATATCATATTTGATATAACTCATTTCCTTCCTCAAATCAGTATCATCAGTGTAACAGTGAAATTTCTGATCACAGTTTCCAAGTTGTCTTTTGTTTTTAATAATTGTTATTGATTTTCTTCTCTTCCTACACTGAGACGCAATCTGTGGGCTGGCTCATAAAACACATCCTGACTTCACTGCTGGGCGTTGATTTATTTTTCTGTAATATTTTAGTATGTCTGAAATGTACACCGTTTTGTCTCAGTGAGCGTTTACAACCCTGAGATTTATAAACACTGAAGCTGTTGGACACATATAATGTAGTAAAAGTAAAGACTTTTCTACTTCCCAAACATTCCAGCTCCACCTGGTTAGTCAGGATTAACAATCTGATCGTCTGATGACAGCTTATTGATTGTTGTGTTGTCTGTTGTGTTTTCTCACTAAAACCATAGTTTTACATGATCTGTTGCTACGTCTATCAGCAGTGGTTAGCAATAGAAAAGTAGAAAACACAGCTTTAATATGAAGTGTTGCTTATGTAAGACGGTGGAGACGATCTGTGTGTGTGTGTGTGTGTGTGTGTGAGTGTGTGTGTGTGTGTGTGTGTGTGTGTGAAAAGAGGAAGCGTGTTCTGTTGTTCATCTCCTTCAGGGCCCACATGCTTCCTGTGGCCGTCCACGCCAGGGACGAGAAGGAGGGGAGGACTGTGGGGTGTCTGTGGTTCCCATCATCCTCAGCTCCTATCAGCTCCTGCAGTTACCCCACCCTCCTCGTCCCCCAACAGGTCTGGCTGTTACACCAGCGTGCAGCCGTGGCCCACCGCAGCTTAAATAACAGTAGCGGCTCTGATCTGAGGTCAGATCTAATCTCTGAGCACATCTGCCTGCAGTTTAGCACAACAACAACACGCTATATTCTTCTCACTCTCTTTATTTCATCTGAATCTTTGTCCGGCTCCAGGTTAAATATACTCATCTGTGGGGTGGCCAAGGGCCGTTACTCGTTGAGAAAGAGTTTTACCGCTTGCAGCATCTTCCTCTGGGTGGAGGAGGAGAAGAAGAAAACAGCGATTGTTGGCCAACAGCTTCTGTCTTCAGGTTGTGACACATGTCAGAGGTGAAATAGACCTGTAGTCTTCTGCACTCTCACCTAGAAGTGTGAGCCCCGCCTCTCTGACAGGTGACCCCAATATGGGCGTGGCGTCACGGAAACTTAACCGATTGTTTCAAAGCATGAAATCGTCCTTCTGGAAGTCTTTTGGATGTCGAATTTTACTGGAAAGGCGATGATCTGAAACTGCCGCTCAGTTTTATTGCACAAACAACCAGTTTAGGATCCAAACTTTTATTATATTTTCTTCAAGGTCTACTTTCTGCCTAACAGTCGATCTGATGAGTTTCTGTTGAGTGTCTTTGCATGCTGCTTTTCTGTTGCTCATGATTGGACATGATTACGTGTTAGTCTCTGCCTTTAAATGTAGTGATATGACAGTAAATATATTTTTGACTGAATCTTTTGTGTCCAACACAAAATAATAATGTTTCGGAGGTGAAGATGCATGAAGCCAGCAGGACCAAGACAAGCAATGAGACATGCTCATTGGACACTGGGAGAAAACACGGGGGCAGACCAGATCAAACTTTTGAAACAAGCCTGTACACTGTTTCCAATGACAGAACAAACCATTTGTCAAAGAACCCGGTCTGACTTGCTCATCACAGGACGAGGCTCTTCACACCAGGTACCAACATCGGATACTCAACATGCAGGTTTGTTGGGAAGACCACATCCCCCAAGACTGCTTCTGTTCTCCAAAACATGTCCCCACTGTCAATATGTAAATCTAAATCCTTGGTTTCCACAAAGAACTGGACCAGATTCCAGGAAAGCCCACAAACTCCTACAAAAAGTCTTCACATTGATCTAAGGGGATCTAAAGAAGGCTATGGTTGAGTCCCAGAAGCATGCTGAGACAGGGACTAAGAATGAGTGAAACACTTTAGGAACTCATCACGTTGTTGTATGGCAGGATTACAGCAGATCAGACTGGTTTTACTGAGCAGCTTCCAGTGCAGTAATCAGGAGCTTTTTCTATAAAACGAAGGTGTCACGTGGTAAACAACTGATGTGACATGAAGAGATTCACACATTAAATGTTTCTCCCACATATATTTAGTTTTTGCAGAGTCTGCAGTAGTGAACGTGTTCATTCTAGGCATAATAGAGGACAGATGTCGATGCACTGCTGCAGCTTTGTGATAATCCACCATCGCTCGGCTTAGACGCTGTGTTGTTTCAGCTCAGATTGTTGTAGTGACTTTCACATAAAAGCGTTTCCTCAGAGTTTGTTCATTTTAAATTACTGTCAGATTAACCTTACAAAGTGTGTAAGAGGCTGCGCACACACAGGCACACACACACACACACACACACACACACACACAGAGAGAGAAGGACTTTCCAAGGAAAGTGAGTAAATGGTGGTGACAGTAAATGAGGAAGTGTGAAGAGGCAGAGAGTGTGTTTGTGCAGGATGATCAGCTGCAGGCTTTTTTATTATTGAATCTCTGATTGCAAAGTCTCAACTGTCAAGTCTCACATTCAGCCATTTGTTGTCATGAAAAATGTCTGATCTGTCCACATTAGACTCTCAAAACATCCAATTTCTCCTGCTTTAAGACTCTCTGGTGGGACCATTGCGTGTTTACAGTTGCTTTCTGCATGAAACCACTTACTGCTGAGCTTCAGTTACCAGATGGACACTTGGACATTTTCTGTAGATTTTGTAGTAGAAATTGTACAGCTCCAGCTCCAAATTCACAGCTGTAAAAGATCTGGTTCGTCCACATGGTCCTGATCAAAGTGTGTACTGATGGTCGAGTCATGAACACTGATATCAGTGACAGCTGGAGAGGCCTTTAGTTTCCTGAATGTTACCCTGGGGTTTCTTGTGACCTTCTGGACTCTTGATGTGATCTTTGTGGGGGACCACTCCTGGGGAGGGTAACACTGATGTTGAATATTCTCCATTTGCAAATGACCTGCCTGCACCAATAACTCGTCTTCTGTGGTCTTCAGAAATACCTTCATAACACACACACACAGTTGTGATTTACCAGATTTTGAGTATGTCAGTGGTACGATCACTCGATGATTCTCAGGACCACACACTTGGTGACCAAACATGACCTCAGAGCAAAGGGTCTGGGGGTTTCTATAGTTTACAGCGGCAGATGATAAAGTTCTATTCTGAGTCTCAAGCTAAGTTAGTGCTGCTACAGGTCACAACGGCTGGTTAGTGACACCTCCCCATCAGGTCGCTGCCATTGGCTGGTTTTTATGAGCTCTGTTGACAATAAAGCCTTTTCTGTGTGACAGTTGCTGTATGTCAGTTATTGCTCTGGAAATCCAGGAGCCCAGTTATTCTTCAGCAGTGAAACAGTGGTCAAAGGTCAGTGGGTCTGAACCCCTGTACAGAATCCTCACATCACACACACAATGAGCTGTTTTAGTTATGTTGCACAATCCACAGAGGAAGACTGTTCTTTACATTTATACAAAGAAATCCCCTAAAATAATTTAAAGCTTAAGGTAAAATAAGCTGAGGAGATGAAAATTAAAATTTAACCCTTAAACAGACGTCAGTCTGATCCTCTAATCCTCTCATTAAGTTAAATGTGAGGCATTAGATTCAAAGTTTAATTTCAGGGTGGGTGTGTATGTGTGTAATTTATGGGATAATTAAGGTATTTCAAGATTTTTGTCTAATGCGTGTTTGTCTAATAGTGAGTGGAGCTTCTCGTTCGTTCCCCCTCTAAATGATTTAATGCTTTATGTGTAAAAATGATGCAGATGGGACTGTGGCTGGACTTTTCTTTTCTAGTTTTACCGTCACTAATGAAAACCTGGTGTTTAGTGTGTGCTCATCAGCTTGGATCAATAGCTGATAGCTGATCAATCACAGAGGTGGTATGATTGATTTGAGCTCTCACAGACGGGTGGGGCGGCCCCCTCCTCCTCAGGTGGGGGAGGTCCGCAGGGATTTGTGCTCTGAGTGGAGAGATTAGAGTTTGTCTTTATTGTCTTTACTGAGGTTCAACTGTCTGAGCCGTGTGATTCATCAGCGACACACCTCGCTGTGAGTGTGTTTACCTGCTGCTGTGACTCACTGATGAGTCGCTGTTTGTTGTGAATATCAGAAGCGACTCTGCAGGGTATTCCAGTACTGCAGTTTTTACTGTACTGCATCACAGGTATTTGATCCTTTTACTTACTAGTCACTTGATTCAAATGAATACCACAAAATACATGGTAATAACGATTAGAATCAAAGACTTTGTTCACCACAGTAGAAGAACAAGTTTGCAACGGTTTACGTGCTTTTGTGGCACAGATCAACACATCCTGACTACAAGTTACTTTACCAGTGTATTTCCATATTCTTCATACTTTATAGGACATAAAGTTAGTCACTGTCAAATCAACACACTATAAACTGTGATGTAAAACTACCGATGTATATGTTAAAACACACAGCAGCCTTATTTAACATACATGCATCAATAATTATTATTATGCAATAAAAAATATTCTCTAACACAGGTGGTAACTAATTTAACAATAACATTTATTTAAGTCATGTACTTTTATTTTTCCTCCATGTCTGTGTTTGCAGATGCAGATTAATAAAACTAAATTTACTTAACTAATAAACACAGATGTCAGAACATAAGAGTTGATTTCAGCTTCGCCTTCACTTGCTGCAGGTTCAGGTCCACAGCGGGTCTCTGTAGTAACACAAATAGTTTTTATACTTCACCACAAATATTTTTGTCTGATTTTCACCTTCAAAAGTTAAGAATGATGTTTCTCTGCAGTTGCAACAGTTAAATAAAGAGCCATGATTTTTCACAGTAACTAGTCACTATCAGGTTTGTGAAGTGCTTCTCTCCTTGAATTAAACTTAAGACCTGAACATTTCAGATTCCTGCAGAAACTTTATTTATGAGGCACAAAAGTTCATCAGTGTTTAAATACTTAGTTTTTATCAGTGCTTCACAGAAATCTTGTTTTTACTGCTGTAATGCTACTTTTATAGTATATATAGTATAGTATTATAACACTTTGAGTACACTTTTATGCAGATATTTTGTACTTGTAAAACATTCTTTGAAAACAGGACAGTACTACTACATTGTGGCATTTCTGTTTTTACTTAAGTAAAAGATCAGATAACTTCTTCTTCCAGTGCATCCTGTGCCTGCTCCACATTTTGTGTTAGTATCAGTACTTACCAAACACAGTTCACTCACAGCTGCTGCAAAGAGAAAACATTGCTGTTGTGTGTGTTATTATTAGAATTATTAGGGACATTTTCACCTGGATGAAGTTTACACTTAATTTAATTTTCAAAAAAAGACCAGAAACACATAAAAACATACTCATCACTTGGGTGAAATTCATAAGCTGCTGTTGTTTACGAGGTGGTTAAAATCCACATTAATCTGATGAACACATGAATGCATCACTCACTGGAATCCAGTAAGATCATATTCATTAAGACACTGCATGAGGAGCACTTCATTGTTACATTATGCACAATATTACACAAGAGTATTTGTGTGTGTGTGTGTGTGTGTGTGTGTGTGTGTGTGTGTGTGTGTGCATGAGCAGATAAAGATCTTTTTCTTTTTGCTCACAGACACACCTGTCTCGGGGCGGGGCCATGCTGCATTTACCTTTTTAGGTGAACTTCCTGCTGTGTGACATAATTTCTCAGACACAGGTTATGAAGTATGAATCAGATGTTCAGTATCAGCTAATGTTTACTGTTATCAGCTGATCCTGTCTCACCTGGCAGCTCCTCACACACCTGTGAAAGGAAACAGAAACAGAAAAGTATGGGGCCTGGTGGACCAGTGATAAAGCATTGGGTTCGGATGCAAAAGCCGAAAGCTGTTGATCTGTATAGCAAACAAGTCCACTGTGTTAAATAAAGCAGTTGTTACATTTATCAATGTACATCATACATATTTTAATTCAAAGACCAAATACCACAGTCAAAACACATAAAAACCAGGGTTCTCCTGATAATAGTACTGAGCAGCTGAACAGTACTGCCCTTGTGTACATGTACTTATACTTGTACTTGTCCAAAACTGGACCTGATACTATGTTACCATTGAAGGAGTTGAAAAAAATGTCTCAGGTTTGCAACTGTTTAAAGTAAAACCTTTCTCAAAAAGATTATTTTTAACATGTTTCATATTTACCACTGACATCTGCGACAAATGAGGGAGATCTACAAGTTCCCTTTGTTTTACACTTATTTAACATCCTTCTTCCTGTAGACTCCGTCTATGACATGTCTCCCAAAATCTGTCCTTTTTTTTTGTTTGTTTTCAGTGAAATTTGCTCAGTTTGGATGTTGTTGTTGGATGAAGAACACATGAGAATTTCTGAAATCTCACAGGCTTTGCATGGTCTTAGTTAGTCTCCAGGTGTGTCTCTACAGCTATTTAGACCAGCAATGTCCACCAGTGTCTCTCGCCACCTTAACTGTGCAGTGGACTGATGAGGATGTTACTGCTCAGCAAAATCATACGTGCAGCACAACAGTTTAATACTCTGTATCCACAAGTACTCAAATATAAGTACTTGTACTCAGTCTGGGAAAAAGTTTTTTTTTTTTTTTAATAATAAGATGAGCAGCTTAGTATTTGTGAAGCGGAAGTGCAAAGGAAAGTTCTCATCACCACCGTCTCTGAATTAATCAGCTGCACATCTGAGCAGAGCAACTTCAGGAGAGAAAAATATGATTCTGCAAAACCCCAGAAACTAAAACTCACTGGAGCATTTTTCTCTCAGCAGCAGGTGTTTTACTTGTTGCTACTCTTATTTGTCTTCTGCAATGTGAACAAATCTGTCCTCCGTCTTCAGGAATGTGTGGGGTGAAAATGTAATACCTTTACTCTGAGCTGAACCTAAGGGTTGAGACGAGAAGGAAACTTTGTCTTCAGTGAGTTTCGGTCTGATCCACTGATGGTTTTTTCTTCCTATGAAGAATCCGACGTCAGGTCAAGCGTGTGTTGCCATTGAGCTCCTGAGTCATGAGGTGTCCGCCCAGACCCTGTCAGCATGATTCATGAGTGACTCTGCTTCTTTTAGACCACTGTTATCTCTGCCCTGTGGGAGAAAGTTTGGCCAATCGCCTGCTACAGACTGTGAAAACATCTCAGCCAGTGAAAACTGTCAGAAAATAATCCCTGGTCTTAGCAGAGAATTAGATGTGAAAGAATTATTGAGGCTTTTGGATGTTTTAAGATTTTTTGCAAAGTGAAACTGGAATAAAAGATCCATCATGTTTTACAACTGTCTGAACCAATTTAACAGGAAAACATATTAATAAAGTGATTACAATGAACTGTAGTTTCAGTCCAGATCCCAGATCCTCACAGGCCTCATGGGTTTTAATGAAACTACATTTAGACAGAAATAGAACTTATCTGTTGCATCCATAGACGGTTTACTGACTTTAATTATTCCCTGTTGGAACGTCTGTCAAATGACTACAAAGAGAAACACAAAAAGACTGAATCAGAATCAGACACTAATGTCATCGATGGCACAACAGTAGAACAAAGTTTACAGAGTTTCCTTCAGCCTTCAAACATTTCACAGATACACACATAAACCGTGCTTCGTAAAAAATCGACATGTAGTAAAAATAAAATAATCAAATACAAGAAATTGCCCCATGAGTCATAGACAAGAACACATGGATGGATAGTTTGGAGACAAATTGGGAGAAGTGAGACTTGCAGAGGCAGAGTGCAGGTATATCAGGAAAAATGTTCATGGACACTGTGAAAGAGGACAGAGTGAGATGGAAACAGTTAATAGTTGTTGCTGTAGTGACTGGTACTGGTCTTTGATGGGATTGTTTATGTTACTTGTTAAAAAAACCTCTTAATTTCTGTAAATTACTTTAGTTTTAACAGCCACACACACATGCAAACAACAGTTCAGTAATTTATTAATTACTTTTGTGTGGCACCAACAGTAAGAGCCAATCATTCTACAACAGTATTAATAGTTTATTTAAACACAAAAACACAGAGTTGGCAGTCAATCTGGGTAAAAGTTGCACCTGAATTATATTTTTGTACTAAACCAAGTGGTCATAGTTGAAAACTGAACATGATCCTTCGTGAGGAATTCACTGCAGGACAGGTTTCAATTGAAGTAAAATCAACTCCATGTATCTGCCAAATACTACAACAAACTGCCAGCTGAGTGTAGCTCTAACAAATACCTTAATCAGCACATATTTCAACTTAGGCTGCAGTATAAACACAACATGAATGACTACACAGCAAAACAGAGGTGTATCATTTTAATGTTTTATTAAAGACAGAAAGTAAAAGTGGTCCCAGAACAGACCCTGGTGGCACCCCAAGGTGCAGGAGCAGCCGTGTCAGGCACCCTATACCTAACTGCTAATGAAAAGGTTCTGATCTAAGGATCTGAACCAGCAGAGAGACCCCGCAATAAGCCTTAACAATTCATTCTGATCCCACGATGGACTGTCTCAAAGGCTGAGATCCAACAGAATTAACTTTCGTCTTACATAAGAACGATATTTCACACCATCAGGGAGACAGCCTCAGGACACTGTGTGTCAGCAGGTTTCTGCTGGAGATTCCTTCGTCGTCCCTGCAGTGAGAAGAAATCGATCAGTGTGTGAAAGCAGCAGGAGCATAAAACAATAGTAGAGAAGCCTTCACCATGTCTGTGTGAAGATCTGCACGAGCTCAGACACTGTCAGGATCTGTTGCTGTTTCACCTCCAGAGAAGATGGATGGTGTAAAAATGACTTTCACACCCGTTAACTCAAGCTTATTCTAAAACTTTTTCATGTGTGTAGTTACAAAATAGCTGTGGCCTCATCGTCTCAGTTACACTATCTCTGGTCCTTGTGTTCGTCTCAGTCACAACAATGATCAATAGACAGCGATTACCCCAGGTTTTCTCTGTAAGGCTACTGGGCCAGTGTTTGGACAGAATTTTAGATTTTAATACCTCTGCTACTAATGACATAGGCCGATGGTTTAACTTTTAACATTTAAGTACTTCTACAAAAATAATAATAAAAGAAATGAGTGACAAAAAGCACTTGTGACACCTGATATCTATTTTGTTCAACCACCAACAAACTGAACCTTTGTTTACCGTATCCACATATTGAAATGTGAGTGTTTGATAGAAGAATTTTTTCAGAGTGGTATCACTGCAAACCCCCCTTGTCCACACCCTCCACTTTCCCCTCCAGCTTCTCTTCCTGTGGCTACAGTCCAGCTTCTTTTCCCAGCAAAGATTTAACAATCACAGAGCTACAAATACGGGCCAAGCTCAACACATCAGCTCAAAATAAGCCCGAAGTTTTCACAATCTGATGTTACAGCGTGATAAAGTTCATACCAGAGCAGCTTTTGGAAAGCATGAGCGGAGCTTTCACACAGTCGATGCAGGCTCAGGGCTCAGCTTTCATGTCAGGTTTTTTCAGCTGGTTTCTTACAAGTCATCTTTATGAACAGCAAATGCAGATGTGTGTTTTGTAGGAAGTGCAACTGCAACTGCGTGATGTTTTCTGTGATCATCACAAGCACACGTTGGATGTCAAACTGTCAATAAAATGTTCCCAGATGGGCAGCATGGAGTGGTTACCGCTGCTGTCTCACAGCTAGAAGGTTGCAGGTTCGTGTCTCACACTGACTGTGGGTTCCTGCCCACAGTCCAAACACATGAATTGTTGTCTGCCTGTGACCCTACAAAGGGTAAGTAGTTGCAGATAATTGATGGAGGCAGGGACAGATGTTCCCAGATCACTCACCCTTTCCCATTAAATATTCATTGCTCTTCGTTCTTTTTCTCCAGTGTGTTTTAAGGTTCTGCTGGTCACTGGAGAGTTCACCAGGCTCACCTTGGTGCTTCAGGGTTGTAGTCATCGGAGGTTTCACTGAACATTGTGCTCAGTAGTCTCGTGTTTCTCTCAGATACCATAAAAGGCCATAGGGGATGTCAGTCATAGTTTGCAACCCAGGATGTGACTTTTTCCATGCAGAGCTCCATTTGCTGACAGTCAGCGGTGTGGGTCAGATCGAGATCAGGTCCAGATTTTCACCAGTTCCACCTTTTAATGATGTGGGGTCTGTATCATGTGGACAATATGACAATAAATGTGACCTTTTGGGTTCTGGGATAAAGTAAAGCTTCCGGATCGAGACTCATCTGGTTTCTAACAGTGCTCGTTGATAATAACCGATGTTCTTTTTGCCAGAAGAAAACCAGACTAATCACTAGTCTGTCCTCCACCATCAACCATCCCGTGCTGTTTGTGATTATTCTGTGTGTGTTTTTGAACACAGTTTTTTTGCATTTTAACGTTTTGTTCATCTTTGTGCTCTGCTGACGATGCGTCTCTGTCTCTCTGTAATTGTGTTGCATCATTTTTCATGCTCTGTGCAGTTGATTTGCATCATTTTGCATTGCACTGTGTGTCCTTGTTGTTTGTGAGATATATTGTAAGTGAAGTTCCTGCGCCCAGAGGGCCCTTCATTGTGCATGAAGCAAACCATTGTGCATTTGACTAAACTCACACCTAAATAGACAGTTGTGCGATGACTCTCGATCCTTCAGGAGGTATGTGTGGATGGTGTGAATGCACAGGCCTGATGCAGCCGTGACTGTAACACATCAAATCCTGTTACTGAAGGAAAACCTCAGCTGCACGTTCATCAGAAACCCAAGTCAACTTTTCACTTTTCTGCTGCCTTCAGGACATTTTTATGAGTGTGTTTTGGCAGATGGTGTGACCTCTGTTTCCACGGGAGCCCATACAGCTCATCCTTCCATCACTTCACACTGTATCACTGTGACAGAAGCTAAGTCGCTCAAACCGGCTCCTCCTGCTCCAGACTGACCACTAATCTCTCCATGTGACTCATGGCCACACAGCATCACACACCTTCCAGACACAGATAACGCTGTGCGGTGTCTCCTAAAGCCTCGGAGGCAATTAGAGTGTTATGTGGCCACGGCGTCGTGTCGTCCACCCAGCTACCGACGCTAACCGCCTTAAAGCTGTGGCTTTGTAAATCCAAAGCCCAGGCGCTTGCAGAGAGCCAGACGAGGCTTTTGTGGCATGTGAAGCAACTGCTGGTTTGTTTAGGCCTTTCCTGTCATTTCTCCGCTGGAACAACAAACATTATTCTATCAGCCCATACATTTAGACTCCTCAGACCATTTTTGGGAGAACACAGAACAATGAGGCTGCTGCCTGTCAAGCTGTCACACACCATTTCAGCCTCAGCAGCATAAAAACTCTGCTAAGGAATTCCTCTTGGTCCGCTCTGGCTCAGCCACCTCCTTCATTTTGGTTTCTGTGAAACGAGAACTCAGAAAAAACTTGTGCAGGAAATGCACACACAGGTCTCACACACACATCCTTCATTGTCAGAGTCTGGAGCCACCAGGCTGCCACAGAGTAAAAATGGCTGGACGGGCATCTGTACTGTAATCTGTAATGTGTGGATAATGTGCATGTAGGGTGCTTTTTGTCCTGCTATCCTCCCCCACTGCACAAACTGTGAGGTCCAAAGGTCTGAGAGGACTCTGAAATGTTCTGTGATATGTTCATGTAAACCTGACAATAATCACAGAGTTTAATGATTTGTTAACAGGAACCACACTTAAGCTGATCTGTGTCAGTGACCAATTTAATGCTGGTGTACAAAGACTTTTCTCCACTCAAGTTTATGTCTAATATTGTCCATCATTTGTCCTATTGTACTGGTGGCAGCAGTCTCTCTCCCTAGCAACGTTTCCCAGCTCCCCCTGAGAGATCCTGGGCTGTTTCTAAGACCTACAATGTCTTCAGTGTGTTCCTCCCAGGGGCTCCACTCAGCTGAACGGGTCAAATGTGTCCATGAGGTGTCCTAATCCCAATTGACTCGTTCTGATGTAAAGGAGCAGCGACCCTTTCTGTGAAGCTTGACTTTGGTCCTGTTCTGTATCTTTGCAGAGGCCACACACGTGTTGTACCCCTCTGTGGACATTTGTATTTGTGTGTTGGTGCGTCTGTG
The DNA here is from genome assembly GCF_033026475.1 of Channa argus. NCBI lineage: Eukaryota > Metazoa > Chordata > Actinopteri > Anabantiformes > Channidae > Channa > Channa argus. The sequence goes on from NC_090198.1 coordinate 31,142,470, forward strand.
TCACACTGCAATTACAGCACCCAAAGCAGTAGTTGGTGGTGGAGGAGTTTCTGTGCCACTGTGTGGAATTTCTTCAGAGTGGATAATGTTGCTACACCTAAGACTCGATGCACATGTTTAAATCGAGCTGAGTGTGGTTGTCCTTTCAGTTGCTTGTATTAATTGTCACTCACTAACACAGCTGATGGTTAAAGCAGGAGACCATCAGGTGAAGCAGCTCCATCTTCACTATAATTCACCAATCTGCCTGTCAAAAAGTAGCAAAAGTTAAATTCTAGAACGTCTCAGTGGATATGATGTTTTAAGACTCTTACTATTAACACATTAAAGTTGCAGCTGATTTTACTGACGTCATCCTGCTGTCAAACACTTCCAGAGTGACCTAAACTTTGTGCAGTAAATGTGCACAATGAAAATCCTCAGCTTTCAGTTAATTTTAAGAGTAAATGAACTAAATGTGAATTTAAAGAGAATTTCCCTTTGGAATTCACATTTAGAGAGTTTTATCCTACAGAACGTTAAAACTAAAAGTAGTGTTTGTGGTAGTGAAAGTAACATTTCACTCTGTAATATAGTGTGTATTAAGGTTACTGAGCATGTTTTTCTTTCTCATGTTTACCATCCACCTGCTTTCACTGTCTGCAGAAGAGCAGCACTGTGACATCCTGTTAATATTAATTTCAAATACATTGTATTTAAAAATGTACTTTTATGAAAATTACAAATGGCATCTGTCGTCTTTGGGGCCCAACCAATTGTGTTTTTAAATTTGCTTTATGAAATGTATAAAGTAGCAGAGTCAGAGGAGCTGCTGGCTGGGATCAAAACCCAGAACTTGACCCTCCAGAAATGAACACGAATGTTTAAGAGTCACAAACTATAAAACATGTTAAAATTCTGCAGGTGGAACAGAGAATCAGTTTGAACTATTTTTAAGCCTCGTTGTTTGTGCGTGTGTGTGTTGAGGTAATATTGTCCTTATGTCAGAGAGATAAGGGCTACGTAACGCAGACAGAACCACCATTACATCCGACCTTCAGTTACAGAGCCCGTCTTCCTCCTGGGCCTGTGGTTTCCTGCTCTGTGTCTGCAGGCGCTGATAGCATCTCCCTCTCTGCTGGACTTCCTTCATCACACCGTGGTTGGGACAAAGATTCCTGTAAGAGTCAAGGTGCTTTCAAACAGAGAAAAAGAAGTTAAACCTGGGAGGAAATAAAAGGCTTAAACTCAAAGCAGTGTCTGAGGCCCTGGGGCTCAAACACCTGCATTTCAGTGTCTGCTAAAGGCTGCAAATGTCTGAAATCATCAGTCGGATAGAATCAAATTGTTTGATTAAGTTCTGATTTGTTGGGCTACTAGCCCTTTTATCATTTTATTTTAATTTCATGACTAGCTGGAGCAGCACCTTATTTTCTTGTTGTTGGATGTCTCACTGAACCAGAACGTCAGCTGTGTCCTCCATCTCCCGTGCAACTAAACTGCTGAACACAAAATTGATTTTATGGGGAACATAAAATTGATGTTTTCTGTTCTTGTGTGACGCATCTTTGATTGAATGAGATTCAATAGTGACTGAGGCACATGGAGCTGGTTGAGGTGGGATTGTCGGGCCAAACTCCAGACTCCAGTGTGTGGATATGTTTAGTCCACAAAGTCTCGTGGTTAAAGAAGGATGGTGCTTTTGTTCCAAGGCCTGTTAAGATTTCCTCTTTTAAACCAGCTGCTGTAAGTGTTTAAACACAACCATGAATCGGTTTAACACCTCTGCACTCAGACAAACTGGATGTTGTTCTGTAACATCAAAGATTTCATGGAAAAGAAAAATGTGAATTTCTCTGTATTTCTGTGATCAGTGTCAACATATTTGAGATTCTATTACTAATGCTGTCACATTCCCTACACACACACACAGATCTGTGTGTTTGCAGTTTAATTCTATAGCAAATTAATAAGTCATCACAAAACAAGACAAAGGAAGCTTTAAAGAGTGTTAAATCTGATCAGAGCTCTGGGCTCACACATACATTTGCTTAGCTCTGTGTGACCTCTGACCTCTGTGTGGCTGCAGTAAACTACCCTCAGATGTGCAAATCTGACAAACGGCGAGATAAACTTCAGCGGTATGTGCTGTATGAACAGTGTTAATGATTGAATGTGTGGAGCGGGCCCTCCAGAAACATGCACGCTCCCTTTTCCGGCATGCTGCCCCGATCCTCCATCACAGGCTCACGTTACATCCTCCACTGCAGCTCTGAGAGCTTCAGAGCTGTGTAGGTACCGGTCACAGTCATTAAATCCATGTCTGTTTCTCAGAGAGAAAAGCAAATCTTCAGCTGGGTGTGACCGACTCCGAATATTTTCATGCAATAAATGTTATCATGTGTTTACCCACGAAGTGATGCCTAACCAATCTGTGCCCCACATGCTCTGGCTCAGTAAACACAGGAATCTGTCTAACAGTCAAACATACAGCTGTCAGTAACTGTTGCAGCACGAGGAGATGCACTATCAGTGTCTGCAGGAGCACGCTGCTGTTGGGTGGGGGGTTTAACACCTTATCACTTATCAGGAACCAGAGGTGGAATTCAACAAACAATTCAACTTTATTTATATAGCGCCAATTAATCTCAAGGCACGTTACAGAATAAAGTCAAGACTATAAAGATGTATAGAGAGAACCCAACATCCCCCACCTCCCCACACAAGCCCTAGGCAAGGTCAGGGTGGGTGGCCAACTGTCTTGACCGGTTCGGGTGATGGAAAGTGAAGAGCGAAAAGAAAAGAGCAACAACAAAACATCGGGCAGGTTGGTAGGACCAGCAGCTTCGCGCTTGAAGCCGGGTACACCTGCAGAAAGGGACAGAGAGAACGAGACAGAGAAGGAGAAAGATCACTTAATTATATTATTATATTAATTAATTATATTATATTAAATATATTAACTATTATCAACATATTTCTGAGACTTTTGGGCCCAAATACTATGACTTCAGTTGTCAGTTGGCTCTCCAATTGTGGGACATCCAGGCCTTTACGTCTTGTAGGCTTGAAGCTTAATTAACTGATTTTTTTCATCTGGTTCCGTAGATAGATATAGCTGGGTGTCATCAGCATAGCAATGGAAATTTCCTATTATTGTTGCCTAAGGCAGACATACAGTGTATAAAGTAAAAAGTATTGGTCCTAGCACAGAGCCTTGTGGAACTCCATACCTACAGTATCCTTTGTGTACATGGAGGATTTATCATTAACATGAACAAATTGAAGTCTATCAGTTTTAAACCAACCTAGTGCACTTCCTTTAACCTCAATTAATAAAATGTTACCATCAATGGTATCGAATGCAATACTAACAGTACAAGTATAGAGATGAGCCCAATATCTAAACAAAAGCATTCATTTAACATCTGTTCACACACACGCAGGCTCCATGTGGTCATTTTGTCTCCTCCTGGTCTTTTGCATCTCTTTCTCTTCGGGGCTTATTTGCATCATTTCGAGCGTCTTTGACGTCCCGTTGCATTTCTTTGTGGTTGTTCATCATGCATCATTGTGGCTGAGAGCAGCTGTCACGGGTGATGTCATTTCCTTCTAGGATTGTTAAACTTGCTTAAGTCTCAATTTGAATCTTTGAACATCTTTTTGTCTCTTTGTGGTCATTTAGCTTTCTTTTGTTTCCATGATGTCCAGTCTGCCTAAAGACATTGTGTTCCCTTGTGGTTCTTTTGCATTGTTTTGCCTGTCTGTTACAGTATTTTGTGCCTCTTCTCTTTTGTGCTTTGTGTCACTTTGAGGACATTTTGTTTTTTGTGATTTTGTGTCATTTTAAATATTTTCAACGATGTGCTTCTTTGTATTGTATTCAGTGTAAAATTTGTGTTTATTCATTCTTGTTATGTTTTGCTTTGCATGTCCATGACATCTAACATCTAGACGTTGTGTCTCTGTGCTTCTTTGGGGAGGGGAATGGGCTGCTGAACCCCTAACAGCCCATTCCCCTCGGAGTGCCGGTCCAAGCCCGGTAGAAATTAGGGAGGGTTGCATCAGGAAGGGCATCCGGTTTAAAAACTGTGCTAAATTAACATGGAGACAATGATAGGACCAAAAAAAAAAAAAAAGAAAAGAAAAAGTTTTAGCACTTTCTTAGAAAGACAGGTTCCTAGAAACGAGAATATTTTTGGTACCAGTTAAAAAGAAAACGGAAACAGTTTCAAAACAATTCTGCTTCATCTATAGTTTTATGGTCATTCATCTAAAAATTTATGACTCAATGTCAACAACAACTAAACACAACTACTTTACGTTTAGGATCTGGTAATTTGCGACATCTTTCCAGGAAATTCCTGTAAAATCAAAAGAAGTTAACAAGAAATGAGATAGAAACATCCCCAAATATTACGAGGCTCATACTTAAGGGTCAGTTAGTAGATGTCCTGCAGCAGGTGTTGTGACAAAAAAGAACAGGGAAAAAAATGTTTTCAAAACTGAAGCAACTGGTCTCCTCGGTTCCCAAGCTCTAACAGAGCTCTGTTAAAAAAAGAGGTAATGCAACACAGTGTAAATTTTTCCCTGTCCCAGTTTTATTTATCTGGCAGGCATGAAATTCAAAATGAAATAAAATTTAAATAATAAATTAAATAATAGTATTAATAATTTATATAATAATAATAAAGGCCCATTTTTTGGGAGAAAGTTTGTGACGTGATAATAAAAGTGTCACTGCATAGTTAGTTAAGTTTAGTGTCAGTTTGCTGCTTGTGGTCCAGCTAAAGGTCAGAGGTCAATGTGAGCATGTTAGCGCGCTGCTGCAGCACTGTGCGGTTCCAGACTTCAGGCTGCAGGTTGATCAGTAACCATTTGCTGGTTACAACAGGTTTAAAGTCTGCTCTGATAAATCCTGCTTACTGGGCCTGCTTGGACTTTACCCCGCTCGAGCTCTGTCTGCGTCTCAGCCCTTTGAGCTGACTGTTATATAAAGTCTGTATGAAGCATGGCTGGAATAAACACAGCTCAATGGCTCTTTTCTTTTCTTTTGTAATCTGTGTTCAGCACTGAGTGCCTGCAGAAGGAAGTAAAGAAGGAAGCAGGTGATTGGCTGCAGGTCTGCAGTTCCACTGTTTACACGTTATTATGTCAGATCACATGAACATGAACACAGCAGGAAGCCAACAGACCTCAGTCCAGTGTACTCACACTTGTCTGTTGTGATGATTCTTTTTCCCGAATGACTCAAGCTGATGCAGCTTCTCTGTTGAAAACCACAAGTCAGTGTGAAAAAAGTTATGAACCTATATAATAAAGAGGAAGTTCCAGTGAGAATTAAACTCAAGCCCTAAACTGCTGAATTCAACCTCTGTTTTACTCCCAATTAGTCCATTGTTTGAACCTCCTGAAGTTTGGTAATGAAGAAGGCAGAGACTGAAGCCTGTGTAATTGTTCTCCCAGTTCTCTCAATAATTTATTTATAACCTAAGTTAAATATGAATTCATTCTATTTGATGCCCACGTCAAACAATCCTTAAGTTCAAATAAAAGTTCCTCCATTCCAATGGGACCTTAATGGACTTATTAAGTGCTTCAGAAATAATGTGCAAGTCAAGGGAAAACACATTATACGACTATAATGACACGACTATAATGTTGCTTTTGATCTGCTCTCAGGAATAACTAAAGACTAATGAATGATTTGGTTTTTAGCTGAAGCTACTGAACAGATGACTCTGTGTTTTTGATGAACGCTGAATCCAACTGAATGCAGACTATGACTTACGAGATTTGGGAGTGTGACAGTGTGTAAATATATCGAGAGCTGGATGTGCTTCCAGGACGTCACTGTGGTGATGTTTGTACTCTAGACTGTAGTTCACCAGCTGCTCTGCATCCTGTTGGAGCACTGACGACACTGATACTGGTGCAAATAAGCTGCCAGTTATTTGATTTTATACAATCAGACATTCATAACCTATGAATGTTGAAGGGCAGATACGTTATTGATGGCTCAATTGTTTACTGTTGAGTCACTCTCAAACGTACAGAATGTTCCTTTCATTTAACACAACCTCTATAAAGGAGCAGCTGCTCTGCGGACCTTCCACTTTCTTCACTTATTTTACCAATTAACAGGAACAACAAACAGCTGTAAAGATTCTTTTAAAGTTAAGTGATTAAATGTTGTTACTGATGTCATCCACTGGTGCCAGTGTAGGAGAACCTGGGCCTAGAACAGAACCTTATGACTGTTAAACGCCTGTGGCCTGAATCTGCCCAGACGTCAGCTCAGCCCGGAGCTCTGAACATGACAAAAACACAAGCAGTTTTTTTGTTTAATTTGGTTTTTGACAAACTGCTGGAGCCAAACTGAGGCGGCGTGAACCACAGTGACAGCGCGAGCCCCGCTGGCTCCTCCACGCTGTATACATCTGACATAAATACACAGAGCTGCTTTAAATAGACTGCAGCCATTCAGTGTAAACACAGCCAACAACACGCTGCAGACAGTTTTTTATACTGCTGCAATATTATTACATGTTTTCCAAGAAAAAATGTTGAGTCAGTCGATGCTAAAACTGCTGCTGTACTTATGTCTTTAAAGCATTTATTCCCCTTATGTCTGCTGAGTCAGCATCCTGCAGGGTCGGCTCAGAGCTGCAGGAGACTTTCATGAGCATATAGCTCTACGACGGCACCAAATTTAGTTTTAATACAATGTTAAAACATTTGCATGTAATGGGACACAAATTCAGACAGAGGATGTAGACAGAGTCCACACAGACCAACAGCAGTGCAAAGAGACACTGCACTCACATGGGGAGTATATAGCCCCTTTAATGCAAAGAAGCCAACTGAAGGGTTCAAGTGAAGCACAGCAGCAAAAGCTGAAGAGTAAAAAAGGAAAAAACATGAGGAGCTCAGTTACACAAGGAACAACACAAGTATACACAGTTTACAGCAAATGTCTTTAGTAACAATCCAGCTTTTACTACAAGCAGCTGTGGTGATGGGGGAACAGAGTATTTCATGAAAAGCTCCAACACTTAGTCTGTTCCCTATCTGTGTCCAAATTCATCCACTATACTGAGTTTTTTGCAGTAGTTTCTGAATGTTGACTGTATGAATCTATGCATAGTGCTCATACTCAAAGTATCCCACAATGCAGCACCTAAAGTAGTGCACATGGTCAGCAATCCCACAATGCAATACTACGTTTTGAGCATCAAAAGTTCAAACAGCGGATAGTGATGATGCAACGGGACGGTTGCGTCAGCTGTCCAAAATTTCCACTGACTGCCTACTATTCTTCTATCTCTGAGAAGACTTGAGTGCTTCAGTTGTAGACTCGAAGACACTTTACAAGAATTAGCATATTGGAGTGCGTGTGACATTTCTTTAGAGCATGACAGGGCTCACACCAGCCCCGGAGATCTGCTGGGTCTTTGGGAGAACAATTCATGATTTATGATCCAGCAGGAGCAGCAGTGGTATTTGAAGATAATTCTCTGAGGGCAGTGATGGGAAACTGGACGTCCAAGCCGAGACCACAGAGCTGAGGCCAGAGACAAACTTTGAAATCAAAGCCCATTCAGAGAAAGAACTTAGTGTATGACGATATCAACATCCACCAATGAGCTTTACCAGAAGTTCCCGTAGAGCCATAGTACACAAATAGAGGTCACTGGTGTCCATGTCCACATGTCACAGGTAGATACTGTGAACACAGTGTATTTCTAAATTGACGTTTGCTGCCTGACTAATGAAACATCAGGGGACGGACTGTTGTGGGTGAGACTTTGCACTGGAATCAAAGTTGTTGTTCAAATTTTGTTCTGGTGGGTTGCAAAGAGTGTTCCACACAGACGGGTCCTCAGCAGGTTCCAACCCAGAACCCTCCTGCTCAAAGGACACAGTGTTGACCACTGCAGTGATCCAGTAAGAGACAGCTGGATCAGATGGACGGGAGGCAAACTGACAGTTGATGGTCGTGTCTTGTCGGTCTCATGTCAAACTGCTGACTCTGAAACATGGAAACATCTGCCTGCTTTCACTTCTGGTTTTTACCATCTGTCCTGGTCAGATTTGCACGGCATTATGGGACATGCGCAAGTCAGCACAAACATGGTGGCGAGCTTTCTATTAAAGTGACTGGTGGGTCACTGCAGGGAGACACTGAAGAAGAGCTGCAACAGCATTATATTGTCACACACAGACACACACACACACATTGATACCACCAGTGGACACCTTCCATCCAATCAAAAAAACGGATTTGCTCTCTTTCTGGCAAAACACAAACAATTGTGTGTTAACCACCGAAGACTGAAGACATGAGACAAAACGGAGACTGTGACCTGCTACATCTGTCTCTGTGAGGTCTGAGTTCTTAATGACAGTTTTTAAAAGGACTTTTTGGCAACAGGAGAATGTCGTGAATGAGGACAGTTTTGGACAGTGAGGACATCTATATAAATTAGGGACATTCTGGAGTGTGAATAAAGGTTTTGCAGAATTGCTGAAAATTTTTAAAAGACAAACTCCAAAGTGAAGACAAAGTTAAAATATGAATATTTTTACAGTTAAACTGAGATAATAAAGGCATGAGAGGACAGATCACTGAGGTGCGTCTCACAGGTCCTGATGTCTCTTCATTTCTTTCCTCCTTGTTTTCTTTCAGCCGATCCTCCTTCTCACTCACGTCATATCTTTTCATCATTTAACCTTATGAAAACAGGCTCTTATCACACAACATCTGTGCCTGGTGATAACCACACACACACACACACGCACACACACACACACACACACATACACACATTCCTGTAAGTGTGATAAATGTGTTATATAAAAACACTCCACATTATATTTCACTCACACACAAGCAAACATGTTTTACACTGACTCATATTTTATGGACACACACACCATGATGAATATGAAGAATTATGGTTAATTTTGCCAGTTAAACAGTTTGTCTTTTCATCTTTTAAACCACCGGTTAAAACCTTTTAGAAACCTTTTACTGAATGTGCCTGATTTGGCAGCTTTTTTAAAAATGGTGTTTAACTTCTTCACCCTGATTGTTGTGGTATAAGCACCAGACCTGTAAGCAGCAGCTTCTGTCACATGGACATTTGTCTGTTGTCCCCACGTTTGAGCTGTCCTGCACAGTTTACTTCTGATTTCCTCTGCATTGTCTTTTGCAGTAACTTTGGCCGAACTCTGTGTCCTAAAAAAATATTTCCATACAAATAAACTGCACATGCAGTTATGTTTCTCTAAGAAACATAGTTACAACATGATTAAATTGTCTATGAACATGAGGACATGTTGCCATGTGATAGATGGAAAGTAAAATATGCAATAAAGCAAATATGTTGATACTAAACATATGAATGACATGTGACCTGACACAGTATTTTTGTCCACTTATATGTCCAGTCTGTGAGTACAGCATCCAGTTTGATGAACACAGCGCTATTAAAAGTTTTATGGTGGTGTTTGTTCACCTACAACAGCTGGTTACTGGACGATGGTCTAATAAGAGAAAGTCACATCAGTTGCTTTGACAAAAAGAAACGATCCTTTTCTGACCTTAAGCTAAGTGGTTTTGTTGCCTGAACATAAGCACCCACCTGCTGAGAGCGGGAGCTTCATTCAATGAAAATATGTTGCATCAGTCCATGATCATTCATCACTCATTATGTTTTGTCCAAACACAATCACGTTTGGAGTCCAGTTGCATAGGAAAGTAATTTTTAGGACACAGGGTGTCTTTCATGGACACTCCGCCTCTCCAGCTTTTGTGCACAGGGTTTTACTTTAAGAAAGCAGCAACATGTATCAGCAGCAGACCCCATCCACAGCTCTGCTGCCCTTTATGCGTGAGGAATTCAGTTTGAGAATAACCTGTGGCGATTGGACAAAAAAAGCTGAAGTTTGCTTAAATGTTGTGATTCCAACACTGGGAATGTGGCCTCCTCTGTTCTCCACCTGTTCAAGTCTTTAAATGTTGTTCTAGTCGAGCATGTGTGGATTCGTCTTGGTCAGAGGATTTACCTGCTCAACAACAGAGAAATAAAAGAAAGATCACAGACAGAAAGTGAAGAGCACACGCATCACTTCAGGGGAAAAACACCTCACGGTTGATTTCAGTCTCCCATATCTTCATCATAGTTTGTGTGGTTCACTGAGAGGTTAGTGTTGGAGGCAGAGCCCCCCCAACACACACACACTTTCTACTTTTTCTTCTCTTTAAGTTCTCTGTCAAGGCTCAAGCGCACATCCATCAGCACCCAAAACACCTTTAATCTCGAGTGTGTGTGTGTGTGTGTGTGTGTGTGTGTCTGTGTGTGGGGGGGCAAAATGGATCAGATTTCCTCCTCATTCATGGATGCACTTCTACTCATGCTACAGTCTCAATCTGTGTGCACACACTTCTACATGGACCACAAGCATAGCAGTGACTACTGACAGCAAGAAGAAGGAGGAGGAGGAGAGGAGGAGCTCGTTTGTGTTATTAGGCTGAACACCTAAACAACAACTGAACGAGAAAAGCATGAAGGACGTGGAAATCAGTGTTTTATAATACGTTTTACGTTAGAATATAACACCTATGTGAGTCAGAGGAAGGTGAGCAGTCAGGTGTGAGGTCTCCAGACGTCTTCAGCAACAAAAACACAGCGGCTGCACTGCAAGATACACAACGTTTAGTAATTCAAGTACTTTTATCTGTTTTAGAAAACAGATAAAACAGAGTAATGTGAAAAACAGAGACGTGAGACAGAAATACTACGCAGTCCTCACAAAGACTCTGCGGATGAGAAAAATGTGTGGGCATCTTTTGACATTAGTTTGTGTGGAGGTAGAGGGAGTCACGCTGTTGATGTACATCTCTGATGATTCAGCAGGAATGAGATCCATCCCTTTGTGATGTTGTTCGTCTCTGCAGGTTTCAGCTCTGAGGGAGATAATGAAGAAAAATATCAGAGGTGATGTCAGCAGATTCCTCCACGCTGGTCGACCTGCAGAGTTTCTCTCCTGATAAGTACCAGAGTGATTTAATCTCCATCCTCTGTTATGTAAGAACTAAATCACGCCTGAAAAAGACCCAGAGAGCTCGTATCTGTTCGTATGAATTGTGAGGAATGCTGAGTGTGTGTGTAATGGCAACACTCTCCCAGAAAGTCCCACTGAGGACAGAAACACAAAACCAAACACACCTACAGAGTCTGGCTTCATTTCGGGGGGGGGGGGGGGGGGGGGGGGGGGGGGGGGGGGGGGGGGGGGGGGGGGGGGGGGGCTCATACACATATGGTGAAGCGCTTCATTTCCGCAGAAAAGTGGTTCCCATGTTTTCTTGTGTCACAGTGAACTCTGTGAAGCTTGTGAGGAAGAGGAATCTCTGAACCAACCGATTCCCATGTGTCAGGGACCGTGAGCTGAAACAAAAAAAATTCACAGAAGAAGAACTGTATAAAAACCTGTTTTGGAATCTGGAATGATCCAAAACAGTTTCAGCGGAGCCCAGAATAATAAGACGAAGCAGGAATCATTCAATTGCCGTCATTGATGTTTCAGGAAATACAGTATCTGAGAACCTCAGCTCTCCATCAGGATCCTTCTGGACCCCTTCCACCGGGGCTTTCATAGGCTCAACCACCTGCTCGGTTGTTTGCGTGATGGTGTGTGGAACTCTCCCCAGGCTGTGGTGATCTCAGCATCGTGGTGTCTCACGATCTCAGGAAACCTGGATCAGGTTTTTCGTGGTAGTGACCTGGTTTCTAAAGGATCAGGTTTCTGATTCAGAAAAAGGTGTTTACATGTGCAACACACAAGCACAATACTCCATTAGTGTGTGAGATACTGGAAACAACTCAATGGGAGACTCCAAAAAACTGATTATAATTGGGGTACAACCAAAAACCAGACCATAACCATCCAACAACTTGACTTTAACCAAGATAGGCTTCGCCAGCACACCACACACACACGGATACCACATTTACACACGTCTGTGAATGTGTACATGGTACACACAATATTATGTGCTCACACACGTAATTAGTGGTGCAGAAGTGGTTGTAATTATTGTGTCAACACAGACAGGACATGTAGCGCTTAGAAAGACTTCATTTACTTTATTGACTAATTAACAATCTGCACGTTGACTTTGTGTTTGACTACCTACTGTTTTCAGTGTATTCTGTGAACCAGGGGACAGAAGGAAGTAGTTGTAAGCGGAAAGACATCTTTTCATTTTACGTGACAGTTCTTGTCCGTGGAAAGAACTAACCTGGTTAACCTGGTGTGATTTCTGCTCTGCTGCAAGTGTGTACATAGATTTCACACACTCACATCACTCCACACACACACACACGCACACACAGACGTGGGTGTGTGAGGACGCCGTCCAGAGAGAGAGAGAGACAGCGATCCCACACTCTGCTCCAACTCAAACACGGCCTCTGGTTTCAGTGGAGCCTCTAAACAGAAACTGGCTCAACTATTTTTACTGTGGGACTATTTTTAGCTGCTTTCTGCAGCCGTGTGGCCACACAGCGACTGTGAGAGCTGGAGCTCTGAGTAAATACAGAGAACAATGCGCCCGGCGTCCACGTCCCACGCCGAGCCGGACCAACCGGTCTGCGGCCCCACGCCGGCTCCTGATGACAGGCCACAACTGCTCCGATTATTGGAATTCTGGGAGATTACCAGGCAGCCGGGGGGGGCGTTTTAAACTCTGCTGGTGCTGTAAATGACAGGCTGTCACAGACCGACGGCTCTACAGAGGCCCCCAGGGACCCCGACCGGGGGCCAGCAATTACACATAAGCTCCTGAGGGCCAGACAGAGAGGAGCTGAAGGTCACTGGAGGGACTGAGGGACTGAGGATCCAAAACATGTGCACACACATCCGTGTTATTGTTTTCAACATGTCCATGACGACACGAACACGTATCGGCCTATATTTTAATTATAAATCTCACAAACAAAATAAAATGCAACAACAAGTATGACAAAAAGTTTTAACATTTTATTATCGAATATGGATCAAAACATGATATGAAGGCAGATGAACAACGCATGTGAGGAGTCCACTGTTTATGAGAAGCTTCATATGTCTCTGTCACCTGATGCTCATGGTTTATCAATTCAATTCATCTACAGTTTAATTCTGTTCAGCTATATTTACACAGAGCCAATTCACAGCAAAGTCCTCTCAAGGCATTATAGAGAGATAATCCCCCTGGAGCAGCACTAGGCAACAGTGGAGAGGAAAAACTCCCTTTGACGGAAGAAACCTCCAGCAGAACCAGGCTCAGGGTGGGCAGCCATCTGCTTTGACCGGTTGGGATCAGTGGAAAGTGAAGAGAGAAATTAAAAAAAGAAATAAAAGCAACAACAACACGTCGGGCAGGTTGGTAGGACCAGTAGCTGTGCAGTGGAAGCTGAGGACCTGCAGAAAAGGGACAGAGAGAGGGAGACAGAGAAGGTAACGCAAAGTTAATGACGATCCACAAAAACCTGAAAGTGCAGCAGCACAAGGACGTGAAAAGATCATTTAACATGAAGTAACACTCCCTTCATTCAGAGTCTGATCTGTCGTGTCACTGTCAGAAGGAAGAAGGAAGTTCAGGATAGATGTCAGCAGTCGACTCAGAATCTTCCTCTGGGTGTTGGTAAAAAAGTCTCAGTGTGGCCATGTTCTCCACAGTTTATCTTCTGTTGTCAACCTTAATCCAGGTAACAGGTTTTAGTCAGTGTAGGAGACCTGTCATTTCAGGCCAATCAGAAATGACATCCATTAAAAACAACTTCAGGTTGACCAGAAACACAGTTCATAGTCATGTCGTAAATAGATTTTAATGCACTATTCTATCATCAGAAACACTGGTCCTGGGTTACGGTGGACTGTTGTTAATGCAAGTTGAGTATTAAAAACTCTTTCAATATTTTAACACAACTGCAAACGTCTGCATGTCTTCATGGACAACGAGGACATGTCTTTTGAACAGAAGTGTATTAAACCAAATCACTGCTTCCTGCTTGTGTGTCTCCACCAACCAATCAGGTTCCAGTTAACCTGCATGTGTCAACAATTATATTTTGATCAGTTTGTATGTGAAATTTCGGCCCAGCGGTTTCAGAAATACCCTGACTAACCTGCACACACAGGTGTGAACAGCACAGGTGAGTCTCCACTGTGGGACTGCTGACCTCACACTGTCCTCAGTGTTTGCTCTGAGGACTTCCTGATGTGGGAGTGAGTCCAGGACTCTGTTCTCTGAGCATCATGAGACTGAGTTCCTGCCAGCTGGTCCTCCTCTAGCCCCCCTCCCTACTGACCCCACCAGCAGATATTTAAACAAAGACAACAAGCCACTTATTGGCTTTTGAGTGGATCACAGAAACCATGTGGGGTTTGTTTCAGATGACCTCGCTGCAACTGAATCTAAAAAAAAGGGGAATTCAGATTTTAGCAGCATCACATGATCACTGCAGAAAATCTACTATGTGATCTTGTGAATATTGTAATATATTTTAGTTTTTCCCTGTTGGTTGAAAACCCAGCAAAGTACAGAGGAAAATGTTTCTCGTCTCCTGTGAGAAACAGGTGAGAGGAGACACCCAGAGACAGAGGACGGGAACTGTTTTCTCCCATGATACAATAATGTTACTTTTGCTGGATATTTTCTGTTCATCAGTTCTACAGTACTACAGGACAAAAATATTGTTGCAATTGGAAAACACACTACTTTATAATAAATTAGATCACAAAGATCAGATGTCTGAGATCAGCTGAAGCTGATGCTGACTCACACACGTGGTTTCAGTCGAGTTCCCACTGTCAAATTCACTGACACTGTTTTCCTTCTGGCTGGTTGGAGCTGACAGGAAGTGGTCTGCTGCTGCACTTTGACCTCCACACATCCACACCTGTGTTTATGACAGTCCAACAGTGACTTGGACATGAAATGTTCAGCAAGAAACCTGTTTCCAACATAAAAATACAAATTTACTGATTTTAAAACACTTTTTGTACTTTCATGAGTTGTGTGGAAATACCAATTTGGGTAATTACAGCAACTTATGTTTGTTTGTCATGTAAACTCAAATTTCTGCATTCATCAATGTAAAACAAGTTGTGGTTACTTAATAAAATAGACTTCATACTACATTTAGTGGATTATTTTACACCTCCTCCTCCGTACACACAAAACAAGTAGAGACTCTGTGTTATCAAAACCCTCTGTAGATGGGCCAGAGATATAAGAGACATTTTCAAGGAGAGAATAACCTGCATTACAAATAAATCCTGTCTTTTAGGCTGTAGTTCTAGTGGACTGAATAGAATCTGGTGTTCTGCAACACATGGTGCTGGTTGTACTTAGCCTGTAAACTGACCATCTTTGCCTCGTGTCAGTGGATATAATTAATAGAATATAATGTTGGTGATTAAGTGGATGGTAAATAAAAATACATTTCTCTCTAGCAGAAAACACCAGTTCCCTATATGCAATGTAGTTTTTTCAATTCAACTTTATTCATTGTCATGATCTGGCCCTTAATTCCACTTCCTGTTCTGAGCTTTTACTTGGTAGCCTTTTTCTCCACTTCCTGTCCCCTGTTCATTTCTTCCAGCCTTACCACTCATCACCACTCATAAACATTTACACGTGTTCTCCTCACTATTTAAGTCCAGCCTTCCCCACAGTTTCCTGTCAGATCAATGCCATATTTCCAGGGAAGAACTCTTAGCTTTGTGGTTCTACCTGTATTTCAGAATTTGGACTTCATTGCTAGTCTGTCATTGGTCTGAGGTTTGCCCCCATTGTTTGGTTTTCCCTGGATAACCATTTATCCTTGTGTCTGTTCCGACTTGTGTGTGCACAGCTCTGTTTTATCATTTACTCCTGTTTCCACTTGTACCCGGTTAGTGGGCACTTCTTGACCTTTGAGTTGGTTACCTTCTCTGTACGTATACGTACTGTATATACTATATACTGTACGTATTGTTATATTTAGTTCTCCCAATTCCTCTGTCTTACTCCCGGCCAGTGCACCCTACTCCATGGTTTACCTGACATGTGTTTTGAATTCCTGACTCTTGTTTTTGAACCCTGTTGCCTGTCCCTGATCTAAGGTTTGGTGTGTTTGTTTTCCCGGTCATTCGTCCTTGTTTATTTGGGGTCGGTGATTTAAATTTTTTTAATAGTTTTTATTTTTTTTATTTCCTCCTCTCAGGAGCGAATTTATTTTAGTCATTGAGTTTTTTCCATTAATAAACCTGTTTATGAATTTACTCCCTCTCACCATTTTTTCACTTGGGCCTATCTTTATACAAATCCTGACATTTATATAGCGCCAATTCACAACAAGCTCATCTCAAGGCACTTTATAGAATAAGTCATGTATGGATATAAAGATAGAGAAAACCCAACAATTCCACCTTTGAGCAAGCCCTAGGCAACAGTGGAGAGGAAAAACTCCCTTGTTGCTTTTGAGAAGCTTCATGCAAAATATTGTGTTAATTTTTGAGTCGTAACAAAGAAGCTGCGAGTGTCTGAACTGAACCAAATACTAAGTCTGAGAAATGCTGAAGTCTCTGAACACTGGACAATTTTCTCTATTTTTGAAGAAACCCGCCTTAAACACAATTGGATTTTCAGCCTTTACACTAGAAACATGAAAGCAGGTAGCTCCAAAAGGGAAGCCCACCTGTGTCCAGTTTCAGGATTCCCATGAAAATGTGATCCTGTTTTAGGTTGTATCTCTGCAGGCACTGAGAAAATTCCAAAGGTTCAACAAACATTCAGGATCAGATTCTTTGGGTGAAAACAAATTGACTGTCTGTGAACATTTTACTGAAACCTTCAGTATGAACATTTTTAAGACTTGAAACATTTGCACTTGGCTTTCAGTTCGCTGTTGTTATCAGTGCACAGTTGAATGTGCCAGGAACTGTGCAGAGAACATTCCTCTGGAGTGCTCATGATGAATGTTTCGACCTGTCGCTGAGGGCATTGTCATGAATCTTCTTGTGACAGGTGACAGCACCCCCCAACCCACCCCCACCAAGCAAAGAGGAGAATGCTTTGCAACTTGACCTCACATCCACATTATATTGGCTTAAGGCCAATTCACTTATGTGTTTCTGTTCTTACTGTGACTGTGTTTGTGGACATGTCCACACATGTGCACCATGTGAACAAATATATTCAGTTTCCTGTCAGTATTTGACATTCGTTGATGTAAATATAGCTTTTTTCCAGACCACTGACTGACTGACAACTGACTAATCGATCGGGAACAGTATTTTCATGTTGTTTGTCCACTTGTTTGTGTGACAGTCTGCGTCACCTTCTGTCTTCTGTCTGATGTTGCCTGATTAGAGTAAACCCTTTCTGGTGCCAGCTCTTTGAAAATGTTGGAATGTTTCTGAGATGATCAGTGCCCGTCACTCTGCCACTCTCTCCTCCCAGAAGGGTCACTGTATTTTCACATCTCAAGATGTTGCCACATGCTCCAGAAGGTCCATCTGTGAGACGGTGAGACTGCAGGATTGTCTCAACCCCCCCCCCCCCCCCCCCCCCACCTTCTTTCACACCATTCACAGGGGCCTTAACAACTACTTATCAGCCCAAGTACTTTGAGACTTTCACTGTAAAGCTGATGTTTTTTTATCTAAACGTAAGAAGACTGTAGCTTCAGACACGATAAGAATGTGCTGAACCTTCTCGGTTCCCTGTTGTTAGATGAGAACCAAATGAACTTACCAGGAGGTAGAAAGTTAATACTGAACCCTGATTATGAGCTGATGGGAGCTGAAATTTCTCAGATTCTGTCAGTGGATAAACACAGCCTGCAACACACCAACGCAGAACACAGTGCACTATGTCACGTGTTCAGTGTGTGTTTATGTGTGTGTTTCCATGGTGGTGCTTTGTGGTGAGTATGTAAATGAGAGAGGGGTCCGTGTCCGTAATGAGCCACAGCGGGGGACCAGATAATAAGTGTTTGTGAGACGAGTTATTACTGTGCTCAATACTTGTGTCTGTGATTGTGTGTGTGTGTGTGAGAGAGAGAGAGACAGTCTATGTTAGGAATGTAAACGCTGAGTGACAAGGTACAGTTGCAGCCCCGCCCCTCTCAGGTACAGTCAGAAATGACACGCCACCATCCTCTGACAAATCCACTGTTTTAGTATCAACAATATACTCCAGTGTGTGTTTATTTATTGACTGTATCTCAGAATTCATCAGTAAGTACATTGAGTACACTTAATACTACAGTAAATGACTCAGACGAGCTGTTCACGGTCCCATTTTAGTATCTTCATCTTTTTTCACTGTGATCAAACTTCTTCAGTCTCTGATGACATCTGCAAAATATGTGTTTTTGTTTTTTGTTTGTAATCACTCACTGTGTGTGTCATTTTTTGTGTGAGTATATTTGTGTACTTGTCATGTATGTACAAAAAACTGCAAATAAATAAAACTAAACACATACATGTTGTTTGGGCTTTTGTGTGACTGACATTATCTCCGCCCGCCCACAGCCCTTCACCCTGATCTGGAGCTGAGTCCATTAACAGGTGAAGGGACAAAATGTCCTCACAACTACAATACGAAATTACTAGAAATATTTCTCTGCACAACCATAAAAAGACACCTCCAGCTGTTGTCATTCGAAGGTATGTGAGGAATGTGTGTGTATGTGTGTGTGTGTGTTTTGAAATGTAGTGAGAAGAAAGAAGTTGATGTTCAACCAACTCCCCTCATCATCTTTCTGGGAATTTTCCAGAGTGATTCACGCTGACACATCCAGTGTCCTCCAACGTCTGCTGGGTCTGACCTAGTCCTCCTCACTTAGTCCTGCTTTTCCTCCTCTAAAGTCTTCTCTCATGGAACATATGGCTGCAGGAATCTGTTCTACATGATGCACATCGTGGATCATGTTTTAAGAATAAAGCTCATCTGTTCTTCTTGTTTCAGAAGCAACACAGTTGTGTTTTGTCTTACTACTCAGAGTAACACAGTGATGTCACACATTACCTCATCAAGTTTGAGCTATTATTACTAGTTACTTTATCCAGTATTTACGTTGAACTACAGGAAACTTAATGTTTTCTGGATAAACTGAACCTCCTCAAACATCTGCTATGTTTTCACGTTTCTCTCACGTGTCATGGTGACAAACACCTGAACACAAACAGCCGCGTCTTTATGCACAATCTTCTCTACTCTAGTTAGGTGACAGCCTGCAGCATGGATTAGCTTGTCTTTGTGGGCTGTGGGCCGGTTGTTGTCCAAAGCTACACATATTTTGCAATAAAGAAATGTGTCCTTCAGTGGAGCAGCTCCATGTGTGTTTAATAATTTTAGGACAACAACACGTTAGAGACTGAAGACCAAACAATCATTATTTCACAAGTTTCAGTGATTGTGGACAAAAGGATTCTTTCAGAAAACGATCTAAATCTGATTCTGTGTGAATGCAGCCTCCAAACCAGGTCCACTGCTGCTGCTACAACATCACACGTTTGTTATGAAGGTAACAACTCAGTTATAAGGTGAACGACAACCCACACAAACACGTTTAATCCAGGATGTAACTCAGAAACTGTTTGATTCTCTAACACACACAGACCTTCCCATAGTGAGTCACAGAACAGTTTGAGTATTTGTGTCTTGTTGTAAACACACACACACACACACACACACACACACACACACACACACACACACTCACACACACACTCACACACACACACACACACACAGAGGTCCTGTTTTGTCATGTTTCAGTGTGTGTATTTGTTGTAGCGTTAACTCAGCATTATTACAGATCTGCACACACACACACACACACACACACACACACACACACACACAGACCTTTCTGTCTCAGATCATCTCACAGTTTACAACAAACACACAATCTTGCAGTTTCGAGGTCCCGTGTTTCAGACAGACTTCAGCTTCTGACCTTCTCCATCAGAAAAATTACGGATTTAATGAGTCACTAACATTTTTGACTTATGGGAAAGTGAGAGGTTCTAATAAATGTTTAAGTTTCTTAACACCTGAACAGAAACACACACATGTGATTAGTAGAACATGAGGTTTGAACAGGAAACGCTGCAAACACGAACTCAGCTCAGCTCACAGTTTGATAAAAGTCATATTTGTGTGTTTGCTCTGTTAGTGTTTGTATTTATTTATGTCTGAGCTGCTCTCTGGATACAGGGATGAAAAGGAAAAATGACTAGATTCCAGATTCCATCTGGGTCTCTGGCTCCAGACTCAACTGTTGTACTTCTCTTCCACTTGAAGACACATGGAGTTTACAGTTTACGTCCTGGTTTGGCTGAGAAAAGCAAAAGGACGTCCAGAGAGAGTTGACTGTTTGTCATGTGTCATGCAGAGTCCTCAGACAGTCCCTCTGTTTGCTGTGCAGGCTGAGGGACACCAAACACTGCACTGCACGCTGAGGAAAACCTGGACTCAAACACTGCCAAACATAAATTAACACTGTCACTGACAGGAAATGTTCAAGTGTCTCTAGCCTCATCCAGTCTGGACCCAGCTACAATGTGGTGAGACTCACTGAGTTCCACAGCCCAACAAATCCATTACTAAGTAGTGTTTTCTGTTCTGTCCCCACCCAGCCAGAACGTCTCACAGATCCCCAAACATCTGAACAGAGCTGTAGCTGGAAACACGTCGCTGGGCCCGTCCATAAGCTTTGTAGATATTTTTAATTTCTTTCAATTATTTGTTCCTCTGTGGAAATGGATGGGATATTACTGACAGCAGATCAGAGTGCTGGTGCTCACACCGCTGCGGGGTGGGGAGGGTGGGGGGGAGGGGTGATACTGTGTTAGAGGAGTCTTCATGAAATTACAGAGATGTATGTGTGCTACTTCTTGCTTCGAGCCATAAAGATAACTCACAGATAACTTGACAAATATACCTTGAGATAACTTGACATCAGTCTGTCCATGTTCAAAAACAGTCCGGTTGCTGCACAAAGACAAAGTTTGTAGTTCAGATCTCACGTGGCAAAATCATTTGCTTTGCTTTGTGAATTAGCTGCACTATGGAGAAGGGTGTTATGGGTAACTGTCATGAGGAGGGATAGAAGCAGGAAGGAGAAGAAGAAGAACAAGAAGAAACAGGAAGGATGATGAAGCAGCTCCTCCAGCTGCTTCATCATCTATAAGGATAAAGACATAAACAGGTGTTTTTCTCCAGCGGAAAGATGTGTTTGCAGTCATGCATCTTAAGTGAAGTGTGGTTCGTTAAACATGGTGCTGCGCCCAGTGAACATGTTCATCCATCAGAACAAAATGTCCAAATGTGTTCGGATGTAATGCCGCTCTCTCGGGGGGCAGGCACCAGTTTTACCGCATTCATCGTGGTCATTCGTTCCTGTAGAAAGATAGCGTCCACAAATGCTGTTCACACTGTGACACGTTGCTGTAACATGTTGTTCTGCAACATCGGATGTTGTGACATTGACAAACATTTCAGTGATGTGTTCAGGATCTGTGTGTCATTAAGTGTCAGCATATCAGGCTCTTAACAGGAAACATCCTTCATGAATTTCTCTGCAAACCATGTTTGCAGTTGCAGTGTGAGAGAATTATGAGTTTACAGCCAGTGACTCGCTGTTTTTAATGGTTTTTGGAAAACAAGTTGGAATCCAGCCTCTGGATTCTCAGACGTTCTGTGAGAAAAGCTGTAGAAAACCACTGAGTGGAAATATGCAGTGTGAACCCTGAAGTGAATCCGACTCATGTTTCTGGACGCTGATCGTGGCCAAAGAAGGTGGAAATAATCACTTTAGTTAATGAGTGACTGTTGTTGTGTTGCCTGGCAACCAGAGTCCGGCTGTCTGAGAGTCTGACACAGGAATCAGTAGGAATCAGTGGTAATGCAGCTCGGCTGTGGATAAGCCCGAACACACAGCGGGGGTGTTTATGTATGTAATGACCAAGTAATCGCACTGAGCTTTATTCCTCCACACCCAGCCAATCCAGACTGAGGGTGGTGTCCTAATCCTCCAATTATTCACCTGTCGCCAATTACAGTGTCTGCACACACACACACACACACACATACACATACACACACACCAACCTATAAGCCTCCATCCTTATTCTCCAGCTTTACAGTGAAAAAACATTATTCGTCATCATCTTCATGTTTCTCTCCACTGAAGGTGAAAGTGTTCAGACAGCTGCAGCTGTTTTTGTGGAATATTCTCTGACATGTGTGAGGGTTCCACTTTTTCTTCAGAACATTTAGTAACACCTTGTCTTCCAGGCTCTGTATTTTCCATATATTTTCCTGTACACATTCCACAATTCGTCCCAGAAATTAGCCAGGTTCAGTTGTTAATGTGGAGACATGATTGTTATTAACTATCAGCTCGTTGCATTTACACTTTAGGAGGAGGCGTGTGACAATAATTCATAAACAGACGTCAGTGTTCCTCAGAGGTTCCAACAAAGACAAACAATAACTCTTAATTCTTAAATCAGTGATTTAAAGGGGGCTACAGCTCAAAGCTACTCTTCACATCTCTCATGTTGAAATAGTTAAAATTGCAAAAAACATAACAAAAATCATTTGATTGTAGCAGATCTTAGTTTTAGGCAAACTTTATTCAATAAAACTGAAGCCAAAAGAAAAAACAATGTGGAAAAACCTAAGCCCTCCGACTGGTTCCATAGGATTTAAGAGGGAAAGCTGCAGGCAATCAGCTCTTGATGAACTGATCATTAGTAGGTCTGCGGAACCTACAAAAGCAGACCTTTTATCAGTTTGCTGGTCTGCAGCATTCAGGTGTGCGTTAACATGATGTCAAAAGACATAAGTGATGGTCTTAGAGACGCAACTGTTGCTGCACATCAATCTGGAAAGTGTTAGAAATTTCCAAACAGTTCAGTGTTTTACAATGAGTAGGATTATTAACAAGTGGAAAACATTCAGACATTATCCTTCCCAGGGTTTGACATCCCAGCACGTTCACCCCAAAATCAGACTACGCAAAACTCAGAGAAACACAACAAAGCCCCAGAGCTCCATGTCAGAGACTACAGGCCTCACCAACATTAAAAAAGTTACATGTTGTTAGACTGTGGAATAATGTTCTTTTCCTTCACACAATAGTGTGAATTCTGACCAAATAATACAAATGTAGTCTCATCAGTCCACAGCATCTTGCTCTAAAACTTTGGTTTGTCCTCTTGATCCTTATCAGACTCCAATATGCTGCCTTATGTCTAGAAATAAGTCATTGCTTCCTGTGAGCTTTTGACCCAACAACTCCAAACTTGTGCAGACTACTCTTAAATGTGAAGATTTGGACTTTTATTCCAGTTTCTTCTGAAGACTTTCCCCTGCGGTTTGTTTTGGATTCTCACGTAGCTTTTGAGTTTTCTAGCATCTCTTTTACTTATTGTTTTTCTTGGTCTTCCAGGTTTCTTCCATATCTCGATTACTGTCTCACAGTTGGTTCTGGTTTACCTAAAGCCCTTGATATATTATTATTTTCCTCTTCAGCTTCAGAGGCAGCAGCGGTCACACCTGAACCCAATCACCTACCTTCATGACACCTGCTTATATACCTAGTTTCTAGTAAAGCTTATGGTAGCAGAGAACTCTCGCCTTTAAAAAAACTTTGTTTCTTACAGTTTTCCTTGTTTCCCCGGCTCCTCGTCCCCTTGCCTCTCTCCTCAGGCAACAGATCATCTTTTCCAAGACTACTCCCCAACTGCTCCACCCTCACTGGGACTCCAGGCTCCTCCAGCCATGCCTGCAAACATTCCCCCACTTCTGTTCCCTTCTCTCTCCTGTTCCTACCTGTGAAATCAATAAACAGCCTAATTTACTACCTTAATCACTCTGTCCCATCTCTCACTTTGGGTCAAGTTAAAACTTACACTACACACTAGAATTGTGACATTCAAGGCTGTTTTTCTGATTCCAATGTTTTTGTTTGAGGCCCTCATTTGCAAATTTGACAAAATTGACACAAAATTAGACTTGGACCCTCATGTAGACATGTGACCACCTGCTGAAGGTCACTTATACTGCTGCACGACAACTGTTATGGAGTAAACATCAGTAATAAATGTTTTTTTTTAGTTCAATTCACCATGTGATGACACACCTTAACGCCCAGTATTGGGGATGTTTTCATGGTACTGGGGGTGAGGTCGGAGAGGCAGAAACACAGCCGACAGGATAATGTTTCTTTAGTGACCATAATCAGTTAATCAGCAGGTGGGTTGTGTCCTGCTACAACACATTGTTCATGAAGCCCTGCACTTATTAAAGAGGAAAATTGCTTCACCACAGACCAGAGTCCTGAGTCCAGACTCCTGAGTTCTGTGTGTGGTTTAGGGGTTTGACAGAGAAGAACTGTGGGTACTTTACGCTTTTTAAATGTGTCTATTGAACAGCTCAGTCAATCTATAGTCCGACTAACCAGATGCTTATTTTAGTGGGAAACAAAATGTTTTGTTCAGTATCCAGGTATTTGTGACTTTTCCATCAGCAAATCCTCATTTGACCTGTTTGGTTTGATTGGTTCCCTACACAGTTGTAGCACAGTTGCTTTGTCAGAGAAATGTGGAGGTGGTTGCTGCTCCCGTTTCCTCCATAGTCATCTACATTAATGCCGTCGCTAATGTCTAGCTTCCCATTGGTTCACTCATTTTCTGTAAAAACACATGTTTAGAAGTTGAATCCAGCACAGACCATCAGGAAAGTTGAACTCATCCATCTCAGAGGCTGGAACAACATGCCTCTTCTCTCTCTGGGGCATAGTGCCGGTCGATGCTGATGAGGCCCCCAGGGGCCCCCGGGGGCCAGCCTGCCTTGTAGCCATGCTCACCGCGCTTTCTGTAGTGGACCACCGGCTGAGCCCTGCGGTGTTTTCACAAACATTCTCAGTGTCTCCACGGCGGGGGGTGGGGGTTGGTGGTGGGGAGGGGGTACACAGAGAAATATCAGAAATCCTGTGGTTTCTTGTCGGGGCCGGGTGACCAAAGCCGGGCCCCAAACATCTTGTAAGAATAACAGTGGAGCAGAGCGGAGGGCCTGGGTGGACGCCATGTTTGTGTGTTGGTACATTCCTGGTGTGTGTTTTATTTTTCCTGCTCTGTCCCCTTGTTCTCTGCCTTCCCGGGGGTTGGCCGGGTGGGGTGGGCACGGATAGCTGTGGTTTGGTTAGCGGTGTGAGGAGGAGGAGGTGGGGAGTGAGGGGGGTTTGGATGGAGGGCATGCAGAGGAATCCCAACGGGTGACTATCAGATTCACCATCCAGTGCTCGGACTTGAAACCAGCTTGTGATGAGTGTGAAGACAACTCTTGTTTTGTTTTCTAATTCTTTTTATTTGCTCGTCCCCCCGCCTCTTCCTCCCACGTTTGTTTTTCTAAAGAACCGTCCTTGCCAAGAGCTGAAACAATAGCAGAGCTTTCCAAAACCTCCCTGGCTTTAAACAATGCCATCAATCACAGTGAGAGCAGCTGACACACACACACACACGATTGAAGTGCACTTCCACATTTAACTCTTCACGTGGACTGATGAGGACGAGGCTGAGACTACGTGAGGACATGAGCTTTAAATGACTAATGAGTGCAGAAGGTTTGAGACTGAGTGAAAACATGACACAGTGAGCCTGTAAGTCACAACTCTGGGTTAATCATCACACACTGTCAGCACCAATCCCACTTTGGATTCCACCCAAAAACTGTTTTAAAGCATTTCCTTGTGGCTCAGTGTATGTGTGTGTGTGTGTGTCTTGGGATTCATTTCATTTTTCAAGTGAAACTAAAGCTTTTGCTTTTCACTGTGAAAACCTTTTCTCATCAGATACCAAAGATCCTTCCTTACTGACTGAAGATGTCCTCACTTGTAGAGGAGGATGTGTAACTGCAGCTTCTCACACATTCCTTCCCAGGAGCTCAGCACTGCTCGCTGTTAAACAGAGTGGCCGGGTGTGTTTTGTCACGCTGGGCGGCTGCAGAAGTACAGAGATGGACAGACACATTTTCTTTTGGTATTTGGTATTTCAAGCAGCTGCACACTTGCATTAGAATGCATTAGAGAACAAACCTGCTAAGGACAGGTCCTGGGCCCCAAGGCACGATCGCTATAGATCAGCATAAAGCCATTTCCACCTAATGCAAAACTACCACAACACAGTGCAAAAGCTTTGCAATGAGGTGCAGAATGACCACAAAGTGATGTCAAACCATGTTACCGTGATACAGCGAGACCATAATGAAGCATGAAGCCATTTTAAAATGATGCCAAAGTTCTACAAACTGCTCAACCACTTTTGAGCTTACGTACAAAAAATCCACAAAATGACAATAAATATGTGCAGGATATGTGAACACGTTGTTTGTCTGAGGGTTTTGCTCCTGTGTAGAAGGGGTGTGTTTTACGTGTGTGTGTGTGTGTGTGTGTGTGTGTGTGTGTGTGTGTGTGCGCGCACATGGGTCCAAAGATCACAAGCTGTTAAATACAATGATTTGCTGCTCGTCTTGTGCGGCATTCAGTCCCTGTCTGCAGAAGAGGAAGAAGTGCTAATATTTCATCATCAGTGTTGGCACATTATTCTGAGGTGTTAGCCTTCGTGCTAATCCAGTAGTCATCACAGATAAACTCAATTAGCTTCTCATTTTGTCTTTTAGGTGAAATCAGCAGTTGTTTTCATGTCGTCTGAAGTTCCCTCTGACTCAGGATTTCAAATCAGAGTCTGACGTAAAGCGGATTTTCCCACTGGGTTGCTCATAGTCAAACCTTGGACATAATGATATGGACTTTAATGTATGTACTGTGAGTTTAGGGCAGTGTCCATCATTCTGTCTCTGTATGTCATCACTGTGGAAAAAAGACATCTCAGATGTTTTGGTGAAGCCCAGTAAAAGTCATGCACACACACAGACTCACAACCACAGGAAATTTAGAGTCACCAATAAACCCAAGATGCATGTCTGTGGACTGTCAAACCAGGAACCTTCTAGCTGTGAGTTGGCAGCAATAACCAGTCCACCACCGTGCTGCCCTAACATAATCATAGATTTTGACTGTGACGCAGGAAGGTAGAGCAGTTGTCCACTAATCTCGCAGTTGTTGGTTCAATCCCCGGCTCCTCCAGTCACATGTCGAAGTGTCCTTGAGCAAGACAATGAACCCCAACTTGCTTAGTCCAGGTGAGCGTTGGCCATAGCAGCTCCCCCATCGGTGTATGAGTGTGTGTGTGATTTTGAGTATGAAAGGGTGAATAAGAAGCAGTGTAAAGTGCTTTGAGTGCCAATAGGTAGAAAAGCGCTATATAAGTGCAGAACATTTACCATTTAATTAGTAAAAATGCTCTGTTTTCTGTTGGGTTTCCTCCCTGATGAGGCTCTTTCTTCAATTACAGCAGCAGCTTTTACGACTTTACACAGGCAACTGAGCCACCAGTTGTCCTAATACTTTTGAGCCGTTAGAAAAAGCTCGTCAAGTACACGGCCTCATACAGAGAAAGCGGAGACAAGCTGATGTGTCTTACTGTCCAGCTGCAGAGGGTCAGCCTTTAGTCCCGAAGTGCACGTGTGATCATGGGACAGGATCAGATGCATTTCTGCAGGACAGCATGGATTTCTGCCATGTAGACATTTCTAATGAGCTTGTTGCAAACATGTGCAGGACAAAAGTGTGTGGACATGGAAAGAAGTGCAGTGTCTGGTTCAAACAGGTTATCACATGAAAAAATATACAAACTAAAATATTCGAGTAAAAGTACCACAGTAGCATTTTTACTCAAGTAAAAGTACATGATTTGTACTTCACACACTGTCCTTTTCTGTGGAACAGTGATTAAAGTTTGTTGTAGTAAAATCACACGCCGTCAGATAACCACAGTTTCAAAATATCAGTGTATTGCGTACAGAGAGTACTTTGTCAGCCAGAATAACTTTTTATTCAAATAAGTCCATTCAAATCACTGTAGACAGCAGGAAAAAAACAGCCTAGCTGAAAAAAGTGACATTAAATGCACCACTGACGCTAAAACAGACCCTAAGATCTAACAGACCTCCTATGTGACTCCTGTTAGAGAGCAGAGAGTGCGATTAGTGGTTAGGAACATAAGTTTGGCACTTTGTGATGCAGCCTCTCTGTGAAGCTTCCACTCCAGACAGTGGTTCACAATAACACGATGGACTGATGCTGCATCTGCTTTTTGATTGGTGTAGTCAAGCAACTCCTGCTGAAGTGAAGTACAGATACATGAAAAATACACTCCAGTACACATTTCTGTCAGAATCTGTGACTGTAAACAACAGGTGAATCTGTTTCCACTGATCGTTTGTTACATTTAGACTGAGCAATGAATGGGAGGAAACACTACGCATCCTGAGGAGTAATCTGATTAATGCTCTGCTGCATACAAACCTGGACCTACATAACATGAGTACTGCAGTTGTTGCACAGCAACACAACCCATTGTGTGTTGTGTGCCTCTGGCTATGAATGTATTTAATGAGTGTTGGCATGTGTTCCCCCGTTCACCAAGAGAAAAGTAATAAATTACTGCAGTAGAAGCAGAAACCACTGAAGCTTCGCCCACATTCCACTGATACTAACCCGCGTATTGTTTGCCCCCCAACACACTTCTTTGGGCAAAGATGACTGGGTGGAGCAGTTAGCGATAGCCAGCTAACAGGTCATCACCTAAACTGCCGGGTCAGGATGACTGGACTCTGCCCCCCCTCCCAGCCCTGTGGGGCCCTATCTGCCCCGGTATCGTCCCAGAGCAAACAGCGAGAGGACAAACCTCTGCTTCTAGGCCAGGACTTTAACCGCTCACTTAAAGTGGGGAGGGGGACAGTGTGTGGTTAATGAGAGCCCCCTCCCTGTGTAAACTCAACATGTGAACTCTGGCCAAATCACTCCTGCACATGTGGACACAAACATACACACACAAACAGGATTAGAAGCTGGTTCTCCTGAAACCTAATGAATCTGTTTCTGTCGTCTTTAGTTTCACCATTTCAGCCTCTGACTGCAGTGAACACCAGAATTAACAGCAAATACTTGTGTACATGTACTGCAAATTGGTGATTGATTGAAATATTTTTGTAGCCATTAGAAATATTAGTTATGCTGTTTGTTTTATTATATAAATGATCCTCATGGCTGGTAAAATGTTTAAGAAATTATTTCAGATATATTAAAGCAAAAATATTCCTGGTGGTAAAAAACTTGTATGAAAATTTCTGTTTTCATATCTGTTCATAGTAACTAGGTAATTAGCCTCATGTTACGTCGTTTTATCTGTTAACCAATGTGTTGGACAGGGACCTGTTCAGATGCTGTAAAATATCCTGTAAAATACATGATGTTATGGTCCCAGTTGATTTTCACTTGTTACCCTAAAGTCAACAGAAAGGGGGCGGCTATAGCTCAGTTGGTAAAGGCAGTTGCTTACGGACCACAGGGTGAGTGGTTCGATCCCCGGCCCTGGCTATATGTCGAAGTGTCCCTGGGCAAGACCCTAAACCCCTAACAGCCCATTCCCCCTCCCCAGCGATGCAGTGCCGGTCCAAGCCCGGTAGAAATTGGGGAGGGTTGCGTCAGGAAGGGCATCCGGCGTAAAAACTGTGCCAAATCAACATGCGGACAATGATCCGCTGTGGGGACCCCGAACTCACGGGATAAAGCCGAAAGGAGAGTAGTAGTAGACCCTAAAGTCAAAGTGAGTAATGAGTGAGTAATGTGTCAAAGGAGACGCCATCACTACCTAAATCCACTTTGGCCTGTGAATAAAAGGGGAGGGGGAGCATGTGTTACCATGCAGACAGCATCATTTACAGATGGCAACACCTTTTAGCTACCAGGTCAACCAGGAAACAGACCTGAAATCGATGAAGGGTCATGGTTGAGTGAATCAGGTGTAATTGGACGGACAGACAAAGGGAAGAGTGGGCCCTGCGCGGTGCCTGCAGCGATGGACTGCTCCACCCACAGTGTGTGGAGGGACACTGCTGCAGGTCCGTCCTTCCAGCCACTAACAGAAATGTCCCACTTTGTCATGGCTCCATGTGGTTTTGTCTTATTTAACCAGCTGATCTTCTTTTTCTTTTCCTACAGTGACTGGACAATCAGGGAAACTCAGTCAGGGTCTGTTTTGGTTCTAATTGAGCCATGTTTGATGGAAACCTTTAAGGTCAGAGGTCAACATGTTTCAGACGGGACAGGAAGTTGAAGTGAGCAGAGACAGTACACAGAAACACTACATGTGGACATCTCCTCACACTCTGCCTTCCTCCTCCTCCACAGAGGTTGGAGGTCACCCTGCAGAGGCTCAGGGTAACACTGGGAACTGTTGGAGTGTGTACTGTAGCCCAGGAATGTGAGTGTGTGTGCTGGTTTGCGTGTACACGTCTCAGAAATGAAACACAGGAATTTTCCTCGAGGGTTTATCTTATCAGTGTTTACTGTAAGCACCGTCAACCTTTCTCTGTTGAGTTTAACAGACTGACTCTGGTTGTGGGATCGATGCCAGGAGGCTGCTCGTTCCCAACTGGCAAGCAGCGCCGGGAGAAGATGGATGTGAGGACGACAAAGACAGAATTCCTCCACAGCTCCACATCGGGCTTGGCTGTCAGCAGGCAGATTCAACCTGTACCGGTCCAATTCTTTAAAGGAGCACGCCAACCAAAGTAGAGGATTCACAGAGCTTTCACAAGCTCTTCTGGGATTCTGCTCGATGCAGGGACAGGTGAGACTGTCACAGGCACTTTAACCAACACGTTCCTCACAGAGTTCAACCTGCGAAGCTGCTGCTGGACATGCTCCACATTCTGCTGGCGATAATAAAAGCAGAAGAAGCAGTCTACTCGTGTAAGCTGTTGGGATGTGGTGAGGTTTATCTCGCACGTACAGCCACAGACTCAGACCTCATTAAACGAGTTTAGTATTTCTGCTCCAGTGTGAGCTGTGAAAACTACATCGAAGTACAGCACAGGGGAAAATGTACTCACTCCATTGCTGAAAGTCACGATGAGTTGGTGCAAATGAAACGCTTGTTTCACTTTTCTGTTTTTGATGCTTAGCTTTTTTTAACACCTACAGCAACAGTGACTTCATTAAACTTTATTTCACTGTATCACCTGCACATGCAAATATAATGTTATTACACAAACACGGCAGCAGCAGCACATGAACATGTGTTCAGCATGTAAACATGTAATACATGCTTTATAACCACATTGTCAGCGTAAGCACAAGTTTTTCATTATCCCAGCTGTATTTACATATTCTACAGCAGCTTCCTCTTAGTCCGGGACAAGTTAAGCACAGTCACACTTTGTTGTGAGGCGTACTCACAGTACAGATGTATACACACTAAACACAGACACATGGACAGTACAAAACATGGTAACACCCAGACAGTAGCAGCAGTGAGGAGGAGGAGAAGAAGAGGAAGAGCTTTGTTGTGTCTGACATGAGAAAGTAAGAAGTGTAAACTGTGTGTTTTACACACACAACAGCATGAAATACCGGTTACAAAGCTTCAGTGTAAGAATCAAGCAGTCACTGCACCCACACTGTGGACAGACATTTCTGGGCTGCGTTTGGACATTTCCGTCATCCCCCTTATGGACTGGAGTGGTGACACAGTTATAGAGGCTGCTTTGCATTTAAATTTTTATTGAAAGTATGCTGCAGATAATATGAATTGAGCTTATCAATAATTCTAGTATCAGTGCTTGTTGATGTGTTGTTAATACCTGCTACTACTGCTGCTCCTAAACCAACTAGTGCAGTTACTGCTCCAGACCACAGCAGATTACAACTGCTAAAACAGAGCAGCTCAGCAGCTAAAACCGAACTCAGAGGACAGAGAACTGTCTGTGTTACCATGGACGTGTACTGTAGCTGTGATGATGCGTGTGAAGTAAAAAGTAGATCAGTGCAACCAGTTTGTTACTTAAATAAATTTTACTAAATTGTTGCATTTGTTTTTCCGCTGAGCTCTGACACCCGTCTGACTCCAGTCCAGGCACCACAGGAGACCCGCTCAGTGGGGGAGGTGGTGGAGCCAGTTCTCCTGCTCCCACTGCTCGTTATCAGGCAGCTCAACCCAGACGACTCCTCCTCACATGGACCCAGAGATGTGGACAGCTGTCTTTCCTCTGTCCACAGCATTTTTCCTAAAAATAATTTTTCTTAACGCGTAGCACAAATGTTCACCTTTCACTGTTTTACTTTTTAGCTTCATTAAGAATGTGTTTATCAAGATTTTAAACTGGAATTAATCTGTGGACTGAAGATAAGAAGTCAACTACAACTCCCATGCTGCATTTCTGTAACCAACAGCCACTGATCTTCACATTGTGTCCCAGTGTAGAAAACTAGAGCACAAAGTGAGTTTACAACCCACAGCAACTCAATTCTAGATCAGTTTAGAACAAATGCAGGTGTGATTCTTCTCCATAGCAACAGCAGCAGAGGATCATGGGTGTTGTAGTATTTAAGAGCAGTCTTTCTGTAGACAGGTGTGCAGACTGGTGGAGGAAAGACAAGTGTTCTCCTGATTAATCAGCATCTTTGGTGTTTTATAGCCTTGTTACAACACAAGCACCTAAAATAAACTAATTTCTGATCTACTCTGTGCTTGTTTCAAGTTTTATTATGACTGAGATTTGTTGAAAATCACGTGATTTTGTGACAAACCAACATTCCAACCGTGCGACACGAGGCTTTGTCACGGGGCTCAGAAACAAGCTGCGAACATGTTTCCAATCTGCTTTCTCTGAGCCTTCAGTGAACCTTGTTTGTCCTGAGGCTGTAGAGGAGACAAAACGTGCAGTAACAGAACTTTTTTTCCTCTGAATATTATTAGAACTCTGTGTTTTTCCTGGTGTAAAAGGCGCATCGCAGTTTTGTCCTGTTTCCCCACAGCACTGCAGGAGGACAGTTATGTGGTTTCCCACTGCAGGCTGTCACCTGCCCACTGTCTCTTACATGTCTTTATGTGTGGAGCAGGTGTCCAGAACTGCCAGGTCCAAAGCTACAGAACAGAAACCAAAGAGGGGCTGAGATTGTCTCAGTCTCAGTGAGACTGAGATAAAGCTGATCATCAAACAGAGATGCCACAATCTGATTGAGTGCTGCTGACAGCATGTCTGAAACCCAGTTAGCTTAGCGTAGCATAGAGTTCACAGCAAGATGATAAGACTCCGTTTTTATCTCTGAGACTTCTGTCACACCCCAGTTTGACTTTAAAACAAAAATGCTCGTCATCCTATCTTCACCATCTGTGATGTAGACCCAGACCCAGCCTCCTGTACACTTTCTGATTAATTCAGCCTTGTTGTCAACCCCTCCAATGAATTACTCAGCAGTGTGTGAAGCCTGTCGTCTGCCACATGCTGACGTATTATCAGCTGAAGAGCGTTTACCTGCTGGGCTCTGATTACCTGACAGATCACCTCCGTCTTTTCCTGTTTCATGCTGCTGCTTTGAGTCCTATGACCTGACACTGCTTCTGACGACAGAAGTGAAACAGTAGTTAGGATCTGCAGAAAATAGCTTGTTGCCAGCTCCCAAACAGCTCTAATCAGACTGGAAGCCTGAACGAGCAGGAACCGCTGCAGCCACACAGCAGGAATTCACTCCTCCTGAACTTCTGAGACACTGTGGATGAGCCACAGGAGAACCCACATATCATTTAGGCAGCTCACATATCTCAGCCCTTTGTGCAGAGGAAATGTTGCATCTCATCTAACTTCTCATCTAACATCTAACTTAAGTGCATTTTCAGCTACGATTCAGTGATTAAGTGATTCAGTTTTAGTGTCTGTTTGGGTATTGTAGAAAATCCATTTAATATTTAACCCAGCAACGTGATGTGGACGCTCCAAGACTACTAACAAACACTTGTCTCATTGCGTGAGTGTCTCACCAGAAAGAGCAGACTGGCCTCCTCAGGTAACAGAAGCACACTAAATCTTATCAGCTAGCTGAAGACGTATTCTTTATCATCACAGGGAGCAAACAAGACAAATGCAAAGTCTGTCTTGTTTGCTGTTCATGATTATGATGACGTCTTGTGCAGTTGAGCAAAAGTCCCTGCAACAAGCAGCTTCTGCCTGTTTTCAACCTTCTTCTCTTTCTAATTGACATTTTTTCTCCCTCTGAATCTATTCAGATGACTCTTTCACCTTACTCAGCCTTCTGTGCACAAGTAAAAGCTGCATGTTCTGTTGGCACAGATCGTGGTGGATTTCATGAGCTGTGACTGAATCCTGTGACAAACACTGAACAAACTTTAACTGCACTAAAAAAATGCTACTTCTGATTTTGGAACCACAAACGGCCACGGTCAGACTTCCCTCAGACTAAATTAAACCTCCTTCATCGTTTCTTCATGGGAACTCTGTGTTTGGTTTTATTGCTTACTCATGAACCATCTACCGCAGTGACCTGTCAGCCCCGCTGCATGCTGGGATGCCTTCAGAACGCCACATAGATGGGCGATAAAGTCAAACTTCCTCATTTGTGTGGAGAGATGTTGCCCCGTCACTGTGCTTCCTGCTGAGCAGCAGCGCAGAACCTTTGAGGCTCGTGCTGGGGGTGGGGGGTGGGGTAAGGGGATGAGCTCATACCTGTGGGGGTGGAGACTTGATCAGAATATTGTAAGGAGCAGAGAGTGTGCGACTGATTTAGACTATCTGTGAACACATCTGTGAGCAGCTGTGTGAAGCTGAACACAAACAAATGATGTCTTTGTTCCAATTATTTTTATTGTTCCAGCTTTTTGCTGTCATGCCGTTCTCCATAAAAGAGTGAGACCACCACACAATCGAATTATTTGCCCTGGATTTTAAAGCAGCACTGCTGCCCTGGAACCCAGCAGCTTTGGAGAAACAAAGTGAAACAGCATTTCTCCAGCTTTGGTTTAGTGAAATCGGTCGACATTCACAATAAAAACATGTACTAATGAGAAAACAGTGGGATCTGTGAGTGAAAGTCTCACAGGCGAAGAGTCTTTCCGCTGTGGACTCTTCATGAAGATTCGCTTCATGTTCTTCAGTTTGTGTTTCCACGAGTAGTCCATGGAGGATTCTCAGGTCTGCTTCGGATCAGGGTCCCATTGTAGAAGCCAGACTCTTCTCGCTTTCTGTTGATATTGGCTGAATCCATTCTTCCCTCGATCTGGGGAGTGTTTCCTGTACAAGTACACAACATACACACAGCTCTCACAGCACAGACAACAGTCTGTGGCTAATGAACACATCGTGTCTGCGGTGATTGGGACATTGTTCTCTATTAAAACAGACCATGATCTTTGTCTGACCTGAACCAAGCCCTGCGAGAGTCTGATCATAAAACAGCTCAGTAACTGTGTATCCAGACAAACTAGGGGCTGTTGTGTGAGATCAGAGAAGAAAATCTTTGTTGCATGGTTTATAATAACCTGTTTGATTAGCCGTTTTAAATTTTTTTTCTTATATACTGTCTGCATTGCGATGCTAAAGGTTTTAAAGATGAGGCTGTTTGCCCAGCAGGGAGGCTCCAACTGAGCTTTTCAGCCTCAGAGTTTCTGACAATCGCCTCCAGTTTGCATAATTTCCTTGTTACTCTGAAGGCCTAAATACTACAATACCCATGATCCTCGGCCGGTGATTTCCTCGACTTAGGCTAGTAAGCTCTGTTGAGCTTAAAATGTTTTTTTACAGAAGAACCAGTTATTTTCTAGCAGCTTTTGGTGATTTGGACTTAAAGCGAGAGGGTTTCCCGGTTCTGCCCGTGACTCGTTACAACAACTCTATAATGTTAAGTGCTTTCCTCCTAATGACAGCGAAGAAAATGTGGCATTTCTACATTTATCTTGGAAATCATTATAGACTGACCTGCATTATTCCCCTCTGCCTTATCTTTAATTCATGGTGTTATGAGCTTTGGACTCCTCTCACATGTCAGCCTGAGAATCAATGAGAATTCAGATTAGTCGTGAAAATCAGGGTCGTGAGAGTGAAGCAGTGTCAAACTGATTTTCATTCAGGAAAAGAAACAGAGAGTGAACAGAGGTGGAAATCTGGCAAGATTTGATCCTGAACACATCGTGAGATGTTCAGAGTAAAGTAGAGACAGTAGCGTCCTCCTCATAGATTTGAGGAGAAGAGGCTCCAGCAGATCTTCCCACACTTTCTTCTCCTTCTCCCCTGCACTGGAGCTGGAGCGACGGGCATGTTTTCCGTCTCCGGCTGCCTGCCAGAAGCCTTGCAGGAGCAGAAATGAGGCGTGCAGCCAGCTGAACGCTGTGGGAGCAGCAGTGAGAGCCAGGCGTTGGTCATAATGCTGTGAATGATTAACCTGCAGAAACACTGCGAGTGGCAGCACCGTTATCAGATTCTGCTCTCACATACTAAACATTTATTGACCCGTTCACCACTGTTTGCTCTGGAAAGGCACCAAACACGTTCCAGCACAGAGACCTCAGGTTGTTTGCTCAGTCTGACATCGTCCACCCAGTCCTTTACAGTCTCTGAGGCTCTGCGGCTTATCACTAAAGGACAGACTGTTCTGCAGGTCTCAGTCAGGCTGCATGGTCTTCAGCAGCTGCAGTTTGAGCACTGGACACTCAGCAAAAACTGTACATCTTCACCTTTATCAAGGTGGATTTTGTCCTGAAAATGTGAAGTGTGGACCCCGATATAAACAACTCGTTTTGTCTCAGGTGGACTCTGGTCCAGTTCTAGACTCATCTCAAAGAGAAGCAAGCAGTCTGAGTACTTTTAGAAATTTGACATTTTAGTTTTGATTTTTAATAAATTTGCAAACATTTTGAATGGTGCTGTTCACATTAATGCACATTTTGATTCACTGATTGACCTTTCTGACTCTTTCTACTGTTGATTTATATCCACTTACCACTACATGTTTCCAGGTCCATTATGGATCTTACTGGCAACTTGTAACTGTATTTCTTTAGGACTTTTTGTGGTGTTCTGGACAAATGTGTAGACTTACAAAGCTATAAACCTGGTTCTGATACTGGACAAACTGCACTGGTCCTTCAAACACAGAGTCTGACACAGGAGAATGTAAGTCGCGTTCACGAGTTCTCTCTGAGCCTCCGTTCTGCCATAAATGAGGAGGGTAGGGTTTTACTGGGAGAAGCTGCAGATGTTGAGCTCTGAATGTTTACATGCATGAAGCCTGACAGAGGACACTGAGCTGCAGATGTTCATTATGAATTCAGTAAACAGGAAGAGGCTGTAAGTGTGTCACTTTGGAATATTTATTACACACTAGAAGTGGACATCCTCCCATTTGCTATTGTGTTGGTTTTTACTGTTTAGAAAAGAATTTGATGGTTCTGAGCCCAAACAGCACTGAAGAATGCACAGTCTGAACATCAGTGGAGGTGAACATTGAATGATATGTTTTGATTAATGATGATGATAATGATTTATTTTGATTCATTCAAATGTTTTCAAAAATTTGAAAAAAAAATTACAAAATCAAAATCAGTTTTCCCGTGCTGTCGCTCACAAGGCAGCAGCAGTTCACTGAAGCGATGATAGTAATGTCACCTGCTTCCATGGAGACGCCTCCACATCATCAACGTGATGGAGTAATGGCGGCCACAGCAGGCGCTTCAGGACGTGTTCCCTCAGTGATATGGAAATGTCAGACATCCCAGATCCTCTTTCCTCTGTTTGCCTTTACACTAAGCTATATAACAGTGTCTGTAGCAATAGCATCCTGTTAGCAACAGTTAGAGGGGCTCTTCTGGTGAGATGTTCAGGGACAGGACAGAGTGTAGGTCACCTGTGTTTTGGAATCTCCCAGAGCCAAATATGCAGTTATATGGATAAGTACTGATCCTCATGCAATATTAAAAATTCTAACATCTTTATTATCCAGAGGGAAATTGTTTCACCTTGGTACTGCTGCTCTCTGCTCCACACTAAACAAACACACACAACATTTGTCAATAAGAATAAAGAATATCTAAAGATGAATAAAATGAGGTTCACAGTATGCAACAACAATGAATGATGACTGTAGAGTTTTGATATTTTAACAGTTTGTAAAAGAAGAACAGCTCGACATGGATTCAGTTAGTGGGGAGGAACATATGGTTTTAATAAATTCTGTATTCTATGAAAACTAAATGATTGTGAACACACAAAAAAAATCCAGAATAAATGTTTTGCAGTAATGACTGCAGGACATTTTACCACACTCCTGCACATATAGATTTTATAATTTAACCGAATGTTCCTGGTCCTCTGAAAGGGAGGAAAAAAAGATTCCCGCAAATGTTTAGAATCAACATGTTTTCACTACAGTTGCTTTACTTCAGTTCACTGTTCAAATCAGAGAATTTGGGCCAAAAGTAAAAAAAAAAAACTCCTGACAGTGTTTCAAATGAAAAGTGGTCTGTCTGTGTGTTGGATGTGTTTTTAATGAGTTTTTAGACAACAGAAAATTACAGCACATACAGACGAGCTAACCCAGGTTACAGTGAGCGTGAGCAGAAACAGTTCATTGTTGGTTTTAGTGTCTGTGGGGATTATTCAAAATACCATTAATGTGGAAAATGACACAAGCTTTGATCAGAGCTGCACTTTGTCATCACAATCAGTCATTTTACAGCTCAGCTGAATCTGTTGTCGCTGCATAAATATAGAGGATCAGCTTCTTGTGTTGTCCTAACACAAAAACCCTTTCTGATGGTCGACCAGAACAATGTGTGCATCAGGGGTGATACAAGGTGAAGTGAAGCTCCCAGTGTTCGTTCGCTCCCTCCCACAATGCTTTGCCTGTGTCTGTGAACAGCTCAGCTGGCAGAGAGAAACTGACGCAACCTCCAGAGAGCGAACAGCTCCAAATGTCAGACTGCTTCAACTCCGATTATCTGAGGGAGAAATCAGAGCTGCTGTAATTAAGCTCTATAAATCACACGGGCTGCAGCTCTAAACCGAGACGTGAAGAGAAACCTGCCGAGTGTCAGGACGAGGCCCCGACATGTAGACGCAGCAGCAGGACTGAAACAAACCTCCATCAAACAGAGCGTGAACTGTAGCTGACAGCACTTTAACCATCAATCTCCTCCATACTGCAGAAACAAGCAGCTGCCCCCCCCCCCATCCACCACCCCCACCCCCACCCCAACAAGTCTCACCAATGTTGCTTATAGCTTTATCCAGAGCCAATAAATGCCAACCCACTTTATAAACAGGGAGATAGATTTCCTCTTTGTTGTCACCGTAGCGTCAGAGCAGATTAAATTCTACTGGGTTCCACTCACAGAGAAAATAACTGGCTCTAAATCACAGAGTCTTCTGCTCTGGGTTGAAATTGCTCCAACATCCAGTGTTTTAAATACTAATGTTTGACTCACAGCTGTGGCAACAATAATCCACACAGGATGAGTCCTACTCTGCAGGTACAGTATGGAGCCACTCAGGTGATCACTAAAGCATCAGTGATAATCCAGTAACAGACATTATTCTCACAGTGACTCCATTCACATAAAGAGAACTTTTACCTTTAAGTATTTTAAATAGATTCTGCAGAAATAACTTTGTACCTTTGAAACACTCATTTAAATCTGAGAGGAGACTCAATCAATCCACTCTGCTCCACACAGCCCCCCTCTCCCTGCTCTGCTCTTCTACCTTCTGCAACACTTCAGAGCACTGGAGTCGATCTGCTGGTAGAATTACAGGCAGAGAACTCTGCCCACCCTGCTAACAAAATTCCAGTCATGATCAGTAATTTGGGAGAGAATTCTGGGAACAGGTAAAAACCTAAAACAAAAACAAAGAGTGAGACTGTTTCCTTCGGTACAGCGGGTTAAAATCTACGATGCAGCCAAAGAAATTGCTCTGCTGTGTGGCCTTTAATAACATCGCTGTTTAACACCAATATTAGCAGCTCACACTGAGCTCTGCATTTCTGTCAGAGAACAAACAGTAAAAGCACCTTCTGGCCTAAAGTGCAACTCCGTCAACTCTGGCTGCTCCGAGTCCATGAAAAGAGCCGGTTAATCTTTAAACTGCAGCCAAATAGAAGAAGTGGATAGTTAAACAGAGCAGATAGACAGATAGAGCTGATGACACACTCTCCACATATGTCAATGAAAGCGAAGCACTTTGAGCCTGCAAACAGTCTGAAAATAATCACGTTCTCCTGAGTTAAGTCTGCTTCAGATTCAGGAAGCTTCTGCAGCTTCTTACTAAGCTCCCTGATAATTCAGACCTCATCAGTGAGTGTGGTCCACTGCACGAAGGAACTGTCTGAACAGTTCTACTCTATTAGTTCAAGTGACACATTTTCTGAGTCCATTTGTTCCATTCGTGTTTCTACTTCTTTTGTTTTCACTGTCCACTTCTCCACTCACCCTGAGCCCAGTTCTGTTGGACCCAACTAGCAACTTAGGCTTCAGTGTCTGGCTCAGGGACACTTCAACATGTGGACAGGAGGTGTCGGGAATTGAATCATTAACGCCCTGATTGTTATTCAACCACTCTTCCTCCTGAGCCGCAGTCTCCTATTTATTTGAT
Organism: Channa argus; assembly: GCF_033026475.1. Classification (NCBI taxonomy): domain Eukaryota; kingdom Metazoa; phylum Chordata; class Actinopteri; order Anabantiformes; family Channidae; genus Channa; species Channa argus. Next base: position 31,183,067 of record NC_090198.1, read on the forward strand.
TATATGTAAATAAAACTGAACTCACTCACTTATTTCAGACCAGACCAGTGTCTGAGTTCAGTTCAATTCAGAACTGGACCTCTTTCCTGTGTTGACACCATGATTCTCACCTTGCATCCATTTACCTGTAAGTAGATTTTACTTTGTGTGAATCTGAACAGAAGGGAAAATGGAGCAGGTTTTACATAAACCAGTTGACTGATCCAGATCAGTACAAACAACCTTCTCAATAATGGTCCCGGTCTCTCCACGGAGCCTGTCTTTTGTTGTTCTGTGAGGAGCCGCCACTGACAACAGCTGATCTGTGCAGAGAAGTGAGACGTAACAAAAACCACGTGAATTTTGATTCTGACAGTGGTGGCAGAGCCACAGATCAGATAGGAAGCAGGACCACATATGGCAGTGAACCAGATCTGATGTGGTTTGTTCACACAGCAGTAAAAAGTATCAGATGATGTGAATGGAGCCTGACAGGGCACTGAGCTTCTGTCAGGTTATTACAGCTCATTTACTAAAGCATTCCAATGTCCAGCGAAGGTCTGAGCCAGATTAGATCCCAACCCAGCCAGCAGTCTGTCTGCACAGTCCTGTTCGGCATCGGCAGGCCGGAATCCACCGATCCACAGGAGCTCCTCTGGGAAGAGATAAAGGAGATGATCAAGTAGAAACAGAACCACATACTCATACAAGTGGATTCAGTGTGACATTACAGAGCATCTTAGAAACTGAAATGAAAAGCAGCTCCCTGGACCATGTGAGAGAATTATGAACATTGAAGTCAGGCCAACTTGTCCTGGACTCTTGAAGGGGGTGGGGGGGTGGGGGGTCAGAGGAGCAGCCAGGGGGAAATGGAAATCAAACTAAAAAAGAGAGAAAGTGGAGGAGAAGTCCCAGTTGCTAACAGACTAATGTCTTCCATCCGCAGGAAGACTCTCCTGCCAACATCACACATCTTCCCCATCCAAAAGTAAATAAAAGACCTGTGTGTCTCTGTGATGCCTCCTGCCAAAATCACAACATGTCAGTGGATTATCAGCTCAGCTACCATTGCTGCAGAGCTGTGACGCTGCTGCTGCTGCCAAGAGAGCATGAAGAGGATGTTCCCTTAGAGCTCATGGTTCATCTTGTCCAACCACAGTGAGCAAGTTTTTTAAGCAGAAGACAATTTGTCCCGTTTCTAAATGTTCTCCATGTCCACGGTTTCCACCTCATTGTGTTTGTTCTGTTTCTGGGTGTTTTGCATTTCTTTGTATTTGTGTGTGTGTGTGTGTGCGTGCGTGCGGGAGCTCGCGTGTGCGTGCATGCGAGTGCGCGTGCACGTGTGAGTGGGTGCGTGTGTGTGTGCGTATGTGTGGATGTTTTAGGTCTTTCTGAGGACATTTCACATCTCTTTGAAAATGTTTTGGTTTCTGGGATATTTCCTTGTTCAGCCAAGCAGACAGCAGCATCTAGCCGCACATCAGCCGATCAACCTGACTCAGATCTGCTGCACCTGTTTCATTTACCGAAGTCTTTAGACATGATGTTGGTTTATGTGTCTCACAATGTGTCCAGGATGAGGTTTCAGGTTTCAATCGGCCCGTATCATGTTCAGAGATGAGCCGACTGTGGACAGGAGTGTCAACTGCTCTGTGTGGTTCCTCTAAGCTGTCAGTAAGGTGCAGCAGTGTCTTCATGAGGTTCACGAAAAGTCTTTCTCGACTTGTTGGACATTGGTGTGTCTTTTGTTGGAGGGAGGATACGTTTTCTCCGCTGCTCCCAGGGTTTGTGCTCAGCTACACTAACAGTAACATGTACGTGTCAATGCTGGACCAGTTTCAGTGAGGTCTGTTTAGAATCTCTAGCCTATGGTCCTATTGTGAGCGTAAATAAATGTTCTGTATGAGTTGCTGGTCTTCTGCGTTCACCTCAGCAGTTGTTGAAGCTGAAAACCTTTTCCAACAGCACCCAATCTTTGACCTCTTACCTTTGGCCTACAGAGAAGCAGAACTCACTGAATTCTGTGCAAACACTGATTTGAATACGACCTTCTTCAACCTGGATCCACCCTGTCAACATAATGTCCTCATGATGCGTTCACATTTGGATGTTTGCAGGCACATATTTCACGTTAAATCAGTCATATTTCAGTCAGTCCGTGACACTGACAAGGAACATGTGGAAGTCATCTTCTCTCTCCCAGACTCTCTGCCAGCTGCAGCTTCTATCAACCTGCTTCTGCTTCACCCGCTACTCTTTTCTCTTTTTCTACTGTTTCAGGGTCATAACCAAATCCACGTCTTCACTGCCCTTTGTCTCTCTGCTCTTCAGTCCATTTCAGCATTTCCAAACATCTCCTAATGTTCATTGTTCATTTTCTGTGTTGTCAGATTTGGCAGAAGCTGAACCACAGACAGAAACACATAATCATAATCATAATGTAGTTAATAAAGTTAGGTATGGTGCAGCTGTACTGCTTTTACATGTCTTATTATATTAATGAGAAAATGCTGCTTATTTATGTCGAAAGGGAGAATTTGTGCTTTATAAATAAAATGAATTATTATTATTATATGTTCGCTGCAGAACAGCATCCAGTTTATCTGAATACAGAGTTAATAAACTGTTTGTGGTTGATGTCAGAGAAAAATCTGGGGTTGGATTAGTAGAGAAAAGCTTCCCAGTTACCTCAAACACAACCTGTTTATTTTTGCTTAAACTAAACCACCATTTTTTTTTTTTACCAAAGCAGAAGCTTATTACAGGTTCTGGATGTTTCAGAGTGTTTATCAGAAGTGATTTCTCCAGCATTTAAAAGTGCCAAACTATCAGAAACACACACAAAAGTAACAAAGGGGACAGAAAACCACCAAAATAAGATCCAAAAGTACCAAAAATACCCTCAGCACCTCCTGCTGTGGGTCCACTGCTGCTCAGAAGTTGTTGTTTCATTCCAAACTGACCATAATTATTTCTTCTGCTATATTTATTTGTTGTCGGCGCAGAAATGTCATTTTGAAGGATTCATTGCTCCATCAGCAGCTTTAAAGGCTGTGAAGCGATGAATCCATGAGATAATTCAGTGTGTGGTACCTTCCCCTTGACAACCCCAACCACTCCCACCTCAGAACATTGAGCCTGTTACATTTCCGCTGGTCAGCATCCAAACGTTGTGTAAATCTGAACAAATCAAGAAAAATTTGTAAAAGAACATGTAAACTGACCTTCACATAAAAATGGTTTAAAACTTGGAGCAAAGACAGAGTTTAAATTAGGATTTTACTTTTAAAATATATGTGTATTTTCCCGTGTCCTTGAAATATTCTTACTTTCTTACTTTCTCTTTGTGCTGATTTCCTCTCTGTATCAACGTTCAGAGTTTTTATCCTTGAGCCATTGCTTCTGCAGGTGAACTCTGTGATGTCAGACACAACATGACAGGTGTGATGTAAAAACATTTGCCTCATTGTGTGTCAGTCACATCCAGTTTTACTGAAGCTCCTCTTCTTAGCTCCTATGTCATGTCCTATCAGGCTAAATGTTTAATTTTTGGAGCATTGCTAATGATCTTTGCAGCCCTGTGAAGAATTTGCCTATTTCTGAACAACTGATGCTTCAGTTTTATCTCCCGAACATATCCTTAAAATGCTCTGACCCTGTTGATGAGGTTCAGTTGTTGATCTGGATCCACTCTCAGCTCTGAGATCATTTAAAAAATTGGCCTTCTGTTTCCTTGGAGCACTTTTGATCTCAAACATATGTTTTCAGCACAGAATGAGCATAAATCTGGATTTTCTCCTCTTTTACACACAGCTTTTCTTCTTATTTGAAATGATGGCAATCTCCTGTTTGGACTTAGTGATGGAGGTTGGATGTTGCAGATTGATCTATCTGACAGATCAGTCCAGGCAGTGGGCATAGAATTAATAAATCGAGAGACTCTTAAACACGCTGTCCCTTCGGTTCAAAGTGTTGGAGCATTAATATGTAGTATGTATGTATGTATATGGAGTCTGATGTAGAAGAGGTGGGGGGGCTTTCTGATGTCATTATGTGAAGTTATATGAACATGCTTCATGCATGTGCAGATCGAAGTGCTGACAAAGAAAGTGTTCAGCAACTGATCAGTCACACACACACACACACACAAAGAGTTACACTAGGGTTACATAACAAAGAAATATGTTGGTTTCAGTTCCCTCTGCTTGCTCCTGCTCTATTGTAAAGGAGTTAAACATTGATCAGCTAAAAACTGCATTCTGACTGTCTCCCTGTGTCTAGGTAATATGTGAGCAACAGCAGCAGACTGTGACCCTCCTCACTGAGACCTGACAGGCTATAGGATCCACCTCCTCAGACCACCTGAACTCACAAATGCTATAGGACCGGCCTGTGGAAGAGGTGACAGGGACATTTGTTGTTTATCATTTCCTGTGTTTTCAGTGGGTGATGGAATGAACACTACCTGCTGCTGTGATACCAGAAACAGAAATTAAGAGGTTGCAGGGCACGGCTCTGGTTGTCGGTGTTAATGTGGCGCCTCTTTACAGTCATACAATTCATGTTGTATTTTATTTGTGCGACAGCTACCAAACTTTCATAAACTAAACTGTGCAGGATGATCAGACTCACTTTCACAGAATTTGCTTGGCTCTTGACATAATGATGATGACCCTCTGATGAGACTGAGTCGGCCTGAGTGTGGGGGATTGGCTCAGGAGACACCAACAATGCTCTGTCTGCAAAGACGGGCACGCAGCTGCAACAGTCTGGTGTTTAATGTGTTGCTCATGGACACTTACATTAGCTGGGAGAGTTTGTCCGTCGAAGTCGTAGTTAAAACATGATTTTTGTCACCTGAACAGACATAGTCCTGACGTTAAATGTAGTTTGGCAGATTTTTCTTCCGTAACTTTACTGTCTGCGATTCTAAAACTTTAGGTTTGATGGAGCAAAACTACAGACTGAGCCTTTAATGCTAGTTTGGGTTGTGTGATTGTCCTATGAAAGTCCTCCAGCAGCTGCATGGACTCATCCACACATTAAAAATATTGTTAAAGTAAACATTAACTGGACCAAATCAAGAAACACCAGACTCACAACAGACTGAGATAAAACAAGCTCTTTTATTATAATAATTCAGATTTTTTGGTATTATATATATATATATTTATTTTTTATATATATATATATATATATATATATATATATATATATATATATATATATATATATATATATATATATATATATATATATATATTTATATAGAGGCTTATTTTACAATTGAGACGTTAACTTTGAAACAAACATTGGTTTGTAAAAAAACAACAAAGTGCTTCCTCTTTCATCACTGACTCAATCATCATCTTTCAAATCTCTGATGAGCGGATCAGACCGAGGTCAAAGGTCAATGCAGAGGACCAGAAGGCACCATGTGTGTGTGTGAACAGAGGAAGAGACTTTGCATAGAACCCCTTTTCACATTAGTTTAGTCTCCAAAGCAGTAACACAGAAAAACACATATGTAGAGTGATGTTGAGATCAGTACTAGTGCACGTGTCCCTGTCAACACTGTGCTTTCATGAAATATAGCGCACGTGAGAAAACTGCTTCTCCTGCCCCCCTCCTCTGGAAAACAAACGTCTCCAAACCTGCATTTTCCACCAAACTCAGTGAACATTCTCCTCACTTTTAAGAGCGGGAAACAGTTTTTCCAAAAGTTCTAAAAGCTGCATGTTTTGAAGCTGCAGCAGGATTGGAGACGTTTGGTTTTCACTGGACGGTGACACGATGAAGCTGGTACCACAGTTTATTCCAGTCTTAGTTGTTTGTGTTTTTTCACTTTGGCATGAAGCCCTCACAGGGCCGGACCACGAGTCTACTATCACTCACACAGAGATCAAACATTTAGGGAACTAAGAGAGAAAACATGCCTTGAGTGTGAGCAGGAGCATTTGTGGAGTTTTTCCACCAATGTACAAAATGTGAGATGAGATGATTTTTTTTAACTCAAGCCTGAAACACTTTAACTGCACCTGGTAGAAAATCATGACAAACTAAATCAACTTTCTGTTACTAAAAACATTAAAAACAAAGCACAAGGGGAAGAGCAGCTGCTGCACAGATAAAGCTGCTCTTATTATTACAGAAAGTTTCAGATTGTACCATCAGACAGGTCGTACCAGTGGAATCACGGAGAAACCCAAGTAAAAAGGAGCATAAATCATACATACATGACTGTCTCTGCAGATAGAAAATACACATCATACACATACACAGTTTATAGGTAAGCAGTGTGCACTTTGCATTTCATAACTCTACTATTAACACAACTTGTAGTTCATCACGAGACGATATGGAGATGGTAACTTGTATAAAAGAGACAAAAATAATGAAGGGAAACCATGCACAACAGGCTGATCGGGGCTCTTCACCACCTGCCCTACCTTAGCTGCTCTGATATGTGAGATGAGTGTGTCATGGCACACAGTCTGTACGGAAATAAGGCACAAACACCAGTCCTCTGTTGTGTGGATCTGCAGGGGAACGAGCTTATCGGCTTTTGCACAGAAGTGTAAAAAGGCACATGAACACTGCAGGAAATTCAGTCTGGGCAAGTTTGTTTTTTACCGAGTCACTAAAAGTCTGATTCTCTGGGCTGAACACCTAAACAATGATCGCATGGAGTTTTCTGGGAAAATCCACTCAACAGGACAAACTGCCTGCAGACTTCTCGGGTCTGAAAGTCCAGCACTGGAAAGTGCTTTTACTTGTGTTCAGTGAAAAACAGAAGTTTGCGCCTCAGTAAAAGACACCTTGAAGTGTTCAGGCCGATATTTTAACAGTGACCGGTTCAGCTGCCTCAGTCTCCTCTCAGCTCTCAGTGGAGAGTGTGTAAATCCAGCAGTACACCAGTCCACCTACAGTGGGACAGTCTCTCAGCTGCCCATGGGTTTGAAGGATCCGTCCGGCAGCTGTCTGAAGATGCCCCGTAACGTGTCCAGCTCCCGGGTCAGGTGCTCCACCCTGCGCCTCAGTCTGTCGTTGTCGGTGGTCAGCTCCACCACCTTCTGCTGCGTTTCCATGTTGCGCATCTTGGCCTTGTCCCTGCTCTTGCGCACAGCCACGTTGTTGCGCTCGCGTCTCAGCCGGTACTCCGGGCTGCTCTTGTCGACGTGCTTCTTGGGTTTCCCGCCTCCGCGCTGCGGATCCAGCATCTTCAGGCCACCCTGCTGCGGGTGCTGGTGTTGGTGGTGGTGGTGGTGCTGGTGGGGGCTGGGCACAGGTGTCGGCGGAGGGGTCGGGTGGCCCGGCTGGAGGTGCATGGTGGTCTGCGCGCAGTGCGCAATCTGGTACTGCAGGTGCGGCATTTGCTGCTGTTGCTGCTGCTGCTGCTGTTGCTGCTGCTGCGGCTGCTGGGAATGCTGGGAGTACTGCTGGGGGTGTGGGTGGTGGTAGGTGGGTGGAACGCCCGGGTTCAGATCTTCGTCGTCCTGTGGCTCCTGCTTGATGGCCACTGGTCGGATGCGCTGTGGATTGTGCTCGTAGAGTGGCTCCAGCTTGGACTCGATGTAGTTGGACATGTAGAGCTGCTGGGGGCCCGGGACGCACGGCACCGAGTCGTAGTCCCCGTTCATCATCTTATGCTTGTCCTGCCGGGAGTTGTGGTGGAACAGGTCGGCCAGGAAGTCGTCGTTGAACGCCGACGGGTCGATGTAGGCGCTCAGGTCGATCGAGGTTTCGTTGTCTCCGATGTCACCGCCGAGATCTGCCGGGTCTCTGTAGCCAGAGGGGGGCTGCTGACCGTGGTTCAGGCTGCTCATCAGGGGCCGGGGCGCGACCTCGTACAGGTTAGAGAGCTCCATGGAGAATCTAAACCCGGGCAGGCATGGCGAGGAGCTCCGGGAATCCAGTTTGGAGAAAGTCACGTCCTCTGTCCTGTCCTCGGGTTCGAGGGGGACATGCACTGCGCGGTGCACGGAGCTCGATAAAAGTGTGACAGGTTTTATTTGTGATCCAGGTCAGAGAGACGCGGAGTGGAGCAGTTTAAAGCGGCAGACTGTCGTTGAGAGTCCTCCTGCTCAGTAAACTCTGAACTGTCAAAGTGCTGTTATATAGCAGGAGGAGAGAGTGGGCGGGCACACACACAGACACACACACACACACACACACACTAACACACACACTGAGTGCAGGACTTAACCCACTATCACTGCACAAAAACTCTTGTTGGAGGAAAACTAAATAAAATAGTGCGTAAAGCCCCTTTGTGTCAACTCCGTTTGGAAAAGTTTTCATCAGACGGACTTCACCTCTGTGACCGGACTGGACACGGTTTACAAAGACAAGACACATAGGACTGTGAGAGAGGAAGAGCCTGCAGTCTACATTCGACTCAGACCAAATCAGAAAATTTGAACTTTCATGCTGATGTTTTCGAATTTAACGTGTTTTTTGTATTTTCCTCTAAAATGAGTTCATATATTATAGTTTTTTTTCTACAGGATCCATGAGAGCTACTGTCCAGGCGATCTGATCCTGTTTATTACATGCATGGTAAAGTTTAAACACATGTGTGAGGTCTGTGGCCTTAGGGGAGCGTCACTTATCAAAGTCACGAATCACACCTTACACGTGCAGGTTTGTTCTGCTCCGAGCTCACGACCGGACACCAACCGCACAGACAGACCCGCCTCTGCGCACCAGGTGTGTGACTCCACCGAGTACAATCCTGTAGAGCTGCCTTCACGCAGAAAACATGGTCTAAAACACGATGCAATCATCATACGTGTATATGATAAAAGTTTCGTGTCCAACAAATTTGAAGTTACAGTTACTAGTCGGAATTCTCCGTCGGTTCCTGCTTTCGTGTTAAGACGCTGCTTCGTGGTTTTACATCAACAATCTGAGCAGCACAGACACACGTAGAGCTGATACGGAGCGGGGCCGCTCAGCAGGGGTCCTTACAGGGGGTCCCTGCAGGGGGAGAAGGAAGAAGGTTCATCTGGGGCTGTAGCGGGGTTCCAGTAGAGAGGGGGTGTAACGCTTGAGCCCGAAAGCACGGACTGGAGCTCCCTCTGTCGACGGACACGGACCCTGTTCATTATTTCTCTGCAGAACTGCATTTATTGGCGTTTTTTACGTTGCTAGTGACATATTTACATAGTTTCAGTTTGTCCCTTTTTCTTTTTACTGTCACTGAAAAGTGACTGAAAACAGTGTGATTAGACACAGCAGATGATGTTGTACCTGATGAGGATGCTGTACCTGTCCATGGGACAGTCCCAGGGACAGGTACAGGTTTTGACAGTGCTCTGGAAATCCTTACATTAGTTAATTAGGGGTTTGCAAGGGATTTCGGGGGTCTTCAAGGTAAGCTAGGTAGCTTAGTCAGTTTAAAGAGGATAGGTGGACATGATACGTGTATTCTTGAGGGGGTCAATGGCTCTTTGGACACTTCTTAGGGGCCTTGAAAAAAATATTTGAAGTTCAAGCTCAACAGAAATGCATAAGCAAATCACTGATGTTGATAAGCAGAGAAACATCAAAATGTGTGAAAACTCAATGAATCCAGTTTTTGTGATGGTTATCTGAAGTTAGCAGCAATAAAAAAAACAACTTGGAGTCAGATTGTAGACTGGAGTTGCACCATTTCCTGAACAAAAAAGAAATAAAGGTCAGAAAGCTTCAGGACATACTGTACTCTACAGTGAGTTTGCCTTGGCACAGAAGGAGCCAATGACTAAGACAGGGCGTGTGTTGACCTTTAACCTCTGACGGACTGCACTGTATTTAACTGACTGATCACACTGAGGCGTCTGAAGTCTGTATTCATTCTAATTCCACTTACTTTATCAGTCAGTTCTTTTCAGCCCATCTTAATGAGTTTTTAACTGCCCCGTCTTTATTTCCCTTTTATTATTTCTTTTATCTCACACAACTGGAACTGATTTGTTCTTTTAACCTTGTGATTTTGCTGCTACACATTTAGAGCATTAATTCAACGTGTAAAGGTCACGACAAAAGCTTCTCGCCTGTGATATCATCAGGTTTATAGTAGAATGCAACTTCATAATTACAAATTCCTTCTTCAAATTCTTCTTCTTCTCAGCTCTTTCTTTAAAAACAGCTCATGATCTCATTGACATGAACTGAACGAAGGAGAGGCCACTAATTTGCATCATCGGAAATGTAGGATCCAGTGTTTTAAAGTTTGACCTGAATTAGAAATTCAAGCCCCATTTACCTTAAGTATCAATGTAAACACTTGAACGCTGTATTTCTGCAGTTTAATTCCAAATCGCCACAGTCCAACAGCTATTGCTGTGTCAGATAAACCAGACCCAACTTTTCACCTACAGTGCCTGCAATGGGGTGTTAGAGCCACTGCATGAATCCAGTTTAAAACCGTCCTCTTAGAGCTGTGACACACCGAGTCCATGGACATTTGGTGGGTGTCCAAACTGTCTGTGGACAGTGAAAGTGTTGTGGAGGTGGTAAATGAACATTGCAAATGTAACTCAGACGAGAGATGAAAGATGTGTAAGGAAAATGACAGAAAACTACTTACATGAACACCTGAGACTCTATTACCTGCTCACCTTAGACTCTAGGTTCTTTTTATCTCTTTCTTGATCCTCCTCCTTCTCTTTCTCACAGAGTACGTTTGTCATGTGAGCCTGGTTCAGTTTTTTTTTTTTTTTTTTGCTCTGCGCTGGCCGTCAAACTGTAAAAAATTATGTGTTTCACACAATGTTTCTGAAGTGACAGAGAAACAGATAACTAACAGTCTGATAGTCAGATGTATGGGGGTGTACGGCAGCACAAATTAAACCAGTAGTTCCAGCCTCCATAAGCAGCACAGGTGTGTTACAGCTGCACAGGAGTTCCCCATCATGTGTCTTTTTTTTCCATCAGCTGAGACTGACGCTGTCCCTATTAGCTGGCTCAAAATCATCAGTATTATTATTCATTAACCAAACAGTAACCTGGAGGAAAATGTTACAACACTTACTGGAGATCTAAACGTCAGACTTTTGTTTATTATTATTAAAATTTGATGTCATCAACACCAACAGGAACTAAATCAGTACCCTTGAATTCATTTTATGACTTCAATAAAGGCTACAATAAAGTTCATTTTATTCAGTTTTTCCATACATTTCTTCAAGGGAAACATGCACCATAACATTTTGATAATGGGGAGGAAGTCAGACTCACAGCTCTGGCAGCATTCCAGACATGTTCACTTCTAAACGATTCTGAGAGAGGCTCACCCTTTTTATTAGCAGAAGTTTCCATTGGGAGCCAGTTCCACACTTCAGGAGCTACAACTTCACATTCTGCTAGTTAGTTCAGAGTCATGATCAAGAACAATCAAGAAACCAATGATAGGGTTTGTTAGTTGCTTGTGGATGTGCTGTGAATTCTTGGAAATGCTGAAAATTGCCAATTATTGTAAAAAGATCTTGATTAGTGAAACTTCCTCAAGGACCCGGTGAATTTATTCAAGGAACTGTTTTAAGAATTGTGCTGCTGCATGGACCACAAACGATCAGAAAAAGATTTTTTTTCCTTGTACATGGTTGCTATTTAGTGATCTGTTAGCAATTTTTAAATATATATGTATTTAAATACCGAAGTACATATAAATGAAATGGACTTTGATTCCTGGGTGAGATACGCATTTTTAAACTTTCCTTACACTCATTGACTTTCTCTTGTGTGTAATGTTTCTGAATCATCAAAGTATTTTTATGTGGATTCCACATAGGTAAGACTGACACTGTACAGTAAGTTATTTTTATATCAGTAATATAAACATGTAAAATTAGTATTTTCAGTGTGATCCAGAGATGAAGTCACTGCATGTATGAACTCATTTGACCAACCTCATTATTACATAAGAAAAACCGATAGAAAACAACCCTCTCCTATTAGTCGAATCAGATGTCCATCATAACGTGTGTTGCGTCACCCTAAGACATACTCACCTGTGATTGGCCAAGCTCTCGCGCCGCAGCCACCTACTCACTTCTGATTGGCTGACCCTAGACATTGCCGTACATGGTAAAAGAGATTTCGCAATCAGCTCCTCTCCGTGTTCCAAACAAAAACACTCGCAGCTCAGACAGATGAGCTTAAACGACAACTTTTTACACTAACTTTTTCTTCTTTGACGGATGGTTGATTCCACCGCCGCCCCGTGAAGGTAAACAGGCTTTTAAAATGTCTGTGTGTCAGAAAAAGGGAGCGCTAACAGTAAGGTTAAGCCTTGTTAGCCCCAGTTGCTAACTAGCTGGCTAGCTGCCCGGCTAAACGGGTTTTGTTTGTAGGAAAAAGTCAAAACATAGTTTCGGTCGGGTTAACGCCATATTAGACTCGTCTTAGCGCTGGTGTTTAGAGTGGATAAGCTCAATGTTAGTGTGTTATATTGTGAACCATCTGTTGGATGCTTCGACTGAAACAAAAGTTGTTAAAAGTGGTCGGGAATTCATATTTCACGGACTTGAAAGCGACTTGTTTCAGGCCATGTGGGGATGTTTGTCGCTGTATTGTTTTGTCCACCATTGTTATCGCCACCGAAAACATGAAAATTGTGCTTAGCCCCGCATGACTCCGGAGTTCCCCTCTTCCTCTCACAAAGGGAGCCGATGATGATGCAACAGCAGGCAACAGCCGAAGATCCGCTGGGTTTCACCCGGAGCGTTTTTTCCTGTGCACCGCTGTTTGGCTGCATAGCAACGGGCCAACCAATCAGAGCACAGCTAATAATTGTCCGTGCGGAATAACAATGCGACCAATTATCTTGACACAGGGACTTGGGCTGGGGTGGTGGGTGTTTGTGGGGGAGATGAATCCCCCTGACTGATGGATTGAGGTCAGCTGAGAGTCTGCAGAGGTAGAAAATAAGGCTTTATTGGTTTCTGTCATAGACGATGCAGAGAAATCTGGAGAAAACCTAGGGGGTAGTTTTTTTATGTTTCCTAATCACAGTACCACACTTGGTCAATGATTCAGTTAGCGCATAAACAGAAATAGTCATCCACTACACTCATAGTATTTATTTGCATTCCAATTAGCCACCAACAGGGTAGCAACCATTTTTCCTGGGGTTCCCAAGTAAGCAATGCATCATAATGCCAAGTAACAAAAATTAAACAACATTAAAAATTACTACTGACAACTGGGGATATGCCATATTGTATTGACATTGTGTATAGATATTTTTTTCTAATGCTGGGCAAATTAAAGAGATTCTGTTGTGGTATTTTTGAGATTCTGACAGTTTTACAGCATATTACCATATTTTCTTTTTATTCATGTCAAAGCCTTTATAGAGGTTTGTGATTTATTTCACTGTTTGCAGTAATGTTTTAATATGTAATCCTTCAAGCCATGGTATACAAGTATTACAGTAGCTATTAACCACTATTCCCTTTGTTGTTAATTTAAAACAAGTAATGTCCCAAATATTAATTTAAAAGAGAATTTTCTTTTCCTTTCAGCTGTTCCCTTTCAGCGAATAATGTGCCTCCATCTAACCGTATCCTCTGCATCCTCTTCTCTCACACCACCTAACTACATGTCCCCACTCACTACATCCATAAATCTGCTCGTCCTCTAAACCTCCTGACTGGCATCTCCAACCTCACCATCCTTCTATAGATATATTCAGTCTCTCCTCTGAACATGTGCAAATCGCCTCAATCTGGCCTCTGACTTTATCTCCATCACATCTAACATGAGCTGTACTCATTCCTGATCCCGTCCATCCTCGTCACTCCCAAAGAGTAATGCGTAATTTGAAAGAAAATTATTCTTTCTTTTAAAGTTATTCTTGAAAGTACAAACAAAGCTTGGCTCAAGTATTTTATTCCTAGTAAGGCATACCTTCCATCCAGAGTTTGAACCGATCTGCTTGTTCTAGAATTGTACCATTAATCTGTTTGTGTCGCTCCATCACTTCTTTTTCCTGGCATGACAGTCAGTGTCTTAAGATATTGCCTTTATTAGTGCTGTTTGAAGCAATGTTTGGCTTTGGCATTTCACTGCTGAGCAAGTCCAATGACCATAATCCACTCTTGATATTTCAACATTTTTGGATGATATAGTTTCCTGGTAGTGCTGGCAACAGAAGCTATAGATGTAGCAATTTTTTTTATCTGCTTCAGATATTGTAAAACTAAAATATAATTTCCAAATGCAGACTCCAGTTTACTCTTGGTCACAGGTTCTTTTGGTGTATCTCTCAACTCTTCTGGTGTAGAATCTTCAGTTATAAAGCTAATTAGCATGCAGCTATCCAGCATGCCATTGGGTGGTGTAATTTTTTAAAATGTACAGATATTATTGTAGAAAAACTGTCGTGTGCCACAGTACTTTGCCCTTTTTTTAAAAGTAAAAGTTGGATAAGTAATTGTATTATAAACATTGTATTATGATTAAGAAGGATAGGCCAGCCAATAAGATTCCACTCTCCACACTGATTGAACAGTATTCTGTAGCACACCTCATGGTGAACAATGTTTTTGCTAGCCCACTATTACAGCTGGTTTGAGTTAAGAGTTTGTATATCAGTATATGGAAAAATTCATGCTGGGCTGTCATTTTACAGACTGTTCTAAATTATCCACATGATAGGAAATTGCCATGTAGTAACAATAAAAAGCAGTTTTTCCCACAGAATGTGCTAATACCTGGGGTGGTAGTTATCTGTGAGGAGGGAGGGGGGGTTCCACATGGCTATCTCCGCTCTGATAAATACTCACTTAATGAAGGTTGTTATTATTCAATACTCACTTTAAGTTCAAAATATTAAATTTTTGTAAGCTGTTGAGCAGTGTTAAGTTCTACTAACCCAAGGTTCTATTAATTATTTTACCACATCTGTATCAATAAAGCTATATGCAAAGTACACAAACCTCTCTATAAAAGTTCAACACCAGCATCTTCCACAATGATCATACAAGTAGCTGAATCATCTCCTCTAAAGAAAAGCCGAAGGCCATCACCTTCACAAAGAAAGGATTTATTATTGGACTGTTTCATTAAACTGACTTTCTTTTAGCCATAGGTGTCCTTAATAAACTGACAAAGCTCTTTTAAATCAAACATCCTCTACATCACTATCAGACTGTATAAGTCAGTTTCACTGGAAAAGTTGTAGTTAGATGGTCTACAAAGTTACTGTAAAGTAGCTTTCAGGTTAGCGCTTTTATAGTAATTGACAATCAGCCAACAATTACTGTGATGAAGAGGATGAGAAATTGCTGGTAGAGCTGATAATACCGTTATCCTGAGTTTTACTTGTTCAACGTGTGCTGGAAAACTATTGTCTCTTTAGTGGCTTTTCACTGATGCACACTGGGTAATGATAAAACTGTAGCGACATTTGTAAATAACTGGGCTCCCCCTGTCTTTCCTCTCTGCTCTGTACATCAGGAGCAGGTGAACTCTGAGCTAGACTTCAGCATAAACACCACAAATATAGGTTCAGGTCTGATTTTTAATTTTTGGAAAATATGCTCTTGATTTCAGTCGCATATGCAAGTGAACTGGTTGTTACAGAGTGATGCTTCTTAACATATATAGACAGTCTTTGGCACGGGCAGCAGTTGTTGTGATGAAGCCTGTTTCTCCAACAATGTGTAAAGACCACACACACCAACAACAGTCTCATTTTTCCTGTTATCAATTTATTCATTGAATTAACTTTGCCAACTGGTGATTTGAGCTGCTGTTTGACATTTTAAGCAGCAAATAAGTTGTCTACGTGTGCTGTGAGGCTAATGTTTGCAGATGTTGTTTTGGACAAATATATTTCAGCAGTCCTCCCCACGTATGTTGTACGTGTGGGGAAACAATGTAAAGTAAATTATGTGAGGACGTGTCACATAGACATTTTACATGAGACGCAGACAGAACAAACTTGCTGGAAAAGTCTGAGCAAGAGTTAACTGGAGACTATTCACTGAGAGATTAGATGTGAATAAGTGATTTGTGTCAGAGAGCTGCATGAACAAAGGAAGAAAACATGAATGGAATTTCTTCACAAACACCAACAAAAAAGGAGGAGGTGATCCGGATGTTTGAGCATCAACACTAACAAACTGCTTCAGTTCTGAAGATTTTGTTTGTCAGAGGTCCTTCCTATCATAGAAGAAGGGAACCTTGGAAAAAGTGACAGAGGTGGTGGCTATAGATGAAGATGTTAGGGCTGTTATAGATTTATGGATCACTGCATCCCAGTTATTTGTCTTTTGTTAAATTTTTTAACAATAAAATATATATAAAACTGTTTGTACATCATTATTCTCATGTGTAGGAATTTCTTCATGTTAATCACCGGAAAGTCACTATTTGAACATGCTCATCTTACCTCTGTTACCTCCGTTTGTTTTTTTAAGGGTCCACTGTGTGTGTGCGTGTTTGTTTTTAGTGTTCTCTTCTATATGACTAATGAACCATAAAGTTTGTCTCTGTTCTGTGTTTAACTTGAACATGTACAGGGAGAGACTACAAATGAAAATGAAAATTACTTTTTGGTGGTGGGGGGGTCAAATTGATGGATATCATTAAGTATTGATATACATTTAATACCATGTTGGTTCTGTATTTGTGAGACCTTAACACAGGCTGTGTACTGTGCTCATTTTACAAATTGATTTTCCTTTTGTTGCCCAGGTTCCTTTTGGTGTGAAGTATCTCTCCTTCGGCTTCCTGTTCCCGACTCATCTCTATACCTGGGGAGACTGATCGGAAATCAGCACTTGCAGGCAACACTTCCAAATGAGCCGGCCGTCACAGCCGAAGCTAAACACAACTGACCACAACGGCGTGAGTGTCATTCAGAGCCAGGCCCACGCCGCCTCATCCTCCTCATCTCTGCCCGTGTCTGTAGCCGGACTGCAGCAGGTCCCCCAGCTCATCCCTGCTAACCCTTCACCTGGAGGTGGCAAGGCCCTTCCCCCTAGCAAGATGAAGAAGCCTCCAGCAGACAAAGACAGCGAGGAGTACCGCCAGCGTCGTGAGCGTAACAACCTGGCGGTGAAAAAGAGCCGCATGCGCAGCAAGCAGAAGGCACTAGACACGCAGCAGCGAGTCAATGAGCTGAAGGAGGAGAATGAGCGTCTGGAGGCCAAGATCAAGCTCCTGAGCAAAGAGCTGAGTGTGCTTAAAGACCTCTTCCTGGAGCATGCTCACAACCTGGCTGACAATGTGCACCCACCCGCTGGCGCAGAGGTCTCCAGCCCTGCCCCCAACAGCACCTCCACCAACGGACAGTGAGGAGGGTGCAGGGACATTTAAAATCTGCAGGAAACACAGGATCACTTCTTCTTCAGTGCTTTAGTTTCTCATATTTAATCTGATAACACCCCCTCTTCAACCCTCAGTCTTCAGGGTCCTGGAAAACCCAGCAAAGTTTTGATTTAGATTTTCCAGAGGATTTATCAAAAACAGGAGCCAAACATACTATTTTATTATAGTAGTGTTGTATGATTCTTTTGATATTTCGTTCCGTAAAACACATCTTCTAATTCCGTCTCATTCCCAAACTGTCCTGAAAAGGTTTTCTTCTTTGACAGAAACTGATCAGAACGCACTGTCATTATGTGAGGACCCATAAGGATCGAATGTCACATGGGGTTATTGCTCGATCGATTGATCGATCGATTGGACTGTGAAGGATGAACTCCTATAAACTGAGATGTAGTCCAGTGCGTATTCCCATGCAGTGATTCTGGAGCAGAAAACATCTGGAGGAACTTTTTTTCCTGTGCACCCATTGAAAACCAGGTTAAATCAGATTGTGATCCAGATGTTTGAGTCTGCACTTCCTCAGCTGCAAGATGAAGATGTAAACTCCTGAATTCCCTTCATTAGGATGTGTATTTTCTTCTGTTGTTCCACAAGGATTAATGAAAAAAGGTCTTGTTAAAAAAACCTAACGAGAATTTTTAGGGTTTTAAGTTTGTTCACTACATGTTGGTATTTAAAGGACCTTGTGCTTCTCACAACCTGGGTCATCTTTCATTTTCCCACATTTCCGTGCAGATACTGATGTGTGAGTAATTTCATTTTTAATTAACAAATCAGGGCAAAGCTCTCAGTGAGACCTGGGTTGTGTATATACATAAAATACAGCAGCGTTATCCTTTACAAGGTGGTTTTCTTAACATAAGGTGTTTTGAGTTGCACACTTTTAATGTTTGTCTCTAAACAGAGTCGGTCACTGGGATGGGGAGCATCTAATTTTACACCCTGGGTCATCCTGTTGAATTTGTATTTGACACACCTGTGAGGGAGCCTTTAAAGGTGTACGACAAGGGAATATTTCAATAACAATGTGTCATTCCATTCTTTTAGTAAAGGAAAAGAGACAAGAAGCATTTTGAAAGTTCACAGAGCCCCTGAAAATATGAACATATAGAAATATGATCCAGTTGTCATTGTTAGTGCAAACTAACAATGACAACATCACCTAACCTGTAAACTTATAAACTGTTGGATTAAAAACGGTGGGTTGGTCAGAATATGGTCTTACTAAATCACAATTATGTGAAGTTTAACCAAAACTGAAAAAAATAAAATTTTGACTAATTTGCTGAAAATTTCATTTAGTCACAATAGGGAGATAAAAATGGGAAACACTTGAAATGATCGGCTAAAGTCAAAGAGACCTGCTAAATGAAAGTTAGGCGCTAAAAAGTTTTTGAATTTCAGGGGGGAAAAATGTATCAAAGTCATCAGCTAAGTCAAAAATTTGACTTGGAAATTTTAAACGATCAGGAAATAGTCAAACATTGACTTGGTGATGAAATAGTTGATTGAAAAGTCAACAATATAATAGAAAGTCAAAGGTTGAAATGAAAAAAATCTAATCTATAAGATTTAAAATTAAATGTTATTACTGGCTGAAATGGGCTTCAGACCTAAAACGAAGGACAGATCCAGCAGCTCAGTGTTTTTACAGTCACGTGTTGTGTTTTGCCACTTAGTCCCTGAAACCTTTGAACAGGAGTTGCATGTTGTCTTTTAGTGGGTTAGGGTGAATCAGCTCGGCCCGGTGATGTAGACGATTGTCCTGCTCTCTGATTGGCTCTTGGTCTCTGCACTCCTACCTGTCCATGCCAAGGGCTGCTATGTTCAGTGAATCTGTTGATTATTTCAACATGTAACAGAAACCATATTTTTAGTGGAGCCAGTGAAGTTTTTATTTCAGTGATCAGTAAAAAAGTTTTTGCTCAGTGAATCAGCTCGGAATTATTAATGTCCATCCTTATTAGACTTGGTTATGGCTCTTTTGTTTAATTGCACTCAATGAAAAGTCAAATCTGCAGGCTGTTTAGTGTCTGAGGCCGAGCTCTGGACTAGTCAAACCTTTATTAGAGCTTTGAGGAGAAGATGCCCCTCTCACAGTGACTCCTCAGCCTAAAAATATTTAGTTCATGATGATAAGAAGCAGAGACAATGTCTTAGTGGAGAAACTGGACTCGGGTGATCGGTTTGTCTGCAGCAATGATTCATCTCTTTGTTTTCTGTTATCGGCTCAAAACTGGCCACAAATATGACAATCAGACCCAGGCTGTGTGTTGTTGGAGCTGCAACCCCACCCGGCCCTTCACCTCTCACCTGCACTAGGCACAGTGTCCCGGTCCAGACAGAGGTGTGTATTTGTGGTGCTGGGAGGACCCAGACGCCTCCTCCGACATATCAGCCACTTCAGGCGGCCGCAGCTTTAATTAAATCCACTTAAACTGGGCCGGGTCCTTAGCCGCCTGCTAATGAGGTGTGAGCAGATCTGGACAGGCCCCTGCCGAGGCCCCCGCCCCGTCAGCACGCCGTGGGCAGCGTAGCATTGTTGTTGTCAGACTTTATAATTATGTGAGCTTTGTGTGGGCGTGGAGTGTTTCCACAGGATTTGTCTGTCAGGAGCTTCAGCCTCCTGCAGGAATGTTGTTGTCTGTCTGAGTGCTGACACTCCTGAGATGCTCACGTTCCCACAACGTTACCTTAACGTTCCACCAGGGTTTCCACCAAGGTGTGATTCTTCTTGGTAGTCTGTGTCTCTCCACAGTCAGAATGGCCGTAGGTTGAGTGTTACAGAGGACTATTTTCCTCAAAGCTGAAAGAAAAATGATTTTCTACATGGAAAAGAGCTTTTGGAAAACTGAAAATAAAACACATTGTTTGACTCTTACTTGGGCTCTCGCTGTAAATTAAGTTAAACTTTTAACAAAGCTGCTGATTATTTAGAAAATATTCGTTTGGTGGTGGCTGTACTCACGGTATATATCATTACCACAGTGCATAAATACTCTGTTACAGGTGAAACTCTTGCTTTAAAAAGTAAAAATACATAAATATCCTGTTTAGTGCCTCACAATGTGTGCTTAAGTTTTACTTTATGCCAGTTGTTGGATTTTTTTACTTCTATATTTAACAGCTTTAGTTGCTAGTCCATTAATCTGCAGATAGTATTTAACTTTTTAAATTAAGATGTAACAATAAAAAAATTATTTATTCCTTACTCTCCTTTGTTCCAGATTTCAGTCACATGTTTTCACCATTGATTTCCCCTCAAAACCTCTGCCAGACATCAATATAAACCACAGAAACAAATCAGCACAAAAGGATTTAGACTTTTGTTTTTCTCAGCTTCTCTTCAGTCTCCATGTTGGGAACCTCCAGTTTACAAAGTAATTAAAACCAGCTGCAACATTTAAATCTGAGCAGTCAAATCCTGCCACTGCATCATGATCTGAATTTCACTTGTGACAGAGTATTTCTGCTCGGTTGTTTTGGTACTTTTAAAGTTTTGTGTACTTGACACATTATCATGTCAACTATCATGAACGTCAGGGATGTGTCAGCAGGTAAAGGTGGAGCTGATTTAACACTTCATGTTCTGACAGCTGCTTCAGTGTTTATTCGTTCATTAAATTTGTACAGAGAATACTGCAGATTTTAGAGCATTGTTGGTATTTTTAATTCTCTGCACTTCAGCAGCTCAGTGACCAAAGACTTTAGACAAACGTGGTACCACTGTTGACAGGCTACACGTTAATAATGATGAGGATTAAAGTTGAAGTAATGGCCACAGTTTGAACCTGTGTGGAATTTGATGTAACATTGTGAGAGCGTTTGCTTCCTCCCTGAGTTCAGAATGCATCTCGTTGTCTCTCTTTTATTTGTTTCTGTAGTTTTTTGTACACTGTAATTCCAAACAGCAGCATGCTTTAATACAGATGTCTTTGCATGGGGAGGGGGGAGGGGGGCACTGTGTGTCTGCACTTGGATAAAGAGGTGATGTATTTGGATGTTGGTCTGAATGTTGCTGGGCAGCATTTCTCTGTCACTCAGCTTTTTTATATCAGACGGGCTGGACATGCAGTGTAAATTAAAATTGACTATAAAAGTTAAACCATGTGTTTGGGTTTGTATTTTATCCTAAATGTATTTATTAATGCCACTGAACAAAACTGTTTATAGTTTTACATTTTATTCATTAAAGTTTGTTTAATTTATTTTTGTCCAATGGATCTAAAATTTTTACGTTTTGTTGCTAAAACCTACAAATATTTGACTTTGAATCTTAAAAGCAAAATGGCAACAAGAAAAGAAATTATTCAGTGATTTAATGGGATGATTGCCTCACTTTTGCAGTTTGGAAACAAAGCAATATGATTAATTATTTGATCCATCCATTCTGCTGCTTGTCCACGATCTGCCAGACACCAAAGATATGATACTGTGATAAATAATTAACAGTCTTTAGTGGGTATCAACCATTCTTCTCATTTAGCTTTAAAACAACAATGTGGTGCTGGAAGTTTGCCTGTTGAAACTTGGTTACAGTTTAAGTTTCTGCTCCACTAAACAGGCCAAAAACTGAGATCATGTTAACAACTTTGCAGCCAAATGTTGAGTTGGAGGTGGAGAACTGGATGCTAGCGGATTTGAATAACCTCAGAACCTCCATCTGCAACAACTCTCATAGTCACATGTATTCAAACTTCATCCTGGTGCTGTGCACATCACATTGGTTGATTCATTTTATTTTCAGACGAGACTTTATTTTTACTCAAAGTGAAACTGTTATTAGAGTCATAGTTTGTACAGAGCAGGCAGATCCACATTAGCCCGGGTCCTGCACGGATGGAGGGAGGATCCATCAGTCCAGGTCTTGGACTTCTATGAAGATGAAGAGGACTAAGTGGGGGAAGTTGAAAAGGGAAGAATGTTGCAACGTTTTCAGGAAGGAGATGAGACAAGAGTTCGTCAGATAAATGCACAACTACAGCTAATGTGATCAGGGAAAGGCAGTTGGTCCTGATGACATACCTGTGGAGGTATGGAAGTGTCTAGGAGAGGTGGCAGTAGAGTTTCTAACTAGTTTGTTTAACAACATCTTGGAGAGTGAGAGGATGCTGAGGACTGGAGGAGAAGTGTACTGGTGCCCATTTCTAAAAACAAGGGAGATGAGCGTATGACAGGGTGCCGGGAGAGGAGCTGTGGTATTGTATGAGGACGTGTGGAGCAGCAGAGAAGTATGTTAGAGTGGTGCAGGACATGTATGAGAGCTGTAAGACAGTGGTGAGGTGCTGTAGGTGTGACAGAGGAGTTCAAGGTGGAGGTGGGTCTGCACGGAGCAGAGGTGAAAAAGGTGCAGGACTTTAAGTACTTAGGGTCAACGGTTCAGAGCAACGGAGAGTGTGGAAAAGAGGCGAGTGCAGGCAGGTTGGAACGGGTGGAGAAAAGTGTCGGGTGTGTTGTGTGACTGACTGAGTTTGAGTGGGAATTTATTAATTTCTACAACAGTCACCACATAGACTCAGTGATGTCTCATTAATCAAATGGAAGCTGGGTGAAGTTTAAGAAGAATGAACATGAAATCAGTCTCTATCACGGATCCCTGTCCTCTGTCTGCTGCTAATGGGGACTCTCTGCTGACAGCTGCTAAAGGGTCCTGCCTGGTTTGGGACCACAACTGTCTCAGTGTCCGCCAGACACCTGTGGCACATTGGGCTGAACACTTTTTTATAACTTCCAGCCTTAGCTTTATGTAAGCCGATGTCTACGTATTGGTTAGCGATTAACAAGCTTGTTCTGGTGAACACATGACAGTGGATGGAGAACTGCAGCTGAAATTATCGCTTTTCTGCACATTTCTGATATTTTAACGCTGTGGTGCCCAGTGGTGCCCAAAGCTAGTGTGGGTAGATCACATGGAATTAACAAAGTAGACATCAGCCCATCATCTGTCCTCACTTCGAAATTTGTCACTTGATTGATGTACAGTGCAGCCAGTCTGACATCTGAGCTTTTGTGACACACGGGTCACCGGGGGTCACCGCGCATGCGCATACAGTACCTACATCCACACCAGGTACTGCACATCTCTAGCAAGCTAGTGAGATAACCTCCAATTTATTTCTTAGGGTATAAAAATGAGTGGGGGAGCTGGACACTTCCATACGAAGTGGGAGGTGGACTTTGTTTCACTATGTCATTTTCGAAGTGCGTTTGCCTCATCTGCCAGTCAGTCATCGCTGACTGAAGAAGGGAAACGTGGAGCGGCATTTTCGGACTGTTTATGAAAACTAAGACACTGACTTCCCTCCGGAAAGCGAACTGAGAAGAAGGAGTGTGATGAAACTAAAATCTCAGCTTGAGGCTGGTTATCAGCAGCTACTGTCCAGACTATGCATCCCTGGCTTCTATTCAGTGCAAGTCATCAGAGTAAGGTAATATGTATTGCGCAATATGGGTTCATGTAGTTATGCAAGCTACACCAACAAATTTTTGTACATATAAAGAATTCTCAATATATTCATAAATAAATATATGTATTGTATTATTAAAGTAACTAGATCATTTTGACTTGGTCATTAAATAAGTAGCTCACAACCCATTAAACCCCTGGTCTAGCGGGTGCTAGGAGCATTTCCTCTTATTTCCTCTTATATATATTATTCCTCAATAATTTACAGAGCGTTTTTATGCCGGTACCTGAACGAACACTGTTTGGAATAACTTTGACTTTACTTGAGCTGTGTGCTCCCTCTCTGCTGCGGATCGGAAACCCGGACTCAAAAGAAGAAGTTCATTTTCTTATTAGCTAATCTCAGTGTTAAAGAATTCATATCCATTGATTTCAGAACACCAATATTTTCTTTACTGTCCCTAACCTTTGTCTCAATGGTGCAATTTTACATCCCCAGGACAACAGGACACCATTAATTTGGAGCCTGCTTGCGCTGCATCGATGCACATTACAGAAATTGATGCAGATATTATCAGGGGGCAATCAACGTACATCACCCCATTAATCAGTTTCCACCCGATTGTTGGTTGTTTTCTAGCTGAATTTCTAGAATATCATCAAACCAGCCCCAACTGAAATCCTGTTTCCCTCCTGATGTGTGAATCTGAACTGATTCTTCTGTACCTGATCATGTCTGATCCAGGTTCCACGTTTCTCATTGCTCCACACACAGGTGATATTTTTATCAGTGGGATCTGATTGGTTCCAGATTTAAAGGCTATGAGCTCCCTGTGTCAGTGGGTGTGTCCATCTGTTTGAATGACCATGGAGCTGTTTCTGTTTCCAGCTAGATTGATTAATTTCTTGTTCTGTGATTTTGTTTCACCATGAGGCCAAAATCAGAACTTCCCATCACACCCGACCGTGGCCCCAGGCCCCAAGGTCCAGTCAATAAGACTAATTTAAACTAAACTGAAGGGGCCTCGAGCCACAGTCTGGAACAAAGAACCAGAATGTGGTCCGACCATTGGAGGTGGTCTCGGTCCAAATCACACTGAACTACGATTTGTGTTTGTTGTGAAAACACTTTCAGACCATTTACAGGAAGTTCAGTACATCATCAACCTTTAAACAAGAAGAAGAAAGAGAACTGGGACAGAAAAGAAATAAGCTGTGGGAACAAGAGGGGACAAGACGAGGTATTTGATTTTAGTTTGGTCCAAAGAATAAACGGAGACCAAAGACAACACAGAAGAACCCAGAGTGGAATGTTAGAGGTAATATGAGAGGATGGCGGATCCCCGCCCTCATAGAGACTCACTACAGCCTAGATGTGGATTCATCCAACACTGAAAATATTCTGCAACAAATGCAGCATCTCCTACCTAAATTACAGTAAGCTGCTCTTTGAGGAGACGACAGAACGTTTTGTCAATGTGTTTTTATTGAACTTCAGGAGGAATTGATGAGACTGAAGTGTTGGTTTGAGTCCAAACCAGTGAGACGTATGCTCTTCATTACAATTCTTTTGGACCTACACTTAAAATCGTGGTCCAGCTAATGTCCTACATCCTCGTGTGCTCCCAAGTTGTAAACTGACACAAGTGTCTTGTGTCTCCTAACCCC
Organism: Channa argus; assembly: GCF_033026475.1. NCBI lineage: Eukaryota > Metazoa > Chordata > Actinopteri > Anabantiformes > Channidae > Channa > Channa argus. Next base: position 31,208,445 of record NC_090198.1, read on the forward strand.
CACATGAGTCTGTTACTTTGACATTAGGACAAGTTTAACAGCTGAAGGTCAGACACGTGCACAGACTGAGTTTGATGAGACAGAAATGACTGATCCTTGGATCTTAGCACTTTAGCCTTCTTCATTTGTCCTTCACGTGTCCTTTCCCTCCTCCTTTTTCCTGTCCTTCATTATTTCCTGTCTGTGTGACTAATACCAAGAGCGTTTACTTATCTTATCTTACACATTTTCTTATCTGAGCTTCCCTCATCAGGTAATATTTTAAACTTTGACACAGAAACAGAGCCCTTTTCTTTCCTTATACGCTTATAATCTTTCATTCCTTCTTGTCTCCTTACTGTCCAATCACTGTTTTCTTCGATCCCTCCCTTCCCCTCCCTTCACATTAGTGAAGGAACTAAAGAGACTAGAAGGAGACACAACTCATGGTGCCTTCAATGGTTTGTGTTTGATAGGCTGGAGGTATGAAGGTGTTGAATTGGGGGATCTTGTGAACGTCCTGTCATTTCCAGTCATGTGAAGTGTTAGATCACTGTGAGAGTGTGTGTGTGTAGATAAGAGCTTCCATTGATAAACTCTTATCAGACACAACAGCAGCTGAATGAGCAAACAGAGGTCAACCGAGTTGATGATGATGGTCAATAAGTGACACGGTGACGACATCATCATCTGCACATAAATCAAACTGGGACAGTTTTTAGAGTCTGCGACATCCAAAGGTCGGCAGACACAGGGAGGATGTCAGCTAACGTAAATGTCTACACCTGACACAGGCAGCTCTGTCCTCCCACCTCCTCCTCCCGTTCTTCCCATATTGCCCAGTGCTGCCAGAGCCATCGCATCACCGTCTAAAAATAAAGCGGCATGTGGAGGATGTGTCGGCCGTCATCATTAGTCTGAAAACGTCAGCTTTTATCCTGAGACTTCCCTCACAGCCGCAAGGTTAAATTACTGGGAATTAACTTAATCTGAAAATGAACTCCAGCCTCACGTGCTGCTTGTCTGCAGGCAGACACGTTGAGACACAGATGAGGACTCATCCAGGTGCTCAACATTCAGTCAGAAGGACATGTTTGACCTGTTTGAGCAGCATTCATTTAAAACCTCATTTGGGCCTTTACGACATCCCAAAGTAACCGTGTTATTATATTTTTCTATTGCTTGGGCCAGTTTTCTCCTGGTACTCCAGTTTCCTTCTCACAATAACAAAGATAACCATAGGTTAAACTGACTAAACTGTCCGTAGATGTGAATGTGCGAGTGAGTCAGTCCCTCCAGGAATATGCAATGTATCAATCAGTTCTCTGTGGATTCTGTGTGAAATGAAAAACACAATAAAAACAAAGCAGCATTAGACCAGCTATCATAGAACCAGCTTTTTAGGTCCACACCAACCTCAAAACATCTGTGAAATCCTGGAGGGACTGGTCACTGTATGTTTGCCACCCTGAACGTTAACCAGAGCAGCTGCATGTAAAAACACAGATGTCTAAGTCTGACATCCTGGACATCACCCAGACTTCACATGAGTCCATTTGTGGACAGAGCAGCAAATTGTCCTGAGGATTTAAGCCCTCCTTGAAATCAATCCCTTGTCTCTCGCTGTGTTGAATTTGTAAATTGACAAACTCATTCACTCAAACTCTTTCAGCTGTGTGTTTGGTCTCCACCTCAATTTACAGTATGTTTGCCTTTGTGTCCCAGGGCTGAGTGTGTAAATGTGTCCACTGTACAGTGCACTCAAAACGTCTGCAGTTGACAGAACAAGCAGAGGGCTCCACACTGCAGTGCTCCCTGTTCATAGAAGAAAAAATTACCAATGTGTGGCTAATAGAGCTGATGGTGGTTAGCAGGTGTCTGAAATGTCCTTTTGCTGCTAAACATTTAGGAAACTTTGTGTGTAACCATGATCAGACGACCTTTCAGACCCCGAACTTTGGCCGGAGAACCAAAGTTAGAGCTAAAAGATGCTGAAAACTCCACTGAGCTGCAGCTGCAACTTCTTCCCTTCTTCACACCATCACTGTTTGTCCACTGTGACCAGTCCTGACAGAGGTTTTTGGCACTGGCCCTGGACCCCCCCCCTTCAGGTACCTGTGGGAGTGAAGGTCAAGCTTTGGGCGTGCGAAGGTGTTACTGGCCAGGAGAGTAAGAAGAAACTGAATGTAAACTGATACTCTGCAAATCTGGAGCATCAGTTATCAGGAACATTAGTCTCTGTGTCTGTGTGTGTGTGTTTGTGTTTTACAGAAGTTTATAATGAAGAACAAATCTGAGAAAAAAGATCCAGTCCCTTCACCGACTTTAAATCTTTATGGACAGTTGATAAATGACAAATTCCCCATCTGATGTTGACAATCAGAAAGTTTGGAGATAATCAGGAAGCTGCATCAGAGTGAGGTTGAAGTGTGGGCAAACTTTCAATGAAGAACTCCTTTGTCTGAACAAAATGAAAACAATAAAATAAGAGTTTGTGTAACATCTGGACAAGGACAAAGCAGAGTTGCAGTGCATCAAAGCCGCATCAAGTTTGTCTGTTGCATCAGCAGTCAGTGAACCAACCCTAAACCTTTAGAGATGCAAGACGCTGCAGAAAGCATGAAGTGGTCCTTAGTAAAACAATTGTGGACTAGATTAAAGTATTAACCTAGAGTGAGACAGAAGGGGTCCATCATCAGATGTCTCATCTCTGCAGTCGGAACCAGCAGAACTGTGGCGCTGTAGCCCAGCAGAGACAGAAACCTCTTGGGTGGTGAAGTCCAACGTCTGTAAATCCTCTGTGGCAGTGAATTGCACATCTTCCACCGTCTGTCCGAGACAGAATCATTGGAATGAATCTAAGTGCCTTTAATGGTCGGGGCTTATTCAGAGTGTGGCAATGAAAAGACATTTTAGGAATGAAATTATCCCAAGAAAAAAGCATTAGAGCAGCTCTAAATTTGATTTATTTCCAACACAATGTATAGAAGTTAATCAAAGCGTGTTGACAGACAAAGAAAACTCTGGTATCAGAACTCTTCCCTTTACAAACACAGAATACATCAAATAACTAGTTTCTGGTGAAGCCAAAGACCATCTAAGCTGAACTCTGACCTGTCGGTTTACTTCAGCTCTCAAGCAGAAGTTTCTCCAACCAGACTCACATAGCAGCTCCACAGTTTGAAATATTGTCCTCCTTTAGTCTTGCAGAGGTGAGAGCGATGGATGTGACGAATGCAGACCGGACTGGAAAAACTGACACTGGTGATTAAAGTGCCCTGACAACTAAACAGCTCTGTATTGTGTTTTACTTTAAATAGGTCCAACAGCAGCCAATCATGTTGCACAACACGGACGGTGAGTCCAGCAGCCAAAGATCCCATTCAAATGTTAAACTTGTGCAGACTCAGAACATCTTTAGTGTTACCACAGGAAGTTACTGTGCAAATCTGTAACATCCCCCTAATGTCACAGTGGATGAAGTGGGTTCAGAGTTAAACTGCTCAACCCGGACAGCGTTAATAAGTCAGTATTTGGATCAAATCTCTGATCAAAAGTGTGAACTGGACTCACTAATAACAGCAAAGCACTGAAGTCGGCCTCACGGGGACTTGTTAGTCTCGAGTTGAGACCCGATGACTGGGGAACAGCTGATTGTGGACTCGTCTGTCAATTTGGACCTAATTTGGACCGGTTTCTTCTGCTGATGAACATTGTTCTTTGCAGCTGTAGTTCAGATTTCTGCTTTAATAAGAGCTGATGTGCATGTGTGAGGAAAGTTGCAGCTTTCTGTGGTGAACCCTCTCTCTTCCCACGATGCTTTGCTCTTTCTCCGTCTCCAGATGGGGAGACATGAAAACATTTGAAACTTCAAACATAAAAATGAGCGATGGCCTCGTCGTACAAGGCCAAGATACGTTTGTTTAAAATCCACCTCCTCCGAGAATCTGGCAGAGAGCTTCACACACAAACATCTGGAAAACATGTTCTCCGCTCATTTCCTTTTTTTCTTCTTATGCATGTTAAAGAGCCACTGAACAACTTTTACAGTAAAAGTCCAGAGGCATGAAACCACCAGGCCTCAAAGACACACCCACAGGCCCCCACAAGTTAGAGAAGCCACTTTCTGAGGGGAAGATCCCTGCAGCTGCCGGAGGAAATCCAGCTTCGACACAAAAGAAGCTTCGACACCTCTGTGGAGATACTCAGACTGGTTATATTACTGGTTATATTACCAGAAATCCACCTGTTTCTTTTGAACAATGTTGTTTTAATTCAATATGTATTGAATATGTGTTTTTGAGGGGCCATTTTATTTTATTAATTAAATTTTTTATATTTGATCTTTGACCAGTCAGTCACTTCCTGCCAATTCGCGCTGCTTTCCTCAGTAGGCCAGTGGTCTTGCTGAGGAGAGGTGAGCCAGTGCGGGTGCTCTCATTTTTATAATGTTAAAAGATGGTTTAAAAAGAAAAAAAAGCTGTGTGTAGTGTTATAAATCGCTGTTTGTTGTAGTGTGTTTTAGTGTATTTCCTGGAATGTACAGCACGTTAATACGATAGAAAATCTTTAAGTCTTTAAGCTAGGCTACGGAAGCAAACTGTTGGTTTCTCAGGGGGTCCGCTCTTGTTTTCTTAAGGGGCATGTGGGAGCCTGGTCAAATGAAGTTGCTTTACTGATTTTTTTAATTTATTTTACACAGAACTTTGATGAAACATAGAATAAACTCCCTTACAGTTGGCAAGACAGCGGGTGCCCTCACTCCATTCCACATTACTCAAAACACAACACAGGTTTTCCCACTAATAGAAGAGGTGTCAGCCGAGGCCCGGTTACATGATCAGGTCATCCCTTTAGAAGAAAGGTGGTCTACAGGTGAAACTACACTGGATTCATCTCAGACTCACCCCTTAAACCATGTCCTGATTCCTCAAACAGCCCTGGACAAAAGTGAGAATCAGACAAAATGTCCTCATAAATGTTGTGATCTTCATTCCACATTTTCTAAAAAGTTTCCAGAATCACATCGGTTCAATGGTAAACATCATTTAACATTATGGTACAATCAAAAGACTTTTCTGTAAATGTCCTCACTTCTCAAAGCCGTCTCGCTCCTCTGGCGTCCATGAGAAAGCTGCAGCCGTTTTCCTTTAGCTGACAGTCACTGAGGAGGATGTGCACACACAGAATGCGGATCAGAGTGCGTGCTGCATGCTCATTAAAGCCAGTCAATTCTTTTGTTACCAGATCGCTGCAAACATGTTTCCAATTTGCTTTTTCAGCCGCATCTGCTGAAGAAAAAGCTCCACATCCCATCAGGTACTGCAGCGAAGGGACTGTCTCCCAAACTGGGAGGACTGGGCTAAGTGGGTTGGAACCAGTATATACAGGAGAAAGAATGGATCTGATCCCTGCAACTCACTGATCTCATCCAGATGAAGCCAGTCGGTTTCCTTCGCTCCCACTGAGACCGAGCAAATGGGAGATGAGCAAACTACAGCCTCCTTTTTCTTTTCCTTCTTCTTCAGGGAGTTCTGGCGTCCAGCTCTTTGACTCGTGTGCTCAAAGTGGAAGCAGGCATTGAACCAGCAACCATCTGCACTCACACATGATTTTCTATGTTTTTAGTTGTCAACAAATCCCATGAAAAGGCCAAAACAATAATGAAAGTAAATACTGACAAACCTTGTATCAAAGCCTGATACATACAGTTCCCTCCAAAAGTATTGGGATAGTGAGGCCAGTTCAGTCGTTTTTGCTGTACACTGAAGACATTTGAGTGTAAGAGGTGAAAGTTCAGAATATCAGCTTTTATTTGATGGTATGAACACCACAATACGTTAAAGAACAGAGAACGTTTTTTATCACATCTATGATTAAATCTTAAATGAGTAAACGTATCGGAACATGTGACTGACAGGTGTCTCCTGTTTCCCAGGTGAGTCATGTGAGGTGGTGTCATGGTTTGTGCTGCATGGCTGCTTCTGGAAAAGACTCACTGATCGTTATTGATGATAGAACTCATGATGGCAGCAGCAGAATGAATTGAGAGGTGAACAGAGACATGTTGTCTGCAAATTCACAGAGAAATGTATCAAAACTAACATGGAGGAGCTTCATCATGCAGCAATGATCCAAAACACAGTCAGCTGAATAAAGGACTTCATCAGAGGGGTTTTAAATGACTGAGTCCATTACCAGACCTTAACCCAACTGAACATGTACTTCACCTGCTGAAGCTGCAGGGACCTTTATTGCATCTAGCCCCTTTACTATCTTGTTGTGAGTCGTCTCCCAACCTCCTGACACTTGATCAAAGAAGAACTTCAGACATTAAATCATCTACATTAATAGTATGTTCAACAATCCCCAGACACACACTGAAACTAACAGTAAATTATCTCACATTTCGTGTCTGTCAGTCTGCAGCCTGGATGAGCTTATTATCTGTGCAACAGACCTCTTTAAAAACCCATCAGACAGGCACATGGCTCCACTGGGTCACATGTTTCTTCCAAAACACTGCGTCGAAATTTTCAAATAAATATTCCCCCAAATGCTCTGAATCACCATAAACCCACTGTAGATCTCACACATGTGAAGTCACATGTCTTGCTAACTCCAGATCACTGTAAAATGTCTGTTATTGTGTTCTCAGTGTAGATTTATGGGACAAAATGGCATTTTGTACCATTTGAAATGAAATCAGCAATACAAAGTGTGTGAAAAAGGGAGGAGGTGTTTCGAAGCAGCTGTGGACAAACTGCATATCACTATAAGCAATGAAATAATGAAGGAGCACTGATGTGTGTCCAAATCTTTCTGGACACCAGTAGAGCTCTGTGGCACAGGAGGAAGATCGATCAGATGCTGGGAACACACTCACTTGTAAACACTGAGAAAAAAGCGCGTTTCCTTCGCTGTGACGACACTTGGCCCTGCTCCCGGCTCCAGGGATGGTGACCTTTGACCCCCTGAAGCGTGTTCTCTCTGTGTTGGCCGTACTTTCCTTTGCTTCCTCCCTCCAGCCTCGTGTCGGCATGGTAACCATTACATATGGCTGACCCTGCGGTTCAGTATCCAGCTTCAAGCAGTCCAGATTGCTCCAGGGACATTTCATCCCTCAGTGTGTGTGGACGTTTGTTCACTGCACAATTACCCCTTCTGATTATAAAGTGAAGCTTTAATCATTCTGCCTGACTGAATATTGTTCATGAAATGCTCATTTTGTCATGTTCAGTAATCAATCATACTTAAAATGCAGCCAGTCGTTTAACCATCAAACTGAGCACAGTTTCTTACGGGAAACACAGGGAATTATCAGCCACATGATGGGATTAATATGGCAAGTTTAGCTCGATAATATCATAAATGCTGTTTACTGGCCTCAATGGGTAGTCACACACTGACCCTGAAGTTGATCGGCTGCCTGTTAAAAACCACATACAGACAAAAAATACTCAGTAATAATTTGTGTCTGACACGATTGTTTGACTATAAAGTTTAACTGCTGTGCCTACTGGAAAAAGCTGTTTCCCTCTGGAATTAATAAAAGTCCTGAATCTATATTTACACTTTTCTGCAAAAGTATTAGAACAGCAGGGCTAATTCATTAGTTTTTGCTGTACACTGAGGACTGTTGGGATCGAGGGTCAAAAGATGCAAAACTTCAATTTTCATCTTTTATTTGATGTATTTACGGCTTGTGATGATGTATTTATTAAAGTATTTATACTTTAAATCCAGTATTTAATACATTAAACAACATAGAAGGTGACACGTTTTGCATCAGATAAAGTATTGGTGATGGACAGGTGTTTCCTGTTACCCAGGTGAGCCCTATGAGGCTGATGGTTCCTACTATAACTAGCTCTAAATGACTACTCCTGGTTTTAGTCTTAGTTTTTCCCTGATGAGACTGTTTCTGTTGTCAAAGGGGATAAATCAACATAAAAACCACAGATCTGTCTGTGGGAGAAAAGTTGTTATTACAGGACTGAAAATCATAAATAAATAAAACGTTCATCAAAAGGTCAGTGGGTTAAGATGGATTTGATATGAACTTGATTAAGACCACTGACTGCATTAAAACACCTCTTACATTTATTCTTTGCATGTGTTCATCTGAAAACCACACACGAATCAAACATTTGTGATCTGAAATGTAATCAGAAACCTGCAGCAACGAAAGAGGTGGAAACATGAATTATATGAAAAGGGCTTTTGCTTATTGCCCAGCCTAAGGTTCAGTCCATGGTTCTTTGTTATGCATACATACTGCTTATTGTGTTTTGACCTTTTTATTAATTGAGGACAGACGTAGCTGATTTGGGTCGGTCCAAACAAACTCTTTCTGTGTACAGAAAAAAAATCAAGCTGCACTCTGAACTGGTGTTGTTGCAGCCATTACAATCACCAAGCACCAACAAGGACGTGTGGATGAAAACATTGTCAAGAGCATTAATGTGGTCGTGAACAAATGATTCACATCCACACACGAGTGAAAGCTAAATAAAAAAGCTTAAACTAGTTTTATTTAAAATAATTTTGTTGAGTCTGTGATTCAGGAAACATGGGTATGGACTGATGATGATGATGATGATAGTACATTTTATTTATAAGCACATTTTAAAACAGTCAAGGACACTGTACAAATAATCAACACACAGGATAGAGGTGATGTGATAAGATGAGGACATTTGGTGATGATGTGGACAGATGAGTTTTGGACCAGTTGGAGCTTATGGAGGGATTTATGGGGGAGGCCAAAGAGCAGAGAGTTACATGAGTCAATACGGGAGGTGACAAGGTCGTGAAGTATGGAGGCTTATTGTGGCGTGAGGGAGGGGCGGAGAAGATTAAGGTTTCATCTAGTGCTATTATTGATGTGGGATTGGAATGATAATGAGCTGTCAAGGATGACACCCAGACTCTTAACATGAGGGGAGGGGGAAAGAGAACAGTTGAACAGAACTTTTCAATTTTTCTCTCACAATGTGGATTTTTTTACCAATGAGAAGGAGGTTTTTTTACTGCTTAATTTTAGGAAGTTTGAGGTGAACCAGGATCTTATTTCAGATAAGCAGTTGGTAAGAGACGAGGGCAGGAGTGTGGAATTTGGTTTGCTAGACAGATAGAGCTGGGTGTTATCAGGGAGGCAGTGGAAATTAAATTTAATTTTTGGAAAATATTGCCAAGGGGAGGGAGGTAGGTGATGACTAGAAGGGGCCTCAAGACGGAGTCCTGGGACACACCTGTTGAGGAGTGCGGCCTCAGAGATGCGAATGAAGCCATTCTGGGGGGTTTGTCTAAATCACCTTCATCGCATTATCCCATGTCTCACTTGGAAACTCCAAATTCTGTCCTGATGCTACATGAAAAAACACATTTCAGATGGATGTGTGTCCGAATTATGGGAATTTTTTTTTTTTAGTTGGGGTTTTATTTGCAACGTGTCATTTACCTTCAAATATAAAGACACAGATTATTTAGTATTTAGTAGTAGTAGTAGTAGTAGTAGTAGTAGTAGTAGTAGTAGTAGTAGCAGTAGTAGTAGTAGCAGTAGTATAAGTAGTAGTAGTTTTCCCAACTTGGCTTCCGGATTCAAACACCTGCTCCTCAGAACTTTGGAGCATTATTTCTTTCATACAGGCAGTGTGGATCAGGAGCTGCAGCTGCTGTGTGTGTGCGTGCGTGTGTGTGTGTGTGTGTGTGTGTGTGTGTGTGTGTGTGACTTTAGGGGGTTAAAGCTGAACTACCAAACTCCTACTTCAGATTCCAGCAGGTCTGAGAGTGTGTTTCTGTTCAGACGGATGGACTGACAGCTCTGTTCTGCGATGTGTTTTCTGCCGGGGAGGAGGCCCAAGGTGAACCTGTTTATATCAACTATCGATCAAGAAGCCACAGTTTGCAGAAAGCTGTCAAACCTCCAGATGTCTCCGAGCAATCGGGGTCAGCATGATCGACAAGCTGGGGCTTCTCTTGTCAGGGTGAATTAGAAGAGCGGTGTGGAGCAGGAATAATGCCTTCTGTGTTTCTGATTCATGGCGGAGGTTGATAACGTCACTGGGAGCTTGGCAGCGCCGCGCTCCACACGGCTGATTTATTCCAGGTTTCACAACTCATAAACAAGATAAACGCTCGGTGCAGGGCTGAGCTCAGCGTCAGTGAGCTAAAATGATGGGAATGTTGTCTCATGCCGAGCAAGATACTGGAGACGTGTAGATCATGTCCTCTCACCTCCCTGACCTGAGTTGAGGCTGAAGCACAGCTCCTGCCGGGGGCTCGTCCAGCAGACCTCTGAAATTCACAGTGTCCAACAAACCTCGGATTGTGTCTCTATGATCATTGGGTGTCTCTTTGCAGTGTCTTGTGTGGTCATTTGTATGGTTTTGCATCTCTGTGGTTGTTCTCAATCAGTTGTTTTGTGACTCTTTGCATCCTTTTGGAGTTGTTTTGTCTCTGATCCTGTGCCCAGTGAGCCTGATCCATCCACGCACAGACCAGATGTGATTTCTGAATCAGAGCTGCATGCTTTTTGATTCCTGCAGTTCCCACTTGCAGTTTTGCATTCCTACAACAGATGAAGAAAAGCAGCGAAGACGTAGAGGACTGCCTGTTTTGTCAAAGTACAGCAGCAGTTGAATGTGCTGACTTTGTGTTTGCTGTAAGTCAGTGGACCCAGCAGGAAAGTGGAGCTGGACCAGAGGCCTCTGCTGTTTCTCATCGTTCCTTCACAAAGGAGGAAATATGAACTGGAAACTCTCCCTGAGAGCTGGACAACATCTGAGGCCATAAATCCCTCAGCACGCTCAGTGTGTGTTTTGAGGCCTCGCTGAAATGAGACATTTTATAATGACATTTTAACCCCTGGAGTCCAATAGTCAGCCGTGCACCTTTTCTTTTTCTAATTTAATATGTTCCGAAGCCAACGTCATTGCTGCTCTGAGTCTCAGCCAATTCAAATCAAATCAGCGCATGTTTTCTTTTGAAAGGTCACATTAATTTTTTCCTTCAGCGGGATTCCCTCTGGTCGAAGCCTAATCTTACTGTAAATCTCATTTATTACGATCATAAGCTGCAACAGTTCGAGTCCAGCTACGCTTCCTTCCTCCTCGGTCCTCGGGGAGCTGGATTAGCTAATCGTGGGTAAATTGGCCAATAAGTGGTTGGTGTGTGGTTCAGTTTGTAACAGTGGAAATGAGAATCGTGCTGTAAGTGACTCAGTCCTCAGTGAGACACGTGTCGACCTGACACTTTAAACTGTCTTCGCTGGTGCTTTTTGTTCTTTTAGTAATCGTCCACCCCCCTGTGGTGCAGCTGGCTAACGCTGCATGTTTGGTGTAGTGGGTGTCGATTTAAAGACGATTTAAAGGGATTAGGATGATTATGATGATTAGATGGACAACATCAGGTACATGTAGTTCAGATTAGCTCTGTGCTCCTGATTCTCTGTAATGGTGCCAAGTTGACCCACACAGACTGGCACACAATCCAACACACTCACTATTTTACGGCCAGTCGTCTAGTAAAACTCGACCCGAAAAGCCTCCATCTAACATGTACACTTGGGTACAGCAGGCGTGTAGTACGTGAGCCGCTGCCGCCTTCAGAGAATAATTAATCAGAGTAAACAGAGGCTGAGGTGAAGCTTTGGCTGCTCTGCAGGTCCAGCTCTATTCAGAGGTGCTCTGCTCTCTGCAGTCTAAATATTAATCCCACAGATAGCAGCACAGTGACCTGGATACACACAATGCAGGCCAGGCTGCCGCTTTGTGTCTCCTGTGTGCTGTATCACAGTAATTTCCAGCTATGATAGGACACACTGTCTTTACACAGTGATAAAGAGACACTGGCCTACTTCTCTGTCTCTCACCTGGCAGCAGGTACGCTCCAGTCACCAGATCAATGAGACCAATCAGCTCAGCTCAATCTGAATAAGTGACACGAAATCACCTGTTGCTTTTATTACGGTTCTATCTGAACACGAGACATATGTAATAAATCAGTTGATAAGAGGACACAGCTCATCCTAAAAAAAAATTGTTCTAAGAGCTGCAACACATTTCCAGGATAGTGTACCAGACAATTAAGCAGTGGATCAGTGGGAAATAGCTTAAACATATTAAGGAGGAACTCAGAACTTTCACTTTCTTACTGCAGCACTTATCCTTTTGGACTTTGAAGAGTTTGATGTTCTGCTGCTACGTGTAGCACCTTTAATGCACCTTTACATGAGTACTGAGTCTGTGTACTTCTACCACCTCTGCTGACGGGCTGTGGATTCTGTGTTGCTCTTTATACACAATTAGCATTAAACTGTCTCGTCAGGTTTGTTTCACCATGTATTCAGACACATACACAGTAACACAAACAGTCAGTGAGCTGCTGTCAGCTCTGAACTGGGCCGAAGGGGAAACTGTCACAGTCACGGTTGACTCAGAGCTGCTGACCTTTGACCTCCACAGTCTGAACAATGATTCTTGCAGCAGGGACATCACACAGACCGACTGGGAGACAGTCTAACCTCTGGCCTGCTTTTTAGGACCAGTGAGTTCAGCCTACACTCACTGGTTCTCATACTGTGGTCCACAGACCCCACAGCTCTTTCCAGAACGACTGGGGGAGTTCTGTCGTAATGGTGGTGCTGCAGGAACGATACAATGTTTCTTTAGAACTGTTTTTTCTTTACCACACTGTACTAGGTACCAGGAGTCACGTTTTACAGCCGTGTCAGTCAAAAATTTATATTGTCTTACGTCACTGTGTGTATTGACCATCTCTGGCTCAGATATTTCTTTCTGATGTGTCAGGTTAAACAGATCATCAGTCCAACACTGGAGGACATGGATCAGAAGCAGAAGTATCGGAATGTGTCCAGTAGTTGTTGAGATATCTTGTTTTAGGCCTCCAGAGTCACCCCACCCTGCACTGTCACTGTGGTTTTCTGGGTGAAGTTTGAACATTTGGAGAACTCTGCTGCTGCACACATAAATTATGGGATTGGTGGTAATTGCTTCAGTTTGCAGAGTGTCTCTGCTGCTGTGTCGGATTAAACTGAACCATAACTCAGAGCCTGTGGCCTGGCAGGCGAGAGGTTAGCGCTGCAGCTAACATTAGCAGCAGGTAAAGAGACCTGACACATTGCTGCTGAAGTCATATGATTCACTGCTGGAGACAAAGTCAAACTGTCAGAGCAGTTTTATTCAAAAGCTCATAAATTTGTTGAGGAGAAACGTCTCTTCAACAGATCAGTCTGCATTCACTTCAGTACATTTAGTTCATGTTGATGCTGCAGAGAACTGTGGGAGACCCAAACCTCATGATGGGTCAGCATGAGGTGACAAACTTACAACCTAAAACTCATCAACTTTTACTTTGTGGCTTGGTAACAAACGATTGCAGAGTCTGTACCTGTTACCAAACGTCTCAGCTATTTCATCTCTTTTTTTGTTGTTGCCTTTTCAGGTGAATGGAGGTTTTCTGGGCCTGTCCCACTGGCAGGAAAGCCTGGGAGAGATTCAGATCCACCTGGAGAGTTTATATATCTCATCTGGCAGAATGGAAAATGGGGCCAACTTACCAAACCTTAAGTAAGCACATGTTAAAGCGGATGGATGAATGGAAGCCGGACAGTAGGTATAAAACTACAGTAAAACCACAAAACATAAAGGAAAACACATTGACATAAGTGGTTCTTGGTTCTAGACCAGCAAATAGTTAGTTCTGCAATCAAATCAGATTCCTTGGCTGCAGCAGCATCCATCCATCCATTATGTTCAGCTTATCCAGAGTTGGGTCACAGTGGCAGCAGGTTTACTAAGGTTTTCCAGACCTCCTTCTCCTTAGGAACAATTTCCAGCTCCTCTGGGGAAAGTCAGAGGCATTTCCAGGCCAGATGAAATTTATGAGAGATGAGATTTATCTCTGCAGGGCATTCTGGGTCTTACATTATGTGTCTTACCAGCTGGGCATACCTGGAAGACCTGCAATGGAAGGCACCCAGCTGACATTCCTATAAGATGCCTGAACCATGTCAACTGGCTCCTTAAGACGCAAAGTAGAAGGGCCTCTACTCCAAGCAGAGTCCAAATGTCCAAGTCTCTAAGGCTGAGCCCGGCCACCCTGCAGAGGAAACTTATTTCAGCTGCTTGTATTTTGGTCATTACCCAGAGCTCATGACCATAGGTGAGGTTTGGAACCTAGACTGACTTGTAAATTAAGAACCTTGCCTTGCAGTTTAGCTCCGTCTTCACCAGCAACAGTTTGGTACAAAGTCCTAATTACTGCAGCAACATGGCTCGAAAAAATGGCAGAATATAATTAGAAACAATTGGTTCGGATTGGTTCTTCTGTCTCTAGGCCCATAATGATCAGTAAACACAATATTTTGAAGGTATTTAGTTTTAGACCACAGTACAGTGTTAAACAATGAAAAGTCAGAGGTTTGACAAAGTTATTACAGTTCACCCTGAGGAAAACATGAACGTCTGAGCTACATTTCATCACAGTCCTTGAAGCAGTTTGGACCAAATTGACTGACCATGGCCAGAAAAGAACAAAAAAATGGGGGTTTGTGTCCCGATGTGTGCCGTCTCTCTGAGTCAATATGGAAGTATCTGTTCCTTGACCTAACCTCATTCAAAAAGCTCAGTTTTAGGGCTGAAGAGCTGCGTTTACAAAGAAATCACACGTTATCCAACTGTTTGTTTGAGACAAGATGTTAAGAAGATCCAGACTGTCCCAACAGCCTCAGCACGAACAGCTACAGTCATGACTGTGTGTGTGTTGCAGCTGTCTAACCTCTGTACAGCAGAGATCAGTGGGTCCTCTGTCTGCGGGAGAGGAGGGTGGAGGAGGAGGGGGAGTAAATGACTGCCCTGGGACTTTTGAGCAACACTGGAAGCGTGGCGTTCACGTGTCCTCCGCGCCCCGCTCGTCTGTCTGCTCTGCTTCACATCAGGAGGAGATCAGTTACAAATGGAGGCTAAATGTCACCTCAGCCTCCTGAGGGGGGGTCGCCCCAGCTCAACCAATCGTGTAGGCCGACTGCCTGAGATGGTGACGACCCCGGGATTCAGCATAGAGATGGATAAATGGAGGGACGATACCCAAGTCGGCCAGAGTGAAGCAGTGTCTGTGCTCTGATTGGCTCACATCTGCAGTGTAATCAGGAAAATGAACTTAGTATTACAGTAATACAATTAAACGTAAACAGTATTAAAAGTAAAGGTACTCAATGCAGAGAAGTGTCCCTGTGGCTGATTTAATTTTCTGTATACATTAATCATTTCTGCTGTACCTGTGTTTACTGTTGGGGAGTTTCATTCACAGCAAAACTGATTTTACCAGGATTTTTTAAGATTAATGTAGCTGAGTATATCTAACTTCCCACTTACAATCTGCTGCTTTGTACCTCCCCTCCGAAGCGGAATTGGAAGCGTCTGTCAAAAGATTTACTGTCAATGTAAATGGAGTGAATGGGCTGTGGGGGTGAATGTAAGAGGTGAAGCAGAGTGATCGCGTCCCTCACAAGATGGTGTGGAAACACTTCCTGTAGGCGCCTGCCCAGTGACAAGGGATGAAAAGAAAGAAAGAATGGAGTAAAACACTGTTCTGTGGATCACAGTTAGTGACACAGGAAAAAACAAGAGCTTTTACAAACAACGAGAAACCTGTAGTGATGACACCTCCAGGACTACAGCTACAGCTAAATACTGTCTGTGTGTGTGATCATCGAGTTATTTCTGCTGCTGTAGGCTTAGACTGCTGCAGACCTCCCCTCACACACTGAGCTCCTCATCATCCTATGCACTTATAGGAGACACACAGCTCCAGAAAGGGACAGAGAGAGGGAGAAAGAAGACACATTGACGTTTAATCATTTAGCAGAGGCTTTTAACCAAAGCAACTTAAAAATGAGGTACAAGGTAACAAACCTCTAAGTCAAGGAGAAAACATGAGAGCAAAGAGCTATCAGAAGATGCGAAGAAGTGTTTCTGTTTCATGGGATGCAAGTGCATGAAAGAGCAGAAAGTTTTTTTTAGATTTAAGTGTTTGAAGAAGAAACAAAGTTAATGTCATACAGTGGTTACCAGTAAGCCACTACTGGTCCTACAAACCTCTGCTCTTATTTATCTTTTCTGGTTCTTTAAGATTATTTCAATTTAAATTACATTGACTTACAATTTAGGACCCGAACTTTGCTCTTCTCCAGACATTGAGATTAAATGTCGCTTCCCCAACTCTTTGGTTAATAAATAATGACAATATCAATAAACTGACTTTAAATTTTGGCCCCTTGTGCAGCAACATAACAGAAAGTGCAGGACACTGAGGCTGCTGTTTCAGGAGATGACACAGTGCAGACGTTTCAGTCCACACATGATGAAAAATATCCTGTATTTGTCAGAATGAAAATGTGCCACAGAATGTAATTAGTGTGTGTGTGTTTGGACAAAGCAGACACCATCACGGTTATGAAACGGTTTTTGGCAGCCTGGTTTGGCAGTGCTTTTAAAGCCCGAGCCATGTTGCTCAAGCAGCTCACAAATTAAATATGAGCTGATGGGTAGAAGATAAGACGAGTCTCGGGCACATCTGCAGAATTTCAGATTAGTCTCCGATTAGTCTTATCTTCAGAGCGGTGGTATGAGCTTGGCACACTCTCTGACCTTTGCCACCATTAACCTGCAGTCATTCAATGTTATCAGCTGTCTGAACGCCTGGCAACTTGTTATACCTCGTGATGGAAAAGACGTGCTGCTTCAGGTGACAGTCGGCCATATTAGAACCTCTCAGGCAGTGTGACCAAAGGTGTCAAAGGACAGACACACTTCAGGAAAATGCCCAATAGCAACGCTCAAACTGCTGAGTGGTTGGAATCAAAGGGCAACTTCCACATGTTATCACTCTGCAATTTTAGGAAATAATCCTTTAATTGTCTGTCTTTGTTTACCGCCATAAACTTCAGTTCCTATCTCTACACATTCTCCGCTCTCGCACAGATTGCTAAATCCTCCGGACTAGGCACAGATCTCTCCAATCATGTTTGTAAATGAGCAGTGCAGCATTTCTAACCATCACTGGTTTAGTTTTAGGCTCAGTTCTCTGCTCGGTAACCACAAAAATAAATAAAGCTTGACATTGGATAAATGCGTCAGTGGCTGCCAGCACTATCATTCATCAAAACATAAGAGCATAAAATATCAAATTAGTGCAAATTATTTTTTTCAAGTGTCCAAAAACAACTTTGTGACTCCATGTGTAATAGTAGCCTCTGTAGGCTCTTTGTTCTATTTCCCCACCACCAAATACTGATCACTGCAGTTCATGTCCTGTAATCCTCCACTATCCGGCCATTCACTCATGATGACTTGGTTTGGTCTAAGGACTCGTCTCACCTCAGCTTTTCCACTGTTAACTTCGACTCCTGGGTCCAGCTCCCTCACACCAGTCACCTTCTACCACAGATGTTCAATAAGAGTGCACCTTTATAAATCCAGATATTAATTTTTCAACCACCGTATTCAGTGTGGGCAGTCTGCCCTGTGGTACGATTGTTGACGGCATGATCAAAGAAAAAAGAGTATTTATGAGGTTGAGGTGTAGGAAGGAAGCTCATTAGCTGTCAACATGTAATGAAATTTGTTTAAACTGTACAGGACAGATCTGACTTTGAACGTTAAATTACGCTAATGCTGATTGTCATTTGATGATATGGGAAAAATGAATGTTCCAACTGTTTTGCCTTTGGGAAAGAAAAGAGCTACAGTTATATATAGTCAAATATTAAATTAGCTATTACACTACTTCCTGTAAAAAACACAGATAAATTAGTCAGTTTGATTACTTTAGTTTAGTTTATTTATTTAAAAGGGACAGTGCCTCTTAATGAACTTTACATGAACACATCAAGTAAAAAAGCACAACTTCTTGCACTAGAGATGGACCCCGGTCTGCTAGGGAAAAGTCGTCTTGTTGTTCCATCAACCACCCTGTCCACCTCTCCCAGAGCTGGGGAGGGGGAGCAAGCCTTCAAATAAATAAATAATAAAGGAAATAATAGTAATAATTAGCAGCTCTAACTTAACAGCAAGTCATATTACTGGGGTGGGGACAGCACTAACTTGGACAAGAAGAGACTCAACAAGCTGGTAAGGAGGACCAGCTCTGTCCTGGGCTGCCCGCTGGACTCTGTGGAGGAGGTGTGTGAGAAGAGGACGTTACCAAGCTGACATCCATTTTGGACAATACACGTATCACACAGTGGAGGCTCTGTGCAGCATGAAAGCCAACAGAGAGTTTGGATAAGATTTCAGTGCTACATCATAGTTTTATGTTGTCTGTTTACAGCTTAGCACCATTTCCATTTATGTTGTTGAAGAAAAGGAATTATGTATTTATAGTATATTGCACAGTTCTGTATGGTTTGAACATAGCACCTTTTTAGTATTCATATTTCTAAATATTTGCACAATTCCTGATTAGGAACTTTGGTTTTATTTATGTTCTTTCATTTTATTATGTTTCAATGTTATTTCTGTTGTTTTATGTTATTTTAGTGTTTGTTTGTGTGTTCGATCAACAATTAAGCCTTTAAGGTCATACGAGTTTGGGGAGGTGTGTGCACGTTTTTATACTACGTCATTGCTTTATATGTCAAATATTGAAACATTGTGGTTTCCGTTGAAGTACACAGAAGGTTTTGAGCATCAAACACATAAGGACTGGACCAACCAGATGCTTTTGAGTGAACTGCTGCTCGTTATGTTTATATGTCTATAATTGATTTTAGAGTTAATGTGTCACTATGTAGTTACGGTAATGGTAGTTTCTTGCCGTCCAACTAGTCTATTGCTATATCACAAAGCACCAGCTCAGTGTTTTCAGTTTTGAATAAATCATCTCTGGCCATGTGTCTTTATCACCAAGAAGAAAACAGTAAAGTAACAGCTGACATGTGACTTTAGACTCTACTGCAGCCTGTTCCTGTTTAGCTCCTGTTTAGCCACCTCCTCCACCAGTTGGTTCAACTATTTCCTTCTCTTATCATAGGGACCTTCTGAATTCAAAGACTCTGTTACTGTTGTTGTTTCTAACAACTGCATCCACCGAGGAAGCTGTTGTCTTTAAACTTTATTTAGAAAGGGACCATGTACAATAACCCTTCTGTAAATGTCCACATACATATCAACAGAAATGCTAAATGATGTAAATACCATTGAACCAGAAGCAGCAGCATGAACAGACGTTCCTTCAGACAAACAAAAGGTCATAAACACAATCTTCTCCACACATCACTTTAAAACCCAACACAAACATTGGCTGAACCACATTCCTCAGACTCATGCAGCGTGTGAGCTCCACCTTCCACCATGTTTGTTTGTAGGATCGCATGAGTTCGCGCCCCAGCACGCACTTGAACGCATCATCACACAGCTATAGTCAGTATTATGATAGGACAAATTCTCATAATAGGGAGGAATTAGTCTAAGGCGTTCTGGACAATATGACAGCTCCTGCCTAAATCCTCTACACAAATATTATCAAAGGCAAAAAATGGGTGAACTGTAATCTTAGTTTCGTACAGGCCCCAGGGGTTAAACGTGGAATCAGAGCAGGGACAGAGGGGTGGCTCATTCCCCTGGAATGTTAATGACCTGGTGCCCCCTGTGGTTCATGGACAACTGACCTACCAATGGTCCCACAGTTACCACTGTTGTGTGAAACTTAACAGACTTGGTGACACAAGACAAGACAGCAACACTGTGTTGTTTTAACTATAGTCTAATACCGATCAGTGATAAAAACCTTTACTTTGTCTTTTGTTCTCCTGACTGTCTCACCTGCACGTGGTCTAACCTGCAGGTCTCAGAACTGTGAGTACAAAGCTGCAGTAACTGTTTTAATCTCCAAGCTGCAGCCAATTACTCAATTGGTCTCCACATTCTCTCATTTGGCCTCTTTATCGTGCACACAGAGATAGTTGCAGCAGCAGCAGTAGCTCTGTTATCATGTTCCTGAAAAGTGAGAACAAAGTTTCACAAAGAGCTGTCACAATCATTTCCTCGTTCTGAACAGATGTCGGCCTTATCTGGTCACCACATCTCTGCACCTTGCAGCTTTCCCAAAACTCCAACTTCAAACAACCACAACAGTACTGATTAACCAACCCTGTGCAGCCACTTTTCAAACAAACTGTCAATTGCACGTTGACTCTTTTAACTGATTGAGAAACCTCGGCAGTGTAGTAATGACATAATGTGAGATATCACGTCGAATAATGCTGCATACCTGTGTGTGTAGTCATTCAGCAACAGCATGTTCTCTTTCCAGGCAGCTAAAATGGAAAAAGCTCACATCAGACTGTGAATCTGACTGAAGACCCTCTGATTTATTTTGCTGGATTAGATGCACATGAATTATTATATTCATGTCAATAAAACTAATTATGTAAAGATGGCAAATTATGACTGAACGAGTGCAGAAAAGGTCTTGATCAAATTACAGACTCATGGAGACTCATTTGCTCCCATCAATCATCAGCACGATGGAATAAACCTACAGAAATAAAATAAATAATGCAGTTAAACTAGTTTCAGCTCTTGACATAAACACACTCTGAACTCAACATTTTGTTCTGCTTTATTGGTCAGAAAACATTTTCAAACTGTGACAGATTTTTACACGCCACATTTATTTTTGAGAGTCTGGTTGCAGCAACCAGAAGTCTCTATGGTTCCTGCAGGTGTTTTGACCATCACCACCCATCACCTCCAGACCAACTCCCCAGACTTCACACCTCATCAGTCAAATAGTTGTTCCTGAAAAACTTTATCCACCAGTAAGCTCACTCAGCCTCTTACCTATAACATACTCACCTGTCCTTCTGTCCAGTAAATATCCTTTGTCCTGAGTCATTCCATCCCTCTCTTCATACACCTCATCCCCAGCTGTAGATGCCCCACCAACCCACTCCCCACTATTCTTAACTCATCTCACCTTAACCTTTGTGTCCCAGTGTCTCTCTAGGTCCAAAGTATTCATCACACTGACCAATGTGGAAAAGTTGTAGTAAGTTCTAGAAGTTTGAATTTCAAATGTTGAAAATGTTGAAAAAGTTGAAAAACTCGCAGTAACAATTTGTGGTTTTCCTTGAAATTTGAGAACTAAAAGTATTTAAGGCATGATCGTCAAATGACACATTATGTATAATAACTGAAACATTTTGTATTTTATACAATAGAAGCTTCAGGCGTCACTACGGCAACAATAACAGTGAACACACAGTTTTGCACATTTTCAGCATCTTTGGACGCAGCAGATTCTGGGGCTATTTTCTACAGATGCAGCAAACTGGGAGACGGGGAGTGATTGGGTGAGCGAGTAGTAAGATCAGGTGAGCCTACAGGTCTTCAGAGAAGGGAGGTGGGAGACAATAACTGCAGTGTATCTCAACAGCAGAGGTAAAGACTACTTAGAGGAGTACTCAGAGTACTCACAGGTCAGTGAATGGCAAAAACAGGAACTGTATCGCAACACTAAGATCTTCTTTTTCTAAGCTTCTCCGCTTTTGTTGTCTATGTAGACACTTTGTCTCTGGTTGAGCAAAGACAACAGGATATACAGGACTGAGTTACAACCACCAGAGGCCACATTTAAAAATAATGCCCACCACTTGAACGGGTGGAGAAAAGTGTCAGGTGTGTTGTGTGATAAAAGAGTATCAGTGAGAATGAAAGGAAAGGTGTTCAAGACGGTGGTGAGACCAGCGATGTTGTTCAGCTTAGAGAAAGCGGCACTGAAGAAAAGACAGGAGGCAGAGCTGCAGGTAGGGTTAGATGGAGGCAGATGTTTCGCTGTGGTGACTCCTAAAAGGGAACAGCCCAAGGAAAAGAAGAAGAAGAATGAAATAAACCACTTGTAAACTGCTACTTTTAAAAAGTAGGAATAGGTGACTGTGTGTGTGTTTCTGTGTGTGTGTGTGTGTGTGTGTATATATATGTTTGTGTATGTTTGTACGTGTGTGTGTAATGTTTGTATGTGTGTGTGCGTGTGCGAGTGTGTATTTATGCGTGTGAGTGTGTGTGTGTGTGAGTGTGTGTGAGACTGAGACAGCAGCTGTGGGCAGCGATGGCTTCTTGTCCTTATATCAGAGGAACAATTCAATGTGTAAATTCTTCTATTATTTGTGCACCAAAACCCACCCTGCTCACTGCTGATAGGGTACGTGCCAGCTGGGTGTGGTTTCACTTCATTTTGGCAAATAAAACAGGGCATGGTCACTTGAATCAACACTATAAACTGATTTGTTCATATTTCATTGAATTGTTGTGGCTGAAACCAAATGTCAAAGGTCCAGTGTTTGGCAGCACTCGGCGCTGTGATGTAATGTTCCACACCATCTCCACCACCTGCTGCAGGTTGTAATCATTCCTGCACCAGATCTCCTTCTGTCGTCAAACTTCAGTTGTTTTCAGGAATTTTCCACCAATATCAGGATCATTTTCGTGCCAACCTGTTACAGAATTAGTTACAGGTCTGTAAAACCTTTCCCAAACCTGTGTGTGTCTGCTTCCTGTTTTTTCTGACCCGGTATGAAACTGTCAATATGATCGGAATCAGAAACATTTTCATCTGTTCTGTTTCAGTTAAGTTCTTTGTGCAGAGATGTGAGGACACCTGCACGTACAGGTATATATGAATATTTATGACATTTTAATATTTCAACTATGATCCGAAACTGATACTGGTACACGTGTAAATGCAGCGACTGGACTGCAAGTAATCTGAGGTTTTCAGAGACTCAAATTCCAACACTCTACCCTCGAGAGTTGGAGTAAAACGTGGAGACGAGGGGGAAAATGTCAAGGTAAACTTTACTATCCCCCTGTGGAATCTTTCTTGCAGCCAACAGTAGAAATGTGTGCAACCACATAACCATAAACAAACCAATACAGTCCATAAGTAAAAACATAATAAAAACACCACAAACAAGGAAAATGTTAAAACTGACTCAGCATTGAACATTTGTCTTAGAATCCGTTCCATTGCTTGTTTGATCTTTCTTTCTATCTAACTTCTAACACTCACTTAACACTTCGTCTCTGTGACACCAAACACACTTTTCTTTACTTTTTTGCATCAGTGCTAAACTACATGTTGCTGGGAGCTGTAGGCAGAACTGTGACTTGTTGATGGAGCTCAAACAAGCAGAACTACATCTTTGTAAGGATCCACCTTTCACAAGATACTCTTCTTCCTCCTTTGTAGTGCATCAAGGTATCATAGCAGACTCAACTCGAGCGTCTCCCAGGAGCCAGGAGACACCTGCAACTAAGAAAGATTTGTATGTCGGTGCTCACTAGTGTTTTACTGGGCACTGAACTGAAGTCAGAAAGTGCAGATGTTGTTGATCGTTGTGTGCTGAACTGTTTCCTGGCCAAATCATTCTGAGCTGAACTTTATTCATCCATGAAATGGGAATGACTGTCAAACTAAATTTAGAGCATCATGGGAGATCTGTGGTCAATGAGGAAACTCATGAATCATACAGACACCCCCCATCCCCACCCCCACACCGAGCTGTGCTTTATTAGACGAGACTGGGAAAAATAAAAGACGTAATCTGTAGGTCATCAGGTGGGGACGAAAAAAAATACAAAAATAAATAAATATAAATGTAACTATAAAACATGCAGAAATGTGTTGAGTTTAGCACTAAAACACTTTGCTGTAAGAAAATATTCACTTTTAGGGCTTTAATTTAGAAAATACATTCTACCCCGAGTCTCCGGTAGCACTTTATTTTGAAAATCAAATAAAAATAAGCCAACAGGTTCGTCTTTATTTTAGAAAACGTTTGTAAAAGCATAAAAACACTGTTAATTCATCACACTTCCTGTTCTTTTTTCATTCACCAATGGCAGGGGACGGCTGGGGCTGGTTCCCCCCTCCTCCAATCAACACCCAGAGACTCCAGGTTCATCCTCCAGCTGCAGCGAACTCAGCCAACCCCTTTCACAAACGCACACACCTAAAGACAAGTGGGGACTGAAGGCTCTTTGTCCTCAGATGGGGGGGCAAGTCCCCACATGCACTGCTATGAACAAACTGCCCCCCCACAATGACGAATGAATAACACACAGACCCACAAACAGTCAGTGGCCATTCATTAATCACTGTACCTCCATCTGATGGAGCTGCTGTAACTCCACTGCTCCTTGCATCAGCACATTTTGAAACTTTTCCTTGGGGGGAGTGTGGGGGGGCAGTAAGTATTTGGGGGTGGCGAGTGGGTCGAGAAGCGCCAGAACCACACACACACAGGGTGCTGGCTCTGGGTGTCTGTAAAGGAGGATTGAGCAACTGCAGACCCCCCCCCCCACACACACACACACACACACACACACACACACACACACACACACACACACACACACATACACCACCCTTCACTCAGTTGGTCTGCACTCTGATGGGCTGAGGGTGTGTGTGTATGGGGGTGTTTATGTCACTGGTGACATTAACAGTATGTGTTAATGTCTATGTCAAAGGTCAGAGTGTTGATCAGTACGTGGCACAGGGCACTAACAGGGCCACCGGAACTGCAATATTATATATGCACTAATTTTACAGTATGTACTGTAGTATTATTCTACAACCTGCAGTAATACTGTAGTTACTGCACTATTACTGTACTGACACTGCAGTATTAGTGTATTTAATGCAATATTACTGTGCACTAATTTTACAGTATGTACTTTAGAATTACTGTATTGTTCCTGTCTGTAGTGACTGTAGTATTACTATGAGTGAGTGCAGTCAGTCCAGTTCCTTGTTCTGTGTCTGAGCAGCCGGATTCTGTGGTTCTGTGTGAACCTAGTAATGTGAACTTGGTTTCCGTCGCTCTGACGTTCAGTCCGCAGACCTGCACAGGTGAGAACAGACCTGGAGCCTGGTCTGAGGGGGTCAGCTGCTTCCAGGTTTACCTACTTCTCTGAAAGCTGAAGACACACGTCCTCTGCTGTAGACAGGTTAAAACAAACACACCCAACCTCCCAACAGCTCCCAAAGCCTGTACGCTGGGGGGGAAATAAAGGAGCAGGATGAGGCATGCTGCTGCTGGTAGTCAGCTCTGTGCCGTCGTGGCGTCTTCTCATGATGTAACTAAAGAACACAAACAAATCAAATACCTCTCTGACACATCACCCCCTCACAAACCCCCTGCCCCCACTGATCCCCGTTATTTTCCCGCTCTTCTTTCTCTGCAGCAAACCGAGCTTCGTTTTCGTCCGTCGTCCAACTTCACCATCGCAGTGTGAGAACTCACCACCTCTGTGTACACACACACACACACACACACACTCATAATTAAATTCAGGTGCTGTAATTGAGTTCTGTATGTGGAGCTCATGTACAGGACAGTACCTTCAGGTCAACAGTGAAACCTTTGCTCTAAATTAGCTGAAAGGAAACAAAAGCCACTGGAATTTGCTGTCATGCTGCCCCAGCCTGACACGTTTAACTGAAACTGTCCCAACAGGTTCCTCCATCAACAGGTCATTAACTACTACAACAACCTGCTGCTTTGTCTGCACTTTGTCTTGGACTGAAGTGGGACACAAGCTCAGGAGACTGTTTACAGCAGTTTGGATGTAGCTTCCTTTCTATAAAACAAAGGCCTGAGCCTGCTGCAGAGCTCCTCTCCCCACACTCTCAGCCAAAGTTCTGGTTCTGGTCCTAGTTCTCCTGGATAATCTGAGCCATTGTGGGTCACCTGCACTTTGATATTCATGCTGCTCCACCTGTCAATGTGATGTACTGCAGTTTTCTTGATTGTACACACATTATTTATTTAAAAGTATAAATACCACATTGTACTGTTCTACAAGACCTAAATTGAAAATGTTACTTAAAGAAAAATTCAAAAGCAACTAACTGAAAAAACAAAAGTACTCTTAGTGCCAGGTAAGTGAATATGATATTGGATTATAATTATTGTATATAATTACAGTAATTCTTCATCACATTAATGTTGCAGCTGGTAACTGTAGCTCAGTTGGTAAGGGTCAGTGGTTCGAAGATACTGAACCCCAAGTTGCTCCCAGTGGGTCAGGTGAGCACCTCGCATGGCGTCGGTGTGTGAGTGTGTGTGTCAAACAGAAGTGACATTGTAAAGTGCTTTGGATAAAAGTGCTGTTAAAGCAGAACATTTGCCATTTATCAACGACCTTATCCACTGTTTTGTGATCACATTTTCCAAATCTAATAAATATGAAATTACTTTACGACTGCTGGATAGCTGTTGAATTTCACAATAAAAGTCTAATGATTAAACTGTATTTTGTTTTGTTTTTTTATCTGATTTTGAAAACATCTGATATGTAAAATGAACATATTCGAGTAAAGTAGAAATACTTCCACAGTCCTACTCACTGAGTACAGTGTTATATTCACCTGTACAAACTGTGACCCTCTCATGTCTGAAAATCTCAAAAACCATTTGTTAACACTAACTAAAATCTATTTGTCGTTGTGCACCGTCCTCCAACTCCTGAGAGTCCCTAAGAGTTTTGACTGAATTTTCAGACTTTCCATCTGATTTAATGCTTAGTACAGATAAAATTATAATAGTAGGTGACTCTTTCATGTATATGCTTGCTCAACATTGTATTTCCCATTATAAAGCTTCATCATCTTTCCCATAAAGTTTCATCATAACATCATATCAACCCCATAGATCAATTCAATCTCAGGCTTAGTAGTTTCCAAAGGTAGAAAAAGAGGCAGAGCCTTTAGCTATCAAGCTCTCCCCCCACATTTATTTGTCACCACTGTATGACATTAACTTGGTATCTTCTTTCTCCCATAGTTGTCTTTGTCCCTCTGTCTCCCTCTCTCTGTCCCTTCCTGCAGGTGTCCCCGACCTTAGAGCTGTTTTCCAGACCCAGCTAGTGGTCCTACCAACCCACCTAATGTTGCTTTCTGTTGCTATTTTCTTTTCTCTCTTCTCTTTCCACTCATCCCAACCGGTAAAGGCAGATGGCCACCCACCCTGAGCCTGATTCTTCTCGGCTCTCCCACATGTCCTTTCACTCAAGTTAACTTGAGGTTACATGTAGGTTACAAGCCACTGTCAGAACAGAAAGTGGTAAAATCAGCTCCACCCTCACCTGAAACACTAAATCACTAAAATTCACGCATTAAAAACTCACTAATTATTATCCTATAATATCACAGATATATTATTCTGCATGATGAATACTCTCAGTTTTGTACTTTCATAGTGTTTCCAAAGCAGGATGTTCCACTGTATTTCTACCTAGCAGATAGGATAAGTGTCTTCCTGTCACTGAATAACTGTTGTTTTTGTACTTAAGGTACAATTTACAGTATGTACTTAGAAAGTAGTAAGTACGTCGTGAAGGCTTTAAAGTGCTACGTCTACTTTTTTGCATACTTCTGCCACCCCTGGATAAGGTCACATCATTTCAGCTGCAGCTGCTTATAGAAAACAGTGTGCACATGTTGTTCTTCGTTTACTCCTTTCCCAGGTGTTAGGCAGGAACACTCTGTTACCTGGGGCCAGTTATAGTAATTACACTGATGTGCTAATGGTTTATCAGCAATAAAATGTTCATCATCAAACCTTTAAAACAACACAGCACACCTGTGTGAGACCATTCTAGTCTGCACTGGTTGGTGTGTTGTTGTTGTGATGATGGAGAGATTTAGAGGCAGCACACACACATGAAAACCTGCAGCTCACTGTTGGTTTAACCTGCAGCCAGAGAGTTCCTGGCTGCCGTCCAGCTCATCGTGACTGAGCACACACGCTGTTTCTTTGTTTCTTGTTTCACTCTTGGCTCACGTCAGACCAGATCTGGTTACAAGCTCAAAGGTGTGAACATGGTCTCTGTGGTTCTACAGCAGCATGCAGTCACAGTGGAGGTGGAACCAGTCACCTGCACACACAGGTGAGATGGAGCCACAGTCCTGCAGTCAGATGTGAGGCTGTGGGAAGATTAAAACCAACAAGCAGACATGCACCTGTCACAGTCAGTCCTTTAAAAGTCACTGCTGGACAATAAAACTGACTTATGATGCAACAACATTACTAGCAGTCTTAAAATCCACCAGACCAATTTTCTACAGGGTCTCAGGTCAGTGAATGATGGATTAAACAAAGGTCAAACAAACACATTTAGTGCCACTCAAAAAGTGATACCTTCATAGTGTAACTAAGTCTTTAAACAGGAGTCCATTCATTCAAAAATGATGTATTTCAGCCCCTGAGGTTTTTTGATTCCTTTCTCTGAGCTCAAATGAGTGAGTTTACTGTCTCTGTGGTGTGTAAAACACTAGGAAAACCAACATGCATTTTTACACTCAAATGTTTTGTGCACCGACTAGTTTTAACTCAGGTGTTGAACTCTGGGTACTATCAGCAGAAACCTGGGCAACAGTGACCTGACTCAGGTTCCACTAAGCAGAGAGAAGGACTTCAATGACTGGACAGTCCAGTTGGAAAGAGGTAAAATCATTGAGTTTATAGACTGACACCACTGTGTTCAGCAGTTGTCGGTGTTAGGCACCGTGCTGCTTCCCCCCACTTTAGCACTTGGGGCCTGTGTGGGTGGAGGTGGGGCGAGGACGTGGTGCTTGTAGGGGGGTCCGTCCAGAGTTTGCCGGCCGTCCATCACTCGTCCTGTCCTCCCCACACGGCTCAGCAGAGCTTGCATAACCCCCCCAACTCTACAGCCCCCCCAGCCCGAGAGGACACTCTGTGTGTATTTTCGTCTTCTCTCTAGAAACCGGAGCGATGCAGTGATTGTGAAACAGCTGGCGAGTGTGTGTGTCCTGCTCATGGGGTGATCTGGCTGAAAGTCCTGGCTCAGCACAATCGTGAGGCTGGTTGGAAACGAGAGGACGAGGCAGAGATATGGTGCAGTCCCATATGTGTTCCCCAGTTCTGTGACCTGCAATCCTGCCTGGATCTTCCATCAGTGTCCCGGTTCTGTGACCTGCGTTATCCATCAAAAACATGCATAGAAATGAAAGTGAAACTCATCCTCCGAGAGAGCCGTCACATATTCTGTGAATCTGGAACAAATTCATTTAAAAGATTTCATTTCATTTCATTTCATTTCATTCAGATTCATTTGAAAGATAATAAAATATTAATGTCCAATGGAACATCCCAGAGAAACACTAGAGCCACATTAGTGATCCTTAAAAATTCTATAGGAACCATGGAGCCAACTGAAAAACCCCTTCAATGTTCTAAGTGAACACAGGAATATTCTGCAAGACCTACAAAACCTCCTCAGGGGCAACTAGAAACATTTAAATGATCTCTAGACATTTGTTATTGATGACCAGACTGAAATAAGAGCCAAAGGAAAGTAAACTCTTCTAGCCACTTACAGATTATTTTACATCCTATCATACCCTCATCCTGTTATCCTATTATAACATTCTGAGGTTCCTCTATAGCATTTCTCAATTATTATGGAACATTTCAAAGAAACACTAGAACACCTTAAAGACTACTTTGATTTGAAGTAGTAAAGATCTCTTCAAATACGAAGACTTAGTCACTATTAGAACCAGGACCATATCCTAAACCTACAAAAGTACAGAAAAGCTGCAAACACTGCAAACAGGAAAAACAGGAACATCCTGACAGAAGAATTGAAAGATCCTATATAACCTTCCCAGTAAACACTAGAACCTTTTTGGAGACTTTCAACCCCCTTTACCTGGATCTCTAAACCATCTTATGAACACCAGAACCACCTAACAATCTATACAACTATCTAAATGAACAGCAGAACCATTTACAGGTCGAATCAGCTTAATGATCACCACCAAGTGCCTGTAGTAACATCTAAATTGACACTAGAACATTATAAGACCATTAGAACTACCTAGAGGACACTTAGAAACAGACAACACTAGAACCAACTGCACAACATTTAGAGTCATGTTGATTACCTATAGAATCAGTGTACAGGACCTCTAGGTATCATGATCTTGTTCCATGTGTTTAGTTTGCCCCTGTTTTTGCCAGCTTCACTTCCTGTCTCCAGCTTTTACTCCAGTTTTTATTTTGTACCCCTTCAGCCTACTTCCTGTCTTTAGTGTCATCAGCCCCTGATTATTTTCACCTGCTTGTCTGTCCTTTAAACTTGTATTTCTCCTCAGCTCCCTGCCAGTCCATCTTTGTTGTTGCGTTGCATTCCTCTGGATCTTTTCACTGTTTGGACTCCTATTTCTCTGATCTGCCTGTTTCCTGCATTTCCTGTATTTCCTGTATTTTGGACTCTGTTTCTGCCATTTTTGTGTGAGGTTTGATTATTTATTTATTCATGTCTGTCAGCCTCAGTTTAAAACTCAGTTTATTTATCCCTGTTTACCTTTGCAATAGTGTGTCTTGATGATATTAGTTACTGTTCTGTCTGATCCCTGTGTCCACACAACCTTTAGTTTTCTAAAGGTTTAGACCAGGATCAGGACTAGTCCAGACTAGTATGTGTGGACCCCTTTTTGGTTAGTTGCTATTTTTCACCTCCGTAATCCTTACATTAAAACTCTGTTTAACATTAAACCCTCCTTTTGATGCAACAGGTTTCCCACCATGGATGGCACTGAGGCCTTTAAGCGCTGGCTAGGTTACTTGCCACAGTCAGAAAACCAGCCTTCTGTTAAGGATGACTTCTCACCTTTCTATTTCCTGCTGATGTCTGGGTGCCAGATGCAAAAACCAAAACTTCTTGAACGCACCTCAGGCCCCCACCTTCGGTATTCACCACCTCCCTGCTGCTCATCAACCAATCCAGGGCTCCCTGGCCATTCTGTTTGTTCCTGCACCAGTTTCTGCTTCTTGGCACATAACTGATGCGGCTAAAACTGCTGTTCCTGCCCCCGCTCTCCACCATGTCACCACTGCTACCACAGCCCTTGGTCCCCTGTCTACTTTGGAGTCTGTGACTGTTCTTGAACCAGCTGATGTACCAGTTGCATAACCAGGGTCTGCCAAGCATCACACATCTACCCTCATCAGTCAGACACTTCCAGCCTCCCATTCAACCCATCTCCCCCTTGCCACACGAACCAATTCTGGACTCTAACCTGCGTGAACAGTGCCCCTTCATTATGCAGCTATTCCCCCACCTCATGGACTCCTGGGAGCAGGCTACCGACCGAGAAATACACATTGTGCCACCTGCCTTGGATGCCAAAATTATTTGAGATGCTGTCCAACTTTAGGCGTGAGGCTAAACTGAGTTACCCCTCTTTGGGCTTGACCAACAGCCCCCCTCTGTTCCTGGCTCTGCCCCGCCTGTTTATGTTCCCAGCCCAACCCAACCCACACCGCCACTTCTGTTCTGCTTCCTAAGTGGGTTGACGCCTCCACCTCTGTTCTTCTTCCCAGTCATTTGGAGGGGCCCACCCAGACCCTTACAATAAAACCCCCTTTAACATTAAATCTTCCTCTTGTTGTCTCCTTACTTTGGTCCCTAAATACTGAATACTAAATCTGTGACACTAGGTAGACCACTAGAATCCACAACAAAGGTCTACTACCAATTTAATGACCATTAGAGCTCCAGAACTACAGAATGAACCTACAGAATTACCTCTTAATGACCTTCACAACTGTCATCTTTATGAAAAATAGAACTGCCTACAGAACCTCTTCCACACTGTGGAATCTTTTCTTCCTTGTGAGGAACCTAAAGTCTGATTGTAATATATGATCATTTTGGTCACAATTAGTTTAGTATTTTTGATGTGACTCATTGCATCATCAGGTTAAACATTTTATAGCTTCAGGGGATTCCAGGCCCCTATTCAGGGAGTTACTGTAAGATTCCCACTCGGGCCTCTGTATGCTTCAGATGATGTAAAAAAAACTTAGAACCTGTTGACTACAACTTAGAGGAACCTCTAGAACTTTCTTTTGAACCTTCTCTAACTCATCCACCAAACAGACCCTCTGACCATTGCTTACAAGTAAATAAACTTTGGAGTTGAAGCAGAAGAGAGAGCCAGGTGCTCCTCACAAAACTGGACACCTGATAACTTATCAACTGAAACTGTTTGCTCAGACTCCGTGTTGGTTATGTCATGTTCAGTGTTCCTTTAGAGTCAGTGGCAGGACATCACCCCCTGCAGGTCAAATGTGGCCCCCATCTGAGAGGAAGAGTTTCAGCTGGTTCCAACCACATTTTATCAAAGGGTCTGGGAGAAATTAAGATATGGGATTTTTGTTCTCATTTCTGTAAGCCCAATTGAAGTCAGCCTAAGTTAGGCCACAGAACCACAGGGGTGAGAAAATCTAAACCTGCAGAGCTCAGGTCAAAGTGGAAGAGACTAAAAATATGTTCATGTTTGGTATAAATATTAATGTAAAAATATGCATATCAACATTGATCTCACTTTCCTTCCTCTACATATATAACATTGTTTTTTTTAGTACAAACAACAGCATCATGATAATTGATGATTGAAGGATGATTTGATTTCCGTTCATTTTCTCTGCTTTGTTCACTGAAAGTCTGGAAATATTTTAACATTTTCAGCTGATTTCTCAGCTTGTCTCTACATGATAAATTAATGAAGTTCTAATATACAATGGTGGTATTAATAAAACACTGCAGAGGGCTGATGAATTGTTTGCTGGTTGTAATTCGTCGTAATGTAAAATATCTTAGTATCTCACTTCCCATTAGAAACATGTATCTGTTTTTTTCTAATTATCCAGGAAGTCAGTGATGTTCTGTTCACATAAACTCTACTGTCTCACTATTTGCCTGAGCAGCAGCCATTTTAAAACTTTTCTTCACAGGGCTTTTAAGGACACTTGAGTGTTGACGGACGGCTGCCAAAACCAACACTGATGATGTCACCAAATCAGAGAGCGGACGCTGAACACTGAACACTGAACAAACAGAGTGTAAAGATCACTGTCATTAAAGGATGACTTTGATCATTTTCTACATTAATCCTGTTGTCCACAGTCACAATACAGACGCTAACACCAACAACGAATCTTCTCTGGTCGTGTTTGGTTAGTCGTCGGTCTGTAACCTGGATTAGTTTGATCTTCTTTGCCATAGACCGCCATTGTTTTCCCAAATCCAGTAAAAACACATCAGGCAGACTGGATGACATACTTCTTCATTCCAAAACACACACTCGACATATTTTAACAAACAAAATTTTCTTTGTACCGCGGACGGTCAACTTTTCATGCAATAGAAAATGACAAAAGTTATGTTTTCATGTTGTTTGTTGCATTAAAAAAAAAGACTTCTCGTGTCCTCGAATGCCCCATGAGGCAGAGGCAGGTTTCTAACAGCAGAAGTTGGACTGTGTAAAAACCTGCCGCCCAGCTGACACACCTGGACAGCTGCCCAGGTAACTGATACAGTATGTTGGTTCAGGATCCTATCGTTGTAACACAGAGCAGAGATAAGACGAGGGTCATGAAACTACATGATGTGGGACAAAGGGCGCAGTGACGACTGCATACACAGAACAGGAAATATGTGAGTCTCTCCACATGTCAGCAGGTAATGATGACCAACAGGAGCAGAATAGAAACAACCGCGAGTCGGGATCTGGATCTACAGCTTGCTGCACGACAAATCTGAATGTCCTCATATAACTTGATTCAACCCTCTGCACTGACACGACTGTTCCACCGTGTCTCTGCTCACAGATCTGTACAAACTTGTTTCTCATTCACACACACACATACACACACAAACACATACAGACCACCTTTTTTTCTTTCCTCCTCCTGTCCTTTCCTACATCCTCATTTCCTTCATTTTTATTCTTTGAATTCAATTCAACTTTATTTATATTGCACCAAATGAACTTTAAATTTTAAGGCTAAGACCTTATTATAGAGAAACCCAACAAACGCAACAGTGGACAGGAAAACTCTTTTTAAGAAACCTCAAGAAACCTCCAGCAAAACTGGGCTCAGGGTGGGCCTCCATCGGCTTTGACCGGTTGGGGTGAGTGGAAAGCAGAAAGTGAAGAAGAGCAACAAACAAAATGTGATGAGGGAGAAGAC
Organism: Channa argus; assembly: GCF_033026475.1. NCBI lineage: Eukaryota > Metazoa > Chordata > Actinopteri > Anabantiformes > Channidae > Channa > Channa argus. The sequence continues at coordinate 31,242,520 of NC_090198.1, forward strand.
GATCGACTTCCAGGTGCCACCACCAGATATTTTACTGCAGCACACAGCTGCTCTCTATCATACAGAGGGAGGAGATGCTCGTTTTCATGGAGGAAAAACAGATGCAGTGATATCCAGTGAGGTGTCTTATCTTTACCTCCTTTTGCCCTCCAAACCTCCTCAAACGTCCCCTGATTTTTTCTTTTCCTTTCCCATCTTCCCTTTTCCTTCATTACTTATTTTTCCATTTCATTTCCCTTTTCTTACCTTTTTTCTTCTTTTCTTTCTTTCCTCCCATGTCCATTATTTTTTAAAAGAAGAAAATTTGACTGAGGTGACATTATTCTTTATAACAATATGATGAGCTGTCTGGCCTCTTTTCACTTCTCTCCTTAACTGTCCTCTATTCATACTTTCTTTGAGTCCCATCCTGTCCTATAGGAGACAAGTAAATATAAAGCGAAGAAGGAGATAAAAGTACAGGACTGTCACAGTGATGCAGAAAATCGAAAATGAAGAATCTGCTGAGGAGGACATGTAACAGCTAAACTGTGTCAGTGAAGGGAAGGAGGCTTGAGGATGTCTCCTCTGGGACTGTGTGGTCACCGGTACAGAAGGCTGTGGTTGAACTGGTCCAGCAGGGTGGAGCACAGAGCCGAGGAGAATGAGGCTAGTCCAAGCCCAACAGCTGCAAACGTTCATGCTGTCAGAGCTGGTGGCAACTGTTCCTGAACTGTCATGAATCATCCAATCGCTTTTGGACTCGTTCAGCGCTGCAGAACCAATATCAGGTCCAGGTTTAATTTCAGAGGTCAGATGAGGAACTGACATCATGTGACTCAGCAGCTCCAGCACCAGTAGTCATTGATAATCAGCTTGTTTTAGTGAGGAAATCACTAATCACTATCGGATCAGCGGGATGAAAGCTGGAGGTGCTGGTCCATCAGTAGGAAATTTACAGCTCTATCACAACATTGATAAACTGGGCAAAGTCCAGTCTTCCCTCTGTGGGGACCAAGGGAAAGTCCAAAAGTTTTTAGTTTTTAGAACACAGCTGCTGCTCAGATCAAGACTATGTTCAGATGTAAGACACAAACATTAAAGGAGCCCGGTTCAGTTTCTGTCCACTAGAGGAGCTTTGGAGCAGTTGTTCAGAGGTGGACCCTTGAAAGGCTTTCAGCATTTGTTAGACGTGTAGTACACATATCCCCTGGGCAATCTCAGTTTGATTTTATCACATATGTAACAGCAGGGAGATCCCCTGCATCAAACCAAGTGCTCCCTTTAAAGCTGTATCCAGTGGTGCCTTACACAGCATGACAAACGCAGGAAAAAAGTCTGTGAAGACATTAATTTGCCTGTCCAAACTGCATGCTGGCAGGTGTATGTGTCAACACTCCTTAATAGAACTTGAAGTCCTAGGACAGAAACATTCTGAAAAGTTTTAGTAATGTCTCCTGCTCCAGCAGAGACAAGAAGCACAGTTCCATGGTGACCGATTCATTTAAACTCAGGTGAGTCACCTGATCTGTCACTGTGATAGATTGATTGACTGACAGCTGAGAAGACCTAAACAAACACTGTGTCTGTCAGTGTGGCCAAAGTGTGTGTATGTGTGTGCGTGTGTGTGTGTGTGTGTGTGTGTGTGTGTTTCAGCCTGTTTCGTCATGTTTCTTATGCAATCACTCTGCAAGCTGTCGGTGTGAACGCAGAGACACACTCCCACCTGCTGGACCAAACATGAACTGTCAGAACAGAACATGCTGACAGGAGACCTGCTTCTTCTCCAGAGGATCACTTAGAGACACTGCACCTTTTCTAAAGGTCCACATGGTCGTCACAGCACATCTCCGCTGTTCTCAGAGACACCACATTGTCCTCACTGACCCCCTCTGTCCTCAAAGACCTACACCATCCTCAAAGGCCTACAGACACAAACACAGCACACTCTGAGACACCACGTCATCCTCACACACCACACTATCCTTAGATACCTACAGTGTCCTCAGCGATACCACAGTCCACAGTAATATATACCATTTATATTGCAACCTCTTCACCTCTCATTCGTTTTCCACAGTGTAAACATTTTATTATCAGAGTTACGTCCTGGTCTATTTTAAAAACTCACTGAAGTACAATAACCTTTGCAAATGTTAAATAAAGAATTGAAACCACTACAAACTGATGTAAAACTACAAACTATATCTGTATTCACTGTCGCTGTAAAAACGGTGTGAGGAACTAAAGGACAGTCTCAGTAACCAGATAGAAACCTCCAGAGGGCGCTGCTGTTGTTCCAAACTGTCCTCAAAACATTGTTTCCACAGATGAAATGATGATGTCATACCATGTCCTTTGTATTTCGGTGCCGGTCTGCGACTGGACAGTCAAGTTGTAGATCATCAGAGCGTGATCACACCTCCAAAATACAACTATCCACAGGCGAGTTTTTTCGGATGTTTTCTCTGGATAATGTTAATTCATTTCCATACAACTTTTTACACAGTGTGAGATGTAATATTATGTTATATTATGTGAATATAATGTAATTTGATTAAATATAATCTGAGCAAAAGTAAAAGAAAAAGTAGCATATTTTAAGCACTTTTAAGAGGAGAGGAGTGCGTGTGTTTAATGAACTATTGAAATTATTCAGGTTCGGATAATGTGGCGCAGCTTCAGTGTTGAGCGGAAACTATGCGACTCATTCAGGAAACTTCAACGATTTTATTCTGAAAAGCACCGGATGCAGGTCTATAAGCGTCCCTGCTAGCTTCAGTAGGAGCGATTTCAATTCTGTTTAAAAGTCTCTGCTTCCACTGGAGGACGGATTTGAACCCAGTCACAGAGACTGGTCACACGGACATGGCTTCCTTCACCTGCCGGGTCCAGTTCCTGGAGGACTCGGATCCGTTTATCTGCACAAACTTCCCCGAACCCCGGAGACCTCCGACGGTGAATGTGGAGGACAACCTGCCGCTCAGTGAGCAGATCGCCGGGATACACAAGCTGCTGGAGGCGCCGCTGAAGGTGGGTCAACGTCAGAACCGACGTTAGCTTACCTGCATCATCACATGGGACAGGTTTTATACCGAGGCGGTTCTTTAACCTGCTGCTAGTTTAACTTAAACCGCGAGTTAAATGGAAGTAAACAGGGATTCAGTGAGGAAAAAGTTCTAAAAAAGTTCTAAAATGGCTGAACCTCTTCTCTACACGAAGCTCGGGTGTTACACAGGTGAACAGCCTCAGCTGTGGGAGGTGTTTGTGGTAATATACCAAAATTCTATACCCTCTGCTGTTTGTCCTCGTGTCAGCGGGTGAAAGGTCAAATTTCTGTATTTAAATATCTAAAAACAAATCAATAGCAAACATCAGCTCCTCAGCTGCTTCTTGGTGTTGTATTTACTAAAAGACCTGATTCAAATAATTGGATTCACATTTTAAAATACCAGTTATTTAAATTGAGTCTCGTATCAGGGTTTTTTCATACAGTTCTGTGAATTCCAGTCCAGCTAAGAATGGCTGAAGTCAATTCTGGAGTCAGTATTGTGGTTCTTTAATTTCACAGGGTGAGATTGTTTTCTTAAATTTCCAATTTTGTTGTTGGGAAGAGATGGAAACAATGCAGCAGGAAGAGACACATCATTAGGGTTAAAAAAAGAATAGAGCAGCAGCGAAACAATGAGCTGCAGTGGAAAGACAGGGGAATACGAAATGACAGTGCGGGACTGCCAACACTAGTCATTTAACATCAGTCCTGAGGCCATGTTTTCTTCTTCATTGGTCTCTCTGAAGACAGCATCTTTCTGATTCATGTTTTACAGAAACTGGCATAGTTCCACTCACTAACCAGTCCAGACTGTAATGTTGCATTTACTTTGTAGCCATGTTAACACTCGGGTAAGTGGACTGAGACCAGTTTGATCCAAATGGAAACGTCTCAGCAACCATTGGGCACACGAAACAGGCAGAGCTGCACAGCTGCTTTGATTATCTATTGATCTAATTCTTTATTTTTTTGTGTCTCGTGTCAAATGACATTTACAGTATCATTGTCCCATTTTGTTCATCGCACAAAACCCCACAATGATAATTTTACTATGAAAGAAGCAAATTGTCACATCAGACAACGATTGGTTATTATGGAAAAATAGTTTGATGTCTGCAAATTATTTTCTTGTGTATTAGTCAGCTGATCATTTTTCAGCTTTAACACAGCCTCAACATTTTAAATACTTGTGTATTGCAAAAAAAATTACATTAAAAGATGGTGGGGAAATGGAAGACAAATCGCCACCTTTGGATTGGTTTGAACCATAAGACAGCGGTTTTTCTGCAACTACAATTTAAAAAGTCTGTGGAGGAAAATGTGTTAATGTACCATAAAATGTACAGTAATTATTCAAGTAAAGACCAAGATCGTAAGATCAAGAGCTGATCTTAAGTGCAGATCCTGAAGGTTGTACAGTTCTGTCTTATGAGTCAGAGGTCGGCTCACAATGTTTATCACTCCTACCCCCCACTCCCCATTTCTAAGTGCAGGGAACTGACTTTTCTAAACAGGAAGTGGATGCAGCTTCATTTGTGGCTCAGTCACACAGGATGCTGTTCCTCAGTTATCACAGACGCAGCATCGTCTCTGAGACAGACCCACCGCTCGTCTTATGCTCATCTTATTAAAGGGCAGCTGAGCTCATGCTGAGCAGCCTGTGAACACATTCTGCTTGGGGTTTCTAGTAAAAGTCTCTGCATGCTGCAGCTGGCTGGCCTGCTTCAACACGTTGTGATCGATCACTTTTATCCAGATCCGCTCCAGATCAAAGTTTGAGTTACACACAGGAGACAAATGTCCAGGCAGATTCCAGCATGACGAGGCATTTAGAGCCCCACTGAAATCTCCAGGATCAGATAACGACCAGAGAAAGCTGGTCCAACAAGATTGCATTCCTCCACAGAGCCCTAATTGTTTCCATCGTGCCCTAGGGCTCGACTGAACATTACGGTCGTGCAGGAGTTTTCTCATTCCAACTTGGAGACTCAGTGCTCGGGCTAAGCAGAGTGTGGACGAAGAGGAAAAGGGTGGGACCTGTAAACAGGAGATAAGCTGATGGACGGATGTAATACTAACAGCAGTGTGATGATATGGACTGAACAGGCTTTTCCTTCTGCACATGTGAAAGAGCAGCAGCTGCTCCAAAACAAGCTAATGAGTTTTTATTTTCCTTGCTTGTCAGCTTTAAATAGGCTCATAATGGGATGAACTCATGGTGCTGATCTTAAATTGAAGAGCTTTGGACAAAATGGAAGTTACTAACCGGTTTTCAGACTAAGATCTTGGAATTGTCTGTCATCAATATCCTGTAGACTGAACCGCACAGTAGAGTGTACTTTAAAACTTCATGTCATATTAGTTGTAACATATGCAATGCAACACTTTTACTGAATATAATAAAGAGCTGTCTGCCGCTGTCTTTAAGTCCTGAATATTTGAACACATCGTCTCCACTGCTGCTATTGCAGGTTTCAGTTTTTATAGTCAATGTTTCTGCAAGGTGTTCTTCTCTTACTTTCAAAAGCCTGAACCAGCCTTAAATGATTTTGTCCCTTTAAGAAAGCCTCCTGACCCCACAGGGCTGTCTAGATATTATCAATCGACTCAATACTAGGAATTCCTGTTATATTTGCCTTGGTTGCTCTGACAGTTTAGTCATCGGGCACACGGTTTTATTTTGGTTTTCTGTAATCTAAAGTTGTAAACTTGCTAGCTCACTGTGCAAAGCTCCAGAAAGTTACAGCATTAGTTAAAAATGTCAAGGTGATGCCATGTTGTGCTTCACAGGAGTGTGTGGATTTTTGTGCAACAGGGAGAATCTAAATTTTGAACAATGTGACTCTGCAGGTCCAGAATCACTGCATCAGCTTACTGTCCTAGTTGTTGTCCTTGTTTCCAGCCTCATACCTGACCATGACTCATTGTACACAGCTCCAAGATGCTGTGGCTGCCTGGCCCAGCACAAAGGCTATAAATAGCCAAAAGGCATCTACATTTGAACGCCGCTTTCACCCAAATACTGGAAAATAAGTTTGTGGCTCAGTCAGTCAGGTCGGCTGCAAACCAGATGAAGAAGCTGCAGCTTCATTTTCTCAGAACATTGTTGGGTCACAGAGAGGTTGCAGGACAAGCTGCAGGACAAACGTGAAGCTTTCAATCAGACCAGGAAAATAATAACAGGTGATTAAACATAACGAAAAATACATAACGAAAAGTCAGTTACAGAACCTGTTCATACTGCCGCAGGACAACACCACACCAGGTTTGGGCTCTTTGTCCAAGCCTATTATTAAGTCCTCTGCAGCCTGTGTGTTCACTGTCAATGGTCCCGCTGTCACATGATGATTGATTTCATCAGTCATAGTGAAATGTGAACCAGACAGACATGAAACAGATGTTGATTAGTCAGTGTGAGTTCCTGACGATGTCATCATCTCTTTCGTGCATCAAGAATAAACCTCCATAAATCCACTGGGAAAACAGGCTGCAGAAGTTGTCAGTACGTCCATGACCCACTACAAACAGGATTCAGATGCTGTTTATGGGACAGTTTGACTGAATAATAACACATCCCGGCTCAGTTGCATTGTTGTCAGTTTAAATCCCGGCTCTAGCTGCACCATCAGGGTGACATTAGTGACTTTGAGCAAAATCTCTTATAGTAATACTGGCTGCAGGAGTGTTGGAGTCACTAGGTGTGTTCACTGGGTGGGTGTCACCAGTCAAGTGAAAGAGCGGCATATTACTGCAGGCCGAACTGTAATAAAAACAACTTATCGTGTTTTTATTTAGGGTCTCCAGCTGCTGAAGCTCTGATTCAGTCAGATAAGTGTGTTATATAAATCAAATCAAGTCTTATTAACTTGTACGACAACTGCCTGAGTTGCTCTGCCTCTGAGACCATTGGAAAATGACCCCCCTGGAAAAGAGTGAGGTCAGCACTGTACCGATATTGACAGTTTATGTTGTAGATGACGATTTGTTGCCAGATGTTCTCAGACACTTCCTGTCTCAGTGGCTTTTAAGGGGACAGCATCTCTTCAGATTAAAAAATTAATTATTAATGTCCAGTTTTAGATGGTAAAAATGTTCAGTTTACACACTCAGTCTGCTGCACGTTGGCCAAAGTGGCAACACAACTATCTTTTTACTTACAGGTTTTAGCAAATCAGTAGCTTCACTAACTCCATCCACCCACTAAAGGTTTGATAGGTGGTACACTGAATGTGTACTGTGCATGCCACAGAACTTCCCCATTCTCTGTCAAGTCCTCAAGTTTCCTGTCTCCATCTTCACTGTCCAACCAAAAAACCCATATGATTGGTTAGAATTGCATTCCTTGGTGTGCTGTGGTTGGCTGTTCTTGTTCTTTATCAACATTTTGAATTATTGTTGTCATTGCATAGAGTTAATATCGTGAAGACCTCACTAATCACTGAGGTCAAATCCACTGGATCGTGTCGCACGGGCTTACGTGAACTCAGATATTAGTCCAAACTACTTCAGCCTTTTGCATATATGATGCTTCAGGGCTTTAACTTCTCTCATGTTAGGTCAAGATAAGGGTGTTGGTATGAACGTGTGCCCTTATAGATGAGCCTGACGGTGGTCATGCATCAGCAGTGGAACAGGTTGTGCTAGTTGTGTTGTCATCAGAGCAGCTGCTGCAGGACACAGTTTCTACTGAGGCCACAAGTCTACAAGTGCTGTGACACAGGAAGCTAGAACGGCCGTCCACCAGTCTCGCAGTTGTTGGTTTGATCCCTGGCTCCTCAAGTCACATGTCAAAGTGTCCTTGAGCAAGACACTGAACTCCAACTTAGTTGCTCCGTAGTAAACACCCCCCCCCCCGTGTGTGTGTGTGTGTTTTGATTGTAAGTGCAAATGGGTGAATAAGAAGCAGTGTAAAGCGCTTTGAGTGCCAATGGGTAGAAAAATGCTATATAATTGCAGACCATTTACTCAAAATTCATATCCTCCATCAGTGCTTCTGTAGGTCTCAGAAGAGCCCTGAATGTGATCCCCTCAGAGCTAAAGGGGACTTTAAAGTTAAAAAGTCTAATATTTTATTTACAGAGATCTTGAATCTTTTTTTTTTTTTTTTTTTGGCCTCATGTTGAGTGCTGCTCAGGATCTGTGGCCTCACCCATTTGTATGCACAGATTTATGCTTAAAACGGGGCATAAGAGTGTTTCTGTCTTCCTTGACCAGGAGTAACACCAAATTTCCTGTGGATAAATCCATGCTAAATCAGGTCTGTCAAGCATGTAGGTAATAATATAAACGATGATCCCTGTATAGAGTTCCCAGTTTATTTGGAGAACAAGATAAATGTTGTTTATTATAAATATTAAATATAAACAGAATGAAAGATGCCATTAATGCCTCTGTTTTATCTTGTTTCTCTGTTACTGGGGCAAATCTTATTTTGTTTTCTGCAATTTTTATTTCACTACCAACTAAAGAGAATTGACTGTCTTCATGTCTTTAGGACATGTTAAAGGGTAACCAGACTGAATAAATTTTTGATACTGTGGTCATGTTTGTTGTCCTCTATTGTATGAGACATTATATGACAGTGTGATATTGCAGCATGCACCAGCATCAAGCAGGACTTCTCTTGCCAGCTGGTACATTACCATAATGAAGAGTTCTTGAGGACTCACACTTATTTATGTCCCACATAAATAAATATCAACAAATCTAGTGTATAATGGACACTACATGATTTTTTTATGTGACTATTATGTTTTCATGTTTGTTTCTCATTTTCTGTTTTTGTCCACAACAAAACCTTACTAAGGCTTTCAGGATGCTGTGTGGTATTTAGGAGGTGCTTCTGTATGTAAATGAGCCTGCATAAGCAGAGGGAAGTACAACAGCATAGATTCATCATCACTTAATGCGTAAAGCTGTGCATGCACTTTGCTTGTTTGTGCAGATTGTTCCTACGCATGTTCCTAGATCGTGTTCTGCACTTCTGCTGATAAAGGAGCAGAATTACACGACTTGTTTGAAGCAGGAGAAATCTAACTGTCTGTGCCTTTCTCGTCCCGCAGCTAGAGGACTGCACCCTTCAGCTGTCTCCTAATGGAAACTACCTGGACCTGGACTTGTCTCTGGCTGAGCAGAGAGATGAGCTGGAGAGCTTCTATGATGACGTGATGTAAGAACACTTCCTGTTTACTCTTTCTTACTCTTTCTTGTCTACATCCTCCTGTGTTATGCAAAGTTTTAAGAAATTAGAATCACCACTTCCAGTTGTATGTCTTCACCAACCAGTCAGGTTACAGTTTACCTGCATTTTCTGATCAGTTCATCCAAATGTCCAAGTGGACATTTGTGCGAAATGTAATAAGTAATGTCTGTCCAACTGTTTTTAGAGACCTCACGTTTATCATCAACCATAGGGTCGGAGGTTCGCGCCTATGGAACCCATAATCCCCATCCCCAGCATTAGGGAGGGTTGCGTCAGAAAGGGCATCCAGTGTAAAAACTGTGCCAAATCAACATGTGCACTAATGATCCACTGTGGTGACCCTGAACTCACAGGATAAGCCAAAAGGACCAAAAAAAAGTTCATTAGAATGGGATGGACAATCTGAAAACACAGTACAGAGAGTAGAAGTACAAATGTGATCAAACAATGTTGTAACTGTCCTTTAGAAAATTAACGTAAGACTAAAATGCTCAGAGTTTAAAGCAGGAAGTTATTTCTGAAGCCTGACTTGGTCTGTCAGGCTGAAGGATGACTCAGGACTCAGTGAGACGTGGCTGTTTCACCACTCTGACATCCACTTAGTACAAAGATAGTGACGTGGTGTTTTTCTGCCCACTGAGGTTTGTAATGTTACACAGATGAAAAATGAGGAAACGTTTTAATCCAAAGCTTTATTGATCTACTTCATAACCTGTTGTACAGTAGCTGTAGTTTATTATAATGTGACTCCACTGTGTGATTCTTCTCATTATCTCCAGTCACATTTGTCCTCTGTCACACAAACTACCATGTGAACACAGTCTGTTCTGACACTAGCCAACAGCAGCAGGCAAAGTGCTTGTATGTCAGCCGACTGTGCTTCTGTGGGTCCAGGGGGAAAGTTTTAGTTGCTCAGCCGGAGGAGCCTTGAAAAGATGCAGGACCTGTGGTTCACAGACTCACACGCTCCCTCGTGTATAAAACAGTGTGTTCGTGCGCTTTAGATTGGCGTGAAACTGAGCCCAGTGTGTCTGCTGCTCCTTGAACTGGTTGAAATGGTCAGATCGTATGAAGCTCTGACGGTCTCAAAAGTCTCTTTTTTTCTTTCCACAGGAAAGGAAAGAAGCCCATTCTGATCCTGAGGACTCAGCTCTCTGTCCGCGTTCACTCCATCCTCGGTAATTATCTTCCCTCTGGTTTTTTTCTTCTTTCCACAGCTCCATCCTCTCTACCAGCAGGACAGTGATGAGTCAGGGGAAACTTTCTTCTGTCTCCGTCCACGTTTTCACCACAATGACGTGTTGTTCGAAGTCAGTGGGGAGGATTTCCTCTCTCTCTGGTTCTGCTGCTTACTGAGCAACGTCTGGCTTGTTATTCATCTCCGAAAATATTTTACTAGTTGCGCAAACATTCACGGAGGTTGTGTCAGGATTTACAGCAGTTTGTTTCAGGATGGAGAACAGTTGTTGTTTTTTTCTGTTTTAAGTTGCCGCACAGCAGACACGAGCCCTGACAATTTTTTCTTTTCAGATTGTTTCATTTCAGGAAATTTCTGATCTGTAATTTATCAAAGTTTTATTTGCACATGTTGGTTCTGCAGCTGCTGTTCCACTTAAACCCAGTATGTTCTCAGCAGGTTCCTGCACAGTTTCAGTGAACTGTACGTTTTCTTTGGGATGGGATTCTGAACAAGGGTGGACTTTAAAGCCTGAATTGTGGAGAGAAGAGAGCAGAGCCATCTGTGCTTTCAAATTGCGTGCCTCTGGTAGTGCTCGACTGATTTTCAGTTTTTCAGTGGTCAATGCGGATATCTGAACTATTTCAAATAATTACAAATAAAAATGAGCGTTGAGCAAACTGTATTTCTTCAGACCCAAATTAGAATCAGTTTCTAACATTGTCTGATCATCTTGGAGGCTGTAGTATTTGATGCCATTGAGCTAGTGTTTATATCAGTGAAGCTGGGCTAAGAACAACGCACAATCTTCCACAATGATCGTATGGCAGCCAACCCCCCCAACACAATTTCAAAAACCAAATAGACATTGTTAAGTTGAGAATTTACTGAAGGACTGACTTGGTTTTAGCTATAGGTGTCACAAATAAACTGCTAACTTGGTGGAAATGCATTCATTTCTGCCAAAGTGACAACATAAACCCAACATAAACGTGCTCTACATAAAATCAATAATAGACCCCAAAGGTGGATGGAAACAGCAGAAACCATCAGCAGCACCAGGACAAACCAAACAGACTAGCGTTAACACATTTCATTGCTGACTTTATCAACAGGACCTGGCCCTGCATAGACTTTTACTTTAGCCTTAGACCATGTTCATATTGACGTCAGTACTGTGTGGAGAAATGTGGCACCTCATTTGTTTGCAGCTTATGGTAAATGACTGGCTAATGTTAAATCTAAATCTGGTCCCAAACCCCCCCCCCCCCCCCCCCCCCCCCCTTTTTTTTTTTATTTTGCTCCTTGGGTTCGACACAGCCTGACTGCTGTGTCTGCTTCTGTGTACTGTTCAGGGTCAGAGGCTCTATTGTGAAGGAGCAGCTGAGTCTGTGGTTGGATATTGTTCACACAGCACTAGTGCAAAACCAGTCCAGTCTGATATGTCCCTGGGCTGTCACAAGCCTCAGATCGGAGTGCATTGCCAGTCTGGCTTCAGGGTTTTTATTTTTAGCCTTTATTTAACATTCTCAGTTGCTATAGTTCCTGTTCACAACAGCTGGGGAACTGCCTGGTGTTAAGTTTGCAGGCTTTGTGTCACAACCTGTTGTCGACAACTTGGATATTATTTATCAAGGACAAGTAGGGCTGTGTAATTCTGACAGAATTGATTTCTGATTTCTGTCTTTAGGAAGTTCTTACAGAACAGGGGGTAACAACAGAGGAGAGGGTGAGAGGTGGGACAACAGTACTCTATTGAGTTAAGGGACAGGGACAGAGTCAGCAGACACTGTGACATCAAAATGTCAGAACTCAGGACGATTCACGTCAGAAATGGTGTTTCTCTTTTCTCTCCTAAATCAGTGAAATGTAAGGTTACAGATATGAAGCACTTCCACTTCCTGAGCATATTATTTTAGTAGAAGATTTATTCATCCAGAACACACCTCTAGAAGTCCAGTTAGAAATGAGAGAAAATCTTAATGTTTTAAAACTTAAAACTTTTCTTCTGTAACAGGAGCTGATCAGAAACCTCAGCTGTTGTTAACGGAGACTGTTTGACTGAGTTTAACAAATTGTCAGCTCACCATACAATAAAGGTTTGAAGAGTCTGTGTTGAGGCTTACGCCCAGTAAATTCTGTAGGGTTCAACCTCTGGAGAGCAGCAATAATTCTGTTCAGTAATTCCTCACATCCACATTTTTCTAGGAAACATTTGGTTTTCCCAGGGTTTTCTGTATTGAGCTACTTCCTCTTTCCTTCTCTCTCCCTCCCTCTGCACTGCCTGGCACGGCCCCACCCTTCCTCCTCCACAGGGGATTTCCAAGCGTGGTTCCTCCTATGTTCTAAGTGACTGAGCTCAGTGTGTGTGTGCTGATGCCTTGAGGATTCAACACTCTGCAGATCAATGACTGACGGTTTCTGCTTGTTCTTCTTGTGTCGACACATCATCATAATCAGCTTTTGCATTCACAAACACAGAACAAAGATGATATGAACTCTCTCCTCTTGTTAGCAGATTTGCAGTGGGAAAGTACATTTACTTGAGTAATGTTTTCACCTGCTAAGTGCACACTTTGTCTGGTTTTACATTCACAGTTTCTGCTAAGATGAAGGAGGAAGCTGCAGTTTTTACCAACACTCGTGGCTCGATACACTTTGATTTTTCTGGTGCTTCTCTGGTCTCTGATGTTCCACATGTTGACAGAGCCTTTTGTGGGCATGTGTTCCATTGAGAACTGTGGGTTATCGATCTTCTTCTGCACTAACTCACCCCCTTTATTCAGTCCCATGTAGAAGCTCCTATAGCAGCAGTTACAGATTTAAGTCTATGGGAGAAGTCTCTAAGCTTCTCACTTCTGACTTTGTGAGGATCATGTTTTGGACAGAGATCTGAAGACAGCTCCTTGGACTTTATTTTCCTGACCTTCAGTTCACTCTACAGTACCACAGGGAGACCCGGGTCAAGTTCCAGACTCATTTTAAGATAAACCTGAACACAATTTGGTGTCCCAGCATAAACTGAGTACTTTTGTAAATGAGAGATTTCAGTTTTTAGTTTTATAAATTAGCTTAAATCTGAACACAATTCGGTGCCCCAGCAAAAACTGAGTACTTTTGTAAATGAGAGATTTCAGTTTTTAGTTTTATAAATTAGCTTAAAAAATCTGAACACAATTCGGTGCCCCAGCAAAAACTGAGTACTTTTGTAAATGAGAGATTTCAGTTTTTAATTTTATAAATTAGCTTAAAAAATCCTTAAACTCAGTTTTTACTTTCTTGTTACACTATGTTTAGATTAGTGAGTCATTTTATTTCCTCCATTTCAAAGTAAATGTATAACATAGTAAAATGTACTCAATGTTAAGGGATCTGAATTCTGCATGAACTAATTGTAGTTATGTGACCTGAGATTACTAGTAACAAACCAACATAGCAAGAATTAAGCCGATGGAACCACATACCATTATCTCTCTATAGAAGTGAAAGTGTGCAGACAGGCTTTGATGGTTTTAGGTGTCCTATTACCACAGCATCTTTGTTCATGTCCTGGCCACACCCCTGTTCCACACCTGATCCTCTTCACCCTGTTAAGCTGCTACTGAGCTGGTTAGACAGGAGCTGTGCTGAAGACAGCCTTTCAAAATAGAACTGTATTCAGATATTTTACAGATTTATTCCACATACAGTAACTTAACACAGTGTTTAGAGAGTTCAATGCGACTGGAAGAATGTAAAAACTGCACAAATCCAGGTGTGACAATGCTGCAGAAGTGTAACTGCTGCTGCAAGAACTGGGTCAGTCTGAGTCCTGCTGTAACTGACACACTGACCCCATCCTGTTTAAACTCATCCAATCCTGACGTGATTCAACACAGAGACACTGGACGCCTTCTTCCTCTCAGGAACCATGTGACTTATGCTAAGTGGCTCCTGTTGTCTGGCGCTCAGTCATCACACTGTGACTGTTTCCAGGTTTTGTTCAGGATCATTCTGAATCCGTCATCCTGTCGGTTTGAGTCATGCAGCAACAACAACGTTTTAAGCTGTTTTACAATATTCAGCTAATCATGGAAAAAACAGAAGCGACAGTGAACCAAACTGAAGCTTAACTAGGGGGAAAATGATCATCACTGTTAAGCTGAGGCTGATCCCTCGTCTTTCTCTACTTACAGTGACACAAGTTCTATGCTGCAGGAACAAATGTTAGATGGTGCAGCTGTTTTTTGACTTTGGAGCCTTCAAGATGGTTCATCGTGACTCTTGTTAACAACGGCGTCAGTTTTCTCGTTTGTTTACGTCATCAGTCTTCTTCTTCTGGTTCTCTTAGGTTACAGAGAATGCAAAGCCTCAGCAGAGTTGTGCAGGTTTACAGCATGTTAATAATTGTGTTTACAGGCACAGTTTCCTGTGAACAGCGTGTTTGTGCCATGAGATGCTGCATGAAAAACAGACTTTCTAAGGACTGTTAGACCACCCAGATTTAACATAACATATGACTGGTTGATAAAAAATAGTTGATACCAAAACGTAGCTGACCTCCTTCTGTTTGTCATGACCAGGTCACAAAACTTTACACCTTTTATCCCCCAAACCTCATGCTGTCTGTCTCTTTAGACAGCAGCAATACAGCAAAGTCACCACTGGGGATGCTGGTATCGTACTTTTTATTTCAGGAAATACCAGGATATGTTTTTCCGGGTCACTTCCTGTCTCTGCAAAATAAAAGGAATAAATCCTTAGTTACATAACTTTCATCCACACTGATCATTTCTATGATTCTGCTTTGTACATTCCCTTCCTGATAAAAGAATAGATCAACGGCTTTTGGCTTGTCCCATTTGGCCCTTGATGGATGGCTGGAGCCAGATCTGGTGGGGTGGGATTTGATCCTACAGCCTTCTGCATCCCAACCTCATGCTCTACCAAACTCCTTACTGACACCTGAGGAGTTTTCACACAGGTTTATACAGCTGGTGTGATGATAGAATCAGTTATAGTTATCAGTTCTGTGTAGCCCAGGATTCCTAATTTGCTGTATGGTGAACATACTGGTGTTGATGCATCAGCTCAGTGCAGCTGGGAGTTACACGGCAAAACGCTGAAGGAATTTACAGACCAATGACAGACAAATCCCTCCTCCACAAACACTTGGAGCAGCTGTGTTAGAGTTTTTAGAGTTAAAATCTTCAGTTGGCTCAAACTGACAAGCTGTAAATATCAAATCAAACCAGAAAAGACATTCATCTGTTTTATTGCGCACAGACCAGTATAATTACTGCACTTCCCTCCATTTTATTACCTGCAGTACTGACTGCGACAGCTGCTGCAAAACAGTGACCTTCTCCTTCAGATGCACAAACAGTGCGTAGCAACAGTCTATGTGAGGAGCAGCAGTCAGCACGGAGGAATCTCTGTGATCTAGGGACACTCCCTCCTTAGACCTTTCAGCTGTTGTAGTGAAACTGGGATTGGCTGGTGGCCATGTTGGGTCAAAGTCTGTCGGTATGACTCATGTTCTTCTGAGAGGAAACCCTGATGATCGGGCTCAGACGGGAAAAGTTACAGGTTAACACTGTAGTTCAGAATAGCTCAGTGACTCATGCTGCAGCGTCCACAGTGGAAAGACACAGTGAGGAAACCCGTCTTCACTCTTACTGTGATTAACAGACATATTGAATCAGCCAAATTTCCCTATTGGTGGCTTTCAGTAGTCCTGCTGTAAACTGTCCTGCTGCCAGTCAGACCTCATGAAGTGTGTCTGTAGTTCAGATTGCTTTAAAACCCGTTTTTTATTGCACTGCATCATTCCACCACACAGCACAAACACGGGGGTTAACGTAAAGCTGAAAAGCTGCCGTGAAGCTGTCATATTGAGACAGTGTCACATGGTTTCAATAATGAGACCTGATTATTTGTATTTTTTTAAAGCAGCTGAGAATGTTGTCTCCGTCTCTGTCTCTGTACCAAAACCTACTGTATTGTATTCTTTTTTTATTGTATTTTATGGTGTTGTATTGTTTGCTGGTGCAGCCAGAAACACATTTGTTGTGTCAAACACTGCTCCAGCTGAAGAAATAAATGCACATACAAACAGAAATGTTCCTTTAGAGCAGAGGATATTATAGGATATATTATTCTGCATTCACCGCCATGTTTAGGTTGACATTTTCCCTGCTGCAGGGAGACATGGAGTTCTCTAGAGTCTGATGTGTGAGTGTCAGTGCAAATAGTGACAGACTGCCAAAAAGTGATTTTTCTAATATTAATGTATTGTCCCCTGACAAAGGTGGTGGGCACAAACGGGAGATTCAGTTTCTCCAGAGTGCATATGCATTAACTTTAGTAGTGTTAAAAAAAGCATGGTAGTGTGTTACTGTATATAGTAAACTGCATGTCACTTTTATCTAAAGCATTTTACAGTGTTGCTTCACATTCATCCATTTCTTTCTCTCTCTCTCTCTCTCGCACTTGCAAGCGCGTGCACACACACAGAGAGAGTTTGTGAGCCTCTCTTCTTCACTGTGATTGTGATACATTACCATTAAGCTGCTTATTTAATCAAACTTAGCTCGATCCTTTCTCAATGCGATTTGTCTCATCTGTTACTGCGTTTCAGTGGTTCTCCAATTGTTTTTCAACTTTCAGTTTGTACAAAACCTAGAATGCCCACAAATAATTACAAATATTCTGGACGTCAGGTCCATGTATGACGAGAAGAGAAGAAATATCCGTTATGAGCCAGAGAGCATCAGATGCTGTTTTATCTGCAGCCCCCCAGGTTTCTGTGAGAAACCATATGTCCTAATGTTTATTATAGGATGTTAAACTTCCATGTTGTTGTAGTTGGATCAGGAAACAGTTTACCAGCATTTTAAAGATTTTCTGTGAATGTCGGTCGAGGCCTGAGGTGAGAGATTTATCACTGTATCAGTGCTAATGTTTGGATTATTGTGATTTAATAAAATACAATCCTCTAACAAAATAATAAACCACTGTCTCCTGATGTTTCAGCATGTCTCAGTGTGTTTGTACCTGTAGAGGTGGTCAGTGGCTGGGGGGTCCACATCAGTCGTTTCAGACACAGATGGTTGTAGTGATTGATCTTAAGCTTCCTGCTGCATCAGTCCTCATCGCCTGCAGACTGCTGTGATGCTTTAAACCCACCTCCCTCACACATGTTGGAGCAGGTTTTATTGAACAGGAGAGAAAGGTGTCTGATTGCACATCATACTCTGCATAAAACCACAGATTCCTTAAGCTGCACATCTGAGTGACAGTGTGTGTGCTTTACTCGTCCTGTTATGTAACCACAGGCTACAGCTCTGTCTTTTGACTGAACTAAGGTGTGTCTGAGCAGATGGATGGGAACACAGAAATAAATTGACCTTTTTTCCTTTGTGCCATACATTTTTTACATTAACTTTAGCCATTATGCAGAAGCTTTTATCCAAAGTGACTTCAAAGTGAGGTACAAGGCAGCAAAAATCTAAGTCAAACATTCTGCTGCCATAACTGCTGCTCTTTTCTAGACTTTCATTAAAAGAAACCTACACCTCAGCTGTGAGACGGTCTGAAAGTGGATCATATCTCTGTTCTGTTTTTGCATCCAGGACTTGCAGACCTCTTGGCCATTGCTGTGTGAGGCCCTGTAATGCTTATCGTTGTTAATGGTGCATGCTGGTCCCAGCAGGCTGCTGACTGTGTTCTATGTGAGTCTTTACACACATGCCGTTTCACTGAGGTTTGGAGGGGAGACTGAGGTTTTAGTTGGAGCTTCTGAGCTTAGCATTAAAATCAAATCAGACCAGTTTTTCCCAAACCCTGAGCTCTACAGCTGATCCACAGATCACATGCTTTATCTTCGAATTAGATTTAAACATGCTCATGTGCTAAAAAGCATTACTTTCTAAAATAAAATAAGCTTATTTTTAAGGTGGACAATGCTTTATCAGATGCTTCTGTATGCCTGTTGGCCAGTTGGTGCAAAGTTTGATTCTCACCTCTGAACTCTGATCTAATCAACATTCCAGCTTCAGTGGTCAAACACTTGAAGTGTGCAGAGATATTCTGGGATGGACTTTTTCCACCCAGCACCAGTTTTTATTGCCCAGATGTGCACACAGAAGCTGTGACGGATGTAAAAGACTCAGTCTTTGTTCCACTGTGACACCCGGCTGTGTCAGAGCTGCTGCTGCTCCTGTCAAACTGTATTTATCCTAACTCTGTGCCTATGTCTCAGATTTAAACTGCAGCTCTGTAATCTTTCTCCTTCTGTTTGTATCACTAACTGTTCCTCTGTGATTTTGTGTGGCTGTAATTTAGTTTAAAATGACAAGTCCCATCTGTCCTGTTTGTTCCACTGAGAGCCTGCAACATTTTGTTCAGAATCTCCCAATCTCTTGGTTCCAAAGATCTAACTTATGTCAAACTGTGAGTGAAATTCAAGATGTCTGCTGCATCATTTCACAGGTTAGAAACAAAGGTTCCACAACACTAAAAACATTATTAAGCATATCACACAGTGTGGGACCATTTGAAGCTTTGCCCTTGCAAAAACAAAGAAAAACATTATGTGACACAGCTCCACGCCTGTGGTCACATAATAACTGCTGCTTCATTTTATATATGACATGTTTGTGCTGAACATGCAAACCTGCCCTCTAGGTCAGTGTCAAGACACTGGAGCTTTGAGCCCAGAATTGATTTTGTTATGAAAGAATAAACTCAACATAAACATTTGAATGACGATCCCTTAAAGAATTAAAGAAGGATTTAAACTTTAAGTCCTTCTTGACTGTGTTGAGCAGTATCTTGTTTTCCTAAAACTCTCCTATCACAGAGCCAATTTCGTGTTTGTATGACAGGGTAATCATGAACACTTCCTCTCCCGTGAACACTTCTGTTCTGCAGGTATCTGCTCTGGTTGACCCACCAGAGATTGTGGTTTCCACTCTAGAAGCATTTTAATCATTAAATCATCAAATGCAGCCCAGTGGAGCTTTTCTAAAGATGGGTAGAGATCTGTGGTGTGTCCTCATGTGGTCTCTAACTAATCCAAACACTTAGAGCTCCACACCTCCTCCTGCTGCTGCTTCTTGTCTAACTAAACTAAAACCAGTTCTGATGAGAGACACACTGCATGTCATATCTTGCTCACGGATGTGTTCGTCCAACCTCTTTGTCTGCAGTTGTCAAGGCCATGAGGACACATGTTTACTCCTGGTAGCTTACAGATTTCAGCTTTGTGGCTGTGATATAGATTAAAAAAAGTGTATTATTCAGCAATGTACACAGGTAAACATTGTGTTAGACAGATGGGAAAGGATTAAAAAAAAAAGGCTGACATTTGATGATGTGTTGGACACAAATATCACACACTCCTGACAGCAACACTGTGTGTGTGTGTGTGTGTGTGTGTGTGTGTGTGTAAAGGTGTTATCCACATAGTGAAACTGTCCATATTTCCTTTTGACACACATTTTGTTTGTAGATTATTTTTTTGATTTATTTTCCCATTAAGCTCTTTTGAAATTTAAATTCATCATATATATTTAACAGGATATTTCAGAAACTGTTGACTCAGGGATTTTCTCACACAACAATCTCTCGGGTTCACAGAGAACGGTCTAAAAAAAACAAAGTATCCAGTGAGCAGCAGTTCTCTGTGTGACAATGTCATGTTGATGCCAGAGGTCAGAGGAGAATGGCTAGACTGCTTCAAGAGGATAGAAAGGCAACAGTAACTGAAAGAACTGCTAGTTCTAACTGAGGTGGACAGAAGAGCATCCGTGAGCACACAACATGTCAGCTTAGTTGGGTCACAATTTGGCATGAACAACACGAATGCATGTGATCTGTTATCTTGCATCAACAGTTAAGGCTGCCGGTGGTTTAATGGTGTGGGGAATATTTTCTTGAAACACTTTAGGCCCCTTTGTACCTACTGAGCATTATTTATATGCCACAACCTACCTGAGTTTTGTTGACCATGACCATCTCTCTGACCACAATGCCACCATTCATCTACTTCCAGCAGGATAACCCACCATGTCACAAAGCTACTGGAAAGGTTACTATAACTCGGCGCCTCAATGTAATTTAGAACATCAGGGTTCCTGTAACAACTATCATCCCATGCTGCAGGGGGTGGGGGGAATCTAGGACCCCCGTGGCTGCTCCATTCGGAACTCTAGGGGGAACTGAACCAGAGGGCGAGGGATGTCTCTGTGAAAATGAGAAGGCTTATCCACCTTCGTGGTCGCTCTTATATAGCGCAACTTATTAAGACTTAAGAGTCTTAAATAATTTATTCTGAACGCCACCAGAGATTTGGATTTTATGTTTCTCACAGAAACCTGGCAAAGGAGTGAAAAGTATCTGTGAATGAACTTTGCCCACCTGGATGCTCTATCACCTGTGTCCCTAGGATTACAGGCCTCCTTGGTGATTTTAATTTTTAAGCGTTAGTGAATCCTTTACCTTCTGTCAGCGTGTCCGTGGCCCTACACACTTTAAGGGTAACACACTGGAACAGGTTTTTACTTTTGAACTCCAAATTGACCGTGTTTCCTAACTCTGACCATAAATTGAAAGAGAATGCCTGAACTGTAGATAATCTGTTACTTTGACTGATGTTGTATATTTGTCTCTGTCTGTTGTCAGTATTTGATGTGTTCTATTTTGGTTTGTTGTTATGTTGTGTCCTATGGTTTTCTATTGTTATAGTTTTCATGTGAAGCACTTTGTGAGCTCTTCTCTGTAAAAGCTGCTATATAAATAGATTTTATACTTACTTACTCAAAGCTAAAATCATCTCAAACAGGTATGTTGGAATTCAAAATTAGTTCATTTGTTCATTTGTTATTTAAATGGCCTCCAGAACTCTTAGACGGTAGTTACCATCTTTAACATCAGCCTTGATCTTTTCATTCGTTAGCTTTTTGAATCTTGTAATCATGTAACTCCTATAGAGCATCTTTGGGATGTGGTGGAAAAAGAGTCACATCATGGATGTGCAGTTGACAAATCTGCAAAAGCTGCGTGATCCTATGTCTTTAGGGAGATGTGACCCCATGTCCTGTCAGCAGTTAATGTTTACATGCTGTAAACCAAAAAGCAAAGTTTAATAGTTTAGCTACAAAACATAAATTAGATTAACTGACTAAAACATAGACTGAGCTTTGTGAGCCACACAAACTGAGACTGGACCACTCCAACACTAATGGGACCCTGAGAGAGGTTTGTCTGTCAGCTGAAGGACCTTTGTCTCTTATGACTTTGACTCAGTGCAAAGCTTTTCTCAGAACTACACATATCAGTTCTCGTCCTCCTGTAAAATATTCCTTCAGTTATTTGAAACCAGCCTGTAAAACTGTTTGTCATGACCCTGTAATACCTACCTGCTATTTCTGCACTGATGGAAGCTGCTGCTGTGGAGAGGAGCTGTGACACCACCACATTTGTTTCAGTCAGGATTTATAGTTGCACTAGAGCTGCATTCAGGAACAACATGCAACGTGTGTAAAGAACAGTTTAAGAAGTTAAATCAATTCATGGTGCAGAATCACAGAGTGTCCCACAGAGAGAAAAATAAGCACTAGTCTCAGTAGCCTCTCTAATTTTTTGGGGGGGTTATCAGCATTTTTTAACTGTGCAGACATGAAAGATGTATTTGAGGCTCAGTGTCTTGTTTCCTCCTCTGACAGAACAGTGTAATTGCAGAGAAAACATGTCAGAATCTGGTGAAGAAGTGAGAGCTGAATCCTTTGTGATGAAGCAACAATTTGATGTGAAAACACAACCAGAGCCACTGAACTGAGCAGAGCTCTGTGGGAGTAAATCAGTGCATGAGGGAGTCATGTGTCTTATTGTATTCAGCCAGGTGTCCTTGTGTGGGTGTTGCTGCTGGAGAGGTGTCACAGTAATGGCTGATCTAATACGTATGACATTAGGCTGCAGCAGTTCCCTGCTGATGGGATTTTAGTTTTAGCCGTGATAGGTTTGTCTCTGCAATCCCTCCAGATGAACTCTGTCTAAGTTATGATCCTGTTTTCAGCCCACGCAAACTTCCTGTTGGTAGATACTCTTACAACAATGTCATCAACATGGAATTGTGTGTGTGTGTGTGTGTGTGTGTGTGTGTGTGTGGCCTGTAAACAGTGCAGTTTCTTGAGGTCTTTGAATGTCTTATCTAACAGATGACTGATTGTCGATGTACGGTGTGATATTACACCAAAAAACACTAATGAGGCTGGGTGTCATGGCCTGTCTTAGAGCCCAGAAGGAAGCATCCATCCAGTCCCAGCTTGTGCAGACAGTTAGTTTAAATGTCTCTACTGTTTGATCCTCCTCAGATTAGCTATAGAATCTCTCCGAATCTCTGGGTCTCCTACCAACTGGACATACCCAGAAAACATACCCTGATCAGATGCCAGAACTAGCTCAATCAGATACTTTTTATCTAAAGCAACAATGGCCTGACTCCAAGCTTCCTCCAGACGTCCAAACCTCACAGCCTGTCTCTAAGGCTGAGCCCAGCCATTGTCACTACCCATAGCCCGTGCTAAAAGCTGAGATTTGGAACTTGGACTAACTGCTGACACTGCACTAATCCACCGGTCAGTGTCTAACTCCATTTAACCCTCATGAACAAGAACCCCAGACACGTCACCAGAACCACTTTAGTTGGGTCAACAACCCCCGACCCAAAAGGTGCAGAATTTCCTCAGGTTTGGAGGATCAGATTCACCTCCCAGCTGCTTTACTCAGGTCACGGTCTGCTGGATCCAGCAGAACCACATGACCTGCAAAAAGCTGAGAGGTCATTCTGAGGTCTCCAGACTGGACCCCCTCTCCTTTCCTAAACCAGGACTGAATCCACATATGTCCCACTGAGAACTGTTTGTTCTGACTTGTATTTCAGGTTGCAATGACTCCTGTGTCTTCCTGCTACTATAAAGGACTGTGGTCACTAACTGTGTGTTTGTATTTATTTCTGTTTCATATCCTCATTTTTGCTTTGATTTGCATCATGGAACCATTTTCTCATGAATTGCATTAATACAGTCCCTTGGTCTCCAGTCCAGTTTGTTTGCGTCTGATTGGACCTTATCGTCCCAGGCTGAACTCTGACCAGTAGAGTAAACAGGGGAGGATGATCTGGACACAATTGAAAATGAAATGAATTAATAAAGTGGCTTTTAAACCAGAAATAAATGTGTAATATGTCATGTTACTTACTGTATAACATGTTTTCTGTCAAAAGTCTGCATTTTAGTGACTGTGGTTTGGCAGTAATAATTGTCATTGTCAGACATGATTTAAAAAAATTTCTTTGGGCCTTCATGTCCATGAAACAGGAGAACTGAGCCCATCACTCCTGCTCACAAAAGTCTTACTGTATGGTTGTTAGTTGCACTGAGGATTCTGGATGGTATATTTCAGGAGTGCATTTGCAGTAATCTGATGAGCTCTGGTTGTGAGCAGTATTAGCAGCAGTAACACCCAGTTGCTTTCCTTGCTTTTTGTTGTTTCACTCCCTCTTCTGTTGTTGTTCTAAACTGCTGAGTTTTAAATCTCCCAACATTTCCTCTGAAAGTCACTGAGTCAGTGTCACAACCTCTGATAGAAACAAACAGGAAGTAGTTTAATTCCTTTCTGGACAACCGTCCTAAAACGACACCAACCCAACCTTGAAGAAAATCCTTTAGTTTGGTCTGAACCAACAAGCCACAGAAATGTGAGTGCAAGTACGTTTACATTTAGACATTTAGATGCGGGGGTAAAGGACTGGAAAATACAGAGAACAAATGTACCACAGACAGGAGAGATGTTAAATCTTCCTCCTGATTTCACTGTTTTCTGCTGTCTCACTACTCTGTTTAATCTGTAGATGATAAAGTTTATGTAAACAGTAACGAATATAAACTATCCAAATCTATTTATGCAGTTAATAGAGGCCTTACATCAATGTATGGGGAAGAAAATGCCAGAGGACTTTGAATTTTTCTTCACACACACTATTTTCAAACCCATTTGATCTGAATCTGAAGAGCAGACACTAAAAACATGTTATTTCAATTGTTACATTGATTTTTG
This sequence comes from Channa argus, assembly GCF_033026475.1. Classification (NCBI taxonomy): domain Eukaryota; kingdom Metazoa; phylum Chordata; class Actinopteri; order Anabantiformes; family Channidae; genus Channa; species Channa argus. The sequence goes on from NC_090198.1 coordinate 31,267,030, forward strand.
TTTATTGTTTCAGAGAAGCTGTATAATTCTCAGGGTCCAGAGCTCAGACGGTCTCTCTTTTCTCTCAAACAACTCTTCCAGGTAACACACTTCTCATCGTTAGCCTTGTTTTTGTGTTTTATGTTGTGTATGTACAGTACCTAATATTAGCGATATTATGTTTAGTATTATTTTTAAGGGCTAAGGTAACTTTAAACCAGACTTACTCTTATTCTAGTTTTCCTGCAGTTTCCTCATGAGTCTTTGACATACAGTCATTTGTGAAACATCCTGTTTACATCTAGGGCTAAAGAACAAAGAAGAAAACACTTCTAAAGATGTGATGGTGTAGAACATCCTCATTAGAAAAATGACTGAGCTGGTCTGGAATGTCCTGTCCACGGGTTCACACTCAACTGTCTTCTGCCCTGTCTCTGCAGGATGATAAAGACCTGGTTCCAGAGTTCGTGGCCTCTGAAGGTTTGACGTGTTTCATTAAAGTTGGAGCAGAGGCTGACCACAACTACCAGAACTACATCCTGAGAGGTGAGAGTCCACCCAGCTGGTCAGAGTTCAGGACAGATGGTCAACATTAAAGGGATGCTACGCCCTGCACTGAGCTCCTGTTGGCCATTGCAGCTTTCAGACCGTTACTCTGACCAAACACGTGTAGGCTGTAGCTGCTGTAATCCGACATCATAAATCACTGTGGTCGTCACACAAGCAGGATCCATACATTTATCTCTGGAGTGAGAAGAGCAGGTGGCCCATCACCAGAAACTTTATTAACAAACTGTCTGTGTCTACAATCCACTCATTACCACAGCAGAGAGATGATCTGCAGTTTATTATAAAAACACAAATGAAGAGACTTTTTAAAGCATCATAACTTCTGTTATTATAATATTTACCAATCATTTGTCATCGTGTCTGTGAGGAAAATGGTGCAGATGACACTCGTTTATGCCTTACTTGTACAGAATTACACAAAACAGCAGGAAACCATGACAAATAAAAACATAGGGCCAAAAATTAAAAAAAATGTGGTGCTCATTAGTCATGTTATGGGTGTTTTTACAAGAAGATAAAGCCAAACACATTGACCTGGGCTGATCTACACGTGTATTTAAAGAAGCGACAATCGAATACAGATTGGATGGGTTTCCTCTGGAGCTGTAGAGTGATCTGTTGCTGTCTGTCTGTGTGTGTCCTTAGCTCTCAGTCAGATCATGCTGTTTGTGGACGGGATGAACGGAGTGATAAATCACAATGAGACAGTGCAGTGGCTCTACACACTGGCAGGAAGTCTGGTGAGTCCTAAACCATACATTACCAAAACTCATGAGAACACCAAAATAATTTTGGTCACTCAGGTGAGGGAGTCTAAGTCAATTCAGTCACTCTGTAAACCTCCCATAACCCAATTTTTGTTGATTGGTGTTTTTAAGTCAGTATTAGAGCTATGATGCCACCTGCTGGACACACATTGAACAGGTTTATAGACTAGATTAGAAGAATAGAATAGGCTTCATTGACATTGCACATAAAAAAAAATTATCTGTCTTTAGTCTCGTCTGGTCGTGAAAACGTCACTGAAGCTGCTCATCGTGTTTGTGGAATATTCAGAGTCCAACAGTCCTCTACTAATCAAAGCTGTCAACACAGTGGATGGACAGAGAGGTGAGCACGTAGACAGTCAATTCTTTGTTTAAATTAACAAGTTAAAGGATTTGGTTCAGTAAAAATATAAAACCCCAGATGTTAGAGTTAGAGCAGTGGACTTGAACGTAAACATTTGTGTACAACGATTCAGACAATGCATTATGTTGTAAGAAGACACACCAGACAGAAGGGGTCCTAAAAAGGACAACACCAGGATTCAAGTGTTTCAAATTTAAATAAACTTTTAAACAAAACATGCATTAATGGATTTATATTTAGGAGCACGATCATGTTTAATGTTTGTGTCCGCTCAGTGTCCACTTACTTGGAGGTAATTAACACATAACTCTACTCACAGTGACGTGTGTGTGTGTGTGTGTGTGTGTGTGTGTGTGTGTGTGTGTGTCTTAGGTGTGAAGCCATGGAGTTACCTGATGGAGGTTCTGGAGGAGAGAAACGGATCTGACACAGAGCTGCTCATGTTCGCCATGACACTCATCAATAAGGTGAAGAAGCTGTTAGACTTCATTTATACTGAGAAGACTGACTGTGCCTGCAGCTGCACAGTGTGAACACAGGAAACACACAGAATCAGTTAGAAAGGGTTAACTGGCTTCAGTGTAACACTGACAACAACCTGTACTCTGTGTGTGTGTGCGTCAGACTCTGGCAGCGCTGCCTGATCAGGACTCCTTCTATGATGTGACAGACAGTCTGGAGCAGCTGGGGATGGAGAACATCGTCCACAAACAGATGAAAAACAAGGGGACAGATCCTGAGCTCCGAGCACAGTTCACCATCTACGAGGTAACAGCAGCAAGAAAGGCATCAGATGAACAACAGTTAATTTAATCATCTGAAGCACACTGACAAATGGTGCCTCAGAGAACTAATATTATGGATCATTTTGACTCTTTTTCATAAATAATGACTTTATTTTAAACATATCTGTGATATTTCATTCTCCCAGAGTTTTACTTGTTTACTTAATGTAATTAACAGGTTCTTTACTGCTAATTGCTATTTAGACATGGCAGCTGCTGGCATAGTAGAGTCAGGGGATCAAGAGAGCACCCTCCCTTTTGGAGAACAACTGTGCCTACAGTGACTAAATTCTACTGTCTTTGTTGATGTGAATGACTCAATTAAAAAACATCTAAAGTCACTACTTAACCAGACTTAAAACACACAGGTAATGTTCACTCGGTAGTGAACAGTCGCTTGACATTTCTGACTCTTACTAATCGCCGTCACCTTTGGTCATCACTTACAGCTGTTTATTCTCTCGAAAACAGGCAGCATTGCATTGTGATGTTGATAACAGAAAGTATGGTGCATGTTGCATAGTGGGATACTAGGAGCGTAGTTATAGGGGGGTGGTTTTGGACACAATCCAGTGTGATTATCAGCACCAACTCCTGATGTGGCCGACTGGTCACATGTTGAAATGTCCTTGAGAAAGAGATTGAACTCCAACTTAGTTGCTGCATAGCAGCTCCCCCGTGTGTGTGTGTGTGTGTGTGTCTGTGTGTGTGTCTGTGTGTGAGACAGAGAAGCAGTGCAAAGCACTTTGGGTACCAATAGGTAGAAAAGTGCTATATACATCGTATCCAGAAAATATTCACAGTCTTAACTTTTTCCCCATTTTGGTATGTCAGCCTTATTCCAAAATGGATTAAATTCAGTATTTTACTCAAAATTCTACAAACAATACCCCATAATGACAAAATTAAAGAAGTTTGTTTGAAATCTTTGCAAAGTTTGTAAAAGTGAAGAACAATTTACATACAACATAAATTTACATTCAATCATGGCCTTTGCCATGACACTCAAAATTGAGCTCTGGTATATCTGGTTTCCACTGAACATCATTGATATGTTTCTCCAACTTTATTGGAGTCAACTTGTGGGAAATTTAGTTGATTGGACATGATTTGGAAAAGCAAACACCTGTCTATATATGGTCCCACAGTTAAAACTGCATGTCAGAGCACAAACCGAGCCATGAAATCCAAGGAAGTTTCTGTAGACCTCTGAGACAAGATTGTATTAAGGCACAGATATGGAGAAGGGTATGGAAATATTTCTGAGCATTGAAGGTCCTAATCAGAACAGTGGCCACCATCATCCCTAAATGGAAGAAGTGTGGAACCACCATGACTCTTCCTAAAGCAGGCCAGCCAGCCAAACTGAGCAATTTAGTCAGGGAGGTGACCAAGAACCTGATGGTCACTGAAAGAGCTCCAGCATTTCTCTGTGGAGAGAGGAGAACCTTCTATAAGAATAACCATCTCTGCAACACTCCACCAGTCAGGCCTGTATGCAAGAGTGGCCAGATGGAAACCACTCCTCAGTAAAAGGCACATGACCGCCCACCTGAAGAACTGTCAGACCATGAGAAACTAAATTCTCTGGACTGATGAAACAAAGATTGAACTGTTTGGCCTGAATGCCAACTGTGATGTCTGAAGTAAACCAGGCACCGCTCACCATGTGGCCAATACCATCCCTACAGTAAAGCATGGTGGTGGCAGCATCATACTGTGGGGATTTTTTGCAGCAGGAGGAACTGGGAGACTAGTCAGGATTGAGGGAAAGATGAATGCAGCAATGTACAGAGACATCCTTGATGAAAGCCTGTTCCAGAGTGCTCAGGACCTCAGACTGGGACGACGATTCATCTTTCAGCAGGACAACGACCCTAAGAACACAGCCAGGATAACAAAGGAGTTGCTATGGGACGAGTCTGTAAATGTCCTTGAGTGGCCCAGCCAGAACCCGATTTAACATCTCTGGAGAGATCTGAAAATAGCTGTGCACCGACGCTTCCCATCCAACCTAATGGAGCTTGAGAGGTACTGCAAAGAAGAAGTGGAGAAAAAAAAATTGGTGTCCCAAGCTTGTAGCATCATACTCAAAAAGACTTGAGGCTGTAGTTGGTGCTAAAGGTGCTTCAACAAAGTATTAAGCAAAGGCAGTGAATACTTATTTACATATGATTATTATAATTTTTTATTAAATAGCAAAGATTTTGAAGTGAACGTCTTTGTCATTGTGGGATATTGTTTGTAGAACATTGAGGAAACTAATAGATTTAATCCATTTTGTAAAAAGGCTGTAACAAAAAGTGCTCTAAATACTTTCTGAATGCACGGTAAGTGCAGACAATTTAATCTTTTACCATTTGCCTTCACTGATCAAATAATTATCATGATGTTGTCATTGTTACTTCCAGGTGTTTGTTGTTCAGGTGTGTGTGTGTGTGTTTTTACAGACTGCTCTGAAGCAAGAGGATGGTGACGCGGACGACTCGACCACCCTCCTCCGTAAAGAGAGAAGAAAGCTGGCTACTGGTGAGCAGGACGGACGGAGGAGTCGGCGCTCATCCAATCAGAACCTTCCCGACCTCCTCTTCTCCTCTGCAAGCTCCTCCACCGTCCCCACCTCCACTACTGTCCTGTCCTCCTCCCCCACCAACCCCCCCAGCTCTCCTGCAGTCTCCTCTGCCTCCTCCCCCAGCCCCACTGCAGGGCTCAGCAGCAGGCCATCATCTCCTCTGTCCTCTGATGCCTGCAGTCCCACCTGCAGTCCGTCTGGATCCCACAGAGGCTCTCCTGTGCCCCCTCAAACAGCCCCCAATGGTAGCATGACCACAGAGGAGGACACGAAGGTGCCGCCCAGCCCGTAAGTTGACTCTGCTTTGTGCATTATTGACAGTCAGAGTTTATAATCCATAATCAGACTGGGGTGGAGTCAACAGGAAGAATTTAGCATGTACAAAACTTTGAACACTAATAAGTTTATTGTTTAGTTTTTATGTGTTGGCTGAAATATCTGAGACAGACAGAGGAAGAAACACTTTGAAATCCTTCCTTCCTGCTCTGCATCCGATGAAAACTGCATCTCTTGTACACTCTCTTACCCTCTGCTCTCTGCTTCACGAAGTTTAGACCGACAGACTGATGTGTTTTACTTGGAAACTGCTTTTCTCTGAGTTCAATCAAAAGGAATGTTTGTCTTCTGAGGGCACATGAAGAATGTTTCTGCTCATGTTTGGTCTCTAACCAGCTCCACTGGGTCAGAACATTTAGGGGCAAAAACACAGTCCCAAGTTTTAATGAACTACTCTTGAAAAAGAATGACAGTGTAAGAGTGAAGCTGTAGTTACATTGCTCTGAAGATAAATGTAGATTTCCAGAGCAGGTTGCTGTTGTACATCATGCAGCTGATTGCTTAAGCTACTGACACCAGTGATCCATTTCCAGATTTACTCAAGTCTCTTCAGTAACTGTGCTTTGCCAAATGTGACATGAACAGTCCCCATCTGACCTGCAGGTTTTCAGAGTGGAGATGTTTTTAGATTTAACTATTCAGTGCTTTCAGCTTCTAAGTGTGCACATTGCTGTTTTTACCATTGTCATTGTGCTCCAGAAAATTTTAATTTTGACAAATTACATGTTTTATGAACAAACATATTTTTTGGTAAAGCAAGAAAATAAGCTGTGCAATTATCAACAAATAATAGAGTTACATCACTCTCTGTGTGCTTGTCTGTTTGGGATCTGCTTCTGCTTCTTCTTGTGGTGACTTGGTGCAGGTTTGGTGTCTTTAATTTAATGCCCGCCCCCCCATTCTCTGTCTGTCTCTCTGCTGTGGGTCTTCCTTTCCACTAGGAGTCGCTCTTTCCTCAGCCACCATATGTCCGCTCTGGGCCTGAGCAGGAAGTCCAGGCTCTTCTCCAAAACCAGCTCCATCTCTGAGGAGGTGTCAGCCACCAGCAGGTCTGTGACACTGGCCCAGACCTGCCAACATATCTTCCCAAATGTGGACAAAAAATGTCCATACACCCAGTGGAATGAACAGGCAGAAACTAAGTTGGGAAACTAGAGTCTTTACTTTCTGTCTCCATTCTTGGCCGTTTACTCTGTGTGGGTGTGTGTTTTGCAGCTCGCCGTCCTCAGATGTCTCTGTCCAGGACAAGTTGAATCCAGAGCAGCCCGTTACCAAGTCGGACACTAAAACCAGTTTCAAGTAAGTGAAGCAGCTGGATTGGTCTGTCCTGGTATCTGTGGTACCCATGGCAACCCATATGCTGGTCATATTGTGTCGCTGTAAATCTGGAACATCTGGAAACTTCCTTTAATCCTCTCATCTTTGTCTCCTGATCATAAATTTTGTTATTTCTGTTATCTTTTTTGGGACCATGTTGACTTATTGTTTCTTCATAATTATGCCTTTTCTGGGTTTTATTTTTAGTCAATTGGTGTCACAGTTCTTTACTGTTTTGGAGTCTTTTCTGAATCTTCTTTATCTGTATATTTGAGATTCTCTTCTCTGTAAAATCCTTCTTATATTTTTAACTTTCAGGTTAATTGCTTCGGTCAACTGACTTTCTTCTTCCCTGTTTCAGCATCATGTCTCTTGCCTCCTTTCTCATACAATTATAGTTGGACACTATTTCTTCAAATAACCTCCACATTGTCTGTTGCTCTAATGTTTCTCTCTCTCTCTTTCTTCTCTCTCCTCTCTCGTTCCTCCCCCAGCTCTGGGGAGGATGACCAGCTCTTCTGGTGAGTACCCTCCTCCTCCTCCTCCTCCTTCTCTTCTTCCTGTGTGTCTGTCTTTATTCTTGCCCCGTTCAGATATAATCTCATTATCATCTGAGATTTAAAGTAAAAAAGTAAATGTTCACTGGTGTACAGGGATTCTTGAGATGTATGTTAATATAGGTGGGAACTGCTTCTGACTTTAGCTGCTGTGTCTTTTATTGCCCTTTGCCCTATGGAAAGCTATCTGGGTTGCCTTTTGATGATGAAGGCTAATTTTGCTTATTTCAGGTGATGCAGGAAGACTCCAGTAGAAATGTGCTATATACAGTGCATCCAGAAAGTATTCACAGCGCTTAACTTTTTCCACATTGTGGAATGTTACAGACTTCTTCCCAAATTGATTAAATTCATTATTTTCCTCAAAATTCTACAAACAATACCCAATAATGACAACATTAAAGAAGTTAGTTTAAACTCTTTGAAATCTAATCTCGGCAGCTTAGATCTGTATGAACAGAGCTATTATTATTTTTATTATTGTTGTTATTATTGTTATTATTATTATTATTATTATTATTATTATTATTGTTATTATTATTATTATTATTATTATTATTATTATTATTATTATTATTATTATAAGAGAGGAGGCAGCTCCTAGTCTTGTGGTTTAAATAATGACCTGAACTGGACAGAAGATGAGTTAATATGATGATGAAGCTGTGGATATGACTACATTTTACAAGTGCTGCAGTTACCTCAGTGAAATGAATCTGTGGGTGTTTTTTGCAGCTGATGGCCTGTGTTCACGGTCTGTGGTGTTGCAGCAGTTTCAGAATTGATAGAGAATCTGTGGGTGGGGTTGTACAGTTTATTGTGTGTGTATTTAATCAAATCAATTTCAGTTTCCTCTAAACTCAGCTGATTCAGGTGAAGCTGCTCTAAGTCTGAAGTGAGTCTGTTCAGAACTGAACACTGTAGGTTTGTTGTTAGTCTGTTGCTGCTCGGGTTCAATTTCTTTCATTTATGAAGCAGCAGAAAAAGAAACCTCAGATTAAACCCCATCAGCTGCTGCTTTGTCTGCTGGCCTTTCCACCACCTTCTCTGTGGACACCTAACTGGTCTTTATTGTTCAGCTACTGTATGCCACACTCTGGTCCACGTGGAGGCAATCAAAATGTCAGTTACAGATTTAGAACATCATTTGGATTCACTTGGAGATTTCCTGGAGAAATATTTTAGACTTGTGATGTGTGATTATAGACATTACATTTACAGCCTTGTCATGTCTTTTGCCTAAAAAGAAAAACAGAGATTAAGACATTTTGTTTATGTTGAGTTCTGTTTTCCTGCTGCACTGTTTGTCTGTCACCTGGAATGGTTCTAACACTTTGACAGAAGGTTTTCTCCTGAAAGACCTTATTTCTTCATGCAGTCCGTGTGGATCAGGACCTGTGGCTGGTTTTATTAGATCATGTCCTAAGGTGTTGGAAAATGGGGGTGAAGGGGTGGTTTCTGTAACATCTGACGATGAGATGTAGGCCAGATCTGGGACTCAGTGTTTGTCTTGCTCAGCTCTGTGTTATGTCTCTGCAGCCCTGATGACCATAGTGTCAATGTGGACAAGCCGGTTCTGAGGAAGTTTGAGTAAGTATCGCTGCAGCCCCACTGCATGCTGGGAGCTGGAGGAAGGACTGCCGGGTTTTTGTTGGTGGCTCACTGTTTGGGGCGGCAGCTTGGTGATGGGGCAGTCTGGTGTGGATGAACTTCTTTGTTCATGTTGCAGTTTGTGCTGCGGAGCTGTTCGTACTGTGACAGGTGTTTCTATTATTTTGTCCACCCCACTTATGTCTGAGAGCGTGGGTGGACTGAATATCAGAAGCACTGATCAATAATAATGATCACTGGCAACTTTCTCAATATTTACTCAATATTTTATTTTCAATATGTTCTCTCTGTCTCTCTGTCCCTGTTACTCTCTCTCTGTCTCTCTCTTTCTCTCTATGTATGTGTGTCTCTCTCGAAAATTTTCCCATCACAGAAACTTCCCTCTGTCCTGTTGTCTCCTCTCGGTCTCCTGGACCTGGTCCTAGTTTCTGGTCTTTAGTCATCTGTGGTTCTGACCATCACAATAGAAACTATGATTGTTGTAAAACTGGAGACAGCTGATTACAGAGGTCTTCAGACCTGGACCAGGTCCACGTCTTAAACCATCATATAGGACTGTACTGAACTGGAATGAACTGCAGTGGTGGAAAGTACATTTACTGAATTACAACTGTAGTATAATTTCCACATATGTGTATTTCAGTATTTGTCTTTCTGCATTGCAGATATAAAAAACTGCAGTTTAACAACTTTAGTTCATGACGACAGATGAAGATTTATCTTCTGTTTATAAAATCAGACCCAAGTGTCGGACAGTTTGAGACCAATGATAAATTTCTCTCCAGCTCCTTGTTTTCACCATAACTCTAATGCTGTTTACTTCAGTAAATTAAAAAAAATTATGAGTATTATTATTACTATAAACTATAGGTACATTTATCAACTAAATGACAAATGACCACAGACCACATGAGCTAAAGAAGCAAACCTGTTCTCAGCTTTGTGATGCTGTAATGAGTTGGAGATGAACAGCACAGGTCCACATACAGGCTGAACTCGACTTGGACTGTGCTGTAACCACAGGGTGCTCCGATTCGTGGTTTTGACTGGAAATAAAGGCTTAGACAAATGTAATGGAGTAAACGGATGTCGCTTTGGTCTATTGAGGTATAAGATGCTTAAAATGCAAACCTCTATTTGAGTAAATGTACTTAGTTACTTTCCACCACTGTGAAATGGTTCCAACTTCGATTCAAGAGTAAGTTTATCACAGTTTTACCATCATCTTTTTAACAGTAAATCTCAGAAAACTGAACTCGAAACTGCAGATCAAAGTGAAAAACTCCCCCCAGTGAAAAGTCTGCAGACATGAAAAACCCACTCCCCTCAACTAACAGCAGATTAACCAAACCTCTAGAGGAAATTGTGTGTGTGTGTGTGTGTGTGTGTGTGTGTGTGTGCAGTTTTTCTCACCAGTTTGACCAAAACTTTACAAATTAAACCATGAATGGTTGTGTTTAGACTGACGCGGGTTTCTGGTGGTGGGGGCTCATTGACAGTTGCTGTTTAATTGACCTGGAGCAGGGTCGGTTTTACAGTTTAAAAAAGAAACGTTGGTTGATCCTGCTGATTTAAAAAGATCAGTCTGGTCATACTTGTCAGAAGTTTCAGCTTTAGACTTGAAAAGTATATTTCTTCCTCTCTGAAAACTGTGTAACTCTGAAAAATTCCTCACAGACACAACTTAGTTTTTTTCATTTCCCCAAACAACTGCTCATTGTAGTTTTTATCAAACAGGAGGAAATAGTGTGGTGGTTTGTCTCCACAAATGTCTCTCTACTGACCTGTCTCTGGTGCTGCTCTCTTACATGTCTGGTTTTACTGGCTGTCATGAGCAGACACTGAGTGATGGTGACTTTATAACCTAAAAAGTATCTGTCTGTTCTGATCTGAGTGTTTTTGGATCACAGAGCTTGGCTAGGACCACCTTTGAACGACCATATCTGATGTGGGTTGTCCACACTGCAGAGAACTGTGGACCACTGATGTGGAGCTTTGTGATCAGACATGTTAGCAGGAGATGTTAAGGATTAAATCTGTGCAGATTTAGTGACCAGAGGGAAAACCCAGAGTATCACCAGACTGATTCTTTACAAACAGACGTGTTCAGGACGTCCCGGCAGAATTTCCCTCCTTTCTGAACACAACAGTCAGTGAATGTGATACCTGTTTGTCCTGCAGAGGCACCTTCCTGCAACGACTGGCTGCCACACAGTGGGAGAAGAAGAGGAGAAGTAAAAATCTGAGCCAGGCTCGGCTTTCCTCATCTGATGACATCATAACCCCGAGTCCGCAGCCAACAACTGAAGAGGGCGGCAATGTCCCAGCTGAACAGCAGACGTATCCCGGTGAACATTCCAGTGGTTGTGCATTAATTAGACTAATTATCCTGTTTTTACCCTATAGATAATCTTTCAGTCACCCACTACAGGAGCAGGTCAACACTGTGCTGATGTTTTCTTCCTCTGTCTGTAGCATCCAGTGGTCTGCACCCCATTGGAGACTCCGACTCCCACAATGACCCAAGTAAGAACCAAACCTCTTCTCTGCAGCATTCTCTCCTATCTGTAAAGTCTGAACTGCAGCTCCTCCTTCTGTACAACCATCAGAATCTAAACTGGGACATTGCAACGATCCATTAAGTCTCAGTAGTAGAAGGTCTGAGACCAGAACTGTTTTCTTTTTTTTTTTTTTTTTTTTTTTTTTTGGTTAAAAAAAAACTGCAGTCAGTCCGTTTTTTTTTTGTTGTTGTTGTTGTTGTTTTTTTGTAGTGGAGGAACCCAGTGAAGGTAATAGGGCTTTCATATAAGCCTACACACCATGTTATATTTTCCAGTAAGTGAAGTACTACACACTTTCCATGACTGACTCTCAAACACCAGACTGCCCAAATGGAACAGTGGATGCTGATCGTAGATTTAACCTAAGAGGTTAAATCTGCCTGACTACTGGATAAATGTAGGGGGTAACTTAATAGAAATTACAGTAGAATGAGCAAGAAGACAAACAGTGATACAAAAATTGTGTTAATTTGACTCGTAAGGCAGTTTTTGTGGTAACCATGAATTTACAACAGAAAACACGAAAACTTAATTTATTGCTCTGAAATTATTTGCTTAGTTTAAAACTCTGCCATCCTCTGTCAAAGCATTTTTAAATCAAAAAACTATTTTATGAGAGAAATATGCTTTAGACTTTTGAGGTTTGCCATACCCAGAGTGATGTCTTGCAGGTGTTTTTCCTTTGTGGGCTGTAGTACCACGTACGCAGCCTCCTGCACCTCGTGTTCTCGTCCATGTTTGGACTGTAACACCTGATCCACCTGCTTCAGCAGATTTCCTGTCTGGACTCCAGCTGCAGCATCACTTTTAGAAAAACATTTATCATACGTTGTTCCAGTTTGAGCCCAGATGAGTCGCTGTTAATGTGCTAATCTTTAAACCACAAAGTCTGTCTCATTTAAAGGAAATCACTTTACTTTATATTTTTATTCCTGTTTGATTTGTTTGTCTTCTGTCTTTTTTATTTCTTTCTGAAAAATTTAGTGGGGTACTTTAAACAATTTAGTTGCATATAGTATTTTAATGTTAATATAATACATTGTCAACACATTGAGCTTTAGCTGGATTTCAGCTGAGGAGCTCACAGTCTTAAATTACCCATGTATCCTGTGTTTGTTTGTTTGATTTTTTTTTTTTTCACTTAACAAAGTTCTTTTCTCGTTCCAAATATCAGAAATCATAATTTAGCAGCTCAGTGTTGTGGACTTCATCAATCAGAGTAATGTGAACCAGTCTGTTCGTTAACATGTGGACGTGTTTCTGTGCAGCTCTACTTGTGCAGCGTCCGTGTGGGACATTGTCCAGTAACACGAAGTTTGTGATGGACATGCTCTACTCCAAGACGTCTTCCTCTTTGCCACTGAGCCCAACAGCTGCTGCTCGTGATACGAATGAGGAAGAATCAAACTCTCTGGCTGGTGAGAATTACAGCTCAGCATCAAGTTAACATTCTCTGACTTGGGGTTTATTTTTTTTTTGTTTTTTTATAATGCCTATCAGCAAGTCAGAGAGTGAACCACCCAGAAACGTTAACGGTAACACACAACAAGTCCTTATCTTACAATTACAGCAAAGGGACAATAGACTAATTCAGAACCTGACAGAGAATCATCAGGTTTTATGTCAGTATCCAATAATTGAAGAAGAGTTGTTTGTTTTTCTGTACTATTTGATCCACGGCCAACTGTTCATAGTTAATAATGTGCACTTAATGGACTAAAATGTGTCCAAAAAACAAGATCAGTCAGTGTAACACACACGAAGCTTCCTGTTTGTTGTACAAGTTAATATCTTTTCACACAAGCAAAGACCTTTTAACATTAATGACATGTTGGAATTAATCCACTTGTATTGATATTTAAGTCTCCCACAAAGTCTGAGAGGAAACATCAGTCATACCTTTACAAAACATACTACGGTTTTTTGTGTATATTTCTTCTCTCTTGAAGTTCAAGCTCTGGGTTGTTTCATACTCAGTGAAACCTGTGTGTTTCTTTCCTCTCAGGTGTTGGAGATGTTCTTGGTCGGAGTCGTGTGTTGGACTGTCTGTCCAACCTAAGAGCATGCTCAGTGCTGTCCCCGAGCTCCAGCGAGAGCAACACCTCCCTAAAGATGGAGCTGGAAGGTCTGGAAGGTTCCGCCCAGGCGGCACTGTCCCGACTGACTGAAGACAAATCGGTCAGAACACAAATCCAATTACTTCGTCTCTGTCAACAGAACTTGTATTTTATTTTCTCTTTTCCTTTTTATTTTTCTCTAGTAGGACATTCTTTACATTAAATCACTAGTCAGACACTTTTCTCCGAAGGGATTTTCAAGTTTAAGGACAGAAAAGATGCTTTTTTTTTTTTTTTTAACTGTACAGGAAGCTGTAAAAGAGTTAAGTCACCAGTTAGATATTGTTTGTAGAAAAATAGTTTGAAAACTAAATTTAGATAGGATGTAATAAATCATTTCTCCAGAGGTCAAAGGTTTTTAGTGCTGGTTGTTGTGTGATGAGAAGCGCACAGTGGGTTTAATCTTCTGTACAAACCCTAAGATTATGTGTAGACAAGTGGGATAGATATTGATTCAGAAATGAAGGTGGACTTCCTCTCTTTGTCTTCCAAATGTTGTAGATTGGGTAGAGACTATTTTTGGGGCTTTTGTATGATTATTGTGGGGACTTTACCATTTAAACGATCATGTGATGAAGAACTCTGGATTAAACTGTCTCCACATGCACCATCAGAACCAAAGCCTCATGCAGCAGAGCAGCATTGACATGGAGAGCCACACCGCCCACCTGGAGTCAACCCAGATGACCCCCCTGGGATCCGGGGGCCTTGCTGATGCCTGGAACCAGCTGCAGCCGAACGCCGCCGCGCTACACATCAAAGACCTGGACTTTTCTGACCTGCTGGATGAGGAAGACATTGACGTTTTGGACTTGGACAACTTTCACTCCTCCACCTCCTCCTCCACTTGCTTCTCTGGCCTCCCTCCCCCTCCTCCCCCTCTCCCAGGTCTGGGTAGTCCTCCTCCTCCCCCTCCCCCTCCTCCTCCTCCAATAGGGGGTTTAGCCCCTCCCCCACCCCCTCCCCCTCTTCCAGGTGCTCCACCACCACCTCCTCTTCCAGGTGCTCCCATTCCTCCTCCCCCCTCATCTTTGATGTCCTCTCAGAAGAAGAAGCTGGTAAAGTTGTTCTGGAAAGAGTTAAAGCAGGCCGACGGACCTCAGAAGTGTCGCTTTGGTCGAGGGACGGTGTGGGCATCTCTGGACAAGGTGGCGGTGGACACCACCCGTCTCGAACACCTGTTTGAGTCTAAAGCCAAAGACCTTCCTGCCCCCAAGGTAACCAGGCCTGTTTTCTTATCTACAGTACATGGGAAAAGTTGTAAGCTAAACATAAAAACAGTGGTTCCACAGGACAGATGGTACAAATGTAAAGGTCTGTCCTCGGGAGAGCAGGAACACCTGAGGTACAACCCTCTGAACAGAGGACAGTGGCTATTAATGATGTCCTAGATGCTTTACAGCGCCCAGAACAATAATATTCTGCAATGATGTTAAAAAAATCTTAAGACACATGAAAACAAATTTCACAATAGTGTGACTTTAAGACCATGAACCATGGTATAAAACCACTGATCTTCTGCTGCTTCCAAAAAGTAAATGCAGTAGATCTTCACTTGGACCTTTTAAAAAGGACATCTTTGATCTGTGGAGGTTCAGTCAGGGGCAGATCTATAATTTCTTCTAGTGGGTTTTTCAGAGTGTGTTCACAATCAAAAATGTCGATTACATAATTTACAGGTTTTTTTCAACCAAATAGTCATAAACAAATTTTAATAAATACATCTAGAAATTTAAAAATCCATTGTTTGAGGGGTTAATCTGCTTGGTTGAAACTGCCAGAAAAATTATTCTATAATTCATGAAGTATATGAAACCACCTTAAATGTACATAATAATTAAATTTAATCTATTTATAATTTATTTTAGCTTCAGATTTAGTTAGCTCTCCTTAAGTTCTAAATCAGGTACCTATCACCATGTTAGCTGGGGTGGCCTATCAGACTTTGGGGGTGGCAAGTGGTAGCCCAGGCCACGCCTCTGGCACTGCTCCTGGGCCTAGTGTGTCTGGAGCCAAACCAAGTAGTGAAAAACGTCCCTCATCAGAGCAGAGCAGCACTGTGAGCAGCTATGAAACCCAACAGGTTCATTTGCATCATGTGTTTCACTGAATTGGCAGAAAGGGCCTGAAATGAAGAAGTCTGAGATTCTGATTCTGGACCCAAAGAGGAGTAACGCCATTAACATTGGTATGACCGTACTGCCAGCTGTCCATGTCATCAAGAGTGCCATCCTCAACTTTGACGAGTTTGCCATCAGCAAAGAAGGAATTGAGGTAAAAACTATTTCCTGTTGGTTTCACAGGTTAGAATGTGGTTTTAATGAAACATGATCAGTTGGTATTTTCTTTAGCTACTGTTAAACCAGTGAACTTAAGAAGATTTAAGTGAGCTGTAGATCAAGTGAGACAAAGCTCTGATTGAATGAATCAGACTCAACCAAGCTGACCTCCCTTTCTCTTCTGAGCAGAAGATCCTGACCATGACCCCCACAGATGAAGAGAAGCAGAAGATCCAGGATGCTCAGCTGGCCAATCCTGATGTCCCTCTGGGCACAGCAGAGCAGTTCCTCTTCACCCTGGCCTCCATCAGTGCCCTGATCCCCCGCCTGCAGCTCTGGGCCTTCAAACTCAACTATGAGGCTCTGGAGAAGGTAACGCACCCCCAGGTACTCTGCAGGTTTAAGACACTCACTACAGACTCTTCCTGGATGTGACCCCCAGTAATGGTTAACATGGATAATGCCTTTGTGCTGTACCACAAGGATTTATGTTGGGTATTGGGTGTGTATTCTTGTCATCATATGCACGCCATGTTACTACTGGGTTTATAGAAACCCTAGCAGACGGCAGGTTTAGTGTGTCCTGGCCAAGACTGGCCTTTATGCCTCATAATTGTTAAATATAAATGTTTACTCTGCCTGATGGAAACTCATTCTAGTTTTTATTTTTGATGTGAGGTGGATTTTATTTTCTCTGTGAAGCAACATTGCTGGTTGTAAAAATGTTTGACCCTAATTTCTCTTTTTGCCTGTGCTCCTGTCAAAGTTTGAACAGGTCAGTAACATAGTGTCTACCTAGGATGTTGACTGACTGTGTTGTCCTCTGCAGGAGATTGCAGAGCCACTGTTTGACCTGAAGCTGGGCATGGAGCAGGTTGCCTCCAATCAGACTTTCAAGAGGATCCTTGCTACGCTGCTCGCCATTGGAAACTTCCTTAATGGATCCAATGTGAGAGTGCAAACATGACTGCTGGGGTTTGGAAACGTTATTGATTTAACAACTGGAGTTTTTTGCAGTTTTTGGAACACAGATAATTTATTATTAATGAATTTAAGCTTGCTCCACCTATTGTTCCCCAGAACCCACTTCTTTGTTCCTGCTTCATCTGCACCTTATTAGACACAGAACACTGTGTTTATCCAGGTTCTGACAGGATGCTAACAGCCAGCTGATGCCTTACATTGGCAGTTTGAGCTTTGGAGAACTAAATACGCTCACAAAAATATATATGAAATATATGAATGAATATATGAAAATAAGATGAACAGGAAAAGTTACAATGACAAAGACTGACTGGAAAAATCCAGAATTGGTCTTTTAAACCAGACACATCATAAAAAAGTTTCTATGTAATTGGATAAATTATGTTAATACCAAGGTTGCCACCTGGGTTTATCTTTGTGCGGTTTTTAAATGTGAGGAGGAAAAGAGTTCTTCACTTTTAGTTATGTTGCCCTCAGCCTGAAGCTGAACAAAAGACTAATTCACTGTTACTTGAATATTTTAAAGTAACAGTGGCTTTTGGAATAAAGACACGTGCATAGACCAATTCTTTCTCACGATCCCAGATTAAATCTTTTGGACAGGCTGAACTCTGGGTAAACAGAAGAAACAGCTCACTCTCTGTCGCTAATCTGTGTGTGAACAGACAACACTGGTTATCTGCAGCTTTAATCTTTGTGTGTGTGTGTGTGTGTGTGTGTGTGTATGTGTGTGTGTGTGTGCAGGCTAAAGGATTTGAGCTGAGTTACCTGGAGAAGGTGGTGGAGGTGAAGGACACTGTTCACCGTCAGTCTCTGCTGTATCACACCTGCACCCAGGTGGTGGAAAACTACCCAGAATCCTCTGATGTCTACTCCGAGATCCCTGCCATCACCCGCTCTGCCAAAGTACAAATTACTTTCTCCTTCTGTAAGTTTGTTCAGGTAGAAGCAGGTGGTGACCAGGTAAATTTCTTTTTTCCTCCAGGTGGACTTTGAGCAGCTCTCTGAGAACCTGGTCCAGCTGGAGAAACGCTGCAAAGCATCATGGGACAACCTGAAGGTGGTGGCCAAACATGAAACCAAGGCGGTGATGAAAAACAAGATGACAGAGTTTCTGAAGGACTGCACACAGAGGATTATCATCCTGAAGGTCGTCCACAGGAGGGTCATCAACAGGTCTGTCGCCCTCTCTCTCTCTCACACACACACACACACACACACACACACACACACACAAACACACACACACACACACACACACAAGGTCAGCGGTTTAACAACAGCTGACGTGTGTCTAAAATAGAGATGTTCCCAGAGGTGGGCGTGTAGCAGTTCTCAGGAGGCTGTAAAGATGAACTAATCAGGGATGTTATGCTAAATCTATCATATAACCAGCAATCTGATGCAAAATGTAAACATCTGTGTTTTAAGTTTTACATCTGTGCACATTTGTGGAAGTGCATGTTTTCTTGAAATTCAGTAATGCAGTAGCAAAGCAGTCATTACATTACAGATACTGACCAATGGATGCGACTGTGAAAAAGCATTTAGGGCGCAGAAGTGGAGGTGCGGGTTTTCAAACAGGTGCATTTCTATTGTCACTTGAAGCGGAGCACTGACTGAGGTTAGAGGGCGGGACTCAGCTCCTCCACACAGAGCCAACATAAACTTGGAATCAAAGTACATGTATCTCCCATCCACCATGCTGATGACCACAGTTATTTTTACATATGGGGCAAATCAGGTTGGACTGAAGTATTAGCTCACTAAGAGCCCTGTAAACACATCCTTTCTCACAAGTCAAAGTGCAGTGTTGAAGTGAAAACTCATCATGTTGAACAGAGGAGCTCACTGGATAACCTAAATATACTTAGGTTGCTTTGGGATAATTTTGTGAAATTGTGGTCATAGGTCACTAAAACTCACAGTGGCAAAAAATGTTGATTGGGTATTGTATTTTGACAAAACTGATATCACCCGAGACCCTGATCTTCATGGGGACACACAGTGTCTCTACTTTTGTTGTCTCACAACTATTAAACACATCAGCCGGACAGGCTGCTGCACTGGGGGCATGTTTCTTCATTATAAAACCCTTTTTAGAGAAATCACCATATATCTGTTCAATCGTTGGAAGAAAACAAAGTTCAGCTGATCATGTGTCCAATCTCTTATTCTGGGGACATTCTATAAATAATAATTTTTCTACAAGTAACATTTTCAAACCTCCGTTTGTGACCTCGGTAGTGAAACAGATGTGATGCTCCTGCAGGTTCCACTCCTTCCTGCTGTTCCTGGGTCAGCCATCCTCCTCTGTCAGAGACATTAAGGTCACAACGTTCTGTCGCATCATCAGCGAGTTCTGTCTGGAGTATCGCACCACCAGAGAGCGAGTCCTCACCCTCAAGCGGAAACGGGCCGTTCACCGAGAACGAACCAAGACCAGGGGCAAAATGATCACAGAGGTAGGCCCCTCCCTCATTGACCAAAAACACTAAAGTTACATTCTTCCTTTTTGGATTTAACAGATGCTTTTTTATTATAGATAGAAGGATTTACATTAAACATGCCTTTCATTTTAATGTTGACTTGTGGTGGCCTAAAGATGTCAGCGAACAGACAGTCAATCTGTACATATGTTTGATATGTATGAAAAATGAATTTAGAGTTATTACATATATTCAATTTGGAATTTTACAGCTTTGGCTGTGGCTTTAACCCATTACACTAGATGGGTAGAACAGGTTAGATCAGCACTTTTCTTTTTTTCTTTCGCTTTATCCTGTAAGTTCAGGGTTGCCGCATGTTGATTTGACACATTTCTGGGTTGATTCCCAATTTCAACCGGGCTTGGTACCAGCACTGCACGGCTGGAGATGGGGATGGCAGGTTGGGGGCTCAGTGTCTTGCCTGGGGTCAGGGAGAGTCGGGCTGAGGGACTGAGCCACTGCTGCCACATAGAAGAAGGGGGAAAAACCGCACGGATCTACGATTAAAAAATAAAAGTGATAAATTTTTATCTGTGGAGAAAATGGAAGGAAAGGAGGACACTCGTCTCTTCATGGTGGTTAAGACACTACGAAGCATGAAATCCAATATATTGTAGAAACCTCACTAAGCCCAGTTTACTCCACTTCATCCTCCTCTTACTCTTTTTCCTCCTGTCAGACAGAAAAGTTTTCAGCGGCCGTGCCTCCCCAGGACAGTCCCTCGCCGGTCTCCACCATGTCGGAGGTGGACACAGGTCAGGAGGAGGAGCACGAGAACATGAAGAACCTGCTGATCAGCAGCACTCTGACTGTGGACCAAAGAGGCCTGAGACGCTCCAGAGGCATCCGCAGTAAGAACCCGTCTTCTTAGTTCAACTTGGACCCTGAATCTAATCCTAAAACCAGATTCTTCAGTGTTTGAGCTCAAATTGGCTGCTGGAAATCAGAGCACAGTAGTTTTGGAGGAAATTCAGGCTAATTTCGCACAATAAACACCACGTTACAAATAATTGATCCACTTTAATTACATTAATCCTTAGGGTTCAAGAACAAAGTTATATTTTGGGTATGTGGCCTAAAGAGGCAAAGTTCTGATCCAGCCACGCAACAGGGGAACCTCCTCCTGTAAATTTTAAGTATCAGATTTAAGTTATGTGAAGTTGGTCGACGCTTAGCTGTTCTATGTCAAACCATCTGACGTGTCAAACCCCCAATTATCGGTCTAGTTCTGGTCCACAATCATATTCTGGTTCTGGTCCTCAGGTCTGGGCAGAGTGAGCCCATCCCCCATGTCTGTAGCCAAAGACGATGGCAGCAGCTCCCAGCAGGATGCCACAGATGAGATCATGGACCGGCTTGTGAAATCTGTTACTCAGAATCCTTCAGATCGACCGTCCAGTCCCAAGAACCGGAAACGTTCCAGACTCAACAGGAAGTCCAGTGAGTACATAACGTAATCTTTACTGAGCTTTTCTTTTTCTTCACGTATAAGAACCAGAGTGAACCGAATAAATTTGTTACATTTAGTTTTTATTGACCCAGTAATGGACCCATTTCAACCTGTTGAGGTGTTTGGATGTTTGTTGGTTTCTCCTTCAGAAGGTCGAGGCTTTGGAGCCTCAGCTGGTTCAGACTATGTGTCTCCAACAACAGCAGCTCTGTGTCCAAAACAGCTGCTATCGCTGCAGCTCGCTATCACTGTTTCCCCCTCCTCAGTAAATCCCTCACAGCAGATAATCCTCACATCCGGCCTGTTGCACCTTAGACACAGTGAAACACAAAGTAGGAAGATTCTCTGTATTTGTTGTCGAATTCTCAGCACGTCTACACCTGAATTTATTTATTCCCTTTATAAGAACAACACACAGGAAGTGCCGTAAATTAGGGGGGAGGGTTGAGGTTTTTCTATCAAAAGGAATCTCACAGTGTTTGAGGAGGAGGTGGACAGGAAACAAGGAAAAAGGAAGTTTGACATGAGTTAAACACAGAAACCTGGGGCTACATGACCAGAGTCACAATTTGTCTTTTTCTCATTTTATTTGTTTTAACTTTAGAACGCACACACACACCTCTGTACCTGACTTGTCTGTGTCTGTGTGTGTTTCAGTGCGGAGGACACTGAAGAGCGGCCTCTCCCTGGATGTGGTTCAGGCTCTAGGACTCAACAACATGACCGGAGACAAAGTCTGAGACTGAACCCAGGGAACCTCTAACTGAAGCTGTGTATTTATTATTGATTTGCAGAGCAACAGCCGATGTCTAAGCTCAGCAAAGTGTAGAGAAGCGACTTTCAGACTCTGCACCTGCACAAAACCTGATCAATAGGTCAAAGTTCTCCATCACTTCATCACACATTTCAGCACACGATAATTCTGAAACACATTTGGTGACTGGACACGTTGGTGAAAAAACAAATGCAGAAAACACACAGGTTACACCTCATAGAAATATTAACCATGTTACACGGACTGTTAATGTCCACATACTCTCATTTTATCTGAGCATCAAACACTTCCGGTGCTGGAAGCCTTGAGGGTCTGAGATGATTCCTTCTGAACAATCACTCCTCTAAACGGGTCAAAGTGACTTTCCGGTACAGTCTTCAGATGATGCATCAAGTCAAAGCTTTTCACACTTTGTTCATTGGTTTTGACAAAATGCACAGGAATTCAGAAAGTCTGTTTTAAAACTGAAACAGTTTTATTACAAACTATAAGTTTCTGTTGGAGGAATAAATCAAACAAAAGTAAAACTTTGGGCTTAATGGAAAAGCCTGTGAAAGTTTCTGTCAGTGGCAAAAAGTAAAAATGACCCAGAAGTTACTGAAAAAGGTACAAAGTGAGGAACTCGTTACAGTCTCTGCTTCTGCTCAGTGTGTCCACGTTTTTATTCTCTCTGATGAAATTTTTTGCACTTTTGAGGTATTTCAGGTTATTTTCTCTCAGCAGCTGACTCCAGGTCAGTTTGTGCAAAACTCTTCATTACGTGTTTTAACTTAAGAGCAACACCAGCATTTTGTAGAAATATGACACTTTAGGATTTTAATAAAGGATGTAGTGTTTTAATTTATTAAACGTTTTTGAGTTTTTTTTCATGCTTTCATCAAAAAACGACTGTGCATCTGTTACTAGCCACTGGTCCAGAGTGGGGGTCACAGTGGCAGTTTAACTGACGTCCCTCTCCCCCAGTAACATGTTACAGTTCCTCTTCACATGACATGTCACAGGGTCTTGTAGCAGCTGGAGAGGGAACATCTCCAATGGAAGTCGTTCAGGAGGATCCTGATCTTGATAAGATGCCTGAAGCAGCAGCTCTTCTGAACCCAGAGGAACCACTGCAGCTGCTTCTGTTCACGACCTTATTCTGTCAGTCAGTTTCAGTCAGTGCTGCTCAGCTGCTTCACTCAGGTCACGATATGCTGAGCCAGCAGAACCACATTACCTGCAAAAAGCTGAGAGGTGATTGTACAGCAGAACTGGTTCAGAAACCGGTGAAGCCAAAGTTATCTTTGTTCTGCTTTGTTCCGAGTTTAGGGTTAGGTTTCCTCTGACCCACTGAGCCACTCAGTCACTTCAACATACAAACACTTGGTCAATTAAGCTGGTTCTGGTTCTACAAGCATCTGCAAAGGCAAATACTGTAGCAGTAATAGGAAGAAGCTTTGGTATCATTCACTCAAGTAAAAGATGCAAAACCAAACTGCAGAAATACTCTGTCCTGCGTTTTTGTGAAGTATTTTACTTTACAGTACTACTGTGTACGTTTACTAATGAATTGATAATGAATTATCTAGGAATCACTCTGAACACAAGAACTAATCCGATGTATTTAGGTACAGTAATGTCAAGTTGTCTGTAATTTAGGATGGTAAAATAGTAAAGGTACTAGTGTCTTCATCACGTTATGCTGCAGCTGAGTAGTTGCAGTAATTAGCTGAATCCGAGGTCCCGTTTTTTCCTCAAATAAAACTGAATGCGAAAATGAAACAGTACCTCGAATATATACCTACTGTATGTGCAGTACTTAAGTAAATGTACGTAGTTACTTACAAGCAGTTTCAGAGGACACTAATCAGACAACCAGGGAACTGCTGGGGGGTCTACAGTCTATAACCCCCCCTCCCGCCTGGACTCCACCTGCACGGTGTGCGTCTCTTTAAAGGGGGACTGGGCGGGTCACATGTCCAGCTCTGGCGTCCCCTCCTCCTTGTTTCTCACCGGAGCCTGTGTTAATGTAGTAAACCGTCCTAAACGGTCCGTCCTCCCTCGCTGCGTCCTCTCGGAGTCCATAAAAACCCCGAGCGATGCAGAGCCGCTGAGCACCGGGGGAAGATGCTGCCGCTCGGTCTGATGCTGCTGCTGCTGCGGGCCGCCGCCGACGCCGACCTGCCGGGGAGCAAGGCTCCGCCACTCCGGGGGCCGGGACTCGGTTTCTCTGCGCCGGTCCCCGCCTCTCCCTCCGCCCCGCCGCTCCTCCTCCTCCCGCAGCCCGCGGTGGAGTACGGAGCGCCCGGTCTCGCCTTGGCCCGGTCCGCCGCGGAGGAACCGGCCGGTACCGGGGAAGAAGAGGAGGGAGGGCAGCATCATCATCACGGCGGCGGGTACCGGGTGGTCCAGTGGGAGTGGAGCTACGTCCAGACTCCGTACATCATCGCCATCTGGCTCCTGGTGGCCAGCGTGGCCAAGATCCGTAAGTCCCCATCCTGTTCGCGCGCGCGCGCGTGTGTGTGTATGTGTGTATGTGAACAAGTACCCAGACCAGAACCGTGCTAGACCAGATCGGAGTTAACAGCTGCTTCTTGTTCACATTGTGACTCAGAGTTTAGATTCTATTAAGACTGACGCTGTTCAGGTTTTATCAGTTCCTAGAAAGAACCATGTGGTTCGGGTCCAGTTGTTCAGACTGACTTTATTCTGAACCTGTTTGACTTTAAGAAAACGCTTTAATTTACCCGAACTTCAAAGCAAATTATCTGTTTCCTTCTTACTGTGAGCTATTAAGATATACGGGCCTCAGCCTGGTTCTGAACGTGCTTCTGAACCTGCTCAGATCCACTGGACCTTAACTAACTTGACCTTCTGTCAGTGCGTCCATTAATGACTGAAGCAGCAACTGGAACCAGGCTCTAGGAGACACAGCTCGAGCAGAGGCCTCTGTGCCAGCAGGCAAGACGGGCAGCTGCTTGGGGCCCCAGGCCAGTAGGGGCCCCTGAGGGCTGACAAAAGTTAAACTATGTACAGTACTTACTGTGTGCACAGTTTGCAACGACACGAGAGGACCCCGACTGATCTAGGTCTAATGAAACAACGAAAACCAGCAGATGAAAATGAAGAGGATTTATCATTCTGAGAGAGAAACAAGAAGAACTGGAGAAAAAAGCAAGATAGTGATGAGTGGAGAAGATAATAAAAACTTAATAAAATAAACACTGTTTATTATATTAAGCAAACAGCTAAATGCTGCTAGTGTAGCTGTAATTGTGGTGAAGAGACACCTGAGTGACAGCGTCCCCTCACACTAAAATGGTGAGGACATAAACCCAACAGATCAATATCTATATTGGGCTTTAGGACAAATGTCCCTTCATCATCAGAAGTGATAAACATGGTCACAGTTCCAGTAAACTGAAGAAATGGTTTCTCACGCCCTCTGCTGTTAGTCTGAGGGAGGAAAGTCACCAACATTCTTATGAGGACATCAGGATTCTGTCCAAAATAAACTCCTAATAAAGTCACTGTGCTGCTTCATAGAAAATACACTTGAGCAGAATATGTCCCCTGACTCGTCTTATTGTGGAGGGGTACTGTGGAAACTTCCTGTAAGATGCTGAGCGAGGCTCGTCCTGCTGACCAATCAGAGAATGTCAGACAGTTCCGCTTCATCAGCACCTTCTACAGATTGGACACGGATTAATACCAGATGGCGGTGCTGATTATAAAGGAGTAGAAGTACCTCAGGTACACGGTGAACTGCACATTTACTTTTTAAAACTGAGACTTTCAGAGAGAAACTGATGATGTTTCAGGAGGAACTTCAGATTTCAGAATGTTTGAAGAAAGATGGTCAAAATAAACCTTTAATGAAAGGGGAGACAGGTGAGACAGGTGAGGGGAGAGTGTTGGCCAATGTTAGACTGTTGTCCAAAACAAGCTGCCGTATCTACCTGCTTGTTTTGGAACATTTCTGTCCCCTGCTGACTTTAATGAGAGACTCAGCTAAGTCTGCAGGGAACTGTCTTCACATCTCATGACAACAGAGGGACAGACGTGCAGCCCGTTTGTCCTCCTGTCCCGCACCAGCAGAGCTTTATTTAAACACATCGCTATGATGATGACGTTCACCTGACATCAGCTCTGTTTGGCAACAGAACTGTTTCAGTAATGCACTTTTTTTTCTCAGCTCCACGTGTCCATGTAGAGACACTGAGCCTCTTCTGGACCTTTTGACCACAGTTTGAAGTCAATGTGAGTCTGATCAGACTCATGTTTGACTAAGATGTCGAGCTGCTGAATGTTCTCAGTGGTTCTGTCCTCGCTGTCCGTCTGGTGTGTGGGAGTCTCAGCTCTCTGTCCAATGTAGAGACAGAATCCCTGGAAAATAGCAGATGTAAGTTTGTTAAAAAAGTTGAGATGGTTCCAGGTTTTATTTTTGAATCTTCTGTCTTTATTAGCCGGGGGGCGTCGGGGCTTCATGCTGGACTTTCTGTGCTTTAAACTGTGAATCGTACCTCTTATGGGACATTTACACAGTTTATGTTGTGTCAAATAAAAAAAAAAAAAACATCTACACAAAGTTTTTACATTACTTTTTATTTCATTTTATTTTTAAATTGACGTGCAGCTGCCCCCAGAAAACTGTGTGTGTGTGTGCGTGTGTGTGTGTGCGTGTGCCTGGGGCATGTGGCCCCTGCAGATGTGTCTGACCGTTACATGAATCAAACAGGAGCTCTGCTGGCTGCACACACATCAGATCACAGCAAATCAGTCTTTGATGGTTTTTGATTATAGATGTGTAGTTTGTTCCTTCTGCAGGTGTGTGTGTGTGTGTGTGTGTGTGTGTGTGTGTGTGTGTGTGTGTGTGTGTGTGTGTGTGTGTGTGTGTGTGTGTGTGTGTGTGTGTGTGTGTGTGTGTGTGTGTGTGTGTTGGAAAACTGTCAGTGAGCAGTTAAAGAGAGGGAGACGACAGACAAAACAATAAAGTATGAAACACTTCTACTCTTGATCTAAAAGAAGTCACATTGTACCTTCTAGCTGGTTTAGAGCAGGAACTTAAAACTGGTTCCAGATCTGCATCAACTCTTTGCCAAGACAAATGTCACTATATCAATTATAGATTTGCAACTTGGTCGGTAGTTACTGCAGCTTAAGGCTGAGACAGAACTCAAGGTTGATTCATAATATGAATATAATTCTAACAGTTTGAGACAAAGACAGTTAGCTGATGCCAGTATAGTTGTGGTGTTTCTGATCTTTGTCTCTGACTAATGGACACACACACACACACACACACACACACACCAACTGTAAACTACAACAAATGGAGAAGTTTAAAGGAATCGGTGAGTGATAGTTAATTTCTATAATCACTGTTATGTGTATATAAAGGAATAAGGGAGATGTTTGTATTATATGTGGCTGTTGTTGCAGAAAATATTGAATTTAATTTTTTGTTGTTAATTAGCTTCAGTACCATCAAGTGTCCACTCCTGTGAGAGTTTTAAAGCTTGAGAAATGTCCTGTTAGAGAAAATTCAGACTAGATCAAACCATTATTCAATGTTAACCCCACACTGTTACTAGCATTGTTATTTCTTACCGGCCACAAACGTCCTCCTTTCAGACGAACGCTGGTAAATTGTCTGAACTTACATAACGCTTTTCTACCTATTCGCGCACACACTCACACACCGATGGCCACCTGCATGGCAGCTTCCCCAACACTCACCGGGAGCAACTAAGTTGGGGTTCAGTGTCTTGCTCAACATTACTTTGACATGTGACCGGAGGAGCCGGGGATCAAACCAACAGCTGTGGGATTGGTGAATGACCGCCCTACCTCCTGCGCCACAGTCACCCCTGCTCTGGACCACTGGCCACTCTGTAATTAAATTCCACTGAAACAGACCATCCACACCAGGACGTGGGACAGTTAGTCATCAATCATGTGGGAGCTGTGGTGGAGGGATGCACTATGTCCCTTTGTCAGTTCAGACTGGGACAGAGAACGAAACCACTGTCTTTCCTTCCGAGTGAGTTAAGAATTCCTGCTCTGAGAATCAGCCCACTGCAACCGAACTGCATGGAAAGGCTTTGTCTTCCCATAGCAGTGGGCCAGTCTCTCCCTTCCTGGCCCAGTATACCTCCGTGTACGGGACGAGTAGACAAAACGAGAACCACACCAAACAGTATCACCTGGACTTTAAAAGAACAAACAGAAAAAATAAACCACATTCTTTCGATTTCTCTTTTTGGCTTTTTCAATGGTGCAGTGATAATAATAATCCTGCAAAATAAATATTGAGCATCTAACTCTACTCTGTTGTTCTGCAGTGTTCCACTTCTCCCAGCGCTTCACCACAGTCGTTCCAGAGAGCTGCATGCTGATTCTCCTGGGTTTGGTGCTTGGTGGGATCGTGCTCATAGCCAGTAAGAAGCAGCTGTACCAGCTGGAGCCCGCCCTCTTCTTCCTCTTCCTGCTGCCAACTATAGTGGGTGATGCTGGGTACTTCATGCCAGCCCGCCTCTTCTTCGACAACCTGGGAGCCATCCTGATGTACGCTGTAGTAGGAACCCTGTGGAATGCCTTCTGCACTGGTTTCTGCCTGTATGCTGCCAAACTGCTGGGAGTCATAGGTCAGTCATTTAACATCATGAGTTATAGGTGGGGGCTTGACTGGATTTCAGAAGTGGTGGATAACACAGTTACTCCCACTAGCAACTTTGGCAGGTTAAACCTTCTACATATTTATGTACAATCCTTGGCCACTTTATTAGGTACACCAGTACAATCTAATGCAGTCCGATACAGCAGCTCTGCCATGAGCTGTGCGTAGAGTTGTCACTCTCCAGTAGGACTCTACCACCCACTTCAACCTCAATAATA
The DNA here is from genome assembly GCF_033026475.1 of Channa argus. Taxonomy (NCBI): domain Eukaryota; kingdom Metazoa; phylum Chordata; class Actinopteri; order Anabantiformes; family Channidae; genus Channa; species Channa argus. The sequence goes on from NC_090198.1 coordinate 31,295,419, forward strand.
AACAGAGAGTAGAATCATCACCTTTCTGACAGTTTCAACCTGATAAACTGAGAAAAAGTTCATGGCAGCGGCTGTGGTGGATTGCATTAAATTGTACAGGTGTACCTAATAAAGTGGCCAGTGAGTGTATATTTTTACTGTATTCTCAAAAGTCATCTGAAATAATTGCAATGTGACACTACGACACTACCACTCCCATGAGTATTACCTGCCCATCACCTTGTGCTTCTGCGTTAGTGACTGACACAGCACTGTAAAGAAGACATCCCTGTGGAGATGAGACCAGACCAGACGAGACAGGCCTGTTTTGATCATTTAGCTACTAGTACTTATCGTCGGATATGTGGACCTGACTTTGCTAGTTTATGCGAAACTCCTTTAGCCAAATAGTGTTTTACAGATGCTCATCAGCAACTGAATATTTATTAAACTGAGGATGGTAGTTGGATTGGACACTTCCTCTTTTCTTCCTGTAACTGGGTCATTTCCCTTTGTGTCAGGGATTTAATTTAAAGAAAGACCAGCGTAGCTTCAGCTTCTGTCGAAAGCTGCAGGTCTGCTGCATCTAGCTGATAAAGTACTTTCCAGAACAACAAATAATGTAGGTCATCTGTGTTTCGTCAGTATGCAGCTCTGCGCAAGTTGTTAATGTCAAGCCCTGTTCGGGGGTCAGTCACTGAGGCCTGTAGGACATTAACTGATGGTCAGAGGTCATGGGTCAGTCAAAGAAAGGGAGAATGATATATTTTTTTTTTTTTCCTGTTCTCTTTGTGTTCATTTGTGTGATCACGTGTGTGTGTTGTAGATGAACGTGTGCAGGCCGACCTGATGGACTTCCTGTTGTTCGGGGCACTGATCTCAGCTGTCGACCCGGTGGCGGTGTTGGCCGTGTTCGAGGAGGTTCATGTCAACGACACACTCTTCATCATCGTATTTGGAGAGTCGCTGCTGAACGATGCCGTCACCGTGGTGAGACACACACACACACACACACACACACACACACAGAAGAGGTAGATGTAGGGAAATCTGTATACACACATCTCATCATGCTGAGATCTGTAGCTGTGTTGTTATAGCAACAAAGGCACACAAGGTCAGACGATTTCAGCACTGTGTGTGTGTGTGTGTGTGTGTGTGTGTGTGTGTGTGTGTGTGTGTGTGTGTGTGTGTGTGTGTGTGTGTGAGAGTTTACTGTACTTTCGGTCCACTTTGACCTTGTTGGGTTAGTAATGTTATGTAATAGTTGGGTTTCTGTGGACAGTGGACCCCTGGGACACACAGGTACCACACCTTCCTACACAGGACCCCAGATTCAATGATACATAACATAAATATAAATAGTGCCTCATTTGAAGTTGTTGTTGTATGTATCTCTGTAGACATTTGGCATAATTTCTCTCTTTGTAGTAGTTTGTGTATCTCCACGTTTGTTGTGTATCTTTATGCAGCTTTTAAGCATCTTTGTGGTTGTTTTGTGCATCTTGGTGGTATCTCTCTGTAGATAGTTGTATCTCTTTGTGAATATTATTCACGCTGGGGCAAAGAGTTCAGAGGGCCTGAAGTATTTGTAATAACAATTCAAGTATTAGCCTAAGATCCCTCCTAGTTAGTTGCAGCAGGTCTATCATTTGCAACATTACATGCTGAACTATTTGATGCTTTAAAGTAATATTTGTGTGATTTAGTGTGTAACCTCCTTACAGTGGTAGTTGTGAACAATCCAAATCTGAGCAGTTGAGCTGGAGAAATCTTGACTTCTAGTTTTGGCTCAGACACCAGAAACCCTGGATGTTCCTGACAAAAACAGCAGAATGATCCTTTTCAGCTCATCGTTTCCCACAGTAAGAATGAGATGTTTGATGACAAACAGCAGGAAGAGCAAAACCTTCACATTTACTTAGTAACATGTTGAGTTTGAGAAAGCTGAGATTAAACAGTGGTGAGCAGATTAACACTTTCTAATCCTCAGCAGCACTCAGAATATGAGCTAATCCCACCAAGAAACGTGGGAAGGCTGTGCCTGTGACCTGCTACCCCACAAAGACGAGAGGAAAAAGACAAAGTGGTGCAGATGTTAATGTTTTTGTGTCATTTTGAATCAGTGTTTTACACTGAATGACATTAATGTAGAGCAGTTAGTAGATAGATAATCATTCAGTGTTATTCTGGTGGGACTGTGCAGTGCTAGACATGAAAAACCAGTTCATACAGGGGGAAACTGTGCATTTAGATCAGTATAAGCCTGCTCCAGCATTATGACAACCTCTTCATCTTCATCACCTTAGAAGGCAGGTGTGTGCCTCTCATAGAGCTGTTAGTGCACAGATATCAGCCCATTAGTTTCCTCCTTTTGTCCAGAAGGTTATGGAGCCATCTGATTTCAGTGTCAGTCCTGATACATCAGACTTTGGTGGCTAGAAACAGAAACACAACCTCATAATATTCTGTTGAAGGCTGTGCAGCACTGGTCCCAACTTTCAGCAGGAAACACTGCAACTCCACGTCTGGATCAACTTCAGAAATTCAAGCTTTTATCTAAAAATCTGTAACAATTGAATCTAACCTTGACTCTAACGCGTTTTTCTGTTCTGCAGGTTTTATATAAAGTCTACATTTCCTTTGTGGAAGTAGGACCAGAGAATGTTCAGACAGCTGATTACTTTAAAGGAGTGGGTGAGTCCACAGTTAGGAGCACAACGTCTAATCGAATTCGTCTAATCTCTGACTCTTCTCCTACTCACCTTGATCTTCCTTCACATCCTCTGCAGCCTCCTTTCTCATTGTCAGTATCGGAGGCACTCTGGTGGGTCTGGTCTTTGCCGTCATCCTGGGCTTCATCACTCGTTTCACCAAGAAGGTTCGGATCATCGAGCCGCTTTTTGTCTTCCTGCTGGTCTACCTGGCCTACCTGACCGCCGAGCTCTTCTCCCTATCCGCCATTCTGTCGTAAGTCAGAGAGCCCACCATGACTTTACAGTGAGTTTCAGCTCAAAGTTTAGTGCCCAGACTAAACACGTAAGGGAAGTGTTTCAGAGAAAAAGCTGTTAAAAGGTCAGAGTTCATCAGGAAACTGCAGACAGACGCAGTCAGAGAGCAGCTGGTGAACAGAGGGGAGGATGTAGAAGCTGATGTTTCCCTCAGGAGAAGGTGGAGACTAAATACAGAGCTAAAACTGAGCCAAATGAATGATATTGATCCAAAATTGAACGAGCTGATCACAGGTAAAGGTGATAGATCAGTGGGTTCAGAATAAATCTGAAGGGTCTTTAGTGTCTCCACACTGCACCTACAGAACAGAATGAATATTATCAGCTGGTAAATAGACCCTGTGTAATGTTCGAGCATCAACAGGTGAACTTGCTCAGGATTTCTATCTGTGTGAGCCTCAAAGCTGCATGTTAACATTTGAGCAGCTTTGGATGAAAGGTGGTGACCTTTGCAATGACGTCTGATATGAAGCATCAGTCTCTGAAGTAGATTTAACCGTTGTATTGTCAGAGCCCTGCACCACTGTTTATTTACACATAGTCCACGAGCCGAAGCAGCTGCAGCCACTCCAGTGAGACAGATAAAAACACTTTACCCCCTCCTCTCTGCAGTCTGACCTTCTGTGGCATTGGAGCCAACAAATATGTGGAGGCCAACATTTCCCAGAAGTCTCGGACCACAGTGAAGTACACAATGAAGACTCTGGCCAGCATTGCTGAGACCATCATTTTCATCTTCCTGGGGATCTCAGCCGTGGACAAATCCAAGTGGGCCTGGGACACAGGCCTGGTGTCCTGCACCCTCGTCTTCATCTTTGTCTTCAGAGCTATGGGTCAGTCCTCTCTTCAGGCACCTAATCCAGGTTCTTTTAGAACAGATTTGATCCAGTCAGAGAAGAAAGAGAATGAAAACAATGTAAATAAAGATTTTAATCTAAATGTTCAGTGTAAATATCCATCGTTGGGCTGATACATTCACATGATAAGATTAAAGTAGCTGTGACATTTGAGCTTTGCAGCTGGGGGGTTTGGTGATGCTGATCTTTACTGAGCAAGTTTAAATGCCACACTCCAGTTAATCTAACCTGCTTTAACCTTTAACACGAACTAACCATCACCGCTGTGATGTTCTCTGCTGCAGGTGTGATCGGTCAGACCTGGGTTCTCAACCGTTTCCGTCTCGTTCCTCTGGACAAGCTCGATCAGGTTGTGATGTCATACGGTGGCCTACGGGGAGCGGTGGCGTTCGCGCTGGTGGTGCTGCTGGACAGCCAGCAGGTCAAAGCTAAAGATTACTTTGTTGCCACGACAATCGTGGTCATCTTCTTCACTGTCATGTTTCAGGTAGGAGCCACTTCCTGTCCAGAATTTAACGCAACCCGAGCCTGTTGTCATGGCAACATTTAGTATCATTAGTCATTCTGTTGTCTCTGTGGTTAAAGTGTTGACCGTGGGCAGAAAATGGTCTGCAGCTCTTCTTAACTTAACTGCATCCAACATTTGTTACAGTTGATTAACTGTGACTATAAATCTTTTCTTAAATGTTCTGCCAAAAAACAGCCACTTGTATTTAAAGATCTGCAGTTTGAGGGGCTCTAAATTTGGCCAAGCGTGTGTTAATCCCTCATTAGTTAACTTGCAAATATGCAGAAACATCTCCAGATGATTTCCAGAAATTTTCACATTGAAAAGTCAAAACTGAACCATCAAACACAGAAGAAAAATATCAAGCGTGGTCAAATCACAGTTTGGGTTCCTCTGACCAACAAGACCACAAAGCTCTGAGTGTGAGGTTGTTGTTGATAGAGGGAGGAGCTGTGGAAACAACAGCGTGTTCCTTAGAGACAAAACGCTTAGTCCTTCCATTAGCATTAGCCTTCAAATCCCCAGTATAATCTCCTCTGGTGTGGACAAACACAAAGGCACTGATGGAGAGCTGTAATTGGTCAGGTGGTCTGACATACCTGTCTAAAAATCACAGTGAGAACTTATGACTCTGTAATCATCTCGTGAACCCAGTGACCATGTGGCCACATACATCTCATGCAGTCTGGACCTGGTTGCCATGTCGGACTGGCACTGGAAAATTCAGGGCATCACAGACCTTGTCGGGCCATGGCTCAGACATGTGCTGCTGCAGCACAGAGGGACCTCTGCTCCCCCGCTTCATGTTGCTTATTAACAATGATGTCAGGATCTGTATCACCTTTGACCTCTTGGTCCCACAGTGAGCAGAAAACCACGTGACTAATGGATCATCAAGAGCTGTGGTGCAGATTGTCTTCAGTCTCCATGTTGGAACCCGTGGTTTCTAAAATCTAAATGCCTGGAAAACCTACATCTTCATTTGTCACTAATTTGTCATTTAATACAAATTAACTTTGTTCCTTCCTAGCATGCCTGTACTTCTATGTAACGCATAGATATATTTATACCTCAGTATTTCTGCAGTGTTGTATTTGTACTTTTTGGTTTTTACTGTTATTGGCCAGTAAAAACATCTGCAGCATTGGATCAGGACCAGGTGGATCCAGCAGTCTCCGGTCCTAAAGACACACGTGTGGTCTGGGTTTCTGTTTGTTAGATGTTACTTTAAAAACCAGGAAGTTTCATGACATAATTCCTGAGAGTGTGACAGCTTTACTCTGTGTGTCTGTGAATGTACAGCAACTGAAGTCAGAGGCAGGAAGTGCTAAACAAGAAAGTGTAAATACACACTAAATCTGAAGTGTTTCCTGTTTCCCACCATGAATCAGAGGCTGGGGAGTCCATAAAGGTTCTCTGGATGATCTCCATGCTGCTTTGTTGGTTTCTACGCAATCATCACAGAACAAATTCTCATGGCCATAAGTTATAGTTATAATAAAGTTAGAAAAGGAGCACTGTGATAACTTATGATTTAAAGATGATCTCTGTCTTTTTCAGGGTTTTACTGGATGGTTTTGTGAATATTAACAGTAGTTGTGTGTTACTGAAGAGTGCATAAAAGAGTTTTCTTGGTTAATCATCCCATCATTCTCTGCAGTGCCTGGAGAATCAGCTGAAATGAGTCGGCTCAGATTCCCTCAGCTAGAGAGAATGTTTCGGGAACATTTTCTGGAAACAGAGTTAGAGTATAGTTAGTACATGAACACATCATTGCACCATTCAATTAACAGTGTACACGACCTGAATGAGACTCTGTAGGATATTGGCGCGTGTGTGTTGTTGGGTTAGTGACCTGTGAACATCAGGTCAATAAGCAGTGATCAGTACAGTGTCTTTAGCGTTTATTGAGTGAAAGCACAGAAAACAACTTCATCAATGAGAACCTGTTGATGAGTGCAGCTGCAAAGCAGGCAGGCCAGAGAGGGTGGAGGTGGGAAGGACCCCTGGGGATTATGTGGTAGAGTCAGCAGAAATTTAAAAAAGACAGTGAACAAGAAAAGATCCTCTGGGGGTTTTCAGCAAATCCTCATCATGTGAAGAGTAAATCAACATTTATTCAGACACCATGTGGCAAAGTGGTGCACGATGGCGCATCTTAATGGTGTTCAGAGTCCCTGCAGAAGGTCCTGAGTTTAGGAGCCACAGCTTGATGTCACAGCGTCCTTTTGTTTTATGCAACTTCAGTGGGAGGTGGAGACGGGGGACGTCCAGCTGCAGCAGACCTCAGATGTGGACTGATTCCCATAATGAAAACAAGCTCTAATTAGATTTTGACTGTGTTGTAGGGCAGCAGGTGTCTCTGACTCTGTGCTCATTTTTCTCTTTTCCTGTACAACCACAGGGCGGCAGTAACATGCTTCTCATTAGCAGGTTTCATGTTGTGAGTATTCTTTCATTAACAAACTGAAGTCAGGGCTGTAGCATCAACTCAAACTCCTGCAGGATCAGTCCTTCAGCACATTTCACTGAAGGACACAAGCTGCGACACAGATACTTATTTATATATATATATTATTATTATATTATATATATTTAATTCAGCTAAAATCAGGTATTTTAATGTCAACTGTTTCCATTTAGCTTAACATTTGTAACATCTGCGACTCCAGTTTAAAGGAACCTGTTTATGTTGAAGTACAGACTGTAGGCAGATTCATACTGTGATGGAATCTGTCCTCTAAACAAAGATGTTCCTGCCAAGCTGCAAAATAGCTTTTTTCACAGGCTTCTGATTGAAAACCTTGTACTTTCTGAATGTTCACACTGTTTGATGCTGACTCCAGGTTCACATGTGCATCTAATCATGTAGCAGCTGCTTTTATCCAGCAGAGAGAAATCACAGCAAAGTTTGAAGAAATGTTTCAGTCTCATGAGACATTCAAAACACAATGTTACCAGCTGTTTCAGTGTGTGACAAATGTGATCAATATGGACAAACAATGATTTATGTGTTTCTAGTTCAGAGTAAAACCTGCAGCTCGTCCCCTCTGTCTCTGTCACGGCCCCTGTTCTTTCAGGGTCTAACCATCAAACCTCTGGTGAAGTGGCTCAAAGTTCCTCGTTCTACCAGCAGGAAGCCGACCATCAATGAGGAGATTCATGAAAGAGTGAGACCGTCTTCTTCTTCTGCTTCTCTCTAGTTCTTTTTTGAAGCTGCTGAAGTCTGGTGATGAAAACTGTCAGTTCTTCAGTGTGAGGAAGCCTGATGTGTGTGTGTGTGTGTGTGTGTGTGTGTGTGTGTGTGTGTGTGTGTGTGTGTGTGTGTGTGTGTGTGTGTGTGTGTGTGTGTGTGTGTGTGTGTGTGTGTGTGTGTGTGTGTGTGTGTGTGTGTGTGTGTGTGTGTCCAGGCGTTTGATCACATCCTGACAGCAGTGGAGGACATTGCGGGGCTGCAGGGATACCACCACTGGAGAGACAAGTGAGTCAATATAATGGCATGACGATACTGTTTTAATGACATCAGATTAACCTCCAGGAGAGGAAACAGAATAAATACAACATGTTCTTCTTGTTACTGTTGTGGTTGTAATAACCTACTGTGTGCATTAGGGGGAGCTCTGTCATACAATTTGGAGCAGACACAGCAGATCAGTAGTAGTACTTGCTTTAAATAATACTCCACTACACATAGAAGTACATCTTCACATACTGATACTGTTTTGCACAAAATCTACTTTAGGTCTAAAAGTAGCAGTACTGCAGTAAGAAAGTGAGCTCTCTGAGTTGCTCACAAAAAAAAAAAGACAAAGTATTTAAACCCTATTGACCTTGATGCTGTTGATAACATGAAAGTACAAACAGAAATTCTTCACCAGGCATCTCTGCTGTGCATACTGTAAAAAAATCAGTACTTCTGCAGCAGGTGAAGGTGGAGCTGATTTCAACACTGATAGCCACTCTGGGCGACTGTGGCGCAGGAAGGTAGAGCGGTTGGCCACCAATCTCACAGTTGTTGGTTCAATCCCCGGCTCCTCCGGTCACATGTCGAAATGTCCATGAGCAAGACACTGAACCCCACTGAACACTAACCCTAACCCTAACCCCTAACCCTTAGTTGCTCCCGGTGAGTGTTGGCCAGCTGCATAGCAGCTCCCCCATCGGTGTATGAATGTGTGTGTGATTGTGAGTGTGATTGGGTAAATAAGAAGCAGTGTAAAGCGCTTTGAGTGCCAATAGGTAGAAAAGCGCTATATAAGTGCAGACCATTTACCATTTACCACTTCATTCACAGTAACACATCAGAGTTTAGTAGTTCATTAGAGTTTGTTTCTGCTAATTCGCTCAAGCTGTCAGATACAGGGAGTAAAGTACCTCAAAATACTACTTAAATACAGTACTTAAGCGAATGTTACTTTCCAACACTGACACAGTGGGAACTTGATTCTTTGCTCCTCCCTTGCATGAATTTGTAGTTCAGTATTGGACTTTTCCGTAGGTGAAGACAACTGATCACTTGTCTCTCTGTCTGTAACTGTCTCTCCTTCTGGCTTGGTCTGTGTCTGTCTCCTGTCCAGGTGGGAGCAGTTTGATAAGAACTACCTGAGTAAGCTGCTGCTGAGGAAGTCTGTGTACAGGAAGAGTGAACTGTGGGAGGCTTATCAGAAGATTAACATCAGAGACGCCATCAGCTTCATTGACCAGGTGGGAGACGAGAGGAAAGGAAAAAAGGGTTCACAGTTTTCATGTCTGTCTTAAAGCAGCAGCCATGATCTCATATAACCACCAACACTCTTCTATTCTGCTGTATATGTTCTGTTCATTCTGACCTCCCTGATGCACGGTGAACAACAAAGAAACATTTGATTAGAATAAGTCGGACTGATAGAGCCTCATTTTGGGTTTGAGTAAACACTTTTACATTAACGACAAACAACTGCTGTGAAATTTGATCCTCATCACTACCATTAAAGGAAAGTCAGTATGAACCGGAGGACTGAGAAGAAAGGTTTTCAGTTTTCCAACAATCCCACTGTTTTCCCTTAAACATTCAATTCAATTCAACTTCATTTACATAGATTTTATAAGATTCTTAGCTCTGTTTGAATCAAAGACCATACAATCCTATTTTAGTTGAGAAAACGTTAAAAGTTTTAATTTATACATAATATGGTCTCTTTAAATGTCTGAATGCTTATAACATACACACATGATGGTGAAAAAACTGTTCATGGACAAAAAATGTAATCAAGTCACAGTCTTGCTCATATGTTGCACTACAACACCAAAGACATAACAACACTGACACCTGAGGAGAGTGTTCATTATCATCACATTATCATCAACTTCATCATCATTAAGATCCTCATCATCATCATCATCAGCCTCATGTTTCAGAAACAGAAATTATGTCTTACTGTCAAACATCCAGCAGGAGACATCAGGCACAGGTTACTACCATTAAGCCCTCTAAACCGGTTGATCACCTTGGTAACCTTGGTTCATTAGAAACTGAGATCGAGGACTAAGGCAGACAGAAGACACTTTAAAGATTGACCTTTGACCTGTGTGTGTACAGGGCGGGAACGTTCTGACCTCAGCCAGGTTGTCTCTACCCTCTATGGCCAGCAGAGCCTCATTCCCTGAAGTCACTAATGTCACCAACTACCTGTGAGTCACATGACCCTTCATTGAACACAACATGTGTGGACTGTGACATGTGAATCCAGAACCTGGTACAATGACAGAGTCATATCAGCTGTGTGTTGTTGCAGGCGTGAGAATGGCAGTGGCGTGTGTCTGGACCTACAGGTGATCGATAACGTGCCTGGAGCCAAAGTGGAGGAGGACACAGAGACACATCATGTCCTTGCTGAGAACCTGTACAAACCCAGGAGACGGGTAACACACACATTTAAAATGTTAAATTATGTGTGTTTGTTTCAGATGTTCTGTGAAAAGTGTGTCTACTGATCAGGTTGTGGCTGTGGTGTCGTCCCTGTTCAGTATCAGTCCCACTACAGCCGACACTTCATGCCTCTGGGCGAGAAGGAGCGTCAGGACCGGGAGGTGTTTCAGAGGAACATGAGGAGCCGCATGGAGACGTTCAAGTCTACGCGACACAAACGGCACAAGAAGGACCGCAGCTTCAAGAAGGCAGGCGATTTTTATTATATGCTGCAGCATTTACATTTACATTTAGTCATTTAGCAGACGCTTTTATCCAAAGCGACTTACAAGTGAGGTACAAGGCAGCAAAAATCAAAGTCAAGCACAAGTTTTCTGTACGAGTAGGACAGATTCTGTGTTGTTGTCTGAGATCGGCCATTAGTTTGTGTGGGTAAGACTCTGTTAGTGCTGGTTAAACAACTTTTCCTTTGTCATTTACTTTATTTAGTCAAGACGCACAAACATGGAGACACAGACTAAATAATACTGATTATAGAACAAAGCTGAGGTACAGAAAATGAGCTGAGCCAACGTCCGACTGGCTTGTCAAAATTACTGATTTAAGGAAATCCTGCAAACTAAACTTGGTGTACTCTGTGTGTTTTGTACCACCTCCAGCCCCTTTAAGGAAACATTTCGCACATTTCATGATATTAAGTAGAACTGAATCACTCATTTGACCAAGTTGTTCCAGACTCGCAGTCAAACTCCGGAACGAGAGTAAAGCTGGAGGTCTCACTGATGAAACAAAGATTAAACTGGAGCTTCAAATCTCTGTCGCTAGAAGTGAACTAAAATTTGCCACACAATTTGGCAGCATTAGTTCTGACATTTTTAAGTTACAATAAGCTAGCTCCAGCTCTGCCTCGCCCTGTGCTGCACAGCCCTTCAGGTATGAGTCATTATGAAATTACATTCAATAAGAAGCTGATATGTTGATTCTTTCACCAGAGGAGAGGATCTGACTCCAAGGAGGAAGGCGGCGACAAACCCAGACGTAATGTCAGCTGGGTGGACAAAGGTAAATAACCTGCACTGCATAATTCCCATTATGCAGAGTTAGAGCTGCTGCTCAGGGCACCCATGGCCTTTCTTTACATCCACAATCACACCTGTGAGAATATCTGAGTCAGCAAAGACCTCATGACACCATTTAGTCCAATGATCTTAACACGATCTGCGTGTGTTTGTGTCGCCATGTTGTGTAGATGTAGACACACAAACAGGCTCCACACAGAGACAGAGTGTGACTGCTGGTCACTGGTGGCAACACAAAAACCATTTAGTTTTTGGTATCACAGTATATAAAAAGAGGTCCAAAATGGGCCAAATCACCCAGAGCTGAAACCAGAAGAGTGCGGATAGGAAGTATCAGAGTCCTGGTTTATGAATTGAGAGGCTGGTGAGTGGATGAGGATGGGGTGGGGTGGGAGATTAGATGATGCAAAGGACAGGAAAGGATAGGAAAAGGAGAGAAGTCTGAGGATGCCTGGTCTGTGACAAGTCACAGAGGTGAAAAAAACTGGTCAAATGAGCAGAATTGGGTCAGAGGTCTAACGTGCACTGATATGTTTTCAGATCAAGTGGTTGTCCCTGTGCAGTCTGAGGAGGAGAAAGCTGAACACTCAGACCCCGAGAAGGAGGAAGACGTGGGGATCACCTTCGTAGCTCGCAAGGTCGAGTCCCCCAAACCACGCCCCACATCAGGTACAAACCCACTAAATATTGTTTTGGGTATTTTTCCCCACAACACAGAGACTCACAGCATCTGTCCTGGTTTTGTTTCCTTCAGTCCCAGCAGCTTTGGAAGGGTGTCAGAGTCCATCAGCTGGCCCCCACTCACCCATTGGTGGAGACAGCCACCTGCCGTGGAAGGGCAGCGTGGGCTCGCCCCCCCCCTGTGTGTCTGTGGAGGCCACAAAGATCATCCCTGTGGACCTCCAGGAGGCCTGGAACCAGAGTATCTCCTCCCTGGAGAGCATCTCGTCCCCACCGGCTCCAGCTGAGTCCGTCCATCCTCGGGTGAGCGCCCTCTCCAGGCTGGGAGGACCCCGCCCCACCTCCTACACTCCGCCAGGCAGCGTGGGGAGCAGCACCTCCTCTATCGGAACCCAGGTGACTCAGGGCTCCTTTCACTTCCCACAGAAGAAGAAGAAGAAATTGAGGGAAGAGGAGGAGGAGGAGGAGGAGGAGGAGGAGGGGGGGGGAGTGTTACAGGAGATGAAGCCACTCATGTCACCTCTTAGACCCCCTGGCTTCCTGCCACCCCCACCGCCCCCACCTGGTGCTGTCCCAGGCTCAGGGAGGAGGAAGAACCCTTGCGTCTACCTGAGGAGCCTGGTGGCGGCCCCCCCTCCTGGCAGCAGTGACCTGCACAATCGAGGCCCCACCCAGCTGTAACCACAGCTTCCAGATCAGCAAACAGGAACTGGTCTCAACCAATCAGCAGCTTCAGGGCACCTTCACTGCACAGAAGACCTCCAATTTGTCAGGCCGTCCAATAGGAAAGCAGCTGAGCTGAAGGTGTGTTACTGTGTGTGTAGTAGAGCAGTCGGCCTCATCTGTAATTGTTTCCCACCATCACTGTTGGTTTTTATGTGCTAAATCTTACCGATGCAACTGAGAGAACTGGGCAGACTGAAACTGTTAAAAAGTTTCATTTACCTGCCGGAGTGGAGCAGAATTGTAAATGATGAAGATCAAGAGGATGTTAACAATAAGCTGAGTGTCATCAATCCCCTGCAGTGAAGCTCAGAGCTCAGAGAGCAGCTGCTTTCTTATTTTCGTTTCAATGCAAATAAACTACAAATGTGATTATGTTTCTGTGGGAAATGTAATCAGTGGATCCAACATGTCTGAATGAATGAAGATTTATTAATAAAACCAGAATGATGGGGAGCAGGCTGGGTGGGAGGTGGGTGAATGAAGTATATGTGGTTAAGTTTGGTTAATGTCGGAGAAAGACTGTGGTTTGGTTTAAAGTTGTTTATTTAACCCAGACCACAATTTTTCTCTGACCTAAAGCAAATTTACAGATCATACCATAAAGAAAAACTGGATCGCGGGTCATTTTGTGTTCGGTATCAGCATATTTTGACATTTATTTCATTATCCACATATTCTCATCATGTTATTAGAAAATATTGTCGTTAAAATTATGTTCCCTACACGATGTGCGTTTGCAGTTTAGTTGTTAGGAGACGGAGCTGCAGGGACACAAAACCAGGTCTTTTTAAAGAGCTTCATAATTCATAATGTTAGGTTGAGTGACAGCTGTAACACACAGGATAAAGTCTTTTACTACCTCCAGACCTGGGAAACAGTCTTAGTGTTCTAGATCTCAATGACAGGTTTTAACCAAGTTCCCAGGACATAAAAGTGAAGCAGGATGGGAGGAAACAAACCACCACTGTTGTTGGTGCATCTGATGGAGGCACATAAGAAAACCAGGGTCTAGTCAAATCAGAACACAACAAGTGGGTCAGGGTTATGTGAGTCTTTTGTCGACTCTGGACAAAAGCTGTCTGATGCTTGTTTTGCCACCAGCTGACATGTCTGAGTTCCAGCCATCTGTAGTTTGAGCTCATCCCTGCTGCTCTAATCTGCACCTCACCAGCTCCTGTGGCTTTTCCACTTTCAGATTGAAGGTACAGAGAGGTGTATGTTAGAAAAGGTGCACAGATTTCCCTCTCTGTGTTGTGGATTATTTTTCCAGGAGAAGAAACATTAAGAAACAGTGTGTTTTTAAATGACATATCATATCACACTGTCACAGCCAGGACTGGTCAGATCTGCTGGTGAGAAGGCCTGACCAATTTATTTAGTGGAACGTAAAGGTTCTGACAGTTGGTCTCTACATACTCAGTGGTGGACAAAGTACTCATATTGTCTAAGTTAAAGTATCATTACTACATTGCACAAATACTTGGTATGTGTATACTTCAAATACCATTGAAAATTATAATATTGGATTACATTATTAAATGAATTAATGTGTAAACATCACTGATGTGTCAGCGGGTAAAGGTGGAGCTGATTTTCACCACTTCCTGTACTGACAGCTGCCACAGTAATACATCAGTAATAATATCAGTGTTCAGTAGTTCATTAGGTCCTGGTTTCACAGTCTGACTCCATAAAGTTTCTGAAGTTTTCAGAGACATAAAGTGGAGAAAAGGTATAATGTTAATATTCATGCAAAGTAAAAGTACCAAAAATTCTACTTAGGTACAAGTCTTGAATGTACTTTATTATTTTCCACCTACACCTGCTTGTCTTTAGGTCTATATATTGTTGTTTTAATCAAATCTGTAACCATCTGTCATCGAAGATCAACAGCTTTCAGCTTCTCCCTTCAGGAGTCGCCACAACAGAATGTGTTGATTTGGCATTAGTTTTAATTCCGGATGCCCTTCCTGCCGTAACCCTCCCATTTTTTTGGCTGGGCAGGGTGACACCTAGTGGGGTGGGATTTAAACATACTGCCTTGTGCATTTAAACCCAATGTTCTACCACTGATCCACCAGGCCTCCTTGTAACCATCTGTAATCAATCAGTAATAATCATTTAGTCATCCTGCAGAATGATGGATTGTCTTATTTTATGGGTCTTAAATTTATGATCAGATGGCACTCATTAAGCTGTTACCTTGTGTGTCAGATGTTAGAGCTCGGCAGCTAGAAATGAAGGATGAAGTTATGAAAAACAAATGCTCACTGACTTCCTGTCACCTTTCAAACTGAGCTCACAGAAGCTTTGTGTTTCCTTACTCTACAAACGTAACGTGTGTATTTACCCTGTCGAAGCTACATTTTGTAAAGCTGCAGATATCTTAGATCTACAGACTAGTTTATTTTGACTGAACAAAGTGTGTAAAAACATCATAATGTACATTTCTACAGGGTGTGTGTGTAGCACTGCCTTAATATTTGTCTGTGTCACTGTGTGTTGATCATCCGTTTCTATGTGACGGCGGAAACCATCCACAGGTTTATCCATCCACCAGCAGGATGTGTACATGCTGAGAGCTGAGATGTTTGTGTGATGCTTTTCCTTTCAGCCTGTTGTGTCTCTGTCTTCGTGTCAGAGCCTCAGCTCCGTCAGTCTGCAGCAGTTAAGTCCTCGTCTGTTCAGGCTGCGTGTAGTTCTCAGATGAACTGACTCACATCTGATCCTTTTTCTGCAGTGTGAAAAAAAAACAAAACCTATCTGCTCCACCCCCATGTGCTCCTGGATCTGCTCCATACTGTCTGGTCCAGCACAAGCCTGGGGATAACAAACACAGAGCAAATCAGAACTTTTCCACAGTGTTTTTATGTAATCAATCACATTCCCATCTGATTAAAATCCCTAATGTGTCTCTGCATACAGAACTTGTTTGGCTGGAGTCCATATTTGTTTGTTTGTTGTTCAGCTCCTGAAAAAATGCAAATATTGGCTCATAAATGTGACTTTTGAAATTGTGTAACCGGGACGCAAAGGAGCAGCCTACAACTGTCCTGGTGTGAACAAATCTACTAAATGTCAATATTGGGTTTAATACATAAAGGGGTGGTTTTCAGTGCAGAATAGTTCAGTAAAACAAACTGGCTTTTGTTTCCCTTTACCCTGGAGGTCATTGTGACCCCTGCTGAACTTTACTGGTAATTTGTCACAGTGATGCTGGTGCATCTGGCAGCTCAGTGACTTTTCCTTTGGCCTCACCGCTGCACAACGAGGCAACAAGGATGTGTTGCTTCTTGTAAAAAGTTCTTCATACTGGACAGATATTTGACAAGGGGTGTCGAATCTTTATTTCATTGGGGTCTTGGTTGGTTGTTTCTGGCTGTGTGGATGGTACATATCTGTACTGATTGCTCAAATCTTCACACAGCAGGTGTTGTGAGCTGAGCGGGCCGAAAACTAATTGAGGTTCCTACTGTGACAGGAGAACCTAAATCACAGAAACTGTAACATGACTGCACCTAAGTGTCATTCTGAACTCTTGATACACAGATTTTAGATTTTTTGTGGATTTTTCCCACATTGAAAGAATTTACTTTACCTTTTTAACCTCTTCCGGAAAATAACTGTTTTCTGACAGCTGGAGGTACTGTCACCTACATGCAAATCAAGTGTTGGTGATTTTGTCATCTGTGAGCAAAAAGACCTTAGTCAGGACAAATAAAAGTGTGACAATTATAATCTATGTGGTCTAATATTAGCAAATGCTTTGATAAGGCTTAACAAGTTTTGCCTAATTACTTGTTGAGTAGTGATGGCTAGATGACACATCATGGAGTGTATGGCACAGTTCTCTAACTGGGCCGACACAGTGTTGACACTGTGTTAGTGATTCACTTGATACCGACATCTGCTGGATAACAAAAATAAATAGCAGGCAACATGGATAAAGTGTGTGCAGACTGAACTTGGTTCATTCCTTCTAACGTGTGGATGAACAGTCCTGTTTACATAGCCAGCTGTAAATAAAGTGCCAACTGAACAAAAAAGAAATTTATATTATGCTAATTGGTTTGAATATAACCAAAATAATATGACTATAAATGCTGAATGTTCAAAAATCTTTTTTGCAAGGAAGTATAAGTGAAAAACGTGAAATCAATGTAATTTATGAAAAATAAGTGAAAATGGGAGTGCTTGTGCACTTATGTGAGGTGAAATGGCAGGGTTTACACGTTTTTATTAAGAGACGTTTTTGGAGCATAGTTGGGCCGAGGTGATTTTGTCTCTTTGAGACCAGATCTCCTGCTTTGAAAAAACTCTTATACAAGGTACAGATGAGGCAGGAGAACATCAAAATTGTAAAGCAAGTTTGTTGAGGTGCACTGATAATTTGCTCCTGTTTATGTAAGACAGTTCTGTGGTGCAGAGACCACACTTTACCTGCAAATAAAATTAAAAGTCCATTCATGTGAAAAAAAGAGTCATTCAGAAAGTTATGTAAACATAATTAACTCAAATGAAAAGCAAAAGTGGAAAAGGGAAAGAAATACATTAACCTTATTTGGTGTTATAAGATCAAAATGATCCCAGACTGTAGATAATTTCCTCTTTCTCGATGGTTCCATAAATATCAGCGGATAATGACAAAACAAAAACTACTACAAACGGCACCAAACACAGTCTCCTCCCCTTCTTTCAAGATGAAGAGTCAAATGTAGGGCTTCCAGATTTGGTGCTTCACTTCCTTATGACACAGCAGCTGTATCTGTAACTTGATTTTTCTCAAAGTGCTTTGTACTTGTTACACGCACCAATGCTTCACTATTGTTTGACCCATCACTATTGTTGGGTGTGTTCATACAATAAAAGTTGAAGTCCAACAAACTGGCACATCTGATATGAATTATTACATGTAGTGTTTAGGGGTATTGATGTAGCCTTTAACCTATGTCTGTTTGAAAACAAGAATTTTACAACAGCTGGAGTCCATAACCACATTTTACCACTAGAGACCCAAGTCATTGTAAATTAGACTTGGATAGCATAAGGCAGAGGTCTGCATTAACTTCACATCTGTTTATGCCATGATAACACATTTCTGAACAAGTAAACAGCAAGTGGTTAATGATGATTGTCTCACAGTGCACAAAAGTCTATTGGGATGTGCATTCATTGCAGTCTACAGTTCCCCAAACAGTCCATAACGTCACATTTCCCCTAATCTGGAGAAAAAACTATTCTGATGAAAACCAAAGAAATTACCAGTTTGCAAGGGGCCAAATACATTTTGAAGCAACAAATTTGAGGCTACATACCCACCATGTATTGATTTGATATAGAAAAGGGTGCAGCCTCAATTTCCATTTTTGGATGAATAAAGTACCTGTTTTTCTGTATGTCCAGGTTTAATCCTACCTCGTATTTGAGATTCATCAAATATATGCAGTTATTTTGACAATAGGCTAAAAAACTTAGACGTTCTATTTGTTTTTCAAAATTAAGCCAAACAAGATGGCAGCCGGATATTTTCGGGGCGGAAGTAACGAGTCTTTGCTCGTTGTTGAATTACAAACCTGTTTAAATTACATAACGTGCATAAAAATGACCAGACAATTAAATAATAATACAAATAAAACCTGTGTTTTTGAAGCTTTGCACAAATCTGTTCAGGTGTTATGTTAAACTCTGATCCACGTTGATGTCCAACTTCGTTAGTTCACAATTACCTGCTCTCTGACCCAAGCCTGTGCTGTCGTGACGTTTCCCCCTTAACCTTTCTCTCACTCCGAACTAGTTACCGTAGCTTAGACCCTGGAGATCTTTCTAAAACCACGCTTAGCCCAACCACGCAACTACAAACAAGAACTGAGGTCCACCGTCGTTTGTTCGGAAATAAGTCCAACATTAATGCTTTCAGCAGCTAACGCTAACTGCCGGCCGGGTAAAGGAGACGACGTGACGACGGGACGTGCTGCTCCTGGATGGAGAAGAAATTGGGGAATCTGAAAATGTCTCCAGAATGGCTGTAAGTGAAAAGAAATCTACCTGCTGTTTTTAAAGAGAGTTTTCAGTGGTGTGCTGCTCACTGAAAAACATTGGTGTAATAGAAATCTAAACGTATGATTGTTGGTTGGCGTTAGCTCGGAATGCTAACTCTTAGCATGTTGGTGATGGAGCTAGGTGTTGTTACTTTTACCTGGCGGAGACAAACACTTACGCTAACGTTACAGCTTAAATCACCGTTGTGTAACGTTTGTCATCTTTCACAGTTTTTGTGGTTTGTTTAGTGTGTTGCTGTTGAGAGGTGGAGGAAACTAATTAGTTAACATTACTTTTACTCAAAGTGTGTACTTAAGTAAAGTCTTGAGGTACTTGTACAGGATGATTGATTTTTTTTTTTTTTCAATTTTTACTCTGTTACTGAGTGTTACTAATCTTGGACACTCGCATAACTTACAGACAGACAGAGTATAAAGATTCTTTGTAAAGGTGAATGTTGTTATTTCTGGTTATACAGTGAGTGACAGAGGCAGTAATAACTCATTTCTTGCCTGTGGTGGAACGTTAATGTAATGAGATGATGTAATTACAGTTTCTCTTTTTTGCCTTATGTAACTGGTGACTCAGTTGGAGGAAATTCTAATTTACAATTTCTCCTCAGCATTTAGTCTCAATAGTGGCATTTATAGTTGCAACATGATGTCTCTCTTCCTCTTGATGTGCTACCCCACCTCTTCACACCACCCTCTGACATACTATTTAAGAGTAGTATGTCTTGGAGATTTGATTTTTAGCTGTCCCTGATTTAGTTTGTGTAATTCCACAGTTCCCCTGCAGCTACAAGTCTTGTGTAACTCTGGGCTCTGCAGCAGCTTGCCCATAACCCTACACATACTGTAGGAAGTGTGTGTGTAGGGGATTTATAGAGTCTCTGATTCTGTTTAAATGTGAATTGGATTTTAATGGCAATCACTTATAAGTACATCCAAGGGGGGTCTGTACCTGTGGACGCCAGTTTACAAAAATGAGCCGGGCACACGTGCTTCCTATTTTGTTTGATTACAGTGCAGTTATGGCTTAAAATTTGCTCTCTCAATAAGAGACTACATGAAGAGCAGGTATGAACTTTACAGTTCAAATCGGTAGAACTAGTTTAGTCTGTAGTGCTGTTTCTTTATATTAAAACCATTTGGAAGCAGCTGTTTTAATGAACTGGTCTGTTTTTATGTGTTTCGTCAGAGCTGTGGATCAGTCTGACCAAACTGTCCTGGGTCACATGCTATGTTGTTGTAGTTTGTGTTAATAGAAATTTTATTTCATTTCAGTAGATCTCCTTGTTTTCTCCCTTTTGAAATGAACTTCAGTTCAGGATATATATACTGTAGATTTCTGTCCAGGTCCCAACAAACAGTCCTGCTGTTTACTCCTTAGTGTTTTCTTACAAAGAACTTCAGCTTCAGTCTCTGAGGTAGAGGTTTGTCCTTCAGACATGGAGTGTGGCACATCTGTTTTACAGCAACTATTCCCAGATCAGTGGACCTTCTAACCCCTCAGCTGCTGTTGTTTCTCAGTCTATCCTCTGAATCACAGCCTCACCCTCCGCCTGGCTTCTGTAACATTCAGTGAAAGCACATACCAAGCTGTCAGCTCCCTCTTTCAAAAATGTTTCAGAAACATCTTGAAGCCTGGCAGCAGCTCAGCTGGTTCCTCAGAGCTGAAGGGGCATGATTTAATCCAGAGCAGAGGAAACACATGTCACATGTGGTCTATTGCTGATATAGTGGCATTTGAATATGCTTTTGGTGGTGGTGGCCGATTGGGTGTTGATTTCGCTTTTTTTATTCTGAGTTTATAAACTATTTGTGGCACAAATGCGCACAGTAATATATTCATTAATTTGTGTGGCAGACAGTGCGGAAAGTATTAAAGTGTCTGCATCATGGCTGCTTCAAATATACTGCATTCTTTTACTGCAGCAGTTGTTTACAATATCAGACATTAATGCTAAATATATGTGAGATGCAGTCTAGCACAGGGATGGTGGGGGCAGTATCACATGGTGTCAACATCAGCTTAAATCACTACTGGAGGAAGCTTTACAGTTTTTGTTTTGTTTAGTTCTAAGTGAATCAAACAAAATAAATAAAACACAAAAGACAAAAAACAAAGAAAAATGAAATGGTATTGAAGTATAATTTGCAATATGAAAGCTCTGCTGTGTTAATGTTTTCTGCAGAAGCAGACTCCTGAAGTTATTAAAATTCACTGAAATACTTGCAGTTCTAAAGATGGACTACAGGATACAGTCTGTGCTGTACCATTTTCTTGTGATTCTTACATAATATTAATATCTTAATACTAGGATTTAATGTGTGAATCCAAAAAGATATGAATCATGAATAGCATCACTTATGTAATTTAGTTTTCAGGATAGTTTTCTTGTAAAGAAAAACATTTAATTGTAAAGCCATTAGTTTTTCAGACTGCTTATAGGATGAAATGATGCAGAGTCAGAAGTAATTCAATTCAATTCAATTCAACTTTATTTATATAGCGCCAATTCACAACAAAGTCATCTCAGGGCACTTTACAGAATAAAGTCAAGATTATAAAGATATATAAAGAGAACCCAACAATTCCCCCTGGAGCAAGCCATAGGCAACAGTGG
Organism: Channa argus; assembly: GCF_033026475.1. NCBI lineage: Eukaryota > Metazoa > Chordata > Actinopteri > Anabantiformes > Channidae > Channa > Channa argus. The sequence continues at coordinate 31,316,836 of NC_090198.1, forward strand.
AGAGGAAAAACTCCCTTTAACGGAAGAAACCTCCAGCAGAACCAGGCTCAGGGTGGACGGCCATCTGCCTCGACCGGTTGGGGTGAGTGGAAAGGCGAGAGAGAAAAGAACAGAGCAACAAAAAGCAACAACAAAACATCGGGCAGATTGGTAGGACCAGTAGCTGCACGCTGGAAGACACACAGCTTCAAAGCCGGGGGACACCTGCAGAAAGGGACAGAGAGAGGGGGACAGAGGAAGACAAAGACAACTACGGGAGAGAGCACACAGAGTTAATGACATACAGTGGTGAGAATTGCGGGGTGAGAGGAGAGGAGAGATGGTCAAGAGGAGGAAAGGTGCTCAGTGCATTGGGGGGTGGGTCCCCCAGCAGTCTAAGCCTATGGCAGCATAACTATAACTAACTATATGCTTTATTAAAGAGGAAGGTTTTAAGCTTAGACTTAAAAGTAGAGAGGGTGTCTGCTTCCCGAATCTGAACTGGGAGCTGGTTCCACAAGAGAGGAGCTTGATAGCTAAAGGCTCTACCTCCCATTCTACTTTTGGAAATTCTGGGAACCACAAGTAGGCCTGCATTCTGAGAGCGAAGTGGTCTACTGGGATGATATGGTGCTATGAGGTCTTCTATATATGATGGAGCCTGACCATTCAGAGCTTTATATGTAAGAAGCAGGGTTTTAAATTCTATTCTAAATTTAATAGGAAGCCAATGGAGAGAAGCTAGTGAAGGTGAAATATGATCTCTCTTGCTAGTTCCAGTCAGCACTCTTGCTGCAGCATTTTGGATTAATTGCAGGCTCTTTAGGGAGTTACTGGGGCATCCTGAAAGTAGGGAATTACAGTAGTCCAACCTAGAAGTAACAAATGCATGGACCAGTTTTTCGGCATCACTTTGAGACAGTATGCTCCTAATTTTGGAAATGTTCCGTAGGTGGAAGAAGGCTGTTCTAGAGATTTGTTTTATATGTGACTTAAAGGACAGATCCTGATCAAAAATAACTCCAAGGTTCCTTGCAGTAGTACTGGAGGCCAGACTTATGCCATCTAGGGTAACAATATGGTTGGACATCATATCTCTGATATTTTTGGGCCCAAATACTATGACTTCAGTTTTGTCTGAGTTTAAAAGTAAAAAATTGTGGGACATCCAGGCCTTGATGTCTTGTAGGCATGCTTGAAGCTTTATTAACTGATTATTTTCATCTGGTTCCATAGATAAATATAGCTGGGTATCATCAGCATAACAGTGGAAATTTATGGAGTGTTTTCTAATAATGTTGCCTAAAGGAGACATATATAAAGTAAAAAGTATTGGTCCTAACACAGAGCCTTGTGGAACTCCATAGCTAACCTTTGTGTGCATGGAGGATTCATCATTAACATGAACAAATTGAAATCTATCAGACAGATAGGATTTAAACCAACCTAGTGCAGTTCCTGTAATTCCAATTTCATGTTCCAGTCTCTGTAATAAAATGTTATGATCAATGGTATCAAATGCGGCACTAAGATCTAACAGAACAAGTATAGAGATGAGTCCATTATCTGAGGCCATGAGAAGATCGTTGGTGACTTTTACCAGTGCTGTTTCTGTACTATGATGAACTCTAAATCCTGACTGAAATTCTTCATACAAATTATTCCTATGAAGGTGATCACATAATTGTTTTGCGACTACTTTTTCAATTATTTTAGAAATAAAGGGGAGATTAGATATTGGTCTGTAATTGGCTAAAACACCTGACTCAAGACAGGGTTTTTTAAGTAATGGTTTAATTACAGCTACCTTATAGGCCTGTGGTACATAGCCTGTTTCTAAAGATAGATTGATGATATCTAATATGAACGTATCTATTAAGGGTAAAGCTTCCTTGAGCAGCTTAGTTGGAATAGGGTCTAGCAGACAGGTTGTTGGTTTAGATGAGGTAATAATTGAAGTTAGCTCAGAGAGATCTATGGGTAAAAAGCAGTCTAACAGGGAGTGGGGCCTTATCCATGATTCTAGCACTGCTGTACATGAAGATCTATCTGTAATTTTTGGGGGGAGGATCTGGTGAATACTTTCTCTAATAGCTACAATTTTATTCATAAAGAAGGTCATGAAGTCATTGCTGCTCAAAGTTAAGGGAATAGTAGGCTCAACAGAACTATGGCTCTTAGTCAGCCTGGCTACAGTGCTGAACAGAAACCGGGGGTTGTTCTTGTTTTCTTCTATTAATGATGAATAATATGCTGTTCTGGCATCACTGAGAGCTTTTTTGTACGTTTTTAAACTATTTTTCCAGGCTAAATGAGATTCTTCTAACTTTCTGGAACGCCACTTCCTTTCTAACTTTCGTGTTTCCTGTTTTAAGTTGCGTGTTTGTGAACTATACCATGGAGATCGCCTCTGCTGATTTACTGCCTTCTTTTTTAGAGGGGCAACACTATCGAGTATTGTACGTAGTGAGGCTGCAGAATTGTCAACAAGATAATCTACTTGTGCAGGAGTAACATTAAGGAGACTACTTCCCATTGTATTAACATATGGTGAAGCAAATGATGAAGAAATAATTTCTTTAAATTTGTTGACAGCTTTTTCACTTAAGCATCTGCTATAGTGGAATTTTTCCCTAACTGCTATATAGTCCGTTATTGTAAATTCAAATGTTATTAAAAAATGGTCAGACAGAAGAGAGTTGTGAGGACATATTGTTAAATTATCCGTTTCAATTCCATACGTAAGGACAAGGTCTAACGTGTGACTAAAACAGTGAGTGGGTTTATTTACATTTTGGGAAAAACCAATTGAATCTAATAATGAATTAAACGCAGTGCTCAGGCAGTTACTGTCAGCATCTACATGAATGTTAAAGTCACCCACTATAATGACTTTATCTGTACTAAGCACTAAATCAGCTAGAAAATCAGAAAATTCAATCAAAAACTCTGAATAAGGGACTGGAGGACGGTACACGATAACAAATAATAGTGGTTTTTGAGTTTTCCAGTTTGGGTGTGAAAGGCTAAGAGTAAGGCTCTCAAATGAGTTATAACTATGTTTAGGTCTAGGGTTTATTGATAAGCTACAATGGAAGATTGCTGCAACTCCTCCACCTCGGCCTGTGCTTCTAGGAACATGATAATTAATATGACTTGGGGGGGTTGACTCATTTAGACTGACATATTCACAAGTACAAGGTAATTCCTGATGTTATATATGAAGCATGTTGGGATGTGTCACAGAACAGCTATTAAAACTGAATCTTCATTCCATGTGGTTGTTGAAAGCAATATACTGTCATTACCTCTCCCTGAAGGCTTTGTTTCTTTCCACCTGCAGGACTGAGCTGCAGGCCTGGACCTGAATCAGTGTCTAAGGCCAGAGGAACAAAGGCTCGGCTGCAGGTCAGATCACTGTCTGCTTTCTGTTTGTTTCTGCTCAGGGCCCAAGTAGATGTAATTGTTTGTGTATCCAGCAACTTCACCTGGCTTGGTGGGTGTAAATCAGAGTCTAATTGTTAGTTAGTCAGACAGCAGACCAGCCATAAACAGGGAGGAAATGAGGAGCACACACCCACTTAGACTCTCCGATTCAGCTGCTTCACTCTAACCCTCAGCTCTCCCATTCTCAACTTGGTCCTACTGCTGATAGGATTTAGTGTGGAAATTACTGTTAGGCGATTTTTTAAAAAAGCTCAGAAATTTAATCTCAAAACATCTAAAATATACAAATGTAAAGCAGCACTTAGAAGCATGTCCTCTCGGCTCACTGCAGGATCCCCCATGAGCTGAGTAAACACTGGCAGCATTATTTTCTTGATTAAAAACATTAGACTCTCTGATGTAGTGATGAAAGGTTATATTACTGTCAAATTGATTCTGACTCTTGGTGTCAGGATTCGGTCCAGGATTAGTTTCTGGTGACACTCCAAACTGTCTGTGTGCTCTCAGATTTTCTGTGCTCCACTTCAAACATGCTTCTTTGCACTCAGATGCTGCTGCACGCATGCAAAAGTTTTGCTCTTAGATATTTGCACTGGGAATCTGATTTTTTTTTTGGATTTTTTTATTTATTATTATTAAACTGACGAAACTATCAAAATTCACCAACTAATACAATTCAAGCTGCTTTGACCAATTGCATTGCTAACCAAAACATAGTGGCATTGGACTAACTGTTAAAGCTCAAAATGCATAGTAGCAACCAACCACAGTCTTATTTTTTTTTAAATATAGAAATATAGAAATGGAAAACTGATGCTAATACAGGCCTGCTATGTAGCAATGCTAAACAACACAATTAAGACTACTGTGTGTATGGATCAGTTTTAGTTTGCTTATAATAACTGCAAAGTCACATCTTACTCACATGCCATGTCTGCCTTTTATTATTATTATTATTATTATTATTATTATTATTATTATTATTATTATTATTGGGGGCGGCCGTAGCTCAGTTGGTAAAGGCAGTCGTCCACGGACCACAGGGTCAGTGGTTTGATCCCGGTCCTGGCCATATGTCGAAGTGTCTCTGGGCAAGACACTGAACCCCTAACAGCCCATTTCCCCTCCCCAGCTGTGCAGTGAAATTTCTACCAAGCCCGGGGGCTCATTTAGGAGTCCCTGTCTCTCTTTGGATCAGCAACCAGGAATTAAACTACTCTGTGAGGACTAAGCTCCAGGTCAGGTCCTTATCCTCATTGGCTGCCTGTAATTTGTTCTGTGAGGTGGAAAACCTGCTCACATTCTTCTCTGATGAGCTGTGCTGTCGCTCAGAGAGCTCTGCCTGCTGTCAGTAATTTTCCATCAGAGCATAGAAATGTAGAGATGTCCCCCTTAGCTCACACAGCTCCAGTAATTATACAGAACAAGACACACACCAGTCCACCGAGGCAGCGTGCAATCCATAATCACCACTTTCAATCCTCTACATGTGAATACATGCAAGACTTCCCTTCGTCACTGCACGTGCTTGTGTATTCACATATAATAAATACAATGTGGTTACGTAAAGGTGGGGACACATCTGAAGACAAGTGAAGACTGTCCAGGGCTGGATAGTTGACACATAAAGATCACAGATTTTTACTCACTGACATTCTGGGAACAGCACACACCTGACAACTGAGTAAACTGTACACAACACACTGAACGACTGGTTGACTGGTTCTGAAGATTGACACACACATATAAATTCCGCAAGAGTGGAAAATTCTCTTGTGTTCTTGTGCCAAATGAAATTTAGTGGCAGCCAAGAACTTTGACTTTTGAACTTAACAATTTGTGCGTAAAAGGACAAAAGGGATCAAAATCTTTTAAAATCTTTTAGAGTCTACAGATCGAAATGAAAGTAAAGCAACGCTACATTAAGGTAAATCTGTAGTTACGGTTCTACCTCAGTTATAATGTCATCGTTTGCCAAACTGATCAGTTTGTCCATAAACTCAAAAAGCATTAAACACAGTTTTGTTAATACCAGTAACTTTAGTACACCCGTAGTGTTTATCAGCATCAGTACCAGAATTAGTCTTGTCAGTTCTACAAATACTCACTGACTGGTTTTTAGGCCATGTTAATGTGTCATTAACACACTTGAGAAGAATTTGAACATATTATAACAGTTGAACAGTTGTGTGGAGCGTACCTGGTGTTGACAGTGTCATGTTCTTTTTTTTTGTTGTTGTTGAAAGGTTAATATATTTAGACATTTAAAAAATGCATTATTGGCAACACGGTGGGGGAAGTAGCGCTGGCACCTCACAGGTAGAAGGTACTTGGTATGAATCCATGGCTGTGGGTTTCTCCTTTCACCGTGCTTGTGTGGTTTCCTGTGGGAGCGCAGTTTTCTTCCCATAGTCCAAAGACATGCATGTTAGGGGAGTTGGTGGCTCTAAATTGCCCTTAGGTGTGACTATGAGTTTGAATGTTTATCTGAGTGTTTGTATGTCTCTCTGTGTTAGCCACACCCCACCTCTTGACCAGTGGCAGCTGGGATAGGCTTCAGTATAAATGTGATGGCTCACATGTCAAACAAAAAAATCTGAATGTGAAAATTATAGTTTTAAATTTGAAATATAGATATTTGATCATTTAAAAATAAAACGTTAATTTTACAAATCTGTCTTTCAAAGTTTTGCAAACACTCAACATAGTCCTTCCAAAGATGTGTTTAATATATTAAAACTGTTTCAGAGATACTGACCTTGTTTTCACAGAAAGAAATATAAAACGGCACAGTCCCCCTGTGCATCAGGATGTTTTCAGTGCCCCCCCTGTGAAATGTAATGAATGTAAAATGTAAAAAATCCTCACCTTACACGTAAAATGTAAGGTGTTGGACATCCTATCTTTCGGAATCTCTGGAGGGAGACGCTTTTGTGCTTGTTTTGAAGACTTCTGTGGAGTTAATGGTAAAGGACAGGTTGTCAGCGAGATACACACCCAGGAACTAAACACTGCTGACCCTGTCCAAAGCAGAACCGCTTATGGTGAGATGTGTGTGGTGATCTATGCCAGACTTCCTGAAATCAATCACCATTTTTTTGGGTTTTATCCACATTGACGGCTAGGTTGTGGGATCTGCACCACATTGCGAGCTGCTCCATCTCCATTCTATTTGCAGATTTTTCATCGTCAGTGATGACAAGAAACACTGCAGTGTCATCTGCCAATTTAACAGTGTGGTTGGTGCTGGTTTTAGCTGTACAGGCAGGCTGAAGAGCAGTCTGCTGAGAACACCCCTGGGGTAATCTTGTGCTGGGTCTCCTCTGGGTATTTATTTGCCCTATATACAAATTGGGGTCCAGGTTTGCTGTGAGACTGTTCTTATTGTGTTTCAGAACCAGCCGCTCCAGACATTTGGTCCCAATTGGTTTGAGGGTCAGAGGGAAAAAATCATTTAAGCAGGCTGGGTATCTTTGAGACTGGAATAATGGTGGTGCTTTTAAGGCAAGTGAGCACAACTGCAGGTCTGAGTGACTACTTAAACACGTCTGCACACCCTTCAGTTGCTCTGCATAGTCCTTTAAAACACGTCCAGGGATGTTACACACGTGGAGTACCTGGTTGCTAAGTGATGGTGGGAGCATGGATCGTGTTGTTGTCCTCAAACCATGCATAGAAGTTGTTCAGTTCCTCTGGTAGAAACCCGTTGATTTGGCATACTGTCCAAGGAGAGGACTTGAAGTCTGTGATGTTCTGAAATCTCTGCCACAGGCGCAGATTGAGAAGTGGCTGTAGCTTAGTTAGTAAAGGCAGTTGTCCACAGACCACAGGGTCAGTGGTTCGATCCCCTGTCACAGCTGTATGTCGAAGTGTCTCTGGGCAAGACACTGAACCCCTAAGAGCCCATTCCCATTCCCAGCTGTGCAGTGCCAGTCAAAGCCAGGTAGAAATTGGGGAGGGTTGCGTCAGGAAGGGCATCCGGCGTAAAAACTGTGCCAAATCAACCGGGGAACAATGATCTGCTATGGTGACCCTGAACTCAAGGGATAAGCTGAAAGGACCAAAAAACAAAAAAAAAAAACAAAGTGGCTGTTCAGTTTTTGTGTGTATAGCTTCTTCGCCTCTGTGATGCCCAATGGTTTTTTTACTTGCCAGGCTATATGTTGCATCATCCCCTGATTTGAATGCAGATTTCTGTACTCTCAGCAGAGAATGAACTTTCCAAGTTAGCCGTGGTTTGAGGTTTGCTCACCTCTTGATTGTTTTGACCACTGTCCTATCATTTATGCATTTATTAATGTCAATGACGGATTCTGTATATTGCTTTGTATTCTCAAGGCAGTAGGGGGCCCCCGAAGCCTGACAAAAGTTAAACCATGTACAGCATTGACGACATTGACATTGAAGTTTGTAATGACTCTACCAGGCGCAGACCTCCCTATGAGGAGCCAGAATCAAACTCTGTTGCAAGTATTGAATGATGCAGTGTAAACAACAGGTCTAGTGAAACAAGGAAAACCAGCTGAAAAAAATGAGAGAAGTTATCCTTCTGTGAGCGAAAAAAGAAGAACAGGGGAAAAAATCAAGATAGCGTTAGATGGAGAAGGGAAAATAACAATTAAATATAATAAACTAAATAGTGTTAGTTAAATGCTGCTAGTGTAGCTGTAATTGTGGTGAAAACAGCTGAGTAACAGAACTTCCACTGGTATCACATTGTTTCTTATGTTTACTTTGACATTTAACATGAGTTAACTTAGCTAACTAAGTTAGAAGAGGAGCCTAATGTGTCCAGAAGTCACTTTGTTAGCTTAGCTGGCAGGCTGCAAATAATCAGCTAACTCAGACAATACTTTTTCTGTGGTAAACTGATGAAATCTGGTTCCAACTGTCTCGATATGAATGCTAAGTTATGGAACTTTGATACAAAGACATTTAGAAGTATATTACAAATCGCTATTGTGTATTACTGTAAGTTATTGTGCAGTGTGGTGTGTATTTTATTATATTTTCCATATCTTAAGCATAGTGGATTTATGTTGTATACATTTTTGCCTAGGGCCCCAACAGGCTTTAGGATCACCACTGGTTATAATGACTGCTGTCAGCTCCCGCAGTATGTAGAATGCCCACCATTTAGTATGAACTGTGTTCTGGTTTTACAAACAGACGTTTGTTTAATAATATTAGAGTGCATAGGTGGAGAAGGTGGAACTTTCATCGTCCAAACAATAAGCATGTTTTGAAACCACTATTGGCAACATTGGCTATATCATATGCCAAGATAGCTTAAAGCTGGTAGCATTACTTATTTGGAGATACAGATGTTACAGGCTGCCTTGAGTTGCACTTCGGTAGGGGCAGCAAAATATATATGTATTGCTGTGGAAGCTGCCTCCTTCCCAGTATTTTCCACATTTATTTCTGAAATTCTGCCACAAGATCCTTTTATTTGTGTGTGTATATGTGTGTGTATGTATGTGTGTGTGTGTGTGTGTGTATGTATGTATATATATATATATATATATATATATATATGGGATATAGGATAAAGCACATACTTTCTGTGAACAGCTGTGCGTGTGAATGCTGTCAGTTGTGGAACTTCATCTCTCAAAGTTACTTGCGATCTTTTAAGGAGCTAAACTAATGTTAGAATAGAGTTGGGTTATGAGATTAGCACACTGTACATGCTGCTGGTGATTATAGAATAGTGCAAATTGATACCTTTAGTTAGATTACCAACTAAACATGTTCATGTTGAATCTTTTAATTTATCACTGTCACTAGTAATCTAGTAGTAGTAGTACAGTAGTTTTAGTTTTTGCAGTCACCTAATTTTAGGTGACCAAAGGTTATAATACAAAATAACATTAACTATACTATGCATATGCTCTACTAACACTACAAACAATACTCCATAGTGATGCTCTGTCAGGACTACACTGCAACCATTACTAGAAATTGTCTTCATTCTGGGTTTCAGCTGCTGAAACACTGCTCCGCTGGTCTTAGTCAAAGTGACTGACTTTGCTACCTGTTGTGCAAAAATAGAATACAATTTCAGATTTTATTTTGTTAACACTGTACAGTTTGTCAGGTAATCTTTTAAATGATACAACTTCTCTGAATAAATCATTAATACAGGAATCAAAAAGATAGACATATCCACGACCAGAAATATCACTTTATCAACCACTAAACTGGTTCTTCTTTTCTCAGAGATGTGGATCTCAGTGATTCACCCAGCTGGAGGAAAAATCTTATCACAACCTGATCCTGAATCAATCCAGATTTGTTTTAGCAAGAATCTGCCTCAGTGTGGAGTCCAGATCAGTCAACAGGAGTGTGGTCATTATCGGATTTGGACCTGAAATGTGTGTGTTTTAGTTTATTCTTTAAACAGTTTTACATGTTTAAATAACTACAACTTCTCTGAATGTTCGTTATTAATTAGTGAGAATAAAGGGCATTGATCTGGTGGCTCAGAGGATCAGGCTGGTATGTGGAAGTCTCTGGGAGCAAATCCCAGGCCACGCACCAGGTGTGTCCCTAAGCAAGACACTGGACCTTAGCTCCCTAGCCCACTGCCCTCCCATTGGAATGGGTTAAATAAAGAGCACATATTTCATTCCAACATGTATGTGTACTGTGTATACCCACTCAAGGATGATGATAAAACTTCTATTCTCTTCAGTACATATTGCTAATTTGTTTTTGTGGCTACCTGAAAAAGGGCAAGGCTGATAATTACTGCAGAGAACAGAAACGTTTGGGCCCATCCCATCTCTGTTTGTGCTAAATGTATGTGTTTATGGTGATGAAAATTGAACTGCATGGATCCCTTCCATGTTTTATTTTTGGAAGGTAACAGAGCTGTTTGCATTCTAGGTGTAAATACAAATGAGTTTAGAAGACTTGACATATTCTAGAGCCTGCATAAATTTAATTTGGCTGGTTTGGATTTGAAGTCTTTTACTTTGAACCCCAGCATGCTCACCTCCTGCCCTTATCCTTTACATATTCAGCAGTCATATGAAAGAAGGTTGGTCTCAGGCCCAACAGGGCATTGAAGCTGTAGTCAGGTTGAAGTGCTGAGTTTTGTAGCCCTCCAGGGAAGGCTGGCGAACACTTTAAAGGTCTGGATTTAAGGCAGACCCCACAGAGGCCCCTTCAAGGCCAGGATTCAGAAGTAGACTGGGCTGATTTTAAATGACTAGACCACCACAGTAGAACTGCCTGACAGAATGTGCTTTCGGGAGGAAAAAGAATAGAAATGAAAAAAATAGAAAAGAAAATAAAGAAAAAGATCCTGGAAGAGCTTCACACTTTGAGCTAGTGACTTCTTTTACAAATCAGTTGTTATGCCAGTAGCTGCCTTTAGAGCAGGAGAAGCAAGTGAAATATGCATTATTTGTAGTTAAGTCACACAGCCTGCAGAAAACAAAAATGTGAAGCTTATCCTGCATGTTTTCACTTACAGAAATAAATGTGTACACTTTAGATTGTACTTTAAATTGTCATCTTATCCTATTACTAACTCTGATATTGGCTCTAGTGTTCTTGGTGCATGTCACTTAGCCTGAAATGATTTACTAGCTCACAGAAAATAAAAATAGTTCAACCAGTGAGTTTAGTTAGCACTTCTGCCAACACTCATTAAACATCCTTATTGTTGGGACCTGCAGGGTGTTTTGGAAGTTACACTAAAAATAGTTTATTGATGTTTATTGGCTCATGCTCAGTTTGGATGAATCTACACATTCCTATGAGAGTTCAACATTAGAAGTCAGTGAAAAGAGCTTAGATCCTTCTGCCAACATAGTAGCTTCATGTCTAGGCCTGTGTTCAGCACTGTGAATGGTTGTCAGACACAGTGTCAGTGAATGTAATTATCAGACGTGTCATTCATTATTTCATTAGCTTGTCCAGTGCAGGTTTGTGTTCTCTTGTGCATCGTGGTTGGTAGATGAATTGTATCCTCTTTTACTAATCAGCAGAATATGGGTATTGGTTTATGCTTAGTTCATATTCTGTATTAAGACAACACACCACCACAGTGCATCCACACCTGATCAGAACGTGTAATTCTGCTCCAACTTAGTATATGTGACTGACCAGCAACTCTGTTTTAGTCTGGATGGACAGATAACAATCTCTTTGTGAATTCAGGGGAAGTTTCATTGTCTGGAAGTAAAGCACTGTTTCGTTCTGTGGTTGTTTGCAGATCGGTTTAATGTGTGTTGGTCAGAAGCAGACCCAAAAACAACATCCAACCTGGAGAAAAATGTACTTATAAAGGTAAAAATCATGAACCAAACAATGATCTGAAAAGGATCAGACTATTGTTATGTAGCTGAAACAGGTGGTTGACACACAGATCAGCACTGATGAATTTGCACTGCAGACAGACTAGGTAAATCTAATGGTTTTGACGTTTATTACTCTATATGATACTCCCAAGGAGGTTATCTGTACAGACTCTGGACAGTTCTGTTGTGTATAATATCTGGTGTCCCGGATATAATTATCGTCTTTGTGAATGAAGTCTTATGAATATTCCTTAAAGCTGATGGAGTCGCACTGATGCTTTGTTAACTCAGTCTGACAGTAATGGAGCACAGCTGCGTCCTCTAACATATACTTTACTGAGCTCCCTGTGAGACGCTGCTTATTATTCATTCATTCTGATTCCCCATCAAGTCTTTTCCCCCGACATACCCCAGGGTCCCTCTGTGCAAACCTTTAAGGTCAAAGTTCACTGATGTTTGGAGGACCACCTGCTACTTGGCATTAGCAGATACAGTAACAGCATATCAGTATGTTTCCAGGTTGGTCCAATGTTAAACAACTTATTCACTTTTATAAAATTATAAAACTACACATTAAAATGCAGACACACATTATGGTATTCCTTGACTTACCCAAAATTTGTTATGTTAAAATATACCAAAGAATTTAGGATGGAAACCATTTAATGATCACTCTGACCTTCTTTAACTTAATTTCTCCTGCAGGACAAAGGTTGGTCAATTAGTGTGCATGACCTGTGCACCACAGTGCAATTTGGTGAGGGTCTGTCAACTAGGAAGCAACACACACAAAGCAAAGTAAATGCTTTTCCTTTTTGTTTTGTTTAGCTTTTGTTCTTTTGCCTGCAATATTCTAATTTTGCTTCTTAATGTTTCTGCTTCTTTGAGTGTTCATGTTCCTTTTCTTTGCCTTTCATTATAATGAATGCATGGTACTCCATTTTTTTTTAAATCAAAGTGCTACTTCTTATTTTCTAATGAAAAAATATTAATTTTCTAATAGTAGGGCAATGTACACTGCATCTTTAAAGCATTTGTTCTAGGTTGAAAACGACCTCCTATATTCACATTTAAATTTGTTAAAGTACTTATTCCAAATAAATATTATTCTTGAGAAAATACATTGTGGTCAAAAGAAGGCTCACAGACTAAACATTAGCCTTCACTCCACTATCACCCAGGACAAACCGGTATTTGTAATGTAATCTATGTAATGTTATAAGGGTTACTTACCTTTCTCCTTATAAACGAAACAGGGTTTGTTGGTCGCGTAGTTAAGTCCTGTGTAACAGATCTGATGAACAGAAGTCAGATTGGTCCCAACAGGGCTAGTAACAGCAGGACTCAGCAGAAAAGTGGATTTCCAGCCCTCAGCACACACTGCCAACAGGATTTATGTCTATATCCCTCACAGCTGGTGTCTAATGAAATAAAAACACCTCTCTGCTTTTTCTAAAATGTAAAGATTCTGTTCTCCATGGTGTCTGCAAATTTTTTAACCCACTAGTCCATTTAATAGCTTTGGAGACCACACAGCAAAGTTTCTAAAATAGCTGAACACTGATCTGAAAATAAGCACTCATTCCTAAGAAAATATGCAGATAAATCTTTTAGACTTTAGAATTCTTTTCAAAGGGTTCAGTTTTTGTCCAGTGTCATTAAAAGCCTGTTGATTGTTATTTTGTTCAACCTCATTTTAGATACTGTCTATAGTCAGCTGTTTTGTGCAGCAGCCATTCCATCTAGCTGTGGTTAAAGTAGTGTCAATGGAAACATTTCCATGTGTTTTCAGTTTGTGTGGAGAAAAAAAAAATCAGTACAAATCACTGTAAAATAGCTATTTCTCAAACAGCAATTGAATAGAAGTTATAAGGGAACGCTGACCCAAACACTTAATTTTCTGTCTCCTTTAAAATTCGATAATCAGCAGGAAATTAAAAACAAATAGACACACCCTTTGTACATTTACATACAGATGTGATAAAAGAAACTTCATGTTTGGCTTCTCTTCCTTTTTACTTCTACTGCTGCTTCATGTGTACTGCTGCTGATTGTTTCACAGCCTTTATTTCAGCATGTAATCGCAGAGCTAATAAGATTGGGGTGATGCAAGTGGGAAATAAACGGATTGTCGTGCATTGGTGCAAACCTCTACAGAGGAGTTCACCTTCAATGTTCTGCAGGAATAATATTCCTAAAGTACTTTTATATGAAGTTGGCTTGGCTTGATGTTATTAGATTCAACCTCAATTTTCAAATTAGTGTTAATTAGTTTTATTAGCCTGTTAATACAAATACAGCCAGGCTTGAAAACATGAAAAATTATCCTATTACTGCGAGTAAAAATGAAATATTTAAACAATAAAGTTCCTTCCCCATCTCTGGATAAAAATTTAAAATTAGATAATTTTCTTGTCCACTAAATCAAAATGAGCTTTATACTCCAAACAGCCTACTAACAAAGAGTCGCCCGTGTTCTCAGACCAGCTCTCACTGGGCTATTTAAAGATTTGATCTGCTGTCCAAAGAATGTGCTGTTCACTGCTGCCAACACCTACGGTCTGTGTCTGTTACCAGCTGTTAGGTAAACTCAGAATGTCCGATAGAGACTCACGCACTCCAACAAGAGAGTGAGAGCGCGAGGGGTGGAGCCGTGTGGGGCTGCAGTCTCTGTGAACACATGCTGGAGCTGCACTCTCAACTGTCACGGCTCAACTACGCTCCAGCAGAGGTCTAAAGCATTTTTTTTGCCCATGGGCATTTTGGAATACTTTACTTTTGTGAAGAGACGAGCAAAGTGGGAGTCATTCTTTGGTCACACAGGGTGAGTGCGGACAGCTGCTGTTTGATGGTCTGACTGTTTTATCTGCAGGCTAAGGAATAAGAGTTACATTTACTCTGCACTGCAGAGATGCTCAAGATGAGGTTTTGGTAATTGATAATTTATTTTGTTAGTCCTGCAATATCAGGTAATATGTAAAAGGGGACATTCAGGCAACTAAATGTTTAACTTGTGTAAACATGTTCAGAATACATGTGGCTCACTCAGCAGCAGCTGAGGGTCTTTTACAGTTTAGCTCATTTTGTTTTACAGCTCTCTAAGCTGAAAAACAACTGGAGAGATTATAAAAAAAAGTTTAGTCCACAGATGCATGAAATAATCTTGATGTTTGATGTTGATTTTGAATTTTCAGCACCTGCAGTTTGAAGTTTTAACTTAATCCAGTTGTAGAAATATTATTTTTTTATACTAAAGGTCAGAATATCTGTTCAATTTGAAGCCTGAAGGGAGACAAAGTGGCTCAACAATCTCGTGGAGACAAGATGGAGGCACGTGTGGCAGCTAACCCATTAGGTTCTGGGTATAGATCAGTTTTATGAAGGAGAGGGGCTCAAGGATTTTTTGACACTGTTTTCGTTTTATTTTTATTCAGGCATGTCTCAGTGGTCTTTGTTTTTATATGGAAATGAGCTAAATGTTGCTTCTGTATTTGATTTGTGTATCTGATCTCTGCTCAGAAGAAAACTGCTTTAGTTTCATCGCAGTCGTTTAGTGTTTGTTGTTGTCACATAACCAGATGCTTCGACTAACCCATCTGTTAATTTTCCTGAATTACTAATTACCTGACTGGACTGAAAATAAAACACACACAGTCATTATTCCAGGTTGCACGGCTGCTGCAGATGTGTACATGTCTTTCTTTGGCTGTAAGGACAAATTTCAGTTCAGTACTGTTGATGTGAGAACATTTTGCCCAGTCCACACACCCTCAGAGGTTAAAGTGGAAGTGAGGATATGCATTATGCCTGTGGAAATCTTCACACATGAGAAAAAGAAGAGTATGTGTTTGTGTAAGCAATACGAAAACTATGCTGCATTTTTTCGAGTTCCAATCCAGTTTATAAATCAATCCCTCTGTGTTCCACCCTTGTGTACGACATTCATTAATAATCAAAATCATTGAACTTTTGAACTAAATTGAATTAAGAGATCAGTTCAGATATTCAGTCCTCTTGTCTTCAGGTTTTTGTATTTTCTCTTCTGATTAGCTAGTGATGGCCTGCTGTGTGTCCATTGACCTTCATTTCACCTCATGCTCCCACTAATGCGTCAGGACCGTATCCGCGGTTGTTCTTATCAGTAAGAGAGCAGCCAGCAACCACCTGTCAATCATCAGACTTTCTATCTGCCTCAAAATTCTATTGATAATATTCAAAGATTTCCTCTGTTCTATTTTCACTAAATTTCCACTCTATTATTAGAGAGGTTGAGACTATGATGTCTCCTGGATTACTAATACTGACTTTGTTTTTCTTTGGAGAAGTTGATGCTGATAAAACGAGAGTTAGCTGGTCGTTATTGAAATCATGATTCAAACTACTGCTACTTAGGCCTCCTGCTGCTTCGCTGAACCAGAGGAATAGACTTTTAGAGTAGAATGTAGAAGATGATGTTCTCCTTTCTCCAGATTGAGTTGTCAGCAGCGACTGGGGCTGATGTGATGTATTAATCACCCAGGTGTGAGAACCACTCTAAGCTCATTGATTGGCGCTGTGACAGAAGAGCGGTGAGAGTCTCCTTCTGATGTTCCATACAGCCTCATACATGCTGAGACACTTCTTTGACCTGGCCTCCATAGTGAAATCAGAAGTTACCTGATAATCACATTGAAACTAAGTCAAAACATATTAGTAAATGACATATGAGTAAAAGTGTTTGTTGGCATTTTATCTTTTCCACAGTCTTTTGTTTAATGTTTTTTATGGTTTTTATTTTATCTGCTTCTGTTGTGCTGCGTCCATTTTACAAAAGTACAGGGAACATTTATTGGCTGCACATACACACTAACGATCAGCAAGCTTTTTTGCACACACAGGAGTAGTTAATGGGGCCTCTCAGGAATTTGCTAACTGGGAATGTCCTCATTGCCTCATTGTTCTGTATGTGAGGTACCAAACTGGCGAGGAGTAGTCAGAGTTGAGGTTTCTCTGGACCATCTCCAGAGGTAGTGATGGAGGCAGGGTGATTCACTGCCTCTGTGATTGTCCTTTGTGTAAATGTCATTTTATTTTGAGAACAGCTACTAGTGTTGTTTTTCCTAAAAGTCTCTCCCTCCTACAATGGAGTAGAAATAGAATTTATCACATGACCCACTGACTCTCTGAATTTCTGTCAAATTTGGATTTTGATACAAAACCTGTTTCAAACCAACCTGCACCCCCTTTAATTTTATTAAATTCACATCCAATAAACATAATTTACTACTTGTCAGAAACACATTACTCAGCCGTAAAAACAGTTAAGGTTACAGCTGTTTATTGTGTACCACTATCCTGCAGCTCCTCTGCCTACTGTTCCTCTGTCTTTTGGCTTAAGTGAAAGCCTGTTAATCAAGTTGATAGGGTGACTCTAGCAAGTCGCCCTCACGCCCCGCAACACTACAGAATCCAGTTGCTAAAAAGTGATGTGGTCCTTTCCGTGATCACAGTTTAGTGGTTTCAATTTTGTATGAAGCTGCTGACAACAGTTCTTTTAGCATAATGATGGGTGATGAGGAACAGTTGCCTTGACTCTATTTAAAGTGAACAGAATCCACTTATCTAAAGCTCTGTTGTTTGATCAGTTTGATCATTTTTGATCCTGTGCTTTGTAGATTAACCAACATGTAAAAATGAAAAATTACAATATTATGGTGTGGACATTTCTTTAACATGACTAACCGTAAAAAGCTTTGGAATGTGCTAAACGTCAGATTAATGATAAATTGTAGTAGAAGAGTTGGAGCAGAGCTTGGTGTGTGTAAAGTGGTCTTTGATCACTTTGTGTGAGTCACTGAGTCACTAATGTTTGGTCAGCCTGTGTTGTCTGATCTTATCCAGTGAAAGCTCTGAACTTCCTGCAAGGAGTGAATACTACAGACAGTCATTCACTGTTATCTCGCTGTGTAAACTAAGGTATTGAATCACTGACACTGAATGATCTGCTTAGGTGTGTTTGCTGATTGGATGTGTACACAGCCTTATGGTCAGGTGACACTGTCATGGTGGAGATAATAAAAGAAATGGTGTCTGGCACAGTGTGTTATTACTTCCACCAGGTGCTGCCAGAGTAACACATTTTCCTGATTCAGTTGTAAATTAAACTGCAAACTTAGACTTGGAGCTAGTAACATCAGCTTTGTTTATCTAAATGAAGCTGATTGTTTCTCACACAAGTAATTTCCAAACCTGTTGTTTTTGCTCTGACAAAACAACACAATCTGCCTAAGAGTCGACTGGTGGAGTCCAGCCTCTTTAGATTTTTTTTTTTAACCATTTCCAGGCTGGTGAGCATAAACGACTCTTCTAATTACTTCAGGTATCTCCTTTCTCCAACCTGTGTTGTCAAGATTAGATTGTAATAATTAAGACTAATTATTACACTTTCCTGTGAAATGAAGCTTCACATACTGTGGCCCCACAATGATTTGTAAGTTTTCACACTATAAAATTATAATTGAATTCTAATTTGTTTAATTTTGTTTACTTAATTTAGTTTTAGAACGTGTGTCCAGTTTGAACCCTGCTGGAGAAAATAAGGCAGCAGTCACAGCTAGAGACAAACCGCTGGTCTTTTACTGCTGCCATCATCACAGTGAACTAACCTCTGGCTTTGCAGTTGGAGATGCAGATAATGTGGCAGCAGGGGGCCAGTGCACTGCACCAGACCAATTGTCCAGTTGGCTCTGTGTCTGGAAAATGATTTGAGCTAATTGAAGGTCTGTTATCTTTGCTGTTTCCTCTCTCTGTGCACAGTACAAAACAAGTATATGATGTGACTCCAAAGAAAACCAAGAGGTCTCTTAAACAAAGTCAAAACAATAAAAAAAGGCACCTCGTAAATGCTGGTAGGGCAAGCAAAAATAGTCCTCTAGTTGAATGATTGCGGATAGTGTTCTCCTGGACAGACCTAAAAAATGGTTATCCGCACAAGTACTGTTTGTATACATAATCCCACAATATCAATTTTGTAAAATTAGTGATTGTATTGTGGGGAGAAATTATGCTATATTGTGGAGGATATGATGCGGTATCCAGGCTGGTCTGGAGAAGAAAATGTTCAGAACAGACATTTCAGTTGTTGTTTATATGATGGGTTTGAAAAGCCGCTACTTAAGGAAACTAATCTGCTTTTTAGGGAAGAAGCACGTAGGGTAAAACATTCATCTAAATCATCCTGCTCTTTTTTTATAGAGTGCACTGAAGCGACTGTTAAAAGACCTTAACAGCAGGCCACTTTCCTTCCTAAATTCTGTAGGAATTCCTCTTCATCTGTTGTAATGTTTGCACTTTAAGGATGTATATTTAAGGGTTATTACACTAATGCACAAATCCTTTGGAGGTTATTTCAACTAGTGTCTGCTGTGTTTTCTTCTCAGAATAATGCTTATAAGGAAAGTTACTCTTTGTGTTCCTCTTTAAGTTAAACTATGTGTCAAAGGGGTACTTACTGTGATCTGCTCCAACATGAATCAAGCTGCTGTAAGACAACATGCCGCCAGCAGAGAGAGACATAGGGGTGATGTGAGGGGGAGGGATTGACAACTTGTGGGTGGGGCTTAATTTGTGGGAAGCTGGACCATGAGTTAGGGCAGAATCAGATCTGATGGGACACTCGCAAAGCACGGAGGCAGATCAACAAAGGTAGTTGAAATGGTCTCTAAGTGGAATATACAGCTGCTGCCAACACACCACACACACTATGGTAAGATCACCAACACAAACACACAATAATATATATATAGACACACACATACTGAGGCTCCTACTGTTGCACATGTAGTCTATGTGTATGTGTATGTTGGAGGGTGAGCGTGGGGGAAGCAGCAGAAGTGTAGGGTTTCCTCCAAGGTGTGTTCTTCAAACATTTGTCCTGAGGGGGGTGTGTGTCTGTGTGTGTGGGTGTGTGTGTGTGTGTGTGTGTGTATAAATAAAGCCAGTCAGTCTGAATCTCCAGCTTTTCAGTGTTTACTAAGATTAATGCAAACTTTTCTCCAGACTGATGTAAACATTTAAATTTTAACCTAAATGGTAAACAAAGACATTTGAAGTCTATGTGTAGCAGTTTGTTTATGTCTGTCATTGCTGTTTTTTCTTTAAACAGTAAGCTGTAACAACAGACTGTTTCAAATTGTAAAGAAACTTGTGGATTTAAACCTGAGTAAGATTTCACTTCTGTATTTGACAATGCACATCGTCCTCTATTAGGCTGGACATAGATACATGTTTCAATGCTGCTGTGGTCTGTCAGACCTATAAATTTGGCCTGGATTAACTCAGAAACAGAATCTGGTTTGGACTACGGTAGTGGATTCAGGTTTCATGTGGCCATTGTTCATCAGGTTAAATACCTTGTATTTTTGCGTTTCTCATTTATAGTGACTGTGACTGGGAAATGTCCTGTTTAGCTAACAGTAACAGTTTACCTACCAGCTTTTAAGCAGTGAGCTTATCTGATTAACATGACCTGACTGAGAACTGGATCACTGGTGCAGAGCTGAACTATTACTAACAATGAATTTGCAGCATGCAGTGCTTCTTTTCATTTTTTCATTCATTGGGTGATCACAGTTTGAAGGCAAGATGGAGAATGTGTTCATTTTTCCAGAAAGGCCTTCATCTCTAAAGGAAATAAAAAAACATTTCTGCTTCACAAATTGAAAGAAAAGATTAAGTGGAGCATCACAAACCATTGCAGTCAAACAGGTTTTAGTCTCAGGATTTAAAACTAAACACTGACCTGAAATTGAAGGTGAAATACAAATGAATTCACCTGACTGTGTCCATCAGATGTAGCAAAGCTTTTATGTAGCTCTGCATAGTTTTATAAATCAGTGAACAATAATAAAGGATGGTTTGTGTCTACAGCTTGAAGTTACATAATACAGGTGTGAATCCACATGGACCACAAATGACTCCTCATCCAAGCAGGGAAGTAACCTGTGATCTAGAACATGGATGGATTAATTGTAAATAAATATTTTAACATTTTCTGTGCAATGTCACAGGAATCCCGTGCTTCATTATTTATTGTTTATTTTCCCTTAACCATCGTGAGGCTATATATACAGAAAACAATTCAGTTTTAGCATTTTATGGATTTAGTTGTAGGTGTATGAACCATCCGGGGATTCCTGTGTTTTTAAAAGATAATTTGATTTCTAATCTAGAAATAGTTCAGTTTCATGTCACTGCATATTGTTTGTAAATCCTTAAATTCAGGTTATGTCCAGATTTATGTGAAAATATCACACTGTGACCAGAAGATGCTACAGTGAGTGTGAAAAGTCAGAGCAAACCATATATAAACCATGTACATTGCACCAGGCTAAATTGTTGTACTATATTGTGTTGGCAACTAAGAAGACAGAATACCTGTGGCTGTTGCTTATGTATCACCACTTCAATGTGTATCATCTCTCATAGCTGTTGTTGCCATGGATACTGTGTGTGATTGTACATACTCAGGTACTGGGTGTGTTGTTTCATATAAAGGTGACATGATACTGAGGTTGAAAAAACCCGCTCAGGCATGTTGGAGAATCAGGAGAAAAATCATTAGAGACGACACAATGTTCATGTTTTATCTAGTTTTACAGTTTTTGTTTTATGTCCAATATGAGCTTTGTTGTGCAGTCAGTTACAATTATCTGTAGAGATGTAATGAGATAATCATTTTGAGCCCATTAGGCTGGTTCCTGTTTGAGATGTGATGAAATGGTAAATTAAGTATCTTGAGTTTTTTGCATGAAACAACCAGTAAAAACTGCCAAAACAACATCTGAACAATGATCCGCTGTGGCGACCCTAAATTCATGGGATAAGCCGAAAGGACTTATTTTTTCATTTTTCATTTTTCAGACATTTTATAGACAAAACTCTGTTCTCATTCTTTTCTTGTTTCCTGTTTCCCTATTTGTTCTCTAAAGCACTTTGGAACAATTGTTGTGTATCAGAAAATTAGTAGATTTAGTGATAATAATTGCATGGTATTATGTACATAGTTGTTTATTAAAGCCCTATTAATAATTAGAATAAGCTTACTATATCTGAACAAGAGCCCAAAAGCTGAACATGTTTATGTTTAAATATAACAGAAAAGCAGTAGATAGTTAATGACTCTGATACCGTGACATATTTGATATATTTATTTTTTTGCTACTGTTGATGACTCAGTCAATCTACATTTCAGAATAGTTTCTTAGTATCTGATTGACTTTCTGCGAAACTGTGCATCACTCAGGTCTCTGAGGTTTTGTTGTCAGCTTTGTTTAGACATGGTAATATACAAGCTGCTTGGGGTTAAACCTTGGTTGTTGTGTCTGTTTTTACTCATTCTGATGTCAAGTGTCCTGGCATTTGTTGTAAGTGACTTGCGACTCAGTGTGATGTTGCACCCTGATGTTCCTGATGTATGACTACCATTGCTGACCAGTTTTTTTGTAGCAGACGTCTTCAGTGACCTACAACCCTGTCCTTGTGTGATTGGAGGATTGTTCTATGCAGAATTGGACAAAATCTTAGTAAATGGCTACTTTTATAACACCTTTATCCAATGTGCTTTGCACTGTTGCTTCTCATTTACCCATTCACACACACAATCCCACACAGATGGCAGTGCTTGGCATGCAACGTGCTCACCGGGAGCAACTTGGGGTCCAGTGTCTTGCCCAAGGACACTTTGACCTCTTTACCATCTGAGCTACAGCCGCCCTACTAATAAAATCTTGTTTTTGTATCAAGATTTCTGGAAGGTCTTTGCTGGTGTTTTTTTGCTTGTACCTCATAGCAGGGTCTTTTTCTGCTAGTGGTGTGAATCCGAACTTCTGTGTGAATAATTTTAACAATTCCACATAGCATTTTATGGGCAACATATAACACATCAGAAAACAGACACATATTTCTGTGTATTTTATGCCTGGGTTGTAATCATGCAACATCTTGTGGTTTCAACTTCCAGTTTCTATTAATGGAAGTTATTTTCCCTTAACTTCCATTAACAACTGTAGTTATTGTAGATACAAACTGAGCTACATTGTTCTGTAGTTCCACTGAAAGTTTATTACAGTAGCATCCTTTTTACATCAGATCTGCATCCGAAAAAAACTCTTAGTTGCTCCAGCTATATCATCTGCAAAATCATCTGCAAAAAAGTTGAAAGAATGTTTCGACTTTTGCTACAACACAGCACATAATCCAGCAATACACTGTGCTGTGTTGGCTAATCTAGTGCATACACAAGCAAAGTCCTGGTTAGTTAGATTGTAACATTCATGGTTTATTTCTACTGTGTTCCTTATCATGTGGACAGATGATAAAACATTTGTTGTTGTGTTGCAGTGTATGGAAAACTTATTTTATCATCTGTGCCTTTAGCACTACCTCCATGCTTAAAGTTTTTTTTTAACAGGTTTCTGATTTCAGTTTTAATGCCCACTTGGAGGTAGTGTTACTGATTCCAACCTGTCTGCCATCCAGACTGTAAACAACTCCTCAATTATGTCAATATCAAAATGCAACCTGAAATGACCTCCCTTAAGTTTCCATGTGCCCTTGAGATGAAGAAGCAACTCAAAATATTTTCCAAACTGCTACAGCAGCTGGTGGAAGAATTGCTTCTTTGTGTTGCACATGGCCAGAAGTAGTGGTTGAATTAAAAAGCCTTTATCTGTGTATAATTTAATTCAAACTAACTGATGCCTGGCAGCGTAGCACTCTGTGTTTTAACTGAGAGACAAAGATAAGAGCAGAGGAGATGGAAGTAAGACATGTTCAGGCTCTTCCTCTCAAACTGTAAATCAGAGATGTTTAGACTTGTTAAGGGGCTGCTGGGCAAAAAGACAGAGGGAGGGGGACTCATGAAAAGCTGCAGGAATGTTCAGTTAATGGACTTTTGATGGATGGAAGCTGTGATATGGTTACGCTCAACGCAGGAGTAAAAAAACTAAATGCAGATAGTTAAATAAATTTTTGTTTTGTTATTACTAGTAAAAAAAACAGTTTAAAACCCTGAAATCCTAATTTAAAGTCAGAAATATTTTGCACACATTTCTTATAAGTAGCAGTAATTGGTTTAATGTTTCTAGTTTTCACTTATCTGGTGTTGACTCCACAGCAAAGTAGTTTTCAGTGTCCTGGGTGCCTTGGCTCGGTGAAGCTACTCATCTGCATTACATTTAACACACTAACCCACTCGGCATCACATGATGTCCTTATGGAAGCTGTTTTCAAGCTCTGTCTTGGGTCAGATGTCAGGGAAAGGAGCTCAGCCTTTGCACCTGCCTGCTACAACTCACCCAGAAATGCTTTTACTTTCTGGACCTGTCAATGCCAGGAAGTTTCCATTGTCCCTGGTGTTGAGTCCTGTGTTGCTGGGACAGGACAATCCCAGGGTAACTACAAAGTCTTGGTCATGGATTTCAGACATGGCAGCACAATGAACCAATGTTTCTAGAGATTTAGAGAATAATTCTGCCTGAAACACGACGCCTTGAACCCCTCTAACAGGGCGACTGTGGCGCAGGAAGGCAGAGCAGTTGTCCACCAATCTCGCAGTTGTTGGTTCAATCCCCGGCTCCTCTGGTCACATGTCGAAGTGTCCTTGAGCAAGACCCCAACTTAGTTGCTCCCGGAGAGTGTTGGCTCTCTGCATAGCAGAGCAGCATAGCAGCTCCCCCATCGGTGTGTGAGTGTGCGTGTCATTGTTAGTGCGAATGGGTGAATGAGAAGTAGTTTAAAGCAGTTTGAGTGCCAATAGGTAGAAAAGTGCTATATAAGTGCAGAACATTTACTCTAACGCTGGTGCGGTCTGAACATAGATTGTTACTTGATCAATAAATTTAGGTAGGCTTCGTATTTTTAAGCTGGTTTCTGTTTATGTTGACATCAGGGATTTCAGGTTACAAGTTTCAGATGTTTTTGAGCAGCAGCGTGATGTTGGGTATCAGTCACTCCTGTATTTATCACAGTAAAATAATATTCCTGCAGTACATGGTAACCGAGGAAAGGAACCTTGTTTAGTTTTTTCGACATTTTTGCTGAAATTGAAAGATTCTGAACTACCCATTCAACAAAGAGCTGATGTTTGGGGACTTGATCCAATACAAAATTTAATCACACAATCTGCTCTGACACACCAGTCTGAACACTGGATTGGTATTTGGGCTGACCCTGACCTTATTATCATGTGACTGATGCACAGTAAATACATTTTCTTCATCAGTCATCTTTCAGTGTGATGACCTATCTGGCCTCATTCTGCTTTGCTTAATTAGTTTCACTCAGTGAGGTAAACTACTTTAGAAATATAAGCACTAAGTGTTCCTAGGTCGATTCTCTCAGCAGCATTAGCAGGGATGTGTTGGATTTATTTTCTATAAATCTGTGTAATTTTTAGTTTATTATGAAAAGTGCCTCGAGGTGATTTGGATGTCAATTGGTACTCATATGAAATTAATTATATTGAATTGAAATGAAATAAAAAGAAATAAAATGAAATAAAATCATTCAATGGGTCTGCTGGATTGGTGTATTCGTGCTTCTAGAACTTCTTACTTAAGGTGTACTGCAGACTAAACATTGCTTCTTGTTCTGTACTATATTAACTAGTCAGAGCAGTGTTAATACTTAAGTCACTGTTGCTGCTGTCTGACACTGTGTTGTTGTTGTCTGGTGAGACTTAACATTAATTCTTCAGAATTCAGGGAAACCAAAAGCCCAACATTGAAAGTACAACTGTGATCTTTGAATTTCTCTGTTCATGATGGTCTTCAGCAGTGGTTTAGCAGCACATTTTGGGAATTAAGTTTTTCTGCTGCAAAAAATCCAGGGAGGCACCAGACACCAGTGTTTAGGGTTGTTGTGAAGAGAAATGATAGACTCCCGCTGTTATACAATGAACTGCTGAAGCGTATTTATGAAGGTGAAGATGTGATCAGGGCTAAGCTCAAACACTAGCTCCTTCAGTTTCATCTTGTTAGTTTGAACCTGAGGATGAGCTGTTTCAGCTCTTTTCTTGGAAAAAAGGCTTCCACCCAGGCTGCCATCTCCATTCTTGTCTCTTTTGATCATGATCCCCCCCCTTGAGTGTTCCTGCATGTGCAATGAGCCTCTCAGGTGTTGGAGATTTGGTAACAGCAAACTAGGTCTCAGAAGGACAGAGAATTGCTTCTTTATTTTTTTTAACAGCCGTCAGTTTAGGGACCTTGCAGTCAGGCTTTTTGTGTCTTGATCTGCTCTGCACAGCTGGTCTCAGCTTATTGAGCAGCACTAAAGTCACTCGGACTCTGGCAGCTTGTCAAATCTGAAAACGTTCAAATCTAATCTGCTGTTTTAGAAACTCTCACCATGTCAAGGTCATCGCTTTGCACTATCAGTCTTAGCACTTTGTAGCCCGCTTCAAAACCGCCGCTGATGTTTGGACATCTTTGTCTTTCCCTCATTCTGAGAGGTGTGTGTTTTGTGTGGGATGGATGGATACCCTCACCCTATCCACCCCTCCAGCCCCAGCTGCTACCCGCTTTCGTGAAGGTGTGAACTCCTATGAAAACACACCAGAGGAGGTAGAAACAAAGAACAGGCAGTGTGAAAATTGGGCGTAGGAGAGTTTGATTTGCACAGAGGCCCATACAGAGCTGCTTTCTGCAGACACAAGATGTTCACATTAAACTGTTTAAAATCTCTCTCTCTCTCTCTCTCTCTCTCTCTCTCTCTCTCTCTCTCTCTCTCTCTCTCTCTCTCTCTCTCTCTCTCTCTAGTTTTCTCCTCTGACATTTGTCCAAACTGTCCAAAAATATTGCTATTACAAACTGTGCGCAAAGACAGAAACTTTATTGGACGATGCTTTAATCTGATCAGTTAGGGAGGAAGCTGTGTACCAGGAAAGTTAACAAGACAAACGAAACATCCACAGTTCATCTCCCAGACAGGAAAGCTTATACCTCTCTCATCTGTGAAAAACTAAAAGACAAATACAGCTGTGTATCTGTAACATACCAGTTTCGTCTTCAGTTGTCTGTGGAATCCTCATAGCCTTTTATGCTGCCTCCTCTCACACCTTGCATTTTCCTGTGGTCAGTGTACTGTGGGGACTTTCAGCATAGGCGTACACACTCTCCATCTTTCAGAACTCATTCCTGCTTGTCAGTCACGGAGTCCGATAAGATCAGACAGGTGAAACCTTGATCCCTGTAGGGAGTCTGTCTTTCTGTCTTCAGACAAGCTGCAGCAGGTAACGGCAAGTAAAGGAAGAAGAGGAAACTGCTCTGTGAATGACAACAAATTTATCATAATTAAGAAATTTAAAATTGATTTTGGTATGAAACATCATTTTCACATGAGACATCATCTGATGTGTAGTTATTAAAAAAGGTTCTCTGTGTTTCATCTGTAAAATTGAAATTCCTCTGTGAGCTACAGCCACAATTCAGCACAGGTCATCAGATAATATAAGTGCCATGTGAAACAGTGTCTCAGTCAAGCTGGAGTTTGTCTACATTTTTCTTCAGCCTCTGAAATTAAGCTGTAGTGGGACTATTTATGATCAAATAAAGTCAGGAGGCTCTCAGCTTCTAGAGTTGTTCTTTTGCTTCATTTTATTTTTACAAAAGCCAAGTGTGTGTGTGTTTAAATAAATGGTAATCACATCCAGTATTTTATTTTAACTCTTCATTTATCAGTCAGGTTAACCAAAGAACATAGTGAGTGGTGTTGGTATAGTCAGTGATAGTGAAAACAGCGGATTCATAAGGTGATTAGCAGGGCTGCATGATGCTGACTAAAATATGAATCATAGCTCGTAGAGTGTCCGGAATATGTCCGTAGTGTCCAAAATATGCATTCATTTGTGTTTGTGATATAGTCCAAATATCCAACATGCATACCTGACAGACCATACAGTGCGTAATACTTGTCTCTTTTAGATCTCCTTTACTGTGTGGCAAAGGGACCGCTTGGTTTAATGCAGTGGATCTCCCTGCTTAAAAAACATGAATTGTGCACACAATTAGCAATTAAACAGACTTTGGAATGTCCTGGCAATTGGTCTGTATCACACTGTCCTCATCTCGTTTCCTCTTGTGTTGCTTTGACTATGTATAAAAACAGCCTTTTACCCTGTTGTTTCACAGACACCTGAGCTTTGTCACAATATATAAAGCAAAGTGTTCGAACTACTGAACTTCAGTTGAGTTTCTTAAACAGGGCGGACCATCAGTGGTCAGCCCATCTCTGCAACATAGAAGAGAGGTAAGTGGTTTTAACTCCCATCTGCAATCAACGAGAACAGATTAACTTTATGAGGTGAAGCTTTGAGCCGTGTGTGTGCTGTTTTTGGCTGTCAGTGATGAGTGACTATTGGACTGCTGAAAACTTCACAAAATGCACATGTGAGGACTGTATACAGAATAGTAAATGAATATCTAGTCCATTATTTGAAGAAGGGATACGGGACTGCGCCTGAGGCAGTAAATTTACATGGTAAATTCAGGTATTCGGTCTGCACAGACTTTTAAATTTGTACAGAAAACACTATTCTGTAGTAAGCCTTACTGCAGTGTTTTATTGCTGAGTTGCTGTTGTGAACGCTTTGATTCTGTTTCCACTGGATCCATTTAATTTCTGGTGGTGGAGACTGGTGGAAGTGCTGGATCATGATATTTCAGGTGATGAACCTGTATAGCTCAAAATATACATCACTGGGGATCTGCTGGTGTTTTTACATCAATGACAACTTACCAGGTTTATTCCAACAGCTCTTCATGCCAACTCTGAGCTCTGCCTTCAATAACTATACATGCCACCGGAGTATCATCACTGATCTAAGCACAGTGTCAATGGAACTGTCGTCCCTGTAAGCATTTGTCTGAACACAGTCTGAAGGTGGAATCACGCTTGTAGTTTAGCCCCATTTTAGAGAGAAAAGTGTGCTGTAGCTCAGTGTTTAAGCTTCTCATTTCAGTGTCTAAAAGTGCTAAAACCAACAGCTCCTTGTTTGTGAACAGGGTTGGGACCATGTATAACCGGTGGAGGTTCCAACTGTCCTGCTGGAGCTGATTTATAGTTCATTCTGTTTGCACCACTATAGGTTTACAGATGTTTTGTTCATCAGGTCATAATTATAGACCCCAAACTAACATTCTTTATTCATAACAGATCAAATCCTGATGAGCTTTAAGATGTTTAAATCTCTACAGTCCAAACTTATTCTTCTGAAGTCTGTACTTTTCTATCTGAACAGCAGCTGGCCTCATCTGTCACTGTTCACTTGTGGGGGGTGAAGGTCATGTCCCCTATGGGTCCTTCCCCAACAGAGTCATTCTGATTGGTGACTAAAAAGGTTGTGACCTCAGCTTTTAGGAACCACGACCCCTCTTTATGCTCTGGTTGTTTAAACATGTGAACAGCTTTGATATGGCCGACGAGGTTTGCCATCGGGAACTGGAACCTACCCCTTCTTTTCTAGCATCCCTTCAAACAGGGACACGAGAAGTAATACTTGAAATATTCCCCGATGAAGACCCCCTGTGAGATGCTAATGTCTTCAGCTGTGGTACCACAGAGTTCTTGCTGTGGTTCTGGTAAAGCTAGATAGATAGAGAGATAGAGAGAGAGAGAGAGAGAGAGAGAGAGAGAGAGAGAGAAACTTAACTAAAATGGTTTTACTAATGGTTTTACTAATCAGAGGGTTAGTACTAAATTGTAGGGAAAAAGGGACTACAATGGGCGTTTATTTCTTGATTGTAGGACATGCTGAACACTGACATTTTTGTGTTTGTGTGTGAGAGATACAGAATATTATATATCTATTGGGCTGTAGCGTCCTGTCTTCAGGGAACCTCACAGTGACCCTGTTATTTGCTACACCCTCATTCTCCACACCCAACAGGAACTGGTTTTTCCATCAGCAGTTGACTGAACAGTTGGATGGATGAATCATGGCCCTCCAGGGACTGAGAGAGTCTGCCACTGACTATTTATTAAACCAGCCTAACCTGAGAGATTGGATTAGTTTATTTTAAAGGCTCCATCTGGGAAATTAAACAAGAACCCTTTCTGTACCATGACCTCCACACTATCCACAGTGACACACCACCAGCTTCTGTTGTTTACTTTGGGGACTAAGCCACAATGTCATGTTATGGCCTTCATCTTCAAAACATGCAAGTAACCCAACACAATCTTGTATATTTTTTTCCCTTTTATAATTAATAATTATAATTAATTAAATTATTAGACTCAGAACATATTGTAACCGATAATGTGTAAGGTCATTGAAAGCATCTCCATCTTTACCAGCTGTAATATGGAAGTGGTGATCAGATTAATGCATGAAAAATTATATTTAAATAATATCTTATATACTAATCTTAATTAGACCATCTGCTCAAAGTGTACTTTAACTTTTGTTAGTATTTATTTGGTATTATTAGTTTTGTACTCTAATGTAGTCGTGGTTAATTTCTCTCAAACAGTTCTTATGTCCTTAGGCTTTCTTTTATCAAAGAATCAGGTATAGTCACAGAAAGCACAGGTTGCCGGTCAGAAGATGAACGAGACATCATGAATTAAAGTGACTAAAAACTCCTGATTTCTTTTTTTGACAGGAGACAGACCGGGTGTCTGAGTTGTCAATTTACACACAACAATACTCTTTGTTTTGTCTCAGGATCCCTCATAGCACAGTATCTCTTACATAACGAGGCATTACTGTATCTCAGTGGAGAAAAGCCCTCGCCTATTTAGCCTTGATCAAGTCTTTCTGGTCTCACCTGTCCTTGTTCATGCAGTAACCTACACTGAATAACACAACATGATTATGTGTAGTTTTTACCCCAGGCCAATAATAGAAGCTCAGGTTTGTTTACAGTGTTTCTATGCTTTATATTAGTCAGGATTATATGTTAACACTAGATTTTTTTGCCATTTCCTGATAAACACATAAAGATGAATATTCTCAGCTTGGATAAAGTTTACATTAATGTAGAGTGTGGGTTTTTCTTTTCTCTGCTCTGTCTGAAGACTTACCGGAAGAAGGACCTGACCCCTGACCTTTGACTTCCATATAATTAGCAGTTTGTTTTGTCAATGATGTGGAAAGTAAAGCTTTGTCTCGTTTGCATTCTGAATAAATAGAGGGAGCTACAGGGAAACCTTGAAGCTGAATAAAGGTCTTAAAAAATGTGTTTTATAACTGGTGTATTGTATGTCAGTGATAATGAAGTTATTATTCAGCAGGGACTCAGAGTGGGTGGCCCCTCGGTCTCCCATGGGAACCTCAGTCAGCCTGTTTTGATGTCCCCCCTTCTCCCCTGTCCTCATCCTCTCAGATCCAGGCAAAGCTGCAGTCTTAATTTTATTATCCTCACATTTGCTGTATAAACTAGTTTTGCAGCCTCTTGTGTTGCCACAGTTTGCTTTCCTTCAGAGAGCTGGATTTCAATGTCATTTCCAGCCACAAATCAAAAAGTCTGGAAGTTTCAAACAATCAAATCAACAATGAATTTACTTCTTGTTAATTATCTTCAAAAAGACCTAAATCCTTCCTCACTGTACTGATGAGCATCACATCTTTCTGTATAAACCTGACTATTCTGTTTTGATATATGTTTGTATGTAGTTTCAAACTCCTGTCCTTTTTCAAAATGTTTTTTCTTAAAAACCAAATAATCAGTAAAAAGTTGAGAGATGGAAGCAAAAAGTGATTTACTCAATTACTACTCTTGATCAAACCTGCTCCTGAGGAGGTAAGATTGTGGACCTGTTGCCAGAACATGTCTTATGAAGAACCAACAGGTTTAGGCCCTGTTTGTTTATGTTCCTGTTTACCTCACTGACTTGGCTAATTTAAGATTCAAAATTCAAACTTTATTGATTCCATAGGGAAATTGTGTTGCCTTGTTACAGCTACTCTCCATGTGAAAGTAGAAAATAAAGGGGGGAAAAAAACTTAAACCAAGACAACAAAAAAAATACAAACTACAGATCAGTAAAGTAAGAAGAAACCCAGCTAGAGGGGAAAAGATAAGTGAAATTGAAATAAAAAATGAAATAAAAACGATACTAATTGTGCATTTTCACCATTTACACCCCCTCCTTTTTAAAGAAGAGGGATGAGTTTAACGGTTTAATCGCCACTGGGAGAAAGGATCTCCTGTGGCTTCCCTGTGATCGAGCTCCTCTGTGCAACAAGCAGTGGAGTGGGTTCTGAGGGATTGTCCAGGATTCAGAAGAGTTTGGACAACATTCTTCTCTCAGCCACAACATACAGAGGGTCCAGCTCCTCCCCCAGAACCAGCCCTGTTTATTAGTTTGTCCCAGTCTGTTACTGTCTGCCATCTCCAAAGATGATGGAGCTGGTTACCACAGACTCATAAAACATACGCAGCAAGGTGCACACAGCTGCTCAGTACAACTGGTTGCTGGATGTTTGTTAAATCTGCAACTTGTCAAAACTGTCATAGGATTAATTTAGTACTTTTGATTCCTGTACATCCGTACAGTGCTGCCCAATTTTAGGCTGTGTTTAACATAGTGCCAAATATAGTGTCTGAATGTTGAGTGTGTAAATGTATCCACTATATAGTGCAGCAAAACTTCCACAGTGAAATTAAAAAAGTAGTGTATATGTACAATTTCTGCTATAAATCCTGCAATGCAGTGCAAGCGATCAGATAATTAGTCATATGGCTCAAACGGCTGTTCGTGATGACACAAGTCTCAGTTAATTGCTCAATGTTGAGTGAGCTACTTAGTGTACATTTATATAGAGAGTAGTGAATGAGTGAAGGGGTGGTTTCAGACAGCCTTAGTGTTTACATTTGTTCTCCAAAATCGTTTTTTTTAAATTTCATATTCACACTGAAGTATACCCTGGTTTGTTTGGGTGTTAGCCACTCTGCTTTGTTTACGTCACCAGTTTGAACTTGATGTCTGTTGCTCACCGGCCTTTCAGCAGACCCACCCCACCACCACAGTGCCATCGGATATCCTGCTGCTAATATTGGCCTCAGCTCTACATTTAGCTGCCAGTTGTTGTGTGTGAATCCCATTGGAGTCTCATCCAGAATATTCAGCTCAACACACGTTACTGGAACAGCACAGAGCCACTCTAAAGTACTTTACAGGCTGAATGTTAACTGATGAGTTAGTCACCTGTCATGGAGTCAGCCGCACTAAATTTGTTGGTCTGGGATTTTAGAGGTCACTCAGACAGCTCCAACACAAACTGCTGCTAAAACATGTTTTCATTTCTGTTTCTGCACCTTTTGAATCATCATTCAATATGTAAATTTAAGGCAGGCATTTCTAAATAAAATGCACATATATTTTCAAATTAATAAAATATAAACATACCATAATATCTAGTTTCTCATGTCTGCACATTTACAGCTCTGAGCTAACTTCTTACTTTGGCCCTTTTCTGGTTAAAACAACTCATTTTCACCAGCAGCAGATTGTAACAGCTAATGTAAATGTAGAGCATTAAACGGTTTTTCTACAGCACAGGAACATTCAGACTCATGTAACTGAATGGAAATACGTTGATTGACAGATAAATTGTGTTATTTAAATGAAAGACATTAGACCCTCCTCATGTCCTTGGTGATATCAGATTTGAAAATAGTAAATACACAGCTGTTATTCAGATGGTGAGCCTGAAAAAAAAAAAAAACGTGCAAGTCTGGTAACTGACAAATAGCTGGCTCACTTATTTGTCTTTCTTTACTTCAGTTGTGGTGACATGGTTTCAGATTAGTCTGATCAGCTCCAGTGTCCAGTAATTCTCAGATATATAATAAACTGGTGTCTCTCAAGTAAAAAGCCTTCTAAAGCATGATCTTGTGTTAATGATCACTGCTCCTCAGAGCAGAAATAAAAACTTATGGACAAAAACTTCCAGGTCAAGCAATGGTACTGTATCTGTACAGAGAGAAGAAGGGTAAAACAGAAAGTTTGCACTTAAATGTATGTCATCACACACACTCGCGAAACAGAGAGCTGTCTGGAGCCAGTCACCATGTGCAGGCTGATATTTTTATATGACCAGTCTCGACTGTCCTTAGACCAGTGCATCCAGTTACAGCCCTGGAGCAAACGGGGCCTCCCACCCACTGTTCCAGGGCCTGCAGGGCGCACCCTTAGCGGTTAGCCAAAAAATGTTGAACTTGTTTTTGACTGAGAGCACAGAACAAACACATGCTGATGAGAGGCGTGTTTGCTGTGTATGAGAGCAGAGTTCGTAGAGGCAATGACAGCTGACTGGGGACAATAAAGGAGATCACATGGACCTAAATGTGGAGATTAAAAATGCCAGTGAGGCTGCTGTGGCTGGTGTAAGGGACCAGTCATGCTGGGAACACTGATGGGTCAGTCTGCCCTACATTTTCACATCTGAGTCAGCTGAGGTTTGATGTGTTTCAGACACAGAAGACATGTTTTTAAGAACTGATATGACTCAGATCTCTGACTTTTTATTGTGTGAGAGGAATGTAATGAAGAGGTGTGGTGGTTTTAGCAACAGCAGCAGGATGTCCTGTAAACACACACGTTCTCAGGTGTTTGTTCTGGTTTGGCTTTTCACACTTGTAATACCTAACACGGAGGTATCTCAGCTTTGTCACACATGCTTTCACAACTCAAATATATTTCAATGTAATTATTTCACAAGTAACCCTGGCCTCTCTGAATTCTTTTTCATTCAGGACTCTGAATCTTTGGACCGGTGCATCCAAAACACACTGTCAGCCCTCTATCCTCCGTTTCAGGCCACGTCTTCGACTGTCCTCTGCCAGGTCCTCAATGTGGTGGAGAGCTGCTACCGAGGAGACGGACTCCACTACCTGCTTCACTTCCTGCTGCCTGCAAAGCAATTTTTACAGAACCTCCAGCAAGATACCTGTGTGAGTATCACATTCTGTCTGTAAGGGTTACACTCCAGGCTACATGTATGGAGGCAACATCTCATCTGTGTAGGTTATATGGTGTCTGTAAAGAGTATTTCCCGTCAATAAAGGCTATATCCCCAGAGCCTGAGCCGTGTATGTAGAGGCTGTGTCGTGTCAGTTCAGTCTTTCTCCTGTCTGTGAATGGTAAATGGTCTGCACATATATAGCACTTCTCTAACCTAGCCAAAGCGCTTTCTGCTGGTTTTCATTCACCTGTCTGTGCTCACAATCACACACTCACAAACTGATATCTTGTGGGGGCTAGGTCTCATTGGTAGAAACTACGTCCCATCCATAGATTCTAACAGAGAACAATGTCAGTGCTGTGTATGTGGGGGACCAGGTTGAGAACATACACTGCCAGCAGATCCTGAGCTGACTCCTGAGTTCACTCAGTCAGCTCAGCAAGTTTCTGTCCTTTGCTCTGTATATTGTGTTTGTTTTGGATTTGTTCTGTGCAGTCAAATATGATGTCAGATGGTGGAGGATACAATAACAAACAAAAAACCCTTTAAGAGATTATCACTGTGTTTGAGAGACATTGTGAGTCAGCATTCTCACTGATGAATCAAATAGACCACCACCTCTGCTCATGTCTGTTCTTGCCTATTGAACACCATGCATGATTGGCTGATGTGTCATGTTTTGTAAAGGTGACTGTGGGATCATCATTCACCTGGCTGCTGCCAAGCATCGCCCTTGCCCATAGTCAGACAAAGGACACACTGTTCAGTAGCTGTTGGCCTGCTGATGTGATTGAATGAATAAAAATGTCCAGGTTTGGACAACATTCCAGAGACACAGTTTGTTTGGTTCTTTCATAGTTAATTGGATCAAACCAAAAAAGTAGCACCAACAGCCGTGACTAGAGGTGTCAGAGAAACAGGAGTCCTCCTTTACACACATGACATATTCAGGTTCTAACATTGCTCTAGGTCATTAACCTCTCAGGTTAACTGTAATATTGTGCTAAATCAATTTAAATTAATGTCTTTAGTTAATGGTGCTAATATTTAACAGTTTCTAAAATGACTGGTAGAACAGGAAGATACATCACAGCCATTGCGACTTAATCTAACCAACACAATCAGGTAGAAAACTAACTAAAATCACTTTTAACTCCTATCAAGTTACTGTGGCCAGATTTGATCCTAACCAAGTTATTAGTGCACAGGTAAATGTGAAGTTTACTGAAAAATTTCTGAATATGAAAATTAATTTTCTCTTCCCCTCTCCTCTCCTCAGCTGCAGTACTCTGGTTTGTTCCGTCATGAAGGCTGGCCTCTGTGTCTCCACGAGAAGGTAGTTGTTCAGCTCTGTGCACTAGACCAGTGCCTCCTCCATCCAGGTGACTTCTACCTGCTTGTTTCTTCTGCTGCTCCTCCTCCTCCTCAGTCTCACAGTGCCTCCTGCAGCGGTAGTGTTACCTCCCGCCCCCGCCTGCTCCTGTGCAGCTTGTCGGCTGGCAGCCGTCATGTGGAGCAGCAGGAGGTGTCAAAGATAGCCCTGCAATCCCTCTTTACCATGGCATGGCTGGACTCTGTTAACACAGAGAGGGAACAGCGAGGAGCATCCAGGCTGGACCGCTGCCTCTTATCAGCCAATGGAGATGTCTTCAGGGTACCCTGGGAGGACCTAGTCTATCCACAGTTTATCAGCTGCCCCCAGAACTCTGATGTAATTAACACATCACATGACCTTTGTAGTAAAACAGATGCCTCAAGACAGGACACAAAGCAAATCCCTTCTTCTGTGAAAACCAACCATTCACCAGCAAGCAGTGACGGCGAAGATTCGGAGGGGGAGTATGTGGAGCTGACAGAGCTTCCGCTACCTCGCTTCTCCCCACAGAAAGGCTCCTTAACTCAGTCAATCAGCCAGCAGCACCGAGCCAGGACCAGCACCACAACACACACACCTCCACACACCAACACACACTCTACTGCAGCACCCTCAATCACCAAGACACACTCTGCTGCAGCAAACACATTTCCAACCATCAATGCACGCTCTGCTGCTGGGCCTTTTGTGGAGGTCAGTTCCTATACCAGGCTTTGCTCCACCCTCATTGAGGATTCATGTAGTCCTGTCATCCTCACCCCCATCTCCTCCTCTACTCCGCATGAAGCTTTGGGAGTCCCCAGCAGTTACATGGAGCAGCAGAGGTTACAGAAGCAAATACGAGGTACTGATTTATCCAGGAGTCTAAACACTGAATCGGAAAACTGCAAAGAAAAGATTTTGGTGGAGGTAGTAAAACAGGGGGAGAAAGAGGAAGAAAGGGAAGACGCAGCGCTAAATAGGAGCCAGGAAAGAAAGCTAAACATAGCAGGGTCAATTGATGAGGTTGTGGAAAATGAAAAAAAGGAAATGCAGCAGCAGGAGGTGGAACAGTTGGAAGAGACTAAGTGTAGAAGGGATGAAAATTTACTGCAGCACACACACATTGATGAAGAATTGGAGGATGAAAGTGAAGAGTCAGAGAAAGCTGGAGAAGACGAGTTTGATGGGTTTAAGGAAGATGAAGCAGAGGAGTTGGAGGTACAGGAGGAGGTTCAGTTTATAATATTGCTGCAGAGTCAGGAAAGAAGGGAGGAGGATGATGTGATGAAAGACACAACAGGAAAGCAAGACGAGAATGAGAGAAGAGGTGGAGAAATGCATGTTGAGAAAAATGACTTATACTCTGAAAATATCATATTACAGACACACTCTGAGGACTTTTGTTATGACAAAAATATGCTTGTAACAGTCCCTATATGCTCTAATTCTAAAGACAATGGACAACAGTTAGATTTCAGAGACTCCAATAAGCTTAAAACACATTCTCAGGACTCTTATTCTGAAAACGGACTACAAATACACTCCAAGGAGTCTTATCCTGAAGACAATGGGCAACAAATCGAATCTGAAGAGGCCAATAAACCACATACATTCTCTGAGAATGTTTATGCTGAAAACAACATACTACAAATATACTCTGAGGACTCTTATTCAAAAAATAATACTCTAAAAAGACATTCTGTGGACTCATATTCAAAAAGTAACAGGCTAGAAAGACACTCTGAGGACTCTTATTCGACAACCAGAGTCCACAAGGATTTAGAAAGGCAACAACCAGAGTCTGAACAGTCCAATAAATTACAACCACAATTTAATGAATCTTATTGTGAATACAACACACTAGAAAGAGATTCTGGGGGCTCTTGTTCTGAAATCAACACACAAAACAAACACTCTGATGAATCCTCTTTTGAAAGCATAAAAAACAAACCCTTTGAGGACTCTTGTTCTGAAAACAATGGACAACAATCAGAATCTGGTGAGTCCAAAATTCTGCAAACATACTCTGAGGGCTCCTATTTTGAAACCGGTGCACAACAACCAGAGTCTAGAGTGTCCATTATACTACTACCACACTCTGTGGAAAATAATACACTAGAAAGACAATCTGAGGAATCATATTCTGAAGAAAGTAGGGAACAACCAGAATCTGAACAGTCCAATAAACTACAGAGTCCATTTGATGAATCTTATTGTGAATGCAACACACTAGAAAGAGATTCTGATGGCTTTTGTTCTGACATAAACGCACAAAACAAACACTTTGATGACTTGTATTCTGAAAACAGTATAGAGTCCAGTAATCCACAAACAAACTCTGTGGACTCTGTAGAAAATAATATTCTAGAAAGACACAGTGGGGACTTTTACTCTGGAAAAACACAAATCATACACTCTAAGACCTCTTATTCTGAAAATGGCACACTGCAAACTAATTCGGAGGAGTCTGATGAGTCCAGCACATTGAGTGTGTTCTGCCCAGACATGGATCCAGCCTCAGTCGGGGCTGAACCTGAGAAATCAGAAAATGGACGGAAAAACCAAGAGGAGAAGAAAGACGATGACAAAGAGGAAGAGGAGGAGGAGGTTGGTGCAGGAAGAACTGCAGAGCTTCACTCTAAAGGTACAGAAACTACTTTGTCCTCCTTATTCCTTTTTCCTCCTGCTTATCATCCCACAAATCATCCACCTCTTTGTCTCTTCATGTCTCACCACCTCTGCCTCCCATTCCTCCACTAAGTGGTTGATTTTACCCTCCTCTTCCTTGACATCACCTCCTTCTTCCTTCTTCCTCAGTAAAAACAACTTCAGTTTCTTTTCTAACCCACAACAAAGGTGACCGGGTTAATGGGTGAACTAATCAAGATCAAGTAGTTAGAAGACCAGGAACTCACCGCTCTGTAACCTGAACTGGTCAGGTGAATGTAAAGGTGGTGGGATCTGCCTTTATTTTTCACTTTATTTTACAAACCAGCAGGGGTTGAATGTACATCACTAAAAAAAGCCACATGCTCCACACACTTCTTTTTATATATATTTAACGGCGGTGTTAAGCTCATATCTAATGCACCTGCATCAAATTACAGGATGTCATTAAGATTTACTTGTTATCTATTAATTAAATAATAATCCAAAGACTATTAAATTCAGCACAGATTTGTGTGTCCAAATGTGTTATCTTTATCAGGACCAGTTTGAGTTCCCACAAAGACAGATAGACTTAAATGATGAGAACATCAACTCTTGTTGTCAGTTCTTCAGAAGCTGGTTTTAGTCCTCGTACCATAACTGTAAATGTATAAACGTGGTGCAGGTGCCTCAGTGTGTTTTCATCTACAGGCCTCAGCCCCAAGCTGTATACTGGTCCCACTAAACCTGAACCAGAACCACCAGCAGCCTCTCCACAGCTCTACCAGTCCGCTGCTCCCACAGTCCCAGCCCATCTCTCCCAATCCAGTTTCTACAGTGTGCTGCTGAGCTCTGGAGCAGTCTGTCTACCTGGTGAGAAAAACTTAAACCTTATGTTTAACACAAACATACCTGCAAAAAGGTTGGGGAGGAGCCTTCTGTTAGTTCCTGACAAGAAACTGATGCATTAGACATAACTGTAAAATAAAGGTCTAGGCCAACAGCTTGGTCCTTTGTGTTCACATCAGTGATATGATCAGACAGATTTATTAGTTTGAAAATCAGCAGAAAAACAAAAGAACAGAATCAGTTTCACCACTAAACAGTCAAATAAATATGAGGCTTACTGTGCTTTCCCAATGTTGTGGTGTCATTGAATGTATCATATTCCTATGTCTCCTTCAGGAACCAGAGACAGAAGTGGACGAGCTCTGCTGACAGTCTGCACCAGCAGTTCCATCTGGTCTGACCCTGACTGTGACAGTGCAGAGCTGCTTGGCCTCCTACTCTACTATATCTCCACTCTCAGGTACACCCCCGCCCCCCAGTGGTGTCTCGGGTAACCATGCAGGTGTTCTCCCTCTGACCTATTTGTGTGCAACAGGGAGGAAGTACGAACATTGGGGCTGATGGTGCTGGTGGATGCCCGCAGAGCTGCTCCTGTCCCCACCCTGTTCTCTGCCCTCAGGTCTCTGCAGGTGAGTGTAGAATTTTCTGCAGAACTGAACATGTTGTAGTATGGACTAGAGTTACTCTTGATAAGTAGAGGGGGAAGCCATGAGCTGCTGTTACACTCTGTTCTGTGACCTGTAGCAGAGCAACATCCAGTTCAACTTCAGGTAACGTTTAGAGCATCAAACAGCAGATTTACTGAAGTGATCTATAACTGAATGATGAATATGATGCACACTCACTCACTGTGCAGGTACATTTTCAGACAGGTTGTGTTTAGGGCTCTCAATCAATTAAGATATTTAATTGCAGACTGTCAATAGTTAGTACTAAATAGTCATATTTAGGTTTGATCTACTCAGAATTTGTGTATGTAAAGTGACAATTTTAAAGTTTCATTACTCTTATGGGGATAGTAATAGAGACATGGCACTGATGGTAGATAAAAATAGTCCAGATATTAATAATTGGGTAAGGTTTAAAATTATTATAGAATTTAATCACTCGCTGATCTTTTTTTCCATTCCATTTGATGTGATTTCCTGTTACAGCTGGTAGAGGGAGGGAGGCAATTTTAGTGTGGAAGCTGTTAATAGACTCCATCAGAACTTGCTCACTTTAGTTTAAGTTTTGTGACATATCAGGCACATCAGTAAAAGAATTGACAAGCCGAGTTTCTTACCTTAGGTGGGATTTGTGATCCACTGCTTATAACCTTATAACCTCCTTTTTTAAACCACTCAGTTCACTCTTAGAGCACAAATAAATTGGTCAGAATTCCAACTCAGGGTCACTCACACTGCCGGGATCTGCACAGCTGAGGCAAAATGTTGTTATCAACATCAAATAAATAATGGGTTTAAAAGGAAGTTGGGTTTTCATTTAACACATTAATGTTGAGACCCCTACAATCCCCGGTCCCGGCTGTGTCTCTGGGCAAGACACAGAATTCCTAACAGCCCATTCCCATCCCCGGCTGTGTCCAAGCCCGGTAAAAATTGGGGAGGGTTGTGGAAGGGCATCTGGCATAAAAACTGTGCCAAATCAACATGCAGACAATGATCCGCTGTGGCGACCCTGAACTCACGGGATAAACCGAAAGGACCCAAAAAAAAAAAAAAAAGTAACAGAAGTGTCCTAAAATAGAGAGACAGTCTATCTAATTTCTGATGTGACCATTGAAGTTTATTTCACTTAGGACACAACAACAAATTTTAGACACACATCATAAACTGATAATAATCAAAGATCACTCTTCATGACCCCCCATTCTGTGTTTTTAATTGAGCATGTTGATCTGTTAACCGTTTGCTTTGCTTTATGTCAGTTGCATCAAATCACGTCATAAAAAAATAGTTTCAGTTCAGACCGAAAATGCACAAGTTGCATTTTCCAGATCTCATTCTGGCCTGCTCAGTTTTACCTGTCGTTAAATCCAGGGTTCAGGTGGATGTGGAGATATTAATGGTTGCTTTCTAGGCAAAATGTACCAAATAGCCAAATAACATGCTAAATATTCTTGGTTGGATAAAAATAAACTGTACAGGCTCAGTAAGTTAGTTTTTTTTTTACTCAGTTAGTTTTTAACCTCACACCATTGAGAGTGACAGGTGAGATTCCCTTGTTGTGTTACACCTGATCTTAATTTCAAAACTAGATGTTCATGGTTGATGCTCTCTCTGCTTATGTGTGTTTGTGTGTGTGTGCATCCATGCAGGAAGACACACCAGGCTCCATACACACTATCTTGCTGCTGGTTAATAGCAAGGACACGTCTTTACCTCTGGACAAACCTGCACAGGTAACATCTTATTACAGACTCATCGGACAGGTAGAGCACTTCTTGTTCATTAACACTGTGTGTGGGTGTCTGTCTGCAAGTGCAGGTGGAGGTGTTGAGCTCTCTGAAGTCTGTGCAGAAACACGTGGAGGTTCATCAGCTTCCTGTAGAGCTCGGAGGAACCTTCAACTTCAGTCAGAACAGCTGGATCTGCTTCAGATCGGTTAGTGCAAAGTGACACACTCTGATTGGATTCCCAGGTGTGAGTGGTACGGTCGCCCCACCTGTCCTGTCCTCAGATATATCCTACAGGATAAATCTTCTCTTTGGATTTTCAACAACAGAAAGAAAATTTATTTTACCTTCCATTGTTTTTGTATCAGTAGAAATGTTTTTTTGTTTTTATTTTTGAGCTGACAGTTTCATTCCAATCAGATATTTTGTGGTTTTATAGTAATATAAATTATATTACTAGCAGTGTTTCCACTAGAGATTTTTTTATACACGGTGGCAAGAGGATAATAGAG
Organism: Channa argus; assembly: GCF_033026475.1. NCBI lineage: Eukaryota > Metazoa > Chordata > Actinopteri > Anabantiformes > Channidae > Channa > Channa argus. The sequence continues at coordinate 31,359,287 of NC_090198.1, forward strand.
GTTTTAGATGCACACACAAAAATATTTTGGGTATTTATTTCTCATGCAGCACCTTTTGGTTGGTAAATTCCATGTTCCAAGGGTCAAGTAAAACAAAGGGAACATTAAGATGTATTTATATTACAAATTTTACTTCTCCTGTATTTTTCTCTGGGGACCTCAATTAAAGAGCTCTGGGATGTTCCAGATGTTCCAACAGATTGTTTATGCTGGTGAAATATACAACATATATTCCTGCCAAACCTGTCAGTTGTTAGAGACGATGTTTATCATGCTATTTTCATAAATATTGCTTAAAAATGTATTATAATAAAAAGAAGTTTAACATTCTTCTATTTAAACTTTGTTTTAAATTTATGCAGGCAACAAACTGGTACTTACCCTCGGTAGTCTGATAAAATCAGATTAAAATTTAACATCCCATCTATAAAAAATGTTTTCGGTTATGTGTGGACTTGGTTTAACAGCACAATATCACATTGTCAGACCTAATGTCACTGCTCTGCATTGGGAAAATTACATGCATCCAGTTTCAGGTCGCACACTTCTGTTGTATTGATAAAAAGTCCTTCTTGCAGGTTTCTTGGAGGTGTGACCTTGTTTGTTTGTGTTTTAGAACCTAACCGCTGTGTAACGATCAGTATAGACATGTAAATCAGAGAAATCAAGCAATTAGTTCTTGCTAACACCGCTCCTTCCCTTAATTCACTTACTATGTCACTACAGCTGCTCTCCCTCTCACCGAACTGGGGAGGATGGGACAATTATATGGTGTTTAAGTACAGCAATGGACAAATCGTATGGCCTTTAGTAAGTCAATAACGTCTGTTTTTACAACGGTTGGTTTTCATCAAAAAGAGAGCGAATGTAGGACAGGCAGTGAAATCTGCGCACATTATTAACAAAAATGGCTTTCGCATCCCTTCGTACCTACCTGTGATACATTAAAAGGAAGCATTGTAACATCATTTTTTGCCTGTCGTGTAAGCAGGGCACGGGGTTTGATTGCCATGGCAGGCCGCCATGGTTGTTCCAATGTAGGGGAAACACTGTACTGGTGTTTGGACATATTCTTTACAATTGTTTAATTAATCAGTCAAAAAAGTTAGTAATTCCATAAATAAATAATAATAGTTAGGTGCAACCCTGTTGTCATGTTATTTTTTTTCCCTTCTATTTCATGTCTGTGTATGATGGTGGACTGAACCGTCTGTGCTTTTCGTTGTTTTTCTTTCGTGAATGCAAAGAAATGGGAGTCATGGCATTAAACAAAAACCATACAGCATGCTGTAAAGAACCACCCATGACAATTATCTTTGTTTCTGTGTATCAGAGGATAGAACAGCTGAAGAGGCAGTGTGAAGACATCATCAACCTGCTACAGGAAACCATCAACTTCCTGCAGAGCACACCTTTACCTGCTGTTGCTGAGGTAGCACACACACTGAATATTATTCTATCCTTACAAAACTAATTGATTGTTGAAACAAAAATATATTTTTCTTTAAGTAGAGTGTAGAGCAGGAAGGAGAGACAGAGGTCTGTCCCTTAAAAAAAAAAAAGCTCACCTGAGTCCTAATGGTTTAACAATTCAACACTGGGAATCTTCAGTAATATTTTCAACTTCCTTTCTAATGTAGAATAAGATCTTTATCACTTTCACCATGAGTTAGGTAAATATGTAAAAAAAAAATAAAGGTTAAAATGTCTTATCTTTTTAGTAAGTGAACAGCACTTAAGATGAACCTCACGTCTCTCTTCCCATTGGCTGTCAAAGCTAATGGCCCCTATTTGTTTAAACCTGTCCAGCATTCAGTAGGACTGTCCCATCATGCCCACTGGTTCCAGCTTTCACTAAAAGCTCCCCCATCTTGTCTTCTTGTGTGTCCCAGGATGCCGATCAGTTGTTGTCCAGGTACAAGGCAGTGATGTGTAGCATCCTAGAGGACACCCAGTTGGTCCAGCTGCAGCAAGAGGGTGGGGCCTCTCTTTCGAGGCTACGCAGGGAGGAGAGCAGCATTAGCCTGACAAAGGAGTACCGGGCAGAGGTTGAGGCTGTGTCGCGTCTGTATGATCAGGTGGACGAGCTCCTGCACCGCCTGGTGACACTGTCCAATGCCAGGACTCGGGAGCTCAACTTCATATTGGACTTTAAGAGCCTGGAGCAGGGCTTCACAGAGGTTAGTCTGAGTGCACTCACCTGCTCAGGTGACAATAACTTACAGAAAAAGTTCAGACTGTAACCAGCTTGACAGTCCTGGTATGTGATGACAGAGATTGTCTACTTCACGCTTATTACTGGTTCATCATAAACACTATGTGGAACGGAAAATACACTCAGACCAGGTGATATGTCCCCCTCCCAGCTCATTGGTGTTTGAGTTAATTTAGAAACTTTGTCTCTGTGACAGAGTTAGTCCGGCAGAGAGCGCAACTTTTGTTGATGCTTTTACTCTTCTGTCTTTGACAATAGTGTCACTGTTCAAATATGTATGGAACCAGTTGTAATTTACTAGTTATTCATTTCCCCATTTCAGCTGGTCAAGGGTCACATTCCATTTTGGTTTAACACAGTTTTGGCAGAATTCTATGAGTTTAACAGTGTGGTCATGACAGTGGTTTTAGTTTATTTGAACCACAGAGAAACTAAATCACTGTAAAAAGTTCCGCAGTTTGTATCAAACTGAGTTTGAACCATGTTAAGAATCAAAATATATATTTCTCTGCCGATGAGGCTGGAGAACAGTTCCCTTCTGGTCTGCCTCTGAAACAGTCTAAAAGTAAACATTATCACAGGATTTACTACATGCAAGATTAGACTGATTAGACTATTGTAGTTTTAGACAGGTGTTCCTAATAAAGTGACAACTGCATGTACACACAATTTACCCTGTGTAGTTGGTGTTACTATCCTGGGGCGGCTATAGCTCAGTTGGTAAAGGTTGCTTATGGACCACAGGGTGAGTGGTTCGATCCCTGGCCCTGGCTATATGTCGAAGTGTCCCTGGGCAAGACCCTGAACCCCTAACAGCCCATTCCCCCTCCCCAGCGATGCAGTGCCGGTCCAAGCCCGGTAGAAATTGGGGAGGGTTGCGTCAGGAAAGGCATCCGGCGTAAAAACTGTGCCAAATCAACATGCGGACCATGATCCGCTGTGGCGACCCCGAACTCACGGGATAAGCCGAAAGGAGAGTAGTAGTTGGTGTTACTATCCTGTAATGGGCCTGAACAGACACTAACCAGAAAACTCTGTGTTAATTCTTCACTTCTCTGATGCTGATTTACCAGTAATAACGAAATGGTTTGAACACAGTAGAAAGCACTAATGAAAAAGGAAACTGTGTATTGCATGTGTTCATATTTTTAATCTCTGTGTGTGTGCGTGTGTGCATGTGTCAGGTGAGGTCTTGGCTGGACGAAGTGGGCGAGGTCTGTCTGAAGAGTCTAGAAGAACCTGCAGATTCTCTGGAGCTTCTCACCAAGAAACAACAGGAATTTAGGGAATTCTACACAGCTGCCTATGTATGACACACACACAAACACACACACACACACAAAACCTACAGTAAACCAACAACTAAGCTTTATGCAACTCCGTCTTCTCTAAAGACCATTAGTGTTAACCTCAGCTCTTGCCTGACTCTCTGTCTCTGCAGGATCAGTGTAAACGAGGTGAGGCCCTGTTGGCTCGTCTGGAGCAGTGGGAGGACTTGTCGTCAGCTGACCTCCAGGTATATGAGGTCAAAGTTCACTCGTTCTGGGCTCGGCTTCAGGATTTCTCCCAGCGGATCAATTCCACATGGCGGAATGTAGATCAAGCCGTACAACTGTACCGCTTCTTAGACCAGGTACTGGTTCTGTTTCTCTACCTGTTGAAACTACCCTTTTATGTTCCATCAATTAGTTTGTTAGATTAGCAAATTACAGGTTCTACTCTGATGAAATTATTGCACAAACTTGCAAGCAGCACAGATCTTCTTCTCCTTTGGGCTGTTCCCTTTCAGGGGTCACCACAGCGAATCATGTGCCTCCATCTAACCCTGTCCTCTGCATCTTCTTCTCTCAAACCAACTAACTTCATGTCTTCTCTCACTCCTTGATGAAATCTCCTCTTTGGTCTTCCCCTAGACCTCCTGCCCGGCTTCTACCAATATATTCACAGTCTCTCTTTTGAACATGTCCAAATCACTGCAATCTGGCCTCTCTGACTTTGAATGAACTGTCCCTCTGATGTCATCATTCCTGATTCTGTCCATCCATGTCACTCCCAAAGAGAACCTCAAAATCTTAAGCTCTGCTACCTCCAGTTTTGTTTCTTGTCTCTTCTTTAGTGCCAGTGTCACTAACCTGTACAACATCGCTGGTTTCCTAGACACAGTATATCCACCTTCCTTCTCTGCATCATATCAACCAACTCTCTACCCTGTCATAGTCCCAACGTTCAGTCACTACTGTCAGTCCTACACTCTTGGCTTTCCTCTTCTCTCTCTGTCTATGAACAGACCTTCATCCTCTCCTCCTTCAATCAACAGTAGCCCAATAGGTCAACAGCACCGGTGGCGGTTGTTGTTAACCTGGGTCCCGACCGATCCAGTATGGAACTCATATTTGGTGTGGAAGTCATGATTTGCACGTTTAATTAGGCATGTGTTTTCCTTTGGATGCCCTTCCTGACACAACCCTCTGCATTTATCCAGCTTTGGGACCGGCACAAAAAGACGCTGTGTTGTGCCCCCTTGTGGTTGCATTACACCATATATTACAACTAAAACAATTTTTTAAAAAGTGTTATTTACTATCTAGGTGGAGATACTATTGAGGTTAAGAACTTCCTGGTGTGGCCTCAGTATTGACTAAAGTTTCTCTGTTCTCTGTATGTGACCCAAGTTGTATAACACTAAGTTATGTGACTAAAATATCATTGCATGCATATAAGCTTTTGATGACATAAGATTTAGAAAAGATCTTATATAATAAAAATTTGACAAGTTAAATGGGATGATACTGGAGTTTTTGTTTTTTGTTTTTTAACACGTTGCTAAATGTTAGACTTGATTCAAAGACCACACCAAGGTACTTAAACTGTTCCACCATCTAGACTCTCTCTAGACTAAGACAGATAGTTGAGGGCCTTCTGCTGTGAAAAAATATACAAGATGTAGACAGCAGTTCTGTAGCCAATGGGACACTGGCACCGTAGCTCCTGAAAGTATTGCATCAGCTTATTGTTTTGTTTTTGCATGAGCATACAATACTGTGTCATCGGCTTATAATTTTATTTTGATGTTTGGACAGACATTTGGTATGTTATTGACATAATGACTAAATAGGATCTGCGCAAGTATTGAGCCTTCTGGGACTCCAGCAGAGCAGATAAGCTAAGATGATTTTATTTGTACAGCATGTTTTCTGTCTGATAGGTATGATTCTGTCCAGCAGTGGGTACTTTTAGAAAATTTTAAAAAAGTTAATTTTACAAACCACATCATTATTTATGGTATAGCAAGCTTGTTTTAAAACTAAAATCACCTACACAGCCACCGTGGCCTAACAGACTTTTTACATTCTCAAGACAGGAACACATGGCGGTTTCTGTAGAGTGATGTTTACTAAATGCGAACTGCATTATGTGGAGAGGGGTATGACCACCAAGCAGTGGTCAGTTAACCGTGTGATGACGCACTTCTCTGCTATTGTTGATACTATTGGTAAAATAATTATTGGTCTGTTTTGTCTTATCTCCAGCCTTCATGGCTGGGATATCCCTAGCAGTCTTCCATGTCGATAGTACTTTACCCTGTTTTTTGTGGATATATTTATCAGATGTGCAATTGGGCTTGCGAGAGCCTCATTATTGAGCTTTAAATGTGTACCTGTGAAACCAAATGCATCTCTGGTTTTCAACTTTTTATAGATGAGATTGTTTTTAAAACCACAAATATATATATATAATAAATATATCTTGTATACTGAATATTTGTTTACTAGCGTCTGGAGAATTGTATGAGATGTCTGGACATTTAACACGCGTTGCCAATTCCTCAACTGGGCTAATGAAATTGTGTACTTGGAGTTAGATTTTGGTCATGGTAACTGTGAAGGACAGAACAGAATATATTCAACAGCAACAAGATAACAAATGATGTGAGAATGACACGGACAAAAGCCTAACCCTAACCTATTCTTAACACAACTTCTGGTGCAGTGGTATTCAGTATTATTAAATGTCTTGTGTTAGCTTTTACTAACTTCCACTAATGAGTCCTTCATGTTTTCCTCATCCATATGTAACAAGTGTCTGTGATGTAAACGACCTGAACTATAGTTCAGTGTCCCTGACACTGTTGTTTTTGTTCTACTGTTACGGCTTCTGTTTTCTGTTTTCAGTGTTTCATGTTCAAATACCACAAAGGAGCTTTTCCTCTTCTGCTCCTTCATGTGCTCCTCCTCCTTCTGTTTTGTACTGTCTATGCGTGGAACATGTAGTATAAAATTAATTGAATCCATGTTCTTGTTTGTCATCCCACATGATAAAAAATAAAACTCTTCACTGAACAACAATCAAACACAGCTGAGGGCAGATCCAGCTGAAAAACCAGTCTTTATTTAAAGATAAAAGTGAGAGATGCTTTGTTGTGTGTGTGACATCCCCCGCCCCACAGTCGTCCTCCTGCAGGGAAACTGACAGCTTGTATCAAGGCCAGAGGGGAGAAGGGTGAGGAGGGGGGAGAGCCTGTCAATATTGTTTTGTATAGTAGACTGTAAAGGGGGTGGGGGTCTTTGTCCATATGAACATGGGTTCTTTAACAGTTCTGTAATACTCCTTTACTGTCATTTTTACTTTGATGTGGAGATTTTAATTAAATTAGGCCAAATCAGTCAATCTGATCAATGAATTGGTTAAAAAACAGCTGATCAAATATTTAAAAAAAAACTATAATCACAGAAATCATTTTATCTTATTTACAGCTTTGTTTACTTGGTGGACTAAATAAATACCAGACACACTGTCAGATCAGCAACATGTAAGGCTCTATATGATGTCATAGGTTTGTCTCCTGTCAGAACCTGGAGTTGTTCAATGTGTCTTAAGGCCAGTCGTACTTTATGCATCCTCTCTGTTGGGGACCTTGTGCAGGCCAAATGTGTGTGACAGTTTGCAGTCCTGGTGCACCAACTGCACATGTGCCAGGTTAACTCAATGTGTGTAGGTGTAACTCATTCACAGTTAATAGGCTTCAGCAAGTTTTGTGATGATTAATAAAGTTTTGACATTACTAAAGAAGATTTGTCAGGTGAACGACTGCTCTGTCTTATTGATGCTGATGTCATTTGACTTAGTATTTGATTGAAACACGAGGTTCAGAGATGTTTCACTTCATTTCCACTGTGACAAACACTCACATTCTGGTCTTATTGTAGCCGTGAGGAAATTCACACACACGCACAAACATACACACAGAGTCACAGTGTGAGAGTCTGCTGTCGGCTGGAAACCTTATATCTCCATTTCATGGTTTTCTGAGGAAGAAAAACAGAGAAAAGACAAACAAAGCCGCTTTGGTGTAAACATATGTGTAAAACAGGCACATGACAAACCTACAGTTTACTGTCTGTGTTTGGGGTTTAGTTCAGGTAACACTTTAGTGTCAACTTTTCCCTCCTTCCTCCTTTCACTCCTTTCATTCAAGTCTCTGTTGCTGTGGTGACCCCCCCCACCCCCTCTCTGTCTCTCTCTCCCTCCTGGGACCGCCCAGCTGCCATTCAGCCTGTGAATGGGGTGGGGGTGTGTGTGTGTGTGTGTGTGTGTGTGTGTGTGGTCGGGATGCCGTTTTCTGCTCAGTTCAGTCAGGCTGCAGCTCATCAGCAGGATACAGCGAGGTACAGTAACCTTTACACTGTGTGTGTTTGTGTTTGTGAGAGAGATGAGTAGTTGGCGACAGTTTGGCTCCACACTGATCATTGCTGCTCTGCTCATCTTCCTGTGTGTTTCCCTGCAGATAAAGTATAACTTTTCTGTGTTTAGGCTGTTTCTGAGCTGTAGGGTGAGGAATCAGAAAACATTTTTTAGAGATATAAAAACATAATTTTCTTTGCAGGTACCTCCTAAATAATAGCTGTGGCACTGTCTTGTGATTAGATAAGAGCCAGTGAATTGTAGTTAGAAGATTATTATTTACAGATGAAGTGTTGGGATGTAGGATAATGATGGTGTATGTTTTAATACACACAGATGCAGTGGATGGATGTTCAGTATAAACAAGGGGGATCTGAACAGGGACTGGTGGAGTTTGTGCAGTTACAAGCTGTGTAAGAATGATGGTTAAAGTGAGACACAGTGTAGCTCGTGCCTCATGTACAGAGATAACTCGCTGATAATCAACACAGTGCACTCAAGTCTGTTGACAGCACTTAACCAAACTCTATGTTGCACCGTTCCATTTGGGATGTGTATGAGAACACATCAAACCAGTAATTTTATGTCTCCATCCTTTATGTGGATGAGTAAAAGCATGTAGTGAGTATAAAGAAGGGGTTTTAGCTGACATTACTGTGTTCAGAAGTCACAGGTTCTAGTACGTCGTAACTGAAATCCTGGTTCATTAGCCTGACAGATGTGACTCTTGACAGCAGTGATTTCTCCATAATGCAGACATGTCTATGGAGTGTGGTCTGGATCCTGGCAGATACGTACTGTACATCATTCAATTTCCCATATGAAGATTTGATGTGTCCCTGATTCCACTGTTTTCTCTGTTAATCGGTATTTGAACATTAGCAGAACATTCTTCTTTTTCTCTAGTCCACTTCTCTACTAATAACGTTAATAAAGTTTTTAAAAAAAGTTAATTCCTAAAACGTGGCTCACGTCTTTCATACAGAAAGCTTTCATCAGAAAATGTGGTCAGTATAAAAATGTGTTGCCTTTAAATCATCATGTAACAAACAGTGGAGTCTCAGCAGTGTCTTTGATCCTCACAGAGAACAGTAAAGCTTTTTGTGTCTTTAGTTTCTACACATGTTGGGTCTTTAGCTTTATACCAAACCTGACTGGAGCAGGTCTGTCAGTCCCCTTATTACAGACTGTCCTGAGTCCAGACTACTGTGTTCTCAGGCAGACCACGTGTGTTCACTGACACTGGGGAACAGTTTGTGGTAAATCATGAGCTTTGACTCAGATTCGTGTGTGACACGTCCTAATCAGTGGGAGCTCTAGTCATGTTATACAGCCATGGTCACTGATCATCATATCTGACAAGGCGGTGTTATCACCAGCCGTGCGTGCGTTTTTTTTTGGGGGGGGGGTGTTTGTTTTGTTTTTTGTTTTGTTTTTTGTATTTTATTTTATTTCTATTTTTTGTAAATTCTCATTTTACTTACTGTGTGATATTTAGAGGGGAGGGCAAAGTAAGAATTTCATTGTACAGGGAAACATGCGTTCTATCTGTGCATATGACAATAAACACTTTGAATCTTGAATCTTGAATCTAGTGAAACACCAGAACAGATGGCATTGCTGAATTATGATCTCTCCAAATCAGTTGGATTAGGTTCTCAGTGTTCTACACTCAACAACCTCCAGATCTGTATCACAGTTTCAATCCATCCTGTCTGTTGATCTTCATGTCTGCTCCTGTTGACTGTCTTTGCTCTGATTGTTGGCCCGTGGTTTTCACTAGATCCACTTGCAGTTTTCTGTGATGCTCTACAGCCTGTGTTGTCACATCTCTCCATCCAGGATATTATTTTTTCCATTTTCTGTCTTTTTCGGTTTAAGGTTAATTTGATATAAACAGTCCAAGCTGTTATTGGTTACTGTCCATGTTTGTTTGAAACAAAAACTGTCTGAGTAATTGGCACAGTCCTGAAGTTAGTACCCCTCCAACTTCCAGCTGTATCCAACCAGTGGTCCAGTCTGTTGTGGTCAGGTGTTTGTTGCTTCCTGATTGCCTGAAACTGAAATTTTGTGACAGTTGTTGTTTGTAGGCTTCAGCTTGTCGATGTGTGCATTTATGTTGATATTTGCAGTTTCTCAGATTCTGCCTAAATTGTTACCTAATTGGCTTAGTGAATGTTTTTTAAATAATTTTGTCCTACAGACCTGTAGTTGTTGTGTGAAATGATAACGATCTCCCTACTGACAGGGTTTGGACAAGTTTACCTTAGTGGTAAACTTGTTTTATAACATTTGTGACTGAAGTATATGCTGTGTTTTAAGTGCTTCCTTCTGTAGTTCCACAGTCTATCAGCACCAGTATCTCTCCACATAAACACTCAATGCCATGTCATCCATGTTTGTTTCCGTACCAGAACATGTGACACTCTTTGTCTCTGTGGATCTGTGGTGTCATCTATTCCCGATTTCTGCTGCAACAAACCTCATGTAGGTTTGTCTGCTCTTTGTGGCTTTCGTAATCTGATTACTCAAAGTTTAAACACATCACATAGGGATAAACCCTGCTCATGATGATAAACATACATAAAAAAACCTTAGCAGACAACCGTATGAAGAAAGCGATAAATCCGACCAAACCAATAAAACAAGAGCAGCAGCAATTTAAATGCTTAAAGGAGCAGTTTAATTGCTTTGGTTTTGGTAAAGGGGCCAGCCCTGAGTGGAAGCTCTGTTGAAACTGAAACAACAGTGGACCAGTCTGTGCAGCTCATCTAGATGTCTAAAAACTGACTCTGTAAGTATGTTGGTGTGTTTGAAGTCAGACCCCTCCGCCACCCCATCGTCCTCCTTCTCCTCATCCTCCTCCTCTTAGACCTCCCTCATTCTTTCATCTGGTTTTTAAGGGCCGTGGCCTCCCCCTCTCTCCTCCCCCTCTCTCCCTCCCCTTTGGTTGACTGGCTCCAAGCCTGTCTCTGCCTTAACAGAGGAGAGGCTGGGCTCAGAATGATGGTTCTGTTGAGCAAAGACACAGCCTTCATTGCTCTGTCCATCCTCCTCCTCAGGACTGATTGATCTTTCCTTTCAACATGCAGACTTAAGTTACATGTGTGCTCTCTACTCAGACGCTCCTTGATCATAACATCTGAACACAAAATTTCGAACTAAAGCTGACCATTGTCACACATGGGGCATCTAACTGATGTGGCTCCTCTGCGGCTTCAGTTTGATTTAAATTTTAAAACTGAGTAAAACATGTAGAACAACAAATAAACTAAATGTGTGTAGATACTGTTTTGTATCTATGACATACAACGTAGGTTTATTTGTACATGCACAGTAAACAGAGTTTTAGTTTAAGTGCCTGCAGTTTGGCATCTTGATCCACCTTTGTAGGACCACTGAGCACAAGAGCTTTGCTTGAGATCTTTTGCTGAGAGGTGTACAGACCATCAGACGCTCTCTGTTGGCAGAACACAGTGGGAGGTCGGGATCGTGGACCTCACTTAAAATGTGAGGGGGGGGGCCTGCATGTTAATGTGTGTCGGCTGAGTGGTCTTCAAACTGATTAACTTGCTGATGTGTCCTGATCGCTGCAGCCGCACACACACACACACACACACACACACACACACACACACTGACCCAGTGGCCTACTGTAGCACAGGGTGTGTTGGTTCATGTGACTGCACTGAATCATATTACATTGGTAACACGTACATGAACAAATGTGCAGAGAAATTGTACATTAAGGCACAAATGACTTTTCTTGTGTGCAAGACATTTAATCCAGTTTCAAACCCGAACTCACACCAGAAAAGAGGTTTTACTCACTGCACATTTTGTTCTGTTGTAACAGTGAATGTGTCTGTCTGGAGGGTGAAGGCTCATTCAGTTCATCAGAGACAAACAACAGGACATGCTTGTCTTTCTGTCTGTGAAGACATAATTCCCAACCCTAACATTAAGGTGAACTCTGGTACTGACCCGTAAGAGCTCAGTTGTCAACATGATGATCTGTGGCTGCTGCTGCTTATGAGTAAACTGAACTCAGTGCAGGTTTAATTAGCATTTGTTAAGAGAAAAAAGTTGGTTCTTTAATTCATTCTGTAATGAGCCTCTATGTAACAAAGGTAAACATAAATCTGTGTATTTAATGTTTTAAAACTGATTTTCTCTGTCTGCAGGCCTATGGATGGGCATTGGAGGGCATGCGTCATCTAGCTGCCGTCAGTATGGAGGACTGTGCGCTGCCAGACAAATGCAAGGCTGTGATTGGCTGCCTAGGAGACTACCAGCAGCAGCATCCACCAATCCCAGAGGCCCGTTTCCAGGAGATGAAGTTGGTAGCAGGGGAGCTGCGGGGGGAGCACGGACTCCGTCAGTGGAGCTTTGCCTGGTCCAAGTGTCAAGAGACCAAGAAGATGTTTGAGAGGAAGATGGAGGCAGCTCTCAGGACACGGGACTCTGCCCAAAGACACCGCTCTGACTCTTGCATCAGCAGAAACTCCATATCTTCTAGGAAGACCTTTTCAGTACCCTGGGGTGTCCATGAAACCACATCCTCCTGTCCACCTCAGGAGGACACCAGCACCTCTTCGCTGCCTCATAACACATCCTCTCTGCTCCCCAACACCTCTACACCTTCGTCTTCAACCTCTTCCTCTCTGACCCCCCAGCACACCCCCCTCATCCACCGTCTGTTCCGCAGCTTCTCCACAGTTGAGTATGCGGACCAATTGGACGTCAGCCCCTCCAGTCCTGGCCTCCACCGCTTTGATTCTTCAGCATGCACCACCCCCTCATTAGCCCGCTTAACCTCCAGAAGGCGACAGCAGCTCAGGAAAACTCAGAGTTTTGATTGCCCCCCCACGCCTGAGGTGCAGAGGCACGGACTGTGTCCTCGTGCCCTCAGCGAGCCGGCACGCAGAGGAAACACTGGTGTGTTTATCCGCGGTTTGGAGGTAAGCAGCACAGAGGTAGCTGACCGCACACTCTGCCCCAGGTCAGGAGTTCATGGATGGGCAGGACACGGGCCACGCAGCCCCAGGACACCTGGCACCCCCAGAACCACAGGGAGCACCACAGCAGACTTCCGACCGAGGGGAAGGTGGGTAATTGAAGGGAAGGAGAGGACACAGTTCAGTGTAGAGTTAGAGGATATCACACTGAAAAGTCTCTGATGTTTATGTTTCCGTTCAGTAAACTGCGTCACATTGTGGAGGAGATGGTGACCACAGAGAGGGAGTATGTCCGCTCTCTACGTTACATCATCCATCACTACTTCCCTGAGATGGACCGAGTTGACCTGCCTCAGGACCTGAGGGGCAAGCGCACGGTTGTCTTTGGGAACCTGGAGAAACTTCTGGACTTCCACAGTCAGTTCTTCCTCAGGGAGCTGGAGGCCTGCTGGAAACACCCTCTGCGAGTCCCGCACTGCTTCCTCAGACACGTAGGTCGCACTGTATGATGCTCAGAAATACACAATCTCATGTCAGCCAGGTTAGAAATGTTTACAGTATGATGCCCAGGGATCAGTTTTGCAGGTCTCTCCCCAGAAATCTTTAAAAACAAAGAATGGTTTCATTTGGGATAAGGAATTTTTTTCTTTACCCCTGGAATAACAACTGTTAAAAGACACAGGTTCAGTGATGTGATGTCCTCTAGCTTTTCTACAGCAACCAGGCTGGCATATCCTCAGATTTGATATCCTGTCAGATCCCTCAGTTTCAGTAATTGTGAGAGAAACATCCAAGATGTAATTACAGTCTCTGTTACAAAGGTTGTCCATCAGAGGGCACATGTACAGTACAGAACATACTGATAGTTATTAATGCAGCAGGGATTTTAATGTGAATAATATAATCTGTCCATTTCTCAAAAGCTCAGACATTAACATTTTGTAATGTATTTAAAACCTGTAGTCAAAACTTCAATGTTTCTTAATCACAAATTAAAGGTTTTGAAAAATTTTATTCTTATAACTGAAAATAAACAAAACACAAAATAAAATGTTTAACATTCACATGACAATAACTGTAAAATTACCTGGAAATAATTTTGTAAGTAGAGCATAAATTTGGTTGTGTTAAAATAAAAAGCACGACAAAACATGGTATGTTTATGTGTTATAATTGGCATACAATTACGAGTTAATTTTGTATCACTTTGTAATCAGAGAATATGTTTAATGAATATAAAATGTTTGTCATGTCAATATGTTTTTGTTGTGATATAACTTCTATGTGTTTAGATTTTTGTTTTGTGTGACTAATGTGTTGTGGTTATCTCTAACAGCAGGAACAGTTCGGTCTCTATGCTCTCTACAGCAAGAACAAACCAAAGTCTGATGCTCTGCTGGCAAGCCACGGAAACTGCTTCTTCAGGGTGAGAACCATGACCTTTGACCTCTGAGTAGATGCTCACATTTTAACAAGAATAAAATGTCCTGACACTTACACCCTCTCCCTGTAGAGGAAGCAGGTAGAGTTGGGGGATAAGATGGACCTGTCCTCTTACCTGCTGAAGCCCATTCAAAGGATGAGTAAATATGCTCTTCTTCTCACTGACCTGATGAAGGAGGTGGGCGAGGCTCAGGAGGCAGAGTTCCTCTCTCTGCAGGCCGCAACCAACATGGTTAAGTTTCAGCTTCGCCACGGCAATGACCTGCTGGCAATGGATGCCATCCAGGACTGTGACGTAAGAAAACAGGCTGCAGAACTTTAAACATTTAGTACATCACAGTAATCCAAGGATACTTTTCTGTGCAGCCATGATAAACTGCAAACATCAACTGGTCACAGAGGATTCTGCTGCTGTAAATGATGACAATTTGTTTTTGCAGGTGAACCTGAAGGAGCAGGGTCAGCTGATCCGGCAGGATGAGTTCACTGTCTTGACTGGAAGGAGGAAATGTCAGCGTCACATCTTCCTGTTTGAGGAGCTCATTCTCTTCAGTAAACCTAAGAAGATGGAGGGAGGGCTGGACGTTTTCACCTACAAACACTCCTTTAAGGTAAACATCTGACATTTAGAGACAAGACTCTAAGGTTGGACCCGGTTCTGAGTGTAAACTATTCTTTAGACAGCAGACGTGGGACTGACTGAGACGACAGGAGACAGTGGGCTAAGGTTTGAGATCTGGTTCAGGAGGAGGACAACCAAGAATCAGAACTTCATCCTTCAGGCTGCCACAGAGGACGTGAAGAATGCCTGGACAAGTAACATTGCCCGAATCCTGTGGAACCAGGCCACTAGAAACAAAGGTACAGAGAAGAGAACTCAAAAGACTGTTTACCAGAGCTGACGCTGAACCACTGAATCCCTGTGTGTGTGTGTGTGTGTGTGTGTGTGTGTGTGTGTGTTTGTGTGTTTGTGTGTGTGTGTGTGTGCGCACGTACATGCAGAGATGCGTTTGAAGGAGATGGTGTCAATGGGAGTGGGCAATAAACCGTTTCTGGACATCCAGCCGAGCGATGCAGCCATCAGTGACCGAGCTGTTCACTGCATCATGAAGAGCAGAGGTAACATGTCAGACAATACCTCACAACTGCACACACGACAAAGCATGTGGCAGGAGAGATTAGGTTTTATAAATAAAATGAAGTATAAAACCGAATCAGTTGATCTGAACTCATAGTAGCAGAGACTCACATTGAAGTACTTATTCTGTAAAACCTAAGAAAACTAATGCTGATGTGTGTGTCCAGGACCCAGAACGCGTGCATCCATCGCCGTTTCTGTCTTTGATCACTCCACCCCATTCAAACGAGGAGCCATGAGTTCTGACCCTATAGCGTCAGGACCCTCTTCCTCCACTCTGCTGGGCCCACTCAACTTGCACATGTACAGGTACAGCAAACACCTGTCCTGTCACTGTTGACATTAAAGTTTACATTTAATGACGTCTGTCCCCCATCCACAGTCAAGCCCTGTCCTCCCTACCAACTGCTGAAAACTCCTTCATCACCTCCTGCATCGAGGAAGATGAGCAGGAGCATGAGACCAGCAGCCAGCCTTCCATGAGTATGTACACAGAGTAACTGAGTACAATTAATGTTCATAAAATTCTGTATGAAGACAACTTTTAATTGGGGTACTTCAGTTTTTTTTAATGCTCATTCTTCTGCATTTTACTTGTAACCGTGTTTCTGCTCTGTGAATATGATCCATTTACTTCATCCACCACTTCACCACTTATTTAACAGGAAGTATATTCAAAAACAAATTTTCTGGTTCCTTTGGATTTGAAAAATAAAAGTGCACCAATTGAGGAACAGATTCTAAGCGGAACGAACCAGCTGTTGGTCTGAACATCTCTCTGTGAAACCCAGATGAGTTTTTTTGTTCTGGTGTTTGTCTCACAGCAGGTTTTTATCTGTTTCTCAGCCACAGAGAGCTCCGGTTCGTCGTCTCGCTGTCTCTCTGGATCCACAGGCTCTGACAGCGGCTGTGTCTCTGCTCACCTCCAAGAAGCCCTCCCCGAGGAGCCCAGCCTCTCCAGCCAGCCCCCTTCCTCCAGCAAACAGAACCTGAGCAGAAAGTACATTTCAGCTGTGAGTACAGAGGCAAATCTAAAGTGATGGTGTGAGCAGAAATATTTAACCTTAACCTTACCTGTGTGTGTTTCTCCTTAGAAATCAGCTGCAGTCATCAGCCCGGCTTCCATCGTTTGAGCCCATACACTAACAGTGTAAGTGTGACCGCAAAAAAAATTGAAAATATCCAGATCAAAGTCTTTATATTCTGATACCCTCAGTTTACATGTTTAGACTTTGTGTTAAATGTCAGTGATGAAACCCATCAAACCCAGTGATGGGTTATAATTATATCATTTACAAAGGCTCAAATCAGATCAGATTTATTTTTCACATCCACAACCATACACATTAGACACATTAGACCAGTATTTTCTGTTGTACAGGTCAAAAAAGTAAAAAAGTAAAAAATGTATTTAAAAATATAAAAGGTGAAATTTAATCAGTACTTAATAACAGTTGATGGGGTGGAGCAGGAAACATATACAGTCACAAAAATTCATAATCACTTATTATGTGATGTATTACATGATACCACATGTGCAGCAGCTGCAGTGTAAGCTGGTGATCGGACCAGGACAAAATCAGAGTCAGACGAAAATGTTTGTGTAAAATTACTTTACTGAGACCATCGGGATTTAATTCTGTAGGTTCTTTGTTACTTCAGCCTGTGTTATAAATACTCACATTGTAAATGATCACATTCACACTGTGAACCTTCTGCTCCACTGAGCTAAGAACATGTTTGAAACACTGTTCTTTATTTTCAGTTTCACTTTTTGGGTTTCTGATTTGAAGATTTTCTAATGCACATTAAAGGTAATAATGTTGATGTAACAACCTTTTCATAAACATAAGAAAAACTGCAGCGTCCAGTTCATGTCCAAGTGACTGATGTGATTTAACCCTCTGTGCTGTGTGTGTATGTCTGCAGGTCAAGTCTCTCCTGCTGCAGTGTGAAGACTGTGACGGTCAAAATTAAGCAGCACTGTTCAACTAAAACCGCTTAGTTTCTGTGATTTTGAAGCAGCTGATTATTTATGTTGTTGTTGCAGCTGCAGGTAGACTTAGTTCTGTAAATACTGAGTTAAGTGTCTCAGCAGACTCTGTACATGTGTGTAAATAATGAAGCTGAGCATCTGCTCCCACTTTTCTTACTCTGTAATAAACATGACTTTGTTCGAAACCGAGTCGTCTCTGTTGCTCTGTATTTTGTTTTCACACAGTTTGTGCCCATGTTCTGTAAACTCTGTGTGTTTGCTGTCAGTTCATGTTCTTTTCTCTGTTTCAGTTTGTAGTTCTCTGTCAGAGTCGACACCAGGATTCTCTTCATCATCTCCTGTAGAATGGACGAGGCACAGGTCACATAGTTAGCTACAAGTTTTTGGTTTTTTACAACCAAAAATGTAGTGTAATGTTTTAACGTGAAAATTTCATCATATTTTAGATCATATGAATTCACAAACCTTTATGCACCACTTGTACTTTGGGGTGTAGGAGAAGAGGGACGATAGCTAGTCCCATGATTGCTGGTTAGGTTAGAGAGGCATACTGCCAGTGGTGGAAAGGAACGAAGTACCAGTATATAAGTACTTGTATGTATGTATGTATGTATCTTTACTTGGGTAGATTTAATTATGGCTACATTGACCTTTACTCTACCACATCTAAGAGCAAATATCTGTACTTTTTACTGCACTACATGTTTAAGCAAAGTTGTTTTACATGTTACAATAATGTTACTTTACACTTCTTCTGTTTTTTTAATGCGAACAAATCCCTAGTGACATGAATTGGTGTTTTGTGCTGAGTTTGGCCTGTCTACAGAGATTTGCATTCACTGAGCCGGAGCGAAACCCTGCAGACTAATGTTTTTTCAGACATAAAGCCGCTGACTTACATATTCAGTGAGAATCATAGAATGCTGTGTCAAATTCTCTCTGTCATGCCAGAGTCTCTCAAACAAAATCTACTGAACTTAAACTTGGCGTTGCCCTCCTCTCCATGTGCTCAGAAAGGGGAAGATGTAAAGCTGAGCAAAACCAGTTCTTTGTGTTACTGCACTGAGAACGGGGACCGAGCTGGTCCCTGCTGATGCACACATTAACGTGAATGATGGACATGTGTTTTCTGTGTCATGCAGCAGGTTTTACTTCTAACTCTGAGCTTTTGTTCACATTGAAATGTTTCTGCAGTTTTCTATAGGCTCCTGTCCTTATGTTCATCTCTTGTTAGGTGTTGGACTAAACTAAACCTTTTTCACCTGCTGCTTGGTGAATAAACACCTTTCTTCTTTGGACTGTGTCATGTTTGGGAAATCTGCTGCAGATCTTTGTGGCACTGACCAGTTGTTCAGTTCTGTCCAGTTTCCTCCTCAGCAGAACCAGGTCCACACTCTGTGATGTCCCACTGAACACAGTACCACCTCCATCCTGACAGAGTTCACCTGTCACAAACTGCAGCAGCTCAGACAGGAGGTCGTAGGCTCCACCTGCACAAACCCCAGGTTAGATTCACCCACTTCCCAGTCACTGAGAAAAAGTCAGCTATGAAGGAACATGAAACATGAGTCTGAGACGCAGAAAAGTTAGAAAATATTTCTTCAACCTTTTTAGGAGCACAAACCTCAGCAGTGAGAAGCTCAGACTTACTTTTGTTTCCCTAAACCCATCTCACACAGATTTATAGAGAGTCTGAGCAGCTTCTAAAGATATGAGGCAAAAGACTGATTTTCTACTAGAGTTTTTTTCTGTCAGTTCAAACAATAAACTTATTGTTTTTTGGCCACATTGACAGTAGACATCATTGGCTTTGATAAAGGGTTTAAAATCAAACATCTGAATTTGTGTCAGAGCTGAAAAGATGGATGTGTTTCCCGCAGATTTACCAAGGAACTGCTGGTTCCTTTGGAGTGATCCGGGTCCGTTCCACTTCTGGTCCACCAACTGCAGCAGACATCCGAGATACGCTGACAGCTCTGAGACACCAAGACACTGAGGACATGCCCTGTCGTTCTGAAACACAAAGAGCTCCAGCTCAGAGACCCGATATTTGTGTTTAGGTTTTTATGAAGTGCCGAGTGAGGACGAGGATGGTCCTCTTGTTCTCACGTGGCCTTTTTGAGGGTTGAGAACTGGTTTAGTTATATAAGTTAAGATCTCGGGATTATAAGTTTGGGTTTGGGTTGGCAGTTAGGGAAACACATTATGTCAATGACAAGAATGGAAATATGAAGATGTGTGTGTGTGTGTGTGTGTGTGTGTGTGTGTGTGTGAGTTAAAAACCCTTCCCTTTGTCTCCATCTGCTGGGGGAGAATTGCACTGCACCAGTGTTCATTAAACTACATTTTCTGTTCCAGGACAGTTTGTTTTCTCCTCAAGGAAACAGAGAAATAAAATGTACTTAATAGAATTAATAAAATGTTTGGCTTGCTGCAGAGGTTCGTCAGTTGCTTCTCTGCACGCACTGAACTGCAGGGACCCGGACCAGGTGTTGGAGTAGGTGTGTCCCCGTCCATCCTGGAGCAGACTGACAGAAGAAATATCCACCTGCTGTGAGCACTGAGTGACGTCATTCAGATCTGCACAGACAGAAAACATGGTGGACGGAAAAGGTGGTGAAAGGGACCTGACCTTTGATCTCTGACCTGAGCACAGGTTGCTCCAGCTGTCTGGCTGCAGCGGTTTGAGAGTAGGAGTCCTCACAGTCTGAACTCCACCTGGATCCTCCTCCTGACTGAAGCGGACTCTCCAGCTCCTAATTGGTCCAGATCTCAGACAGGAGTGAGGAGGCGGAGCCACAGAACACCTGTCTGCAGGTGAGTCTTACAACGGAACCACAGATATGACATGGTGATTAAAAGTAGGAAGAAATGGTTCATGTATTTAAAAAAATAGATAATCTAGAACTGTATTAAAATATAATATTGTGGCGACCTGGTAGCTCAGTGTTAGAGCATTGGGTTGGGGAGCAGAAAGCTACAGGTTCGGATCCCACCCCACCAGGTGTAG
This sequence comes from Channa argus, assembly GCF_033026475.1. Classification (NCBI taxonomy): domain Eukaryota; kingdom Metazoa; phylum Chordata; class Actinopteri; order Anabantiformes; family Channidae; genus Channa; species Channa argus. The sequence goes on from NC_090198.1 coordinate 31,379,729, forward strand.
CCCTGCCCAACCACCAAGGTCCACCTTGGTGCTGGTCCCAAGCCTGGATAAACTGGGAGGGTTGTGGCTGGAGGGGGTTCTGGCATAAAAACTCATGCTAAATCAACATAGGGAACACATTTTGCTGTGGCGACTCCTGAAGGGACAAGCTGAAAGCTGTTGATTTATTAAAATTTAACATCTTACAACTATTGATTATTTTCTTAGACAAACCTCTTGATAGAATATTTAAGTCACAGGAAAATCTGTGATCAGAGACAGAAACTCCATCATTTTAATGATCCTGCTGTCTCATATCTGCAGAGGAAGTTTAGGGTCCAAGATGATTCTTTAGAAAAAGAACTGGTTGGGCAGGAAGTCCTAGATGTGGAGCAAATTGTCTTTACTGTTTAATTTTTTGTAGTGAGATTTAAAGTTTTTCTCTCTGCATTGAGCTCTAGAAACCAACAACAGGTGTAGAAAAGCAGATTAAAGGTGGTAACTAACATTGGGGTCAAAGGTCAGTCCTCTTAAAATTAAATTTCATCACTTAACAGGAAACTATCTTTACATCATCAGTGTCACAGTTTGAACAGAATTCTGGGAAATGTAGTTTAGAGAAACCTCACCTTCATCATCACTGCTGCTCCTCATCAGATACAATAAGCACCTGCAGACAGAGAGAGAGGTGAGGAAGCAGTGAAGGATGAGGGAAGGAAGCAAGGAGAGGAAAAACTAGAATAGAATAAAAAGATGAAGTAAATGAAAGAAGAGGAGGAGGCAGGAAAAGAATGCAGTGGAAAATTAGTAAATCACCTTTAGGAATCTCACTGATGATGTCACTCTGTTGACAGGTATACTCACCTGAGAAGGTCCTCTCTGCTGATTAGGACCTGGTCTGAGAAGTCCTGCAGACAAGCAGGTGGACAACTTCCTGACACAGGTGAGTGTTTGTGTCTGTTGCCATGAGATCAATTCATCGTTTAGCTACAGGTAGAGAAGGTAGGGTGATGAAGGAGGGAGGAGACTCGGGACTAAGAATTGGGTTTTACATGTTGAATTGAAATTAAAAGTGAAGACAATTTAAATGACCACACCTGATCCGGATCTGTTCAAATACATTCATGTTTAAAATTTTTTTTTTTAAATCCCACTGATTCAGTGGTGAAGAAGTGTGATCACATTTATCAGTGAAGTAGTGTTAAAGGTGCAGTGTGTGGAATTATTACTTAGTTTGTTTTCACCTGAAGCCTCAGGTGACAGTCAGGTGACTTTATTAACGCTGAAATTGGTTTTTCCTCCTACTGTGGAAGGCTTGTATTGTGTTCAGATAAACTGTTAGACATTTCTGCACAGATGGAGGTCTGTTACAGGGGCTTTATGAAAACTAGTGAGTTCAACCTGTTTCAAATCACAGACTTGAAAATTGTGAAGTGGTCCTTTAACACTAAATTAATTCAAAAGCTGTCAAATACTTTTATTGAATATGTAAAAACATCACCAACATCATTTGAGCACATAGAAAACCGACTTTCAGTAGAAAAAGTATTTTATTTTATTGTACAATCAGTTGACACTGTGAGAGCTCAAAGGTCACCTCTCCACAGGAATAAACTCATGATGATCAGATCTGTCACTTCACATTCCAAACTTAATTTTCCTTCATAATTATAAACAACTTTTCACACAGAGAAAATCTGATTTATCCGGTTGAGTTGAACATCCAGATCCTGATTGGAGCCTTCATCTGTTTTTTTTTTTTTTTTTTTCAGTTTTTGCACAGTCTGAAAATGAGTGAAACATCTCAATTACAACTTAGAGTCTGCAGAGATTAAAAAGAAAATCTTCATTAAACTCAGTGTGAAAAGGTTTAAATCTGATGTTAATGCAAAAAAATAAACTCAGTCCTTTAAGAAAAGAAAACTCAGAAATACTGATTCGGTGTCATCATGAAGCTCTGATCCTCTGTAACAAAAACGTATGACAAAATAATAATTAAAAAAAAGTTTTGCATAGAATTTTTTTTAGCAAAGTTACAAAGTGCAGGAAACAAACAAACAAACAAAAAAAAAAATCAGGATTTACAAACCAGACTTCACTCACATTTAACAACATTTTACAATCAGAGAAACTGACCAGAGGAGGATGACTGATTGTTGATAAACTGATTCTGAGGTTTATCAGCGTAAATATAAAAGTGTAAATTCTTCTTGACTTAAATGTTCCTAAAGCTTCAGTCAAACATCAGTCTAACACAAACTGACAAATCTTCAAGTTCTTCCCAGAAACAAAATCTGCTGCTTATGTTTATTTATGAGAAGCTGAACGCGAATATTCTAAATTAATGGTGAGTTATTTAAGATTGGCAGATTAATTTATGATCATGCTGATAAATTTAACACCGATGAAATATGTTTGTTTGTTTTTTTTACTGAAAATAAGAACAGCTCAGGTTTAATCTGTAAACTAAAACTTCGTATGCAGACGTTTCCACAAAGTTGTTTAGTTGAAATGTGCTGATTGTTTTAAAATGATCTTTTTCTCATTATTAATCAGTTAATTCATAACTTTTATTCTGAGAAAGAATTCTGACATTTTTCTCTTTATTGGTTAATTTAATAAATGTAACAGCATTGTGTGAGTAAAGAAACTGCTAGCTAAGTAGACTGACATTTTTTAAACTGATACAAAAATAAAATAAATCCCTGAAATGTTAAAAAATAAAGCAAAAAAATGTAAAGTGGTTTTCAAGAAATGAGACAAAATAAAAAAAATAAAAATAAAAATTTAGTCTGCATTAAAAACAGTAAACCAGGAATTTGGTTCTGATTGATGATGTTTGATTTTACAGTTTGAAGCTGAAACTTTTCCTTCATTTGCTGCTAAACTTTCATTTCCTTAAGATTTAAATTCATCAGATTTAAAGTCCCAACCACTAAAGCAAGAGATAAAATAAATTTGATATTCAACATAAAGACACACATTAGTCAATGGAAATAAAACATTTTACATTTGTTTAAATGATTCATTGAACATTTTAAGACTAAACCCATTATAATGAGCATATTTACCCCTTTTATTGAAAGCCTATCACAAAATTTTACTTTGATTTGTTTTTTTATTTGTGTGTTTGCACATTTTCTCTTTTGCTTTTTACCTGATGTTCTATTAGCGTAACTTTACATTTACTGCTCAGACTTTTTAAAATTTACTAGCAAAGCTCATTGCATTTATTAAGGAACAAAAGTGTGGAAAATATACTTTTAATTTTAAGACTTTAATTAGTAACTATTTTCAACTTAACTCTAAAATTAGTTGATTTCTGAAGCAAAAGTTTTTTGTTTTGTTTTTTTGTTTTAAACTGAAAAAATAAAAACTGACCAAACTCTAGTGACCCAACAGATAACAAAAGAATGAACCAACTGAAAATAGATTGATCAGTTGAACAGTGCAGAACCTCCATGCAGAAACATTGCTTCTGCTCCATGTGGAAACTGACAGTTTGACCCTTTAAAGCAGACACTGTGATGCAAACAGTGACAGACAAGTTTCAGATCAAAAGCTTTGGTAGAAATAAAAAGATCCTCTGCTCTTCATTGTCTTCTTCATCATCATCACTTATGTTTCAGTCTCATTCACCTGCTGTCCTGACGAGAAGAGAAGGTGGCATGCAGAAGAAGGCATGTTGTTTCCTCCCTGCAGGTGGAGGCTCCACCTACAGCAGAGCACACCTGAAGAAGCTTTTTTTAGAGCGAGACTCTGTGATTTTAACCGGTCCTCCTCCACCTGAGGGGGCGCTGTCATTCTGTAAGGAAGAACACAAGGAGTGGTCAGAAAGAAACGACGTCAACACGTCTGCAGTTCAAACGGTGTTAGTGTCTGTCAGTGACACTAACACCCCTGACTGACTGAGAAATCATCTATCTGCTGTAGCGTCTAACGTGTTTGTGTCCCTCACCATTTTTCTGTTGAGTCTGCTCATGATGTCTCTGGCCAGAGTGTAAAAAGCCTGCAGAGGAAAAAACATCCAGTTAACATCCACATCAGCTGCTTCTCTTTCAGGGAAAAGGTTGGGTTTACATGGACATGTGTCCAATCTGTCACAGCACTGATAAAGAGTAACATTCACACCTAGAGCTGTCTGAACTGTAAAACCAATGAAAACCCAGACAGGCATGGGGAGAACATGTTCAGTAGGAACCGGATTATTCTGTTGTTCCTGTGGATTCTTTTCAGTATAAAGTTAAGTTTGACAAATAATTCAGGACCAGGACCAGGACTCACCTCCTCTACATTGATGCTGGACTTTGCGCTGGTCTCCAGAAACTTGATCCCATAATCAATGGCCAGCTGCACAAACAAAGTGTAAGTGTCAATATGCAAAATTGACAAAATCAGTTTATTTGATTTTTTTTTAATGCAAATATTTCCACGCCATCACGTGATTGTCCAAGTCTCAGAGGGAGATTATCAGTCAGGTGTGTTTTCACGTGATTTCAAGAATAAAACTCTAAAATTTCTGGGCTAAGCAGAACAATGAGTTCACAGGATCTGAAAGTTCCACCTTCTTAACAACCCTCTGAACATGTGATGGTCAGAACTGTAGCTGTTAATGAAGAAGAAGAACCACAGCTGTGAACAGACCTTCTCTCCTCTCTCCTTGGACACTTGTCTCTTGTCGTTAATGTCACATTTGTTTCCCAGAACCATTCGCTCCACATCTGAAGACGCGTGCTGCAAACACACAGGCATGTTAAGGTCATAGTTTAACACGTATGAATACAACATTATGTGTAAACACAAAAATCATCTGCAAACCTTCCACATAAATTGGTTTTAATAAAGTTTGTTTTCACCTCTGAATAATTTAATTATTTCACTGGAGCTTTTATTGAGAAGGGAAACAAAACATCTGCATATTTTTCTCTGTGTTAACACTGGAACCTAGATTCATATTTGTTAAATCCAGCTCTGCTGACAATAATCTGACAGCATGTGACCTCTTTCCACTGATCAGCTGATTCACTTCCTGTTTCCCCTCCTGACAGAGGAAGTGAGTAACGTTAACATGTTTCTGATGACAGACAGTAACAGATTACTCTAAGAACAACATATTTCTTTTGTTCGTTTCTAAGTTTATCCTTTTGTCCTTTTGAACTGTAAAATGACTGACATGTTGCCATTTTAGAATATTTAGGAAATGAGAGACAATCGGAATTGTCAATCTGACATTTTAAAAATGAAGAAAATCCTAATTCTGCTTTTGATGAAATTTGTAGTGGAATGTCTGTTTCATATGAAATTAATATCAAATATTAGAATAATAATTTAACGTTCAACTGGGAAAACTTGTTCACTTTTAAAATGTCAACGTGTTTGTATCTGTGATGTCAGAGTTCATGTCAAACCTCCTCAATGTTTCGTATCCAGTTCCTGATATTATCAAAGGATTTCTCGTTAGTGATGTCATACACCAGCATGATGCCCTGAAACACATGAGCAGGATGTGATGTCAGCTGTGACCTTAGCATAGGAAGTGACTGAAAACACACTGACCATGTCACCCACTGTAAATAATTTAAAATGTAAATGGGGGGGGGTGGGTCTTACCATGGCCCCTCTGTAATAGGCTGTGGTGATGGTTCTGAACCTCTCCTGGCCCGCAGTGTCCCTGCAGGAACAAGAAGCAGCCTGAGTTCAGTCAGGTCATTTTTTAAAGGGGAGCTCACACAATATAAACCAGCTCTGACACAGTGGCTACATCCTGATTCACAACCTCTGTCCAATAACGTTCCAGGTGGCTTCACAGTTTATCTTATCTGGTCACAGGGTGTCAGATGTTACCTCCAATAAACCAACTAAACCAACCCTGGACCCAGAAAATCCTTCATAAAACCTGTTTCTGACTGAAAATGACAACAGGTTTCTGAACTTCTGTGATTTATTGGCTTCACATTAATGTCATATGAATGGAAGACACATTGGGTTAGTTGAGTATCTTCCCTCACAATCAGGATCTTTGTCAGAGTACAGAGACACTTTAACCAACAAGTTCACCAAAGAACTGATGTTCATTAGTGAATCTGGAACCAGGAAGGCAGCGTAAACATCGATAAACTCACCAGATCTGCAGTTTGATCTTCTTGCCATCCAGCTCAATCGTCCTGATCTTAAAGTCTATTCCTGAAACACAAAACCAACATGAAGCTGCAGGTGTTGTTTAACCCCACCCCCCACAGGCAGTATCTGCAGTGTGTATGTTTTACTGCGTGGGGGACAAGAATAGTTCTAAATGAAGTGAAAAACATTTATTACCTTTTTTGGGGGGGGGGTTATTATATAATAAAACATAAGCAACTGCACAAACACAACCTGTGCACGTCAGTATGTCACAGGCGTAATGACTTTTATGCTCTGTAATCTAGTTACTTTATGCCGTGTGATACTTTTACTGTAGTAAATGATCTAAGTACTTGTAACTAACTCTGTGCTGCAGTCACCAATCTGAAACTTGCGGCATAAAGAAGACCTGCAGAAATAGAAGCTGTGCAGCTTCTTACAGCTCGACACCTGGATCCAGAAACCTTGTTTTGTTCGTTATCTTCATTTTCTGGTCTGGTTCACATCAAACACCTCTGGTCTCACTACTCGTCCTGACTTAGGACAGCAGCTCCTGTCTGCCCCTTACAAAACACGTCCACAGCTACTGCAGGGACACCAAACAGTCAGCTGATCACAGAGCCCCCTCTGTCTGACCACTGTGGGAGGGAGTTTATCATGAAGTGACTGATAAGATTTTCACAATAAAACAAGATGTGTTCATTTTAAATAGTCAGCACTTTTGTAACTTACTGAACCCAAAATGGTTTAGACCTCTCATTCACTCATTCTGTTCGGTGTGTTGCTCAACGACACTTCAACATGTGACAGAAGGAGCTGGGAATTAAACAAACAACCCTGGCATTAGTGGACGATTGGCTCTACCTCCTGAGCCCCAGTCGTCCAATTGTTCTATTTTATTCAAGTTTCAAACCAAACTATTGAAGCAGAAGCTGACTGCGGGAACAAAACGACTCATAACTAAACAAGAAGCTGACGACACGGAGTGATGGTGGAAAGTAAATACACTTACTCCACTCTGCACTCATGTACAGTTCTGAGGTACTTTTATTGCACTGAACTTAATATAATTTCTATTTTCTTCTACATTTCAGAGGAAGTGATCTGAGTACTTCTTTCCCCACTGGTCCTGAAGTACACTAGTAGATGAATGTGTGCTTTGAAATTACAAAACATAAATCAGGAAATGATCCACTTCCTGATTTGGCAACAAAATTCAGAAAATAAAAAAATGACTATTTCACTTTTTTATACTTAGAATTAAAATGTGCATAGAAAATGTTCTTTTGTCAGTTTTCACCTTGAAGTCAGCTCAGCGGGAAAGAAACAACACAAGCAGGTTTTACTGGAGACGATGTGGTGAAATCAAACATACACAGACTAAGGCTCCGCATTACAGAGAAAATGCTTGATTCTCATCTGTTGCTATTTTCAGTGAAATGTAAATGTTCTGTTTTCTTAACGCTTTCATCCAAAGTTCTTTACAAGCTTGCTTCTCATTCACACTCACACACTGATGACGGAGGGTCCAGGATCGAACCACTGACCCTGTAATCTGTAAACGGCTGCCTGGTTAACTCTTTCTCAGACTTTTCCAACAGATTCGCTCTGTCTGCAGGGTCACGTGAGACGACATCACACAACGATATCAACATCATCACAGGGAGGAATTCTCACAACACAGGAACGTATTTTATGTGTTTTCCTCCTACAAAGAGAAGAAAACTTCACACTGTTCTCCGTCACTGCCTTTAATACATCCACTTCCAGTGAGAGAAAGACAATGCCCCACACTGATTAATTTCTCATTTCCATGTATAAAGACAAGAATTTAAATCAAGGGCTTGTGTGTGGCTCATGATCTAAGTAGTTCTTCCATCCCAGATGTAATGAAAATCCCTCCAGATGATTTTATTTTTCCCTACAGCTCAATCCACAGCTTTTGTTTATTCATTTCAAAATAAAAATTAAAAAAGTTTGCAAAGCCACGGTCCACTAATAACGACCAGAGATGTAATAAAGTAACTGTAACTAAAAGAATCTACCTGAATCCTGAATCTATATGAGAACCACAGTCCATCTGGCATTCTGTGGATGTGAAACAATCCTGAACCCTAAGGCAGACAGACAGGACCAGGTCAACACCTTCTGACAGTGCAGGGACGTCTCCAGTGTTGAACAGAAAGAAGCCTGTTTATAGGCAGAAGAAGACATCTCCCACTTCCTGTTTCCTGCAGAACCACCACAGAGCGAGTCGCTGTGATGCACCGGAAACACATACAGAGCAAACGATTGTCTCTGTGAGGGCCAGAGTCAGGGCTTAACCAAGTGGTAAAGACACATCTGCACCATAAGGACATTGTGGATGGTCCTGGTTCAGGTCCTGCTGTCACAACTAACAACTGTTCTCTTCCTAAACCAATCAGACCTGCACCACCATCACGTTTTGATTCTAAGCACTGTGATCTATTACGTCTGCACCAGCAGGGAGGTCCACTGCAGCAAACTAAGCCCTCCTTTTTACAAATGTCAGGACTGAGTTCCCTTATGAAGTAATTTGAACACTGGAAGTGTTGTTATGTAACTTTAACAACTATATTTAATAGAAATATGATCTGTAATCGCTCTGATTGTGGCACAGTCAGAGCTTTAATAGAGGATCACCCTTGTGACCAACCAAAGAGTTTCTTCCTGGGCTTCTTATTTGTTGTAAATGTGATAAAGATCAACACCTGATGCGTAGCAGAGCTTCGTTGCCTTGTACTTGTACATGTGTAATGACAAAGTTTAATCTAAAGGCTACAGCTACCGTTAGCTTAAGTCACATACTGTTGCTTAAATTTAATAACTGGATTTTAGCAGCCCCTTCATCCAACTCTTCATTTCAGGTCAGAACAAGTCAATTTCATTTGTTCTGATAATAAAAAATTGTTGGATTTTAAGTTAATAAATTTTCCATTAATTATTGTTCAGAGAAATCACTTTCTTTTCTACACAAAAGTTTAAAGAACTTGACTTCAGTAGAGAATTTGCGGACAACTTTTACTGGAGTAGTGCCTTTGTGTGCTGATCGGCGGGGTCAAAGGTCACCCCCCCCACAACGGTTTCACTTTCAGCTAGCTCCGCAGCTAATGTCTCCCCCCGCCCCACTAAGAGGTCTGCGGTCTGAGCCCCCCCTCCACGGTCCACGGTCTACTCACCTATAGTGGAGATGAAGGTGGTGTTGAAGGCGTCCTCGCTGAACCGGAACAGTAGGCAGGTTTTACCGACGCCGCTGTCACCGATCAGCAGCAGCTTCAACAGGTAGTCGTAGGTTTTTGCCATCTTCCTGCCGTGTGTCCCGCTGCTCCCGGTGAGTTCACGGAACCACCAGCCTCCTCACGTCCTCACTGCTTCACTGGGAGATCCGGTTCTGTTGTAGAAACGGGACCGACAGGGAGCAGGAAACAGCCCTGCTTTAGAAATCCGCAAAACACCACAACGCACATCCGGGGCGGGATTTTCACAATAAAACACGTAAACCCAAACCACTACTATTAATTTGTGTAGTAATTGCTCGCACCTGAGTTAGTTTCACTTTGGTATAGTTACCTTCTAATCATAACTACAGCAACAAATTAATTTAATCACAACTTCGCAGAGAAATTGCATAATTTGCTCATGATTTATTGTTATTTGATCTTCTTAGTATTCTGCTGGCTTTGTCAGTTAATCATCCTTGCACTATTCAGCCAGTGATGTGTATTAGCTGCTGTTTGATTTTTAACTAGACTTAAATTTTCATTATCTAAGGATAAGCATTTGGGTATTTCATTAATTCAAGGTTGTTTACTATAATCCTGTTTAAATAAGCTTTATTGTATTTTCTTTCTAGAGGACATTGCATTTTATTTAATTTAGGTCCTACAGACTTATTGACCGATCGGTGGCGGATCGGCCTCGTCTCTAAGACCTCATTGCAGTGGGACTGCAGATAACAAATAGAGCTTTATTTTGATGGTGAAAGCGCGTTTTTTTCCGGTCCCTGTCCTGCTGCTTGACGCACTCAGGAAACAGGGGGTGTGGTTCTCCCGCGACATCGTCAGGGAGGGGCGGGGCGTGTCTTCAGTGGAGGGCCGCCAGTTTGGACGAAGTTTACCAAGATCAGCTGGAAACAATGACACTGATGTAGTAATGAAATCGGTCCGGCAGCCAAAAAACGAATTACTGTCGTCACCTCATATGTCTCAAAGTTCGCTTAAAGTTAAATCTAATTCCTTTGTAACAACACGTAAGATTTAAACATGAACAAGCATAAACATGAACTATTTTAGTGTACATTTGGAATTAAAAATGTTTAATTGGTTAAGTCTTTAAGATTAATGGATAATAAATGTAAAAGTTAAATATTTGATGTTTTAGCTAAAGAATGTAAAGGATTTGGTTTGTAAATTTTTGTTTGACTTTTTACAATAAACTGAAGCTTTTCAAACCTTATACACTTTTAAACACCTGCAGAAACTGTTGGACTTCACTGCCACTAGCACAAAACACACTCATCCACATTTATCTGATAAAGAGCCTGAAAACTCTGGTAGTATCTTTTCAAAAAGGCCTTTTTAATGGAAACTTAAAGTACTTTAACCAGCAGGTTTGTCTACACTTCATAGAATGTGTATAAATTTACATACACTCTATGATATAAACATATCAAACACTAACTTCCTTAACAGATTTGTGTATTTACTGAAGAGAGGAGCATGAGACAGAAACAGTAGATGAAACAATAAATAACGACATCAAAGGTACATTTTTAGCAGATCACCATAAAAAAATAGAAAATATCCCAAAAACGCAGAGATTAATATTATTAATATAATGATCTATTTCATACTACTTTCATACTTTCATCCCCCTTTGGTCATGTCAGTGTGTGCGTATCTTTGCTACATGTTTCCTTGTGTGAGGTGCACAGGTAACAGTTGCAGAAGCGGCCCCCCCAGATTGGTAAATACAGGAAAACACAAGTACAGATGAGAGAAATGGGAAAGCTCAGGAGGAGGAGGAGGGAGGAAGAGGAGGGAGGCAAAGGGGACGTGGAGAGACATTGTGATCAGTCACAGCAGTGTTTGGGGGTTTAGGTAGATACTCTGCTTCAGTCCAGGTCCTGAATACGACGGCAGATCTCAGCTGTAAACTCTGAACACTTGGAGTTTCCTCCCAGGTCCTTTGTCAGCACCTGATAGAGAGGGAAATCATTGTCGTCTTCATCGTTATCATCAATGTTAACATGGTTACCAACTCAAAAGAAGCTCATTAAACAGTAAAACAAAATTCATATGAGCATCTAACCAGGCCAGGACTTGTATTTGTCAACTGTCTTAGACTGTTACAACTTCCTAACATGATGTTTTCTGTCTCTACTGCAGAGCAGACCTCTTCTTGCTATTGTCAATATTCAGGCAGAAACTTGTGTATATTCACATAATGATGCAGAGCTGAGCTCATTAAAATTAGATTAAGATTATCATAAAGATCACACGTCTCCACAGGAGCCCCTTTATTAAAACTTTGAATGGTTTATTAACAGGGAAGATGCAGCTTTGCTGGAGAGATGAGCCTGAGACTGTATCTGCCATAATCTAATTCTGATCACACTCACTTAAAACACATTCTGGGCGACTGTGGCACAGAAAGGTAAAGCGGTCATGCACCAATCCCACAGTTGTTGGTTCGATCCCCGGCTCCTCCGTTCACATGTTGAAGCGTCCTTGAGCAAGATGCTGAACCCCAACTTAATTTCTACCAGTCAGCGTTGGCCAGCTACATAGTAGCTCCCCATCGGTGTGTGAGATTGTGAGTGGGTGATTAAGAAGCAGTGTAAAGTGCTATGAGTGCCAATGGGTAGAAAAGTGCTCCTCTATTCCTACTGACCTTAGTGCTAACAGATGAACTTTTCTGAACCCCTGACCCTTACCTTCTTGTCTCTGATGGTGTCAAAGCATGCTGTCTGGATTTTTTGGGCGTATTCGTGCAGTCCCATGTGACGTAGCATCATGACGGCACTGAGCAGCAGGGCAGTGGGGTTAGCGAGGTCCATGCCAGCGATGTCTGGGGCAGTGCCATGTACCTGCAAGACAAACACGCACTGAAACTATCTACCTGGAACACAGGTATGGAGGTGAGCAAGTCCATTACGTCACTTAATAGGACATGATAATGAAAATGGTGTAGCCTAAACTCCACTACGAGACGCGAATCCACAATGAACTCATGTTAGTTGTACAAACACAGTTGTGACGACGACAAACACACCGATTCAAAGATGGCGACTCCATTTGTTCCGATGTTCCCACTGGGGGTGACTCCAAGTCCTCCGATTAGACCAGCACACAGATCACTGCAACACACAGCAGTTTCAGGGCTTGTATTCCTCCCACTCAGAGCATGTGGTTATCAACAGAAGAGAATAAAACTGACCTCAGGATGTCTCCGTACAGGTTTGGCATCACCAGGACATCAAACTGGGTTGGATCCTGAACCATCTGGAAGAGCAGAACACCAGGAAAAAAACTTAGGATACGCAACAGAAAAAGAAGGGAGACTTGTTCAAAGGTTGGTGAAAACTTTGTTTTCAATTACCCTTAAATATAAAGCCCTTAAATATAAAGACAGACAGGACATTTTTAAACAAACTCTTGACTATCTGACTGGAGCTCAGACAGTTCAGATAGATTATGTATTTATTTCAATCACACAATAATAATTAAAACTGTGTTAATGTGACAACAGCAGTGTAAGTTCCAAAAAGAGTCCGGTTGTTGGGATTTTGTGTTCAGTAGTTTCCAGTGAGTAATTCATGCCGTGAAGGTGGTTTGGTACAGAGGTTTAACAAACTCACATTGAGGCACACAGTGTCCAGGTACATCTCACTGAACTTGATGTCTTTGTAGTTTTCAGCTACTTCGCGACATTTTCTCAGAAACAGACCATCGGACATTCTCCTGGAAACGAACAGCGAGTTTATCAAGCAGCAGCAGCAGCAACATTTTCCTTAAAATGCAAACTTTGTTTTGTTTTGGTTGTTCTGACTCTGACTGGTAGTTGCGTCTTGTGTGTTCACATAAACTGATCTCATTCGGGATGGGAACCCAAGACCTCCCTCTGTCACTGCTCAGTTATAAGACTGCGATCACAGGGAAAGTTAGTCAGAATCTGAACAATCAGAACAAAACAAGAAAAGTGGAAATTTACAATTTAGATTTCTGAAAGACACTGATGTATGGAGCTGCAGACTGAAAGTAAACAGAATCAACAAATTTTATTGATGCATTTCATGCTGTCAAACTCTGGTGGGACTTTTGTTAAATTTCTGACAGGAAAGTTATAATCAATCATACTTTGTATGCATTTTTTTAAATGTATTTTCTTGCTAAAATATTAAATTATGCTGTTTAAAAATATGGCAAAAAATAATGCATTTACAAAAATGTGCCCACAGCAGGATTCCAGACGGGTTTACTGGTAATTTTATTCCAGAATCAGAATCATTTCTGGTGAGTCCTACTACACTGAGACTCACATGATGTTGGCTTTGTGGACGGCCGTCACGCTGTTTCTTTGGTTGTTTCTTGCATATTCGAAGGCGTACTCTGCGATGCGCCTGCTGGCATTCTCAGTGATCAGTTTGATGCTCTGAACAACGCCGTCCACAATCTGAGACAGGAGACAAGATAGCTTCAGAGCAAAGACTACACTTTTAGGAAACACTTTGGGCTACAGAGTGGGACTAGGGTCCCACTTCATCAACACTTTCAGGAACACTGTGAAGTTTACTGGACCTAAACTTTTCACATCTTCTTACTAGGTTGAGCTTCAGGACTCCTGGAAACAAAAGCTATGTTCACATCACAGCTCAGGTTGGGATTTGTTCAACAAAGTGTTAACAAATCTTTTCTGAAACATTTTATGATAGCACATAAGAAAGACATCTTAGACATTCTTCTAAACTGTGAAGTTGAAAGGAATCTTGGAGGGGGAGCGGAAGTGAGGTGATAAGACAAATTGATCAAATCCACTTGGGAAGAAGGACGGAGGGAGACACAATAAGATGTTTATGATGGATCCATGTGACAGGAAAACTTGACGGTGGGAAAGCGAAAGTAGAGACAACACATTAACATGGGGACATCGACTGGGAGCTCAAGGATCTGCACTGGTGGTTTGGTCAAGATTCAGTCCATTAATTCAACATGCAAATGACACTCTCAGTCTAAGCTTCCAACTGATTGTATTCTAAAACATCACCCCCCAAAGAAGAACAATCAGATAAAGCCGGAGTCCTAATTAGGATTCTCTTTGTGGACTAAAACCCTCAGATCTGAACTGACAGGGTGGACACATCAGGACTGTGCAGGGTTCAGGCTGAATGTGTTAGGTGCTGCTTCCTCCTCCTTACCCTGAAGTTGAAGAAAAGCAGAACATCCTGTCTGCAGCAGATACCTGACCTACAGGAACACAGGTAAGGGGGGCTCTGTTATTGAACACTCATTCATAGAACCGTCCCCACAGGCTTCACCTGAAACCTGCAGAGGAATTGAGTCAGACTGGATGAACAGAGCTGAAGAAACAAACTCAGCAGTGCTGCTGCTGTTCTAAAAATATTGTCAGATAAACACAGTCAAACCAGTACATCAGATTCTGCTGCTGTTCTAGTTTTAGACCTGAAGGTGCAGCAGGAACAGGTGCTGTACTGAACATGTCAGGCTGTGAATGATAATCAATGGTGAAAACACAACAAGTAAAGTATCAGCTGACGGTATCACTGGCTCCAGTGTGAGAACATCACTGCATAAAAAAGTCAGTCAGGACTTGACATTAAGCTTTTTTTACTTGCCCAACAGCCAAACTTACTTGTCCAAAATAAAAAATGTAGACCTATTAAATAATAATTAAAAACAAACAAACAAGGATTTTGACAATTATATTTTATTAAGATAAATAAAAGAGATGTAATAATATTTAATCTCTACTTTTCGAAATTCTTATTTCATAATAAAATTTGGGGCAATTGTGCCTCAGCCAGTATAAAGGTTTATCGCCTAATATCAGGGTCAGAAAAAGTATCATGTGTTATCCCTGTGACTAGGGTGTTTTAAGTTTGAATGAAGTACTGAACTTAAATGCAGATATTAGTTTTTCTTTAAAAAAGTAAAGTGGTTAACATTTATCATTTTCTCGTGTGGACATGGCCAACATAAAGCAGTTTGTAACATAACACTGTACAATACTACAGTTTACAGAGCATGACAATAGGCTGGTTTGGTTTTACATCGACTTTCAGCTTGTTTGCGGTAAACAGTAGAAAAATGAAATAAAAACTGTATTTGTGTTTCCCAGCTGAGCAGATGTTGTCAGCAGCAACAGTAACATCAGCTAAAGTGAAGCACACACTGACTGTCAGGGGTTACACACAGCTACACGTTTCACATTTTCCAGATGATTGTAAAGCATTGTTACTCCGTGTCAGGGCCACTCACCATGTGTTCAATGCCGCTGTACTCGCCCTCCGTGTTCTCTCGGATGGTGACCAGGTCCACATCGGCATACGGCGTCTTGTAGCCCTCGATGGAGATGCAGGGTCGCACGTTGGCATATAGGTCAAAGGTCTTCCTGAGCAGCAGATTCATGGATGGGTGGCCTGCAGCAATGGGGGTCTTCAGGGGTCCTGCAGGAAAGAACTGGTTAGGGGGACTTCTAAAGCCATCTGACATTTATTCACTCAGCAGCTACAGACCTTTCAGCCCGATCTTGCTCTTGTCCATCGACTCTTTAGCATCCGGAGGAATCATCCACTTGCCCCCAGGTCCTTTAATGGCTGTAACGTTCCTCTCCTCCCATCTGATTGGAGCCTACAGAGAACAACGGATTACACACCTGCTGCTCTTTACAGAGACTCCTCTAGTTTTAACTGAGATCACTCACTTTCACCGCCTCAAAGATCTTCATGACCGCAGTGGAGATCTCTGGTCCAATCCCATCTCCAGGAATCAGTGTGACTGTCTGCATCTGTGGACAGAAGCTTTGCTACAGATCACTGCACCCTCACTGTAGCACATGGAAGTGAGGAGACATAAAAATATGGACCAAGACACAGTCCTTTCAGTGGATTTGCATGAGACAAGTGTCCCACATACAGTGTTTAAATCTTAACTTTGAGGTTCAAAAATTTACCATAACTAATAGTATCAATAAAGAAGTAAGCATGTAAATAACATTCGGCAGTGTATGTGTGTGTGTGTGTGTGTGTGTGTGTGTGAGAGAGAGAGAGAGGTTGGGGGGTCAGTGTATTTCTACAGGCAGTTTAAAGTGACTGTGTTACAGGAGACATTGGTCAACACTGAACTACTCACCCCTCTGGCAGAGGAAGGAAAGGTAGGTCTCCTTACTGCCCCCACCACCACCTGTGACAGCTGGGGGGCAAAGACATGAAGGTCAAAACACATACACTTGTTATTGTATTATCTCATCATATCTGGCCAACATTAGCAGCTGACTAGTTTCATTAGCAATCTGCTTGTACAGGTACAGATGTTTTAAAATCAGTAAGAAATCAAAGCAGTAACGTGTTTTATGTTTGGTGATTTTAATAGTTTGCCTTCCCAGTAAATTACCAACAGTTCCTTTAGTTTCAGAAACATTATTTCAATTAATTCAACCAACAGGTTATATAGAAGAATGCCTTTAAAAAACAATTAACTATAGGTAACACAGTCTATGTTGGATGTCATCCATGCGAAGCCAACCACAGAACGCTTAGCTTCTTCGTGAGTCCCTCAGTTCTTGTCTGTGAGAAACTGATTTGACCCAAAATCAAATCGTTTTTTTTTTAAACACAGTTTGGTGTTAGCCTTTACTAACGGGTTAACCAGAGCTGAGCGGCTACATCAACTGTTACAACCACTAAAGCTGAATTGACTGGGTGAACTGACGTTTTATTGCAAAGGTAAAGGGTGTAACGCTGGGAGACTCAAACAGAAATTCATCATTAACGTTGAAAATCCGCTGCGTTAGCTCCACTGACTGCTCTGACGCTGAAGGACACTCACTAGCAGCTAACCGGCTAACCTGTTACAGCAGCGGAAAAACACACATTCAGAGAGAACTAAACAACAACAAAAAGGTTTAAAGACATCAGCTCACACACATCGCTCAGTTTATTTCTGTTAAACTTGGTATTTGTAGTTTCAATCCGTTAATAAAACAATTTTTACTCACCATTGACCTCCACACGTTGCCTGCCATCCTGCTTTACTGCGGATAAAGATCCTCTGTAGATGCGAGGTCTCACTCTGAGAGCTTCATCTGCTTCCGTTTTGGGGATGCGGGGTCCACCCTGGACAGGTCTCTACGTCTGGCTCAAGGGCCAACACAGAGAAACATACACAGACAGACAACACTGACTTCACTTTGCCCGTCCTATGTGACTATAACATCATCGCTGCTATATCACGATGTAAGAAGGTGTTTTAGACCACCTTTTACTTTACAGTTCTTTTGGGAGGAAAATTGTAGTGATTTATCAGTGTAAAATAGAAGATCTTTAGTGTAGTATTAAAATAAGACGGGAAGTGGGGGACGTCAGTGTGGCGTCAATAATCAGGGTTGCCACGTTTGACGATTTGAAGTAAATTAGTGTTTTATCATACGTTGATTCAGACTCAAACATTAAAAGCTACAAAATTCACATTTAAATCTCTCTCTCCAACTGTATGAGTTCATTATGTTAGATTACAGAGCCACTCCTTCTCTTTTTGTATTAGGATGAAAAGACAAGAAGCTGGAGAACAATTTTCAGGAAAAACGTTACAGAAACGTTTAGATCTGATCAAGATTTATTAAAATGTTATTGGTTTGAACTCAGTTGTTTTATCTTAATTGGGTCCTTATAGATTTTGACACTATATTGTCAGAAATATTCAGCAGCATGGAGCATCGATATGTATATCGTCTGTTTTCTCGATTCACAGACACATGAACGCAACGCCGCTCTTCAGAGCAGAGTCTTACGAGCTACACTTGAATGCAACAAACGGCTCTTTGCCGCTGAAGCGTCAAAATCTCGGTTTCATCTGCGCAGCTCAGAGTCGCGCTACGGACGGGAGAAGAAGGACCCGACCGGGACCGGAACCGTGGGCGTCTCAGTTGCAGGACTGGAGCTCCACAACGGAAAATGTCGTCCTGAAATCGGCGGTGACCTGCAGTGTGATGCAGCTGTGTGATGGGAGCTTCAGCAGAGCAGGATGGGCAACAAGCAGACAACCTTCACCGAGGAGCAGCTCGAGGCGTATCAGGTGACGCGTTCATACCGCGCGACACGGGTTATTCCCGCTAACAGGAGCACAAGCACCAGACAGGAGTATAGAGAAGCATCATGTTCATCAGGGTGGAGAAAAGAGTAGGTCAGAACAGATAAGAACAGGATGGAATGGATCAGAACAGGCCAGGATGTTTCTCCTGTTGCTGATTGGCTGAGCTCCAGTCTGCTGCTGTGGGTCTGACTGATGCTGTGAAAACACACCCGCCCTCTGATTCTTCTCAATCTTCTGTCTGTTTGCAGGACTGCACCTTCTTCACCCGGAAAGAGATCCTGCGGTGAGTCTTTTGCCCTGGTTCTGTTTGAGATCCATCATTTATCCACTTATCTCCACTGAGCTGTTGCAGAACAATCCCATAGTGATAAAGTTAATCAGGCTCAGGTTTTAGTTCACACTTCTTTTAGTTCACAGTTCTTTACAGCTGATGTGGATCTATAGTGTATTGGCATTGATGATGCTGAACTGATCATCATCATCACCGTGGCTGCAACTTTACACAGAAAGATTTTATATTTTATTATATTTTTAGTCAGCTGTTCAGTCTGAAGGAAAGTCATACACTCAACTCAGTAATTGGACACATCTTTGATGGTCGGCCCTGTGTCCAGTCTGTGAATGATGCTCAACATACACTCCCCTCCAAAAGTAGCGGGAGAGTAAGGCCAAATTTTTTTTTTTTTCTGTTGTGCACAGAAGATGTTTGGGTCAGAATTGCAGTTCAATTTATTGGTATTTATACCTTGACAGGTTGAACAACATGAAACAGAACCCGTTGTATCACATGACTAACATTTTAAGTGATCAATTTGCAACATTTGACTGACCAGTGTTTCCTGTGAGGCTGACTAGCTCTAAATGACTGCTCCTGGTTTTAGTCTTTGTTTTTCCCTGTGGAGACTAATGTTAAAGGGATAAATCAATATGAAAACCAGAAACCTGTCTATGGCAGAAAAGCTGCTATTTAGAATCTGGGAAAAGAGGGAAAAAACATATGTGGACATAGTCAACAAATGTGAATGTCCTTTCTGTTTTATCTTGAACCTGAACCCAGATCTGCAGAGTCTGTAATTAGTTTCTGAAACAATTCAACTCCCATTAGCTCCGCTGCAGGACACTTGTCAGGCTGAAATCTCTCTGGGTACAATTAAAAGCCTGTTCGGCTGCAGCGCATTTGTTCGTAGTGTAGCGAACAGTGGGTCAGGGTTATTTCTGCTGCTCTGGACCAGATTTATGGCAGCCATTAACACTCATAGTTTTATGACAGATGTGGCCGTGCTGTGAGAGCTGCTGCTTCAGGTAATTCTCGCTCCATTTATCAAAGCATTGTTTTAGTCTCATCTTTGTGATAAAAGTTTTTAACAAATGTGTTTTCATTGTACTTTTTGTCGATGAAGCTAAATCTGATTGAAATCACCTGAGGTATGTATAGGCCTAGACTCATCATCATCCATCTACATTTACATTTAGTCATTTAGCAGACGCTTTTATCCAAAGCAACTTTCAAGTGAGGTACAAGGCAGCAAAAATCTAAGTCAAGGAGAAAACATCCAAGCAAAGTCCTATCAGAAAAGTGTTCACTGTTCACGAGATGCAAGTGCGAGAAAGAGCAGAAAGGATGTTTTATTTTTTTTAAGAGATGTAAGTGCATAGGAAGACGCGGAAGAGTTCTGTTTTCAGCAGTTTTTTTAATATTGGGAGAGAGTCAGTTCTACTGGTTAACAGCATAAACTCCACCTTCCAGTGGTTCCAGGAGACAGTCCGGGGACCTCTGCAGTTGTAAGGTGTTTTAGTCTGGACAAAGTGATGGACAGACAGACGACTGCATTAACATTATGTTTCCGGTCCTGTGTTGGATCCTGGTCCCCGTCCTCTGCTGTGTTGCAGGTTACACGGTCGATATCGGGAGCTGGCGCCGCATTTAGTGCCACTGGACTACACCAACAACCCCGAGATCAGAGTCCCTCTGACACTCATCGTCACCATGCCTGAGCTGAAGGTAGAGCTGAACCCGCGGCCGAAACCGCAGATGTGTCCACACAGAAATGTAAAGCTGATTGTTTTCCATGAATGCTGAAATGTTTTGCGTTAGTGGTGCTGGTGGACCACAGTTTATTATTATGGACTGTATCATTTCTTAATGTGTATAGATCTGGGGCTGTGGACAGTCACAGTCTGAAACATGCAAAACTGATGCAACCACATATTTATGAAACATACTGGAATATGGAGCTTAGAGAGATGCAGTTTTATTTGTCCTAACAGGAGAACCCGTTCAGAGACAGAATTGTGGAGACATTCTCAGAGGACGGACAAGGGAACTTGAGCTTCAACGACTTTGTCGACATGTTCTCTGCCCTCTGTGAAACTTCTCCCAGAGAGCTCAAGACCATCTATGCCTTCAAGATATACGGTAACTCACTGGACTTCTCTCTGTTAAATGTTCCTCAGCAGATGCTTTTACTGATGCTCTGGTTCTGGTCTAGACTATAACAGGGACAACTTCATCTGTAAAGAGGACCTCGAGAAGACTCTGAACAAGCTGACCAAAGGGGAACTGACTCCAGAGGAGGTGACGTTGGTCTGTAATAAAGCCATCGAGGAGGCCGACCTCGATGGAGACAACAAGCTCTCCTTCGCTGACTTTGAGAACATGATCTCAAAGGCTCCGGACTTCTTGAGGTACTGTGGTCATCTTTGACTTATCCCAGAAACTTTAAACCTTTGTCCCCTGATGAGTATTATTGAGCGAGTTCCTTTATTTTCATCACTACAGTATTGACAATGTTCTGGAGTCTAATCCAGTTCTTGTTTTACTGATCTGCTGATATCTGAGCAGATCACAACTACCTGACACGTGGATGTTTGCGTGGTTACCAAGCAGCAGTTGGAGGCTGAATCAGTGCAGAAGTAGCTTCAACTGTCACTGATGACTCCAGACAAACCTGGCTCCTGTTGACCTTCATTTGAACAGCATAGTACAAGTATAGTCACCCTCCAAAAGTATCGGAATGGCACAGCTAATCCATTAGTGTTTACTTTGCACTGAAGCCCTTTGGGTTTAAATTCAAAAGACGTATGTGACATGAGTTGAGTTCAAAATTTCAGCTTTAATTTATTGATATTTACACCTCGATACATATACACACTACATGGAACATATCACTTTTTATATCAGCTGCATTGTTTTGGACCAAATTACAAAAACAGGAAAACAAACAGAGAATTAGCTGTTTCCTATTTCCCAGGTGAGTCCTGTGAGGCTGATTGTTCCAACGATAACTAGCTCTAAATAACTACTCCTGGTTTAGTCTGGGTTTTCCCCTTGGAACTTGTATCTGTTGTTGAAGGGATCAATCAACATGAAAACCAAAAGCTGCCAGTTAGAATCTGAGAAAAGAAGGAAAACAATCAGGTATAGAACAAACATTGGACACAGCCGATACAACTACTGTGAATGTGCTGAAAAAGAAAGAAACCGCTGGTGAAATGAGAGACACCCACAAAACAGGTCAGCAATGAAAAAAAGTGATGACAGAAACATTGTGAGAGGCTTGAAGAGAAAACAGTGACATAAGAGACAACCTCCACAGAGCAGAGTGAAGGTATCACAACTCACCATCTGAAGAAAACTTCCTGAGTACAAATACTCATGGCTCCACTGTAGATTCCCTAAAAGATCTAAATTTCTCACCTTTAACCACTAAAGACTATGAGATGTGAGAGACAAAACCATGGTGTAGACTTTGTCTGCTCATCGTTTACATCCTACACATTTTACTTTCTTGTAGTTTTTATTCTTTTTCTTTCTCTGCTGTCATGAGTGCGAGGTAGAAACTACCTCGCACTCATGACGTTTTCGTTGGAGGTTGAGTTCAGGCTTCAACCACATGTGGCAGTTACATCAGGCCTGTTATTCAGCATCTCGAACCTTTGAATTCTCAGGCGAGCAGCTGAATCTCTGAGTCCACACACAGAGACATAAAAGCAGAGAAACAACAGTGCAGCTCCATCCGCCTGGTTTTACTGCAGAGGATCAATCACTGTTTTGTTCCTCCAGTCAACCCGAGCAGAAAGAACAGGGAAGAAGGGCTGGATTTATCCGCTCACTGATTTCAGACATAAATCTGTCTCACACACCTGAACGTCCACTCACAGAGTACCTACACATGATGCACGGGTGTCCTTGTTGCCACAGCAACCAGGTGAGATAAGGTATAATGACAGTGTTGGAGTGTGAGGCCGATGAGGACGAGCTGCTGCACTAATTTATATAAAGACGCTGCAGCAGATTCGTACACTGCGACAGTCGATGCCGTTTTATCAGACCTGATGAAACAACCTTCATCTGTTTTTACTATTTGAGATGGAAACTGATCAAATCTTGATGACTTTTGGTTTGTTTTGTGTTTGCAGCAACTTCCACATACGAATATGAGATTCCACAGCTGAGATCCTGCAGAGGAAAGATGTCTGATGTTGACTAGGTTTTCTGATCCAGAGTCCACCTGAAACTGAACCTCAGACCCACCTCGACTCAGTGCCTGTCCTTTATATCGCCAGTGTGGTGTCCTCTTTTCCTGCAGAACCTAAGACCTGACACAGAGTCTGGATCTTTAAAAAACCCACAGCGGCAATGTTTTAGAGAGGACGTTTTTACTGCATGAATCTTTTCTCCTGAACTGATCCTGAATGTCAGGTGGCAGATGAGGAGGAGTTACAAACCAAGATGGGGCTAATTTTATACCACGAGATTTTCTCTGCAGTTTCGTGTCTCCTCTGGACGTTTTTGTTCTTCTGAGATGCACCTGGAGATACTGGGAGGATGAGGCTGCAGACGAAGCAGAACAGGGCTTTTCTGACTTTTGTGCTTTGCAGAAAGGCCAGATCATCTGACTGGATTCTTTTGAAAAAGCACTTTTTAAGGGCAAAACAGAGCTATGCAATCTTTCTTCATAAAGTGCATGTTGTAAATTGCTTGTAGCTGTGGTTACTTTGTACATCTGGTGTAGTCAAAGGCTCTGGTGCATAATGACAATCATAGTAAACTGTAGCTCAGTTGATGGAAGGGCTCTCTGTCATCTCACCTGTAAATGTTTGGCTTTGGTAAACTTTTTCCTGCCTCTTACAAACTTGATATAACAGCTATCTCTTGACCAAGAAAAAAGTTTTCTGGCCAGAATAAATAAAAGTTTTTTCTTTTGCTCGATGCTCCGTGACGCTTCTTATCAGAGATTCAGTACTGTAATGAGTTCACACTGAGCTGAGAGAAAATATGCTCCTCAGCCTCCAGCTAAAATTCATGCAAACAAGAGTCTAATGATTTTATATAACTTTGATTGAACTGATTACAATTGATTACAGCTTTTTACACCTTTTCAAATAATGTTTATCCCATCCACCATCTGGCTTCTTCTCAAGATTCCCTTCTTTGGTGTTGACAAGCTTAAAAATTGACAGACAAAAATACTTTAATAACTATAACAAAATCCCTTCAAATACTTAAATTGTCACATTACACACATTATTTGATTTAGTGTTACAGTAAAAATACCCACTAAAGTTAGTTTTAATGATGTAGAGTATCATAATGCAGTATTATACCAACAAATAAAAGCTCATTTATATTGTTACAATCTAAGCCGAAGCTGTTGGTTTCAGGTTACTCTTCAGAGGTTTGTTCAGGTGTAGACTCATCCCTGCAGCACTTTAACATCATCAGCACATTCATCCTGATTATTCTGACCGGCTAACTGCAGTGATGACACCGTTCCTGCTGCAGCGGCACATCAGCCTTCATCTGCTTAACCACACAGGCTGCTATCTACTGAAATAATTGGCTGTTGGACCACGCAGCTTGCTTTCTGCTGGACCTGTCATCTACTGGACCAAAGCTTGTTGTCTACTGGATTCACCAGCTGCTAGACCCCACAGCCGCTGTCTGCTGGTCTCTAAAACAACACTCTATTGTTCAACAAACCTGGAAAGTTCCTTGCACAAAGAACCAAACTAAAAACAAAACATAATTTCCAGCCTTCAGACTGATGGTTTGATGTCTGATGAATGTCTGAAGAGCTGCCGCCTGTTAAAGTGCTTCTGTCCCCCAAACAGATGTCTCATGTTTCCATCACTTCTGGCAGATCAATCTCATTACTGTCTGCTGCATCATCACCTGCAGTTCCCACTCGTGAACATGTGGATGGATCCTCAGCTTCAGTTACACAAGAATCTAATATCAGCCACTTTACTCTGTGTTTATATAAGGACATTCAGGAAGTCTGAGGGGTGTCTCTCTGGAATAACTTGGTTGGGCATTATCTGAATATCTGTTGTCAACACAGGCTTCTGTAGATTTTAATATGGAACAATATCCAATCACCAGGCAACAAACATTTCAAAGGGTTCAAACACATTTTACATGAGGGAGGAACAACATACATTATTTGGGTCCTAGGTCAAGTAAAAAAATAATAATAATTCAATCATAAGGTGCAGATTAGATTTGGAGATAGTAGTGAGAAAGCCGTTATTGAGTGGAGTGCAGAGTTGATCAGTGGCACAATGGCTTCAAGGAAGAAGCTGTTTCTCAGCCTAGTGGTTCTGCTTGTGATGCTACGTAGCCTGCTGCCTGATACGGGGTGGACAAACAGTCTATTGGCAGGATTAGTGGAGTTACTCTTTATGATAGAGGCTATTTTCCTGCACCAATAAATATCACCTATAGTGATCCTCCTTTACCACCTTCTGCAGTCCATGACATGTGGTGATGCACTAAGTGAGGACACTGCTGTGCCAAAAAATTACTTTAACGAAGTAGACAACTCCTTAACTGAAATCCACGTTGAGGCTGCAGAAGGCTTAATCATCACCAACAGCAGCAGTGACTTACTGGACATAATTGTAACAGATTTGCTGCCACCTACTGGTAAATCAAATATCTGTTTCTGTAAATTGTCTGCTTATTCTTTCCAGCTGGTATCTAGTGTCAAAGTTCTGTGAGTATTTTATCACTTTGTCACGTACACACATATGATCATATTCTGTAATCTGAAACTCCATCTATTCATATCTAGAGAGCTGCCCACCAAGGGACAGAATCCATACATCCATTATTATCCTTGACCGCTTAGTGTTTAGGGGCCTGAAGCCTGTCATAGTTGTCCTCTGGTGAGAGGCGTGGTCCACCCTGGACAGTTCTCCAGTCTGTCTCAGGGCCAACACAGAGAGACATACACAGACAGGCAACCATTCACACTCACATTCGCACCTACAGACAATTTAGAATCACCAACAAACCTAACATACACGTCTTTGGAATGTAAAAGGAAACCAGAGGAAACCCACACAAGCACAGGGAGAACATGCCAACTCCACATAGAAAGTCTTTAGCCAGAAGGGGATCTGAACTAGGACCTCCTGTGAGGCAGCAGCTAGTAACCACTCTCCCACTGTGCTGCCTCCATTTCCTCTATATTCACGTCATTAGTCAAACTGCTCCTAAAAAAAACGTTTTCTACCATCTTCATATTATCTACACCCCATGCTGCCCGTAAGAGCAGAATTATTATCCAAAACTATAAAACTATTTTACATTTTCCCCACATGTATGATGAATATAGAAAGGCATTCTCAGAGCTTAGTCTCACAATAATCCTATCCTTTATAGACCTTCATATTATGAGAACTGCAACTCCCGTTAGTCTCCTCCTCAGCAGGTGAAGTACATGTTCAGTTGGGGTGAGGTCTGGTGATGGACTCAGTCAGTCTCAAACCTTCCCACTGATGATGTCCTTTGTTAAATTGGCAGTGTGCCTTGGATCATTGCTGCATGATGAAACTCCTCCACAGTTTTGTGTCATTTTCTATAAATTTGCAGACGACACGTTTCTGTTCACCCATCATGAGTTCTATCATCAATAACGATCAGTGAGTCTGTTCCAAAAGCAGTCATGCAGCACAAACCGTGACACCACCTCCACTGTGCTTAAATGATGAGCTTTGATGGTTTGGATTGCGAGCAGATTATTTCTTCCTCCACACTTTGGACTTGGGTTGTTCTAAAACGTTTGTGGATCATCTCTGGAGTATTTTGACTTTCTGATTCCTACTGCTGATGAGTTGTTTACAGCTTGTGGTATGACCCTTCAGGAACTTTTCTCCAGATGATGGATTGTGATACCTTCACTTTGCTCTGTGGAGGTTGTTACTGATGTCACTGACATTTGAGTTTTTCTTCACAAAGCTCACAATGTTTTTGTCATCAGCTGTTGTTGTTTACTTTGCTGACCTGTATTGTGGATATCCCTCACTCCACATTAAACACTGGACAAACATTGGAGCACCAATTAATTCAGAGTCATTTAGAGCTAGTTATAGTTGGAACACAGTCTCACAGGGCTCACCTGGGTAATAAGAAACACCTGTCAGTCACATGTTCCAATACTCCTTGTATTTTATGTTCTTTAATGCTTTGATAAAGATCTGTAGAAGTGGTGCAGATATTACAATTAACAACAAATAACTCAACATGCCAGAAATACTTTGTTAGTCTCCAAAGGAAAAACATATTTCCCGAAAATAAAAATGTATTGACAGCTTTGATGGAGCTAGCCTCATCCTGAACATGGCTGTTTCCCTGCTCACTGTAGAATCTGTAAGAGCAGTTTTATTTTCTTGCTACAAAACCAAACATTTGTCATGCAGATGCAGACAGAGGCTGCTCACACCCAGTACTTTACAAGTATTCAAGTTGCTTTAAACTTTCCGAATTTTGTCATGTTACAACAACAAATGTAAATGTCTTTTATTGGGATTTTATGTGATAGACCAACACAAAGTGAGACATAATAATGTAAAGTGAAAGGAAAATTATTTTTACAAATAAATATCTGAAAAGTGTGGCGTGTATTTGTATTCAGCCCCCCTTAGTCAAATCCACCTTTTGCTACAATTACAGCTGCATGACTTTTGGAATATGTCTCTACCAGCTTTGCATATTTGAAGGATCAAACTTTTGCCCATTCTTCTTTGCAAAATAGCTCAAGCTCAGTCAGATTAGATGGAGAGCGTCTGTGAACGGCAATTTTTGTCTTGCCACAGATTCTCAGTTGGATTCAGGTCTGGACTTTGACTAGGTCATTCTAACACATGAATATGCTTTGATCTAAACCATTCAATTGTAGCTCTGGCTGTATGTTTAGGGTTGTTTTCCTGCTGGAAGGTGACCCTCCTCAAGTCTTTTGCAGACTCTAACAGGTTTTCTTCTAAGATTGTCCTGTATTTGGCTCAATCCTTCTTCCCATCAACTCTGACCAGCTTCCCTGTCCCTGCTGAAGAAAAGCATCCCCACAACATGATGCTGCCATGTTTCATGGTGGGGATGGTGTGTTCAGGTGATGTGCAGTGTTAGGTTTCAGCCACACATAGCATTAGTTTAGGTGGACGGCCATGTCTTGGTTTGCAGTGGTGCCACACTCTTTCCATTTGTGGATGATAGATTATACAGTGCTTCGTGAGATGTTTTTTTATAACCCAACTCTCCTTTAAACTTGTCCACAACTTTATCTCTGACCTGTCTGGTGTTCCTTGAACTTCATGACGCTGTTTGTTCACTAATGTGAATGTTTGTAAACCTCTGTGGGCTTCACAGAAGAGCTTTATTTACACTGAGATTAAATTACACACAGATGGACTCTATTTACTAATTAGGTGACTTCTGAAAACAATTGTTTCACTGGAGAAATGCACGCCACACTTTTTGTGTGTAAAACATTCTCCTGGTTTGTAAAACATTCTTGAAAACCATTTATCACTTTCCTTTCACTTACGTGCCACTGTGTTGGTCTATAACATAAAATCTGAATAAAATACATTTACATTTGTGGTTGTAACATGAAAAAATGTGGAAAAGTTCAAGACCTATGATTACTTTTGTAAGGTACTGTATTACTAGTACTGTTTATTATCAAAGGCAGCAGCAATAATTTTTAACACAATTGCTTTATGTTAATAGTGTGAGATTGTAACACATCCACAGAATAGCAGCAGAGGGCAAATGAGTGGGCAGGTGTACAGACCGTGGGCTAATGAGGGGTAACAGGGGAGGTGGAAGTCTGGTGACTGAGACACTTTCACCTTTAATGGACACACCTGTAAAGAGCAATTATCAATTAACAGAGCCAGGCCAGGAATCAGTTTCTTTTCTCTCCTTTTTGGTATAGAAAATAAAATCATCATAATTTGTTTTTTGTATTTGTATAACATGCACATACATTTACAGAACATAATCTCAGTTCTCTAATTATCTATTGGCATTTTGTCTATATTAGAAAGCATGAAAGTAAAATCTGCGACATTGTTGCAAACTGTGGTGGGTTACTGTTTCTAGGGCAGTCGTCCACTTATCCCAGGGATGTTGGTTCAGTTCCTGGCTCCTCCTGTCTCAAGTCAAACTGTCCCTGAGGAAGATACTGAGTGTGTGAGTGCATGTCCATACTGCACTCATAAACTAGTGAAGTGCTGATGATGCTAAAGATGTTAGAGATGGATAGTAAGTGGTCGATAGCAGCTCCCTTAAACACAAATAAATTGTCCAACGCTATAGGGTTTAATGTGTAATTGTAGTTCCCAAAATGATTTTCTCACAGCAACGTGCAACAAACTAACGAACAACTGCACACAAAGTGAAAAGCTTGTGGAAATGCAAAGGATTTCAGCTCAATCTGTGTCAAAAATTAGAGACAGATTAATAAAAAATAAGGACAAAGGAGAGACTTGTTTTATGTTTTATGTTTAATAAACAAAAATGTAAAACCACATCACAATTAAACTGAAACTATAAGAAAACCACTTTAATTTACAGTCCACATTTAGTACTTGGGCTGTAACTACACAGAAACATAGGCTATAATACTAATTACTGAGAAAATTGTACTAATATTCTGAATTGTTGAACTTGCCTTGAAAAATAAAAAACTGGTGTTTGCTGTTCAAAAATAGCTCAATCGTTATTTTATTGTTCATTTATATTTTATTTCCTGGGAATGTGAGATTTCTTTTTGGAGACAGGCTGGAATGTGTTCTTTAAGAGGTGGTCTTTATGATCTGGCCACACCATTTAAAATAAATGAGTTCTTGTCTTGCTTATTAGTTATTAGCCTGAACTAGTTTACAGATTTTATTATAAGTAATGAACAACAA
Organism: Channa argus; assembly: GCF_033026475.1. NCBI lineage: Eukaryota > Metazoa > Chordata > Actinopteri > Anabantiformes > Channidae > Channa > Channa argus. The sequence goes on from NC_090198.1 coordinate 31,409,380, forward strand.
TCATGTGTTTTGTTATCTGTGTTTTTTTTGTTAACTTTTATTTACTAATTTTCTTTTATACATCTTTATAATCTTGACTTTATTCTGTAAGTGCCCTGAGATGACTTTGTTTTGAATTGGTGCTATATAAATAAAGTTGAATTAATGAAAGTAGCCAGTGAATAGTTTTATTTCAATTTCGCAGTTTGACCTATTTCCAGTTAAATAGCTATTTAACTGGATTTTAAAATGTTAATGTCAAGGTTCAAACATCCACGTAATAAGCGATACTGATTTGTGTATTTATACTGATTTTTAAAATATACATACATACATACATGTCTTTGATTAAATGAGACAGATGCCGTACACCTTCAGTCATGTGTGTACATGTGTGTTATTTTTGTGTTGTTAAATTTCAGGTAAACAAAAACAAATTATTGTTTTATGGTCCTGTTTTCAGACATTTGGTTTAGTTACATGGAAGCAGATGTTCTAAATTCTCTTACTGTCACTGCACCTGCTCTGTATAAGCACCAATCAGCCACAACATGTTCTACAAGCGGGTTCATGCGCAACAAGCAACAATGATCTGTGTTTTCTGACATCAGTCAGTCATTAACAGCAATACCTTTTGACCTTGTCCACCACAACATGAAAACCACAGCTAGTTGTGGCTGATTGGTACTCTGTGTTTAGATCAGTTCACTTCAGTGAGGACACCATCTGCATAATGTTGAATTTTTGCACCTTTCTCACCATTCTCATCCATTAAAGCAACTACCAGACGTTTCACATCATCCTTATTGTCATCAGTGAACTTCCTTGCTTTTTGCTTGACTTCATTAAATACGTCTGGTGAAAAGAACCATTTTGTGTCTGTTACATTGTAAGGTTTTGGATTTTCAAGATCTGCTCGGTCATGTAGGTGTTTTAACAAAGTTGAGAGATATGACTCACTTCCTTCTGACGTAAACACAAAACACCTTACGTTCTCTGCACTCAGAATTTCCTTGTTCAGGTCACTTTCAGATAGGACGATCTTGATGTTTTCCATCATGATGGTGATTGACTTTAAAGTGTCAATTTCTCTCTCTTGACAGTCCATCCACTTGTTCAGGTTTGTCTTGTTGAAGAAAGATTGATAACCTACTAAGACTTCGACAAGCTCATCTTCATCTTCGTTTCCCTCACGAATTGATGGAAGTTTGTTTGCCAAGGTTCGTTGGAATTTCACCTTCAAATAAAAACAAAGGTCTTTAAATATTTTGAGGTTTTTGCTGATTTCAGGAAACTGCTGAGCAATGGTGGTTTTCATTGCATCATTGCATCTCACTTCGAGGTCAGTAATGTTCTCTAGAACTTTCTGTGCTTCACATACCAAGTATGTACTTATCTGATGTACTAGTTTAGTAGCAGAAACATCAAAGTATGTCAGTGGCAACAGCCAGACCTTCAGTGGTACAACATTTCCTTTCTTTGCCTCCAGCAGTTTTGGCAAGCTAAGGTAGACTTGTACTGCATCCTGATAAGTCACAGGATTTGTCTCAAGGAGGAAGTCTCCATGGTACTTGCAGGAAAATTTCTCGACAGCAGTGATGTCTTTTTCTTCCAAACTGATGGATCCTTTACCTTGAATGGAAATGCTGGGGAGGTTCTTGACTGCTATCTCTAACTGGCCACTAATGGTTTTAATATCCTCATCATTAGACACCTCACGGTCAAAGACAAAGAAAGCTTGTGCCCCATAGAGGACAGCGGTGACTACATGTGTTGCTACTCCTTTTTGTAATATATCCAGATGCTTCAAATTGTCTGCTCCAAGATGATCCATCGACAGTTCCTGAAACTTTGTGGTAGCTTCATATTTCAGTGTAACTCTGGCCTGATTTTTGGAGGTTTTGCTATTCTTCATATATTTGCCTGACCCTTCAACCTCCACCATTCCACTGAGGAAACTGGCTTTTAAGGATGCATCAACATTTAGTGCATGAGATTTGTCCTCTGTTGAGTCAGATGTGACTATATCAAAGTCACTGTAGCAATGAGGCCTTTCTTCTAAATGTTTTAACAGCTGATCACGATCCCACAACGTCAATCCTGCAAGAGAAGAGAAAATTGAATTCTGTAGTATAAAAAAAAAAAAAAATTGCTATTTTTAACCAGCAGTTATAGAAGAACACTAAAGAAAATAAGGAAGCAACTTGTGTAGTGGGAATTTTGACTGTAGTTAAAATATTTGGATCATGACTTTTTGTGCATACAGCTATTTAAAACATTTGCATACCTTACAATGAAGTGACAAAAAAAGTAAAAGTGCACTACTCATGGACTTTACTCACTTTGACCTTTCAGCCTTCCCTGCATCAATCTACCAGCTCACACATCTTACCCTCTGTCAATTCTTAGACCTGCACTCCCCCTCTCTGCCTCTCCATGTCTGTCTTATCCTAAGCCATCTCACTCGTGTTTCCTCTCTCAATTGTTTTCCTGAGCCCTGCTTCCTGTTTTCCAGCTTTTATTTTGTCGATCTGCTGTCCCACTTCCTGCAACTTCACTACTCCTCATCATCAGGACTAATTGTTTTCACATGTTCCCTTGCCTATTTAAACCTGACTCCCCCTACAGTCCCATGGCAGACTGCCTTGTTGTAATTTTGATGCCACTGGATGTTGTGCTTGCCTGCCCTGTTCTACCTGTTTATTTTGGATCCTTAGTAGATTTTGAGCAAGTTTCCTAGCATCTATTTCAGTTATTGTTTTTCTTTTTGGTCTTTCAGCTGTTGGAAGAGTCCAAGTATGTCCATGCTTCATCCATCTCCAGATTTTGGTCTCAAATTCTGTTCTATCTGTACATCTTTAAATACTGTAGAAATATTATCACATTCCTCACAAGCTTTATGTAGGTCCCCCAGTTTCATTCTGACTGAAGGTTTTCCTGCTCCCATTGTTTTTGTTGCTTTCAGCAAACTGCTCGAGACAGCCATTTAAAGTACCAGCCTAATTTAACAAACCTGGTACCACTCAGAGCATTAAGTGTTAACAGTTTTAAACACACCCTCATCCCACAGTATCAGATAAAGTAGAACATGTTTGAGAGATGGCCTCAGCTTCTCTGTCTAGTTGCACCTTCACTGCTTACATATTGCTTTGTAAACCATGAAACTGGGTGTGTTGAGGGCTTGGAAATTATTTTCTCTTAACATTTACAGATCCAGTTTCACGATCAATAATCTAAGGACTCCCTTTATTTTAAAGGACAATGAATTTATAAAGTACATTCAATAATCAATTTAATGTTTTACATATAAATCCTTACCGGGAACAAGTGAGTCATGGCGGCAGTCATACAGCATGCCGGGGTAAAAAGGGCGTCCCAGTGAAGCAACAGTTATGGTCTCCATTGTAACTAAAAAAAAAAAAAAAAGAAATTCAACTTTAAGTTAATATCTCAGTGAAGGTTCTTAGTCATCCAGGTTTGGTTATCCGAAAGTTGAGTCATGTCAACTGGACTTCTTGGTTTCTATTTGGTAAACTAATGTCCTGCTTAGTGAGTGAGGGAAAAAAAGAGAACATTTTCTTTTCTTCTGTTGATCAACATGGGCCGTACTTGTTGACTGATGTTTGTTTCACTTTTAGATACTGTTATAAAAAACCTGGATTCTGCACACCCACACACCAGAATTTTATTTATGGGCTTTTCTTCTGCTGTTAAAGCTCTACCGATGGACATCCTACTACACTGCCTCTCCCGTCTTTACACCCCATATTGATATTATGGATAAAGAATTTTTTACAGGACAAGCCACACGTGCTTTCTAATGGCTTAAAATCCAGCACATTGGTTTTAAACACAGGACTGTGTACTACCTCTTATGCTCTTCTCTGTCTACACAAGTAATATCTTGTAGTGAGGAATAAAAAAAAAAAAGGTTGGTGGAGCAGGTGCATTCCTTTATATATCTAGGGATGGAGATTGACACGTGCTTGTCCTTCACACAACACACTGAATCAATGTACAAAAAATGCCCAACAGCGCCCCCACATGTTAAGGGAGGGTAAGGATCTTTTATATCAGCAAGAACAATTTTATCTTTGGTTTACAAATCCATCATTGAATCATCCTCGCCTTCAACATTACAACCTGATATAATTTTCTCACCATGATACACAAAACAAAATTTTCATACATATTTAATCAGGCCAGGAAGAACAATTTTTAGCACATTTATCCCACGATGGTGGAACGAACTACCAAACTCTGCACGCTCAGCAGAATATTCAAAAAACTGCTGAAAACAGAATTCTTCTGCATCTTCCTATGCACGTAAATCGATTTTAAAAAGAAAAACTTCCCTTCTGCTTTTTCTCGCACTTGCATCGCGGTTTGTGAATTGTGAACACTTTTCTAATAGGACTTTGATGTTTTCTCCTTGACTTAGATTTTTGCTGCCTTGTACCTCACTTGTAAGTCGCTTTGGATAAAAGCGTCTGCTAAATGACTAAATGTAAATAACCGGATCACCACAGACTCCTGTCTGAACTTTACAGGGTACTGGTGATGAGGAAAGCAACCTGGATTACTGAGGACCCCTGTCATTCCCTACACATGGGGTAGTCAAAAATGATATGAGGAGGTCCAGACAGACAAAATATCATCATGTACAAGTCTGCAGCATCATTATGTTTAAGTTGCATTAAAACTTAGTTATTTCAATATGTCAATTATTGATACAGTTGACCACAAAATTCTCCTCCATCGTCTGCAGCATACTGTTGGTTTTTCTGGTACTGCTTTAGGGTGGTTCAGTTCCTATCTCACAAATAGAGCTGAGTGTTTGGCCCTAGGTGATGCCAAATCTCAGTTACACTTGGTCACCTGTGAGGTGCCACAGGGGTCGGTTCTTGGGCCGACCCTTTTCAACATCTATATGCTCCCACTGGGCCACGTCATTGGCAAGCATGGAGTCTCCTTCCACTGCTATGTTGATGATACTCAACTCTACGTGAGACTGAGCCCAACCCCACCGACACTTCCGTCAACTCTCACCTGTTGCCTGGAGGACATTAAGGCATGGATGACAGAGAACTTCCTTCAGCTAAACAGCATCAAAACCGAAGCCCTTCTAGTTGGCACCACTCATCAGCTTCATTCCTTACCCATTAATTGTATCTCCTTTTCTGGTCACACCATTACCCTCTCCAACTCACTTAGCAACCTGGGGGTCAAGTTCGACCCCCACCTGTCATTCAAAACACATGTCCAACACCTCTGCAAAATTGCATTTTTTCATCTGAGAAACATAGCCAAACTCCGCCCCTTTCTGTCCCTCTGTGACGCTGAAAGGCTGGTCCACGCTTTTGTCTCCTCCAGGCTGGACTACTGCAATGCACTTCTCATTGGAATCCCCGGCAGGAGCCTTCAAAAGCTCCAATATGTTCAAAACAATGCCGCCAGGATCCTTATGAGAGTGCGGAAACACCAACACATCACTCCTGTCCTCCGAACACTTCACTGGCTTCCCATCCACCTTCGCATTGATTATAAAGTCTGTCTACTCACCCACCAGTGCATCCATGGAAATGCCCCACAGTATCTAAAGGAACTCCTCACACTGCACTCTACAACTAGACACCTCCGTTCCACCAACACCTATCGCCTCTACCCCCCCAGACCCAAACTCCATACAATGGGGGACCGAGCTTTCTCAGCAGCTGCTCCACGGCTCTAGAACGCTCTACCTGAGAACCTGAGGGCACCACAGACTGTGGACTGTTTCAAAAAACAGTTAAAGACTTTTTTGTTTAGAAAAGCATTTTAAAGTGATCATTTTAAAATGATCATTACTTTTTTACTTTAATCCTGTACTATTCTATGTTTTATATGTTTTTAGGCTTTACATGTTTTATGTTTTATTCCTGGTCTTAATCCGCTTGTGTAGCACTTTGAGATTTGTTAGCAAATGTAAAGTGCTTTATAAATAAAATGAAGAATTATTATTATTATTATTATTATTATTATTATTATTATTATTATTATTATTATTATTATGTATAACATTGTCATATTATGACAATATTTATTTTCCGTGATTGCTTATTTTCTGTAGCCGAATTGCGGAATTTAGTGGGTCATTTTTTTCGAATGTAATTTTGTGCTTAATTCTGCAGTGGCATTTCACATTTCCACTTTTAACCACTGCCACCGTCTCAGAGCAGATGAGACACAGCGGTTTTCAGCTTCCTACGGGAGGAATGAACATGTCCGGCTCAGTACATTCCAGATTAAAAGCCCAATTTCTTAAGTTTTCATTTACTTTTTAACAAATTTCTAACAACAATAACATACATAAATGCTACTGACAACAGAGTTAGAGGTAAAACTACCACAGGTTACTGAGACTGAGGTTACTGTTGTCCCCTGGTATGACTGCAGATATTATGCTTTCAGAAGCTGGACTGCAGCATGCTGGCATTACCGCTGTCTTACTGACAGTGAGTGACTGTGCAAAAAAACGTCCAAATTGACAAACAGAAATAACTGGATTAAATGGACAAATAGTAAATCTAAATGTGTACTGCCTCGCATGAAAAAATATCAAAACGTAATAAAGTAAATTCAAGAATATACAGACAGGTTTACCATACTTACTGTGAGAAGGCGTGTGTGTGTGCTCAGCTTCTGTGCAGGCTTCAGTTTCTGTTCGACGTTTATATATTCCCAGAGAGGGGATCTCCACCACACATTTTGAAAGCAAAACCAAGCTGCTAAAGATACCAGGACTGATTTACAAGAAATCACATGACTTTTCAGAACAACCCCTTTTCTCCTCAACCACCTTCTGTCCGCTTTCCTGATCAAAGTAACTGTCTGACAGGATGGACAAAGTGAAAGCTGGACAATAACCTCTCCTGAGCACGAGCACCTTTTCACTGTAAGTAGCATACATTATAACTGTTTTTATTTCTGTTCTCATGATTTCCTGTGTTGCGGAATTTTAAGACTCAAAATATTAGGTCTATTGTCCACAAACGGCATCAAAAGAAAATCAAACAAACGTTTTGAAGAATGTAGAAAAGAGTCCATCTGTTGGTTCTGAGTAGTGAAATATCTGAGAGGAAACTACTGAAATCTCACTGCTTGTTTAAAAGGGACAATACGACAGTAGCAAAAGTTAAATTCCAGAACGTCTCAGTGGATATGATGTTTTAAGACTCTTACTATTAACACATTAAAGTTGCAGCTGATTTTACTGACGTCATCCTGCTGTCAAACACTTAGAGTGACCTAAACTTTGTGCAGTAAATGTGCACAATGAAAATCCTCAGCTTTCAGTTAATTTCAAGAATAAATTAACTAAATGTAAATTTAAAGAGAATTTCCCTTTTGGAATTCACATTAAGAGAGTTTTATCCTACAGAACGTTAAAACTAAAAGTAGTGTTTGTAGTAGTAAAAGTTACATTTCACTCTGTAATATAGTGTGTATTAAGGTTACTGAGCATGTTTTTCTTTCTCATGTTTACCATCCAACTGCTTTCACTATCTGCAGAAGAGCAGCACTGTGACATCCTGTTAATATTATTTTCAAATAAATTGTGTTTAAAAACGTACTTTTATGAAAATTACAACTGGCATCTGTCTTCTTTGGGGCCCAACCAATTGTGTTTTTAAATTTGCTTTATGAAATAAAGTAGCAGAGTCAGAGGAGATGCTGGCTGGGATCAAAGCCCAGAACTTGACCCTTTATTTGAAACTCCAGAAGTCACAAACTATAAAACAAACTATAAAATTCTGCAGGTGGAACAAAGAATCAATTTGAACTATTTTTAAGCGTGTGTGTGTGTGTGTGTGTGTGTGTGTGTGTGTGTGTGTGCGTGTGTGTGTGGAGGTAATATTGTCCTTATGTCAGAGAGATAAGGGCTATGTAAGGCAGACAGAACCACCATCACATCCAACTTTCAGTTACAGGGCCCGTCTTCCTCCTGGGGCTGTAGTTTCCTACTCTGTGTCTGCAGGTGCTGATAGCTTCTCCCTCTCTTCTGGACTTCCTTCATCACACCGTGGTTGGGACAAAGATTCCTGTAAGAGTCAAGGTGTTTTCAAACAGAGAAAAAGAAGTTAAACCTGGGAGGAAATCAAAGGCTTAAACTCAGAGCAGTGTCTGAGGCCTTGGGGGTCAAACACCTGCATTTCAGTGTCTGCTAAAGGCTGCAAATGTCTGAAATGATCAGTCGGATAGAATCAAATTGTTTTAAACCTTGTGATTAAGTTCTGATTTGTTGGGCCTCCCTGCTACTAGCTCTTTTATCATTTTGTTTTAATTTCATGACTGGCTGGAGCAGCACCTTATTTAATTGTTGGATGTCTCACTGAACCAGAACATCAAAGGGAACATAAAGCCTCGATTTTTTTTTTTTTTGGTTATGTGTGATGCATCTTTTGGTTGAATGAGATGCGATAGTGACTGAGTCACATGGAGCTGGTTGAGGTGAGGCTGTCGGGCCAGAGTCCAGTGTGTGGATATGTTTAGTCCAAAAAGTCTTGTGGTTAAAGAAGGATGGTGCTGTAATTTATAGTGTTTTCTAATATTATCTTGCTGACGTAATCTGAAAAACTTCAAAAGCAATGGGAATGACAGATGCTTTTTAGTTGTTCTTGGAGGCATTACTGTAGTCGTCTGTGCTTTCTCTGCTTAGTTGTGTTGTGGCTTTTGCAGCAAATAATTTATTTATATATTTTTAAATTTGCTTGTGTTTTGTAGTATTGCAGACGAAAAACAAAACGAGCTTCAACCCATCCAAATCCACAATGTGAATTTAGAAAACTTGAAATGGAACTTAATGATATCATAAATTAAAAACCCACAGAGCCACGAAACAAGGAAAAATCATAAAACAAAAGATCATTGCATCATTGCGTTTGATGCCTCAGACATGAGCATTTTACTGAACATAGTTTTGAAATTCTAAACAGACAAATACCTGTACAGACAATAAAATCATAAGTAAAGCAATAGCATAGAATTAAGGAATGGATCCCATCTCTTATACACACAGACCAGACAGGGTTTATCAAAGCAAGTGATTCCCTTAAGAAATAATGCAGAAAAAGCGGAGTACAATAGAAATTGTATTTGTAATAATACAAAGATTTTGATTCAACAATTCCTCCAACCTAATGCCCATACAGGTCATTCTCCCGACCCCCCCCCCCCCCATCAACAGAATTGTTGGCCAGTTCCTGTTTAAACCGCATCCTTTTTGGCACCAGGCAACAAAATCGGGTAAGTTTCACAACAGGTTTTTGCTGTGAACACTCAAACACAACATTTTAGTTAGAGGCACTAAGTGAAGGACTGGGCAGAGCAGAAATATCTGATTGTGACTCTCACTGTTGCTTTAATATGTTTTAGTGTCTGAAGTGGAAAATTCTCTCTCTTCCACTGTGGTGCTTTGTGAGTTTGGGACGATGTGTAAAATAAAAAACAAAAACAGAATGCAATGATTTAGAAAAGTCATCAAGAACTGAACCCTGACACACCGGTAGAGAGGCTATGAGCAGTGTTCCCTCTAAACTGCGCGCGTGCGCAATTGCGCACTGCACTGCTGACACTGTCTCCGTGAACAGAAAATCTGCTCGGCGCACCAAAAAAATAAAAAGAAATTAAAAAATCCAACCTGATTTGAAAATAAAATAAACGCATAACGATTTACTCTGTGCTATTTTGCAGTGAATTAGTGAATGACTGGCCGCTCCAGCCACTGATGTGACTCACATAGTGACTCACGGGCGACTGTGGCACAGGAAGGTAGAGCGGTTGTCCACCAATCTCACAGTTGTTGGTTCAATCCCTGGCTCCTCCGGTCACATGTCGAAGTGTCCTTGAGCAAGACACTGAAGCCCAACTTAGTTGCTCCCGGTGAGTGTTGGCCAACTGCATAGCAGCTCCCCCATCGGTGTATGAGTGTATGTGTGAATGGGTAAATAAGAAGCAGTGTAAAGCGCTTTGAGTGCCAATAGGTAGAAAAGCGCTATATAAGTGCAGAACATTTACCATTTACATTTACATAGGTATTTACTCAGCTAATCAACGTCATGGACAGGCAATGACCGCGTTCCCAGACCACAGTAGGACAATCTCACCCACTGGCCCATACTCATAATACAAGTCAGAGCTTTATATTAACAATGTGAATTGTGTTTTCAAAATTGGAGTTTATAGTTGGCTTGGTTTGGTTGGCAGTTCATGTTTTGCCATAGTTGAAATTAAATATTTATACTTCCAATAGCATTAACATACTACACAGGTCATGAACAAGATTTTTGTAATTTTCATTGTAAGTGGGCTAAAGCACTTAATTAAAAGTATTCTAACAGAACTGTAAATGCTGTAATTTAATAATTTTAATAAACCATGTAACTTGGATGGATGCGATGCTGGCGTGAGCACAGAGCACATGTCTGTTTCTCACAGTGGTCTAAGGGACCGCTCAGGGAGTTTGTTTGCTCAGACGCATGAAATATTAGAGGGAACACTGGCTATGAACCAGCCAATTAACCTAATTAGTTGTCAAATGCTCCTCCGTTTGTATTTTATTTGCAGCAATTACTCTTCCAGCATTTCGTGCCTTTTGCTCTAACTTTTTTGAGATTTGTTCCTGCCATCAAATTCAAAATGAGCTAAGGTTTTCCATTAAATGGTAAAATGTCTGTTAAAACATCTGATATGTTGTTTAGGTTCTATTGTTAGAAAAATATGGGTTGATGAGATGCAAATCATTGCATTCTGATTCTATTTGTTTTATAAATTGTCTTTTTTTTAAATTGAGGTTGTAAAATTACAATGCTGTAAATGTTTTTACCGTAAACAAGGTGACAAGGACAAATAAGTGGGACATCATAACATATGTTGACGGGTGTTTTCTCCAATTCAGACAGACATGAACGAACAGACGATTGAGAAAGCAGCACTTGGCCGACCTTTTAGCCTGGGGACGCTCTATGACTGTCGGAACGAGTCAATTGCCACTGGTAAGAATTCCCCCGTACTTAAATTAACCACCATGCACATTTTGACTTGTGGTAGCAGAAAAAGCACAGGTAGATAAATTAACATTATTGGTAAGTCTGTTGCAGTTAAAAAACAACCAGGTTATCCTCCTCTACAATTACCACTGTCACCGCAATTAATGCCTTTTGTGTTGTAATGTCTACCTTGTGACGCAAAACAAATTTCAGAAGAAAATTCGAACAATAAAGAGAAATCAATCACTTACATGGATTCCCATCTGTGGATCCCAACATGACTAAAAACAAATTTGAAATAGAATTTTTTGGTCAGATTAAATTAATAAAGCATCACATATAATATCTCATAAAATCAAATAAATCATGAAATGATATCCACAGTTAATTATGCACATTGCAGTGAATAAAATGCCAATTAGTATGACACGACAGACCAAACAATGACGTGCATATGAATGGTGACTTTTTAAAAAACTTTTTTTTTGTGGGGTCCTTGGGGAGAGAGAGAGTGTTTTTTTTAATGTCAACATCTTGTGACTGCAGAAAGCATCTCTGTATGGGCCTCTGTGCAACTCAAACTCTCCTACGCCCAATTTTCACACTGCCTGTTCTGCTTGGTCCTTGGGGGAGAGAGAGAGATTGAGAGAGATGTTTGTCTTTGAAATAAACTTACTTTGTTGCTGTATTTTCTGTGTTCTTGGAGAGGGATCCCAGAGTCTGTTGGATGTGTTATTTCAGTGGGAGGGTATACAAACTTGACCAGTTTAGTTACTTCTGATTTTATAGAGGTGAATGTGCCTTAATAATATGATAGGGTTAAGGAGTGTAAATAAGGTTAGGGTACATGATACAACAGTTTGCACCCCCCTTGATAATTTGTCCTAGCTGAATTTGGTTTAAATATTATGTTGATTAAAACACCCTTTTCCCTTTTTCTGCCATTTCAATATAGGGGAATGTATAAATATTATCTCCACTATGTATACATAAAGAAATTACATATATGTTTAGGTTTGACTTGATTCTTTTGAATTTTGCTGAAGGTTTTTTGTTCTCTTGCAGGCTTATCACTGTGGGACTATGATGATCTGTCAAATCACATTGGAGAAAGACCACAATACTACAGTGACTTTGAGATAGTTGCATCTGAGTCAACAGATCACAAATCATCCGCACTAAGTGCTGAGGTGTCTGCAGCGCTGTATGTGTTAGTTGGACTGATCAAGACTAAAGGATCAGCCAAATACCTGTGTGATAATATAAAATCCAAAAATCAGGCCAGAGTTACACTGAAATATGAAGTTACTACAAAGTTCAGGGAACTGTCAATGGATCATCTTGGAGCAGACAATGTGAAGCATCGGGAGATTTTTAAGCAAAATCTTGCAACACATGTAGTCACAGGCATCCTTTATGGGGCCCGGGCCTTTTTTGTCTTTGATAGTGATGTGGCAGAAAGAGAAAATTATGAAGAAATTGTGGGCAAGTTAAAATTCATGATCAAAATGATTCCTTTGGTTAAGGTAAAGTGTAATGGTTCTGTAAAGATGAACAATAAGGACTTGGCAAATTATAAGAAATTCTCCTGCAAATTCATTGGAGACTTTTCTCTTGAAACAAATCCTGTGACTTATCAGGATGCAGTACAAGTCTACCACAGTCTGCCAAAACTGCTGGGTCCAGATAAAGAAAATGCTATACCACTGAAGGTCTGGCTGTTGCCACTGACATACTTTGATCCTTCTGCTACTAAACTGCAATGGCAAATAAGTACAGCTTTAGTCCACAAAGTACAGTGTGTCCTGGAGAATATCACTGACCTGCAGATTAGGTGCAATGATGCAATAAACACCACCACTGCCCAGCAGTTCCAAGAGATCAGCAAAAACCTTAAGGCTTTTCGGGATCTCTGCATTACTTTCAAGGAGAAATTGCAAAAAGCCTTCATCAGCTACTTCCTTCAAAAAGAAGAGAAGGCACTTAAGGAAATCTTTACCCATTTTAACAAGCTGATGGAGTGGATGGACTGGGAAGAGAAAGAAATCTACTTTGTAAAATATTTCACCAACATGATGGAAAACACCAAGATCGTCCCATCTCAAAAAGAACTTGATGTTGAACTTCTCAGTGCAGACCATACTGTTTGTTTTGTGTGGACCTCAGTTTTCTCAAACTATTTAGAGAAAATGCAGAAAGCAGAAGATCTCCAACATCAACATGCTCACAGTACAGAGCCAAGAGAGCAGCTCTTTTCAGCAGTGGATACTATGAGACATAAAACAAAGCTCTTCACTGATTTCGCTGATGCCAACAAGGAGAACAACAACATTAAGTTCCTGATAGTGGGTTTAGCAAGTGAAACTAAAGGTGGGAGCATCCACCTTTATAAAGAGAGTGTTCTTGTCACTAAGGACTTTCAACCACCATCAAAGCCTGAAACGGTAACAGGAGGTGATGTAAGTCACAACAGTGTGACACTGAACATTTGTCCACCACAGTATGGAGCAAAGAACATCACCTGTTACCGTGTTGAGTTCTGTGTTCGAGGAGAAAAAAAATGGCAACGAAAGAGAGCATCAGCAGCTGGAGAGTTCATACTGAGCAGTCTGACTCCTAACACAGAGTATATGATCAGGTGCAGAGCAGAGACCCCGGCAGGTGTTGGACCACTCAGAGAACTCAGCGGTTCTGTTAAAACGTTACCTTTAAAAACAAGTGCAGAGATGCTAATCACTCCCCCCAAAAAAGTGGAATATGTTAAAGAGACAATAACAGTACAGGATGTCAAGCCTTGTTGTCAGTGTGGGAAGAAAATCACCACAGTTGATGTCAGCACAACAACATGTGAGTCTTCTAAGTCTTCTCAGCGTGTTCAGGAGGACTTTGCTAAGCTGGAATGGAGGTGTAATAATGCAATGAAAACTACTATTGCTCAGCAGTTCTCAGAGATCGGCAAAAACCTTCAAACCTTTAAAGATCTCTGCTTTCATCTGAAGGTAGAATTCCAACAATCCTTGACAAAGACACATTCCTCTGCTACTACTGACAGTCTGAACAAGTGGATGGATTGTCAAGAGAAAGAAATTGACACATTAATTTCATTCATCCACAAAATGAAAAACACTGAGATTGTCCCGTCTGTAAACGACCTCTATAAAGAAATTTACAGTAGAGAGAAAGTTGTGTGTTTTTTGTTCACCTCAGTGGGAAGCGATTCATACCTTTCAACTTTGTCGAACTACCTAAATAAAACAACTGAACCAGATCTTCAACCTCCGATCTACAACGTAGAGGACGGGCAATGGTTCTTTTCAGAGGAAATATTGGATGTTGTGCAGCACAAATTAAAGCTCTTTAGCGATTTTACTGAAGCAAACAAAGATGGCAACAACATGAAGTACCTCACAGGAAGTTTAACCAACAAGACTGCTGTGACTAAAGGTGTGAGTATCCACTTGTATAAAGATGGTGTTCTTGTCACTGAGGACTTTGAGCCACCATCAAATCCTGAAACAGTAACAGGAAGTGATGTGACCCACAACAGCGTGAAACTGAACATTTGTCCACCACAGTTTGGAGCGGCAAACATCATCTGTTACTGTATTGAGTACTGTGTTCGAGGAGAGAATAAATGGCAACCAAAGAGAGCATCAACAGCTGGAGAGTTCACAGTGAGCAGTCTGACCCCTAACACAGAGTATATGATCAGGTGCAGAGCAGTGACCTCTGCGGGTGTTGGACCACTCAGAGAATTCCGTGGTTCTGTTAAAACATTACCTACCAGCCCTCCCCAAAAACTGCATGTTAAACCAACTGCAAGAGAGATAGCAGTTACCTGGGAGAAACCAGCCCAAGTTTTCAAAGGTGTCCACAAGTTGAGCTACATCGTGGAGTACATGGAAACAGACAGTGAGTTGAGAGAAGGACATCTTCAGTGGAAGCAGATTGTGTCAACATCTGAAACAGGAACAATCACAGGCCTTCAGCCTGAGACAAATTATACTGTCAGGGTCAGATGTGAGTGTGGTGAAGCTGGTAGCAGCAGGGAAAGCATCCCTGTTATTGTCTACACAACAAAGAGCCTTACAGAACTCCTTAAATCTACAAGCCTGTGTCTAAAGTCTGACCTGCCCTCAGTTTACCAGCTGCCTTTAACAGAAGATGCAAACCCAGCTGGATGCCGAAGCTACAGTCTGGGGAAAGAATCTGAGAAGCAAAGTCGTACAATAATCCTTGTTGGACCAGCAGGTTCAGGAAAGTCCACCCTCATCAATACCATGATCAACTACATAGTTGGTGTCGAGTGGAGTGATGACGTCAGATTTAAATTAGTTAAGGAGGCTCAGTGGGAATCTCAAAACCAGACTTCTGAAGTCACTGTTTACAAAATCCACCACCAGGAAGGTTTTACAGTCCCCTACTCTCTGACTGTTGTTGACACACCAGGATTTGGGTGCACAGGAGGAATAGAACAAGACAAAGAGATAAGAAGGCAAATCCTCAGACTTCTCACCTCTGACAATGGAGTCAGTGAAATTGATGCTGTTTGTGTTGTAGTTCCAGCTGCTCTAAACCTCAACTCCCCCTCACAGAAACGTGTGTTTGATTCCATGCTCTCAATCTTTGGTAAAGATGTGGCGAAGAACATCAGGGTTCTGGTGACATTTGCAGATGGTAAACACCTTCCACTTGTGGATGTAGTGAGAGCTTTAGGGGTCCTGGGTCCTCAAACACAAAACAAAGCCCAGATTCACTTTAAATTCAACAATTCAGCTTTGTTCGAAGGATTGACAGCTGATGACTCAGAAGAATGGGAAAGCCTTAATGAAATATTTTGGAGCATGGGTACAAAAAGCATGAAGAGGTTCTTTGTGGATTTGAATAATTTAAACACTCAAAGCTTGATACTGACAAAGGAGGTGCTCAGAGAAAGAGAAGACCTTGAGGATTCAGTAGAAAACCTGCAGAAGCTGATTAAACTTAGTTTAATCAAACAGGATGAGATAAAACATATGATTGAAATACTTGAAAACTGTGAGGCAGAGATCACTACAATTCAGGGGTCTGAGTTTGAATTCACTGTCAAAAAGCGTGATATTTGTGACATTTCCTTAACAGAACATCACACAACAAACTGCCTACAGTGTCAATATACCTGCCACTATCCCTGTTTCATTTCAGGAAATGAAGACAAAAACTACTGCAGTGCCATAGGAAAGGATGGACACTGCACTGAGTGTCCAGGCAAATGTAAGTGGATGGAGCATGTCAGTCAGCCGCACAAGTGGGAGTATGAGGAATTCCGAGAGAAGCATACAGTTCAGGAACTTAAGAAAAAGTATATTAATGCTGCAGAGGCTCAGATGTCCACACAGGCAGTGGTTGACAAAGTTTTGACTGAGTATGAATCTGTGGAGGATGACATGATGAAGATGATGGAAAGGTCTGCTAGCTGTTTACAGAGACTTGAAGAGATTGGTCTAAAGCCAAACCAGCTCTCCATCACTGAATACATTGACACGCTCATTGAGTCAGAGAAATCTGAAGCCAAGCCCGGCTGGAGAGGACGACTTCATTCCCTGATGGTCAAAAGGCAAAAAGCAGAACTCATAGATAAAATCTGCAGAGGAGAGGAACCATGTCAGCTGTGTTTGGCTCAAGCCCCAATGTAGAGTTAAGTCAACTAAAACAAACTAAAAATAAAACAAATGGTCAGTGGATGCTCCTTAAAATGAAAAAGGAAATATCCAGAATAGGCAACAGCTCAGTTCTTAACAATCTATAAAAAAACAAAGACAAACGAAGAACCCGATCTAATTCCCCAATTTTTCTACTGTAACATTAAGAAGGTGAATCAAAACGACACAAGAGCATCTCTGGACAGTTGGTTTAGAAACGGTGAGTGTAAACAGCTAGTGAGGCCTTGGGCCCAGCAGTAACCATGATAGTCTCTTCAAAGGTTAATGGTAATGAGTACTTCAGTACATAACAAGCAGGATCGACCAAAGTGGACCAAAAGCACAGACGATGAAATACAGTGGTGGGCTGCTCACACTAAATCCCAGCTGCCTCTGACACAGGTTTAGCTTCACTTAAATACCAGGTGCAACCCTAAGATTATTAATTAAAACTGAGGAAACAAAGAGTGAACTGTATGACTTAAAATATCACCCAAATGTCCTGAACAAGTTTTCTTCTTCTGACCTAAGTGGTTCTACACGATTCTGTTTTAACAGCCTGTGACTTTCTCTGGTTATATGCAGAAAGTTACTGTTACATAATACAAGTATACATCATGTTAAACAATTTTTTTGTACTTGATGGTGCATGCTGCTGCTCATGTCAAAATTTGTACATAATGTACTCACATTGTTAGTTGTTTCTTCAAATTTCCTAAAAGTCCAGGTAAAAAAAAAAAAAAAAAAAAAAAAAAAAAAGGTAAATGGCCACTTGTAGTACACACCTTGCAGATCAAATTCATTATTTTCCTCAAAGTTCTACAAACAATACCCCATGATGAGAATGTGAAAACAAAATTGTTGAAATTTATTAAAAATAAACAAATCGCATGTATTCACCACCTTTTCTTAAT
Organism: Channa argus; assembly: GCF_033026475.1. NCBI lineage: Eukaryota > Metazoa > Chordata > Actinopteri > Anabantiformes > Channidae > Channa > Channa argus. Next base: position 31,426,981 of record NC_090198.1, read on the forward strand.
ACTTGTTGAAGCTCCTTTAGCACCAATTACAGCGTCAAGACTTTTCAGTATGATGCTACAAGCTTGGCACACCTCTTTATGGGCAGTTTCTCTCATTCTTCCTTGCAGTACCTCTTGGCTCCATTAACATAATAGAATAAAAAATAATAGTAGGAAATGAAATTTAATAGGACAACACGAGGCGTCAACAGCATCTGGAGCAGAATTAAACTAAATATTTTTTAAATGTTTACATTGCAGTTCTAAACTATTATGGTTAGGAAGTATGTAGTATTTTCTTTTAATGCTACTTGGAAGTTCTACTCACATTTCAGAGTGACATATGGTTCTTAACTTTTTAGTATATTCGTGTGACACGAAATAAAAACAGATGTCTTAAACTACCCAACAGAAAACACAGGTAGCGATAAAACCATTAGAATCATTTAATCACTTCGATGGTTGAGAGAAAAGCAACTTCTTGTAAACAACAAGAAAAACAACTTTGTGTAAACATTTACTGTGTCTCCTTGAAATAATACTGATTTTTTTAAAATAAAGTTTAATAAAGGCTTCAAACCTCTGGTTGTCTGAAGGTCCCTTTAAGCTCTGGGTGAGTCTGGTCATGAACATGATAATGTTCAGGTTTTGCTCAGCTGATGTAACAGAATAAGAATAATGGAGAAGGTGACTCATTTGTGATCTATTTTGAACACATCAATTTATTTATAATCCTTTTTAAGATATAAAGAACTTTAATTTAATTTAAGAAGCTGCAGTGTTGCAGATGCTCTTTGCTCAAAAGAACCAAAGCCAGATAAATACGAATATCTGGAAATTTCTGCTAAAATACTACAAGGATTGAAACTGAAATGTATATAATGTACAACAGTGGGATAAAGCTGACCGTGTCACATCGACACCTGGTGGTAGAAATAATGACTCACGGTAGCTCACTAGAAAAAAGTGACCTCTAATGCAAAAAAATGTCAAATTAAATAGAGTAAACTGAGAGGAGACTTAAGCCAAACCTAAAGTGTTTTCATCACTAGTCAGGGGATTTTAACAATTTTCTGTACTCGATCTCTTTGTGACGATGTAACTGCTATACCGTTAACCAGAGCGGCTGCCACGAATCATGGAGCCGTTTTCTTCCGTCTCCTCTGATATTTTCTAAATTATAAAGCTCGTGTGCTGCTAGTGAAGTGGATGACGTTTGGTGTTTGGACGGTTACTCTGCCACTGACGCTCCGGACCAGAACCAGCAGATAAACACAGAACAGGTTTGTGTTTAAATTAGTTATTAAAGCAATGGCGGAAGTGCATTTATAAACAGCTCAGTGTAAATAAACCCTACGGCGGCCTATTGCATTCACTAAAGAAAAAAATTAGGACTTATCTTGTAAATACAAGAAACTGATAGGCCGACCGCGCATTGTAGTTCTCGCCTGGTTCCATGGTGTAATGGTTAGCACTCTGGACTCTGAATCCAGCGATCCGAGTTCAAATCTCGGTGGAACCTGACTTTTCCTTAAATTTGAACCGCTGGAAACGGATCAGCAGAAAGATGCTAAAGATGAGGGCGAGATACAACGGAAACAGTATCTGCTGAAACATAACGTCGGATCACTGCTTCTCATGAGCATTATTCAATAGGAGTACTACTACCACACCGTAAAAATACTTCATTCCACAAGCTGTATATACACAGTGGTCAGTTTTTTAGGAACACACTGTCCAACAGTGCTGCAGTAAATCATCTTTATGAAGTGATAATGTTCACTTTTTCTTCTTCTTCCTATTAAATATAAATCAAATACTTCATGCCACAGTAAAAAATAAGACAAATACATATACATCAATTTAAAGAAAAAAATTAAAAAATGAAAATGGTGCACGAGTCGGTACAAATAACTCTCAAACAGATTTTATTCACATTTTTATTGTAATTTTACTGATGTTAAATTGTTTTACTGCTGTGTGTGTCCATCTGTATGTGTGTGTTGGTGAAATGTACTGCATCATAAACAGCATTCTCTGTCATAAGTGGGGCAGACACACACACACACACAGACACACACACACACACACTCCCAGTATAATAAAAGCTGCACAAACTCCACCTTTATATGTAAAAGCTACTGTAAAACTGTTCAGACCTTTCTGCTTCCGTGTCTTTTGAGCTGCAATTCAAATATAGTGAATGCAGAAAAACATCACTTGTTAACATCTGAAGTGGAGACCTGAGCCTAGGGCTGATCTCAGTCAGAACACATTGTTCTGAGGAGCATTTCTGGGAACAGACACAGATCAGAGGGGGAGGCACAGTCAGTGATGGAGCGACATGGAGCTTCTCCACCAGCTTCCTGCTGCTTCCAGAGCTGAACAATGCTCAGCTCTCCCAAAACTCCCTGGACAGAAGCCGGGGGAGGCGTCACAGCGTGTTCCTCCTGACACACAAACACCACCTCTGCTGGTAAACCCCAACCCCACCCCCACCCCCACCCAATGGAGCATGCACGTACGCACGCATGTAGAGACTTGAACGTCTGTATTCACTATCAGTAAGAGTGAAAAATTGAAAAGTGGACGGGTGGAGTCTGGAGTGAACAGAACTTCACAAGGCAGTGACACAGTAAACAGAGATATTGATCCATCATCTTTAACCCCTTATCCCAGCTGTCACTTTAAAAGTTTTTAAATACTGGTTGAAAACAAATCAGTCAAGGGCCCACATGTAAATTACTTTCTCATCTGATTGATGCCTGTTTATTGTGGCCTTTTGACATATTGACTTTCAAGTGTTTACCATTATTTTTAGCTAGTCTTTGTGGTTCAGTGTAATACGTCTACATGTGTAATGTTTAGACTGTAAATGATAGTGTGATGTCTGACTGTTTGAATGTTACATACCTGCCTCAGGATGACGGATGAAATTTAGCTATTGTGCTAATTCTGGCATATTTACATTGATGCTTACTGCTGATATGTTGATTAATATGCATTGTCCTAATTCAATAAACTAGAAATAAATAAATAAATAAAATTAAACGTTGAGTCCTGATCTGACCATTTAATTCAATTCAACTTTATTTCTACACAGCCAATTCACATCAATTCACAAGTCATCTCAAGGCACTTTACAAAATAAATTCAAGACTTTAAGATGTATAGAGAGAACCCAACAATTCCCCCTCGAGGAAGCCCTAGGCAACAGTGGAGGAAAAAGGAATTAGAGGAAAAACTTCCTTTAATGAAAGAAATCTCCAGCACCTTGGCCGTGACCGGTTGGGGTGAGTGGAAAGTGGAGAGAGAAAAGAAAAGAGCAACAACAAAATCTTAGGCAGGTTGATCGGACCAGTAGCTGCAGACTGGAAAAAACACACAGCTTCAAAGCCTGGGGACACCTGAAGAAAGGGACAGAGAGAAGGAGAAAGACAACTACGGGAGAAAACACACAAAGTTAACAATTGACAATTGTTGGGTGAGACGAGAGGAGTGAGGGACAAGAGGAAGAAAGGAACTAACTTGGGAAGCCAATGGAGAGAAACTAGTGAAGTCAGCACCAGTCAGCACTCTTGCTACAGCATTTTGGATTAATTGCAGCCTCTTTAGGGAGTTACGGGGGCATCCTGAAAGTAGGGAATTACAGTAGTCTAACCTAGAATTAACAAATGCATGGACTAGTTTTTTGGCATCACTTTGTACTTGGCTCGTACCTGCTTCCTTGTGCGGTAAGCGTCTTGCGTCACTTCATGTTTCTGCACACTCTTGGGTTTCTATCGAATGACAGTTTACTGATTAATTACAGCTCTCGTTTTTCTTAAAAAAGGGATTTCTTCACACAACAATTAATACTTGAGTCGTGACATACGCTTGTTATTACACAAGCACTTGATATTGTAAAACATAACTAGCTAACGTTTACTAATTCCAGACTTTACCTATTTTAGCTTCGCTAGCTTAGCAGTTATCCGTTAGCAATGGCTTCTCTGTCTCCCTCTGTTTCTCCTTCTCTCACTTACTCGGTCTGTGTCATGTTCAGATTTTCCTCTGCCTCCTTTAGTGGTAATTGTATATATAACAAGTGTAAGGTTTTTGCAGCTTTGGAGGCGAAGCTCATGGAATTGGGAGCACGGCTCCGTACCATGGAAAATAATCCAGCTAGTCAGGGCCCGGTAACTGGTGCGGGCCAACCTAGCATACCCCCTGTTACCTGTCCCACGGCAGTTCCCGAGCTGCCGGGAGGCCAGTCCGGCTGGGTGACTGTTCGTAAGAGATCTAATTCTAAACAGTTCACCACCAGTCGGTTCATGTTTCCAATCGGTTTTCTCCACTCAGCGAGACACACACTGAGAAACCAACTCTGGTAATTAGCAGCTCTATTGTCAGAAACGTGAAGTTAGAGACTCCAGCACCCATAGTCAGATGTCTTCCTGGGGCCAGAGCGGGTGACGTGGAATCGTATTGGAAACTGGCTAAAGATAAACGTAAAACTCAAAAACCACTATTATTTGTTATCGTATACTGTCCTCCAGTCCCTTAATCAGAGTTTTCATTGAATTTTCTGATTTTCTATCTGATTTAGTGCTTAGTAGAGATAATTTGATTATAGTGGGTGACTTTAACATTCATGTAGATGCTGACAGTAACTGCCTCAACACTGTGTTTAAATCATTATTAGACTCAATTGTTTTTTCCCATTATGTAAATAAACCCACTCACTGTTTTAGTCACACCTTAGACCTTGTCCTTACGTATGGAATTGAAGCCTATAATTTAACAATATTTCCTCAAAACTCTCTTCTGTCTGACCATTTTCTAATTACATTTGAATTTACAATAACGGACTATACAGCAGTTAGGAAAAAATTCCAATATAGCAGATGCTTAAGTGAAAAAGCTGTGAACAAATTTAAAGAAATTATTGTTTCATCATTTGCTTCACCATATGTTAATACAATGAAAAATACCCACCTCAATGTTACTCCTGCACAAGTTAATTATCTTGTTGACAATTCTGCAGCCAAAAGAAGGCAGTAAACCAGAAGAGGCCGTCTCCATGGTATAGTTCGCAAACACACAACTTAAAATAGGCAACACGAAAGTTAGAGAGGAAGTGGCGTTTCAGAAATTAAGAAGAATCTCATTTAGCCTGGAAAAACAGTTTTAAAATGTACAAAAAAGCTCTCTGTGATGGCAGAACAACATATTATTCATCATTAATAAAAAAAACAAAAAAAAAAACAAGAACCCCCGGTTTCTGTTCAGCACTGTAGCCAAGCTGAGAGCCATAGTTCTATTGAGCCTACTATTTCCTTAACTCTGAGCACCAATGACTTCATGACTTTCTTTATGAATAAAATTGTAGCTATTAGAGAAATAATTCACCAGATCCTTCTTCTTCTTTTCCTTTCGGCTGTTCCCTTTCAGGGGTCGCCACAGCAAATCATGTGCCTCCATCTAACCCTGTTCTCTGCATCCTCTTCACTCACACCAACTAACTTCATGTCCTCCCTCACTACATCTATAAATCTCCTCTTTGGTCTTCCTCTAGACCTCCTGCCAGGCAGCTCCAACCTCAGCATCCTTCTACTGATATAATCACAATTTCTTCTCTGAACATGGCCAAACCACCTCAATCTGGCCTCTCTGACTTTATCTCCGAAACATCTAACATGAGCTGTCCCTCTGATGTACTCATTCCTGATCGTGTCCATCCTCGTCACTCCCAAAGACCTCAACATCTTAAGCTCTGTTACCTCCAGTCTTGAACACCTTTCATTTCATTCTTGCTGATACTCTTTTATCACACAACACACCTGACACTTTTCTCCACCCGTTCCAACCTGCCTGCACTCGCCTCTTCGCCTCTTTTCCACACTCTCCGTTGCTCTGAGCCGTTGACCCTAAGTACTTAAAGTCCTGCACCTTCTTCACCTTTGCTCCCTGTAACCTCACCGTTCCACTTGGGTCCTTCTCATTGACACACATGTATTCTGTCTTGCTGCGGCTAAGCTTCATTCCTCTGTTTTCCAGAGCAGACCTCCACTTCTCTAGATTTTCCTCCACCTGCTCCCTCCTCTCACTGCAAATCACAATGTCATCTGCAAACATCATAGTCAATGGAGATTCCTGTCTAACCTCATCTGTCAGCCTGTCCATCACCAGAGTAAACAAGAAGGGGCTCAGAGCCGATCCTTGATGCAGACCCACCTCCACCTTGAGCTACAGCACACCTCACCACGGTCTTACAGCTCTCATACATGTCCTGCACTACTCTAACATACTTCTGTGACACTCCAGACGTCCTCATACAATACCACAGCTCCTCTCTCGGCACCCTGTCATACGCTTTCTCTAAATCTACGAACACACAATGCAACTCCCGATGACCCTCGCTGTACTTCTCAATCAGCTTCCTCAAAGCAAATACTGCATCTGTTGGACTCTCTTTAGGCATGAAACCATATTGCTGCTCACAAATCTTCACCTCTGCCCTTTGCCGAGCTTCCACTACTCTTTCCCACAACTTCAATGTGGGGCTCATCAGCTTTATTCCTCTGTAGTTGCCACAGCTCTGCACATCTCCCTTGTTCTTAAAAATTGGCACCAGTACCCTTTAATCCAGTCCTCGGGCATCCTCTCACTCTCCAAGATCTTGTTAAACAAACTCCTCAGAAACTCTACTGCCACCTCTCCTAGACACTTCCATACCTCCACAGGTATGTCATCAAGACCAACTGCCTTTCTACTCTTCATCCTCTTCAACTTCCTCCTCACTTCACTTCCTGCTCCACAACAGTCACCTCTTCTACTCTTCGTTCCCTTTCATTTTCCTCATTCATCAACTCTTCAAAATACTCCTTCCTTAGTCCTCTTCATCTTCCTCACCACCAGCATCATTTTACACACCACTATCCTGTATTGTCTGGCTACACTCTCCCCTAACAATGCTTTACAGTCACTGATCTCTTTCAGATTACAATGTGCACACAAGATGTAGTCCACCTGAGTGTTCTGCGCGTTCCTGTCCTGAAGACCAAACCTGCCCATCACAGTCTCATCTCTGTTCCCTCTGTTCCCTTCACCTACATGCCCATTGAAATCTGCACCAATGACCACTCTCTCACATCTGGGGATGCTCTGTATCACTTCATCTAACTCACTCCAGAATTTCTCCTTCTCTTCTAACTCACATCCTACTTGTGGGGCATAGCCACTCACAACATTGAACATCACCCCTTCAATTTCCAGCTTCAGATTCATCAACCTGTCTGATACTCGAATCACCTCTAGAACATTCCTCACCAACTCCTCTTTCAGGATAACTCTTACTCCATTTCTCCTCCTATCTGACCCATGGTAGAACAACTTGAACCCTGCTCCTAAGCAGCTTCTAGCCTTGCTACCTTTCCACCTGGTCTCCTGGACACACAGTATGTCCACCTTCCTTCTCTGCATCATGTCAATCAACTCTCTAGTCTTCCCTGTCATAGTCCCTACTGTCAGTCCTACATTCTTAGCTTTCCTCTTCTCTCTCTGCCTACGAACACACCTTCCTCCTCTCCTTCTTCGTCTTCGACCAACAGTAGTCCAATTTCCACCAGTACCCTGTAGGTCAACAGCACCGATGGCGGTCGTTGTTAACCAGGGCCCCGACCGATCCGGTATGGAAGTCATTGTCACGATTCGCATGTTTGACTTGGCATGTGTTTCACGTCGGATGCCGTTCCTGCCACAACCCTCTGCATTTATCCAGACTTGGGACTGGCACAAGAAGACACTGGCTTGTGCCATATTACAGATAGATCTTCATGTACAACAGTGCTAGAATCGTCAATTAGGGTGTTTAGGTTGTTTTTTTAGGGTCAAAAAGGGTGTTTTTCTTCTCCACTGCTGCCTATGGCTTGCTCCAGGGGGAATTGTTGGGTTCTCTCTATAAATCTTTATAGTCTTGACTTTATTCTGTAAAGTGCCTTGAGATGACTTTGTTGTGAATTGGCGCTATATAAATAAAGTTGAATTGAACTGATTTGAAAATTTAACTTTGAGACACGATGCTCCTAAGTTTGGCAATGTTCCGTTGGTGGAAGAAGGCTGTTCAAGAGATTTGTTTTATATGTGAGGTAAAGGACAAATCCTGGTCAAAAATAACTCCAAGGTTCCTTGCAGTAGTACTGGAGGCCAGACTTATGTCATCTAGAGTAACGATATGGTTGGACATCATATTTCTGAGATCCATCAGAGTTTTCTCTCTATGTCTGCTCCACGCAGACCACAGGCTCTAAAATAATGTTTCCATAATTTGTTTCTGAGCTGCCTAGAATAAAAACAATCACCAGCTTATTCAGTGTTCCCACAAGACTCATGCTTACGCGTCGACTGTGGACAGTTCAACTTGTTACAGTGTGTAAGGTTCTGTTAAGAACTTATGTAATGTGTATTTGAGTTAAAGTGTAAGGATCTAATTTTATTTTTAGTTATTATATATCATAATTATAATTCCAATTTTGTTTGCCATGTTTGAGTTTGTATTGGTGGACTGAATCTGCTTCTCTGTGCCTTAATTGCATTTGCTTGAGTTTAGGTTGTTCTGGTTCCTGATTGGGTTTTTGGATTGTCAGGTGTCGATGTTAGGGGAAGTGAAGCGAGAGTGTGAGATTAATAAAGTGGAAGTCCGAACTGTGAGTTATCCGTCTCCATCTGCCTCCTCCTTTTATTGAGTGATTTAACCACCACATATAGAACACCACGCTTTACATTTGGTGGCAGCGGTGGGATTATTTTGGTGGTTTTGTTCACTTGGTGAGTTTTTGCCATTATAAATTTTTCACTCTCTGGGAAGCAGTTGATGTCTAGAGAACAAGTCCCTGACTACTAGTTTGGAGATATTAAGGATATCTGCAGTTTCTTCTGCTCGTTGCATTCTTTTTTTTCCCCATGTTTTTGTGATTGGATACTTTTCCTGCACGATGTCTGACGAGGATAGCGAACCTATGCCTGAAGTGCAACATGCTCGTACACGGAGACCAGTGGATGCTACAGTAATCACTAATGCTTCATTAGCTCCACATGCTGTCTCAAGTAACCTAAAAATAGATCTTCCATCAGCGTTTAAAGGAGACGGAACTGAATCTTTTACTAGCTGGTCTCGTCGCTTCGAAGTTGCGGTGCAGGCGATGACGTCACCAGATGCGGACTTATCTACAGTGTTGGCCTCCATTCTACCAACTCGTCTGACTGATGCTGCATTTTTGTATTGGGACAGTCTATCTCCTTCAATGCAGAGAGAATATGATTTGGTGAAGGATAAACTCAGGGAAGTTTTTGGACCAAAATATTCCTTGCCATTTTTTCAGACACATGTGAATGCCCGCCCTCGAAAATCAGGTTTGGATGTGTACAGTGCAGACATTACATGCCTTGTGCTAGAAGCATTCCCAAATTACGACCACAATGCACTAGAAGGAGAAAAATTTCGACGCTTTGTTGCCGGGTTAGACAATACCTTACAGTCCAAAATTCATGAGATGGGTGCAGAAAACCTTGATGATGCTCTACGCATTGCTAGCCGCTGTGAGAGAGCACGTGCAGCACTACACCTGACCTCTACCAGATCATCACACTCTCCACCTTCGGAACAGGTAGCTATGATCCGTCCTAAACCATCTGAAGAAAAACTCCTTCAGGCAGTTGAGGAATTAACTCTAAAGGTGACTAGTTTAAGAAATGAAGTGCAGCAGCTACATGAGAAACACAGCTCCCTGGCTCAGCGTGTACACTCCTGGCCTGATCGATCATCCTCACATACTGCTCAGGACGGTGCACGCAGCTCTTCCCCTTCACCCTATCAGTCCAGGCAACACTACAGAGACTATTATTCCCCTGAGCGGCCGTGAGTCAGAGTTCCACTATGAACATTATCCTCGTCCCCAAATAGAACAGAGACATCATGACCGGGATAACTATGGTCACTATCGCCGCCACTCTCCATCAGGTTCATCTCCCCAGTACTCCCGTTATTCTTATCATAATGATGACACCAACAGGTATAGACGGAGTCCTAGTCCAGGCCCTCGGAGAAATAGAGATGCAAGTTCAAATGTAAGGGGCAGTGTTCGTTTCCAGTCACTGGAAAAGCATCGACCCACCAACTCTAACCAACAGGGAAGCTCCAATTAGCTGCTGTTGCGGGGCAAACAACAGCTACTACATCACAGCCCCCAAATCACTCCCCACAGTCAATGCATGACAGCAGTGACTCTCAAACTGATGTTCCTGTTTCATCCAACATACTTGCTATAGTGGAAGGTATTGAAGTGTGTGCTTTAATTGACTCTGGTTCCTTTATCTCCATTGTGAGCGAAGATTTCAGAAACTCCCACCCAGCCTTAAGAAAACGTCCTATGACTGCCTCCTCAATGCCAGCTCGTTCAGTCGATGGCCAACATTTGGATATTTTAGGCAAGTTGACCATTGGAATCAGACTTGGCAAACAGGTATGGCAACAGGAATTTGAAGTTCTCAGAGGTGCTTATCAGCCAATCATATTAGGTTGGGACTTTCTTAAAAGACACCATGCCCTTCTTGACCTTAAAAACAGAGTGTTACAACTGTGGGAAATGACAATTCCACTCTTACCCAAAGGACATGAAATAGCTGCCTGCTGTAATGTGTCTGTACTAGCATCTACAAAAATTCCAGCCATGAGTGAAACCCTTATCACAGCCTGCGTGTCAGCAGCCACGCCTGCTTCTCCAGTACCAACTGACTACTGTGGTGTTCTTTTCCCCAATCCAACTTGTGACATCATTGTGGCACATTCTCTCAGTGAAGTTCAAAACGGCACAACAGCTGTTCGAGTGCTAAATCCCTCCAGAGACGACATTGAACTACATGCTGGTCAATACCTCGGTGAGTTTCATTCAGCTTCTTCTGTGGACATCATGCCAGTCAATGAGATACATTCCGCAACCATATCTGAACAAAATGCTGCACCACCTATACAAATAGATGACTCAAACCTTTCACATTCTCAAGTTCAATCTCTCCAAACACTACTTCAGAGGTTTTCAGCAGTATTCAGTAAACATTCAGAGGACACAGGTCGCACAGGAATAGTCAAGCATGATATACGCACTGGCGATGCCACACCAATTAAACAAAGAGCCTATAGGGTAACACCTGAACAGAGAGCTGAAATACAGACTCAAGTGGAAAATCTGTTGAAAGCAGATGTTATTGAAGAAAGCTATAGTCCCTGGGCTGCACCAATTATCCTGGTACGCAAGAAAAATGGCACATGGCGTTTCTGCTTGGACTACAGAAAACTCAATGCAGTGACCATAAAAGACTCTCATCCGCTTCCAAGAGTGGATGATGCGCTGGATGCCCTGTCAGGCTCTGCTTGGTTTTCTACAATGGATCTTCAGCATGGCTACTGGCAAGTGGAGCTGGAAGAGAGGGACCGTGAAAAAACTGCATTCACAACAGGCAGCGGACTTTATCACTTTAAAGTCATGCCAATGGGACTCACAAATGCTCCAGCCACCTGTCAGCGCCTAATGGAAATGGTGCTTCGCGGCATCCCATGGAAGACCTGCTTGGTTTATCTGGACGATGTCCTCATCTACAGCCGTTCCTTCAGTGAACACCTTCAGCACCTGGAAGAAATTCTCTCCAGATTTCAGGCAAGTGGCTTGAAGTTAAACCCCGCAAAATGCTGTTTTGCCACAGATCGGGTTAAATTTTTGGGCAATGTTGTGTCAGCGAATGGACTTCAGCCTGACCCACAAAAAGTAAAGAGTGTTGAAGAATGGCCTACCCCACGTACAGCAACAGAAGTAAATGGTCTGCACTTATATAGCGCTTTTCTACCTATTGGCACTCAAAGCGCTTTACACTGCTTCTTATTCACCCATTCACACTCACAATCACACACACATTCATACACCGATGGGGGAGCTGCTATGCAGCTGGCCAACACTCACCGGGAGCAACTAAGTTGGGGTTCAGTGTCTTGCTCAAGGACACTTCGACATGTGACTGGAGGACCCGGGGATTGAACCAACAACTGTGAGATTGGTGGACAACCGCTCTACCTTCCTGCGCCACAGTCGCGAGTGCGAGCATTTCAAAAACTTTGCACATCACAGTGTTTTCCTTCATGCACTCACAGAGAAAAATGTACCTTTTCAATGGACCTTGCAATGCCAGGATGCATTCAACTACCTGAAACATGCACTTTCTAATCCACCACTTGTGGCATTCCCTGATTTCACAGTGCCATTCATTCTGTATACTGATGCTTCATGTTCTGCCATTGGTGCTGTGTTATCTCAGAAGCAAGAACATCAGGAGAAAGTGATTGCATATGCCAGCCATGTCCTCACAAAAGCAGAAAGAAAATGGTCAACTTATGAAAGAGAACTCTGGGCAATTGTTTGGGCAGTGATAAATTTCCGCCACTACCTCTACAAGCAGCCTTTTGTGATCATCGCAGACCACAAACCACTTCTGGGTCTTCGGAAAATACCCATTGACAATGACAGAACTGGTCGTCGTGCACGATGGGCTCTCGAACTTGATCCTTTTGAATGGACTGTGATTCACAAACAAGGTCATTGTCACCTTAATGCAGATGCCATGTCGCGCCGCCCTGCTGACAGAGACTCTACAGAACAGAGTATTCCCTGTACACTTGTTGACAGTCCTGACCCTGAACTGAGACACTTGAGTGATGTACAACCATCTTGTATGGTTAGTTCTGCACATCATCACAGGTCCTGCAGTGCTGATCCAACTCAACTTTCCTCTAAACACACCACACCACAGCCTCACAACTCTAATTCTAAGTCTGTTTCTTCCACATTTACATCACAACTGTCTGAGGAAGATTTTAAGCAGAACCAGCAATGTGACCCTATACTGTCAGAAGTCATTGACTGGAAAGTTAAAGGTCAAAAACCACTATACTGGCGGATGAAAAAATGCACACCGGCACTAAGAATACTTTGGCAAGAGTATCACAGGCTCAGCCTCCAAAATGGTTTGCTCTGTCGTACAGTTTTTGACCCATTCTCCAAATCCTTACTGCACCAAGTTGTTGTCCCTCAAAATTTAACAGAAACTGTCCTTGAGCTGTTGCATGGGAATCCCGTAGCTGGTCATCTGTCTACAGATAAGGTCCTGAAATGTGCTCAAAAGCTGTACTACTGGCCATTCATGGCACGTGATATCAAGAGGTGGTGCAAGCAGTGTACTCCATGTGATGCTAGACGGAGTTCTACACCCCACCACAGAGCTCCCATGAGAACAATTGTCGCTACTCATCCTCTCCAGAAGGTGGCAGCTGACATATTGGAACTCCCAACAGATATGGCAACAGATATGTGCTTGTTGTTCAAGATTGTTTCTCTAAATATGTCAATCTCTATGCTATTCCAGATCAACGGTCTACTACGGTTGCAAAATGCTTATTTGAGAACTTTGTTTGTGAGCATGGCATTCCTGAAACACTCCACACGGATCAAGGACGTCAGTTTGAATCTGACCTCATGAAACACCTCTGTCAACTTTTAGGCATCAAGAAAACCCGAACCAGCCCATACCATCCACAAAGTGACGGCATGGTCGAAAGGTTTAACAGAACACTCATTGATCAGTTGGCCAAGTCGCTTCTTCAGCAGCCTGGTGAATGGGATGATTGCCTCAATCAAGTTGCTTTAGCCTATAACACAAGTCCTCACTCTACAACAGGTTTCAGTCCGTTTTTCCTCATACACGGACGGGAAGCCAGGATGCCAGCCAGCTTGTTGTTACCTAACAACACACCATCTGTTTGTACTTCAGGTTCACCAGCTGACTATGTTGGGCAGTTGACAAAGAAACTTCAGTCAGCGTTTGAGTCTGCAGCATGGAATAGCGACTGTGCTCACGATCATCAGAAACACCAATATGACAAATATGTGAAACACACACCCTATACTTCTGGGGATCTAGTATGGCTCAGTGACCCCACTGCATCAAAACAAAAGCTTGCTCCTCACTGGAAGGGTCCCTATGAAATCTTGGAGTGTCTTGGATCTGATATGGATTCTCCAGGCGTGACATACAGGATTCGTTACCTGCGAAGTCCATGATTGTTCACTACAATCGCCTCAGGCCCTATAATGCTCCTGCGCCAAGTACTGGACAAAACACTCCCCATGGGTACTCCCCGGTGCAGCATCAACTCCCCTCCTTGACTGCCTTGTCAGGTGCTTTGCCCTTTGGAGCATCAAAGCCCAGCGCTTCAAAGACCTGCATCCTACCTGGACTTAGCAGTACTATGGTAATGGCCCCTCAGAGATGCGTTCCCAAACCTCAGCCCCACTCCCCTTCTCATTCACCCCCACCTCCTCCTCCTCAGACTTCTCCTGTGGGTCGGCCAGGGGTTGGTCTGTCCTTCCCTGTCCCCTCCGCCACTCCTGTCCCTGGCCGTGGTTGTTCGGCACGGGTCAGCAGGCGTCGGGTTCAGCCACCGAGGTACCTTATGGACTTTGTTACTAAGTGACACTGTTGCCTTGCTCATTTGTTGTTTTTGTTGTTGCTGTTCTGTGAAACGAGGACGTTTCTTTTGTGAGAGGGGGAAGAAATGTAAGGTTCTGTTAAGAACTTATGTAATGTGTATTTGAGTTAAAGTGTAAGGATCTAATTTTATCTTATTTTTAGTTATTATATATCATAATAATAATTCCAATTTTGTTTGCCATGTTTGAGTTTGTATTGGTGGACTGAATCTGCTTCTCTGTGCCTTAATTGCAAAAAAAATGCTAAAAGAATGAGACTGTACGTACAAGCAAACTGGTCGAGCTCAGCCTCATCTCGGAGTAAAGCTGCTGCTCGTTTGTGTCAAAAGGAGCAAGTTGAGATGTTTTCCAGACACGTCCATGGAGACAGAGGTACCAGGACCCAAAAAACACTGGGAGTTTTTATGTCTCATTTGACCTGGGACGTCTGCAGTCTCTTACTGAAGCTGCTGCCACGTGACCTGACTTTGGGTAAATGTCAAAAAATGCTACACACAAAAACTTTTTGGAAGAGACACATTGAATTACTGGAGGAACAATAGTTGTGAGGAACATCCAGCTGTTGGTCACTGATCAGCCTCTTTGTGCCAGAAACAGGAAAGAAAGTGAGTCCACGTGCTATTGCTGCATCTCTGCACAGCGACTCTGTGGCAGAAAACACACACTGTTCATCCTGACTGTGTATTTACAGCTCTGACATTTGCTCTGATCCTCACAGGCAGCTGGATGTGGAGGTTCTAGGATGTTTCTGGACATGTGGCACCAATGTGTAAAACCCTGTAAACAAAGATCCCACTTTTACAGCTTTATGTTTCATTAGACATAGGGGCAGGGAAGCCCAATTAAGAGCACTCAGCAGGAGCTTTCTCTGTGGGACTGCTCCTTTAGCCGTTATGAAACAGTCAGAATGTCATTGCACAATCACTCGATGGGTCTTCGTCCTGACTGTGAGAGTGAAAGTCTGGTTCCTGTTTGTGTTCACGCTACATTGAATCTGTATGAACTGGGGAAATGTGGTGGGCAGGCAGAGGTGTGAATATATTATTGTTTTTCTACTCCAGAAAGTACACTGGCACATGTTCCAGGAGTCAAATTTGATTGGCTTCATTCCGCACACACACACACATACACACTCACACACACAGGCACACACACACGCACACACACACGCACACACGCACACACACACACACACACACAGTCGACCCTTTAAGGAATGTAGAGGTTAGTTGGCAGCATGTGCAGGCGTGTTGGATATGGTACTCTGAAACTAAAGTAAACATCTGCCTAAAAATAAAAATGTTTTTTCTTTCTACGGAAACCATTTTAGAATTTGATTGATGACACAAAAACTGGAACATGTGCAGAGAACAAAGAAAGATTCATATTTTAACCAGGCTCATCATCAGATTTTCCAAAAGCATAACGGAAGCTATTGGTTCCCATCAGTATTCAGACTTAAAGCTCCAAAACCCCCTGGATATTCCCAGATCTCCTGCTGCTCTTTGTTCATGTCCATCAGCTGCACTGGACACACGTCCTCCACATATCACGAACCTTGAATCCAAAGGGACAATACAAGCAGAGAGTCTGATTAAATGTTCTAGTTGTTACTAACAAGGTCTGTTTGTTAAAAGCCAAAGTTTAACCAAATCACTGGATACATTTACCAATCCCTCGTATTCCAAACACTTTCAAAACTTTTCCAGCTGCAAAACACAGTCTAACAATAAGACAGTCCTCATCTTTGAATCCTTTACTCTCAAAACAGTTGCAGCTTTTCTCTCTTTGTCCCAGGGATGCAGTTTTCCAGATGAGATCTGAAATGTCTTTGAAGAACTTTGACACCTTTGGGATGAGGATCTCCACAGACACTTTGTGCTGACTGCTTTGTGGAAGACCTCAGTTAGTGTTCTCCTCCCGAGTATAAAGTGGAAATGGAAATCTTAGATGGTTTAAGTAACTTTTGGAAGCCAACAGTGTGATATTGATCAGAAATATATACATCAGCTATGCAGATGGGAATAGTTATTATATTTATTGTGCCCCCACCCTCTTCCTCTCTGACAGCTGTTGGTCTTAAAAGACTTTCATGTGTCTTTGAGTGTCACCCTGTAAAAACATATTCTCAAGTCAAGTCAAGTCAAGTCAAGTCAAGTCAAGCTTTATTGTCAGTTCTTCCGCATGTACAGTACATACATGCAGGGAACTGAAATTGCATTTCTCTCGGATCCATGGTGCTTACAGGTAGTTCTAACAGTGGAGCTACGATCTAGATCACATAAATATAAAAATATAAAATACACTATACAATTCAACTATACAATAAGGGCATTGGTGAGTATACTAATAAAAGTACAATACAAAGTACAATAAGGTAAAAATAAGGTAAAAGTAAACTACTACTACTACTACTACTACTACTACTACTACTACTGTTTGTTTTGTTCCACCTTCTCATTTACTGGAAGTTTTGTGTTTGTCTCAGGAGCCTAAATGAGCTGCTGATAAGAATCTGTTCACAGGATCTAAGAACAACTTTGAACTGTGTGTGGACATGCTGGGAAGTGTGGCAACGCATCACAATAACAAAATACTTTTGATGTGGGGATATGATCTTTTAGAGAAATAACTTCTCAGAACTAAATTCTGACACTTTAAGGCAAAACAAACCAGTTAATCACTGCTCTGCTGTGTCAGTGTAAACTTTAACCAGGTTCCACTGCTCATAGTTAATTAATTACCCCACTATCAACAGACATCAACAATTGAATTCCAAGGGTCACAGTGTGCTTACTGCAGACCCCTTTACCATGTTGTTAGACATTTCCTGGTCTGATACTGATACTTGGTATTGGTGCAGATCTGGACATGGATTAGAATCTGCAAAAATAAATACCACCCAGTTTTAATATGTATTATATAACATTAAGCATTATATAACATTTAATTTTTTCTTATGGTCTATTCCAAACACAGCAACAAGCAAAATGCCATTTCAGAACTCAAACAGAGGACACAACAGATTTTGTATATGATTGTAGATGTTTCACATCAACAATCATATAAACTCACTTGTGAACAGAAGCCGAGATGTTTTAGATATTCACCACGTTATGCAGACATTCAGACTGACAACTGATGGAACAGCAGTTATGATATGATGAAGAGCCCATGCCTGGCATAGAAAATGTTCAGCAGCAGCTGGTTGTCATGTCTGTTCAGTGCTGACACTGCATTTACTGGTTCCAGTTTCACTAATGAACATTCATTCTGTGAGGAACCTGTTGGTGGTAATGTCCTAGTGGCCGTTGGCTGCACTCAGACAAAGATTGTTTACCTCACGCCACAAGAACAGTTTCTTCCCCACTGCGGTCAGCCTGCTGCCCAAATCCAAGATAAACCCCCAATTCAAGGACAGTCACTCTCACTTTTCTGTTCATAGCTTCTTAATTTATTTATTTTTTTTTGTAGTTTATTCTATCTTTGTGTACATTGTTGTTTGTCACACCTTTGCATTTTAACTTTACTTTTTAGATTATGTGTTGCACCTGACAACAAGACAAATTCCAAGTACTGTTGAGTGTTCTTAACTGTGCCTGGCAAAAAACAGTTTTCTGATTCTGATTAAACATATGTAAGAAGTCTGAAAGTGCCCAGGGGCACTTGGGCTGTACCAAATGAGCCACTGCTGTTGCAAGACGGTCAAATGTTGTGTTTATAATTTGGTTGTGTTTTGATCTTTAAAGAAAGGTCAGCATCCTCATCTTTCCTCTGACTACTTTTATAAATTAATTTTTTTTACACTATTTCACTTACTCAAGACCCTGATTTCAGAAAGAGGCAAAACAAAACTAATTCCTCTTTAAACTCTGACAATCACAAGCAGACACCTTTTTAGTCTAAATTTTTCTATTGTAAGAAACGATCCACATGCTGAACAGTTAAGTTCATCCATTTTAACTATAATTTAACTACTATAAGTGGGAATCTGCCCAGCTCTCCACGAACTACATTTTTACACGTTTGTATTTAACTTGTAGAGTAAATGTTAGAAATGTTATGTACAAAGTTTCCAGTATGTCTTTATCGTGAAACCCATTTCAATACATGATGTGGCTGCTGTGGCTAACTTGAAGAAAAGATTCAACCTGATGTCTACAAATAAATTAAATTTTGTACATTTACTACTAAGAACAAACAGATGTAGAGACCTGCATTGTTCGGCTCCTTAATGAGAATCTTAATAGGAAGAGCCATTATGAATTATAATTTCATATAATACGTTTAAAACAACAATCTCTATTTTTTAAGGGTTTTTCCACCATGACGGTGGAAAAAGCTACCAACTCTGCACGCTCAGCAACCTCACTCCCAATATTTAAAAAACTGCTGAATACCGAATTCTTCTGCACCTTCCTGCACTTAAATCTATTCTATAAAAAAAAAAGTCCTTTCTGCCCTTTCTTGCACTTTTAAACTTGTAAACACTTTTCTGATAGGACTTGGATTTGTTGTTGCTTTTCCCTGACTTCGATTTTGGCTGTCCTTGTGTCTCAGTCGCTTTGGATAAAAGCGTTTGCTAAATGACTAAGTGTAAGTGTATATTATTTGATAAGCTTTCAAACCTATTAATCTGAGATGAACACAAACAGAGTGCAGCTGATTTTCACAGCGCTGATTGTCAGATATTTTATTTTGCATTAATCTGCTTTTAACATGATGTTTGTTAAATAAAACCCTTGTTCTGGGTTCCACTTTGGAAGCTCTGGTAATTTTCTCAACCATGTTTTTCTCCTTGTGACTCTCAGGATGACTTAGTCTGGATGTTTTTCCTTTACCCTCATCAGGGGTCCGATCTGTCTCTTCCTGCCTCTCCCTGGTCCTCTGAGCTGTGGAAGTGATCTGATCTAATATGCTGCCAGGAATGCTGGTGGTTTCACTGCAGAACAGCTCAAAATAGGAAAATTGGATTTCAGGGCAAATTTTGGCTTTTTCTGGTTCTAAAACAGCTTTCTATCAGACATTTATGACCACTCTTGATGAAGAGCTGTCATTAGTTTTTCTGAACAACCTAACAGAAAAACAGAAAGCTAAATATGACTGTGAATCATGAATCAATACTAAATTGGATCTTGGTTTACATTCAACCAACACATCTTTGAGAACCTGTGAAGGTAAACAAAACTGAAAACACCTGTGCAGGTGTGGAGGGTCTTAAGTAATGTTTCTCTGAAATGGTGAGCAATAATAGTAAAAAGTATAATTCACACACACACCTCAAAAAGTAATGGTACCACACCCTCAGAAATTGTACAGTATGTTCCACTTCCACTACTGCTGCTTTAGCAAGAGACTCATGACTGGTGACTTCCACGTCTCTTTAAATTGGATTTTCTGTGTCAGGCTGATGATGGATGTGGACACTCTGTGACATGATCCTCAAACATGAACCTACCTGTCAGGATTACAAATAAACCACGGGAACAGAACTGAAGCCTGTGAGCTAATGCTGAGACTGGTTCAGACAAAAACAGCTCAGTCTGAAAATAGCCTTGTGCTAAACAGTGTGGCTGTTGGCATGTTGATTCAGGTCCATAAGATGAAATCTAATCTGGAACACCGGTTTGAGTAACACACACACACACACACACACACACACACACACTGGGACAGCCTGGAACTCTGCAAAGTTAAGGAAACAGCAGGAATACACAGGTCATGGCCCTGTGTACCAGGAATATGCGCGTACCTAAATCTGACCAACACTGCTGGATGATGTGAAGTTGTGTTGTGAAACCTTTTTTGCATTCTGTTTTTTACGCAATGGTGATGTCTACTTATGTCTTGCTCTAATGCAAACTCAACTGAGGACACGAGCAATGTGGAGTAAATGAGCTGCACATGTGCATCTCTTATTGTCTCAATTCTGGTCACACAACTAAAGATAAAACTCAGAAAGTGTGAATAACATCAAGCTGTCAGAGCTTGATGTCCACGCCGAGCGAGGCTGGAGGAAGATCTGTGAAAATCTTTCATCAGTAAATATTTAAATATAAGACATCAACACCAGACACATCAGTCTGCTTTTTATTTAAACCTGACCACAACTCTTCCAATCAATATGTTTCTCTACTCATAATCAATTGTCAGCCTCAGGGTTTTCACAACTTACAGCAGGTTAAAAGCAGTTGTGATCATGGCTCTTCTCAGCCTCAGGTCATATCACACTTCTATGGCTAATTTTCAGGGATTTAGTCAAAAAAGACCAAGACCAGTATGTCTTCCTCAACCTTAAAGATATGAGAGTTGTCCAAACGCAACCACAAACATTTACATTTAGGCAGTTTAGAGCTTAGGACACCCCGGTTCAACCCCCAGTGCAGTGTGAACCACCAACCATGCAGTTACTGGATAACCTGCTCTATCCACCGTGGACTGGGGCTAAGGATATGGAGGACTCAAAAACTTTACTTACATAAATGTAGAAATGCATATATAAAAATGTACTCTTGTAAAATTATATGTACGACATTGGCATTTATTGTATCAAAGTAAAAGTTTTTTCTCTCTTTCCATTTACATTACATTTACATTTAGCAGATGCTTTTATCAAAAGTGACTTACATATGAGGTACAAGGCAACAAAAATCTAAGTCAAGGAGCAAACATCAAAGCAGTTTTTGTTTTTTTAAATAGTTTGCCCAATAGTTTGTTGGGTTCTCTCTATACATCTTATTAGTCTTGAATTTATTCTGTAAAGTGCCTTAGGATGATTTTCATTGTGAATGAAAATATTGTGAATTGAATAAATGTAAGTGCATAGGAAGATGCGGAAGAGTTCTGTTTTCAGTCGTTTTTTGAATATTGCAGTGAGTTTGCTGAGTGTGCAGAGTTTGCTAGCTTGTTCCACAATCGTGGGATCATTGCACTGAAGAGTTTTGCTTGGTGTCTTCTGTGTGGTGCTTATACCTCCAGACGTCGTTCGTTGGCAGACCAAAGCAGACGTAAAAGATTGTAGACCTGAATGACTGAGTTGAGGTAAGCAGGAGCTGTTGAGTTGACCACCCTCTAAGCAAGAGACAGAGCTTTCAACCTGATGCGAGCAGCTCCAGGGAGCCAGTGTAGAGAGTGGTGAAGAGTAGTGTGACATCCTTTATGGATGATTAAAAATGAGGTGACGTGCAATGTATTGGATCATCTGCAAGGGTTTGATTGTGGATATTGGTGACCCCTTTAACAGAGCGTTGCAGTAATCAAGACAAGATATGACCAGTGCCTGTACAATGAGGCAGGTTGTATATTCCGTGATGTAGGGTCTGATCTTCCTGATGTTGTAAAGGCCAAATCTGCATGCTCTAGAGACTGAGGAGATGTGGTCCTTAAAGCTCAGTTGGTTGTCGATGATGACCCCCAGATTTCTGGCTGACTTAGTGGGTACAATCACTGTAGAACCAATGTTGATGCTAATGTTGTGTTGTGTCGAAGGACTGGCTGGGAAGACAAGGACTTCAGTCTTGGAGAGGTTGAGTCGAACATGTCTCACACTCATCCAGGCTGAGGTTACTCCTGCACAAGTAGATTATCTTGTTGACAATTCTGCAGCCTCACTACGTACAATACTCGATAGTGTTGCCCCTCTGAAAAAGAACGCAGTAAACCAGAAGAGGCGATCTCCATGGTATAGTTTGCAAATTCGCAACTTAAAACAAGGAACACGAAAGTTAGAAAAGAAGTGGCGTTCCAGAAATTTAGAAGAATCTCATTTAGCCTGGAAAATACTTTAAAAATGTACAAAAAAGCTCTCAGTGATGCCAGAACAGCATATTATTCATCATTAATAGAAGAAA
Organism: Channa argus; assembly: GCF_033026475.1. Lineage (NCBI taxonomy): Eukaryota > Metazoa > Chordata > Actinopteri > Anabantiformes > Channidae > Channa > Channa argus. The sequence continues at coordinate 31,449,383 of NC_090198.1, forward strand.
ACAAGAACCCCTGCTTTCTGTTCAGAACTGTAGCCAGGCTGACTAAGAGCCATAGTTCTGTTGAGCCTAGTTTTCCCTTAACTCTAAGCAGCAATGACTTCATGACTTTCTTTATGAATAAAATTGTAGCTATTAGAGAAAGAATTCACCAGATCCTCCCCCAAATATTACAGATAGATCTTCACGTACAGCAGTGCTAGAATCATCAATATGGCCCCAATTGCTCTTAGACTGCTTTTTACCGATAGATCTCGCTCGCAAAACAATTATGTGATCACCTTTACAGGAATAATTTGTATGAAAAGGTTAGCTATGGAGTTCCACAAGGCTCTGTGTTAGGACCAATACTTTATATACCATATGTCTCTTTTAGGCAACATCATTAGAAAACACTCCATAAATTTCCAATGCTATGCTGATGATACCCAGCTATATTTATCTATGGACCCAGATGAAAATAATCAGTTAATCAAGCTTCAAGCCTACAAGACATAAAGGCCTGGATGTCCCACAATTTTTTACTTCTAAACTCTAGATGGCATAAGTCTGGCCTCCAGTACTACTGCAAGAAACCTAGGAGTTATTTATGACCAGGATTTGTCCTTTAGCCCACATATAAAACAAATCTCTAGAACAGCCTTCTTCCACATACGGAACATTACCAAAATTAGGAGCATCTTGTCTCAAAGTGATGCCGAAAAACTACTCCATGCATTTGTTACTTCTAGGTTGGACTACTGTAATTCCCTACTTTCAGGATGCCCCAGTAACTCCCTAACGAGCCTGCAATTAATCCAAAATGCTGCAGCAGGAGTGCTGACTAGAACAAGCAATCATATTCCACCGTCACTAGCTTCTCTCCATTGGCTTCCCATTAAATCTAGAATAGAATTTAAAACCCTGCTTCTGACATATAAAGCTCTGAACAGTCAGGCTCCATCATATATAGAAGACCTCATAGTTCCGTATCATCCCAGTAGACCACTTCGATCTCAGAATGCAGGCCTACTTATGGTTCCCAGAATTTCCAAAGGTAGAATGGGAGGCAGAGCCTTTAGCTATCAAGCTCCTCTCCTGTGGACTCAGCTCCCAGTTCAGATTCAGGAAGCAGACACCCTCTCTACTTTTAGGTCTAGGCTTAAATCCTTCCTCTTTAATAAAGCTTATAGTTAGTTATAGCTATGCTGCTATAGGCTTAGACTGCTGGGGGACCCACCCCCTGATGCACTGAGCTCCTTTCCTCCTCTTGAACATCTCTCCTCCCCTCTCACCCCACAATTCTCACCACTGTATGTCATTAACCCTGTGTGTTTTCTCCCGTAGTTGTCTTTGTCCTTCTCTGTCCCCCTCTCTCTGTCCCTTTCGGCAGGTGTCCCCGGCTTTTGGCTCTATATAAATAAAGTTGAATTGAACTGAATTGAATTGAATTTATTAAAAACAGACTAAATCAGCAGACTCAAGAGAAATGACAGAAACTCAGCTATCTCTGAAATTCAATTCAATTCAATTCAACTTTATTTATATGGCACCAATTCACAACAAAGTCATCTCAGGCCACTTTACAGAATAAAGTCAAGATTATAAAGATGTATAAATCAACTAACAAATTTCAAACAGCACTTACTTGTTGAGTATATCTCCTCACCTATATCTCCTCACCTAGACAAGCACCTAGTTCGGTGCTTGTCCTGTCCCTTTGGGTTTGTTGTTAAAAAAAAGAATACAAATCGTTGACCATATATCAAGAATATCAAATGTCATCGTTTTACCACATGATGGGGTGCACAGAATTTTTGGGGTGAGCCAGAATTTTTTAAATATATATTCAAACCAAAGGTCGGGGCTGTAGCTCAGTTGGTAAGGCAGTCATCCACAAACCCCAGGGTCACTGGTTTGATTTCTGGTCCCTCCTGGCTATGTGTTGACGTGTCCTTGGTTAAGATGCTGAACCCCAAGTTTCTCCTGGTGGGTCAGGTGACCACCTTGCATGAAAGCCACTGCCATCAGCGTGTGAGTGTGTGTGTGTGTGTGTGAATGGGTGCATGAGAAGCAACACTGTAAAGTGCTTTGGATAAAAGTGCTTTATAAGCAGAACATTTACCATTAACCAAAATAGCCCCAAATCAAATGTCACATTAGTTGACAGCTCTAGAGCCAAACAGGTTTTCATTAGACTCAAAACCAATATACAGTGCTCACAGTGGGGCAACAGAACGGGCAAAATTGGGCAGGGAGGTAGTCAGATGTCAGTGGCATAATGACACTTAGTTAATGGGAATAGAAATACTTGATGAGATTATTTTGGCTTTATGATCTGATGCTTTTTCAGTTTTATTTTTACTCTGCTCATGTTCAAATCACACAGTGACAGTAACAAGCAATAGAAAACATCAGGAGACCTGGAAATAAGATGAGGACACAGAAAATTAAAGAGACATAGAAATCCCTGGGGGAAACATGAGTGTAAAGGTCTGAGTTTTATTTTATTCATTGTAAATTATTTAATCCAACATTAACCCCTCTGCGCTCTAGTGCATGTGGCTGCCTAGCTTCAGATAGAAAAACACTTCATAATGTGTGAGGCAGCTGTGGACAAAAATATTCATATCAATGTATAAATCAAAAGGGAGCGCTCTTGTCTGTTCACAGTAACAACAAGAGCTCGCGCTCTCTGCATGCATGGCACAGACTGAAGGAGAGGGAGGCAACGCAGAGGCCAGGTTCAGGAAATGTTTGGAGGCTGCTCGTTCTATTGTTTCATGGACTTTGAAGAGAGAAATAGGAACTGTGGTCAATGATCCTCATTTAAGGCACATTTTACTATGAATTCAGCAGCTTCATGTCTGAAGACAGACAATTAGCCTGTAGGTTTTAGCTGTGTGTGCTCCTGCTTGGTGAGGGCAGATCTCTATAAACAGGCCAAACAGTAAAACCACTGCATATCTGCTTACTTTAAGTAGGGCTAATGTGTTAAAGAAGTCTCATTAATGGAAGGAGGGAATAACACTATATCTGCCTACACCAGGTTTTGTTAAATGATTCCTGTTTCACTGCTGTTTTTTTTTTTTAAATGGACAAAGTGGTTTATTGTGGTTGTAACATGTAATGCAACTGATTGAGTATATATCTTCTATTATAATACAATATATATCATTCACTGATGTCATAATAACCGTTATGTTAATAATGGAGTAGATGTAGTGGAGTAAAAGTGAAATTAGCCATAAAATTAAATGTAGCCATTAAATGTATTTAAGTAAAGTACAGATACATGAAAAATGTACTTTCCACCACTGGCCACAGCAGGAGCTAGAGAACCTTAAATAATTTTCAAAATAGTGACTTGATCAATGGAGAATGTAAGAAGAAAGAAGTGATTTGTGTTGTAAAGACGTGTGTTAGTTTAGCTCAGAATGCTCCCAGCATGTGACATAATGCAGTATTTAGATACGTTAGTTTGTTAGTATTTTGGTCACTGGTTCAGGTTTTTCTTCTTTTTTTTCCCAAGTGTCATAGTGGATCAGACTGTAAAGCTCACCAAGACAAACGTGTAAAAACTTTGTGTGCAAAATGTAGGTTGTCCAAAGTAAAAGCTCTGGTTTGTGGATTTGGTTTCTGCATGGTGTTCTGGCCTCAGATAGTCTGAGATGCAGCGTCTCTTCTTCCTCTTTAGCTCCAGAGGTTTTGTGCAAATTAGGGGACAGATTTGGAGAACAGATTTTCACACAACCTGCAGCTTCTTAACCCTCTCTCTGAAGCTTCAGCCTAACAGTTTCATCTTGATCTTTTTCTGCAGAGAACTGATAATTTGACAGCTGCCCTGCACTGACACCGTATCTGCATCTCAACAACAGGTGGCACGTCCTGCTAATCCTCCCCTCTGAGCTCTGCCGCAGCACAAAGGCTGGATTTGTTAGGGACTGCTCTCCACCCACGCAGTGCGAGGAGGACAAGGGGAGGGGGTTAGTTCGCCCAGAACACCGTGTTCTGGAAATCTGTGTCACATTCTCTGCTGCCGTGTAAATAATGGAAAGCTGCCAGTGGAGCTGACACCTCGGAGCAGGAACAAACCCAGGGCAGACCGAGCAACCGGCCTGGGAAAACACTGCAGACCAGAGAAATGTCTCCAAGTAACCCACATTAGACATTAGTTCAACAGTAGTTATAAGACTGTATTCACCACTTTATCCAATGAGACTCATGTCATTAGAGGATTTGTTGCTGCAAGCAAAGGAAATATTAGTAATTATTAGATTTTAAATATTTATACTGATAACAGCTTATTGATTTATTGCCATAAAATTGTTTTTGAGAAAGCTTTTTTTTTCCTTTTTTAAAAAAAATCTGAATCTTTTTTTAAAGAATGCATCTAGTGATTTTGAACTTACTGCTTTTGGTTCTAGTTTGAAGGGTGCATATACCTAAATTCCATTAAACTTTCTTTATTGCCTATGTCAAAATATCTTGCTACTTCTAGCTGAAAAAATGCCTCCAGATGACATCACTTGTAGGAACCTTTAGTTCAGATTATGTAATCTTCTTCCTCACATTATGGAGTTTGTAATCATGGTCAACCTGTTTATCCAGAGCTCCTCAAGATGACATCATTTGAACTCCTAATGCTTCTAGTTTTTCAACTAGAAGCAGAGAAATATTTTAAAACAGGGGAGTCAGATGGAAGTTTAAAAGCATGAATGTAAATTTACATTCTAAACTAAAGCCATAGAAAGCAAGTTGAAAATTGGTGAAGTCACCCTTTAAAGAAACATTTCAGGTGCATTTTCCTGTTTATTGTTATTAAAATTATTAAACATGTTAAATTTATGTGGAAAATATGTCAAATTGGAAGTGGACCTTCCCCTGCACACCTGCCCTACTGGTGCATAGACAGAAGGCACATTTAGCAAATCATTCAGTCTAATTTGAGCAGGCTTTAGTCCAAACATGAACCTACACACTGGAATAACTGGACACAGGACTTGGTCCACAGGAGAACAGTGGCAGTGGTTGGAGAATAGATGATTCATGAAGAATTAAGATAATCCAGCTCAGGACAAGTGGTAACTTACAGTTATACACAGAGAAACCTACGGGTCCACTTGGAACAGGTGAGGAGACTGTGGGGAAAGCAGGACAGGTGTGGGAGGGGGCAGGAGTCGGGGACACCTGGTGGGGGGCAGAACAGAAACAGGACTGAAATATGACACACTTTACATCTTCATGTGTTTTCAACCAAATTTCATTGAAATACAACCACAAAAACATCCAACTGAAGAAGCTGTACCAGCTAATCACTGAACGAGTCCTGTCCTGTCCTAACACGACAGAGGAAATTTTATGATATTCAGCAGAACCTTTCAGTTGAACTTTGTTTGTTAGTTATGGTTTCAGAAAATTTTAAGATCTTTCTGTGCAGCTTTATGCAGTGGGATCATTTCATGTAACAGGCTCCAATAATTCACCACAACAAAAACAATCATTAGAAATTATCATTTCTGAATGCAGCTAGAATGATTTTTGAAACTGGAGCTCTATGACAACCACAGGTGGCTTCATCATTATCATCTTAACCAAACCAGATAACGATGGGCACCAACAACTCTGCTGCAGTTGCCTTTGAGCCAGGCACAGTCCTTGAATCTGCCCGGAGACATCACCTACATTTACATTTAGTCATTTAGCAGACGCTTTTATCCAAAGTGACTTACAAGTGAGGTACAAGGCAGCAAAAATCTGAGTCAAAGATAAAACATCAAAGCAAAGTCCTATTAGAAAACTGTTCGCAGTTTACGAGATGCAAGTGCGAGAAAGAGTAGAAAGGAATTATTTATTTCTTTTATTTTTTTTTGAAAAAAGTGAGTTTGCTGAGCGTGCAGAGTTTGGTAGCTTGTTCCACCATCGTGGTATCATTCCACTAAAAAGTTTTGCTTGGTGTCTTCCGTGCGGTGCTGGGAGCACCAGACGTCGTACGTTGGCAGACTGCAGCAGGCGGGAAGGATTGTAGACTTGAATGAGTGAGTTGAGGTAAGCGGGAGCTGTTGAGTTAACCACCCTGTGAGCAAGAGACAGAGCTTTGAACCTGATGCGAGCAGCTACAGGAAGCCAGTGTAGAGATCTAAAGAGTGGTGTGACATGGGTCTTTTTTGGCTGATTAAAAATGAGGCGAGCTGCTGCGTTTTGGATCATCTGCAAGGGTTTGATCACCTTCATTCGTTGCACTGTGGATTTTTACTGTGTGTTTCTGGAGAGGTGGGACTATGTTCTGCTCCATAAAACCAATTTTATGAGCCACATGGTGAAGAGTGAGCCTGAGCTCAAATTTTATTTTAAAAAGTTGTTGCATGTATAATTTAAACTATAAAGCTTCAGCCTCAAAGATCTTCTTCTGCTGCTTTTCATTTTCTCTGGTGTTAAATTAAGTTTATGACCCAGTAAAGTTTGGTAACTGTAAACAACCGAATCTCAATCCAAACCAGCAGAAAATCATTAAAAGTCTTTGACCTGTGTAGCAGAGTTTAATGTAATTTGTTAATTATTATAGTTGTGTTGTGAATTTTATGATCCTCTTTAGTATATTTACAGTTTATGTGTTTCAAGTGGAAACAACGCTGCTGATATCACAGCGTGGACCCAGCCTGTTTGCATTTTAACTATTAATATAAGTTTTGAAGATGTTTGGTCAGCACCATTAGAAGCACAGCGGACTCGATATTTCTCTCTGCAGGCTTTGGGCCGCTGGGAGAAGGCAATTAACAAGGTCTTTTTTCTGCAGAAGAAATGGCATGGTGGAAACCGCCCCATGTACCACCTTTGTTTATGTCCAACGAAAAACAGCTGCTACACATCTGCAGCACTCAGAGTTGAGTCTTTGCTGATAGACGTCCAGTCCTCATGTTGGTTGCTCCTGATTCAGCCAAATGAAATCTTAAGGTTACATCAATAGTTCAGAGACACTTTGGTGCGCCATCCAGATTTGCGGTAAGCGTATTGCGTCACTTCCTGTTTCTGCACACTCTTGGGTTTCTACCGAAAGACTGTTTACTGATTAATTGTAGCTGTTATTTTTACTTAAATAAGTGATTTCTTCACACAAGAATTAATACTTAGTCGTAACATACGCTTGTATTGCACAAGCACCTGCTTTTGCAAAACATAACCAGCTAAAGTTTACAAATTCCACATTTCACTTATATTAGCTTCGCTAGCTTAGCAGTTAAACATTAGCAATGGCTTCTCTGTCTCCCTCTGTTTCTCCTTCTCTCACTTGCTCGGTGTGTCTCATGTTCAGTTTTTCCTCTGCCTCCTTTAGTGATAATGGTATATGTAATAAGTGTAACGTTTTTGCAGCTTTGGAGCCGAGGCTCACGGAATTGGAAGCACGGCTCCGCACCATGGAAAACAACTCCGCTAGTCAGGCCCCGGTAGCTGGTGCGGGCCGACCTAGCGTAGCCCCTGCTAGCTGTCCCCCGGCAGTTCCCGAGCAGCCGGGAAGCCAGTCCGGCTGGGTGACGGTTCGTAAGAGATCTAATGCTAAACAGACGCCCGAGGTTCACCACCAGTCGGTTCATGTTTCTAATCGATTTTCCCCACTCAGCGACACACCCGCTGAGAAACCAACTCTGGTAATTGGCAGCTCCATAGTCAGAAACGTGAAGTTAGAGACTCCAGCGGCCGTAGTCAAATGTCTTCCTGGGGCCAGAGCGGGCGACGTTGAATCATATTTGAAACTCCTGGCTAAGGATAAACGTAAATACAGTAATATTATTATTCACGTGGGAGTTAATGACGCACGATTACGTAAATCGGAGGTCACTAAAATGAATGTTGAATCGGTGTGTAACTTTGCAAAAACAATGTCGGACTCCGTAATTTTCTCTGGTCCCCTGCCAAATCTGACCAGTGACGACATGTACACCCGCATGTCGTCATTCAACCGCTGGCTGTCTAGGTGGTGTCCAGCAAACGATGTGGGCTACATAGACAATTGGAAACGTTTTTGGGGAAAACCTAGGCTGATTAGGAGAGATGGCATCCATCCTACTTTAGATGGTGCAGCTTTCTTATCCAGAAATATGGCTGGTTTTATTAGACAACCAAAAGTATGACAATCCAGAGTTGAGCCTAGGATGCAGAGATCCAGTCCTACACGCCTCTCTGCAGTGTCCTTACAACCGTCACCCCCCCACAACTCCCACATACCTATAGAGACTGTGTCTGTTCCCCGACCTAAATTACATAAAGTAAATATGACAACAAGAGGAGTTAATCATAATAACCTAATAAAAGTTAAGACTACTCCTCTTACAGAACAAAACCCCAAAACTATTAAATGTGGATTATTAAATATCAGATCTCTCTCTTCTAAATCTCTGTTAGTAAATGACTTAATAAGCGATCATCAATTCGATTTATTTTGTCTCACTGAAACTTGGTTGCAGCAGGAAGAATATGTCAGTCTAAATGAGTCAACCCCCCCAAGTCATATTAATTATCATGTTCTTAGAAGCACAGGCTGAGGTGGAGGAGTTGCAGCAATCTTCCATTGTAGCTTATCAATAAACCCTAGACCTAAACATAGTTATAACTCATTTGAGAGCCTTACTCTTAGCCTTTCACACCCAAACTGGAAAACTCAAAAACCACTATTATTTGTTATCATGTACCGTCCTCCAGTCCCTTATTCAGAGTTTTTGATTGAAATTTCTGATTTTCTAGCTGATTTAGTGCTTAGTACAGATAAAGTCATTATAGTCTGTGACTTTAACATTCATGTAGATGCTGACAGTAACTGCCTGAGCACTGCGTTTAATTCATTTCTAGATTCAATTGGTTTTTCCCAAAATGTAAATAAACCCACTCACTGTTTTAGTCACACGTTAGACCTTGTCCTTACGTATGGAATTGAAACGGATAATTTAACAATATGTCCTCACAACTCTCTTCTGTCTGACCATTTTTTAATAACATTTGAATTTACAATAACGGACTATATAGCAGTTAGGGAAAAATTCCACTATAGCAGATGCTTAAGTGAAAAAGCTGTCAACAAATTTAAAGAAATTATTTCTTCATCATTTGCTTCACCATATGTTAATACAATGGGAAGTAGTCTCCTTAATGTTACTCCTGCACAAGTAGATTATCTTGTTGACAATTCTGCAGCCTCACTACGTACAATACTCGATAGTGTTGCCCCTCTAAAAAAGAAGGCAGTAAATCAGCAGAGGCGATCTCCATGGTATAGTTCACAAACACGCAACTTAAAACAGGAAACACGAAAGTTAGAAAGGAAGTGGCGTTCCAGAAAGTTAGAAGAATCTCATTTAGCCTGGAAAAATAGTTTAAAAACGTACAAAAAAGCTCTCAGTGATGCCAGAACAGCATATTATTCATCATTAATAGAAGAAAACAAGAACAACCCCCGGTTTCTGTTCAGCACTGTAGCCAGGCTGACTAAGAGCCATAGTTCTGTTGAGCCTACTATTCCCTTAACTTTGAGCAGCAATGACTTCATGACCTTCTTTATGAATAAAATTGTAGCTATTAGAGAAAGTATTCACCAGATCCTCCCCCCAAAAATTACAGATAGATCTTCATGTACAGCAGTGCTAGAATCATGGATAAGGCCCCACTCCCTGTTAGACTGCTTTTTACCCATAGATCTCTCTGAGCTAACTTCAATTATTACCTCATCTAAACCAACAACCTGTCTGCTAGACCCTATTCCAACTAAGCTGCTCAAGGAAGCTTTACCCTTTATAGATACGTTCATATTAGATATCATCAATCTATCTTTAGAAACAGGCTATGTACCACAGGCCTATAAGGTAGCTGTAATTAAACCATTACTTAAAAAACCCTGTCTTGACCCAGGTGTTTTAGCCAATTACAGACCAATATCTAATCTCCCCTTTATTTCTAAAATAATTGAAAAAGTAGTCGCAAAACAATTATGTGATCACCTTCATAGGAATAATTTGTATGAAGAGTTTCAGTCAGGATTTAGAGTTCATCATAGTACAGAAACAGCACTGGTAAAAGTCACCAACGATCTTCTCATGGCCTCAGATAATGGACTCATCTCTATACTTGTTCTGTTAGATTTTAGTGCCGCATTTGATACCATTGATCATAACATTTTATTACAGAGACTGGAACATGAAATTGGAATTACAGGAACTGCACTAGGTTGGTTTAAATCCTATCTATCTGATAGATTTCAATTTGTTCATGTTAATGATGAATCCTCCATGCACACAAAGGTTAGCTATGGAGTTCCACAAGGCTCTGTGTTAGGACCAATACTTTTTACTTTATATATGTCTCCTTTAGGCAACATTATTAGAAAACACTCCATAAATTTCCACTGTTATGCTGATGATACCCAGCTATATTTATCTATGGAACCAGATGAAAATAATCAGTTAATAAAGCTTCAAGCATGCCTACAAGACATAAAGGCCTGGATGTCCCACAATTTTTTACTTTTAAACTCAGACAAAACTGAAGTCATAGTATTTGGGCCCAAAAATATCAGAGATATTATGTAAATGGTAAATGGTCTGCACTTATATAGCGCTTTTCTACCTATTGGCACTCAAAGCGCTTTACACTGCTTCTTATTCACCCATTCACACTTACAATCACACACACATTCATACACCGATGGGGGAGCTGCTATGCAGCTGGCCAACACTCACCGGGAGCAGCTAAGTTGGGGTTCAGTGTCTTGCTCAAGGACACTTCGACATATGACCAGAGGAGCCGGGGATTGAACCGGATGTCCAACCATATTGTTACCCTAGATGGCATAAGTCTGGCCTCCAGTACTACTGCAAGGAACCTTGGAGTTATTTTTGATCAGGATCTGTCCTTTAAGTCACATATAAAACAAATCTCTAGAACAGCCTTCTTCCACCTACGGAACATTGCCAAAATTAGGAGCATACTGTCTCAAAGTGATGCCGAAAAACTGGTCCATGCATTTGTTACTTCTAGGTTGGACTACTGTAATTCCCTACTTTCAGGATGCCCCAGTAACTCCCTAAAGAGCCTGCAATTAATCCAAATGCTGCAGCAAGAGTGCTGACTGGAACTAGCAAGAGAGACCATATTTCACCTTCACTAGCTTCTCTCCATTGGCTTCCCATTAAATTTAGAATAGAATTTAAAACCCTGCTTCTTACATATAAAGCTCTGAATGGTCAGGCTCCATCATATATAGAAGACCTCATAGCACCATATCATCCCAGTAGACCACTTCGCTCTCAGAATGCAGGCCTACTTGTGGTTCCCAGAATTTCCAAAAGTAGAATGGGAGGTAGAGCCTTTAGCTATCAAGCTCCTCTCTTGTGGAACCAGCTCCCAGTTCAGATTCGGGAAGCAGACACCCTCTCTACTTTTAAGTCTAAGCTTAAAACCTTCCTCTTTAATAAAGCATATAGTTAGTTATAGTTATGCTGCCATAGGCTTAGACTGCTGGGGGACCCACCCCCCAATGCACTGAGCTCCTTTCCTCCTCTTGACCATCTCTCCTCTCCTCTCACCCCGCAATTCTCACCACTGTATGTCATTAACTCTGTGTGTTCTCTCCCGTAGTTGTCTTTGTCCTCCTCTGTCCCCCTCTCTCTGTCCCTTTCTGCAGGTGTCCCCCGGCTTTGAAGCTGTGTGTCTTCCAGCGTCCAGCTACTGGTCCTACCAATCTGCCCGATGTTTTGTTATTGCTTTTTGTTGCTCTGTTCTTTTCTCTCTCCCCTTTCCACTCACCCCAACCGGTCGAGGCAGATGGCCGTCCACCCTGAGCCTGGTTCTGCTGGAGGTTTCTTCCGTTAAAGGGAGTTTTTCCTTTCCACTGTTGCCAATGGCTTGCTCCAGGGGGAATTGTTGGGTTCTCTTTATATATCTTTATAATCTTGACTTTATTCTGTAAAGTGCCCTGAGATGACTTTGTTGTGAATTGGCGCTATATAAATAAAGTTGAATTGAATTGAATTGAATAGATAATAAAGATACTAAACACACAGAAACACTGATGGCTGAGGTTCAACAGAATGCAACTGTGTGGTTCAGCTCAGCATAAAACGTGTCCTCATGCCCCAGCATCAGACCATGACACTGTTTCAGGTGCATTTTGCTTCTACAAAAACAGATAATTTACTTCAGACAGATTTTAAATGTTGTAGTACTGTAATACATGTATATGTATACATTCAGTTAAATCTGGTCTGGTCAAGAGAAAACAATGTTCCTCACACACACACACACACACACACACACACACTATTGTTTTTGCATTGACTCTTGGTCACCAACAGGATTTGATGGGGACCTCTGTGGATGACAGGACTTTTCCACTGAGAAGCAAATTGACAAGTTGACTCAGTTCTTCCTGCATTCTCACCTAAGAACAAAAATCAGTCTCTGGCTTTTTTTCTTCATGAACACAGTCGAACTGCACAAACTCCTACTGTAGACACTACACCACATCTGCACCTTCAGGTTCCGGTAGCTAGGAAATCTGTCCAGGTCTTGTTCAGATCAATTCCTCTGTTCTAACATCTGACAGTGACCTTACTATCTTTATTGCTGTGGAGCAGGGTTCTGTTCTTGGTTAATAGCTGCTGCCGAAAGCACTGTGCTGTGTAACACAGTGGCCAATGTTTTCACCAGTGGGTTTATCCATTCTTAACACAGGGGTTACGGTTAAACTGTCTTTTGGAAAGGTGCTGCCCTATCCCTCTAAAACTGTCTGCTATCTTGGTACAGTCTGCCTCTGTTGTTGAATGCAGCTCCGCCTCCAAATCTGCTAATCGGCTCACCTACTACTTGTCCAACCGGAACATTCTGTGTGCAATAGTAGCCACGAGAAGTAGTATTTACACCTCCACAACAACAACACCACATGCCAGAGAACAGGCTGGACTTTATGTAATGGACATGTTGTTTCCAGCTTTAATCCAACACTGAGCGGAAACTCTTGTTTTCTCAGCAGATTATCTAAAAGTGAACACTAGCTGACAAGTTCCATGTAGTTAAAAAACAAGTAAAGAAATCCCAGGTGTGATGAAAGTAAAGTAGTATCATCATGAAGTTGCCATAGAATTAAGTCACATTTTTGTAAAAAAGAAAATAGGAAACAATGTTTTTTCATGTTCACAAATACTTTGCAGAAAGGAACAAAATGTCTTTGTCCGTTATCACATGATGACTTAATGTGGTGGAGCTGCAGTCACTTGCAGTTAATGAACTGATGTTTTTGCTTGTTTGGGAGTTAATTATCTAGTGTTTGATCTTTAGCGAAATCCCAAGTGTGTGCTGACTTTTGTGCTTCTTTAAAACATGTATCAGTACTTTACATAACACTGAGGAAGTGACTTGTTGGCCTGCATTCTGAGGTCAAAGTGGTCTACCGGGATGATATGGTGCTATGAGGTCTTCTATATATGATGGAGCCTGACCATTCAGAGCTTTATATGTAAGAAGCAGGGTTTTAAATTCTATTCTACATTTAATAGGAAGCCAATGGAAAGAAGCTAGTGAAGGTGAAATATGATCTCTTGCTAATTTCAGTCAGCACTCTTGCTGCAGCATTTTGGATTAATTGCAGGCTCTTTAGTTACTGGGGCATCCTGAAAGTAGGGAATTACAGTAGTCCAACCTAGAGGTAACAAATGCATGGACTAGTTTTTCGGCATCACTTTGAGACAGGATGCTCCTAATTTTGGTAATGTTCCATAGGTGGAAGAAGGCTGTTTTATAGATTTGTTTTATATGTGAGGTAAAGGAAAAATCCTGGTCAAAAATAACTCCAAGGTTCCTTGCAGTAGTACTGGAGGCCAGACTTATTTCATCTAGAGTAACAATATGGTTGGACATCATATCTCTGAGATTTTTGGGCCCAAATACTATGACTTCAGTTTTGTCTGAGTTTAGAAGTAAAACATTGTGGGACATCCAGGCCTTTTTGTCTTGGTGGCTTAAAGCTTTATTAACTGATTCTTTTCATCTGGTTCCATAGATAAATATAGCTGGGTATCATCAGCATAGCAGTGGAAATTTATGGAGTGCTTTCTAATAATGTTGCCTAAAGGAGACATATATAAAGTAAAAAGTAATGGTTCTAACACAGAGCCTTGTGGAACGCTATAGCTAACCTTTGTATGCATGGAGGATTCATCATTAACATTAACAATTTGAAATCGATCAGGTAGTTAAGATTTAAACCAACCTAGTGCAGTTCCTTTAATCCCAATTTCATGTTTTAGTCTGTGTAATAAAATGTTTTGATCAATAGTATTGAATGCAGCACTAAGATCTAACAGAACAAGTATAGAGACTTGTCCATTATCTGATGCCATAAGAAGATTGTTGGTGACTTTTACCAGTACTGTTTCTGTACTATGATGAACTGTAAATCCTGACTGAAAGTCTTCATACAAATTATTCCTATAAAAGGTGGTCACATAATTGTTTTGCAACTACTTTTTCAATTATTTTAGAAATAAAGGGGAGATTAGATATTGGTCTGTAATTGGCTAGAACATCTGGGTCAAGACAGGGTTTTTTAAGTAGTGGTTTAATTACAGCTACAGTGTCTCACATTTGTTTTGTTTATAATTCGCCACTTCGTTGCTTCTCATTCACCCATTCACACACATACTGATGGCAGGGGCTGTAATGCAAGGTGCTAATGTCACCCACCTGGACTAACTTAGGGTTTAGTGTCTTGACACATAGCTGGCACCGGGGAAAGAACCACTGACCATGTGGTCCGTGGGTGACTGCCTTACCAAACACCCCATGTCTGTTTATCTCTTATTTTCTCTTAATTTAATATTCTGAGACGCTTTTAGAGCTTCAAAATGCATTCTCAACTTCAAATGACAAACACCGACCTCACATTTTGGGTGAATCTAAGTGTCCAGGTTACACTCATACATGGGATGTAGCGCTCTGTCCCTGTAAGACAAGACTGTCAAAATGTGTCCATATCTAGAATTTGTTAAGTCCAAAGGTCCATTGGGATTTCCTTCCTTTTCCTGAGCCTTTGGGTGAAGACTCCACCAAATTCACTTGGAAAATTAATCCTTCCCCCAACAACTCTTAATGTTTAATACTAACAGGTTCCATCTGTCTGGTCTGAAGTGATCTTGACCAGGCCAGACTGGGACTGATGTGTCCTGTTGAACATACCCTGCTCTTAAAAATTCTTTCTTCTTTGTATATTGTTGCCTGTGTCTATAAAATAGATCGTTTTTATAAAAAAAAAAAAAAAAAAAAAAAAGTTTTTCCGCATGTTTGTAGGTGATGTGTGCAGCTTGTGTAGCGGTCATATTTCTAGTATCCATGTGACACAAATAAACATTGACAGACTCTGTTCTACTCATAGTTAATGGTTGTGTCATGGAAACTGTTTTTATTGGAGGTCTGAACTAAAAGCAAGTAGATTAACCTCCTCTGGACCTTGGCTTTCAATCTACATCTGACAAAAACAGCTAGAGGGAAACACACGAGCAGCAGAGTAAATATCAGCCCAGTCCAAGAACAGGATTGTGGTTAGGAGCAGGTATTAGTATCTAAGACATGGACACTAATGTCTTCAGGATCTGAGGCTTTGAAGCTCAGCTGGTGCCAGCAGGATCATTACGACATAGATTAACTGTTGAGTAATCTGGCAGCAGGAAGTGATTTCACTATGATCATACCCACAGTTCTCTCTCACAA
Source organism: Channa argus (assembly GCF_033026475.1). Classification (NCBI taxonomy): domain Eukaryota; kingdom Metazoa; phylum Chordata; class Actinopteri; order Anabantiformes; family Channidae; genus Channa; species Channa argus. The sequence continues at coordinate 31,465,106 of NC_090198.1, forward strand.
GAAGTAGGTATAGTTTTTGTCTGCTCGGGTACAGCAGGATCAAGAAGTTAGAGACTCTGGTCTGACCCCTTAAACCCCACAAAACAAAGAGCCGCACACATTATGCTTAACGAGCACACACTTAATCCTCATTAACTCATTATCTCCTAATGAGATGATCCTGCAGCTACACCACGGAAGTAGGAGGACACGGGTATCCTCCTGAAGATTAATGAAGGACATCAAATTTAACTTAAAGACAGTTTACAGACAGTTAACTCTGCTGCCATTAAATAAAGGCAAAATAATCACAATGCCTGTGGCATCGGCATCACTGTTCACACACTGTATGTCTAAGGATTTAAAATTTAGGATTCAAACAACTTTATTGATCCCATGGGGAAATTGTGTTGCATGTTACAGCTGGTATTTATGTGAAAGTAGAAAAGAAAGAAAAAAAACTTCCACCAAACCAAAACAATTAACAAGTACAAACTACTGATTAATAAGAAAAAATCCAGCTACAGGTGTAAAAAAAACAACAAATAAAAATAATAAATGAAGTAAAAACAATATAATTTAGTTAGGTCCAGTTAGGCCTTTCAGTCCCCCTCCTTTTTATAGAAGGGAGACGAGTTGAACAGTTTAATGGCCACTGGGAGAAAGGATCTCCTGTGACATTCTGTGGAGCACTTGACTGTGATCAGGCTCTGGCTGTCTTCTTAAAAAATCATCGATCAAAAATTAACTTAAACTGGGGCCACAGGGACAGTGAAGAAGGCTGATGTAGAGATGACAGAAAATAGGGCAACAACAACATTATGAAGATGCAAGTAGAGGCTCAATACGTGTTCTCACAAACATACATTCACTGTAAAGCTGCTTCTAAAATGACTTGACACTGCACCATCACACATACCAGGGATTGCATTATGCACATGCATACTCTATGATGACAAGTGATTCTCTGAATCAATGCAGGATCCACTAGGTCATCAGGATGCACAAACGGTGAATTTAAAGTCAGTACATCCACAGCCAAAGAGGAAACTTTACCAAAAGCAGCTCTATTGGCTCATGATGTTGTAAGACCCTGCATAACAAATGAGGTTACTGCACCAGGCCAGGAGATTAAAAGGTCAAAAGAGACTTCAAAAATACTTCTGCAAGTTTGAGTGTTTCACATTGGTAGAGTCTGTAATGTACCTGGAGAAACAGTCACAGTAATTTTTCACATACTTCACTTGTAGTATGTTCTCTACAACTTGTGGTTCTTGAAAACCACTTCTCAGTGATAACATTCTAACAGAACAACCTGACAGTCTCACCACGACACTCCTGGTAAACAATGTCTGTGTCCCTGTGACTTTAGTTTACTTTGGTCTTGGTAAGTCGAGGTCGAGTCTTCTGATTTTAATGGACCGACCCAGAGCAGGACAAACTACTTTCATAGATACTGCTGTGCTGCAGGAGGTAGCGCAATCGACCACCAATCCCCCAGTTGCTGGTTCCATGCCTGGCTCCTCTGGTCACATGTCAAAGTGTCCTTCAGCAAATCATTGAACCCCAACTTAGTTGCTAGCAGCTCCCCGTCCCATAGCAGCTCCCCAACGTACCAATGATTGGTACTAAAAATTAGTAAATAAAAAGCAGAGTAAATCGCTTTGAGTACCAATAGGTGAAAAAGTGCTATATAAGTGCATTACATTTACCATTTATGTTTACGAGTGGTGGATCAGACTCACACAGAGCCTCATTAGAGTTTACTCCAACAACAGAACATCTTCATTGCTGCACCATGTTTGAGTTTGTTGCCTTTTGATCTCATATCTGCTTTGAATCCATGTGCTGCAAAAGTGGTGTAAAAATAGAGGTGATGTGATTAAAAGCTCCTTCTGGCAGCAGTTGCAAAAGAGCATATGTAGGAGAAAAACCTGGAACAAGGACCTCTTGTTGACATGTGACTGAGCACAAAGCTGCAGCACTGGGAACAACTCTCTGCAGGAGTCAGGCAGCAGCTCAGGCATTTAGGAGTCTATTTAAACATGGTTTTAACGTGACCATCTTCAACTATCTCACTTTGTTTGTCTAAGCAGTCCTGACCACTTTCCAACAAAGATGGAATTAATCCTGTCTGCAGAAGGCAGAATATTTCATTGAACTAATTTAACCTTGATGTTTCGCAGCAATGAGTTATGATTTATCAGGTCTAGTTTTTTAACGCTTTGTCTGCAAATGTCCACACCTGAAGGTGGGGGTCCCACAGAAAGTAAAGGGATACTTTTTCTGTTAATTAGAACCTATCAATGTGAAATATGTTCATCAAGTGTCCATTGTGCAGTCTAGTCACTCTATATGTTGGAGCAAATCTGAAGATTAGTCTAGTTTTAGTTCCACCAGTATGAGTCCACATTCAGTTTTTACTTTATGGACTTAGTTTTATTGTGTCAGTTTGGCTCATTTTAGTGGAGGAACAGAAGGTGCTGACATTTAGCCATAAAACATTAAGGCATTTGTGTAAAGTGGAGTCATGCTTGGCACCTACTGCAACACATTTCCCAGGTTCATCTCATTTCTCTCTAAAAGAGACTCAATCATCAATCATCAACCTCATCTTCCTCAATCTGATACAGAGTTTACCATTAGCTCACTCAGACAATATGCTGTTTACTACTGAAGCACTAATTGTTAAATGAAGTGGACATGGTGTGGTATTGTTGCTGTTCTGTTTGAATCCGGTTGTGTCCACACTGGTCCTCGTGTCACGCCATCCTCTAATGAGTCTGAACACAGAGCGATCGTGAGCAACAGCTCGACCTCCACAAAGAGAGCCTTCTTCAGCATCGACTATTTTGATCATCCCCCCTTTGCACGTTTGCACGGATTCCTGCTGGAGAAAACAGTTCAAATCGAGTCTGAGCACGGGAAAGCAGCATCCGCCATCTTCATCACAGTGCTACTCATCTCCATGCTAAATAGTTCTTTCATTCCCTCACTGTGTTTACATAAATTCCAACACCTGCAGGTAGGGACCGAGAGAGGGAGAGAGAGGCGGTGAAGCACAACTACGGGAATGAGAAGACATAAAATTGATAGCATGCAGTGGTAACAAATAAATGTATAGAGAGAAAGAGGAGAGGAGCTCATTGCACTTGCGGGAGTCCCCCAATACTCCAAACCTATAGCATCTTAGTAGGAGCTAGTTCAGGTTGACTGAGCAGTTTTAACTATAGGTATAACTAATATCAAAAAGGAAGGTTTTAAGCCTAGTCTTAAAAGTAGAGAGGGTGTCTGCCCCCAGAATCTGGATTGGAAGCTGGTTCCAAAGAAGAGGGGCTTGATAACTAAAGGCTCTGCCTCCCATTTTAATTTTGGAAACTCTGCTAACCACAAATAGGCCTGTATTCTGGGATCGAAGTGGTCTAATTGGACGATACAGTACTATGAGATCTTTTACATATGATGGAGCTTGACCATTAAGAGCTTTGTATGTAATAAGCAGGGTTTTGAATTCTATTCTAGATTTTATGGGAAGCCAATGGAACGAAGCTAGTGAAGGTCTCTGTCGCTAGTTTCAGTCAGCACTCTTGGTGCAGCATTTTGGATTAACTGAAGGCTTTTTAGACAGTTATTAGTGCACCCCAGAAGTAGGGAATTACAGTAGTCCAACCTAGAAGTAACAAATACATGGACTTTTGGCATCAGACAGGATTTTGGTAATGTTCCGTAGGTGGAAGAAGGGTGTTCTAGAGATTTGTCTTATATGTGAGGTAAACGACAATTTCTCACATTTTTCACAGCTGCTAATACAACTATGCAATAAATTCACTGTTTGCCAAAGCCATAGGTTGCAGCCACAGATCATTGTGGCTGCAAGATAGCACTTCATCTTAAGTTTGCAAAAAGGATTGAATGAATAATAGTTTTTAAATTAGCCCCAGTTTAACAGAACACAACTTTCATATCGCAAAAGCTGAGATTGAAGTCTGTGTGTTTAATGATACAATAAGAATTAAGATCGGCCCCCCCTCCACCTACAGTGCTGCTAACTGTAGTGAAGATGGCCTCAGCAGAAGCAAACCCTGATGTCACTGAACAAGAGAACAGACTACGAAAAACCTTGTGGTGCTGAAGTGACCACACAGCACAAATATCCTTTGGACTGAATAAGCCCCACTAAGCAGTTTGTTGAGTTATTGATGAAAAACTTTTGCTGATGCCAATTTCCAAATGCTGAGCCATGAGCCAACGGATAATTTAACAATATTTCTTAACAACTCTCTTCTGTCTGAATTTACAATAATGGACTTCATTCTACATTTACATTTAGTCAATAAACAGCAGTTAGGGAAAAATTCAACTATAGCAGGTCTTAAGTGAAAAAGCTGTAAAAAAAATTTAAAAAAATTAGTCTTTCCTCATTTGCTTCATATGTCAGTACAATGGAGAGTAATGTTATTCCTGAACAAATTGATCATCTTGTTGACAACTCTGCAGCCTCACTACGTACAATACTATATAGTGTTGCCCCTCTGAAAAAGAAGGCAGTAAATCAGAAGAGGCGATCTCCATGGTATAGTTCGCAAACATGCAACTTAAAACAGGCAACACAAAAGTTAGAAAGGAAGTGGCGTTCTAGAAATTTACAAGAATCTCATTTAACCTGGAAAAACAGTTTAAAAATGTACAAAAACCTCTCCGTGATGCCAGAACAGCTTATTATTCATCACTAACGGAGGAAAACAAGAACAAAACGGTTTCTGTTCAGCACTGTAGCCAGGCTGACTAAGAGCCATACCTCTGTTGAGCCTAGTATTCCCTCTACTGTGAGCAGCAATGACTTCCTGAATTTCTTTATGAATAAAATTGTAGCTATTAGAGAAAGAATTCACCAGATTCTCCTCCCAAATATTACAGATAGATCTTTACGTACAACAGTGCTAGTTAATCATCACTAAGGCCCTAATCCCTCTTAGACTGCTTTTTACCCATAGATCTCGCTGAGCTAACTATGGAACCAGATAAAAAAAAAAATCGGTTTATCAAGCTTCAAGCAAACCTACAAGACATAAAGGCCTGGATGTCCCACAATTTTTACTTCTAAACAGACAAACCTGAAGTCATAGTATTTGGGCCCAAAAATTTCAGAAATATGATGTCCAACCATATCGTTACTCTAGATGGCATAAGTCTGGCCTCCAGTACTACTGCAAAGAACCTTTGAGTTGTTTTTGACCAGAATTTGTCCTTTACCTCACATATAAAACAAATCTCTAGAACAGCCTTCTTTCACCTACGGAACATGGTCAAAATTAGGAGCATCCTGTCTTAGAGTGATGCCGAAAAACTAGTCCACACATTTGACACATTTGCCCCAGTAACTCCCTAAAGACGCTGCAATTAATCCAAAATGCTGCAGCAAGAGTGCTGACTGGAACTAGGAAGGGAGAAGTTCACAGAAGTCTGGCTTCAAGAGGGGTCACTCCACAGAAACGGCACTCCTGACTGTCGTTGAATATTTTCGAGCTGCAAAAGCCACAGGTCAGTCTTCTGTCTTAATTCTACTTGATCTATTGTCAGCCTTTGACATTGTGAACTATCAGATCCTCTTGTCCCCACTCTCTGACTTAGGAATCTCTGGATCAGCTCTAGACTGGCTTTATTCCTACCTATCGGGACAAACCTTCAAGTTGTCCTGGCAGGGGCATCTTTCTCACTCTCATAGCCTCTCTACCCGTGTTCCACAGGGCTCAGTTCTTGGTCCTCTTCTTTTTTCTATCTATACTGCATTCCTGGGTTCCATCATTCACTCACATGGTCTTTCCTATCACAGCTATGCTGATGACACACAGCTCTTCCTGCCCTTTCCACCGGACGACTCAACTGTCTCATCACGCATTTCTGCCTGTCTCTCAGACATCTCAGCCTGGATGAGTAAGAGACATGTTCAACTCAACCTCTCCAAGACTGAAGTCCTTGTCTTCCCAGCCAGACCTTCGACACAACAAAACTTTAGCATCAACATTGAATCTACAGTGATTGTCCCCACTAAATCGGCGAAAAATCTGGGGGTCATCATCGACGACCAACTGAGCTTTAAGGACCACATCTCCTCAGTCTCTAGGGCATGCAGATTTTCCCTCTACAACATCAGGAAGATCAGACCCTACATCACAGAATATACAACCCAACTCATTGTACAGGCACTGGTCATATCTTGTCTCGATTACTGGAACAATTTGTTGATTAGGTTACCAATATCCACAATAAAACCCTTGCAGATGATCCAAAACACAGCAGCTCGCCTCATTTTTAATCAGTCAAAAAAGACCCATGTCACACCACTCTTTAGATCTGTACACTGACTTCCTATAGCTGCTCGCATCAGGTTCAAAGCTCTGTCTCTTGCTTACAGGGTGGTTAACTTGACAGCTCCCGCTGACCTCAACTCACTCATTGAAATCTACAATCCTTCCCGCCCGCTGCAGTCTGCCAACAAACGAGGTCAGGTGGTCCCAGCACCGCACATAAGACACCAAGCAAAACTTTTTAGCGCAATGATTCCACAATGGTGGAATGAGCTACCAAACTCTCTCCCAATGTTCAAAAAACTGCTGAAAACAGAACTCTTCCACATCTTCCTAAGCACTTAAATCTATAAAAAAATAAAATAAAATTTTTCTGCTCTTTCTTGCACATGCATCTCATGAACTTTAAACACTTTTATGATTAGACTTTGCTTAGATGTTTTCTCCTTGACTTAGATTTTTGTTGCTTTGTACCTCACTTGTAAGTTGCTTTAGATAAAGGCGTCTGCTAAATGACTAAATGTAAATGTAAGGTGGGTCTGCATCGAGGATAAGCTCAAAGCCCCTTCTTGTTTGATCTGGCGATGGACAAGCTGACAGATGAGGTCAGACAGGAATGTCTGTGGACTATGATGTTTGCAGATGGTGTTCAAGAAGGTGGTGAGACAAGAGATGTTGTTCGGCTTACAGACAGTTGCACTGAAGATATGAAGATTTTGAGGTTCTCTTTGGGAGTGAAGAGGATGGATAGGATCAGAGGGACAGCTCATGTTAGATGTTTTGGGGACAAAGTCAGGTCCAGAGGAAGACCAAAGAGGAGATTTATGGATGTAGTGAAAGAGGACATAAGGTTAGTTGATGTGAGAGAAGAGGATGCAGAGGATAGGGTTAGGTGGAGGCACATGATTCGTGGCCACCTCTGAAAGAGAACATCTGACAGGAAATAAAGAAAAAGTTCAGCCCTAGTTAGCATCCACAGTCAAAGGTCTAAAAGTACCTGTGGTAAATTTAATGATTTCAGTGACGCTCACAGGGCTTTACGCTGTGAGCGAATCCCCCGATTGTGGTGAATTAGTTCAAATGAAGGGCCCTTTGGCTCAGGTAAACACTCAACAAAAGGTGAAAATGAACTGAGCCACTCTGATGTTTTTCTGTTTTGTGTGTGTTTGAAGGTAAAAACTCAGGTGACACTTTGTATCTTTATCTCAGAGCTCTAGAAACATTTCCTGTCATTAAACCTCCTCATAAGGTGTCTTGAAGTTATCATCCAGAACCTGTGAGCTTCAAACTTCTGGCCAGACATGAACTGTCATGAGGGGGTAAGTAGGACGTGTGTGGACAGGTAGCAAATTGATCAGGTGCCATTAACCTATGAAACATTCCACTCTGCCAGTTCAATTATGCCTGGCATGTTATTGACGTATCATTTCATGTCGTGCTTTCTAGGATACATAAGAAGCCAAGAGCAACAATATCACCACAGCTGATGTTTTATCTGGAACAGGCAGAATTTGCAGCGTTTACCTGCTTTGAGCCTAGGGAAACACTACGGGATAATCAGGATAATATTGGGCCCGGTTTTACTCTTTTGACCCTCAACAACACACACCATGCTGACTCCTTCTCTCAGCCCTGATTTAATTTCTTACTTTTTTCCCCCTCCTTTGTTTTTGCTTGCTGTTCTCCTTGGGACAAATATTACTGGCCGACATGCTGGTAAATGACCACAGGGAGCCTCCATGTTTGTTTTGTTCTGAAGTCACATTTTATTACACGGGTTTCTGGGAGATCCCAGTATCTGGATCATCACACCAAAGCATATGTATAAACTCAGTGTATGTTCAGACAACTTGTTGCAGGAAACACAGAGAACAGAGGCTTTAGGTTCCGAGAGCCTGATTACAACCTGACACAGGTGTGTGAAGCAAAGTCTTTAACAAGCTCCAAACACTGTGTGATGTGTGTGTGTGTATATGTATATATATATACACACACACACACATCTATACATATGGACCTTGCTTTGTGCACTTAAATTCATTTACTGGATGGGTGAGCAAATACTTTTGGCAATATAGTGTATCTGAGGAGGAAGAATCTTGTGACGGCTCAGATACATAACTTCCCTCTACAATTTATAAAAGCACCAGACTTATATAAAAATCATGTGTTTATGTGAACTTCAAAGTACAAATGAGGTCTACATTTAGAATTCAAGGCAGATTCTATTGAACCCAAATAATCACCATTCATTTTCTCATGAAATGATGACATACACAAAAATCCCAGTGATGAACCCTGGGATTCAGGAGCTTGAAGAGTCTGACCAAGGTGGTTTGTGTACCAAAGCAATACGATTTCATCTCTCTCACACTCACACTCACACACACTCACACTCACACACACTCACACACACACACACACACACACACACACACACACACACACACACACACACACAGAGTAAAAGTCTTTGGCAGTGACTCCACACACATTTCTCACAGGTCTGAGTCTTTCCCCATTAAGTCCACTGGTTTCCACAATGACCAATCTGGTGTGAGCCAGCCTGCAGAAACCTAAGCCTTGGGGGGGGGGGTAATCTGTGACACACTGACCTCAATTTGCAGCTCATTGTTCACTGTGAGTGGCTAAGTACACCAGGCATGAAGGTGTGCGAGCTGAGCAGCTCCTCACATGACCCCTTCCTCCCCAGCACAACACTTCCTGTACACATCCTCACAGGAATTTCTCATGATATAAACGTCTTCCTCACTGGCCATAAATTACTTGCTAATGGAAACAGGAAGTACCTGAGAGACAAAGAACCTGGTGTAAGGAAACCGTGAGGACATTTACACCTGGTCCCACTGTATGATAACATCACACAGCAGAGTCATTGGATGCAGGACTGAACAGCGATGAGGGAAACGCCAACAACTGTGGTTCAGGGGGGAAAGTGGGTAGTCCACTAACTCCAGGGTTGGATGTTTGATCCCTGGTTGCTCTAGTCAACATAGTGATTTGTGGACACCAGGACACGCTGATTCCTGGTGTGTGTTCCTCATTGGGTGAGACTTCTGAAAACGTGTCTGCATCTCGTTTATCTGAGGCCTAGTCCAGATGTCTATTTTTAACACAGGGTTTTCCTCTTTCATTTAAAAAAAAGCCACTCAAGCATTGTTTCAAAAACCCTTTGACAACACAAAAAGTGTTGAGAACAAACAAATCCACAGTCAGTGGCTGTTAAGCCATGTTGGTCAAACAGAAGCCTGACAATGATTCTCCTGCAGGTTTGTGCAGACCTGAGAGTTTGTGTTTTTTCCAGCTCCACGAATATCCCACAGTGTCACATGATGATGTTTCCCAATTGTCTTTTTTTTTTTAACATCCTTTGGCATCTTATGTTGATGCCACAGGTAAACTCACCCGTCACTATTGGATGCTCCAGGAGAACCACCATTGAACGCCATGGAACCAACTTTACATATTCACAAAACAGGGTTAAGGTCAAGGTATGGTTATGTTAAGAGCAACGCTTTTTGGTGCCTCTGGAATGAGAATGGACTGCTCTCCCGCTATTCATTCACTCAATGGCTCACTCAGGCAGGTAAAGCCAGTTTCGAATGGTGTGTCACAGATTTCTAAATATCTTCACCATGGACAGAGTTTGTGTGAATGACAGGCCCATACGCCTGAACAAGCTACGTCTTTAAATATCTATGTATGTTTGGACTCGGCCTGAATGTTTTCCTTGTGTTTTGAGGTAACAGGAGATCTGGAAAGCCCCTTCATCAATGCAACAAAGCTAATAAGCAGCAGCCAGTGGTGATGATCCCCTCACTCTGCTAACAGTCTGTGGCCTGAATAGGGCAGAATATCTGCAGACAGAACTAAGGGTAACACAATCATGTCCTGAAAAAAAATCTTTCCTGTGTAATGAAGCTTTTTTTGACTTTTGATTGGCTCATCTGACTAACATCTGGAGCGCAGTTTGATTTGATTATTATATACTGCTTTTATCTAAGGTACCTTTTATTCACACACAGTCACAAACTGATGAAAGCAGCTGCAAGGTGCTCACCTGACCCACCTGAAACAATTCAGTGTCTTGCCCAAGGACACGTCAACACATAGCCACGATGGACCGGTTGTCAACCCACTGACCCTGTGATCCAATGGCAACTGCCTTACCTACCAAGCTACAGCTGTCCGGGGGGGTGTCAGAACGGCTTGTCATCAGTGATGGAGCTCTGAAGTCTGTGTGCTACAACTGGGCCTATTCAGCATGTTTATGAGAGCGTGACTGGATTGTACAGTGCTTTGGACCTTTGTGGAAACATCTGTGTTCATTCTGTTTCTTTAATCAATTAATCAGGTTTTTCCTCTAATTTGTCACTCTTTGTGTTAATAATTAATTTCAGACAAGCACTTATGTTTGCAGTAAAAATGTGTGTTGAAACTAAAAATGTCACGTCTGCTGTCACGACTCTGGAAAAACTCTGGAAGAAATTTTTAAAGTATTTCCCTGATTTATTGTTGTGGTTTGTTTTAGTTGTTTGTGTCCCACTGAGATTGTGAGGGTGAGACTATTTCCTGAAAGCAGCACAAACCAGCACAGACCAGCTGAGTCCAGACTGTACAGAAGAGTAAACAGGTCCTGTTTTTTGTTCAGTTCAGCTTTAAGTTCCCAAATTTCGTTTAAGTGTGTCACACTGTTCTCCAGCTGGAAACAGACACCGACTGTTCTCCCCCGCGTCTCTCTCACACCGAGACAGAAGAGCACAACCACAGCGAGACAGAGGAAATTTGACTGATAAACTGCCTGAGTGCTTTAAAGGACCTGCACCTGATGCTGCACCAGGTGTTTGGGCTGGAAACACAAGGATCACGATCTGTATAGAGAACAGAAATTTCTGAAAGATGTTTCCATTGGACTGTCACACAAAGGGTTGTTCTTTATTAACCACTGTTCATGTTCTACATGTTCTCACAGCTATAACAAGACCCGGAGGTGTTACATAAATCTGCTCCTGTCCACCTCGACAGTTGGGACCAGCCGGCATCCATAACTTCAGCTGCCCCCACTGACAAACAATCAGCCCATAGTGTCAGCGTCTCTTTTGAGGCAGTTCTCTAAAATTGGACTCATGGAGTGGCCCGCCTGACTGAACGTCTCTGCCAGCCCGCTCTTGTAATGAAGCATGTCTGGCACAACGAGCTGCAATCAAACCCAGCTTGGCCTGGAGGCAGAGGGCAGGAGGAAAAATGTTTATCTGGACAAGGACAGACAAACACTGGCAGAGAGGAGCGCCGTTACATAAGTTTTATCAGTTTTATCTAATTAAACTAAGACTCCATCTACAGAACATCCAGTAAATTTACTCCAAAGATCTTGAACAGAAAAATCATTTTGGACATAAAGACCTACAAAGAGCTCCATAAATTCAATCTATGTGTATCACCAGAATATAAGGACAGCAGCTGAACAAACTGTGTTCACCAGGTGGGCTGGCTGCAGGGATCCACAATGGGCTCAAGAGCAAGGAATCAGCAGTGTTTTAAAGTTTGTGTTCAAGTCCCCACAAACATGAGGTCACACTGATTACAACATTTCTTCCTCAATGTGTCAAAGTCCTTACTCATTGTGTCAGTTTCATGATAAGCTGTGATTGGCTCCTCACTAGTTGTGTCATGAATCCTTTCCAGGTGATGAACTGAGGTACAACCTTGAAGAAACTTTGCACACAGGGAGAAACCATGTTTTTTCTACTGGGGGGGGGGTGGGGGCTTTTTTGGGTGCCTCACCCAACTAACAACGACAGAGTGAATTTAGCTGTCTGTGTCCAGCTGTCTACAGTCCTCTTCAGGATGGTACTGCACAGAAAGTGTAATATCAGATACATGTTCACACTGGAGATACTGTGAGACAGAGAGGACCCTACAGTAACACACTGAAGAGGACAGAGGTCCCGTTCAACACTAGCTAAGAAGTTTTTATCTGTTTCATCGTGAAAATATGTAAAAAATAACACACACACTGTGGGTTTGGTAGTAAACCCTGGGGTCGCAGGTGTAGCAGAAAGGCTCATTAGTTTCAGCTGTATTAATCTGTGGACATGTTTATGTGTGTAAAATAGAGTTAAAAACATGCTTCAGGTCACATTCACACACGTGTAACACAAGCAGTGTGTGACCTGACACACAGGCACTGTTGACAGCTAGAATGTAATAGAAGAGGAGGGTATCGATCACATGACATGTGTCTTCTAAGCACGAGGCTAAAACCTCTTCAGCTCTCGTTGTAAACGCTGTGTCAGGGTCCCATCACCTGCAGGATGAGTGGTCTTGTGTTCTCTGCTCTATTAGTTTGTAAATGCAATTTACTGAAGTGTTTGTTTGTCTTGGTTTATGTCTACTGTGTTTAGCTCTGGAGCTCAGAGAATTCCAGTTACATGCTGCAGATGTGGCTCCCCTGACTGAAGGCCTCCAGAATCAGTGCAACATGGGACAGGTGGTGGTGATAGAGGTGATTACGGTCACCTCCATCAGAGATATAGACAGACAGTATGCGATTCCTATATAAATCCAAAAAGCTCTTGTCCTCAGAGAAGGCTGAGACAGATCAGTCCATCAGGTGAAAAACCTGCACCAGCGTTGATAGCATCATAACACAGCCTGATTCTTTCTGTTTGGATTACACCAGCGGGTTTTCAGGGAAAGATTATGATTTCCAGGATTCTGTGTTGTTATGAAGCCGTACAGTCAATGGGGTCTGGAGCTGCTGAGGGGGAAACATGGAGCTCAATGAATCTGGTTCATTTGGGAACAATAAACAAAAAAGAGCTGATAAAAATGTTCAGTGACTTTTCTCCAAGAAGAAAAACTGAAAAAAAAACTTTTATTACATGCATCACTCACATCTACATTTCTATGTTTTCACTAATGTAAAATAAAGACTTGATTCCCATTAAAACAAAATATATTTAATGTCCAGCCGTAAAAGGCTGAAAACCATGTTCCAACCACAGAGGGCTTTGTACTAAAGATTAAGCTGTCATTAGTTCATTTTTCTGTTGAGTAACTAACTGAGAGCTTTGTTTGTTCTCAGGTTGATTGCACCCTGGAGGAGTGTGTCTGTGAGTGTGTGTGTGTGTGTGTGTGTGTGTGTGCGTGTGTGTGTGTGCGTGTGTGTGTGTGTGTGTGTGTGAGACGGATGCTCGGAACTGAAAGCATCTTCGTCACATAGCACAGATAAAACATTCTTATTCAGTGTGTTGCCCAGTGACACTTTGACATAAGGACAGGATGAGCTGGGGATTGAACCACCAAGACCGTGATATTTCCTAACCCACAGCTTCCTCACAGATTGAATTCATGTCTATATGCAGTGATGCTGCAGCTGCTCTGTGCTTTTGTTGAACCACTGGAGGTTGGAGCTGCACCAGCAGGAGGTTTTTAATCACAGGCCAGTTGAGCTTTTTAAAGACCCACAAGGAGCATATTGACCTTTCACCTGGGAATCACCAGATGCTCTGACGATTGTGGAGATCCTTTTATATCACGGCCAAACATTGTTAAACATCCTGCAGATTTATCAGACATCATTAGGGACTTCAGAAAAAGGTTTCAGTGAATATGCTGAAGCTTCTCCAAATGACCTGGTTCTGCTGGTTGTGTTCTGTCTCTAATCTACAGGTTGAGGAACATCCAGGCGCCTCTTGGGGGATCAGTAAAGCTGATCTGAGCCACGTGAGGAGTGCTCCTCGGTTTGATGCTTGTCAAATGCGGTTGGGATTAAGGGAAAAGGGTTAGAGTTGCATTGTGACCGTGCAGCTCAGCAGGTGTGTTCACAGTGGCAGATAATCGTGTCAGACACACTTGCCATGTGCTGCTGACCTGATCCTGATTGCAGCTCAGGGTGCAGAAGAGCAGGAAACTAAAGTCAGGACGAGGTGAGCCTTAGGTCTACACACAGACGGCAGAGACATTGAAAATCGTGATAAAAACAATTTTCACTAGGTGAACTGCAGATTTAAAGGTTCAAACTTGACAACAATGACTTGTGTCTATGTGTCCACACTCATGTATATATGGTTTGTGCATCTCATTTGTCTGTGTCCAAAATCTTCACACACTGGTGTTTAATTCCAGAGGTAACTGATGAAGAGGAGGTAATGAACAGCAGAGCATCTCTGATCAAAACCACCATCCTCAGTAAGGAAGGAAATAATCCCAAAATAAAGTTTTTAGTCAATTTAGGATGAAGAATAACTTAAAAACTAAAAAACGGGGGAGACTAAGACAGAAAAACCATTAGAGTGTAAAACAAGAACTAAACTTAGATACAACCAAGGACAGTTTTTAATGTAGAAATATTTTACTAAGACTCAAGTTCAACAGTCAAATTCACATGAAAATAAAATGTATATGGAGACTGCATCTTCACAAGCTGACGCCCTGATTATATGATGAAAACAAGAGGAGAAAATCTCACATTTCCAGGGTTTAAAGGCGGATGACAGGAGACACAGATTCTGAGAGCTGGGATGTCTGTGAGCAGTTCATACCTGTGGTAGCATCAGACCCACTTGGTAATGCAAGGCAGTTCATTTAAACATTAACCCTATTATGTGTGTCCTGAGATCTATTTTGGGGTTAGATCCATTTGTACTGAACATTTACTGTAAAGAACATCTGACCAGGGTGCAGCTGAGGAAATTGTTGTGACATTTAAAAAATTTTAATAACGCACATCTTTCACAAACAGTCAGTTCCACCTCAGATCATTCTGTACATGTTTGTGTCTTCAGCTGCTTTGTCACGCTCCACTTTTCTATTCTTCTTGCTTTTCGATGGCTTGGACGTCTTCCTCTGTTCAGGTGAGTCAGTATGGGATGTTCCTGTGGACAAAAAACATTGACTTGTGGTTCCTTCATCTGCTCAAACGGAAAAAAAGTCTTTGTTTTCCAACATGCTAATGCAGCGAAGGAATGTCAGTGCAGAGGTCCTCCGATATGTGTGGAGGCAAACTGCTGGCACTGGGCTGACTAAACATGGGATTCCATAGCCTCAACTCTCATCTCTGAGCAGAGCAGCTTTGACTGCTCCGTGTTCTGGTTCCAGTTTTTCTTTATTCACAGCCTGGAAACACTTTCCACCCTGCAGTGTGACACAGCCTGCAGGGCGGAAACCTTTTATCTCCACTTTTTCCTGCTGTGTTTTCAGACAGAGACCTGCTGCTCAACTGAGGCTTTCCCTAAAACACAGAACCTGACATGGTTTAGAGACACAAAGTTTCTCTGCTGTGTGTATTTCAGTTTTCCTGTTTAGAAAGTTTGCCTAGAATACTCCAACATCCCAAACTCATGTTTATTCATGAGCCAGACTCTGAGCGTGTGTGATGGGGTTGCAGCCTGTAGTCCCTCCTACCATGCAGCTCTCCTCTATATATACACTGAGCGAGACGGACAGAGAGGCAGGGACGAGCTCTGCGCCAGCTGCAGTCCAGCAAAAGACAGAGAGGGAGAGAGGTAAAGAGACATTCACACAGACACACACCTTGTGGAGCTTAGGTTTGAAGCAGGGACAGAAAACAACATAAAGAACCAGAGAGATTCAGGCAGGTAAATCAGGTGAACCAGCAAACTCTTCTCTCACCATGGATGACTACACTCTCCCCTTCTGGATTTACCTGTTGGTTCTAACCGTGTTTGTTGGAGGAGCCATGAAGAAGATTCTGGCGTCCCACCTGAGCACCGCCCCCACCCTGGTGGCCTGGTTGGGGGCCACCGTGCTAGTGGAGCGCCTATGGGCGTTCTGCCTGCCGGCCGTGCTGCTGCTGACGCTGCTTGGCCTCGCCTGCTGCATCTACTCTGCCACCAGGACTAGCCCCCCATCTACCACCTTGTCTGCTCACGGGAAGGCCGTCTTCATCACAGGTAAGTGGGGGCCCCTCCCACTCACTCAAGTGTACGTGTGACTGCAAAGATGTGCAGTTTGCACATTGATTCTGGGTTGTAAAGTTGTTTTTTGTGCTGCAGCTTTATTATCCTGAAATAGTAAATGATGAGAGTTGAGATATGAACATGGGAACCCATTGGTTCCCACTGAAACCGGACTGAGCAGGAGGAAGTGTGTCTTTGTGTTTGTGTGTCCTGGGGAATAGGCTTTGTGGACAATAGAAAGCTGCAAGGGGAGATTCCCTTTCATAATAAAAGTCACAGAGGGGAGGAAAGCATCAGCTGAGTGTGGTTTTTCTGAGTGCAATAAGATGACTGATGTCTGTTTATGAATCTGTGCGTGTGTGTGTGTATGTGTTTGGATCTATCTCCATGCAGCCTTAATCACATTTTTGATGCCTCACAGCCAGCTGGCTCTGGGTTCTTTGAGCACAGTTACACAAAGGCAGAGCGTGGTGCATTAATCTGCAGATCTGATTACCTTGTTAACTATGACATAGAGACATCTCCTGGTCCTCAGGTGACCTGACAGGTACAAAACTGCTGTCGCCATGGAGATGGGTGAAGCTGTCTTTACTTAGCTGTGGTTTCATGCTGCCTGCTGTTTTTCTGTAAGGGTACAGTAGATAATTGTGGGCACTGTCAGGTTGTGGGTCTGTGCAGTGGCAGGAAACAATGAGACATTGGGGAACATAGGGAACATCATCCAAAACTGTCCTGTGGTGTAGGACAAAGATTTGACATAGTTGTACCAAATTATTGAAGTAAAATATTGAAGTAACTTCATGTTATGGATGTTTGGGGGGGGCTGTCATTCTTTTATTGCTGCTTCATTTAACAGCTGAAAGTGAAATAATGTTACACTCTGAGTCCAAAGATCATAAATATAAGTGTCTTTTACTGCCTAGTCAGCGTTTATACGTTACCAAAGTAGCAGCCAGAGGATAAACTGGAAACTTTATTGTGAGTTGTGTGGGGAGTGGACAGCAAGATGATGGGGATGATGGGGATGATGGGGACCGGGGACCAGGGACCTTCTGTGAGGCACTGCTGCCTCACAGAAGGTCCCCGGTTCAAATCCTTGCCTGGCTGCAGCCTTAAGTCCAAAAACATGCACGTTCGAGAGAACAAGTTCCTCCAGTGTTCACTTGTGGTATTGCAATAAAAATAAAGACTAGTTTGTACATGTCCAACTCCAAACAAGAATAACTCTCCCTCTCTTTGTGTTATGAACTCTTTCATTCATGGAAGTTTTATGTTGGTAAAACTGTCCCAGAAACTGGTTACCATCTTTGAGTGTAGTATCCAGTTTGAAGGAAGCATCCATGGACTGCATTAATGAGTTTGTACGTTCATATGATTTTAACGTGATGAGTTTTAATCAGCAGGTCACACTAAAATAATTGTTTGCTAATGAAAATCTCAAAAGGAGCAAAGAGAAAATGGACACATATTTATTAGTCATTCACAGATCCATTATTTTATGTTTAATAATTAAATGTGCTTAGCGTTACAAACCCCACATAACTAGTTTGTGGTTTTTACTGTTTTGCAGTAAAACTGCGTTTCAAACGACCTGTGGGCAAACATTTTAAGACTTTGGAGTGGTCCCTGTCTCCACCTGCATGGCTTACACAAACATCATATAGTGAACTTTGCAGTGATCCAGAGAAGACGTGTATGGAGTGAGCAGATTGATACTACACTTCCACACGCAGAGTTTCAGCTCAAACTACAAGTCTGTCTTTCTCCAAATCATGAGTGACGTTTATGTGGGACATGTTGGACAAATTGTCTATAATCCAGTGAAGATAAATGTGCGACAGCATCAGAGCTAAAATGTGTATATTACCATCTTTAATGACGGTTAACCAAACGCACTTCACAAACCTGATTTAGGACTATTTAATTTGAAAAAGTCAACATTCATGTCTATTGTTCACTAAATGACTTTAGTCAGTAGCAATAAAACAGTAAATGTTGGAGGAAACAGCAGAGAAAGGACAAAATATTTAATGTCAACTAATTTTACATTTGTGCTGTAAACAGCAAATACCTGTTTAAAGTTGAAAAATCCAAGAAGCATTAGTAGTGATGAATAGAAACTATGAGTGTGACTAAAAAGACCTGGTGTGCACAGAACCAGCAGCAGGTGAATGTTGAGGTCTATGTTCTGACAGGTGAGTAATCCACAGTAACATATCACAGTTTATTAATTCATTAATTTAAAACAAATGCATATGGAGTGGAGGGAAAGTAACAGAAACATAAATTATAAATACAGCAGTTAATTAGATCAAACCTGTTAGAGCGCTTACACCTTTGGGCGTTGGTGCTGTGCCGAAGTAATCAGATCAACATATACCGCAGACTAAGCTGTCTTTTGGCTGAGCTGGAGAGCTGTTGGAGGTCGTCTGGTGTCTTGGCAACATGGTATGAAATCCATGAGCCTGTGTGACACATGACTTCCTGTTTTCATGATTCAGTTCCTCGAGAAACAAAACCTCTTTGCTTTAGGTCGGACTTTGGTGTGGAAGTTATCCCATCCTCATGGGCTAGTACAACAGGTTATATCTAAGAGGAGATTTAAGACTGGTCCAAGGCAGAGATCTCCACCTACACCCCACTGGTAATTGGCTCTAATGAAAGCTGGTAAAGTTCAAAACAGGTTCACTCTGGAAATAAGAGCAGTGGAAAAAGGAGCCAGTAAACCGCTTAGAAAGCTAATTGAAGTGTTCCACACAGAGGCACATTCTTCAAAGGATGAGGCCTGAAGCCATAGGGTTTGGTGACCAGGCAGCGCTGCACGCTCTGAGTCCTTTCATGAGGACGGAACTGGACACTCAACACAGGAACCACTGATTTCACCCCTTATGGATGCTGAGGCATGATTGGCTGATGAGATAGATCCTGATTCACTTCTGAATCCTGCACTTTGTCAGTGGCTCAAAGTGCTCTGGCATCCTTTTTGGTGACATAGGGTGGATCAGATGTTTGCTGCTGTTCAGACACAACAATTTATAAGCCGACATATTTCATTTAATCTTGAGAGGTTAAATGGACAGGGATCCAGTTTGTGGTGAGTAGATCCCCGTTAACTGTACTGCTGACCCAGAACCACTGCTCACCTCTAGTTTCAGCTGCTAGGCTCCACGAGACAGACTTCTGTCCCTGCTGGTTGGGGTTTGATGTTTAGACACTTCTGTCTGAAGAGTCAGCTTCAGGACTTGTTCCTATTGCTGTTTATGTGTTCCTTAGCTTTCTGGTGGAGGAGCTGAACTCTGGCCAGTTTCCAGGATCGCTTCTCAGGAGACTCTGATGTCTGTACTGACAGCTGCAGTAAAACTGGTCCAACAGAAACAAGAACACACATTCTTCAGCAGCCTTCAAAACTCTTCTATTCTAGGTTGTTGATTCTTCCTGTGATTTATGCTTTGCTTCCTTTCCTTTCCCCCCGTCTTCCCTCTCTAAATTAGTCTAAATCCTATGTTTAGTTCTGTATGACTCTTTGGTTTTTCTGCCATCTTCCCTTCTCTTCTCTGTCAGTCCTTGTCTACATATTGTTTCGTCTTTTTTTCTCATTGTTGCATTTTCAACACTTTATTTTCTCTTGTCAGTCATCTCATTGCACTCTCTGAGGCGACTCCTCTATTTCATCCTCCTCTCTTCTCTGAAACTTCAGGTTGGTGTAAATAAAGAACCAATCAATGGTTCCCATCGTCTGTGATTAACAGAAAAATTGATTATAACAGCGTTGAATCAGCGCTGTGCCCTGATCACATTGATCACGTTCTCACATTCCCAGTCTTACATAATGCTTCAGCCATGCTGAATAGCTCCTGATGCCCATCATTATCTGCTGAACCCTGGTAATTTTAAGTTTTGACTCTGTTTCCTTCCTGTTGCCTGAACTCTGCTCACAGTAGGACGTCACTTTGTCACTGCACATTTTCTGAGTAATGAAGCAATCAAGACCTTTGCTGCACACTCCTGTTTGGTTTACAGACTCTAAATTGTCTAACAGAACAAACACCATTCAGCAAAATGTTTCTCAATAGTTGGACAGAAATTGTGCAGAGTTTCCAGTCCACCATGAGCGACCCACCAAGGGGGGCGAGTCCAGCTGAGACTGTTTTCAGATCTGGTATTAGCGATATGGTTCAAATGTGATTTACTGAGGAGCTTTTCTCTTGCTGACAAACTTGCGATGCTCCCTCAGTCCCATGAAAACACTTTCCATTTCCTTCTGTGTATAGTTTTCTGAAAGAAACACCAGAATTTACCTACAGTAACCTGACCAGACAGAAGATACATCCCATGTCTGCATGGTGTAAATCAGACTGAAGGTACAGCCCAGCACAAGTGCAGCACTGGGGTCTGCTCTGGATATTCTGATCAGCCTCTGCATGCTGAAGCTCCCGATACACTTCTGAATTGTGATGTCCACAAAGAAACCTAAAGCCTTAATTTGGTTGGGATTTTGGTGCGCATTCTCAGAACTCGACTGAACGTTTAAACCTGACAGTGGGAATGAGTTTGTTTGTGTCATTCACGACTTTTTCTCAATTGCTATTTTTGATTTTTGTTCCAAATATTCAATAATAAAATGCTACAAAATTTTTGTTACCTACTAAACATTCAAGTCAGGTGAAGTCAAGTTATTGCAACGATGAACTGCAACACAACAGCCTCTCTTGTCTCTACTTGTGTCGTCCACCTGTGAATCCATGTAAAGGTGGGGCTGCTGTGTGCAGATGCTGAGGCCTCCACCCAGAAGCAGATGTGTACTTTTGACTTCATCTATCTCAGTGTTCATCCTCTTCATCTAACGTCTCCCTGAGATTCTGTTACATAAGGCTACTCCTCCTATTGCTCCTGGAGCACTTCCTCAGCCACATGTTAAGCTGAAACCCAACATTTCGTGAAGGCAAATTTTCCATTTGGACTGGGGATGTTCCTGTCAGCTGGTATTTTACAAAGAAAGCCTCATATGTTCTTTATAAGCTCAACATACATGGACAATTGGGTGTATGGACAGGACTGAGTCCATCTCTGCAGATGTCTCTGAAAGTGTAATCAGAGCTCAGTGGTGGACAGGATGCAGAATGTGGGACAGTGTGTGGTCTGAAGCCACCCCACTCTGCAGGGCCCAGTGCAACATGGCCCAAAGCTTTAGTCTGCACAATAAGATGCAATACAGAGCAAATGGAACCAGCTCAATGTAAAAAACTGCACTTTGCTTAAAAAGGCTGGAGTCATGACACTTTCGAACAAACAGCTGCAAACTAGATGTTTTTAGAATAACGCTTGTTTCTCCTGATGTCTGTGTTTCCGTCCTGCTTTATTGGTCATATCCACAGACTCGCAGCTAAACAGACGTTGGGCTAAAGATATCTCAGAATTAAACCTTTCAAAACTGGAAGGATACACGTCATTAAAGAGTTTGGCTCCATAAAAAGGAACAAAGCAACAACTCAAGGTAAGTGATTTTTCGTCTGCGTTTTACATAAAAACTAATTTGGTGTCTTTTGTGAAAACAAGCAGGTTCAGTTGAGTCTTGTTTCAGTTGAATCTGACTGCGAGAGACAAGAGATGTGAAAGTCATAAACCTGCGGCTCCTCTCACTCTGCTGTCAGCCGTCAAACCACTCACAACAAAGAAACACAGCTCACAAAGAAATCTGCGAGGGAAAATGTGAGCATGTGTGGATCGGGTGTACACTGAGCGGTGGTATTTTTTTCTGGAGCCAGCGATTCTTTCTTCCTGGGATGTGATTCTGGAACCCCTCCAAGGACAGGGAGTCCGGCGGCGTGCCAACACCTCCACACTCTCACCAGCACAGAGCAAGCAGAACAGCGAGTACTGCTGAGGATCAGGTTATAGGTGCTGGGATTTAATGGATGCCGAGAGAGATTAGCTACGGCGGCCGGTGGTGAGGGATTCTCTGGGAAAACATGTGTGGGTGTGAAGGTTGCTCAAAAATTCAGATAATGTAAGTCCCTCAGTATGTTTTACACGGGACAAGACAATGAATAAACGTGCTTCTGATTGTGTCACACAGAACAGCAGAGCTGCACGAGTACTGCATGTGGCTGAATGTGAGACCTGAGCTTCTGCTGCTGAATTTGACACCTGAACTAAACCTAGTCCACCAGCTGTCAAGCTGCTGTAGTCACGTACAGAGTTTCAACCAAAACAGCTCAAGCACAAACATTCACTTTGAGATGTTCACTGTTTACAGAAAAGTCTGTAAACATGGATGGGGGAGATTAGCTAAAATTTGTAAAAAGTAATTTTTACAAGTTGCTTTTACAAAAGATTTTACTTTATGACAGTACCCCAGGTAGCAATAGCAGCCCTCATCAGCAGCTCTGCTGCACCAAACCTGAGGCATTTAGGGACAATTCATAGTGTAGGTCACATTCACAGAGATGGGTTTAGCTTCTCTTTCTGCACGTTTTCTTAAAGCAGCATAAAAAAGAGTCGATGGGTAAAGATGTATTTTAGTTTGGTCAGTTCTCTGTTCTTTTCAGTTGTTTTGAGCCTTTTAAACTGAATGTAGCCAACTGCATAACTCTGAAACAGTAAATCACACCACTGGTATTCATCAGTCTTCGTTGTGCGAGAATGCTGAGGCAGCAGTGGATTGATGCCACAACACAGAAGTGTCTGTTCAAACCTGCACTGACAGCAGCTGTCAGTATCACATCAGCCCGTCCCAACAGCTGGCTGGAGTTAGTCTCTGTATTCCATCACACTGATGCTGTATAATAATCAGTTTCCTCTAAAGGAAAAACACAATAATGTACTGATCCAGTCTGATAAAGTACCAACAACACGGGTTCAGCCACAGCATGGATCGTAATGAATGTCAATGTGGGAGATATACAGTAAGCACCAGATAATTCTTTGAATCTGGGCATTTCTGTGTTCCAGCTGAGTCAGTAATTGCTGTGGTGCTTCAGTACATGGTTTTGGTTTGTGCTGGTTTTTGTCAGCATGTCAATCTCAGTGGATGTTACTAAGTGGTTAGTGTTGGCTGATGGCCCACCTGTGGACCGCAGTTATGCTAAAGGGTCTCAATTTTTTTGTAATAACATCTGTTGCAGACTTTATTCCTGTACCTCGTAGGCAGAGCTTAAACTCCATGTTGTGTTTGAACAAAACCCCACAAATTGGTTTTAGGGACTGGAGATGCTAGCTTGTTAGGGTCTGAGCATGGCTTCACAATTAAAGACGTAAAATGTTTTCCAGGAACTTTCCTTGGAACCAGCTGATTATAAGTCCTCTCTGTGTCCCCGCAGGCTGTGACTCCGGGTTTGGAAAGGCAGCGGCAAAACGTTTAGACAGTCTGGGCTTCGAGGTATTTGCCACAGTGTTGGACCTGTCCGGAGAAGGAGCCAGAGAGCTGCAGAGGACCTGCTCCCCCCGCCTCACTCTCCTGCAGGTGGACATTACCCAACCACAACAGGTCCAACAAGCGCTGCTGGACACCAAGGCAGTGCTGGGCCTCAGAGGTACAGACAATCACACACATGTGGAGTTTAGGCTAATCCTTCCCCCTGTTTCCAGTCTTTTTGCTAAGCCAAAGTAATAGAAGCCCTACAGGCTGTGTAGTCCTACATCAATCTGAGCTCGTGTTAAACCTCATCATATTGTTCTTGGTAAGGAGAAGGCAGGTCAGCGAGGCTCTATTTCACTGGTGACAGTGTGAAGCTGGAAACATTTGTATTGAGATAGTTTATTCCCACAGAACGTAGCCATGGGTACAGGTGTGTTGAAATGGAGTCAGTCCAGCTGATGTGCACACCACCTCCTCCTGTTCTCTACTCTGAGAAAAACAGGCGAGAGTTTCACAAACTCTTGGCTTGTTCCTCTAAACACTCCGCGGTTTTGCTGATTCTGCAGAGCATGTGAGTTCACCTCAGGGTGGGTTTTTCCAGGATCTGGAGGCACACTCAGTGTACTTAAAATGCAGAGGAATGTGTGGTAGAGTTTGTTCAGCAGCCTTCTAGAAAATCACTGACCTACAGAAGCAGCAGAGCAGGCCACGATATGGGAGAGTTCCTGTAACAACCAAAGATCTCAGAGCAGCTTGAACCGATTTTAGAGTAGAATCTGTAAGGGATTCAGCGGTGAAGTGGGGGAGAGGTGTCTCATGTTTCACATGCTGAATCAGAGCAGAGAGTCCCCAGGGTCACTCTGTGATTGGCTCAGGCCTACAGCTCCCACTGGCTTTGTAATTAGACAGCCCGACTTCTGGCTTTACTTCAGAGTCATCTAAGGATACACAGTGTGTGTGTGTGGGTGTGTGTGTGTGTGTGTTTGGGAGGGGGGGTAATAAAAGAACTGAAGGAGAAAGGTCACTAATACACACACTGAATCACTGTGTGTTCCCTGCCGCAGGCTGCAGCCAGGTGTTTGACAGCAGCACATATGGAGCATTTTGTCCTAAGCACAAAATCTATTTGGACCATCTGTAGTAAAAGTACCTTTTCTGCACCTTCAACAATTGTGCTGGTGTTAATACTGACTGATGAACCAGCATAGGAGCTGGTTTATCTACTTCATCACTTTAGTCCAGAGGTTTGTGAAATGTTGGACAGTTGTACTAAAATAATTTATATTGAACATTCACTTTCAGTACTGTGGTACAAGTATAAAATTAGTTGCTTTGTAATTTTTACAGCTGCTGTGTGTCTTAATTGACATGTAATATGACTCCTGTTTGTACTGGGATGTGCTCCAGACCAGTCAGAGCCAGAGGGGCTTTGGACCGCATTTAGCAACATGAACTCACGTATTGCAGTTTTATTTGTGCTGCACACATGAGGACTCATAGTGAAACATCCTGCCGGTCTAAATGTACCATACTGATTGTCTGGGATGTGCCAATATTTCCAAGCAGAAGAACTGGGATCCTGTTCATCCTCCAAACTGTAGACAGGAAGTGAGCGTGCAGGTGTTTGAGTGTCTGCCAACCTGGAACGATCTTTCACCAGCTTTGAGGCACTTTAGACCTAAACATAGTTCCCACAGCGGCTCGGTAAACAAAGAGAGGAATTCTGGGTCAGCACTCAGATAAGGGCGTGCGAGACTTGTTTACACTAGAAAAACAAGAGG
Source organism: Channa argus (assembly GCF_033026475.1). Taxonomy (NCBI): domain Eukaryota; kingdom Metazoa; phylum Chordata; class Actinopteri; order Anabantiformes; family Channidae; genus Channa; species Channa argus. Next base: position 31,490,475 of record NC_090198.1, read on the forward strand.
GAGAGAGGGTTGGCCTCACGGTGCAGTAACATTTTGATAGGGTGTAGATGTTGTGATGATTGTCTTATGGGACTGCAGGACAGAGACTTCAGTGAAGGCGTTGATACGACTGTGTAAATATATTCTGTCACACATAGAAGGACAAAGGAATTAATTTGAAAACAAGGTTGGAGCAACAGCAACATGAGGACAGGTTCCAAAAGAAGGGGGGTATTATTAGTCATTTTGAAGCATTTTGAAGATCTGAACAAAATGTTTTCCTTTGAATTAGTTTGGGTCAGACCCTTCTCAGGCCCTGACATGTTAGACTGGACACCATCTGGGAAACATTACAGAGTTTGTTTCTCCTGCACTGGTTTTAAAGGAAACTGTTTTATTTTCGGCCTCCATGAGGTGAAGGTCTTCTGTCCAAGCTCGCCAGACGCACTAATCTTTGGTGTGTGTGTGTGTGTGTGGCAGGTCTGTGGGCTTTGGTAAACAATGCTGGAGTGTGTGTGAACTTCGGAGATGTTGAGCTGTCGCTGATGTCCAACTTTCGTGGCTGCATGGAGGTCAACTTCTTCGGGACGCTGTACATCACCAAGACCTTCCTGCCTCTGCTGCGACAGGCCAAAGGGCGCATCATCACCATCTCCAGCCCTGCTGGTGTGTGCCTGACACACACACACACTCTGTAATAAATCTTAAATCAATGTTCCAGAACCACATGAACTGGCTACTGCCAAACCAAACAAACAAAGCTGCTCCTCGTCTCTCTGCCGTCTGTATGTTTGTCTAACTCTACTCTGTCACCACACCAAAACAACCAAATCAATCACATAGCCCCCCCCCCCCCCCCTCTGGAAATTTCATCAAGGGTTCAGGGTTTGGCCTCTCTGCAGTCAGGAGGAAAAGAGTTTATCCTATAAAAACTGGGCTCAAGCTGCCACAGCTTAATGCTACAGTTGCTGTTCACATGGCCTCCAAGACGGAAGGGGTCTCACGTTAGAATGGGGGGGACACTGGCTACAGGCTTCAGAAATAGTTTAAAGGTTACCGTGTCAGAGAAATGCACTTCAGTGTTTGGTCACCAGCTTGTCCTGTTTTTTTTCTCATAGTGTTGTCAGTGTGTTCCTGTTCACACTTTCATCCATTGCACTTTTCATTGTAAAGCATTTCCTTTTCCAAACCACATGTCTGTTTGTAAAGTCTATAATCTGATGGCACAAGTGAGGCTGTTCCTGTAATTTCACATTTACACAGCCAGAAAAACCACACATTTATACTGTTTGATCTGAACCCTAAAGTTAAATATATACAAATACAGTGTAGTTATTGTTCAGCATCAGCAGATGACTGTCCTCACGATGACAGAGCACTGGCAGATACAGTTGAAATTAGTGGACTAATTAGTGGCACTATTGTTTTGTGGTACTGCATATTGTGGTACCACATCATCATGACATCAAAACTAACCAGTCACCTGTTTTTCAGGTGACCAACCGTTTCCCTGCCTGGCAGCGTACGGAGCGTCAAAAGCAGCTCTCAACCTCTTCATCAACACTCTGCATCATGAGCTGGAGCCCTGGGGAGTCCGAGTCTCCACCATCCTACCAGCCGCATACAAGACAGGTGACAGCCCCTCTCATTTCCACAGCAGCCTACAGTTATGGTGGGTGTGCAGATCAGTCGCGTAACACCTGATGTTTTATTGACTAAATATAAAATCAGAGGCAGTGAGCAGTAAAGAGCTCCACGTACATTATTTACAGGACATCAGAGTGTAAAGCCACAAAGCTCCGTTATTGTTGTCAGGTTGTGGTTCATCCAGATGTCGATCACAGACACTATCAGTGTTACTCATCCCAGTGCCTTCACTCACAGGGCTTCATTACTTAACCAACATTCATTGTTCCCCAGAGACTTTGTGGTATTTTTAGAGTTCATTTTTGAAGACATACCAAATGTTTTTGCCCATTTCAAATAAATCCTTGATAAAACTTACTAATTTGTAAAGTTCAATGTTCAAATTCCGTAAAAACATGGAAACCATAAATTCGGTCAGTGAGCAGTATTTAATCTAGAAAGTAACACATGCACACTTGTGGACATGTTTGAACTGTAAATCCATGTTTGCACATGTTAAGTGTTTTAGTAGGAGTGAAGTTTAAAGTTCAGGCAGCGTTTAAAACATAAAGTTATATGTCAGGACAATAACTTGGGTCAGGCAGCGGTGGAATCATTGTGTAAGCATGGAGCGGCGCAGAGAAACAATCAGATGCTCACTGATGCTGATCAGTCAGAAGTAAATTCATTCTTCCTTCTCTGGCTACTTCTTTACTCAGGCTTGTAGATTGTGGTTTGGCCTCATGTTAAACATGATGACAGGCCTCTTGCTGAGGAAATACTCTCTTTATGAGTACCACATGTGGGATGGACCATCTTTTTTCACACACACACAGCCGCTACAAATTGCTGACTTGTGATTTTGAAACTCCTGCAGGATGGATGGATGTGATTAGAGGCTGGGGCAGAGAGTACATCCACACAGAGCCAGCACATTGACCAATACAAAACACTTTGTGATCAGTGTGGTTTAAAAAACAGTGTTTCATCATGTCTCAGTAACTCTGAGCTTAGGTCACTGGGTTCTGCAGACTCTAGGCATGACACCAACATCACAGCCACATAATTATCTAGAGATGAAGAACAGACAAAATCACAATTAAAAAAACTATCACGACAATTTGCTCAAAAACAAAAGGTTCCCATATGAACACTGAAATAGTTCCTAATCAAATCTTGCTGACACCACTTCCCAGAACCTTTTCAGCGGAAGTGATGGGGCCAAATGTGCAAAAGGCATTCAAATGTGTTAATGTATCTAAAGCTGAGATGAGGCTTTTTATCAGTCTGACTTCTTTCAGTCTATTAGAATTAGAATCAGTTACAAAGGAATGAAATTTGTGTTTTGCGTTTCCCTCTTGAGCTCCAGTAAAAGGAAAATAACAATAGAAAATTTGCTATGAAAAATAACCACTTAATGTGACTTTTGTGGAAAACTGTGGATTTTGTATCCATCATTGACGCAGCCTCTGGAAGGAGGAACAATCATAACAATGTTAAAGCACCTTAATCAGCAAAACCACAAACAATAAAGTGAGAGCCAAAAACTAAATAGGAACGAAAACAGAATAAATAAGTATCTAAACCAGAAAATTCTGGGAACATTTATTGGGCTTTTGGCTGTATTTTAATACTTTGTCAAATCATGGACTTTATCTAACACAAAGTCTGGGTTAAGAACTGGCTCTTATGAAACCTTCATCCAGGTGCCTCATGGGAACTGTAGGGTCCAGCATTTTGGGACTAAAAGTGAAGATATTTTTACCTCTGCTATTCACATTTCTGTTTTTATTTAGTCTCTGCTACAATGACTCTGTAGAGTCACTGCATGACTGATCGGATTATTCTGAGGTCTGACTTAATGAGGCATTTAAAACAAAAACCCATCTGACCAATTATCATCTGTACCAGATGATGGTCCAGATCATATTTAAGCACAAATAGACAAACAATGATCGACTTGACTTGACCTCTGATGTCTTCTGTTATAGACCATCAGAGCAGTCGCAAATAAGTACATTTTTAACTGAAGTGTTTTACAAAAATCTTTCTGCTGTGTGTTTGGGTTTGATGAGAATTTCTAAGCTTGGATAGAAGTATTGGTATTGGGTGGTAAGATGTTGAAGCAGGACGGATGGACCTAAAGAAAGAGATTTGATTAGTTTTTCATGTATTAGTTTTTCACATCTGATGAAAATATTTAACCCTGTTTAAATTAGTTTCATCCCCATCCTAAATAATGATGTGTTGTGATGTGATGTTGTGTTGTCTCCTCAGGTCGGTCCAGTAACCACGCTTACTGGGAGCAGCAGCACAAACAGCTGCTGCAGAGCCTGTCCCCGGCACTGCTTGAGGACTATGGCGAGGACTACATTAATGAGACCAAGGAGCTTTTCCAAAGCCATGCCAGCCAGGCTAACCCCGACGTGACTCCCGTGATTGACACCATCATCCAGGCGCTGCTGTCGCCGCAGCCACAGATGCGCTATTTTGCTGGGCCTGGCGTCGGCCTCATGTACTTTATCTACAGCTACTGCCCCTACACCCTCAGCAACCTCTTCCTCCAGAAACTGTTTATGAAGAAGAAACTGATGCCTCGTGCTCTGAGGAAGCAGTCAGGCTTTGATCTGAACCTCAGCCTGCAAAACAACAACAACAACAACAACAACGAGGAGGAGAAACCCAAGTAGACACATACTGATGGTATAATCCTGCAGCTATAGAGGACCACTTCTGTAACGCACTCACAGAGCTGAACCTGTCGTTTCCTATGTGGTGTTTTTAACATGTTGAAGGGATCATAATGATGCACCCAAATGTTTGTTTCTTTCTGCATTGTCTGGCCTGAGACACCTCCCCGTGCTCAGAGAGGACACACCTGTAGGACAGGGGCCAGGGCCTGGTAGAAATAGGGATGCAGCCACAGGTCAAACAGAGAAGACTTCCCATCTGTCAGCGAGATCAGCTGTACTGTACCAAGTCACACTGACGTCACGTGCCTTCATCACGCAGCGATACAACGGAGACAACGGAGAGGATGCTGCACTGCAGCAGCTTGTTTTTACAGATGTGAAACGTCTCTAAATGCAGACATACACAAATATCTGTGTCATGTAGTTTCACGAACATTTCCTAATCATCAAAATATAATATAATTCCTATTCACCTCATTTAATAGACCGGCCTTACTCTAAGTGCTAACTCTGGCTCAAGCTCTATCCAAATCCTTCTGCTAAGTGAAGCTGACTTTAAGCCCCAGTTCTTGCACCAAATGAGCCAAACCTGGTGGTCGTCTTGCCCAGAGTTGTCATAGAATCATAGAATCAGTGATGGATTAATCCGATCCAGCCCAATCACAGGGGCTCTTAGAGTTTGGAGAGATATTTGTGGTTAAGCTGCTGAGAAGCATTGTGTGAAACAAGAACTAACCCCACCTGTTTGGTCTGTCAGGAGACCTGAAACACACACACACTCCAAAACCAAGCTCCTGCAGCGGCTCCTCTCTGCATCCACCCACAGATTTCTGCATCTCTGAATGTATATCCCATTATAATGTGTAAAAAAATACATTTACACATTGTCTGTGTTTGTTTACTACATTAGAGAGACAGCAGGAAGCTGGACGAGACTAATACGTTTCACAATTCATTTGGACCTTTGTTTATCATTTTATTATCTGATCATTTTAAATCAGATAATGAAGCATGATAATACAATTGTGCTTCTCGATTAAAAGTTAAATGCAGTTTCTCTCTGCCAGAAAACAAACACAAGGTCATTTTTCCTACAAACACTGACTATATCTTTATATTCAGGAAATCTTTTTTCATACTGTGTCATGTTTTAGCAGAAACTAACAAGCTGCGATGAATCCAACAGAACTCAAACCTCAACTTTATTCCAAATTCACATATTTAAAGAACAGGTGCATTTATTGTGGTGAAGATTTGCGTCATTAACACACCACAATGCTAGAAAGTGGTGATTTTGGATCATGTGTTTATAGTTTCTATAAAGCTCCGTAGACTTCCTTCATTAGCCCATGTCCTGTTTTCCCTTTCAAATGAAGCTATTTATGGCGTCTCTTCTCTAGTCATCACTTAAACTGTGAATTTTGTATAAAAATGTAAAAGAAAAAACATGATGTCAAAGTTCACCTGGATTATTCCTTGATAGAAATAAAAGTCAAATTTTTCAGACTGTGCCTCCTCTCTTTGTTATATTGGTGGGAATCATGTGTGCTAAGCTGCAAAACAGCCAACTACTCTTGTAGTGGTTGAGTGGCTATCCCACCTGTCATTGGGTGAGTGGTGGGGATAGGGTCTCACAAAAGCATGGGGAGAACATGCATGGTCAGTCAGGGACACAAACCCACAACCTTCTAGCTGTGAGGTAGCAGGGCTAACCACTCTAAATAATTACTAGACTCTTGATTCGAGAAGCATAAAAACATTTATTACTTATATGTTGTAATTTTACTCTTGGTTCAGTGCATCCAGAAAGTATTTCCAGCACTTAACATTTTCCACATTTTGTATGTTACAGCCTTATTCCAAAATGTTTTCAAATTCATTATTTTCCTCAAAATTTTACAAATAATACCTGATAATGACAACATGAAAAAGTTTGTTTGAAATCTTTGCAAACATATTTAAAATGAAAAAAAACACACGTATATAAGTATTCACCGCCTTTGATTATTACTTTGGTGCAGCACATTTGGCACCAATTACAGCCTCAAGTCTTTTTGAGTAAGAATGCTACAAGCTTGGCAAACATGGCACAGTCTTTGCAGTACCTGATGCTCCCCATCAGTGAACACCCATTTTCAAATCTATCCATAGATGTTCAGTCAGATTCAAGTCTGAGCACCACAGACCAGGGACCGAATCTTAACAGAATAAATTTTAACTTAAGATAATCAACATTTTTATCTCCTTTATCTGCTTCCATAGTCTATATAAGAGTTTCATTTAATTCCTGAGGACCTATCATTATCTACCACAGAAGAATACATGAGGGATGAAGAGACAGAATGCTTCTGTTGAAGCACATGGACCCACATGATGGTTCACATGGCCGGTCTCCTGATGCATCCCCACATTCCAGAGCAGCGAACGGGCGTTTGCTCGACCTGGAACCGCCACAAACATCAGGACAACATAAGAAGGCTCCACATGAAACAGAACAGTGAGTGGTGAACACTGAATACAGCCGAATCAGATCGGAGGACAACAGGTTTTCTTCTTTGCTGTGAATTATTCATGAACAAAAGCTGTGACTGTTTATTACACAGTCGGCTAATTTTTAACTCTGAAACTATTGATTATTTTCATTATTCGGTTAAAGGATTATTAGAAAAGATATTTACATTTAAATTTACTGAAGTCTGATCGGTCCCTGAAGGCCCCTAAAGGCCCCTCACCTGGATTAACTTGTTCACAGCACATCACAGGCTGAAATTTAAAAAAAAATACAAAAATAAAAAATACAGTACATACCTGTAGTGATGGGCGATACCAACATTTTCCGTTTCGATACAGTTAGTTTATGCTACTTTTTATCGATACGATACCAGGAAAATCCCATGATTGCTGTGTTCATTAATAACTATTGCAAGGGCACTATGAAATATTATTAAAATTCAAGAACATATATAGTTGAAAGAAACTATAAATTACTACAAAGTAACATTTCTTAAATTGAAAGATCAAAAGTGTGCTCAAGAACCTACATTAAACCAGTAAATCATCATAACATCACCAAAACTAGCATCATCATCATCATCATCAGCAGTACCATTCTTGTCATCATCAATAACAAAATGCAAAATGATAATTTCAATTGTTTATATTAGACTGAGATAATTCGGATAGATGGCTTGTATGTGGCAGCACTTTGTTGCAGACAGAGCACATGGCATTAATTTTGGGTGAATAGCACCACACTAAGTTTATCTCTCTCTGTCTCTCAGCCAGCGATGCTGCCACGGAGCTCCTGACTCTGAGGTCATTCTGAGCAGCAGAGTGAGGATTAAGGCCATCACATTTTGTATTAACGCGGACCCAAGTGCAGAGACTGAGAAGGAGTAAACTCCTGAACCAACCAAAAAATTAACAAAAATGAGTGGTGAAGCTGGAAGCGAGAACCGGGAACAGGAAATGGGAAAAAGGACTGCAAAAATAAAAGTCCATGTCATGTGACATTGAAGCCCATCAGAAGACCAAGTCACTGGCAGTTGTTTTCAAAATGATTTGTTTTGAAACAACAGAAGCAGACCTACAGTAACTGCAGCTTTACCTGAATGTAGCGTTGCTTTATAAAGTTATTTTACCTTAATTTTTCTCTGTAGACTTTGTGGTCCATGTGGTCCTCGCTTTACATCCGTGATTTTGCTGGGTTTTTTTTTTTCGTCTTTTGTTCTTTCACCCACTTATTGTTAAGTTAAAAAGCCAAAGTTCCCATTTGCTGCCATATTTGTTTTGGTACAAGAATATGCTATAATTCCTGTTCACAAGGGAGTGTAGAACATCCAGTAGTTCCCGACCAGTCGTTAATTGTGTGCTATTTTCAGACTGTCAGAGACTGGAAATCTGTTATAGTTGGTGGAAACAGTCTTTGCAAGTCCTTAGGTGTGTCCACAGCTTAAGTATCAATACCAGAGAATCGATACACCCATACTTACATACCTGTCACACAGGTGATGTCTAAACACTTCCTCTAACTGCTCAGCATGAGAGGTCAAGAAAAGGACAGCGTCAACTCATCTTCATCCTCTCAGTAAAAGTGAAGCTATAACAAGGTGATGATGAGTTAAAACAGCTGATGTGATGAGTGCGTTTCTTGTGTGTAATGAAACCGTTAGGCTTTTCTTAAATCACAGGCAAAGAGCTTTCATACACAACAAAATAGTTGTTGTAAAGCAGAAAACAAGAGACAAAGACATAAAAAATCCTAATAAAAACCATACAGAGGTATGTATGTTTGGTTTAAACTGCAAACTCGGATGATGCAGATTTGGATGAAAAAACACCAGGGTGAAGTTGGTGAGTGGAGACTTTCAAGCGCCAAACATCACAGTCAGTTTTTCAGCTTCTATACGACCCCATGGTTGTCATCATCATTTATGTCAGAGGAAAATTAAAATAAATTAGATAATTAAAAACAGATCCAACGTTTAATTTCACACATTCTCTCCACATACTTCACAGTTTAAAACACAGATCTTATCCAAGACACAGCAGGGAGCAGGATGCAGTAACTTTAAGTATCCTGGTACATCCTCTGGATTTCCGATGTGCAGGGAACACATCTTTAAAGAGCAGTTTCACTAGGTGCTTTGCATGGAAGAACTAAATGGTTATTAAATCACTTAATCTATAACAAGAGTGGGGAGGGGAGGAGGGGCAGCACAGTGGCAGAGGGATGATCACATCCTCTATCCCAGAAGAACCAAACTATTCTGGTCTCCCCTGACCTGAAACTGCATGATCTCCTGTTTGGCCTGCGCAGTCACTCACAGGGTTTTTAAGCTGTAAGGTCACAGTATGACAGACAGAAATAAGTCATGAAACACACATTGGTGAAGGTGAGACAGAGGCAGCGTTGTCATGAAGAGCTTCAGGCTTCAGGACCCTTTAGAATCTGTAACACAGTTTCATGACCCGACATTTAATTTGTTATTTCAAAGTGAATTTTTACATTACAGCAGAGCAGCAGTACAGAGAGGACAGGGCACTGTGAGCTGCTCAGAGGACAGCCGGTCCCCATATATATGCTCCCACATATTCTAAATCTTAATGGATATTTTTTCATCCGAAAAAAGATCAAAACTGCAAAAATGAATTGACGTTCAGAGAAACTTTGAGCATGGCTCTCTTTTAAAAGGAACTAGGCACAAGTGTGATTAAAATCTTATCAGATTCCAATTTGTTTATGTTAATAATGAATCCTCAACACACAACTTAGTTATGGAGTTCCACAAGGCTCTGTGTTAGAACCAATACTTTATACTTTATATAATCCCCGGCCAGCCATGGCCTTTCTGTGTGGAGTTTGCATGTTCTCCGTGTGCTTGCGTGGGTTTCCTTCAGTTACTCCGTTTTCCTCCCACAGTCCAAAAACATGCATGTTATGTTAACAGGTGAATCTAAAAATTGTGCGGAGATGTGAGTGTGAATGGTTATCTGTCTGTGCATGTCTCTCTGTGGCCATGCGATAGACTGGCAATCTGTCTAGGATGTACCTTACCTCTCGCCTGATGACAGCTGGAATAGGCTGCAGACCTCCAGCAATCCCGCACATTGATTTGGCTTTTTTGTTTTTTTGTTTTTTTTTTACACCGGATGCCCTTCCTGCCACAACTCTCATATTTTATCTGGGCGCAGGAATGGCACCAAGGTGGCCCTAAGTGGCTGGGTGGGGCGACACCTGGTGGGGAGGGATTCGAACCCGCTGCCTTCTGCATCCAAAACCAATGCTCTTCCACAGAGCCACCAATTAATCAAACCTCAAGCATTCCTACAAGACAACTTCATGTGAATGATGAATCCTTCATGCACACAAAAGTTAGCTATGGAGTTGCACAAGGATCTCTTTTAGGACCAATGATAATTACTTTATATATGTCTCCTTTAGGCAACATTATTAGAAAACACATGAATTTCCATTGCTATGGTGATGATACCCAGCTATATCTATCTATGGAACCAGATTTGAAAACATCAGTTAATCAAGCTTCAAGCCTAGAGGACATGAAGGCCTGGTTGTCCCACAATTTGTTACTTCTAAACTGAAGTCATAGTATTTGGGCCTGAAAATCTCAGAAGTATACTCTATATAGTATACTCTAACCATATTGTTTCTAACCTAGACGGCATAAATCTGGCCTCCAGTACCACTACAAGGAGTTATTTTTGACCAGGATTTGTCCTTTACCTCACATATAAATGATCTCTAGAATCTCAAATCTCTAGAACAGACTTCTTCTCAACTAGGGAACATTGCCAGAATTAGGAGCATCCTGTCTGATGCCGAAAAACTAGTCCATGCATTTGTTACTTCTAGGGTGGACTACTGTAATTCCTTACTTTCAGGATGCCCCAGTAACTCCCTAAAGAGCCTGCATTTAATCCAAAATGCTGCAGCAAGAGTGCTGAATAGAATTAGCAAGAGAGATCATTTTTCACCTTCACTAGCTTCTCTCTTTCTCTCTGTAGAGGCATGCATACTCGTGTCTGGTTGTCCAACAATTATCCACTCCAGAGGATGTTGTATGATAAACCACTGAACATTTATTGAATTCCACATTCCACATTTGAGCTGATAACAAGTTCCACAGAAAACAATGAGATGATAACCAATTAATTCCACAGTAAGAAACTGTGTACCTCCACAGCTACAAACTCAACTTTTCGCTACTACCTTGTTGTTTTCCTGTCCGTTAGCTCCAAAATCTGCCCAAACAAAACATTGTTTCCTTGACAACGTTTTTCAACTAAACAGTAGGGGTGTCTATAAATTTATAAACTTTATATAATAAAGTGCCTTGCGATTACTTTTTTGTCAATTGGCGCTATAAAAGTAAAGTTGAATTGAAGTTCTTTTCCATTTGTTGTATTTCTGTTTTACACTGTTTTCTTACTGTTTTCTCTTTAAATATTGGCCTCTGTAATTTTCACATGTATTTTCTGTAAAAAAACTATCATTTCCAGAGCAATGATGCAGCGTTTCTATAATGTGGCCTGTGTGGTCCGTCATATGCCTGGCAGCTGTAGCTGACTTTAATTTATTTACCTTTAAAAATAAGTAACATGACAAAAGTTGAAATTTATTGAGGCATCTGTGCATGTCACCACAGTACAGTGTTTCTCTCTGAAATGAGTAAAGGTATTTGAGTTCTTGTTTTACTTTCAATTCAGCAATACCCGTTAGTAGGAGACATGAGGCAGAGAAATCCAGATCTTTAAAACATGTGACAAGCACTTTATACTCTGGGTTCTTTCTGGCTTCTAGGAACTTATGTCCTAATACGACCAGATGTGCTTTTATGTGTTCTGGTCCTGGTCCAGCAGCAGTTGGGTCAGTGAGTGAGCTGTTGGCAGCATCTTGCAGTGAACCTAACCAGCAGCACACTGGCAACCACAGGACAAGCTCAGAGTGAACTTGGAGTGTGTGTGTGTGTGAGAGAGTGTTTACTCTGGCAGAGCGACAACAGAGGAAATACAGCTCCTTTCCAATAGCACCGGGGAGAGATGAGTGTAGATGTTAGTCCAGAATCAAATATGGGGTGTGTGCAGCAGCATAGAAGAACCCCCCACCCTTCCCTCCCCACTACGGCTATGAGCCAACTGATGGAAATAACTCCCATTGTTCAGAGCTCAGTGGGAAACCAGCTGGCTGCGTCACTGACTTTAATTCTCAGCCACATTCAAGAAGAAGCACTCAAATCCCCACTGAGCAATCTAATTTATTATTACCCCCTTGTCCTCAACAAGATGCCTCCTTCCCCACCCCCAGAAACACACATACAAACATTTTCCTCTGCTCTGTTTCTGATCAGCAAACCTCCCTCCACACTGAGCCTCAAAAAGACCGACCCAAGAACAATAAAACATTTCTCATCTTTTTACATAAACCATGTACTGATGAATAATTTTCAAAAAAGTGAATTTATTTCTTAATATATTTTACATTTCACTTCTTTGAGAAAAAAGGCTTCACTGATGATGTTTCTATTGTAAAAGTAATTGAAAAGTAGTTGCCAAACAATTATGTGATCACCTTCATAGGAATAATTTGTATGAAGACTTTCAGTCAGGATTTACAGTTCATCGTAGTACAGAAACAGCACTGGTAAAGGTCTCTAACGATCTTCTCATGGCCTCAGATAATGGACTCATCTCTATACTTCTTCTGTTAGATCTTAATGCTGAATTCGATACCATTAATCATAACATTTTATTACAGAGACTAAAACATTGGGAAATTGGGATTAAAGGAACTGCACTAGGTTGGTTTAAATCTTATCTGATAGATTTCAATTTGTTCATGTTAATGATGATTCCTCCATGCACACAAAGGTTAGCTATGGAGTTCCACAAGGCTCTGTGTTAGGACCAATACTCTTTATTTTATTTATATTTCCTTTAGGCAACATCATTAGAAAACACTCCATAAATTTCCACTGCTATGCTGATGATACCCAGTTATATTTATCTATGGAATCAGATCAAAATAATCAGTTCATAAAGCTTCAAGCATGCCTACAAGACATAAAGGCCTGGTTGTCCCACAGTTTTATTTCTAAACTCAGACAAAACTGAAGTCTTAGTATTTGGGCCCAAAAATCTCAGAAACATGATGTCCAACCATATTGTTACTCTAGATGGCATAACTTTGGCCTCCAGTACTACTGCAAGGAACCTTGGAGTTATTTTTGACCAGGATTTATCCTTTACCTCACATATATAAAACAAATCTCTAGAACAGCCTTCTTTCACCTACGGAACATTGCCAAAATTAGGAGCATCCTGTCTCAAAGTGATGCCGAAAAACTGGTCTATGCATTTGTTACCTCTAGGTTGGACTACTGTAATTCCCTACTTTCAGGATGCCCCAGTAACTCCCTAAAGAGCCTGCAATTAATCCAAAATGCTGCAGCAAGAGTGCTGACTGGAACTAGCAAGAGAGATCATATTTCACCTACACTAGCTTCTCTCCATTGGCTTCCCATTAAATCTAGAATAGAATTTAAAACCCTGCTTCTTACATATAAAGCTCTGAATGGTCAGGGTCCATCATATATAGAAGATCTCATAGCACCATATCATCCCAGTAGACCAATTCGTTCTCAGAATGCAGGCCTACTTGTGGTTCCCAGAATTTCCAAAGGTAGAATGGGAGGTAGAACCTTTAGCTATCAAGCTCCTCTCCTTTGGAACCAGCTCCGAACCAGTTCAGATTCGGGAACCAGACACCCTCTCTACTTTGAAGTCTAGGCTGAAAACCTTCCTCTTTAATAAAGCATATAGTTAGTTATAGTTATGCTGCTATAGGCTTAGACTGCTGGGGGACCCACCCCCCAATGCACTGAGCTCCTTTCCTCCTCTTGACCATCTCTCCTCTCCTCTCAACCCGCAATTGTCACCACTGTATGTCATTGACTCTGTGTGTTTTCTCCCGTAGTTGTCTTTGTCCTTCTCCATCCCCCTCTCTCTGTCCTTTTCTGCAGGTGTCCCCGGCTTTGAAGCTGTCTGTCTTCCAGCGTGCAGCTAATGGTTCTACCAACCTTCTCGATGATTTGTTGTTGCTTTTTGTTGCTCTGTTTTTTTCTCTCTCCCCTTTCCACTCACCCCAAACGATCAAGGCAGATGGCCGTATAACCTGAGTCTGTTTCTGCTGGAGGTTTTTTCCATTAAAGGGAGTTTATCCTCTCCACTGTTGCCTATGGCTTGCTCAAGGGGGAATTGTTGGGTTCTTTCTATTCAATTAAACTTTTTCAATTCAACTTTATTTATATAGTGCCAATTTACAACAAAGTCATCTCAAGGCACTTTACAGAATAAAGTCCAGAGTACACAAGTATGTAGAAGCAACCCAGCAAACCCCCTTGAGCAAGCCCTAGGCAACAGTGGAGAGGAAAAACTACCTTTAACGGGAGAAACCTCCAGCAGAAACAGGCTCAGGGTGGACGGCCATCTGCCTTGACCGGTTCGGGTGAGTGGAAAGTGAGGGGAGAAAAGAACAGAGCAACAAAAAGCAACAACAAAACAACAACAAAAAGCAGCAACAAAAAGCAACAACAAAATGACAACAAAAGCAACAACAAAACAACAAAAAAGCAACAACAAAGCATTATACAGGCTGGTAGGACACAAAATTAATAGCATACAGTGGTGACAAATAAATGTATAGAGAGACAAAGAGGAGAGGAGCTCACTGCACTTGCGGGAGTCCCCCAACACTCTAAACCTATAGCATCTTAAGTAGGAGCTAGTTCAAGTTGAGTGAGTAGTTTGAAATATAAGCTTTATAAAATAGGAAGGTTTTAATCATAGTCTTAAAAGTAGAGAGGGTGTCTGCAACCCAAATTTGGATTGTAAGCTTGTTCCACAGGGGAGGAGCTTGATAGCTAAAGGCTCTGCCTACCATTCTACTTTTGCAAACTCTGTGAACCACAAGTAGGCCTGTATTCTGGGATCGAAGTGGTCTAATCGGGTGATGCAGAACTATGAGATCTTTTAAATATGATGGAGCTTGACCATTAAGAGCTTTGTATGTAAGAAGCAGGGTTTTGAACTCTATTCTAGATTTTATGGGAAGCCAATGGAGAGAAGCTAGTGAAGGTGAAATATGATCTCTCTTTCCTAATCCAGTCAGCACTCTTGCTGCAGCATTTTGGATTAATTGAAGGCTTTTTAGAGAGTTATTAGGACACCCCAAAAGTAGGGAATTACAGTAGTCCAACCTAGAAGTTACAAATGCATGGACCAGTTTTTTGGCATCACTTTGAGACAGGATGCTTCTAATTTTAGCAATGTTCCGTAGGTGGAAGAAGGCTGTTCTAGAGATTTGTCTTATATGTGATGTAAACGCCAAATTCTGGTCAAAAATAACTCCAAGGTTCCTCACCGCAGTACTGGAGGCCAAAGTTATGTCATCTAAAGTAATTATATTGTTAGACAGCATATTTCTTATGTTTTTAGTCCCAAAGAGAATTATTTCAGTTTTGTCTGAATTTAAAAGTAGGAAACTGTAGGACATCCAGGTCTTTATGTCTTTTAGACATGCTTCAAGTTTGACTAATTGGTTAGTATCTTCTGGTTTCACAGATAAATAGAGCTGGGTATCATCTGCATAGCAGTGGAAGTTTATGGAATGTTTCCTAATAATTTTGCCTAAAGGTGACATATACAGATTGAAAAGTATTGGTCCTAGCACAGAGCCCTGTGGAACTCCGTAAGTAACTTTGGAGCACAAAGAAGAGTCATCATGAACAAGTTGGAATCTGTCTGACAGATAAGATTTAAACCAATGTAGTGTGGTTCCTTTAATCCCAAAACCATGTTCTAGTCTCTGTAATAAAATTTTGTGGTCAATGGTGTCAAATGCGGCACTAAGGTCTAGTAAGACGAGTACGGACACAAGTCCATTATCTGCCAGGAGAAGATCATTGGTGACTTTTACCAGTGCTGTTTCTGTACTATGATGAGCTCTAAATTCTGACTGAAAATCTTCATACAAATTTATTCCTGTAAAGGTGGTCGAATAATTGTTTTGCAACTACTTTTTCAAGGATTTTAGCAATAAATAAATAATGATAATAAGGAGATTTGATATTGGTCTATAGTTGGCTAAATCACCTGGATCAAGACAAGGTTTTTTAAATAATGGTTTGATTACAGCAACTTTATAGGCCTTTGGTACATAGCCAGTTTCTAAAGAAAGGTTAATCAAATCTAATATGAACGTGTCTATTAAAGGTAGAACATCTTTAAGCTATTTGGTTGGAACAGGGTCTAAAAGACATGTTGTTAGTTTTGAGCAAGTGATAGTTGAACTTAGCTCAGTGAGATCTATGGGTGAAAAGCAGTCTAAAATGGATTAGGGCCTTATTGAGGATTCTAAAGCTGTTGTACATGAAGATCTATCTGTAATATTTGTAGGGACGATCTGGTGAATTTTTCGCTAATGGCTACAATTTTATTAGTAAAGAAAGTCATGAAGTCATTGCTGCTCAGTTTAAGGGAATACTAGGCTCACCAGAATTATGGCTCTTAGTCAGCCTGGCTACAGTACTGAACAGAAACCGGGGGTTGTTCTTGTTTTCTTCTATTAATAATGAATATTATGCTGTTCTGGCATCACGGAGAGCATTTTTGTACATTTTTAAACTGTTTTTCCAGGCTAACCGGGATTCTTCTAAATTAGTGGAACGCCACTTCCTTTCTAACTTTCATGACGCCCGCTTCAAGCTGTGCATTTGTGAATTGTACCATGGAGGTCGGCTTCTCTGATTCACTGCGTTCTTTTTCAGAGGGGCAACTGTATCTAGTATCATACGCAGTGAGGCTGCAGAATCATCAACTAAATAATCAATTTGTACAGGAGCAAGATGGCTACTCACCACAGTATTGACACATGGTGGTGAAAAAGATGAAGAAATAATTTCTTTAAATTTATTCACAGCATTTTCAGATAAACATCTGCTGTAGTGGAACTTTTTCCTAACTGCTGCATAGTCCGTTATTGTAAATTCAAATGTTAATAGAAAATGGTCAGACAGAAGAGAATTATGAGGAAATACTATTAAATTATCAGTTTCAATGCCATATGTAAGGACAAGTTCTAAGGTGTGACTAAAACAGTTAGTGGGTTTATTTACATTTTGGGCAAAAACAATTGAATCTAATAATGAATTAAACGCAGTGCTCAGACAGTTACTGTCAGCATCTACATAAATGTTAAAGTCACCCACTATAATGATTTTATCTGTAATAATCACTAAATCAGATAGAAAATCAGAAAATTCAATCAAAAACTCTGAATAAGGGACTGGAGGACGTTACACAATAACAAATAATAGTGGTTTTTGAGTTTTCCAGTTTGGGTGTGAAAGGCTAAGAGTAAGGCTCTCAAATGAGTTATAACTATGTTTAGGTCTAGGATTTATTGATAAGCTAGAATGGAATATTGCTGCTACTCCTCCACCTCAGCATGTGCTTCTAGGAACATGATAATTAATATGACTTAGGGGGGTTGACTCATTTACACTGACATATTCTTCCTGCTGCAACCAAGTTTCAGTAAGACAAAATAAATCAATTTGATGATCATTTATCAAGTCATTTACTAACAGAGATTTAGAAGAGAGAGATATTTATCTGATATTTATTAATCCACATTTAATAGTTTTGGGTTTTGGTTCAGTATGAGCAGTCTTAACTTGTATTAGATTTTTATGAATAACTCCATTTGTGTTCATTTTTGGTTTAAAAAGTTTAGGTGGTCGTGGAACAGACATAGTCTCTATGGGGCAAAGAGCAGTGTGGTTAAGATCATAACATTCACAAAATAATAAAATTTCCTGGTTGAAAAATTTGAATCCATAAGAGCTGCATTTTGTCTGTTGGTAACGTCAGATTCTATAAATATCTCGGACTGTTTATACCTGTGGATGTTGTCGGGTGTTGGAGCGGAGGATGCAGGAGAGGTGAGCACAACGAAGCCACAGGTGTTTTCAATGGTCAGTCAGTCTCCGGAGACTGAGATGCTGTGGACAATGTTCTCAGTCAACATCTTTATAATCTTGACTTTATTCTATAAAGTGCCCTGAGGTGACTTTGTTGTGAATTGGCGCTATATAAATAAAGTTGAATTTAATTGAATTGAATTATTGTCCCTGGATTAAAAGTATTTCAAAGAACTGAAGTACCAAAGTGGTATTTTTACCTAAAGATCACTATAAATCCCTATAGTCTTAGATTCTGACCGGAACAGAATTACATGAGTGCATCTTGTGGTTTGATCTCAACATTAACATTAGCAGGTATATCTAAGGCTGAACACACACCTGTGGGCCTGGTTACAACAGGTAACAGTCAATGAATACAGCAGGAATCTTCAGGAGCATGTGTAAAAAAAACCTGTTCTTTTTATTTTATTATTATTTCAGCAGGGTACTGAGTTAACAGGGACTGTGGAGGATTACTGCTTAACACCACAGTGTCAGATTGGTGTGGTTCAAGCTTCTTTGACAATCATCCAACAAAACTTTGTGTTGGCCAGTCATTTATGTGCGAGCTTACATTCCTAGGTTATTGTATAACACAAACACAGTATTTTAGCTGTTTACCTTGAGATCATCATGACAGAATTTTGCGACAATAATAGAGTAAACGTACTTGACCATATTCTACTTCTTGCGGTAGGTACATTTATTGAAGGGGAGTTAAAAATAGCCTGTGACTGGTCAAAGTTTGGGCCCTATATTTAATTCCATATTTACCTGATGTTTAATTACTGCTGGAGCCAGTTTAACACTTCTGGGAAAAATAACTTTTGTTTTCTCTTTTAATAAAAGCTTCAGCCAAGTATTTAATTGTAAATGTATTCGTTTTGTCTTTAGCATGGGGAGATCCTGTGGCACCAGTCTTCTTTGCTGGCAATGCCTGGAGGCTGGACAATGTCTTTCTATTTGTTTCCAGTTTTCCTTCAATCTGATTGAAGGAAGTCATATGTGGTGGAGACTGTAAAGCCCCATGCACCAATTTGTGATGTTGGATAAAACTGGATTGGATTTATGAACAAATATCTGTGTGACTTACTCTTTCTCACGGCTTCCAGTTTTTGTGTCAGAACCATCAGAGAACAAGAAGATTTATATGGTGTCAGTGAAATTAATGTTACATTTAGCAGGAAGGTTGTGACTGAGTACAGATGAATGTGGACGAATGTGTGGTTCACTCAGTTCATCTGTAACACACTCATGTGCTGGCAGACACAGTTCGACTGCAGATGTCTACAGTGCTTGGCTCTGTCTGAATGTGGGACAGTAAAGTCTGAGCTCATTTCTGCTCTTAGTGAACTTATTACACCAGCTGCTGCTCTGTTCATTGAAATATCTGACATAGAAGAGAGAGTTGAGAGCACATACGTAGATTTACTGTAGAGAGAGAGTTGACAATCACCTGAAAGAACCTGAGTATCATTGTTTTCATCAGTATCATAACTTGAGCCTTCAGCATACAAATGTATTTTTAGCCATTTACCTGCTAAATGTGGGAGGGAGTACTCAGTGCATCTCAGGTTACACTCACATCTAACTCTCAGGTACTTTGTGTTCTTTGGGAAGAATGCTGCAGACACGCTCTCATCTACTTGTCATGGCCTTGGCCCTTTAAATTCCCCCAGGGCCTGTTCTGAAATGACAGATTTATAGTATAAATACAGTTCAGCGTACAGCGGCACTGTAAAAATGTCTCCCTTTAAGGATTAACATGATGTAAGTTTAAAAACTAGATTAAAAACTATTAAATAAATGAAAGGAAAAGAACGCTGTGGGGATGTTTGGCTTCCTCCTAAAGTAGATCGACAGGGTAAAGATCAGGACTACTTGTGTTAAGGGTCATTGAGTGCAAACAGGGTTACTTATTGTTTTTTCAGATTCACTTTCAAAACTTTAGTGTCATTCATTTACGCCACAAGTACACATATGAATGAGATTTCTAGGCATTTGGTCACAAGGTAACGTCAGAGGACACAGACTAAAAATAAGATAATAAAGTGAAGTAAACTAACAAACAGTGCACATGGTCTGTAAATACCTTTGTAAAAATGTCTCAAATAAATACTTTGGTAATAATAATCATAAAAAAAATACTTAATAATTACTATGCAAGATGAACTAAACATGATAGACATGAACATGAAGGGAGAATAAAGACAATACAATAAAATTTTAAATAACAGTATACATGAGGTCAATAGTGACCAGGGTATTCGATGAGCAGGCAATGAGCCCAAATATTGCACCTTCAATATTGCATTGCACAGATTGTCAGACTACGGCAAGAAATGATTGAGATTTTGTTGTATTATCTATAATGAGTTCAGGATTATTATGGCCTGTTGCTAAATCTGGCTTTCCCGGCTCAAAATCTGTAATTTATATGGATTAAACATGTCCAGTTTAACAGCAACAACAGGAAAAACAAGAGAAACCTCAGGAGCTATTGGAACTGCAGCTAAACAGGGTGCCGCCATCTTGGGTCTTTAGTGTCATGCAAATGGTAAAGCTGGTACTCCGTAGAATTCTAAACAAGTCACTTTCCCCAATGGATTTTTAAATTCAGACTGTCTTTCCTTTATCACCCTCTGTGCTGTGACTCTGCTGAGACACACACAAAAAAGAAAGTCAGTGTTTCTGTTACAGAAACACTGACAGTTCAATATACAGTTCATATCTGTGAATCGAGCTTCTGTGGGAAGCTGAGGGAAAAACAATTGAGGTCCAACATCCCAGAGATGCAGCATCATCTCTCTAACAGAATCCTTTACTTTGTACTTTTTGAAGATGTCATAGCGGTGAGGCAGGCTCATGTTGCCCTGGTGATCAGCACTCTGCTCTGATTTCCTCCTGTCTCTCTTCTTTCTCCTGGTCCCTAATCAGCCTCACTCCGTTCACCATTCAGCAAATACTGTGATCCCTCCTGAGTCATACTTGGGAGGTCCTAAGACTTGCAGGGTATTTTTTGTTAAATCCAGTTTATCCCACTGAGCACTCCTGCATATGTATGCCGTATCTTTGCTTTCGGGACGGGCCGGAGTTTGGATAATAGCAGAATGGAAGAGGGGTTCATGGACCACTATGTCATTTGAACTTTTTGCAGAGAAACTGCTTAGGGTTTTTGGGCCTATAAAATCCGAGGGGGACGCCTCACGCAGACTGTCCAGACTCATGCAGGAAGGGGGGACTGTTCCCGAATACCCCATAGAATTTCGCACTATTGTCACAGACTAGTTGAGAGTTTTATCAGGGCTTGTCGGAATCCTTAAAGGATGAGCTTTCTTTTCGGGAAATTCCCAACACCCTTTGCAGCCAAATCGACATTTGCGTAGACCATAGAATTCAATAACGGCAACCTAAGGCTAGAAATTCCCCCTTCCATTTGCATTCCCCTAGGTCACCTTCTTTTCCCACTGGTGAATTCAAGCCGTCCCCTGGCCCCCATACTCCTGAACCCATGCAGCTCTACTGATGTGAGATAGGCACTTAGAAACCACTTGTGTCAGCAGGAAAAGGGAGGGGGGGGGCACTTACTGAGCCACACCCACTCAAACTTACCTTAGGATCCCCAACCCACACAGTAACGCTGTGGTCCGCTGCCAGCTCTGTGTCCCTTGGTGCCTTCATTGACTCCAGAGCGGACACGGATTTTATGGATGAACACCTGGCCCATCAGTTAAGCTTGTTTTTGATCCCTAACACTAAACCCATCACCATCCAGGTGAAATCCTAGCTCCCTGCACACAGCCCGATCCAGTTAATCATTAAAAGGTCTCTTTTTCGTGATTAAGAAGGATGGGGGGGGCTCCCTCCCTGTATAGATTATCGCGGGCTCAATCAGATTACAGCACGTCACCATTACCCTCTCCCACTGATTTCCTCCGTTTTTGAATTGCTGAGGGGAGCTACAGTGTTCACTAAGCTTGACTTCAGAAACGCCTACCACCTTTTCCGCATCCAGGAGGGGGACGAATGGAAGACAGCTTTTAACACTCCGGCAGGTCATTTTGAGTATTTAGTCACGCCTTTCGGCCTGACTAATTCACCGGCAGTATCCCAGAACCTGGTCAATGATGTGCTGGGAGACATGTTAAATAGATTTGTTTTCGTCTATCTAGACAACATCCTCATTTTCTCCACCTCTGAAAACACACACGTCACCCACGTTAGAAAGGTGCTGTCCCGCCTATACCAGAACAATTTGTTTGTTAAAGCTGAGAAGTGTGTTTTCCACTGGCCCTCCGTCTCCTTCCTGGGATTCATTGTCTCCCCAGGTGGGGTGGAGATGGTCCCTGGGGAAGCTAAGTGCAGTGAGGGACTGGCCCATCCCAGAGTCGCATAAGCAGCTGCAGCAGTTCCTAGGGTTTGCCAATTTTTATAGACGCTTTACTAAGAATTACAGTTCCCTTGTCACACCTCTTCACAAACTCACCTCTTGCAAACGATCATTTTCCTGGTCTCACAAAGCCAATCAGGCCTTTTCGCACCTTACAAAACGCATTCTCCTCTGCTGCCATTTTCTCTCTCCCAGACCTGAGTAAATATTTTATTGTGGAGGTAGACGCCTCTGACATAGGGGTGGGGGCGGCCCTTTCCCAGCGCACCAATGAGGATTTTAAGGTGCACCTGTGCGCATTCTTTTCTCGCTGTCTACTACTATTCACCTTTGTCTCTTGTCCCCCCTCAGATCACCCTACCACCTTCCGGCCACCTCCACCACACAGTCCTTTACTGAATCGCCACCCCGGTGGTCCCATCTATTACACATCTTACCACAATAAACTATTATTGCCTTCCACTCCTCTGTTGTTCTGCTCCTTTCTGGGTCCTACAAATCCCCAACCCTGATAGAAGACTGAACAAAGTCAACATCACAACAAATAAAAGCCTCAGACTGGATGTGTACCGATTCTCTGCTCCAGCTTCACCTTTTTTTTTCCTAATTTCCAGCTTAGAATTTCTTCATCTTTAGCAAGTGTGTGTGATTCACTTTTAAAAAACTGTCGTAGTACCACATTGCGTGTGCCTTGGTTTACGAGCTGAAGAAACCGTCAGAAATCAAACGTAGACTGAAGAATATGACAGGGTTTTATGACCCTGTAATGTTCCTAGTATCCTTGACTTAGATTTTTTTGCTTCCTTGTACCTCACTTGTAAGTTACTTCTATAAATGATAAATGGAATCTGCTAAATGACTAAATGTAAAACTGTAGCCACAAACAAAGCTCTGCAGTTACTTGTGTTGTAAGGTATAATTCACCCGGCTCTCCCTCAGTCATGTGCCAGTTCTTCCCGTGTTCTTTGTTAGTTGCTTCCTTTTGCTTTGCCACATGCCGTATTGTGCTGCCTGCTCTTTGATCTTCCCGGTTTGGACTATCATCTCTCTCCTCTCCCTGATCCCTGTTTTTGGACTCTGTTTGGTTGTGGTCTGTGGTTTAGTTACTCTTTCGTTATATTGTTTACCTTAGTTTATCCACCCTGTTAATTTGCCCTTTTCCTATTGTGTCTTAATGGAGGTTTCTTGCCAGTTACAGACAGCAGTCTCTGAACAAAATGAAATATATTTGCCTGACATAGTCATACTTCACGCTCCTTTCACATAGAAGCCCACTGGAATGTGTATATATATATATATATATATATATATATATATGCTAATTTCCTTTAACAGGTACATTTACCAAACAGTAATGTTACCCTGAGTGCCCAATCTGCTTTCCACAAATAATATGATATGAAACAGTCCCAACTTAGAACAACCGTTTTTTGTTTGTTTGTTTGTTTTCTTCTTCTTTAAACTCTGTGTTCAGTGACAAACCCAGTCCCCGAAGATGTATGGAGCTTTACTCACCCTTTTTGGTCGTTACTGAAGGACCGGCGCCAGAAAAGGGCTTTCGCTTCTCCCAGCTGTTATAGGCTGAAGAACCGTTGCCTAGTGAAGGAATAGGCATACTGTGCCCATGGCAGCCTGGGGTTTTTTTCTTGGTCTTGCCCTCTCAGTGCAGCTGGTACAGGTTTGGCACCACAGTGTGATCTCATCCTTCATGTTATACCAGTAATACCTGGCCTGAAGGCGTGCCAGTGTTATTTCTACTCCAAAATAGCCTCCCACCGGACCATGGTGAAGCTGTTCCATCACAGAGGTACTTTTCCACTGACTCCAGTATGCTTTGGTGGCAGGGCTGCATGATTCTATTTGTGACCAAGCAGGGTGACCGCCACTCTTCTCCAACCCCTCGAGAATGGGCGTTATATGAGTGTCTCTGACCTGCTCCGAGGTCCAACCACTGAATAGGCTTGTGCTTTGTGGCTCATTTACTCTATTGATTGTTGAGAACTGCTGGGACCAGTCTGGGCTGTCGCCAACTGCACAGTCCAACACCCACACTGGAAAGGAGGCTGAGGGGCTCACTGAAGTGTGGATTTCTGTACCAGCCACTACCACCAACAAAGGCCCCATGGGTGTGGAGTCAACAATGCTTTCCTCCAAGCTTTCTTTTAGATTACACTGCACTGCTTTGTCTGCACTGCTTTGTTTTCACCACCAGGTCCCGACATTGTACAGGGGCCTGACTCTCGGCAGGGTCTCCTTGACAGTGTATCAGAATTCAGGGATATGGCGGGCTATGGCAGAGTTTGGAGTTTGGCCTCCAAACTCTGCTGTACCTGCAGACTGAGAAAAACAGCTGTCTGTTTTTCTCAGGCCATCTGACGTGGCTGCTGCTTTATAGGTGGTTGTCAGGATGTCATGCTGCATAAGGTTTTTTTTTTTTTTTTTAAGGTGATGGCTGTGGTTCCAGGGTTGAAATATCTGATGGGGATTCTACTGCACTGGCGGGCCTGCAGCACAGCTCAGACCACCAGGACTCGGTGCTTGTCAGCAGAACCTTTGATGGCGCTGAGCATCGTATCTCCTCTCACAGCATGCAAACGAACGGTCCCAGGGACCATGTATTCACGTCCAGATTCCAACACTGACGTACGAACCACCCGGACAAGGTGCACTTCTTGGTGATGACCCGGGTTGAAAGGCGTCATTTTCTCTCCAAAGAAGTTGATTTCACTGCACTCCTAGTCCAGGCAGGCACCTGCATACTGTAGAAAGGGGTGCCCCAGGATGATTTCAGTGTTTCCGGCTGTATCAGGTACAATAAAGTTCAGATTAGTGACTGTGGTGCCGATACGCACAGGAAGGACTACCTCGGCGGTGACTGGCAGTCCCCTTGGGGTGAATCTGGACCACTGATGGCTGGATTGGTGCCCTGCCCTCGGCAGGTATGGAGTTGTAATGATGGAGGGGTACTACGTATCTAAGCAGCTTCTATTTCTTCAACAAACCGCTGATAGCTCCAACGAATGGCTCTCGGGTTCTTGTGCACCACAGCACCAGCGAATCCAGTTAGGCTAATTCTGAGCTGCACTGTCAAACTCTTAAACTCTGCTATTCTGTCTCTTCGCTGAGTCATCTAGGATGAACCCCCAATGTTACCTTTTGTCGAGGGCACGGCACCGAACCATAGTTGGGAAGCAGGTGGAGGCGTAGCTGCTAACACTGGTTTTAAAAATAGAAGGGGTGTATGCCACATGAATCTGGACTGTTTCTACAGGAGAGGAGCTTATAGTTAAAGGTTCTGACTTCCATTCTGCATGGAAACTTTGGGAACCACCGTTCCAAGCCTGTTTCACGTCTAAACTACAGACAATGTCAGGAGAATTCAGCCTCTAACGTGGTTAGACGGCATTTCAGACATGTAACACAATGTGTAAGTAAGAACCGTCCTCACATGTGAAACTCAGCGTGCACAGGAGGCACAACATGGTAGAAAACTTAAACTGTGGGAAACAACTTTATTTACAGCACATCAGAACTGTGCATCTAATGAAAAAAGGTTATTTCACTCGAGTACAACAGCAGTTGGGTGATACAAACATCAACACAGCAATACGCTCGCTTTTATTCCTCCTGATGATTCTGGACAAAGTGGCATGCTGCATGCACGAGCTCACACAGATAATACAGACCTTGTACTAGGGAAAACTCCGGAAAATGTCAGCAG
Organism: Channa argus; assembly: GCF_033026475.1. Lineage (NCBI taxonomy): Eukaryota > Metazoa > Chordata > Actinopteri > Anabantiformes > Channidae > Channa > Channa argus. Next base: position 31,516,425 of record NC_090198.1, read on the forward strand.
CATTACAGCGATATTTGTGTTCGGACATACATATGTTCACAAATACAACCCTAAGGCCCCCCGAAATGCCTTTAGACTGACAATCTTTTAGCTGCAGCCAAGTTTCACTGTGACAATAGAAAGCAATTTGATGGTAAATGGTAAGTAGTTGCTTATCTAGCGTTTTTATCCAAAGCGCTTTACAATGTTGCTTCCCATTCACACATTCACATACACTCACACACACACACACACACCGATGGCGGTGGCTGCCATGCAAGGTGCTCACCTGACCTGTCAGGAGAAACTTGGGGATTGAATTGGGATTGAACCACTGACCCTGTGGTCTATGGTCAACTGCCTTACCAACTGACCAACAGCTGCCCAATTTGATGGTCAATAATCACATAATTTACTTATCACATTTATTTGTTTTGGGTTTTTGTTCTGTAGGAGGATTATTCTTAACTTTTATCAGATTCTCGTGGTAACACCTCGTGGTGATTTTTGATTTTATACAATTTAGGTGGTCCGGGAACACACCTGTGGGGGTTTGGGGTTTTGAGGGGAGAGGCATGTATGATTGATTTGTGATTTCAAATTCTGATTGACTGAAACAACAAACAGATAAGATTATTGAACTTAGGAGAATGAAGCAAAGTTTTTGAAACAGTTGTGTCACTGGGCTGAGAAAAGCAGAAATTTAATGTCTCTGTCACAAACATTTATTTGAGGATAATGTTTTATTTTTTTAATTGTTTTATTATTTAATTTTACTGAGTTTCAAACCTTTCATGTAACTTTGAGCATAACAGGTTGGGATACTCCCCCCCCAGTGTGTGGTCTGGAGCTCCAGTCCGGGACAGGTTAACCTGATATGGTTCGACTGCCAGGACTGCTTTGTCTCCACTAATGAAGGCTTCTTAATGAGGACACTGCGCTGTTTGGTGAGGGTGAGTCACTGGCCAATGTCACTAACAAAAATACTCCTGCAGGGGGACAGCAGATTAGCGGGTCCGGGATCAGTGGCAGGAGCCATTGGACATGAGGAGAAAAACACCCGGGGGTGAGGGGTTTATTGGAGCCTCCTCCTAATCTGGGTGACCTGAATGTGTCTGAAAATGGAGGAAATCAAAAACACCAGCTGCCCTGCTGTGACATCAGTTAACAGCCACAAAACATCAGGTTCATACAATACAACCCACAGCAGTGGATATTAGGTTTACCTGCAGGAGCGTCCTTTTCTTCACATTTTTTAAAGCTCCAACTTGGTCCTTATTTATTCATCTGAACCATCCCTTCTTTTACATCCATCCCTCTGTACTCCCAGGTTTTGCTAACTGTCTCTCTGCCTCCTCCTGTGGTGTTTCACAGGTCAAACCTTCCTGTCTGTGGTTTCTCTGCACAATATGTTTCCTGCATCCTCATCACAGTTCAGATCTAATGACTGAGCCCTGGACCTGCAGGAATCCTCGCTTTGGGTTTGTTCTGCTGGAAACCAGCCTCAGATCTGAGTCAGCTGACAGATGTGTCCCTCCAGTGGGGCCCGGCCACAAATGGGCCTGAGTTTTCTCAATTCAGGGTCAGAAAGTGTGTTTGGGCTGTAGGTTACATAGGAGACACCATATTATGATGGAGACAGCAAGTAGTCCTCTCTACACAGGTAGGAAGTCACAGAGGAAAAGCAGCCAATATTTAGTCACAGGTGGATAATAATAACCTTGATACCTTGAACCTTGAAATAATTAATTCATTTTTTATTAAGGTACAGTACATGTTTAAAGTTTCCACTTTAGCATCCATCATCCACAAAGCATGCATGCCCAGTGCTCTGTTTTTCTGCTACTGTTGAAGGAATTTCTTAGATAGTAATTACAAAATCTAAGGGGCACCCATTCAAAATAACAGCTGATCCAGGTACCAAGTCAGCAAGGATTTTTATTGTTGACACAATAGAAGATTGTTTAGAATAACCACCTTTGAGGAACACCTTCAGTGGGAAGGAACCACAATACACCATGGGTATTTGTACCTTGGTGGATGTAGCTCAGGTGGTAAGGCAGTTGTCCACAGACCACAGGGTCAGTGGTTCAGTCTCCATGGTTATGTGAGCACCTTGCATGTCAGCCACCGCCATTGGTGTGTGTAAGTGTGTGTGTGAATGGGCAAATGAGAAGCTACATAGTAAAGTGCTTTCAAAAAAGCACTATATAAGCCATTTACCATACCTGCACAGTATGAGCGGTGCAGGTGAAGCCTATTACATTGAAGCCACTGAAACAAAATAAAGACATAAAAGGGGACCATATTGGTGTGTGGAGAATAAATGTGACATTGTTAAGACGATGAAAGCACTATATAAACTCCTTTCATTTATACTGTTTGAGAATAAACTGTAAATATTAACTTGAAGCAGTGTATCACTTATTTAAATTTCTGTAGATTACTGTGAGGAGTGTTGTACTAGAATGAAAGATGAGAACTACCAAATGCTTCTGGTCCATGACATGTATTAGTTTCCGCTTAGAGCTGTGGGTCTGCCACCCCTTGCTGGACATTGCAAAAATAACACAGCACCACAGTGTAATGACTGCTCTCAGTTCAGTTTTTAATGTTACTTATCAAGCTGACCGTGGGTCTCCCGCCCCCTGCTGGACATTACTTTGTAACACACCACTACAGTCGGAAAACTGCTCTCAGATCTGTTAAAATGACAACAGACTGGAGGAGGGGCTACGCTCCCTCTAACCAATAAGAACAGATTTGGAGCGTTACCAAGGAAACAGCGTACGGCGCTTTAATGGTGGTAGGCGGCAGCGGTAGTAGCCGCAGCAGCAGCAATGTAAATAAGAATAATAATGCTTATAGACTAACATCCTACGTTTGTTAAGCACCGATGAATCATCGGTGTCCGTTAATTATTTAAAATGATTTTCCAGGATAAAATTTAAACGCTACGGCTGCCGTCTAATTCACGGCCGCGGGCACCGCCTCACCGTCACCAACGAGTGTAGTTGTGGTTAGCACATTAGCACGGTAGCAGTCAATAGTTAATTCACCGCGTTGATCTAAATATTATCCCGGTAAGGTGTTAAACCGCGGGGGCTCAGCGCGGCTATGTAGACGGCTATCAGGAAGCTAGCTTCCCAGTCTGTAGCCGGCATGGATGTGAGTTAACTGCTGGACTGGGACGCTCTGACATTGGTCTGTGGTGTCTGGCCGAGTCGAGCGGTTCTCTCCAGCGGTAGCCTGGTCCCTCCGTCCGAGAACACGCTGGCCTGCACGCCTTCAGTCAGGCCCGGACCGTGGAATGAAATGAAGCGTACCGGAGGGCCCGTTAACCAGCGCTAACCAAGTGAGCTCCTCTCTTATTGTTTTTTCACCCCAGTTGTCTTTGTCGTATTTACATTTGTAGATATGAACATTGTCACTGGATTTCTAGAGATACGACAGAGCTGCAGCTCACACTGATTTAGTTTACATTAAAGACATAAGCAGACGCAACCGTAATGGTTTCTGTGGGGGAGCGAAGGTGTTACAACAAAAATAACCAGAATGTAAATTAGACTACAAAAATTATGTTAAAGGATATGTAAAATAAATTATAACCAGATCTCTGGGCTCTGCCTAGTTGTTAGTTGGTTTATTTATAAATTCATTATCTGTTCATTATTCAATGAGGAAAAAAAAAATCTATTTTCATTTATGTTCTCCTGAGAAATGCTATGAATAAGATAATCCGGGCTGTGGGCTGATTGTGGACAGTAAATTTATTTTGGAAAATGATCTTTTCTCTAACTGGTAAATGTCTGACAGTTGCTGTTGATACAGATAATCTCTTAAATCATGATAAATAAAACTTGATAATGTGTTGCTAAGTGTCAGTGTTCTCCAGTGTATCCTTATATTTTCAGTTTTTTCTGCGTTTTTTCATGCTTTGATACTGAAAATCTTTAAATTTGGATTAATCCAGAAAACAAGCAGCAAATAAAGTGATAATGAAAGTAATCGTAATATGAGATATTTCACTAATTGATAGAAGTATCGGTTCTTCACTGAATCTGCACCTACGGAGCTGTGCAATAATTAAACTGTGACACAGTTCGACAACCGTTTCGTTTCTTTACTCTTGCAGCAGCTCTGGCGAGGAAGACCATGCTCTCTAACTGAAAGCTCTGACTCTGTGCAGGATGGATTTATGCGGTAGAAACCCGAACCGCACGGCACCGGTTGGTGATAGCCCACATCAAGCGGATGTGCCACTCTGCTCTCGAAACAATGGTTGGAGTTGGCCTCCCCACCCCTTTCAGCTGCTGGCCTGGCTGCTCTACATTTACTTTGCTATCACTGGCTTTGGTGTATTCATTCCCCTGCTGCCAGCTCACTGGATCCCTGCAGGATATATCGTATCCTTACGTCACTACTGACAGTTTTACAATGATTATATTATGAATCTTTATGTTATCAGGTATATAAAGTAGTATTGCAAGATTTACCAGTAAACAGCTGAGAGCAGACCTGAAGGTTCTGGAGAATTAGAATTATGTAATTTCTGCTGTAAGTCCATTTGATTTGGTCGTTGGCTCACATGATCCAGTCCAGAGTCCTGATCTGTGTGTCAGTGCACTGGCATCATGTTCTTGTGTCACTTGTGTGTCCACGTGATGGCTGTGTCCATCGACCCAGGCGACTACAACGTCAGAACTAAGAGCAACAAGGGTCCAGTCCCCGTGTTCGACCGCTCTAAACATGCACATGTGATAGAGAACTGCCACTGCTACCTGTGCCAGGTGGATGTGTGAGTATCACAAGAGATAAAGCTCTGAATGTGTCACATGTTCTACATGTCTGCTGCTGTTTGAGTCAGACTTTCTTACAGAGGAACCAGAACCCTAAAAAAATATGTCTGATTCCCGTTAAAATATGAGCGGATGGCAGAGTAGTGACCATCCAATTGTGTTCTTGTACCTGAGTGTACCTGTGACGTCATGTTTCTCAGTGGACAGAGTCTTTGCAGGCTTCAGTTCCTCATGGTTTACATCTTCCCAGTCACTGTGTTAACCTGCTCAGCAGTTAAAGTTTCAACAATATTTATTTGATCACCTGCTGATTTTGTAAGTTTGCCAACTGCCAAAGAAATGAAGGGTCTCTAATTTTTTTATAGGTTACATCGAAAGTATAGAGACTGAGTATCACCCAAAAATACATGATACAAATGTTAGAAACTGAGATGCATTTCAGTGAGTAAAATAAGTATTTGATCCCCTACCAGCCAACAAAAAGTCTGGCTCCCACAGACTAGGTATGTCCTTATGTGGTACACTGATTAGTGCTGTCAATTTAAGAAGATGCTCCTAACAACTAGTTATTTATAAATGAGCGTATGTGTATAAAAGACACCTGCCCATAGAATCTCTATCTTCCATTCAAACATCAACACTATGGGCAAGACCAAAGAGCTGTCAAAGGAAGTCAGGAACAAGATTGTAGACCTACACCTGGCTGGAATACCATCAGCAAGAAGTTTGGTGAGAAGGAGACAACTGTTGGAGCGACGTACAGGCCAACTTCGCCACATTGAGGGGCCAATGGATGGGGCCATGTATTGTAAAATCTTGGATGAGAAACTCCCTCCCTCTGCCAGGACACTGAAGATGGGTCGTGCATGGCTTTTCCAGCATGATAATGACACAAAACATACCGCCAAGGCAACAAAGGGGCTGCTCGAGAAGAAGCACATTAAGATAATGGAGGGGTCTAGCAAGTCTCCAGACCTTAATCCTATACAAAATCTATGGAGGGAACTGAAACTTCAAGTTGCCAAGTGACAGCCCAAAAACCTTAAGTTTTTAGAGTAGATCTGTAGAGAAGAGTGGACCAAAATCCCTCCTGAGATGTGTGCAACCCTGGTAACAAAGTACAAGAAACATCTTCCCTCTGCGCTTGCTAACAAGGGTTTTTCCTACCAGTACTCATGTGTCAAGTAGTGTTTTGCTTCGGGATCAAATACTTATTTTACTTGCTGAAATGGATCTGAATTCTGTCTTTATACTTCAAAATAAAGCTATAGTTAAAAATTATAGACCCTTTATTTCTTGGGTCTATAACTCACCCTGATTGTGGAGTTATATTGCTACTTTCAATCTTCTTCTTCTTTTCCTTTCGGCTGCTCCCTTTCAGGGGTCGCCACAGCGAATCATGTGCCTCCATCTAACTCTATCCTCTGCATCCTCTTCACTCACACCAACTAACTTCATGTCCTCCCTCACTACATCCATAAATCTCCTCTTTGGTCTTTCTCTAGACCTCCTGCCTGGCAGCTCCAACCTCAGCATCCTTCTACCGATATATTCACAGTTTCTCCTCTGAACATGTCCAAACCACCTCAATCTGGCCTCTCTGACTTTATCTCCAAAACATCTAACATGAGCTGTCCCTCTGATGTACTCATTCCTGATCCTGTCCATCCTCGTCACTCCCAAAGAAAACCTCAACATCTTAAGCTCTGCTACCTCCAGCTCTGCCTCCTGTCTTTTCTTCAGTGCCACTGTCTCTAAGCCGAACAACATTGCTGGTCTCACCACCGTCTTGAACATCTTTCCTTTCATTCTCGCTGATACTCTTTTATCACACAACACACCTGACACTTTTCTCCACCCGTTCCAACCTGCCTGCACTCGCCTCTTCACCTCTTTTCCACACTCACCGTTGCTCTGAACCGTTGACCCTAAGTACTTAAAGTCCTGCACCTTCTTCACCTCTGCTCCCTGTAACCTCACCATTCCACCTGGGTCCCTCTCATTGACACACATGTATTCTGTCTTGCTGCGGCTAAGCTTCATTCCTCTGTTTTCCAGAGCAGACCTCCACCTCTCTAGATTTTCCTCCACCTGCTCCCTGCTCTCACTACAAATAACAATGTCATCTGCAAACATCATAGTCCAGGGAGATTCTTGTCTAACCTCATCTGTCAGTCTGTCCATCACCAGAGCAAACAAGAAGGGGCTCAAAGCCGATCCTTGATGCAGACCCACCTCCACCTTAAACTCCTCTGTCACACCTACAGCACACCTCACCACTGTCTTACAGCTCTCATACATGTCCTGCACCACTCTAACATACTTCTCTGCCACTCCAGACGTCCTCATACAATACCACAGCTCCTCTCTCGGCACCCTGTCATACGCTTTTTCTAAATCTACGAAGACACAATGCAACTCCCTATGACCCTCTCTGTACTTCTCCATCAGCGTCCTCAAAGCAAATACTGCATCTGTTGTACTCTTTCTAGGCATGAAACCATATTGCTGCTCACAAATGCTCACCTCTGCCCTTAGCCGAGCTTCCACTACTCTTTCCCACAACTTCATTGTGTGACTCTTCAGCTTTATTCCTCTGTAGTTGCCACAGCTCTGCACATCTCCCTTGTTCTTAAAAATTGGTACCAGTACACTTTTCCTCCAGTCCTCTGGCATCCTCTCACTCTCCAAGATCTTGTTAAACAAACTAGTCAAAAACTCTACTGCCACCTCTCCTAGACACTTCCATACCTCCACAGGTATGTCATCAGGACCAACTGCTTTTCCGCTCTTCATCATCTTTAATGTCCTCCTCACTTCACTCTTACTAATCTTTGCTACTTCCTGCTCCACACCAGTCACCTCTTCTACTCTTCGTTCCCTTTCATTTTCTTCGTTCATCAACTCTTCAAAGTACTCCTTCCATCTTCCCATCACACTCCTGGCACCTGTCAATACATTTCCATCCTTATCTTTAATCACCCTAACCTGCTGCACATCCTTTCTATCTCTTTGTCTGGCCAACCTGTACAAATCCACCTCTCCCTCTTTAGTGTCCAACCTAGCATACAAGTCCTCATATGCTCTTTGTTTGGCCTTTGCCACCTCTATCTTCACCTTACGCTGTATCTCCCTGTACTCCTGTCTACTCTCTTCAGTCCTCTGTGTCCCACTTCTTCTTAGCTAACCTCTTTCTCTGTATACACTCCTGAACTTCCTCGTTCCACCACCAAGTCTCCTTGTCCGCTTTCCTCTTTCCAGATGACACACCGAGTACCCTCCTACCTGTCTCCCTGATCAAATTAGCTGTAGTAGTCCAGTCATCTGGAAGCACCTCCAAACCACCCAGAGTCTGTCTCAGCAAATCCCTGAAAACTAAACGACATTCTTCCTTTTTCAACTTCCACCACTTCGTCCTCTGCTCTGCCTTAGTCCTCCTTATCTTCCTCACCACCAGCATCATTTTACACACCACCATCCTGTGTTGTCTGGCTACACTCTCCCCTACCAATGCTTTACAGTCACTGATCTCTTTCAGATTACAACGTCTACACAAGATGTAGTCTACCTGAGTGCTTCTCCCTCCGCTCTTGTACGTCACCCTATGTTCCTGCCTCTTCTGAAAGAAAGTGTTTACTACAGCCATTTCCATCCTCTTTGCAAAGTCAACCACCATCTGACCTTCTGCGTTCCTGTCCTGAACACCAAACCTGCCCATAACAGTCTCATCACCTCTGTTCCCTTCACCTACATGCCCATTGAAATCTGCACCAATGACAACTCTCTCACCTCTGGAGATGCTCTGCATCACTTCATCTAACTCACTCCAGAATTTCTCCTTCTCTTCTAACTCACATCCTACCTGTGGGGCATAACCACTCACAACATTGAACATCACGCCTTCAACTTCCAGCTTCAGACTCATCAACCTGTCTGATACTCTTTTCACCTCTAGAACATTCCTCACAAAATCCTCTTTCAATATAACTCCTACTCCATTTCTCTTTCTATCTGACCCATGGTAAAACAACTTAAACCCTGCTCCTAAGCTTCTAGCCTTGCTGCCTTTCCACCTGGTCTCCTGGACACACAGTATGTCCACCTTCCTTCTCTGAATGTTGGTACTATGACAGGGAAGGCTAGGGAGTTGATCGACATGATGCAAAGTCCCTACTGTCAGTCCTACATTCTTAGCTTTCCTCTTCTCTCTCTGCCTACGAACACACCTTCCTCCTCTTCTTCTTCGTCTTCGACCAACAGTAGTCCAATTTCCACCGGTACCCTGTAGGTCAACAGCACCGGTGGCGGTCGTTGTTAACCCGGGCCCCGACCGATCCGGTATGGAAGTCTTTGTCACGATTCGCATGTTTGATTTGGCATGTGTTTTACGTCGGATGCCCTTCCTGCCACAACCCTCTGCATTTATCCAGACTTGGAACTGGCACAAGAAGACACTGGCTTGTGCCCCCTTGCGGTTGCATTATATATTGCTACTTTCAATAAAACGTGTTTTAAGTCCCAAGACTCATCTCTCCATGTGATGTATAGGCAGAGAAATCCATGTTCTACAGAAAAACTCTACCTCATCCCCTATGTGGATTTCAGTAACTCAGTGAAGTTATTGGCCCTTTTTAAAAAGTTAATTTAATTTTTCTATTAATAATTACATTTTTCAATTATTAAATTTTTAGGGGCATAGTGGTGGTAACACTAAACTTACTACTACTGCTACTTCCAATTTATATATATATATATATATATACACACACACATATACATATATACATTGTACATATACAATTTTTTTTTATGCCGGATGCCCGTCCTGACAACCCTCCCCAATTTCTACCGGGCTTGGACCGGCACTGCACAGCTGGGGTGGGGAATGCTGTTAGGGGCTCAGTGTCTTGCCCAGAGACACGACATATAGCCAGGGTTCGGGATCGAACCACTGACCCTGTGGTCCGTGGACGACTGCCTTTACCAACTGATCTACAGCCGCCCCCTGCTACTTCTAATTACAATAACGAATAATAATGTAAAAAACAATTTTGCTTTTTTCAAATAAATAAATGTAAAAAGAAATCTTGATTTATCATGAAATTGCTGTTAATTTTAAAAATGTTCTCTGTGAGCATTTGACATGTTTAATGCAGCCTCGCCTAAATTAAAAAATGTGCTCAGTGAAGCAGGAGCTCTAATGTAAATCACTGTGATTCTATGTAAACCAGGTCAGTGGGCTGGTTTCTCTCAGGATTCCTCAGAGGAGCAGCCACTCGAACCCAACAGCGTGGTTTCTTCACAGTACAACGAGTTTCGGCAGAGTTATTGAATAAAATAAATCCATGAATAAATTATCAGCTTCGATTTTATCTTCAGCTCCAAAGATGTGTGAAGTTCTCTGGAAACTGCTTTTTAAACAACATCTCTGGTTCTGATTCTGTGTTTAACTCCTGTTGCTTTTTAAACGTCCTCACATAGAGGTTATTCTATACGCTAGGGAATCAGAGTAGTTTGTGATTTTCTCTGTAATTTTATGTGATCATCAAATAATATTTTATTAAATAATGTTAAATGTAAATACTAAAGTGCAACTATCTATTTCAACCACAAGTATATTTGTGGTACAGTGTGTGTTGTCTTGTTCCAGGAGCCCGGAATCGAAGCACTGCAAGGCCTGTAACAAGTGTGTGGAGAACTTTGACCATCATTGTCGCTGGCTCAACAACTGTGTGGGCAGGAGGAACTACAAGTCAGTTTCTGCAAATACTTTACTGTACATGCTGTGGTACACATTATTTGGCGTATGAAAATTATATAATTATTATATGATAAAACATTTAATGTGTTGGTTCAGTCTAGTTTGTTCAGTCTGTTCTCACGGCAAGCAGGAGATGACTCTCAGAAATCTGTTCCTCCAACTGAATGTTTTCCATCATATAGAACGCATACACTAACCCCCAACACCCCCCACTTAAACTGTGTAAAAGACTAAAAACTGATTCTCTTGTGTACTCAGCAGTATTTTGTGTACCCCCCAGGTTATTTCTGCAAAGCGTAGTCTCAGCTCTGTTGGGGGTCTGTCTGGTTCTGGTTGTGTCCTCCTACATCTTCATCGAGTTTTTTCTGGACCCATCCCAACTGCGTACTGATAAACACTTTCTGGGTAAAATATGACCCTGCAACATGTATGTTTTTGTGTTTGTGTTGCTAGGTTACAGCAGGAGATGGTTCTGAGATTAAAATGTATTGAACATGAAATTTTCTGAGAAACATCCTAATGATGAGAGAATGTCTGATTGATCCTCAGTCCACCTGAAACCACAGTTAACGTGTGTGTGTGTGTGTGTGTGTGTGTGTGTGTGTGTGTGTGTGTGTGTGTGTGTGTGTGTGTGTGTGTGTGTGTGTGTGTGTTTGTTTGTTTTGCAGTGAGGAACGACACAGCTGTGTGGTTTGTGTTCCTGCCTGTGGCTCCTCTCAGGTCAGCAGCAGCAGTGATTCCTGCTCTGGCTGCTATCACCATTGCTCTGGCTCTGTTGTCATCTGTGCTACTCTGTCACCTGCTCTGCTTCCACATCTACCTTAGTAAGACATGCACATCTGTTTGTGTATTTATCTGTCTGCCTGCTCAATGGTCTCCCTGTTTTATTCTCACATCTAACAATAAAAAAGATTAAATATAAATGCAATGTAAAACACATGATGTTCAGGAATCTGAATATGTAAAACAAGATTTAGTGTTTTCACATCAAGGGAGATGACAGATTATTTTGAGATTGTGGACCCTAAACAGGTCTAACTCTTGTACTTAATACAGTACTTTTTATACTAGTACTAATATACAATATCTAAATGTGTTGCAGTGTGGAACAGACTAAGTACGTACGAATATATTGTGCGGCAGCGTCATCGTCATGACAGAGACCCCAGGAAACCAGGACCAGGATCAGGGAAGGAGACAGCAGCTCCTTCCATTATCAAGGTAACCACACACCTCAGGTCAGGGGGTTTGGGGGGTCTAGTGATCAATATAGGTGATTGACTAATGGATTGGTTGACTGATCACTTGGGCCAATCTCTAAAATACCGTTGTCTTTGCTAAAAATGTCTGCAGACACATCTGCAGCCCACACTGCCATAATTTCACTTATGTATGTCACTCAAAATTAGAGCACACTTGTGTCTAAAGTTATTTGGGAATTGCATGTGTGGCGGTGTTGTGGCTGCAGAAAATACATTAGGGATACAGTCACTTGATCGGCTCAATCCAACACTAAGGGCTGGGAGCCACGCTGGCTCTGATTCAGGAAGGGATATTAAATAATTTTTCTGTCCTGCGTTGTCCCCGCTCAGGATGTGAACTACTCAGGGAAACTGGGTTACACCAACCCCCAGCTGGACGTGCAGGAACCCCCAACTGTGTCTGTTAGAAGGGAGGCAGAGTAAGTCCTGGTTCTGTTAACACCTCATCAGAACTAAACCAAGGTCCCTGCAGAGGTCCAGGTCAGGCTCCCAATCTGACTAGATCCTGACACATCTCTGTAAACATTTCCTAACACAATGAGGCTGGACCTGTTGCCATGGAGACAGCTTTCGTTGGAGAAAACAATGTGTGCAGAAAGAGATTCTTTGGCTGTGACTTCTAGGAAGCAAACAGGGAGAGTACTCTGTGTATAAATAACTTTTGCTGTACACAGATTCAGACTCTCAGTTGAGTTTTCTTCATTAAAGCAACAGATTTTACTCAAAAAACACTAGAAAAGTGTGGGACAAGTGCTTGATTAAAACAATAACAAAACAAAACATTTAATTCTGAAATATTCTAGTATTGATATATGAACCAAAACTAAAATAATGTTTGTAATGGTCAACGTGAAACTGCAGACCAACAAATTCATATCATTCTGGTATATGACTAAATGTAAATGTAAATGTAAATTCTGGGCTCAGCAGGATTTCAATGTAGATCATCTCTCTGCTGTGATAATTCAGCTATAGAAATGGTTTGTTAATGAAGTTTCTGTTGCTGAGCCACCTGTTCCTCACACTCCTCACACAAGGACAAATTCATGGAACCTGTTGTTGTGTGATGACCACAGTGATTTATGATGTAAAATAACAGCAGCTACAGTCTACACGTGTTTAGTCAGAGTGAGACAGTCTCAAGGCTGTAATGGTCATTACAAATGGAGACACGTGATCCCCTATGGCTGGTATTGTGTGTTGGTGGGGCTGGGGTCAGTTCAGGTGAATTGAATTTGTTATAACGATTTGGATAAAAAGGTAATTCTGAGTTAATTATGAAGCTGCTATTTTGACAGTTTAGTCCATATTCTGCACTTTACTAAGTTTTCTATTCAGAAACAACAGTTATTCCCTTTGCTGAATGAAAAAAAAACAACGTTTCAGTTCACAAGATTTTGAGTATAGCTTTAAGCTGCATTTCTCTCATGGAGCTGGATGATAATAATGGGATCTAACATCATGTTCCCAGAGTGAGTTATCAGTCATCAGTAACTGTTCTGAAAATGAGACCCAAATCCACAGTCTCATTTTACACCCTCCCTCTACCAATAATCTGCTGCCACCCTGTTACAAAAGCCCCACCTCTCAATAGCAGCTCCCTGATACCTGCAAGTTTAATACACTCTGCAACTGCTTTATGTGCTGACTTTGTGTTAAGAAAGTAACACTGTTTATTTAGACGACAAAGCTACAACTCAGCTGTGCTGCAGGGTCAGGGTCAAAAACCTAAAAGACAAATATGGGGGTATGAACAGAACCATGAATTGGGTAAATTTTCATCAGTCAGTGTGTACCTGTGAAGTGTTAACATGTACAGCCTGAGTCTGTTGGAGCATCACAGGTTAGACAACAGCTGGAAAACACAAGAACTTGTCTATATGTGTCTGTGTGTCAGGTTCTTGGCCAATGGCAAAGTGAGGAGTGTGTCCAGTGCTGATATTGAGGAAGAAACCGTGGCTACTTTGTCTACAGCGCTGAAAGCAGCAGCAGCAGCACATACACAGCGACACACACAGGTAAAATACACACACATGAATCTCACACACTGACCTGTTAAAGCGTCGATACCATTGACCGATTCTGCAGAGGTCAGACTCAGGAACTGATGAGTCGGGCTGATGTGCTCATGTAAACTACTACTACAACTACTAATGAAATAAACAGTGACCTAAATCAATCTGTAAATTTGTTTGTACATTATTGATATTGACTTGTTAAGTCATTTGAATGTTTAAGCACAGGATTATATTACGAGTAAATAAAGCTTTGCAGAAACCCCCTGAGCTTGACACCAACACTGAGTGGGTGGTGCAGGTGGAGCTTTAGACACATAGCAGAGCTCACACTTCATTCCACTAGAGTTTACAGTAAATGTAAGGTGTTCATTGAGACTAAAGCTGTTTCTGTTTGTGTTTTCACAGAAGAAAAAGAAAAAAAAGAAGAAGGTCTGTAAAGTTCCAGCAGAAGTGGAGAGAGAGCACTGCCCAAGTACAGGCCCAGGCCCCGGTACACACTCCAGCACACACTAAAACACAGTAACGCACAGTAAGCAGGTGTTTACCTGACGACTTTCTTATTGCAGATGTCTGAAAACAAGACATACCGCAATGAGTCAGCTTCTTTTCTGTGAAAGTTTAAAGTGAAAATTTCACGAAGCATAGTCTTTATCACATGAAGCAGCTGTGGTGATTTAACCATATAGTTTTAAAGACTTGAGAGAGTTAATCAGTTATTGTGGTGAGAGAGAGAGAGAGACAAATGTGAAAAGATTCTGATTGTTTTCTCGTCTCCCGTCTGTTGCTCTGTTATCACTCAAAGTTCTACATTTCTCTGGTGATGTGTTGCTGTTTTTACCTCAGTTTTTAGGATGTTTAGTCAGATTCAGGATAAAGAATACATTTTACATTTACAATTAGTTATTTTGTTCAGAACAAGGTACAAAGCAGGGAGAAAGTCAGGGAGAGCACAATAAAATACAGTGCTATTCGAAGAAATGTTTCAGCTTCATCAATGGAACAGATCCTGCAGCCTGGCGGATCAGTGGATAGAGCATCAGCATGGGATGCAGAAGTCTCTCTTTAAATCCCAGCCCATGCACCATGTGTCCTTGAGCGAGACAATCTCGCTGGATGTTGCCTGTGGCTGCCCACTGCCCCCGCCAGCAGGATTGTTTAAATAGAGAGAAGGAATTTCTTTGTAATATGTATGTTCAACATGCATATGTACTTAATAACAAACCTTAAATATGTTAATTGGCTGCAGCTGAAACCATTAAACTAATTTGTGTGTAATAAAATCAGTTTTCAGATGTGACATGGCTTTGGTTCAGACTCGTAGAAGCTGAAACACACAAAACTTTATGAACAGCTGGGACTTGATTCTCTGCTTCCTCTGAAATGATCTGATCTGCCGTTACTTTACTGTTAACTAAACAAACCTTTGTGTCTCAACCTGCAGCGGAGCCCACAAATGGGTCCCTGAGTCAGCAACTCCCTTTCCCAGCATTCCCCCTAAGGGCCTCCCTGCCCCCCCTGGTCCCCACCCCGGGCCAAGTCCAGGCTGCCGGACCTCCCGCTGAGTACCACTCGGACTCTGCAGAGTCCCTGGAGGAGATCCCGGTGGCACTAGCCAAACTGTGCTCTTTGTCCTCAGCTGCTGGGGATGTGTCATCCCACAGAGCCACCCCTGTGTTCCCCCAACCCTCCCCCCAGCCCAGGACTAACAGGAAGTCCTCCTCCCTTACAAATAAGAGTGCAGTGGAGCTGAGGTTTGAGATGGCCTCCACCCAACCTCCCACTGTGTTTGTCAGCCGGGCAAGCGGGGAGGCCGCGAAACCAAGAGAGGAGGCCCTCAGTCTGGGCAGGAGGACCATCTCCAGACCCTGCTCCAGGTCCGGGTCCAGACCAGCGTCTCGTGCATCACTGGGTTCAAATACAGCCTCCTGGATGGAGTGGTGACCTGAGACCCTAGGAACTTTCAGACACATTGTGCTGCATCTCTGCAGCTGCACAACTATTTTCGGTCTCTATTTTAGTTTTTCTATCAGATTTTATTGGTTTAGTTTTTTCATTTTATGCAAATGGGTGAAATCCTCCCTGTCACAGTTGTTACACTTGAAAGAATTCAGTTTGTCACCGAGCCTATAAACCTGGACCCCCCTCTATGATAAACTCTTCCTGTTGTCTCCCAGTTAGCAGCTGGACAGACACTAGAAGGGATTATTTCAATCATGCTAATGCTAATGCTAACAGCAGCTTGTGGAGCTCAACCAGTATAAATTAAATTACTACAACATGAAAAACTTTATACAGAAACAGAAAACATAATAATTAAAACTCACTACATTTAATTTTATTTTTTACACTTTGACCTGCATTCATAGCTTTAATTCCTCTTTCATCTTGTAGGCATTTATGTAGCCCCCACACCCATCTGGACCCATTTCTTTGTACGTGGCTTAACAGATCCAAG
Source organism: Channa argus (assembly GCF_033026475.1). NCBI lineage: Eukaryota > Metazoa > Chordata > Actinopteri > Anabantiformes > Channidae > Channa > Channa argus. The sequence continues at coordinate 31,532,699 of NC_090198.1, forward strand.
ATCAACATAACGCTGGACGTTCTAATCCTGGATCAGGTTAGCTGGTTATGTCAGAGTAGAAAAGCTGGAATTTATCATCTGAGAAGTTCTTGTGGTACATCGACTCTAGAAACCTTAATGAGCAGGTTTCCCATTGGCTACATATTAATGATGAAAGAGAGAGGGGAAAAAAAGCAAGTTGACAGCACATTTTTAAGAGTGGCTATGAAGAATTTAAAGATGCTGCAAAAATACACAAAGACAGGGAAAAATTAATCTAATGGCACCACAATAGCATGTCCACTGATCTGATGATGAATCTTTATAGAACCTGAGTACAGGTGAAAGTAAAGTTACAAGAATATTCTTCAAACTGGTGCCTGTGTTTGACTCCTGTACTAACATTAATGTAGGAGACTTTACTGCAGATAAATCCGTTTAAAAATTGACACTTTTATTATCTGATCACCTTTCTAATGCACACGTACAAAAAGTGGTGAATGGCAGACTTCTGTTGGTGACAGATTAACCTGTTTAATTAGACCCACATACTGTTGAATGGCACAGAACAGTTTTTAAATTTTAACGCATAACTTTTTATCATCGTCCTGATTTCCGTGGTTTGCTCATAGGGAAACAGCACATCCATAGTCGGACAATCTACTGCTCCAACCCTGTTGAAATCTAAGAGTTAATCATGTTTCCACTGACTAAGCCTGAGAACAAACCAGCTCCTTAGTAGTTCTGAGATTGTTGATCTGTTGCTGGGACAATTAGCTTGACATGAAGAACCAAACAGATCCAGGATCAACAAAATTTCTGACTAACCTGTTAATCCACGTATGAAGAATAGGGCTTTAAACAACATAAACACAGGTAAATGTTTAATTTTTTGTCTCTATATAATACATACATATAATACATATAATACTGTGGGTTCAGACATGACAACATTTAACCTAAAATTGTCCCCCAGCTCAGTGCTTCACTATGCTTTGTTTCCTTCTGCTCCTTGTTGAACACAGATCAGTCAAAAACACAAGTTTAGGAGCGTGAACGTACTGAGACAAATCATCCTGTCGCTAATGTCTCAGCGTTTTTCTACAGGAAAACTGTTGTTTATACGCTTTGTTTTCAGTTCTGATGAAACAAACCAGAATTATCAAGCTCATCATTGACGTTTAGAAGAGCTTCCCATTTCTTTAAGCTAACTGCTTCAGTCTGCAGCTACAGGTTTAGTTTCAGTTATAGAAATATAGGATTTATCAAAATGTTACACTGAGGTGCTGCAGATGTTTCCTCTGAGAAGTTTTTTCTCTGCTGATATTTGCCTGTTTAACAATAAATGGTGAAATCTCATCGGATCGGTATCGTCTGTTTTTGTCCAAATGTCAATGCTGAGCCTTACTGTCAGTAACCTCTGCAGTGTAAGAATCGTGTTATTGCTCTTCTGAAAAATTAGTCCTAAAAGTGCTGCTTCAGGACCTGGAATGTGAGACCTGCTTCGGCCTGAAACATGCTTTATACAGCAGCTTTGAGATGCAGAAAGTCTTACCTCACCTGTGGCTGTGGTTCCATGTGTGAAAAGGAAAAAAAAACTGCAGTTGCAGTTTGAAACAAGGTTTAGTTTGAGTCGCATCTTCCTGAACTGTGTTGACTCTTCATTCAGACAGAAACTGTTCTGTTCCAGCTGCAGCAGGTTCCTCCACAGAGGCCATGGTTGCTTTTTGCTGCCTTTCTGGGACTATCTGCTCATTGACACTGGTCGTATCTCAGGCAGCACACTGGATTTTGATAGATGGTCTCATGAAGCTGGTTCACTGAACTCTTTTCTTCTGACTTCAGAGTTTGTACATGTAACAAAATAACATTGCCGATTTTCAGCTTCTCCCTTCAGGTCTTTGTTCTTTTTATCCGGGCCCCCGGCTTCCTACCGCAACCCCTCCATTTTATACTTCTCCATTTTATCCAGGCTTGGGACTGGCACCAAGGTGGATCATGGTGGTTATGCTGGGCCACACCTGGTGGAGTGGGATTCAAACCCACGACCTTCTGCTTCTCAACCCAATGCTCTACCACTGAGTCACAAGGCCCCTTTTAGTTTGTACATGTGATAGACAAATTGTTAATTAGAAGCAACAAAACAACAGATGGTATTTTTAATGTAATGAACAATAAAGCTGAGTTTCTTTGTCCTGCAGGTAAAGTCAGCAGGATGGTGAACATGGGTCACATAATAATCGAGCTCTGTGGTTCAGACGATCAGAGATAATAATTGTTAGGAGCTGTTCAGTGTTGGACTCTGCAGATTTAATGAGGAAAAGGCAGCAGGTCACACAAGGTCCACATGAAGATAAAACTCAAACAGAAATGGTTGCAGGGTGAATTTGGTTTTTCCAAACTGTATTTGTGATTGGGCCGCAGCAGTCGACAGTCTCAGTGATGAGGAGTTTGTTTTCTCTGCTGCTGAATTAAATCCAGCTGCCGCTGATTCATGAATTCAGGAAACCATCTCCTCTCTGTCCACAGTGATGACAGCAGCTGGTTTTCACTGGTTTCTACATAAAACACCACCTCATTGTACCGGGATGAGCCCTGAAGTGACAGTAAACATTAATCAGGTTTTTCATCAGTGATCAGGAGCAGCTCAGGCTTTTATTTTGACAGGCTGATAACATCTGTATGTGTGTGTGTGACATACCTCCGCTCCTTGCCACTCCTTTTTGATTGATGCTGTTATGGTGTTGTCGTTGTTTGTTTCCAGGGCAACCCCTCTTCACATCGTGGAGCGATGAGGACACACACACATACAGGGATGTTCGTGTGAGCTACCACAGCTTTATATTGGTTTCCACTGAGCAGCCAAATTGGGGGAGAAAAAAATGATGATCCATGTTTTTACTGTTCGGCTTCATAAACTAAACTATAAAACCAAAAAATGTCTCCGCCTATGCAACAAGATCAGCCACAACATTAATACCACCCTGTGTGTAAATGTGTGAATGTAGTGGTGAACAGAACAGAACATCTCTGCAGCTGAGATGTTCTGTTCTGATTCCTGTTCACTATTAGCATTCAGTTTTAATGTGTCTTCTGTTTAACAAGCTACAGGCATTGAAGTGAAATTCACATTTACTACATTTCCTGTGACTATGGTGGTTGTGGGTTTTGTCTGTTATGTTATTCTCTTACTGTAAAAGATTGCGGCCTTTAAAAGTCAGTTTGTGATTGGATGCTGACAGGAGATGCACCACACACATGCATTGCCACACACAGAAACTGGAGCAACAAAGGTTTTTGTTGACTGTGGTTAGCCTGCAGTCGTATCTTTATCGTCAGCGTTTTATGGCAGACTGATGCCATTATGATGCTGAGACCAGGACTCTGTGGAGGCTAACAGACTCCTTTTCATTCTGGCCTCTAAATGTAGTTCTTTTTTATTCTGGCTTGGACGTCTGGGCTCATTGTCAAGGTGCAGAGTAAGCGCTCATTATGTTGCTTTGCTCAGAGCCACAGGTTCATGAACTGTGCAGGGATAATATTCAGCAGTAACATGCTAATAGCACGTTCAGCTCATCAATCACCTGTTCATACATCTGTGTGTAGCTGTGATTTCTGTAGCTGTCATAATTGTGTGTGCTGCATCCCCATGTTCACACTGTGTGATCCTCTCCGTCTGTCTGCAGTTGAAAAGCAGGTAAACAAGAACAGTGGAACTATGCAGGGTGAAGGTCAAAGGTTGAGGCTTTCAGGCTATTTCCAGAGTGAAAATAACAACAAATTGGTTGAAGAGCCTCTGAAGCTACTGTCAGTGATGTGACCTGCTGCCTGCAGGCCGTCATGGTCCCTGGAAACTCCCCCACCCTAAACAACGTGATGTCATCCTGAAGTCTTCCCACCATGACAGCTGCTTCCTGCTGACATCACTGTGACATGAGGTAATTTCCTGCTGCACACAGACTAATGCAGACAATTCTCTTACTGTAGTTGTCAAGACTCCTAATGATATAATGCATTCTCTACCCCCAAATGAGATAAAAATATGCAACAACTATATATAGTTGTTTATATAATATATACAGTAACACAAAACACCCAAACACCCTCTGGAACACAATATTAGGCACTAAACTCAGAGACAGGGGCCACTGTGTCCACTTGTGCCATCATCTTCAAAGAGGGATTAAACATGTAAACTACTGTGAACAGTCAAGTGGTTTGCAATTTAATTTAACTTTTGCTGATTGTATCTGTGTTCACTTTTAGTGCAGAACTATTATAAGTGTATTTATTTATTGTACATGTGCTTTTACTGTAGTATTTGTCGTATTTGAAACATGTCCCTTCCACTGGCTAAAGCTAAGATCAAACTCATTTTCTTCCCATGAAGAAAAGTTTCCTGTTTCTGCATCAAAGTATGAATTTGTTTGGTCCCTGACACCTACTGACCTTGTCTGACAGGATTCCACCTGGCAAACTGAGTGCTGTTGTCATGACAACGGAAACACAAAACACCACAACATGTGAAACAGCTGAAATAAGTTGAGGAGAGTCATGAAGATGCCAGTTAACCACTTAATTCCCTGAGCACATATCTGTCCTTTGACCCTAAAGTAAATTTTGATCCTGAGTTTGATTTAGTTTTAGGATGAAAATGTTCGTGAGTTTTGAATCAACAAAAAAGTGTCTGCTTTTCCTAAATGCTTCATCTGTACAGTTTTCTATATTCTTTGTTCACTTAGTCATGAAAAAAAATTGTGTTTATTACTTACTTTTACTAAGTAGCTTTTTTTTTTAGAGTAAGTCCTGTTGTTACAGTTTTTGTCCAAAAATAAAAACCTGTTGGTTGTATTTGCTGCAGCTTCCTCAAACTAAACTCTGAACACCTCCATGGTCGACACATGAAGCAACAGAGCTGCTCAAATATTAAAGCAGTCCATGTAGTAACTTAAAGCTGATCCGCAGCTGAACTATTGATAGCAGCCCCCCCCCCCCCCCCACACACACACACACACACACACAGCAGCTCATTGACTCATTTCAACAACAAATACTGTAAATATATATCAACTTGTTGGCACATTCAGAGTATCAGAGCTGATTAAGTTACAAATACAAACAGATGGCGGCCCCCAGTGAAGCAGTGATCTCTGCTGCTTTTTTTTATTCCATAGTTTTTTTATTGCGTATTCTGTTGTGTTTCCTACCTCGTCCATAAGAAACTTTGGATCCAGCCTATATCAGACCCCGACCCCCTGTTACTGTTTCACTTCATCTGGAAACACTTTTATATCTGGTTAAACTGATTAAACTGGTTAAACTGGATAGTTAGTTTCAGAATCTGTTTTGCAAAAGAACCATTAAAGTTCGGACACTTTGACCTCTGACCTCTGAGAGTTGAGGACCGTGAACACCCCAGTGGAGGACCAACACTCCCTCACTCCCCCCTCCCTCTCTCTTTGTTTAACTGCCCTCCTCTGATGTGGGACAGGATGTCACCATGACGACCGGGTAAACAGATGATAACAACCCGCAGCAGTTTAGAGCTGGTTTGAATCCTGTGAGCGGCAGAACAGAGAGGAGAAACGAAGGAGAAGACTGAGGACAGACAGGTAGGACACTGATAAAGACTGATGTAAGCTCAGTGTTGCAGCAGGCGATCCGCTATACCAACTGATTCTGGGGTTTTAAGTGAAAGGATTTTTGTTAAAACCTGTTTGGTTTGGCTGCAGTAAGACAGATTTACAGGAGGACGAGTGAAGACATTCTGTTCAGATTATAAGAATGAAACTACGTTTATATAACACTTTACTGCAGCAGTGGTCTTTTTTACCAAAGCATCTATATAGATTCATGATTAAGAATATTTACTTCATGCATTAAACTTAGAAGCTGCACACGGTTCATCTGATAATTTATAACTGTAGTTTAAAATCTCAGATAATGAAGATTCCTGAGGTTATGACAAATGTCTTGTCTGTTGACCTAAAATTACATATTTGTTAAATTGATGAACCCAGTGGATCATTATTTCAGTTGTGGACTAAATAATAATCATTTCTCATAAGTTACTGTACAGAGTTGGTTTATAGGCATCAGGGGACAAAGTGTATAAATCAAAAATATAACTGATTAAATGCTTAACAGTATGTTTTCTGTGTTCTGTTTGTTTGTTTGGCTGTAAATGAGCTCAGTGAGACACACACACACACACACACACACAGGCAAGAGGAAAAGGATAGAGATGGTTTTATTAATCAGGTTTTTCTGGATAAAATTGGACTGTATTGATCTCAGTGGGTGAAGTTCAGGTGTCAGCAGTTAAGCAGAATTGACGGTAAAATACCAAGAAAACAAGAGATTCAGAATAAAGTGAAGTGTGGAGGAGCATTCAGACAGCTGTAAGGTGACAGTAAAGTTACAGGTGAATCAATCTGTGTTTAGTTTGCAATCAGTTTTTTTTTGTAAGCATTCACAGTAGGTGTTATCTAATCTTTATTATTATTATTATTATTATTATTATTATTATTATTATGACTTCCGGGTTCATGTATGTGGCTTTTTAAATATCCTTTATATCTTTTAAGATATTTATACTTTTGCAAACAAACCCACCTCCCCCCTCTCCTTCTTCGTCCAACGGTAGCCCAATTTCCACTGGCACACTGGGTCAACAGCACCGGTGGCGGCCGTTGTTAACCAGGGCCTTGCTTTGATTACATCATCACTGTCGTTTCATAAGTTCCTTTGAGATTTATTCTTTTGAAGTTTTTTAAGTCTAACTGGCTTTGAAGTTTGCCTAACAGTATATAATGAAGCGAAATTACGTTTCAGCTATTTCAGCAAAAACAGCTATATTAGCTTAGGTCTGATACTTGGACCTACTGAGATTTCAACTTTAACATGATGTTTTGGTCATAGTAGTTTATAAATTCTACTTTTTTTCAAGTGTTTGACTTTAACTTTGCACTCAGCTATTAAATTTCCATAGGTTCCAGGATTTTTTTGCTACTTTGTCATATTAAATCTAGTGGAGGTGAAACACCTTCAATTCTGCTTTTTTCCTACTTTTTTCAAATAGTTTTACATTTTTATAGTACACTTTTCAGCTGTTTTAGCAAAAGCAAAACTTTCAGCTATTTTTAAATAGTTCAGCTTCAATTCAGCTTTCAGCAAAAGCAAATATTTCAGCTCTTTCAGCTTTTTCTGGAAAAGCTTTTTCTTGTTATTCTAATGGTCATTAATGATGTTTGTAGATGGACGAGATGATGGATGTCGTTTATTCATGTGTGACTGACTCAAGTCATTTGGTCACAGGATCAGTTTTTCTCTGACAACGACTAGTTCACAGAAACTAGGATCTTGTATAAAATCTGCTGCAGTTCAGGGTTAGAACATCATGTGAACCACACAGTCAAAATAAGTCTTGTTGCTGCACCTGCAGACATGTCCCTTATGTTGTGCATTTGGCTTTCTTCTTCACTTTGTCTTTGGTGTCAAGACTACAGTCCACTTTAGACACAGAGACTTCAAACTTTACTAACACAAAAGTACTGTCCTGTTTTTAGAGTTCTTGTATCAGCTCCTAAATTCTCTAGTAGAACCTGTGGCCAGTTGAATGTCACATTATTTGTTGTCCAGATCCAGAGAGGAGGAGGAAGGCTGTTTGTGTATTTTCTTCAATTCAACTTTAATTATATAGCTACAATTCACAACAAAGTAATCTCAAGGCACGTTACAGAATAAGTCAAGACTTGGGTGTGGGGGGGTTGCATATTCAGAAACGGTCTGATCTTTCTGATGCTTTAGAAGGAAAATGTGCTGTTTAAGAGATAGGGGAGATGTGGTCAGCAAAGCTCATTTGGTCGTCAGACTTGATCTCTGAAGATCTTAATTCGATTCTGTGTTGTACAAAAGGTTTTGGTGGAAAGAGCAGAACACAATACTAGAACTTAAGAAATTAAAGTGAGTTAAAGATATTTTTTTCTCATAAAAGGAGAGAAAAATGTATGATGAGACAGTGGATTCAACTGTAGGAAAGGACAGGAAGAGCTGTGTGTCATCAGCATAGCAATGAGTGTGTGATGATAGAACCATGTGATTAACATGTGAAGAGGTAATTTTGAGGAAGTAGATAAAAACCGTTTAGGGACTGTCACATTTCCCAGTAAAACATCAAGCAGACAAACAGCCAACACAGGCTGGCAACTGTTTTGTAAGTTTATTATGCACAAAGCAGGCTTATTTTATACACAGATAAATTGAATATGATGGTAAAACTAAAGGTGTGGTCAGGATTTATTCAGGGTGAAAACATCCAGGAAAATCAGTTCAATAAGCAAACAGAACTAAGTAGTAGGCAAGAAAAAGCTGAAGACTGTCCAACAAAAGTAAGCGGCTTATAACACAGGACAAATACCCAGGACCTGTGGGAGAAAATGTCTGGACCTCAGAGGCCAGAATCATAGCAAAATCCTGGAAACTGTAGAAAAGTGATAGCTGAGTGCAAAGTTAAAGCCAAACAACTGAAGAAAAGTAGAATTTCTAAAATACTATGACTAAAACATGTTACAGTTAAAATCTCAGTAGGTCGAAGTATCAGATATAAGCTGATATAAACTGATTTTCCTGAATTAGCTGAAAAGAAATTATGCTTCCTTAGAATAGTGGTTGTGCAAACGTCAAAGCCAGTTACACTTTAAAACCTCAAAGGCAGTAATTTTGAAAACAAGTATAATAATATATTATTATACTTGTTTTCAAAATTACTGCAAATATACAAATATATAAAATTACTGCCTATATATCTATAGATCTATCTATATATCTATAGATCTATCTATATATCTATAGATCTATCTATCTATATATATATATATATATATATATATATATAATAACAAAGATTAGAATAACATATATTGTGAAGCATTCACAGTAGACTAGCAAAGAGAAGTGAAAGTGAGTGGCTTTTGATACAGGGGAGACTAATCACAAACAGAACTCAGGTGTGTGTGGATACGAGCACAGGCAGCAGGTGGCTGGGTGTGTGTGCAGAGAACCACAAAGAAAACAGTCCAAATAAAAGATCTTAACAGGGATCAAGCCTGTGTTAGCATGTGTAATTATCTTGGATATCATTCTGTAACTTCTCAGTCATCAGGGGAAACTGACAGTTGGATGTCTTATGCAGGAACACTGAAATGTGGTCAGGAGGAACCAGGAATTAAACCACTAGCCCTGTGGTTCATGGACAACTGGTCCAGCATCTGACCCACACCTGCTTTCGATCAAGTTGTTGGCTGTGACACCGGAGTGTTTGCATCATAGTTAATTTAAAGAAAGTTGGAAATGAGAAGCACAAGAACAAAGTCTGACATGTAAACAACAGAATACTGAGATACTGTTTAACAGAGCAGTCTGATGGGGTTCTTCTGGAGTCATTTACATGTGATTGATTCATTAAGGGGGATACAGTCCTTGTAGCTTAATCAACATGGGTCCTGCTGCCTCGAGATGCGGTAGGGATTTGATAATCTCCACAGACACAACGTCTGAAGTTACTTTTCAGTATTTCACTTTGTTACTCTAACCTTAACCAAGTGCTTGTGAAGGATTAAACACCACAAACTGAACAACCATAAACAGTTTAATGTCTCTACAGTCAGACAAACTATTCTTTAGGATCAGATAGCATAGTAGAAAAGAAATTCCTTACAAACGCAGATTATCCTGTTTGCAGTTTGCGTGTATAGCGATATATATATATATATATATATATATATATATATATATATATATATATATATATTTATATATATATATAAATATCAGTTTATTTCTGGAAAAAAAACTCTTAACCCTAAAATTCAATAATTCGTGTTGTTGTTACAGCTCCTCCTGTTCCTCCAACCAGCATTTTCAGTAGCTAGTGATAGAGTTGGACACCCTCACATCTTTATCAAGTCTCACTGTTTGTTTTCTAACTTGTTCATTCATGTTGCGTATATAAAACCAAGACCAAAACCGAGAGCTGTGGTGAATATAACCTGCACAACTATCTCTTTCAGTACATCACAAAGTTTAGACCCTTCAGAGTCATTCACTCTCCACATGTTGGTGAGAAGTTTTAAGTTTTAAGCATCGAGAAGAAAACAGCAGCCACTGAAGAAAGACACTTTTACAATTCTGTCATCATGCCTGTGCTTGGGCAGAAACCCAGAGACTCTGTAACCATGACAACCAGTGTTAGGATCACATCAGCGCTTGTGTAAACACGTGTGAAACCAGAGTGAGGTCATGTCTCACACACCGACACACTCAGCACTCAATGTTTCGACCATTTTTGCTGCTGCCTGACAAAATCTGCGTTGATCCAAACTTTTATTCATATGAAGACAAAGCCAGAAAACAGAGGACTTCAGGAGCCTGGTCAAACTACAGCATCTAGACAGTAACAGATATTCAGCAGGCCAAAGACAAAAGTTCCTCACTGAATTCTACCACAGCACATGTTGATATGATTAGTGACTTCCACTTCCTGAGGATATCATTATCTCTGAAGTCCATCCAACATAAACCTCCATAAATCCACCAAGAAACCAGAGGAAACAGCGGCTACAGAACTTCAATCACAATCCTGATTTGTTTTCCAGAATTACACTAATCCAGTGACAGTTGCTTGTACTGCAAACAGCAGCTGATCAATGAGGATTCAAATACTTTAATGGAGACCTGGATCTAAAACAGGATAAAAGAAACAGCAGAACCCACCAGTGGCTCACATCACAACAGCGGCACAATGAATCACCTTTTACAGGGTCTGGCTCTGTGGATCATATATGACGGGTCTGAAAGATAACAAAACTGCTGATTTGAGTGGTTTTCACCAGCACCAGCTTGTTTTATATGATTTGTTTTCCTTCCTGCTTTTCTTGAGGTCACAATTAATTTCAATTCTGAATCTTTTTGTGTTGCAGAGATTTTCCCATCATGGCAGAGAGTACAGACATGGATCAGCTCCTAATAGCCTTTAAGAAGTTTGCTGTTCATGGAGACACGAAGGCAACTGGGAAGGAGCTGAATGGGAAGAACTGGGCCAAACTGTGCAAAGACTGCAAGATTATCGATGGCAAGAACATCAGTGGCACCGATGTGGACATCGTCTTCTCCAAAGTCAAGTGAGTCTGCAGACTGTTTTTGTGGCCTGTAGAGCTGCTGATGTAACACCACATGTTTATTGCTTATGATTGTAGTCTATATTCACTCTTCTATGTCTTTGTGGATCAGCGTAGCCTGTGGTGGTGATCACAATGAATACTGGAGCTGCAATTTGACACCTTACAGAAGCGTGGTTATGGGGAAACAGGTGTTTCTTGTTAAGGCGTCCATACAAGTTCTTGGAGAAATTAATATAAACTTGAACTACTTTTCGATTTCCATAGGGAAATTGTTTTTGGACAATTGCCCACAGATTATAGTGCTACTATGGGGGTTTCATCATCCTGTACAAAGACACTTTGACATGTATCTAGGGGGCATCAACAATTGACAACTGCCCTGCCACAGAGCAAGACACCTTCATCAGGATTACTGCTGTTTAAAATGTGCAAATATACTTAATCATAACCGAGAGTCCTCTGGAGCGTTATGCGTCATAATTCCAAACTCATTTCTAGATGGCACAAATCTGGCCTCCAGTACTACTGCAAGGAACCTTGGAGTTATTTTTGACCAGGATTTGTCCCTTACCTCACATATAAAACAAATCTCTAGAACAGCCTTCAATCACCTACGGAACATTGCCAAAATTAGGGGCATCCTGTCTCAAAGTGATGCCGAAAAACTAGTCCATGCATTTGTTACTTCAAGTTTGGACTACTATAATTCACTACTTTCAGGATGTCCTAATAACTCATTAAAAAGCCTGCAATTAATCCACGGTCAGGTTCCATCATATATAGAAGACCTCATAGCACCATATCATCTGAGTAGACCACTTCGATCTCAGAATGGAGACCTACTTGTGGTTCCCAGAATTACCAAAGGTAGAATGGGAGGCAGAGCCTTTAACTATCACGCTCCTCTCCTTTGGAACCAGCTCCCAGTTCAGATTCAGAAAGCAGACACCCTCTCTACTTTTAACTCTAGGCTTAAAATTTTCCTCTTTAATAAAGCTTATAGTTAGCTATAGTTATGCTGCTATAGGCTTAGACTGCTGGGGGGACCCACCCCCCAGTTATACTGAACTGCTTTCCTCCTCTTGTCCCTCTCCTCTCACCCCACAATTGTTAGCACTTTGACATTAAATTTGTTTCTTCTTTCTCCTGTAGTTGTCTTTCTCCTTCTCTGTCTCCCTCTCTCTGTCCCTTTCTGCAGGTGTCCTTGGCTTTGAAGCTTTGTGTTTTCTAGTGTGCGGCTACTGGTCCTACCAACCTGCCCGATTTTTGGTGTTGCTTTTGTTGCTCTTTTCTTTTCTCTCCACTTTGCACTCACCCCAACCGGTCAAGGCAGATGGTCGCCCACCCTTAACTCGGTTCTGCTGGTGGTTTCTTCTGTTAAAGGGAGATTTTCCTCTCTACTGTTGCCTATGGCTTGCTCAAGGGGGAATTGTTGGGTTCCCTCTATACATCTTTATAGTCTTGACTATATTCTGTAAAGTGCCTTGAGATGACTTTGTTGTGAATTGGCGCTTTATAAATGAAGTTGCATTAAATTTAATTTTATAAACTTAATTTACATAATAACAGTTGCAAATAGTCCTTTGGCAGAAGCTTTTGTTCAAAGCAACTTACACCAGGGGTTCAGTATCTTCCCCAATTAATGAGGATGCTGTAATTAGAGAATGAATACTCCAAGAAACTGAGCCACAGCTCCATAATAAGACAATTAATCTTTATTTTATAAAACTGATAATAATAAAATATTTATCAGTTGCAGCTGCTTCCTAGGGTTGTAGAGTAAGCATTAATCACACTTTGGTATTCTGAACTCTCTATCTCTTGTTGTTTTTGTATAGACAGAAGACATCCAGGGTCATCATGTATGAAGAGTTTCAGAAGGCCCTGGAGGAGTTGGCTCCAAAGAGGTTCAAAGATCAACGTAAAGAGGAGGCACTGCAGTCCATCTACAGACTGGTGGAAGGCAAAGAGCCTACCAACATCGGAGTGACAGTGAGATGAAAAACTTTGTATTGTATATAAATGTATTGTGTTTATTGTACAGCCATGATGTGGATTGATCAACTGACATGGATGAGTTTTCCTGCTCAGCACTGTTATAGCTCACACTCAACACATTACCACACACAGCTGCCACTAAATTGATGCTGTTACTTACCAACGCAGTTCACTGTGAGCCAGTGTCGGGCCTTCGAGGAGTACGACATATGTAATGTAATGTAACCTTTATTTATATAGAGCTTGACAACAATCAGGCGTTAACCTATGCACTTTATGAAACATTTTCTTTTTTTTGTTTTCAGCTTATCCTGTGAGTTCATTCGCCATAGCAGATCATTTGTCCACATGTTGATATGGCACAGTTTTGAAGCAACCATCCCCAATTTTATACCGGGCTTGGGATCGGCACTGCGGGGCTGGGGATGGGAATGGGCTGTTGGGGGTCAGTGTCTTGCCTGGGAACACTTCGTCGTGTGGTCGGGAAGAGTAAAAACATGAAACGTTACAAACAGAACAATAACATAGAACAAAAACAGCAACAGTCTAAGATCACTTACTAAGAATCAAATGCCTGCTTGAACAAGGGAATCTTTAGTTTGGCTTACGTCCACAGCAAAGGCCCTGTCATTCTTTGACCTAGATCTGGGCACAGCTAGAAAGTACTGATGAGTTGATCTGAGATTGCCATATGAATAGTAACCAGATCAGCCAAGTAAGAAGGTGCCAGACCATTTAGGGCTTTAAAAGTTAGTAATAATATATTTACATTGATCCTGAAGTGAATAGTAAGCCAATAATGAGAACGCAACACGGGGGTTATGTGGTCACGCTTAGAGTGCATATGCCGCGGCATTCTGCTGCAACTGTAGCTGCTGCAGAATTGACTGGTTAACACCAAAATATAGCGCATTACAATAGTCAAACTTCTAAGAGCAATATTACAGGGTTTCCATTTTTTCAAAGCAATGAAAAGAGAGATTTGAAAAGAGAGATTGTGTTTGCTTACAATAGACCTTGTAGGTAGCATGTACAAAAAAAACAAGATAGGACCCAAAGTGGAACCCTGAAGGACCCCACAAGACAAATTAAAAGTAGCAATTGACACCTCACCAGATTTTTATCAAAAAGGTTTGACCCGACAGGTAAGATTTAAACCAAATTGCTGTACCACAGATCCCCAACAAATTATCAAGATGAGAGATAGGTATCTCATTGACCACAGAGTAAAATGTAGCTGTCCGACCAAACAGAATGATGACAAATCAATAATAGGTATCCAATTCCAGCAAAATGTCATTGAGTATCCTCACCAAAGCAGTTTCTGTACTCTTTCTGTAGATCTAAAACCAGTCTGAAATTTTTCATAAATACCATTAAAATAAAAAGAAAAACACATTTGTAACTGATTAAAAAAATGTTCTCTAAAACTTTGGATGAAATGTCCTGAATTTGAAATTTATTTTTTCTTTTGGCTTTGTGGTGCATTCAAATGTCACTTGTCAGCCAAGATAAAGCTGATGCCAGCAAAGCAGCTGGCCTTCGTTACTGTGATGTGGTGTAATGGGTCATCTGCAGCTCAAACAGCAGCTCAGTGGCACATCACCCTTAACTCTTTTTTATGTATCATTGTTCAGCTGCAGAAAAGTCCAGACGTGCTCCACAGACAAACCTCTCACTTTTTCTTTCACGTTTCAGGTGTAAGACAATCATAGCCCATGCATTAGCGCTCATCAGATCCCTGCTGCACATTAGAACAGTTTAATATTAATTCTTGAAGTCATCAGAGTCTTACCCTAGAGCCAAGGCAGTTTGGATCCTTTGCAGTTCATTAAATACATCTCAGTCAACAGATTGGATCCAATAATTACAAATGTGACTGATTTTAAAAATGATAATCACTCATCAAAAAAGAGAAACTGCACCCACAGAATGGAAGAAAACAGTGTCAGTCTGTAGTCTTGTCTGTACTTGTGTAAATGACCAGGGAAGTTTCCCAATAACAGTTCATAAGACAGTTTAGAGCATTTCTATGGTCAAAGCAGTGAGTTCACATTAAAATCTTGACATATCCTTTACTTAAGTCATGCTTTATTAAAATATACTATGCATTACAAAGTGTGGTTAACAACAAAAAAGTTTTAGTCTTTTAGCTGTTTACTGAGAAAAAGATCAAGTACAGTAAACTGTCTCCATCTTTATAAGTTAGGTTGCTTAGACTTTGACATCAACATGTTCGTGCTGAGAACTGAGAATGGAGGATACATGAGCTGGGCCCATACATGAGCTGGGCCCATACATGAGCTGGACCCATACATGAGCTGGGCCCATACATGAGCGCAGTTATTTGTAAAACATTCAACCCTTTCTTTTTTTAACTTCATTGTTTCTGCAGTTACTTCTCTACCTTGTAGGGGGCACCCATGTACTTACTTACTTAACTTAACCTTAATTTCTTGCCTTCTGTGTTTCCATCAGAAAGTGTCAAAGACGGCAACAGTGGACCGACTCACAGACACGTCCCGTTACACTGGAACTCACAAGGAGCGTTTTGACGATAGTGGGAAGGGCAAAGGTCGGGAGGGTCGCGAGGAGATTGTGGAAAACACGGGCTATGTGGGGGGGTACAAGGATGCTGGAACATATGACACCAAGGTGAAGGGAGAGAAATAACTAAATGGAAACCATTGCCCTCTGTTGGGAGCTCACAGAAAGTACAGCTCCATAAGCACTTAGTCTGGACCAGACCTTTGACCCCTTAAGAAGTGGTGGGGTAATTAAGCATATAGAGCTCAGCTGTTTTTCTGATTTGTCTGTGGTAAAAAAAAATAAAGGAAGTCACAAGTGTTTCTCATTAATCTGGAAGTTGTAAACTTGTTAACACCAAAATAAACACCTGGTTATAACCCATTATAATAGGAGAAAAAAATAAACCCACCTGGACAGAAAAAATCCGTAAAAACTTGTTAAAGTACTGCTGTAATCTCAGTTACAGGTAGGTCCTGCTCTTTTCTCTTTTGTCCTATTATTTGTCCATTAACAGTAAGTTCCTATTTCCAGTGTGGCAATAAATGTACAGACAACTGTCACTGGATTAGTGGTATACTGAAGAAAAATATTGGATGATATTCTGTTTCCTCACTGACAGATAAACAATGTCCTCAGGAAGAGGAAATCACGCTGAATCATATCAACTTATGTTTCTGTCTTCACGCTTGTCTTGATGATGAGAAACCACATTCTACTCACAGAATATTTGATGCATTTGTGTCTGTCTTTTGTCTTTGTCCTGCTGAATGTCAAGTGTAATAACCCTATCACTTCTCCACAGTTAAAATGGACATAAAAGGTTAAACACAACAAAGACTTCATGCCCACCTCTGCCCTGTGATTTTCTTACTGTCTGAACGGAGCTTTAATTTGCTAAGTTCCTTTTAAAAGGATTTAACTGCTAAGGAATGTCTTCTCTTCTTAATGTATTAGTAGAATGAAATTTTAATCCAAAACTTTCTCATAGCTCAGTCTCTGCTCTGAAGACATTTTGGGGTTTATCTCTAATTGCACCATCTTTTCGATCCATGTTGACGTAACTGAAACTGAGTCCAGCATTCTGACACCTGAGGCCACAATGAAATGTTTTTCTTTGTAATATATACATTTTGCAGCTTTCTGCAATATAACCAACATAAACGTGTCAATCCTAAACTCTGCTTGAAGTTGATTTTAATAAATAAAGTCTAAAGAAATGTTTTTTGTTCTGGTCTGTTTCCATAGTTCGATCTTTTGTTGGATCTCAAGAACTGAGTTGCAGTTTCTGTTTGAAATGGGTATAGATACAATGTTCTTGTTTCTCTGCTTTTGAGCTGTTGGGGAATAATAGTGGTGATATAAAGTAATGCATCAGTATCTCCATGGTGATATATTTGAACACCCAGAGACTCCAATAAGGCCAGATATTCTGAGTAATCTCAAAAACAATGCTGGGTATTATGAAAAAACGGGCCAGTTGGTACATACCACAATTCACTTATAGTGAGGTCACATTTGTAAACTTCTCCCTGTGTGATACGGCAGGTTTGTGCTATTGAACATGTTCTACAGTAAAAACTCTAGATGACACTGTTCACCTTTTTATGACACTTTCCAGCTCTGTCACTGGAAATACAAAAAAACTGTCAGGTTAAACCATTTTGTCTCCACGTCAATAAAGGCAGAAAAACATTAGTACTTTTATTCCATATTGAATATTGTATAACTTTTTTCATTCCATTATTAAATTTTATTATGATTCAATGATGTAGTTGAGTTTTTTTGTTACACCATGAAGCTTAAGTCTCCACTGTATGTTTGTATTTTAAGCCTAAAGTAAGTACACAGCACACCTGTATCAGATCAGGGGCTGTCTGTCCTCCACTGAGGGCATATTGAAGTGGTCAGTTTGAGGAGAGAGATGACATAAACCATTCAGGTGTTTTAGCCAATTACAGACCAATATCTAATCCCTTTATTTCTAAAATAATTGAAAAAGTAGTTGCAAACAGTAGTTGCATTTGATACCATTGATCACAAAATTTTATAACAGAGTGTAACATGAAATTGGGATTGAAGGAACTGCACTACGTTGGTTTAAATCTTAACTGATAGTAATGTTTTCATTTTAATGATGAATTCTCCATGCACACTAAGGTTAGCTATGGATTTCCACAAGGCTCTGTGTTAGGACCAATACTTTTTACTTTATAAAAGTCTCCTTTAGGCAACATTATTAGAAAACACTCCATAAATTTCCACTGCTAATCTGATGATACCCAGCTATATTTATCTATGGAACCAGATGAAATCAATCAATTAATAAAGTTTCAAGCCTACAAGACATAAAGCCCTGGTTGTCCCACAATTTTTTACTGTTAAACTCAGACAAAATTGAAGTCATAGTATTTGGGCCCAAAAATCTCAAATATGATGTCGAACAATATTATTATTCTAGATGGCGTAAGTCTGGCCTCCAGTACTACCGCAAGAAACCTTGGAGTTATTTTTGACCAGGATTTGTCCTTTACCTCACATATAAAACAAATCTCTAGAACAGCCTTCATCCACCTACAGAACATTGCCAAAATTAGGAGCCTCCTGTCTCAAAGTGATGCCGAAAAACTGGTCCATGCATTTGTTACCTCTAGGCTGGACTTCTGTAATTCCCTACTTTCAGGATGCCCCAGTAATTCCCTAAAGAGCCTGCAATTAATCCAAAATGCTGACCGGAACTAGCAAGAGAGATCATATTTCACCTTCAATAGCTTCTCTCCATTGCCTTCCCATTAAATCTAGAATAGAATTTAAAACCCTGCTTCTTACATATAAAGCTCTGAATGGTCAAGCTCCATCTTATATAGAAGACCTTAAAGCACCATATCATCCCAGTAGACCACTTCGATCTCAGAATGCAGGCCTACTTGTGGTTCCCAGAATTTCCAAAGGTAGAATGGGAGGTAGAGCCTTTAGCTATCAAGCTCCTCTCCTGTCAAACCAGCTCCCAGTTTAGATTCGGGAAGCAGACACCCTCTCTACTTTTAAGTCTATGCTTAAAACCTTCCTCTTTAATAAAGCATATAGTTAGTTATAGTTATGTTGCTATAGGCTTAGACTGCTGGGGGACCCACCTCCGCAATGCACTGAGCTCCTTTCCTCCTCTTGACCCTCTCTCCTCTCCTCTCCTCTCACCCCACAATTGTCACCACTGTATGTCATTAACTGTGTTCTCTCCCGTAGTTGTCTTTGTCCTTCTCTGTCCTCCTCTCTCTGTCCCTTTATGCAGGTATCCATGGCTTTGAAGCTGTGTGTTTTCTAGTGTATGGCTACTGGTCCTACCAACCTGCCCGATTTTTTGTTGTTGCTTTTGTTGCTCTTTTTCTTTTCTCTCTTAACTTTCCACTCACCCCGACCGGTCAAGGCAGATGGCCGTCCACCATGGCCTGGTTCTGCTGGAGGTTTCTTCCGTTAAAGGGAGTTTTTCTTCTCCACTGTTGCCTATGGCTTGCTCCAAGGGGAATTGTTGGGTTCTCTCTAATCATCTTTATAATCTTGACTTTATTCTGTAAACTGCCCTGAGATGACTTTATTGTAATTTGGCGCTATATAAATAAAGTTGAATTGAATTGAATTGGTTGTATGTCTGTGTATGTCTGAGTATCTCTGTTATGGCCCTGAGATCGACTGGAAACCCGACCTGGGTGGACCCTGCCTCTTGCCCTATAACAGCTGGCATAAGGGCTTCAGCCCCACACGTCCCTAAACAGGATAAGCGGTTACAGATAATGGATGGATTTGTGTTGAATGCTCTGTATTAAGTATGCTCCCCATAACTAGTGATGCTGGTAGAAGTAGTAAAACTCAAACTGCTCGACCCCCTTGTCTGTGGGCATATAAAATCATTTAAAAATTACAATGGACAAGTTTTGAAGATCTTGTAACCATGACGAGCACTGTGTTGTGAGCTCTTTTGGTAGTGGCTTGCACTAACCCATCTTGTTCTACCAAAATTATTTTAATATCTGCTTTTCATAGCTTTTCATTAAGAGTGACAAAACCCCATTGCATTTTATGCCATGACCTCAGACCTTGCAGTCTGCTGACTTCTGGTTTGCCTTATTCACCCTGTGTGTGAATGTGGAGGTCCTGTGTCTCTCTTCCTACTGCTTTTCTCCAACTACATCCACCGTCTTCATTACTCACCTGTTGCACAAGACCCTTCTTCCCCTTCTTCTGAGTTTTCTATTGTGTTAGGTATATCAGGTTTATGTTTCAAGATACTTTGTCCATCTTTGTTCACAGCCACCATTCAATCCCAGTTTTGATCAGCCCTAGTTTTTTTCTGTCCAGTTTTAGGTTTTTTCTCTGCTGTTAGTTTTACCCTCAGCTTGAAAGGGTTTTTGGTTACTTCTTTGCTACTTCAGTCAGTTACGTTGGTCCTTAGATCATTATGCTAAACCTCTGTCCTATATCACCTTTGATTATGTTGTAAGTCTGCTAGGTTATTACCCTCTGAAGTTGTGTTATTGCATTATTCTAGGCCCTTTCTAGAAAAAGCTTTGGCATTCTTCTATTCTCTGTAGGCACTTCTGGACGCATTTGTTTATTTACAATAAAGCCTTTCTGTTCACTTTAAACTCAGTTGTTTGTGTATTCACCCTAAAAATCTGAGCGACCAGAGAAACCTGTGGAACAGGGATCGGGAAACTATTGTCAGGATCTCTCTGCACTTCCTGTCTGTGGACTTTTGTGGTCCTTCTCCCTACTTCCTTGGTTGCCTTGGTTCTTTTCCCCAGCTTTGCTTTCGTTTGTCCCCTGATGGTTTGCACCTGTTCCCTCCTCTATTTAAGTTCAGTCTTCCCCTCACTCCCCTGCCAGATCCTCGTCGTCGTCAACGTGGTCACTGCTATCGTGGTTCCTGTGTGTTTCATGAACTTTTTCATTCGGGACTCTTGTTGCTCTTGCACTTTTGTTTTCTGGACCCTGTGCAGCTTTTCCCTTTGGTCTGAGGTTTGGGGTTTGATTTGTTTCTTAGTGTTTTTCCCGTTGGTTCATTGTTTTAGTAGCTTATTTACATTCCCGTGTCCTGTTTAGTTTGACATGTTCCTTTTTTATTAGTTTTCTTGTGGTGTCCCATGTGTTCATTCTAGTCCTGTAGTCATTGTTATTCATGTCTCATTGGTTAATTCTGTCTCTCCTGTTTAGTAGTTATTGTTCTCCGTGCCTAGTTGTTTAGTTTCTCTCCTGTTTTAATAGCTTTTGTTATCTGAGGTTGATGTGCTTAGTTTTCTCTGTTTACCAGTTTTCTTAGACTTCCCCGTATGGTTATTTAAGTTATTAGATTTTCTGGTCTTGTTTATTTTCGAGTCTTGTGTTTATTTTGGCCAATTAAGTTCTTCTCTTGCTGTAGATGTTTGTTTCTGTTGTCTTTTACTTTCCCTTAAGTTAACTCCCCTGGTGTACTGGTCCGGTGGTTAGTCGTCTTAGTCTGTATTCTGTTCTGACTCTAGTTTCTAATATCCTTCTGTTAGGAGCAAGTGCTGTTCACCATTTAAGTTTCTGTCAATAAAAGCCCTTTTGGTACAGCATCCCTTGCACTGTCTCCTCTCTTGGGTCCGTCCTCTAACCAAAACCCTGACAACTATGGCTTGCGAGCCAGATGTGGCTCTTGATTTAAATCTTAGCTGACATTTCTTCAGGACAAGCACCAAACTAGGACAGGAGATATACTCAACAAGTAAGTACTGTTTGTTGGTTTCAGTCGTCCTACTAGAAGACAACATGTTTTTCACCCGCGCACACTCACCCAGACCACTTCGTAAACAGCCTCTTTTTCACTTGCCCTGTGGAACTGCCGGTCTACAGTGAACAAGGCCGACTTCATTCCAGCTTTCGCTACATAGTCAGCTGTTCACCTGCTTGCACTTACAGAAACCTGGATCATGCCACAGAACACGGCCACCCCAGCTGTACTCTCCGCTGATATTTTATTCTCCCACACTCCTCGCTCATCAGGTCGGGGGGTGGGACTGGTCTTCTCATTAATGATACGTGGAAGTTTTCCTCGATCTCATCCTCACCCGGAACTGCGCCACAGACAACATCTTGGTCACTCCTCTCCATGTATCGGATCATTTCTTCATTCAACTCAGTCTTTATCCCTAGAACTTTGCAATCTCCCACCACACTTGTAACATTGCGGTCTCTAAACCTGGATCGATTCTCCTCGCTCGTCTCCACAGCTCTGCCCCCAACACAGGACCTCTCCATCCTCGATGCAGATGCAGCCACAGACAGCCTCTGCAGTACACTTTCATCGTGTCTGGATTGCCTCTGTCCCATGTCTTCGAGACCCGCTCGTCTATCACCTTCTAATCTGTGGCTCACTGACTGGATCCGTGAACAACGCACCATGCTAAGGAGTGCTGAGAGGAAGTGGTGGAAATCCAAGACTCCATCTGCCCTTGTTGAGTATCAGGATCTGCTTGGACCTTTTTCTCACAGTGTCACCAGGGCAAAGATCGATTACTACCAGGATAAGTTCAGCAACACCTCGGACACCAGAAAGCTGTTCTCCACTTTTAAATCACTCATCTACCCACCTTCACCTCCGCCATCTACCTCTCTCACTGCTGACGACTTTGCCAACTTCTTTACCAACAAGGTGGCAGCCATCACCTCATAATTTTCTCCTCCAGATGATGATATCTGTCTAACTTCTTCCAACACCACATTGCTTTCATCATTTGCAATTCTGACTGAGGATGACTTATCCACCCTCCTCCTCTCTAACCATCCGACCACCTGCAATCCCTTCCACTCTTCTTCAAGCAGTTGCACCCGCAGATTTACTCTCTACAACATCAGGAAGATCAGACCCTACATCACGGAATATACAATCCAACCCATTGTACAGGCGCTGGTCATATCAAGTCAAGTCAAGTGGCTTTTATTGTCATTTTTACTATACACAGTGGTACACAGTACACAGTAGAAACGAGATAACGTTCCTCCAAGAACCAAGGTGCTACAAACAACACAAGCTATGTAAAGTGCATCGAGTGCAACCAAGTGCAAACAGTGCAGACGAAAAACAGTACAGACAGATAGTGTAGACAGACAACACAAGTAACACAGGACAGGACACAAAACCCAAGACATTGCTGACCAGTAAACCTACTGTATACTATTTTACAATACAGTACAGTACAGTCAAGTGTGCTAAGGGTGTAAAAAAGAGCAGCATGTAAACAGTATAGTGCATTTAAATGTCCAGCATGTAAACAGTGCAATTGCATTGGAATGTGCAAAAACACCGCAGGTAAACAGTGTAGTGCGGTAAATGTAGAATGATAAAAGTAAATAAATAATAAATAAGTGGTAGTGGAATGAGATGAGTAGTGATTGATGAGAATGTGCTGAGTTCGGTTTGTAGTGTGTTTAAGTTCCATTTCAGTTCTGTGTGTTGAGGAGCCTGATGGCTTGCGGGAAAAAAACTGTTGCATAGTCTGGATGTGGTGGCCCGAATGCTTTGGAACCTCTTTCCTGATGGCAGGAGTGTGAAGAGTGTGTGTGATGGGTGTGTGTGGTCGTCCACAATGCTGTTGGCTTTGCGGATGCATCGTGTTGTGTAAATGTGCATAATAGAGGGCAGAGAGACTCCGATGATCTTCTCAGCTGTCCTCACTATCCTCTGTAGGGTCTTGCGATCCGCGACGGTGCAGTTCCCAAACCAGGCAGTGATGCAGCTGCTCAGGATGCTCTCAATGGCCCCTCTGTAGAAGATGGTAAGGATGGGGGGAGGGAGATGGGCTTTCCTCAGCCTTCTCAGGAAGTAAAGACGCTGCTGGGCTTTCTTGGTGATGGAGCTGGTGTTGACTGACCAGGTGAGGTTGTTCGCCAGATGAACACCAAGGAATTTGGTGCTCTTGACTATCTCCACTGAGGATCCATCGATGATCAATGGAGAATGGTCGCTCTATGCTCTCCTGAAGTCCACAACCATCAATTTAGTTTTGTCAACGTTCAGAGACATCTTGGAATCATATTTTGTCTTGATTACTGCAACACTTTGTTGATGGGGTTATCGGTATCCACAATCAAACCCTTGCAGATGATCCAAAACGCAGCAGCACACCTCATTTTTAATCAGCCAAAAAAGAACCATGTCACACCACTCTTTAGATCTCTACACTGGCTTCCTGTAGCTGCTTGTATCAGGTTCAAAGCTCTGTCTCTTGCTCACAGGGTGGTTAACTCAACAGCTACTGCTTACCTCAACTCACTCATTCAAGTCTACAATCCTTCCTGCCTGCTGAGGTCTGCCAACGAACCCCGTCTGGTGGTCCCAGCACTGCACAGAAGACTCCAAACAAAACTTTTTAGCGCAATGATCCCACGATGGTGGAATGAGCTACCAAACTCTGCGCGCTCAACACTCTCCCAATATTCAAAAAACTGCTGAAAACAGAACTCTTCCGCATCTTCTTATGCACTTAAATCTCTTTAAAAAAAAAAAAAAATCCTTTCTGCACTTTCACGCACTTGCATCTCATGAACTGTGAACACTTTTCTGAAAGGACTTTGCTTTGACGTTTTCTCCTTAACTTAGATTTTTGCTGCCTTCTACCTCACTTGTAAGTCGCTTTGGATAAAAGCGTCTGCTAAATGACTAAATGTAAATGTAAAATGTAACATGGTAAGTAATGAATAATTCCACTGTGTTGGGCGGTTGTAGCTCAGTTTGTAAAGGCAGTCATCCATGGACCACAGGGTCAGTGGTTCGATCCCTGCTCCCGGGCTACATGTAAAAGTGTCCTTGGGCAAGACAATGAACCTCCAAGTTGCTCCCGGTGGGTCAGGTGAGCACCCTACATGGCAGCCACTGCCATGGGTGAATGGGAATCAACATTATAAAGCGCTTTGGATAAAAGCGCTATATAAGTGACCATTTACCGCTGACATTTTAAAGTAAAAGAGTACAGAAATTGTAGTGTTAAAAATAACTTTCAAAATTACAAAACAAAATTCCAATGAATTTCAATCCATATATTCATTTTCTACAGCACCTGTTCAGGGTTATGGTTGCCTGGAGCCAATCCCAGCTCTCCTTCGGGGTACGGGAGGGTCCTACACCAAAGCTGTATTTTTATTGGCTAGTGCGGTAGCCTGCATGGGTCGTTGTGAAGTCAAGAAGTAACTTCCCTATTTTTAATCAAATAGTCAGCTAGCTATTTTATGCAGAGCAAACCCTTTAGACGAAGAAGATGGGAAAAAGAAAAAATGATGACGAGTACCGTACATTTAAGCATGAATGGACAGAGGAATTCACCTTTGTGGAGAGAGCATGTTCTGAGCTGTGTCTAATATGCACTGATAAAACTTCATCGATGAAACGGTCAATTGCCATATGTATGGCTCTATGTATGCATATGAGCAGTCGTTCTCACGTCTAAAAAACATGAAGGCCAACTTACGATCACGTTAAATGGCTAAAAGCCTAAGTGCCTGCATGAAGCCTTACCTCACCACGTATCAACCAGACTACAAAGCCATCAGCAAAACCATGCAGCACCATAAGTTGCATTAATGGTAAGAAGTATTTTATTTATTACTGATTAGCTTCACTATAACAATGCTATTAAAAAGAATAAATTCAAACTTATTATACTCTAAAATTGTTGATATTACTTAAAAATGTATAGATTTAGTTGTATTCAGTGTTAAAAAAAATATTGTATGGCTCTCACGGAAATACATTTTAAAATATGTGGCTTTCATGGCTCTCTCAGCCAAAAAGTTTCCCGACACCTGCTGTAGAATAAATGAAACCTTTACTGGAGTTTCCATTTTATCAAGTAAATGTAATTCCCTTTTATCCCTGTCAGTGTTTCTGTGAGCTACCAAAACGAGACATCAAACTCTGCACGCTCAGCAACCTCACTCATAATATTCAACAAACTACTGAAAACAGAACTTTCTGCTCTTTCTTGTACTTGCCTCTCATGAAATGTAAACACTTTTCTGATAGGGCTTTGCTTTGATGTTCTCTCCATGACTTAGATTTTTGCTGTCTTGTACCTCACTTCTAACTCGCTTTGGATAAAAGCATCTGCTAAATGACTAAATGTAACTGTAAATGTTTTGTTGTTTCTTTTTGTTGCTCTGTTCTTTTCTCTCTCTCCTTTCCACTCACCCCAACCGGTCGAGGCAGATGGCCGTCCACCCTGAGCCTGGTTCTGCTGGAGGTTTCTTCCGTTAAAGGGAGTTTTTCCTCTCCACTGTTGCCTATGGCTTGCTCCAGGGGGAATTGTTGGGTTCTTTTTATACATCTTTATAATCTTGACTTTATTCTGTAAAGTGCCCTGAGATGACTTTGTTGTGAATTGGCGCTATATAAATAAAGTTGAATTGAATTGAATTGAATTAAATGTAAATCTGATTAAAACAGTTTGCAATCCCGTCCTCTGCCGGGACTCGGATTCTTTTGTTGTTGGACTACTGTTGCTTATCATCTTTCTCTCTGAAATATTCCTCTACACACTGCTTCTCAAACTCATGCAGACTCTTCCGCTCGTCTGGACTCCAGTTCTGAGGAAACAAACATAGTGTTGAACTGATGCAGACTGAGAGCACAAGCATGTCGGACTATCTGTGATTCTTACGTCCTCTCTCACGCTCGTCCTGCTCTCCTTCCTGTCTCCATCTACAGTGGCAGGACACCCTCTTCAAGATGATGTAGATGTGGGACAAGATGATGAGCTGGGGTGGGGGGATGGGACGGTCGTGGAAGGTCATGATCAGCTGATAACGCTGGAACTTCCACACGTGGTTGGAGATAGACTTCACCTCAAATAAGGTATTACTCCCATCCAGTTAATCACGGACACAAGGCGATCTCTTGTCACAGGCATTTATTTCCAAAGATGTTCATTATGCCGTGAGAACTAAATAAAGTTCAAATATAAATAAAACACAAATATATATTACAATCTTTTCTTTGACATAAACAGAAAATAAAATACAACACAAATAGCTTAATAAACTTATTTCAAACTGTACAATATCACTGTATAAGGATTATTCTTAAATAAAATATAGGTAAATAACAGTTGTTATGTTACTTTACATGTCGTATCGCTAATTAAACCAAGTTGGTAACAGTCTGTACAATATAAACAATCACAAGCTTCACATACCTCATTGGCCGCATTAACATACGGGGAGAATATAACTTCAGCTTAACAAGTCTTGCTCTGTCTCAGACCTTGGAAACATTTTACAGCAACGTAACTCCAAACATTATCTTCGGCTGAACACGACAACTCGGCATCACACGTGTAGCATAATGATGTCGACTCAATAATAACCTGTCTTTACCTGGACTGGCGAACATTGGTTCCGCTTGGGAAACACTTTACAAATGACTTAAGAACAAAAACAAATATATTCTTAATCATATAAATTCCTCTTTTTAGGTACAAATTATATGTAATCCTAACTAAAACAATTACATAAACTTAAACATTATACCTGCTTCTAACAGCAGTTACATAAGGTGTTTCTGTAGTGAGTAGGAGGAGGCAGGTTTGAGATTGTCTCACTAAAAGACTTTTAAATATAATTAATTTATGACTCTCTAAAGAAGAAATGTGAAGAGTCTCTTAACTTTAAACTAAAATGAAGGTGTTTGACAGTTCTGAGCACTGACTTGAAGACAGCAATGAGCAGGGTGACAAGCAGGATATTGGCTACCAACAGGTAACAGGCGATGATGGCCGGAGGAAGCCAAGCTCTAGGGATTCAGGGAGGAAGTTTCTTTCCATAACATACATGTTGGCTCCACACGGAGCTGAGACACACATACAAACATGCTCTGAATAACTTCAAACCCAAATGTTAAAAACTGAAAAAAACTATCTCACTGAGCTAACTTCAGGGGGCGGCTGTAGCTCAGTTGGTAAATTCAATTCAATTCAATTCAACTTTATTTATATAGCGCCAATTCACAACAAAGTCATCTCAGGGCACTTTACAAAATAAAGTAAACATTATAAAGAGAACCCAACAATTCCTCCTGGAGCAAGCAATAGGCAACAGTGGAGAGGAAAAACTCCCTTTAACAGAAGAAACCTCCAGCAGAACCAGGCTCAGGGTGGACAGCCATCTGCCTCAACCGGTTGGGGTGAGTGGAAAGGGGAGAGAGAAAAGAACAGAGCAACTAAAAGCAACAACAAAATATCGGGCAGATTGGTAGGACCACTGGCTGCATGCTGGAAAGCCAGGGACACCTGCAGAAAGGGACAGAGAGAGGGGGACAGAGAAGGACAAAGACAACTACGGGAGACAACACACAGAGTTAATGACATACAGTGGTGACATTTGCGGGGTGAGAGGAGAGGAGCTCAGTGCATTGGGGGGTGGGTCCCCCAGCAGTCTAAGCCTATGGCAGCATAACTATAACTAACTATATGCTTTATTAAAGAGGAAGGTTTTAAGCCTAGACTTAAAAGTAGAGAGGGTGTCTGCTTCCCGAATCTGAACTGGGAGCTGGTTCCACAAGAGGAGCTTGATAGCTAAAGGCTCTACCTCCCATTCTACTTTTGGAAATTCTGGGAACCAAAAGTAGGCCTGCATTCTGAGATCGAAGTGGTCTACTGGGATGATATGGTGCTATGAGATCTTCTATATATGATGGAGCCTGACCATTCAGAGCTTAATATGTAAGAAGCAGGGTTTTAAATTCTATTCTAGATTTAATGGGAAGCCAATGGAGAGAAGCTAGTGAAATATGATCTCTCTTGCTAGTTCCAGTCAGCACTCTTGCTGCAGCATTTTGGATTAATTGCAGGCTCTTTAGGGAGTTACTGGGGCATCCTGAAAGTAGGGAATTACAGTAGTCCAACCTAGAGGTAACAAATGCATGGACCAGTTTTTTGGCATCACTTTGTGACAGGATGCTCCTAATTTTGCCAATGTTCCGTAGGTGGAAGAAGGCTGTTCTAGATATTTGTTTTATATGTGAGTTAAAGGACAAATCCTGATCAAAAATAACTCTAAGGTTCCTTGCAGTAGTACTGGGGGCCAGACTTATGCCATCTAGAGTAACAATATGGTTGGACATCATATCTCTGAGATTTTTGGGCCCAAATACTGTGACTTCAGTTTTTTCTGAGTTTAAAAGTAAAAAATTGTGGGACATCCAGACCTTTATGTCTTGTAAGTGGTCATTCACAGACCACAGGGTCAGTGATTAGATCCCCGGTCCCAGTTATATGTCAAATTGTCTCTCAGCTAGACACTGAACCCCTAACAGCCCATTCACATCTCCAGCTCTGCAGTGCCGGTCCAGAAGAAATTGAGGAGGGTTACGTCAGGAAGGGCAGCCAGTGTAAAAACTGTGCCAAATCAACATGACAATGATTCCCTGATCCACTCTCTGTGTTTTTGGAGTGATTTTTAGTTTTTATACCCCGCATTCTCTAATGTAGTTTATTTCTCATGCCTATTATTTCTAATTTCTTTTGTTTTGTTCCCCTTGTCTACCCCATCTCAGTTTCTGTATAATTGTGCACATGGGTGAGCTGTCTCAGTTTCATCAGCCCCGATTCTCTGTTATATTTTAGATTTTGGTATTTTAGTTTCTTCTTAAATTCCCTGGTTTATATGCTTAGTTTGTGTTTTTACATTCACTATTATTCGGCCTAGCCTCTGTTTAGATTTGTTATTTTAGCGTGTCCAAAATAGATGAAGAGGACTACGACTTTATTCTCAAAAGGAGATTTTATTATTTTAGTTCAATCCTGGTTACAAATAATCTAAATAAGAATAATATGAACACATGCCAAAATATAATCGTAGAAACACAGAGTGTCAGGGCACAAAGTCTGACATCTGACTCTCCCTAGACCCCACATTCTATAGTCAGTCTGTTTTACTGTGCTGCAGCTTCCTCTGCTAGTGTCTCTTTCAACGTTTTCTTCCTAATGTGGAGATTTACACGTTGAGGCTGGTTCCTGTTCTTCAGCTACCCCCTGCTCTTCCGACTGCAAAATAACTCACATACATTCTTCACCCATGTCTCACACACACACACTCACTATGCTCAGTTTTACCATTGCTTGTAAAATTTTCTAGTCATGCTATGTTCTTTGCACTTGTCTTACATATAATAACACGTTTCAAAACTCTGACAATAATGTGCAAAAATACTCATACTCAATCATTATTAAAAGTCTGCAGAAGCATTATGTTTCATATTTCCAAACTGTTTTATAAACTTAATTTACATAACAGTTGCAAATACTTTAGCAGATGCTTCTGTCCAAAAAACTTACACCAGGGGTTCAGTGTCTTCCCCAAGTACTGAGGACTCTTTAATTATGAGAATGGCTGCTCCACCAACTGAGCCACAGCTCCATAATATTAAGACAATTTATCTACCTTCTTTAATTTGTAAATCTGATCATAATCAAATATTCATCAGTTGCAGCTGCTTCCTAGGGTTGTAGAGTAAGCATTAATCACAGTTTGGTATTCTGAACTCTCTATGTCTTTTGTTTGTGTATAGACCAAAGACATTTAAGGTCTTCATGTATGAAGAGTTTCAGAAGGCCCTGGAGGAGTGGGTTTCAAAGAGGTTAAAAGATCAAAGTAAAGAGGAGGCACTGCAGTCAATCTACAGACTGGTGGAAGGCAAAGAGCCCACCAAGGTCAGAGTGACAGTCAGATGAGAAGCTTTTATCTCAAAAATGTATTGTGTTTGTTGTACAGCCATGATGTGAGTTGATCAACTGACGTGGATGAGTTTTCCTGCACAGCACTGTTTTAGCTCACACCTCAACACGTTACCACACACAGCTGACATTAAATTGGGGCCCTGAATTACCAGTGCAGTTCACTGTAAGCCAATGTCGGGCCTTCGAGGAGTCAGACATTTGTAATGTAATGTAAGCTTTATTTGTATAGAGCTTGACAACAATCAGGGATTAACCTAAGCACTTTACAAAAACATAAAATGTTAAAATAAAAAAAATAGAACAATTACATAAAACAAAAACAACAGTCTAACATCACTTATTAAGTATCAAATGCCTGCTTAAACAAGTGAGTCTTCAGTTTGGCTTACACCCACAGCAAAGGCCCTGTCATGGTTTGACCTAGATCTGGGCACAGCTACAAAGTACTGATGAGTTGATCTGAGATTGCGATTTCTCACATAATTAGTAACCAGATCAGCAAAGTAAAAAGGTGGTCACGCTTAGACGTGTTAGTCAGTGCACATGCCGCAGCATTTTGCACCAACTGTACCTGCTGCAGAATTGACTGGTTAACACCAAAATATAGCGCATTACAATAGTCAAGCCTAGAGGGAATAGAGCCGTACAGAGCACAGTCGGAGAAAACTGTTTTTACAGGTCACAGAGCTAATTTGTTTATTGAATCGAAGCTCACTGTCAAAAAGAACACCTATGTTTCTGACCACAGTGTTAACACTGGAAGATAAATTTGCAAGATCAATATTACAGGGGTTCCATTTTTTCATAGAATTGAAAAGAGAGATTTGAAAAGAAAGATTGTGTTTGCTAACAATAGACCCTGTTGGTAACATGTACAAAAAAACAAAAAACAAAACGGGATAGGACCCAAAGTGGAACCATGGACCCCACAAGACAAATTAGCAGTAGCAGATGACACCTCACCACATTTTATCAAAAAGATTTGACGTGACAGGTAAGATTTAAACCAAAGTGCTGTACCACAGATACACACCCAATTATCAAGACATTAAAATGTCACTTCTCAACCAAGATAAAGCTGATGCCAGCAAAGCAGCTAGTCTTTGTTGCTGTGATGAGGTGTGATGGATGATCTGCAGCTCAAACAGCAGCTCAGTGGCACATTACCCTTGGCTCTTTTTTATGTATTTACATTTCATTTACATTTACATTTAGTCATTTAGCAGACGCTTCTATCCAAAGTGATTTACAAGTGAGGTACAAGGTGGCAAAAATCTAAGTCATGGAGAAAACATTAAACCAAAGTCCTATCAGAAAATTGTTTTACATTTCATACAATGCAAGGGCAAGAATGAGCAGAAAGGATATTCTTTTTTTTAGATAGAATAGATTTAAGTGCATCTGTAGATCCGTAAAAGTTCTGTTTTTAGCAGTTTTTTTATATTCAGAGTGAGCATGCAGACTTTGGTAGCTCGTTCCACCTTCGTGGGATCATTGCACTGAAGAGTTTTGCTTGGTGTCTTCTGTGCGGTACTGGAACCACCAGACGTCGTTTGTTGGCAGACCGTAGCGGATGGGAAGGATTGTAGACCTGAATGAAGGAGTTGAGGTAAGCAGGAGCTGTTGAGGTGATCACCCTGTAGACAAGAGACTTTGAACCTGATGAGCTTTGAACCTGATGAGAGCAGCTACAGGAAGCCAGTGTAGAGATCTGAAGAGTGGTGTGACATGAGTCCTTTTTGGCTGATTAAAAATGAGGCGTGCTGCTGCATTTTGTATCATGTATCATAGTTCAAATGCAGAAAACAACTCCAGAGCTGCTCCACAGTCAAACATCTTACTTATTCTCTCATGTTTTAGGTGCTGACACTAGGTGCTGCACACATTAGAACAGTTATTAAACTGCTGTAATGTGTGCAGGGTCTGAATAAAATCATAAGGTCATCACAGTCTGAGCCAAGAGCCAAGGCGGTTTGGACCCTTTCCAGTTCATTAAATACACCTCAGTCAACAGATTGGATCCAATAAATACAAATGGGACTGATTTTAAAAATTATAATTACTGCACCTACAGAATGGAAAAGGAGTATTCATGTTTACATGGAGAACCCTTCTCTCCACAGGCTTCAGGCACAACCTGCCTCTTTGTATACATAGTTTATATTTGTTGTTTGTCACACCTTTGCATTCTAACTCTATATTCTAGATTATGTGTTTGCACCTGACATCAAGATATATTCCTAGTACTGTTAAGTGTTCCTAACTGTGGCAATAAACAGTTTTCTGATTTTGATTCTTATTCTGATCAAGATCATTTCACCCATCATCGAATAGGGCCATACTTAACGACTCCCATCTTAAGGGTTAAGGGGATTAGGATCGTAATCGTTACATCTTGACAACTCTACCGTGTTCCCACCGCCCACCATAACTAGCCTATTCAGGCCGGGGCAAAACAGAGGCTACTCTGGAGGATATAACCAGGTTACCCAGCCACTTTATTCAGACTGAGGAAGCTGCTTGGATAATAACCAAACATTTTTAACCAAGGAAAAGAAATCCAGTTGACGTGATTCAAACTTCGGATATACTGCATCTGTTCTCACTGTTTTATGACATTTTAAAGACAAATTTAAGTCACCAGTTAATCAAGACAACCTGAGATTAATTATTAATGAGGTATTACGTCCATTCGTTTTATAAATATCTTTGACATTTTTCTTTCCACACTGAATCAAATTTCAGCAGATTCCTTTAGTTGAGGGTCATTATTTGTGGTGCAGACACCAAACAATGAGAAAAAACTCTATAACTTCTGTGAAAATTTATGTGGACATTCTTCACTTTTCAGTTTTTTTGTTTCATATACAGTTTTAATAAAAGAAACTTTGTTCTCAGTTCTTCAGGATCAGTAGTCATAGGACTGGACATCTTGATCCATATCCTCCCCCAGCTCCCTGCTAAATGCAGACACCAAGTCTCTGACGCTGCCAGACAAGCGAGGCGGACACTCCTTGCTCTGCTTTGTCCTCATTTTCCTCGGGTTGGTGTTAACACTCTTGGAGCGCAGCGTTGGGTACATCCTATCTTCCCCCACCAGCGGTGGCTCTGAGGCCTCCACCCATTTGTCAATAATTTGGTTATTTTCAGCCGTCCCACTTCCCTGCTCCTGTGTGACCTTTGACAGCTCTACTTGATTTTCACCAGCTTCGACTAAGTCAGCGTCCATCTGGTCAGCCTGAGGTAGGGGTCGCAGGGGGTGTGAGGGTCTCAGGTAGGGGTCACAGGGGGAGATCAGGATGTCAACATTGGACAGAGACGGAGTTGTGTCCTTTAGTCCTCTCAACTCCAGAGTGGAGCCAATCTCTGAAACCCGAAAGATAAAACTGTGACTTAACATTGTTTCACATGTAAAAGGGAAGTTCTGTTCCTGCCCCTGCTGCAGACTGGTCACATGTTGTGTCATGTGAGTGATCCTACCTGTGGTGTTTCCTCCCTGTTTTTCTGGACTCAGCTGGACCCTCCTGTAAATTCCCTCCGTGTCTCCAGACACAGAGTTTCTATCTTCATGGTCAATCCGGTACTGGTACACACTGTACCCTTCAGCGCTGTTGATGCTGCTGCGTCGCATCAGAGCAGCCGACTCGCAGACTGATGATCCTCTCGAGTACGTTCTGACGAGCTCGGCCCGGTCGACACCTGCCAACTTCTCCAGGGCATTCATCATCCGAGTGGAGTACTCCTCTAACTGAGCTAGGCGGAGGTCCACCGTTTGCAGTGATGCCTTCATTGAGTGCTCCCTCTCATTCACCTCCTCCAGACGCATGGACATGTTCTCGACCCTGACCACACAGAGAAAAAGGGCTCACTTTATTAGGTACACCTGTCCAAACAACAGTCCTGCAGCAAACCCTCATCCAAGATCTGATTAATATTGTTGCAGTGTTTTCACTGTGTTTAACATTGACACAGATCGAGCCTGGTCCTGACCTTTGTGCCGTGACTCGGATTCTTTCGTTGTTGGACGACTGTTGCTCATCATTTTTCTCTCTGAAATATTCCTCCACACACTGCTCCTCGAACTCATGCAGATTCTTCAGCTCGTCTGGACTCAGCACCAGCTCTGAGGAAATAAACATTTTGTCAAACTGATGCAGACTGAGAGCACGAACATGTCTGAATATCTGTGATTCTTACGGAGTCCTCTCTCACGCTCGTCCTGTTCTCCTTCCTGTCTCCGTCTACAGTAACAGCACAGCCTCTTCAAGATGATGTAGATGTGGGGGAAGATGATAAGGGGGGGTGGCAGGATGGGACGGTCGTGGAAGGTCATGATCAGCTGATAACGCTGGAACTTCCACACTTGGTTGGAGATAGACTTCACCTCAAAGAAGGTGTTGCTGTGTTGAGCAGAAGGAGGTAGGTTTGAGATTGTCTCACTAAAAGACTTTTAAATATAATTAATTTAACGTCTGACTCTCTACAGAAGAATCTTTCTTTCACATCCTTTAATTTTAGAAACCAAAATGAAGGTGTTTGACAGTTCTGATCACTGACTTGAAAACAGCGATGAGCAGGTTGACCAGCAAGATGTTGGCGACCAGCAGGTAACAGGCCATGATGGCCGGAGTGAGCCAAGCTCCAGGGATACAGGGAGGAAGTTTCTTTCCATCTTCATCATACATGTTGTCTCCACACGGAGCTGAGACACACACACACATGATCTGAATAACTTCACACCCAAATGTTAAAAACTGAAATTGGTAAGGGAGGTATTCAAATTAAATTAATATAAAAATTATTGGTGTAATTTTCTCAAACAGCTCCTTGTTTTAATTTCTTCATCTTCATTCTTCTTACCTTGCTTTTATTATACACATTTTAAAAAACTGAACTGTTTGCAAAGCAGTGCCACGTTAGTCTCAAAGGTCTTGTTTTTATTGTTTTTACTGTTTTAATGTGTTTATATTTTGAGTTTCTACCAAAACATTATTTTGGGAGAGTACAGATCTGAATTAAATTAAATGGACAAAGAGGATGGTGTTGCTCAAATTTGTAGTTACACTTTTGTTTGACAACCTTTCTTATTGGTGTATTTCTTATTTTAAAAATTGCAAACAGAATAGATAGCAGCTAATTTAACTTTAGTCCCATACAAGTTGATTATCTTGTTGATAATTCTGCAACCTCACTGAGTACGATACTTGATACTGTTACCTCTTTAAAAAAGAAACCAGTGAATAAGAGGAGACGACCTCTGTGATACAATTCACAAACCTTCAGCTTAAAGCAGGTTCACAAAAGTTAGAGTTATTTTTGACCAGCCTCAAATTATGTCTTATGACTGACTCCATTTACAACCCACAGTTGAGTATAGAAATGTTGATGTGTCTGAAATACTTACGATTGATTTCCATCGCATAAACTGTCCGTTAACAGTCAAAGAGACAGAAAATGAAAAATAACAACAAAAAAAAACATGATTGTCATTAGTAAGTGAAGAGAAAAAAGATGTATTCACTCCAAAAGTACAGTTTGCAAGAAAATATTTAAATCTAAAAAGGAGATGACAAAAGGGGAAATTCTCTACTGGGTTAGGGTAGTGGGTGAGGATAGAGGATGAGAACAACAGGTGACTGATTGAGTCTTACTATGAATTTGAGTCTTACGGTCTATGGAGTCAGCAAACACCTCTCCGTATATCATCCAATATGGCATGTAGAAGATATTACGAGCCAAACGCCATGTCGGCTCCTCATCTGGATGGAGGATTGCCTGACGAGCGACGCCAAAGCTCATTAGCACCACTAGCATGATGACCACGAAGTACAGCATGTCGATCATCTGGAGACACATGGGGGATGATCTGAGCTATAATTCACATTTAACTTTAAAATGTTCCGTGATTTCACCACAGGACATCGTACCATCTTCCCAATCATCATGACATAGGGTCCCAGGTACTTGTTGACTCCGAAGATGTCGAGGACTCGGATGTACCAGAAGATGATATCAACACAATAGATGACACGTCCATAGCCCATGTAGGGCTCATTCTCCAGGCGCAGCAGTAAACCAAAAAGAAAGACAGAGATGGCTGCCACATCTGTGATGTTCCAGTAATCCTCTAACCACACAATAATCTTCTGCTTCAGCTTCCCTGGCTCTGACATAAGAATCTGACAAAAACATAGAGGCAGGTCCTGGTCAAGACACTAAAACACAAACATAATTTAGAGCAGTTGTCTCAAAATGGCGACTCACACTAACTAGTTAAGACACCTCAGGTGTCTTTACCTGTCTGACTTTCTCCACTCCAAGAGTGATGATGTAAGAGATAACAATCCACTCCTGCAGAGATGGCCATCGCTCCATCTTTACCAGGATGATGTAGTTATACAACATCAAGTACACCAGGTACAAGATCTTACAGTTAGAGAGACAGAAGGTTACCAGCTGCTTTAACCAAAAAATAAACATTTTATAGTCATGTAGTCAGTCCGAAATCAAAGACTGACAGGAGGACAGAGTTACATTAAGATGTGAAAGTGGACATAAATGGACTAATGTTGATGTTTTTTACTGCCACAGACAAAAAGACTAGGAACACTGTGGTGATACTGCAGCAAATGTGTCTCTACCCCATTCATCTTCAGCTCACCATTAGGACAAAATTAATACATGGAACTATGACAAATTCATAATTTTGGAAATTAAAATTTTAATAATAATTAAGTTTAATAATTTTGTTTATAATGACAAATAATGAACCTCCATTCAAACTACCAGGGAACCAGCCTGTAGATCACTGTGGACTGATGTCACTGTGGTTCAAATGTCAGGAAAGTGGTTAAGTGATGGTATAAGAGTGGAGATCTAATATAAGTTAAGGTAAGATAAAGTAATTCATTTGTCATTATACATAGAAGGTTTACAATGAAATTACATTGATCAGATGGAGGTGAGGTGCTGCAACAATTGGCCAACCTTACCTGGTCCATAACATGTCCCTTACCATTAGTGGTAAGGGACACCTACACAAACACGGGGAGAACATGCAAACTCCACACAGAAAGGCCCTGTTCGGTCCAGGGATTAAACCTGGGACCTTCTTGCTGTGAGGCAAGAGTGCTAACCACTCTTCCACCGTGCTATGAAAGCTGACTTGCCGTGTTGAACCAGAACTTGGTGAAGGGAGCAGTATAGAACTCGTAGATCTTCCTCCGGATTGGAATCTTCCAGTGTTTCTTCTGGGTGTCTTCTTCATCTCCTTTCTTAGACGTAGTTTCTACATTAGAGGCAGCATCCTGAAACACACTGATAATGACTCAAACTACTTCCAGACAACAAACTCTGTGATACAGGGGCTGCTCCATTCATTTTGTACCTTGCCGGATTTATCTTCATCTTTAGTTTTGCTTTCATTATTCTCTTTGCATGATTGATGTGAAGCTTCATCTCTGAGACGAAAATCCAAGAGAAGGATGGCAGGAGGAAGAATGATTCCCAAAATCACCTGGAGACAGGACAAAAAACGATAGACAAGGACCAAGCAGCAGTATTAATGAATACATCACTCTGTAACTGTGTGGCCAATACCTGAATATTTGTGGTCTGATTCTTTGTCTCATTATATATTTTTTATATTTATTTTAAATGTAGGTCAAATTATTATTATTATTATATTATTATTATATTTCTTTAAATGTTTTCATGTCTCCACCTTAAGGCTATTGCTCTTGCCCATCCTCAGACAGCCCATCCACATGTCAGTCAGCAGCATCTGGCTACAGGTGTGGGCAATGAAGTCTCTGTGTTTGGCAGCTACAGCCAGTTTGAGACAGGTGGAGTTACTCCAGTTCTCCAGTTCGTAGGTCAGCAGCTTCATTGCCACCTGCTCATCGTGTTTGTATGACTGATCCAACAGCTCGTAGGCCAGCTGACCAAACTCCCTGCACAGAAACACCACAGTGAGCCCCCCCACATTGAACAGTGTAAACAATTTCATAGCTATTAAGGTTTTGTTCTGATTGTTTTTGACACAAAACTTTCTAGAAGATCCTGTGGTTTGTCTTGTAGTATCCTGATACATTTGCTGCCTAATTTGTCTTGGACAAGGATGGGATTAGCCTGAAAGTTGTAGCTTTAAACCTTGTGAGCTGGTGTAATTATCTCAACCTTCTCTTTAGAACAGATAAACAGAGCACTGCAGACATTTGGAAATCAGAGAACACCTGAACTGTACAAACTGACTATCTACAGTCCAGTAAGTCACCAGTAAGTCACCAGTCTAAAAGGCTGCGATCCAGTTTTTCTTCTGACAGTTCAGTCGATTCTCCTGAAATAAATGTGAATTGCACCACAAGGGAACCACTCTACTGTCTCAGTTCAACTTCAACAAATTCTTATCAACTTTGGTCTGAATCTGAGAGGAAGCTGACAACTTTAAAACCTGAAGTAGATTAACCTTTGGGTATTTATCTCTTCATCAAAACCTGATAAAAGAGATCAGATTCCAGTCTGAATTTTCCACAGATCTAATGTGATTTCTGCTTTAAACAGAACCTGGTCTCTGGTTCTGCTGAACTTACTTGGAGTTGTTCTCAAGGTCCTGATAGATGTCGTCCACCAGCTCGTTCTGGGATGATTCGTGGGCCATGGCTTTGTAAAGTTTACAGGCCACCAGAGCTTTGGCCATGGCCTCCTCCCCCCGCTGCCACAGGAAAAGTGCCATCTTCTGGCGCTTCATCAGCACCGCCCACACCATCAGCTCATGGAAAGGGTACCGGAACCTCCTGACCTCTGGGTCATCCACATCAATGTCCACCTCCTCCTCCTTCTTCTTGACTCTCTTTCCTTTTCCTTTTGTATGTGGCTCTTCGTCCTGCAGGATCGAGTCAGAAACACATCAGGAAACGTTCTTCTTAGAACTGACAGGAAAAAGTCTAAACAAACTTACCTCCATGCCAAGGAGTTTCAAAGCTTTAGGCTGTAGGAGAGAAGACAACAATGCCAGTTTATATTTTTAGATATATTTAAAGTGTACACAGAACATTTGCAAGGATTAAGAAACAGACCTTCTGATTGTGAAGTTTCTGTTGGCATTAATTCATTTGGCAGTGTGTAGGTCTTTAGGAAGATAGAGGTTCACTCACTCTTTTGAGGCCATACAGGTTGTTGTACAGTGTCCTAAAGCTCTTCCTGGTGTATTTGCAGCGATATGCTCCACCCATTAGGAACTCAACAACTAGTCCAATATCGATAAGAGTGATCTGGTAATCCGGGGGGAGGTTCCCCTGAAACACAAACCCAATTCATTTAATGAGTCTGTTCAGTTTAACAGCAAACATTCAAAATATTTAGTTGGTATTTGTTTTCTTTAACATTTCTTTAACTGAGAGGAAGTACGGATATCATCAACAGTTGGAATGTTTATTTTTACACTTTAACTCTGTTTTTTTCTTGATCATAAAATAATCTTAACTCCATCCAAGTCAAAAGTGCAGTCCGACACAATGTGTTTAAGCTCTTAAAAAACTGCAGTGTGGCTGAACTTAGTCAATGTGCGACTCTTCACAACCCCCCTGTGAAATAGTTAGTGGACTGATAATTTGTAATTGTACACAGCACATATTCACTTATTTTTTCCACCAGCACTGAAAATGTTAAATGGCTGATTCAATAAAGACATCAAGTATTATTACAGTTGGTGTTATTAGCTTCAGCACATTGTGTGCCTGTACTTGGGACTTCATGATGAAGAGCAGATCACAATCTATGATCAATTGATGTAGTAATGATTTTGTCCTGCCATCCTGCACAACCAACTGACTTTTAGGCGCAGAAAATGACTAATTGATTAAATGATTGATTGATTCCAGAGGCAGATGAATATCAGTAAAACTGTCCAGTAGTGTTGATCATGTGTTTACAGCTGTGCAGAGGCATACATCTGCACTGAAGGAATTTCTAAAAAATTTCTATATGACCTGATCAAAGCCACAGCACTCACCTTTTTCACATCTCTGACCATAAAGTGCAGCGTGTTGGCTGGTCCCAACTTCTGCAGGTCAATAGGATGAAAAACAGGAAATAAATCACTAATTGCCTAATGAACAGTGTTGTGTTCAAAGTGTGGAGCTGTCAGCAGAGCAACAACAGATTCAGAGGACAGCTTTTACTTCAACTTGTGTCCCTTCATGAATTCAGTATGTGCACAGTGAAAATAGAATTAGATGGAGCTGGTGACACAGATGACAGCAGAGAGCTTCACTTTAATCTGACAATAATGTGACTCCATGGCTTTTGATTTTAGTGCAGCAGATTAAGATTAGAGACAGCAGCAAGGAAAAGTGGGCCACTGATGGATGTTAAGCTGCAGATCAACATGTCCATGAGAAGACTAGATTAAAGAAAAAGTTTTTGTTTATTTCACCTATTCCATTTTTAATTTTGTTCATTAACGTGACAAAGTGGACAAACACAGCTGTGTGTTAGTGTTCATGTTCCATTTTAAAGGGTGAGGATGGGGTCATCAGAGAGACATGAAATCGCTCAGTACATTTAAAAAACAGTAACATGATTTCAGATCTGACTTGTGAATGGTTCAGGATTCATTGTGTAGATACTATGACTGATTCAGTAAATAAAAAAACAACAACATTTTCTTAGGTTTCTTTCTCAGTAATGGTTTAAACCTTTGAGAAACGGTCTGAGAACCCTGTGATAAAATCAGCAGTATTACTTAAAAAAATATTACAGCTCATAAACTGTTCTCACCGTGTTGTAAAGCTCCTCCAGACGAGGAATTGTAAGGAAGTGATGGATGTTGACGCCATTCTCGATCAGCAGCTTCACAAAGTTAACTCTGTCCAACACCAGAGCGTCCATCATGGCCTGCTCCAGAGAGTTCACCTGTCAACCCCACCATCACATCACATCATCAGCATCATCATCTCCGCTATCTAACTGTCTATCTAACTAACATTTCAGTTAAAATAAAGAGGTGTTTCAGTCTCTTACCCAGCTCAACAACTCCAGTTTCCTGGGGTCCGTCTCCTCAGGCAGTTCAAGTTTAGTTTTGCCTCCTTTTCCTTTCTTCCCTCGGGCTTTTCCTTTTCCTGCTGCTGAGTGTTGGGCTGCTGGGCTTTTAGGACGGTCGGCTGGTAAAGCACTGACAGGCTGCAGAAACATGACGCAACAATGAGCTTGATGAAATGTGATAGCTGACATTAATTTTTTTGTATTGGCTCATTTATCTTCCACTGATGTCGCTCAGAGAAATTCTTCCTGGATCAGTTTATCTACCATGTGTTCACTTACAAAACCTCTCATTAGTTTTCCTACAGTCTCTACTGGTAGAAACGAAACTGTGGTTGTGTTTGGATAATTTCTGCCATGCTTTTAGGTTGAAAATCAGTTTTAACAAAGTGGGCTTCCATTGTATTTAATTAGCCCAATAAAAAATGTTTTCCACCACGGTAGTACAGTTGTAAAGTGGTAAATGTTTGGAAAATGCTCCTCTCCAAACTGGATCTTTATCGCAGTATTTCAAAATCCTCTAAACTGGATGTTGCACAAATATACACAAAGTATTACTACACACATCTTCAATTTCTACTATGAGATAATTTCTCAAACTCTTAGCGGGTCAGAACCATAATGAACCTTAGTGATTCTCCCCAGCAGAATGATCCAATAGACTCTAAACTCACGGGCCAGTGTTGTCCATACACAAAGATCTGACTGTGAGCAATATCCACTCTATTCCAGGCCAGAGCCAGACTCAGCTGATCTGATGCTGATGCATTGGTACCTGTAATTATCCACAAAAACATCAGGTCACACACTCACTTATACAAAGTCTGAAGTACTTGACAATAAACCAGATGCAGAAAAACACATTTAAACATTAAATATGCAAAGTTTGTGTGCAAAACTCGAGGGAAATTAATGTGTGCATGTTACCTTTGAGCAAAGCTGTCAGGATGGACATCTCAATGTCCTGCTGTCCTTCTGAGCCTAACCGGAACACTGTGATCTACACACAACATTTACATTTACATTAAGTCATTTAGCAGACGCTTTTATCCAAAGCGACTTACAAGTGAGGTACAAGGCAAGCAAAAATCTAAGTCAAGGAGAAAACATCAAAGCAAAGTCCTATCAGAAAAGTGTTCACAGTTCACGAGATGCAAGTGCGAGAAAGAGCAGAAAGGATTTTTATTTATTTATTTATTTTTTTTAAAGAAATTCAAGTGCATAGGAAGATGCGGAAGAGTTTTTTTAATTTTGAGATAGAGTCAGCTAAGCGTGCAGAGTTTGGTAGCTCGTTCCACCATCGTGGGATCATTGCGCACACAACAGTGAATCTGTCCCATTAACAGTATCTGATCTCAGCACAGTGAGGACGTCACTGTCCATCATCATCCTCCTGTCCTGTACAGTTTCATCTGGCTGCTCTGAGACACTGCAGTGCTTTGAGCTAAATGATCCTTTTAAAGTCAAGGTAAATATTTTTTGGGATATTTCAGTTTAGATCAGTGACTTAGGGTTACTATCCATGGAGCAGCACTGCTAATGAAGCTTATACAGTAAAAGACAATTTAAGACTCAGTGACAGACAATTTTCTGAGCTCGACGTTTTCACAAATTGTGGTGAATGAACCAGATTCATTTGACATAAATGTTTTAACCTATTTTGGTTTGTGAGCCTTTTCCTGTTCAGTCTGTTCCCGTGATTCCAGCTCAGCCTGTAGAGAATAGTTAAGTCTGACAACAAATTTTGTGATTTTTAAAAACATGTATGACCAGACTGTTGCTGTAGTTGCTGTCAGGAATAACCAGAGGATTGTGGGATTAAGTAAATGTGTGTGTGTGTGTGTGTGTGTGTGTTTGTGTGTGTGTGTGTGTGTGTGTGTGTGTGTGTGTGTGGGGGGGGGGGTAACAGAACAATCTCGGTTAAGTGCTGCAGTTTGAAGTCAAAGGTAAAACCTCCATCATCATGTTAATGTCACGATCAGCTGCTTCTGTTCTGTTGTTATGATCCATGCAAGTTATCCACAGAGAGG
This sequence comes from Channa argus, assembly GCF_033026475.1. Taxonomy (NCBI): domain Eukaryota; kingdom Metazoa; phylum Chordata; class Actinopteri; order Anabantiformes; family Channidae; genus Channa; species Channa argus. The sequence continues at coordinate 31,576,193 of NC_090198.1, forward strand.
TGCAGCAGGACCAGAGGACAGTCCAAATGTCCCCACCAACCCCTCTTCTGAAGCTTAAGATTTGAGTTTTCAAACTAAAATGATGTTGTCTCTTTTTGATAATATTAGACCTCTCATATTTAGTTTGTATATGACATTCAAGCTGATGACATTTTGTCATCAATAATTTAGATTCATAATAATAATCATAATAATGTGTTCAACTGTATAATCAGAGTTTGTCCTAGTGTCTTTGAGTGCGTTGTAACTGGCCCTAATATTTGACAACACAAACGTGTCAGCGATCCACCTGTACACCACAGTAGTCTGGTATCAGCTGGTTAGTGATGATGAGGATGATGATGAGGATGAGGATGTTGATGATGAATAACCGCACATAACAGAACAAGTTGTGAATGATGAGATGTTTTTATTTTTGTACTGATGAAAATTGGATCTGAATGAACACAAAAAAATTAGACAAAACTCCACTTCAATGCCTCCATCATGTCCCACTATCCAGCCTACCAGAGCTTTTTTCTTCATGCACTCCATCACCATGAGGAAGAGCTGCTGCGCATGGCTGCGGCTATAGTTGAAAGTTTTCTGGATGGTGACCAGCAGCTGATCTCTGATGTTCTCATTCACTGACCTGTGCAGAAAAATATACGAAACACTGAAGGTTTTATTTTAATGAGACAGATGTGTCACTCAGAAAAGAGACACAATGATCTGTCCCAAATAGACCTATGGGTCTGATTATTATTATCCAGGTCTGACAAAGGTCACATGTTAGCACCAGGTAGAGGGACCAACACCACCAAACAGATCTGTGCTGCCTCCTCACACCTCCATCCTTCTTGACAGTCACAACCTACCACACATCTGTCTCTGTCTGACTGACCTCAAAGGTCAAAGGTAAGAATCAGGATTTTGTGTTCTGATGGAACAGTTTGAATCCAGGTCTGTCAGATCCTCCAACATCTGTAACATCTGCTCAATTGTTTTAATTGAGGGATACATTCCATGTAAATTTAGCTGTAATCCTGCTGGGTCTGAATGTCTGAAAGTTTAGTTTTCCAGCCTCATGATCATATATCAGTCTACATCAGCTTTGTGGTAACACTGTTCAAACGGCAGTTAAAAAGATAATACAATTATTTGAATAAAACTAGAATAAACAGCAGAAACAGGAAAGTCAAATAATTCTTTACATAAGTATATTGTTTGCTGGATGTCCTAAAAGTGACATATACAGAGTGACTAAGACAGTAACCACAATAAACCCTCAAGCTCCATACATAATAGGAGCTAAATAAGAGCCTTTACCAGTAAAATAAAAATATTTAGAATTAAAATATTTCAAATGCTATAATAGACCCCAACCCATTTCCAAAAAAAATAAATAAAATATGACCTGTGGTTCAGTTTGTACCATTCCAGCTGGACTTCATTCCAGCTTTTGTTACACAGTCACCTGTTCACCTGCTTGCACTTACAGAAACCTTGATCACGCCACAGAACATGGCCACCCCAGCTGCACTCTCCATCAATCTTTCATTCTCTCAAACTCCTTCCTCATCAGGTCGTGGGGGTGAGACTGGACTTCTCATTAATGACACCTGGAAGTTTTCCCAGACAACATCCCTCATCTTACCTGGAACTGCACCACAGACAACATCTTGGTCACTCCTCAGCATTTATTAGATCATTTCTTTATTCAACTCACAGTCTTCATCCCTAGACCTTCGATGCAAATGCAGCCACGGAGAGCCTTCGCAATACACTTTCATCATGTCTGGATAGTCTCTGCCCCATGTCTTCAAGACCCGCTAGTCCCTTAGCTTGTACAGGCGCTAGTCTTATCTTGTCTTGATTACTACAACGGTTTGTTAATGGGGTTATCGAGATCCACAATCAAACCCTTGAAGATTTTCCAAAACGCGGCAGCACATCTCATTTTTAAAAGGACTCATGTCACAACACTCTTCAGATTTCTACACTGGCATGTCGCCTAAGATCCTCAGCAACTTCTACAGCTGCATCATCGAGAGTGTCCTGATCAACTGCATCACTGTGTGGTACAGCAGCACTACTGCCATGGACTGCAAATGGTGAAGACTGCGCAGAAGATCACCAGGACTCCACTGCCCTCTCTGCAGAGCATCTACCACCGCAGAGTCCACAGGAGAGCTGCTTCCATCCTCAAAGACCCCTCCCACCCCCAGCACAGACTGTTCACACTTCTACCCTCAGGACGGAGGTATAGAAGTGTGAAATGCAGGACTTCAAGATTGAAAAACTTTTTCTTCCCCTCTGCCATCACACTCCTAAACAGCTGATAGGAGTTTGCAATCATGGACATAGCTACTTACATGGAAATAACTGTTTACATTGATTTACATTTTTGCTTTTGCACATTCATTATTTCAGAACTGCACTACCTCACTGAGAACTGCACTACCTCATTTTTTATTGCCTTTATTCAGAACTGCACTACCTCACCTTTATTGCCTTTATTGGTCTTGTTTTTTTTGCTCTTATTTTTTTTTATTTGTTTCTATTCTTATTTTACTTTACTGTATGGCATTTATTGTGGATGGCAGAGTAAGAATTTAATTGTACAGGGAAACATGCTTTCCATTTGTGCAGATGACAATAAACACTTTGAATCTTGAATCTTGAATCTGGCTTCCTGTACCTGCTCGCATCAGATTCAAAGCTCTCTCTATCGCCTACAGGGTGATCCCTTTAACAGCTCCTGCTTACCTCAACTCCCTCATTCTCGTCTACAATTTTTCCCGTCTGCTGCGCTCTGCCAATGAACGACGTCTCAGCTAACTGACTAAATGTAAATGTACCAGACTGCAACAAGATACGTTTGGTGACACTGAGATATGTTACCTAATATGAAATTTAATAATAATATATAATATGAAGGTCCTGTTCCTAAGGACCTTCATATTAACCATGAGGACCTGGAGTTAATTTAAGTGTGAGTGAAATCCTCACCCATCCTCCTCACAGTATCTGTGAGCAAAGGAAAGGATGTCAGATGCTCGACCGCTGCCATCACAGACCACCACAGGGACGGGAGGCTCCTCCTTCAGACTTTCCATCACGATAGAGATGACATTAGGGCCCCCCTCCAGGATCAAACACACCACTGGGACCCCCTGACCCAGACCTAACACACATTGAAAAAGAGACATGACCACAGCAACATTAAATGGTCTGGACTTATATAGCGCTCTTCTACCTATTGGCACTCAAAAAACTTAACACTGCTTCTTATTCACCCATTCACACTCACATGTTGGTGTTCAGTGTCTTGCTCAAGGACACTTTGACATGTGACTGTAGGAGCCAGCGATTGAACCAACAACTATGAAACTGGTCTATCTTCCTTCGCCACAGTTGCCCCTAATACCAATACCCCACAAGGATTTAATATCTGACAGAAACTACAGGATCTTTTGCCTTGGGTTATTGCTGTGCAGTGAGAGGTGACAGCTGAGCCTCCCTTTGCTGTCCCTGCCTTACAGACAGCTCCAGGCATAGGATGACAAAGGGAAACCCACAGGCCACATGATTGTCCACATGATTACAGCAGTTAGGACTAGCAGGCTTTGGAAAAGAAGAAGGTCTCTTAAACAAAGTCAGCAGTTCAATCTCAGAGTGCCTTCTGAGAAAAAAGAAGCAGTATTTTCTCTTAACTGATCGGAAAAAGACTGGACAAAAGGGAGACCACATTTTTAGCTAAAAATAGGTTTATTCAATTAATTTATAATATTTTTGAATGTATTTAAAAAAGAGGTTCTCCCTCAGCAATGAGCGTTGTAACTGTATATTGATTGATCAGAAACTTAGTCAGTGCAGGGTTAAATCACTATACCAACTGTCAGCTGGCTTACAGCACTTCAGAGTTTTTCCTGGAGAATGTGAAGTGTCAAAATTAAATTAATACTTCACCTACTGTAACTAGATATAGGAATGACAAATTAGCTCTAGCTGGACACTTTTGTTAAATCTGCTTCCCTACTTATCTGTGAACTAACAAGGATCATGAGTAATGTATCATTATCTCTGGTGGCAAATGTTTTTCTATTTGTCTGTACCTAATAAATCATTAAAAAAGAATAGCATTGATTGGTTGTTGCAGTAGGTCACGTGACTCACGAGTGTTGATTTTCTGCAAAGCGATGTGTTTCTCCAGCTGTCGGCGGAGTCGGACCTCTGCTCCGTACTTCCCAGTGGTGCCGTTATCAGCCAGGATGAAGTGGGAGTGGCTGCTGTTCAGAAGTGACAGCTTACTGAGAGGGTTGGACATGATTTGGTAGGACCGGGTCACCTAAAACACCCATGTAATTAATTCAATCACAAGGGTGTTTTACACACATAAAAATGAGCAAGTCACATGAGTAAAAAAAGGGTTTTTTAAGTTAACACAAAATCCTCACGTCATAGTCAGTAAATGATCTGTTCAGTGAATTTAATGTTTAGTGGTGACACAGGACTTTTCCACGGGAGACTGGGCTTTGACTCCAGTATGCCCTTTATTGATGATTGCTTCACTACATGGTGCACGTAGTTACTATAGTAAGGAAGTATTTGTTTGCTGTTGTCACTGTTTGTACCATTTTTTAAATTGTAATATTTCTTCTAACTGAATTTTACCCTGAGGTTTTTGTGCCTAACCCTAACCATTGTTGTTTTTTAACTTAATGTTACCCTGAAATAGTTTTCCCTGACCCTAATGTAGTTTTCTGTGTATATAAAGCTGTTCTTGTGGTGTCATAAGTTGACACTCCTGCAGCGTCAATACTGGACTCAATTGTTCCCAGGGCATCAAATAGTGGCACTCCTGAAGTACAGTTACTATTAATAGTTACTATTAATAGTACAACTAATAGTAAATAATCTATACTATATGCCAAAGAACACACAATTTGACACCTTAGGAAGCCTTAATATCTGATATTGTGGGATGAAAAACGTGTTGGTCAAAAGAACCTCTCAGAATCGGTGGGAATCACAAGTGCCTACACATGTTACACATTAACAATACTATTAATCAAAACTCTAATGTTAACTTCTATGCAGATGATGCAGTCCTGTGCATCTTAAAGGTAAATGTCTTTAATCTTAAATTTCTTTTAAACTATGCTGTTGAATATGGTTTAATCTGATTAATCTGACTGCTATTTTCTGGTTTTCATTTAATCTGGTTTGGTTTGGTTTAGTCTATTTCAGTTGGGTTTGGTTTGTTTTTTTGGGTTCAGTTTGTCTTTTGACATTTATTGTGTGGTTTAGTCTTGTTTGCCTTACGTCTCTCCCAATCAGATCTTCTTTGTTCTCAATGATCCCCCATGGTGCAATGCCAATAGCGCAGACTTTTCCTCTTGACTTGGACGAATGATCTTTCAGAGCGTCCCCAACGTGACGGATCACTCCTGAAACAACAACAGTAGAAGGTCAGGATCCACTTTATGAAAGTAATATCTTATATAACCTGGCGGTTTTTCTGGTTTGCTATGTTACGTTTAAATTCATCCTCTCATGACAGAAAAAAAATGTATGGAAACACAATTTTCCTTTCAGTCAACAAATAAAAGGTTTGAACTCAGACAGTTTCATGTAACTGATGCTGATGTAAGTCTGAAGTGTTGTACCTGTACTGACTCCTCCAGTGAAGATCCAGGCTCCGGTGGTCACTGCTGCTTTGATCAATCCTTTCCCAAAGACCTGCTTCAGTTTGGGTGGCAGGTCGAAATTCTGCAGGCCTCCATGGACAGAGATAAGCAGTGTGGGGAGCTCCAACTGCCAGTCCTTTACCATCAGGTGGAGCAAGGAGTCTGGTTTGGAGTCATACGAGACCCTAATGTACTGAGGGAGGATGGGATGATGTCAGCGAGAAAAATCTACATGAATTTACTCTTTAAGGCAGCTGTTCCACAGGCCTATAAGGTAGCTGTAATTGAACTGCTACTTAAAAAAAATGTCTTGACCGAGGTGTTTTAGCCAATTACAGACCAATATCTAATCTTCCCTTTATTTCTAAAATCCTTGAAAAGGTAGTTGCAAAACAATTATGTGACCACCTTTTACAGGAATAATTACTCTAAACTCTAAATCCTAACTTTCAGTCAGGATTTAGAGTTCATCATAGTACAGAAACAGCACTATTAAAAGTCTCCAACAATCTTCTCATGGCATCAGATAATGGGCTAGTCATTATTAGAAAAGACTCCATAAATTTTCATTGCTATGCTGATGATACCCAGCTATATCTTCTATGGAACCAGATGAAAAAAATCAGTTAATCAAGCTTCAAGCATGCCTATAAGACATAAAGGCCTGGATGTCCCACAATTTTTTACTTCTAAACTCAGACAAAACTGAAGGGATAGTATTTGGGCCTAAAAATCTAAGAAATATGATGTGCAACTATATCGTTACGCTAGATGGCATAAGTCTGGCCTTCAGTACACCTGCAAGGAACCTTGGAGTTACTTTTGACCAGGATTTGTCCTTTACTTCGTATATAAAATAAATCTCTAGCCTTCTTCCACCTATGGAACATTGCCAAAATTTGGAGCATCCTGTCTCCATGCATTTGTTACTTCTACATTGGACTACTGTAATTCCCTACTTTCAGGATGCCCCAGTAACTCCCTAAAGAACCTGAAATTAATCAAAAATGCTGCAGCAAGAGTGCTGACTGGACTTAGCAAGAAAGACTGTATTTTCTTTCACTAGCTTCTCTCCACTGGCTTCCTATTAAATTTAGAACATAATAAGCCTTTAAAACCCTGCTCCTTACATATAAAGCTCTGAACAGTCAGGTTCCATCATATATAGAAGACCTCATAGCACCATATCATCCCAGTACACCACTTCAATCTCAGAATGCAGGCCTACTTGTGGTTCCCAGAAATTCCAAAGGTAGAATGGGAGGCAGAGCCTTTAGCTATCAAGCTCCTCTCCTGTGGAACCAGTTCCCAGTTCTGATTCGGGAGGCAGACACCCTCTCTACCTTAAGTCTAGGCTCAAAACTTTCCTCTTTGATAAAGCTTATACTTAGTTATAGTCATGCTGCTATAGGCTTAGACTGCTGGGGGACCCACCCCCCAATGCACTGAGCTCTTTTCCTCCCCTTGTCCCTCTCTCCTCTCCTCTCATTTCACATTTCTCATGTCACAACTGTATGACATTATGCATTTTCTCCCGTAGTTGTCTTTGTCCTTCTCTGTCTCCCTTGCTCTGTCCCTTTCTGCAGGTGTCCCCTGGGTTTTGAAGCTGTGTGTCTTCCAGCGTGCGGATACTGGTCCTACCAACCTGCCAGATGTTTTGTTGTAGCATTTGTTGCTCTTTTTCTTGACTCTCCTCACTTTCCATTCACCCCACCCTGTCAAGGCAGATGGCTGCCCACCCTGAGCCTGGTTCTGCTGGAGATTTCTTCCGTTAAAGGGAGTTTTTCCTTTCAACTGTTGCCTAGGGCTTGCTGAAAGGGGAATTTTTGGGTTCTCTCTATACATCTTTATAGTCTTGACTTTATTCTGTAACGTGCCTTGAGATGACTTTGTTGTGAATTGGCGCCATATAAATAATTGAATTGAATTGAATTGAATAAATATAGATTGATCCTGTCTGAAACTGGCTGCAGCTGTAGCTATATTTGAATTTAGTAATTTTTATCCAAAGTGACTACATTTCTTGTCTGACATGTGTTGTGAATTGGTGCTATATAAATAAAGTTTAATTGAATTGAATTCAATTGTTCTCCTCCAGTTTTCTGTTACCACGGCCTTGTTGACGTGTCCTCCTCCCTGGAACTCAATGACTCCATAAGCATCGGTGGGGGAGGTCTGGGTGTGTTTGAAGGCACTCCATCTGTCAGCAGGTTGGACTTCCAGCTGGACCAGTGATACCTCCTCATCTTTGGCCCCTGGAGTGATAGCGATGTGCTGTGTCACCAGCTGACCACAGCTGCACCTGAACAGCAAATATATGTATACAGATATACCATGTCAGTAGAACAGGAAGAAAGAAGATACATAGTTACAGTAATTGAATAAAGATGAAGTTAGTTCAGTAAATTACCAGAGTTACTCTGTACTTCTGTATCATCCAAAACTCCATTCAGAAGCAATTTAAAGTTGACAATATATTTGTGTTGGTGTGTCAGTACCTGCTCGGGTCTTTGGTAGAAATAATCTGGATACAGTCTCTCTTCTGGAAAGTTTTCTCTATCCAAGCTCTCTGAATCTGAGGACAAACCAGTTGTTAACACTAGTGTTTTCAAACCTTTTATATTGGTAAACTAAAGACAAATACACAAAATCTTCACGGACTAATCAGAGAAAGATTTACCTTAAATGTTTTCGTGTGATCATGTCTGAAGATCCTCTATTTTCAGTCATTACTAACAAATGTTCAGTCATGTTTCTATCATTATAAACTTCCCAGTGTGTCAGATTGAATTGTGAAAGAATGTGATGCTGCTAGAGACTATTACTGGTGGAGAACAAACTAATAAATCCTGTTTAACATTAATCTACAAATATCTGAAACTTGTTTAAACTCAGAGAAAGTCTGATGATTAAAATAAGCTGAAGACATGAAAAAATGTTCTTGGTGAGGACACTCTTGCAAAATGGTAAAATAAATTTAAATCAATTCAGGAGCCAATTTTTCAGCCTCAGTATGTACCATACTTGATAGTTTTGCCCCTTTAAGAAAAGAAGCCAGTAAACCAGAGGCGATCTCCATGTTATTGTTTGCAAACAAGCAGCTGAAAACAGGCAACATGAAAGTTAGAAAGTAGGCATTACAGAAATTTAGAAGAATCGCATTTAGCCTGCAGTTTATAAATAAAGTTGAATTGAAATTAAAAAAAATAACTTTGAATGTGTTTGCTTTTACTGTTTATAGTGTTTATTGTTAATCACATGTTCAAATTTGATTCAGTTTCACTTTAATTTGGAACTAAACATGAACATATCCTAATTTTAACACTTAATAGACTAGATAATATATTTTTATACAAATAAGGATGTTCAGCTGTAGCTCAGTTGGTAAGGCAGTTGTCCATCAACCACAGGGTTAGTGGTTTCATCCTGAGTCTCAGCTATATGTGAAAGTGTCTCTGGGCAAGACCCCTAACAGCCCATTCTTATCCCTAGCGGTGCAGTGCCAGTCCAAGCCTGATAGAAATTGGGGAGGGTTGCGTCAGTAAGGGCATCCGATGCAACATCTGTGCCAAATCAAAATGCGGACAATGATCCACTGTGGCGACCCTGAAATTACGGGATAAGCCAAGAGGACAAAAAAAATGTTCAGCTGCAAAAAACAACCACTGAGCTAAAACAATAACCTGTCTGAATGCATCTGGCTAATTACAGGGAGAGGAGAGCTTTCCATTTCTTTATTCATTCAATCCTCTTAATGTCTGTCCTAATCCTGCTGCTGCACAAAGCCATACAGAACCAGCCCTAAAACCTGTCTTTCCTGTGTGCGTTTAAACCCACACACTGCTCATGACTCTGTGTTCTTACTGTATGAACATGAATGTGTGTGTGATTCACTAAAGCACTTTGTCAAATTCCTGCACTCTGGATGATAGAGGATTAATGTTTGAACGTGACATGAGCCTCGTTTTATTGTTTTTCACATGAGTGTAAACCATCACCATCACAAAAGAAAGAAGGCATATCTGGTGTTTCACGCCACCCTACTAACAGCCATAAAAATAAAAGATCACTTTGAAAATATTGTAAATTTTATTTTATAACTTTAGTCTCTACTATGTCCAAATGACAGTAGACAAATTTTGGATTTCTGTGACAGAGCTTAAACATTGAGAGAGCTGATTGTGTAGTTTGTCTTCTTGTTTCTTGTTTGAATGAGCTCAGTTAAAAGACACATAATCACAACAATCAGAAATCAAAAATGATCAAAAGATCAAATACTATGAAGAATTAAACTATGCATGAATAATGACGGAAACAACTACACAGCCACAACAAAACAACAGACAGTAAAATTACCCCATACTCTTAGATTTCTTCATGAACATATGGACCATCCCACTAAAGTTCATTCAGAAGTTCATTTAAAAAGAGAATATCTGAGGTATGTGTCAGATTTTTCATAGATTTCACTTAAACATGGGTCAGGATTGAACAGTGTGGGCTTCATTCTTTCCGCTAGTTCTGTGATCACATGATGTTTTTAAATCCTGAAAACAAGGAAATACTGTCCAGTTTTCTGTCAGACAAATCACTGAGAAACAAACCTTTAAGACGCGTCATCATCATCACTAAAGAAGAATCTCAGTCATCCTTTATACCTGAACACTAAAACGCTTCACCCACTCCTGGAGTGATCTGGACAGAAGACCCAGCACTTCTCTGTGGACTCAGCACCTGAGTTACCTGAAGACTGGATGTCTCACTGTGGAGTCTTGGTGCAGTTCAGCAGATGAGGAGTTGAAGTGATGTAGCTGAGTAGGTTCATATGATGAGCATGTGAGGCAGCAGGACTCTTTGTTGGAGCTGGTCTCATGACTCTGGTCCTGGTTAATCCTTCTAGGAGTCTTATGACCACACAAGCTTTAATGCTAGAGAACTTTCCTCCACAGTGGAGTTGGACTCATCAAATCTGCTCCAAACCTCTATCCTTGTGTCCATAACTGCTGGAAACGGTGTCCTCGTCAGTGTTTTGTTTTAACAGAAAAGTGATCCTCTTTAGTGCCGGTCACATCTTCAGCTTGTTTCCATCTTATTATTAAGATGTAATTTAAAAATTTAACTTTGTATTTGCACAGCTGAATCAGGCATATCTTCAGGAAACTGATTCTTCACATTTGGATCTAGAAAATCAATCTGTCTGAAATATGGAGTAAAAATTTACAATTTCAAAAGGACGTCAGGTGTATGAATTGTTTTTGTCCTTCCTCCTGTTAAATTCAACTGCAGCAACAAAACATATGTTCTAATAAACATTTTTATAAATGACTTGTCCACTTTTGGACCTTAGTTTTCTTTAGTTTTACTTCCTGCTCCATGCTTTTATTTTGTTATCCCTCAGCACCATTTCCCAGTTAGTTTCTTTAGCTTCTTGTTTTTCATTAACCCTGATTGTTTTCACCTGTGCCCCCTTGTACTTATACCCAGCTCTCCCCACTGTTTACTCCTAGATCAGCTCTCCTTCCTCCTCTGTGAACATTCCTGTGTATATTCTATGCTTTTGGACAGGCCCCTTCCATGCCCTACCTGATCCTTGTGTTTGGACTCTCCCACTTACTTTTGGTTTTAGTATTTTGGTTTTGTCTTCAGTTATCTCTGCTAGTTTCTCTGCTAGTTGGTTTTATGTTTGAATATTTGTCTTCTTCTGTCTGTCTGTATTTTATATTCAGTTTGTTCGTGTCTGCCTCCCCTTAGTTACTAAGTTAGTTCCCTTGCACTGTTATTTAGTTTATCTTCCCCCCCCCCCTAGTGTGTTTAAGTTTATATTCTGTTTTTCTTTACTTGGTTATTCCTGCCCTCCTCATGGAGCGATTTTGAGTTATTTGGCCTTTGCTAATAAACCCCCCTTTTACATTTCAAACCTCCCGTTGCTGTCTCCTCTTTTCGAGTCCTATTTAAATTAAATATACACTTAGAAAGTGTGACAGAGCAGCTGAATGTGAGATCAACAATGAATAGAGCGTGACTGAGGCTGAGGGGGGTATATTGATAAGGTTTTAAATGAGATTAACATTGTTCAGGTGAATGGGTGGTTTGCATAATAAGCTGTTTTATCATAGTCTTTTATTTTGGTCACAGACTGGAAATGGGAAGTTTCATTCAGTTTTGATGGAAACGACAAAGACACTGTTTAGGGTTAATTTAACAAAGGTCAAACCTGTTCATATTAATTTAACTTTAAGAAAGATGTTTTGTTTTATTTCTCAACAGAAATGTTAAAATGACAACCTCAGGATTCATTGTGCTCAGATTGTATAAGAGTGGTTCAGGGAATATTTTACTCCAGAGTCCACACCTTAACCCCATTTAGAATCATTGGAGTGGGATGGAGTGGTCCGACTCTCACATCCTCAATATGACATCGTAATAAAAAACGAAAGTAGCTCTGGATAGAAATAAATGTTGTATGAGCTCATCCAAATGTGTAGTGTAACTTGATTGTTTCAATAAAGTTATTTTAAAAATTACTGATGTGTAGTAATTGCTGGTCAGTTTATTAGGATTAGTTTGAGTTTTGTACACTGTTATGACTGTGTTACAAGCTACAGGTGAGCTGATTACTTGAGTTTCTCCACGTACAGTGTTTTTTGTTGTCTTCTGCATGTTAGACCTAGTCAGCAGCCATGGGAGGGAGGTCAGTTGTTATTATTTCACTTATTTCAAGTTGAGGGTTAAACATAGACTGAGTCAAACTATGTCAGTGTATGAATACAAATGTTGGGCTGACGACTGTAGCTCCCTTTGCTTCTTCTTTCATTTGTCTTTCCTCTGGTCCAAGATTTTTCCTGGTCGGATCATTATATAGAAGAGATTTCTGTCTCATCATTTCTGAGTAGAGCAGTAGTTTGTTCAGGGTTTGCAAAAGTACAGCTACCACCACATATTTGTCTGAATAAATAAACAGCTGATTGTGCTTGTGAAGCAAAATCACACGAAGTCAATTAAACAGAACTGGGTCACAAGATCTGAAGAGGAGGAGTTTAAAGCTAAAGGGCAGGGAACTCACACAATGGATTTTTTTTTTTTACTTTTCCCATGCCTTGATATTTTGTTCATATCAAGTTAAATTTTGTATGTAAAAGTTTCACTATAGTGACAGGATACACTTTATAATTCCCTTAAGTTTCAGAGCACTTCATTAATGTCACAATAACATGCAATGCATGCTGTGTTTGCAACTGCTGCCACTACTACTACAAGCTCCTAGCTACGAACTTGATGACTGGCCATTTATCAAAATGCAGTGAACACCAGGAAAACATTACAGTGATGCTGCAGGGATTCTTGTTACATCCACACACTATGATCCACATCAGTATAAATTAGAATGTGGATGTCAATCAACTGGACAGACGGACAGTCAGTAGATTTAACTGAAAAAAACCCAGAACGATGAACAATTAATCTGCTCATAAATACATGATGTCAGGAGGCAGCAAATCCAGCTCTTTTTAAAGGTTGCGGCTATAAATGAAGATATTTGCTACTGGAATAAAAAAAAAAATTTGCCCGCTGACATCCACACTCTTGGTGTGGGCCTAAAGTGTGCACGGAAAATTTTATAAGTGAATTCAAATAAGTATTGCATTGTAAACATTCTGAACAGATATAAGTGAAAAGGTTTAGTTACAGTAGGTTTTTTTTTTTTCTGTTGCTTTTAAGAAAAAAGTGGATCTGCATCATCCTTGAGTCATGTGACCTGCACCTATTTATGACCCCTCGTTGTCGTGACTTTGCTGCATTTATAGCTACAAGTCAACATCTTATCTTTCTGTCCTTTGTCCTCCACACATCCATTTCTCCCTGTCACTCTTTACATCTTACATTTGAAAAACGTGTTGCAAATATTTTGTGATTTGCTGATGGTGTTTACTTAGAAAAGTAATTGGAAGATGTGGTTACTGAATGCCTTTTGTGAAAAAGCAATGGAAAAATATTTACTTTAGTCCATAAATGTTTGTTTCACTGATTGTGTGTAGTACTTGACCAATGCATGTTTGCAATTAAACAAAAAACTGGGTGGAGTGCATTATGTTAAGAAGGGATTCTAATACTTTAGTACTGGTCTGCCTATTCCAAACACCTGATAATATAATGCACTCCAGCATGATTGGAAAAAAGGAAAGAGATGGTAGTCATAACTGAAGGGACTGTACCAGATGGCAACACATCAGATTTTAAAGACTATTAAAAGAACCCTGGGCAAATTATGAAGAGGAAAACTGCAACTGTCAAACAGGTAAAGAGAGTAAGTCCGGAGAAGTCAGCTGAATGGAGAGAACAAAGTCCAGGTGACGAACACCTACAGCCTCCCAGTCATCAGGTACCCCACTCACATAATAAGCTGGACAAAAGAGGAGACAGAGGCCACTGATATCAAGACACGGAGGTTCCTTTCAGACCCTTTGCTCAGTACTTAAAGCAGTTAAAGCACCTTTGGCAGCAGTCACAGCTTTGAATCTTTTTTGGGTGTGACTCAACAAGCTGGACAGATTGATGGGGCCTTTGGATCTAATCCTATTCTCTGATATGAATCTAATGTTTCACATCCTGTATGTGACCACTCACACAAACAGCTGATCAGCATGAGGCGCTCAGTCCTATCTGATCAATGATAGAAACTGTTCAGTTTTTGAAAGATATACTGACCTTTGAGGTCAGGTTGTGGGTTTAATATTAGAGATGTCTCCCCCTACTGTGTCTCAAGAGACTGCAGAGACTCCTGCTGGACACAGTTACTCAATGCTAAGGTCAAGCATGAGAATTTTGTGCAATAAATAATTTGAACAGGTGCTCATTTTAATGGTCAATTTGTCAGTAATTTAAGTGTGTGTGTGAAGGCAGCAATGTCTCTCACACAGTGAAATGAACCACTGACAAGCCCAACAAGTAACTCCAACCTAAACCCCCATTAAGTTGTTTGGCTATTTCCTCTAATATTACACAAACAAGCATCTGTTGAAGTGGAGCCTCTATGGCAACTGAGTTTGTTAATAAAACCCCTCTAACTGGGCCTGGTCCACTGTACCTGTCTTATCCTGGACATTAAATAAACTTTATACACAATAAAACCCTTGCAGATGATCCAAAATGCGGCAGCATGCCTAATTTTTAAACAGCCAAAAAGGACTCATGTCACACCAGATCTCCACACTGGCTTACTGTAGCTGCTTGCCTATACGGTGATCACCTCAACAGCTCCTGCTTACCTCAGCTCCCTCATTAAGGTCTGCAATCCCTCCCGCCCCCTGTGGTCTATCAATGAACAACATCTGGTGGTCCCAGCACAACACAGAAGACATCAAGCAAAACTCTTCATCTAAAGGATCCCACAATGGTGGAATGAGCTACCAAACTCTGCACGCTCAGCAAACTCACTCCCAAAATTTAAAGAACTGCTAAAAACAGAACTCTTCCACATCTTCTTATGCACTTAAATCTATTTTTTTTTTTAAACTAACTTTCTGCTCTTTCTGGCACTTGCATCTCATGAAACATAAACACTTTTCTGATAGGACTTTGCTTGGATGTTTTTCTCCTTGACTTAGATTTTTGCTGTCTCACTTTTAAGTCGCTTTGGATAAAAGCGTAACCGATTGTCTGCTAAATAACTAAATGTAATAAACACTTGTTTATGAAACCATGATGAAAACAATTTGATTAAGTTGAAGGACACAGACAATCAGTTAGGCTTTGAATGAAAACTACAGGGTTAGTAAAAAGATTGTGATTTGAACACTTCACACTGCATATGAAATGCAGGGAAGTCCTGAGTTTTAAATCCTGACCCTCTGCCCCGAATATGGAATTTCTGTGAAGAATTTACTTTGAAATAGTCAAAAACTACTAAATACAGTCCACACTAAACCCAAACGATGGTTCCTGCTGTAGTCTATTTTTCAACATTCAACATTCTTTCAACATTCAGCATAAAACTAAAGTGAATTTTTTAAACCAACATGGACCAGGAAGCTGATACAGGAGCAGATGATCCACACACTATTTTACTTATTGGGTCCTGTGCTGATAATTCTGAAATTAAATAAAAGTATTAAACTTTTTGTATCTGTTTTCCAGTGTGAAAATATGAAACTGCTCCTCTGCTTCACTCATTCAACCCAAAGTTTCTTCTTCTGACTAAACCTGAGACTTTATTTACTAATTTACTGAAGGAATTGGACACACATTGGATGGCCTCTGAATGTCCAATGAGAAGACAGAACAGTGAAATTATAAAGTACCACAGTGCTATTGTCAAGACAGTTTGAGTTAATTTGTTTCAGAATCACCTATAAAAGGGTTTCCTTAAAGTTTCCACTGAAAAATGTTCCAACCACAGAGATGAAGTTTTTATAGCTGCTCTGAGAGTTTGTAGTCCTCAGAGGTCTTAGGTCAGTCTCAACAGAGTCTCTGTCTTACCTTCTGTGATACAGATGACGCGCTGCGCTTGATGGACGAGCGTTTCACTGAACCATTAGTCCCTCGCCTTCCGCTGCTGTCCATGGTGATAAGTTTCAGCTTTTCCCCACCTTCATCATACTGTCTCCTCTTCTGTCCTTCGCTCCTGTTCTCCCACGGTGCTGCATTCATGCATTTATGGCTGCAATGTGGCCAGCAGAGACCACTTTTCCCCTGTAATCAGGATTAGTGGATGCCGCTGAGGACAGAGGGCGGTGCTCGTTAATGGTTGGAGATTTAATAAATGGAGATTGGGGGTAAATCTGCTTCTAAACCACTTTATACACACAGATATTGTTAGTTAGTCCTGATTCACTGATAATGTGCTGATGATGTTGAGGTGAACACACACAAACCTTCCTGTTTTTATTGTTGTGAAGCTTTAAACAAATGGAGCCTGCTTCAGTAGAATCATATTTCAGTTTCAGTTGTAGTTGGAAACCACAACTCACAGCTCCACCTGCTGGTTAGTGGCTCTGAGAACTTCAAATCATTATGGATGAATTAATCACATAATATCCTAGGAACAATCATCACATACCACTCCCCCTCTAACCAGTTAACAGACTGGCTTTGTAAACCTGTGCACTAAACAGGATTAATGCAAAGAATTAGTCAATATTACCCCTAGTACTGTGTTTTTTAGTATTATTTTATTCTATTTGTATAATTTTGTTGATCTGTATGTATGATATTTTATCACACATTAGATTTTAGCCTTGTGTTAATGAACTCTGTGACTCTATTCAACTGTTGTTATTGAGATTATGTCATTTTTATACTATGTGTATGTGTACATACATGTGCACAATAATAATATTGATAGAAATCAGCTTTTTGACTAATAAAATAAATGTAATTACTGTGAAATTATATTGATATTGGTTATTCTGTGATTTATTCTCAGTGTCTCATTTTTAAGTAACTGCCGAAGTTTGGATGTGGAGACAGACTTATACTTTTGTCAAATGCTCATCATGTCCAATAGTCCGATGGTAGGTGACACTGACTACCTGTACCTGTAGTTCTTTCTCCTTCTCTGTCTCCCTCTCTCTGTCCTTTTCTGCAGATGTCCTGTGCTGTGTGTTTTACAGTGTGCAGCTACTGGTCCTACCAGCTTGCCCGATGTTTTGTTGCTTTTTGTTACCCTTTTATTTCTCTCTTCAATTTCCACTCACCCCAACCGATCAAGGCAGATGGGTGCCTGCCCTGAGTCTGGTTCTGCTGGAGGTTTCTTACATTAAATTGAATTTTTTCCTCGCCACTGTTGCCTAGGGCTTTCTCAAGGGGGATTTGTTGGGTTTTCTCTATACAAGTCCATTTTATCCAGTGCTTTGTTTATTTAGAAAATACTTAGTGCTAATTAGGTAGTGTTAATAACATGCTAAGATAATGCTGTAATCTTAGAAAGTACAGTACAGCCTGACAGAGCACTATGTATTACGGTACAGACTGGACCCTGGAGAAAACAAACAACCAGCTCCTTGAGCCCAGACTCAGTCTTCATCTGCATCTAAAAAACAGCTGCTTTATCAGACTGTAAGGAAGACTCTGCCCAGAGGAGTCTCTAACAGAGTATGTGGACTGTCCTGCTGTCTTACTACAGTCTCCTGTAATAAAAGTGGGAGGTGGGTGGTGCAGAGGTGGAGTTCAGTCACATAACTTGGACTAAATTCAGAATCAAGTCATGAAACTTTTGACAGTAATAAGATATAAATAGAAAGTCTCACTTGAGTAGTTTCTGGACAATAACTAATATACAGTGTATAGTTAAAAATAAATTTTTAATGGTAAATAAAATCAACAAGGCCACACTTTTGTTTTCAATAAAATACAAACTGAGCAACTGGAAAAAAAATTTCAAAACTCAACTAAACATGTACATTTGTATTAAAATATATACTTGATTAAAAATGTACACTTTCAAACACCTGAGTATTTTATTACTCTCCAGTAAAAACTGCCAACTCAGGACATATCACAGATTAAAGACATGTCACATTTGTACATGTTTGTAGCGTGAAAGAGAATGAAAGTCTAAAATAAGTTTTAATAATCACAGTGAAATAATCCAGACAGCAGAGAAGGAGACATGCTTCTTGTCTGTAGTGAGTGTGAGGTTTTAATTTCAGCTTGGTTGGCTGTTGTTAACCCACTACCTGATGCAGGTGATGTTTACAACCCAGCTGCAACACAGGACCTGACAACAGGAGTGATTTTTTTAGCTCTGTTGTTATTGAACACAGTTAAACTCAGGCCGAGAAAAGATAGCATCAGCAGCCAATCACATGCTGTCCTGTTGTCATGTGACCTCTGGTCTATTCATATCTCCCTCCTCTTTCCAATAAAGTAATCCCATCCTTTAAATGTTGGTGGTGGAGTGGGTGGTGGAGAAGTTCTCTATACGGAAACGAACTACCTTGCTCTTGGGTGGAGGTGGGTACAGGAAGCTGCAGGTGAAGACCTGCTGACAGGCCTTACGAAAGTTCTCAGACAGGAATGCATAGAGGATGGGGTTAATGCAGGAGTTTCCATAAGACAGGCAGTGGGAGACGATACGAAAGGCAAAAGTGGCATCATTCAGGGGGAAGGTGCCAAACTCCACCCACATGGCGATGATGTGATGGGGCATCCAGCAGATGGTGAAGGCAGTGACAACCAGGAGAACCGTCTGAGCCGTCTGCAGGAAAACAGAGAAAGCTCAGCGTAGAACTAAACCCGCAATGTGTACACACTGCCCAGATACTCCAAAAGTACCCACCACAATTCAAACCTTGACTCATGACCGATGACAGATAATGGTTTACCTCAACAAGCATCAAGGAGTAAAACTCGATTCCTGCAGTGGGTGGTGCTAATCTCTGTTTATAGTGACCGTTTACATGCACCACCAGACTAAACAGATTTCTCCTCCACGTTGAACTTATTTTGAAGCCTGGCTAATAGATTTTAAGTGTATAGTGACAGGAAACGCTGCTTTGGGACTTTTATTTGCATGTTTGTGTTGGAGCAGAGGGACAGGACTGTGGGAGAGAAAAGAGAGACGCACACAGCTGATCCACAACAGTATGGATCTTAAAAATCCACTTGGGAAAGTAACTTATTTAGACTTTTACAAGGGACTTATGTCCATGTAAATGCACTCAGTGATTGTTAGCAATGGTCAAACTCTTTGTGTTCTTTATTTTATGTGGAATGGTATTTATTTCAGATTAGCTCAGATTACTGTGATCACTTCAGTCTGTTATGGAAAGAATGCTCAAAGTTTTAAACTGACCTTTATAACAAATATCCTCCGCATTAAACCAAACATCTGTAAACATCACGTTTCACTGCAGGTTCACAGGTTTGTTGTTAAAATAGCGGACATGTCTGAGTGACATCTATTACAACCCAGTGTGTTGATGGGAGTGGGTTTTCAGAGGCAACTTAAAACATAACTACAGAGTTAACATTTGGCATCAACATGAGTCCAACAGGTCGGGATAAATATCTGGACTGACTTTACAAGTTAAAGAAGCTACATTAATAAACCTACATTGAGGAAAACTATATACACTTTACTACATTGAGGTCTATAAGACCCCAAACATCGCAGGTGAGTCCAGTTTTGACTCTCTGAGGGAGAAAATGTCATCTCCTCTCTGTGACTCAGTTTTTACCTCCTACATTTTTGGAACCATATTCTTTATACGTCAGACTTCAACTTTTAATGTAACAGGATTAAAAGGAGACTCTTCAAACACTCTTTGGATTAAACTCCTACTTAGCAGCAGAACTAAAAGTTCTCACCACTTCAAACTTCTAAAATTCTTCAACCATTGTGTTTATGTCTCTTTATAAAAATATCTCCACACTTTTCAGACGGTAAGTTTGATGTCACCACTTCACAACAAGATCATTTCTTCAGATAAAAGTCCTCCAGCTCCCAGCCACTTTTGACAAACCCTGACCAGGTACTTTTTAGCTTCTACATAAATAAAGTGTGACTGTTCATGTTTCTGACTGTTTCCATGACGACAAATGTCCAGCAAACCAGCCTCCACATGCGCAGGATTTCTAGAGAAGATCCTATGATTTGTACCAGAGGGTAAAGACAAATGAACTATGCAGTTCGGGTTTACCAGTGCATAACAGAGAGAAGAGACACTGGCTGACCTTACACCGCTGAAGAAGCTGTTCCCAGACATGAAAATATCTAAAACATATCAGTAACTCTTTGAAGTAATCGTCATTATTTCTTAAAGGAAAAGTGTTTAAAAATAATATAAGGTCATTCATTTATTCAACAGCCCATTTATGAACATATTAAATCCATCACTCATTATTGTAGTGTGACTATAATCTTTATACAACAAAATATATATAAATATCTGGTCTAATGTCATATGCAAAAGTGTTGGGACAGCAAGGCCATCAGAAGATCAAAAGACGGATATGAGATAAAATCTAAACTCTCACTTTTATTGATGATATTTACATCTAGATATTTTAAACAACAGAAAACATTGCAACTTTTATATCAGATCACCCAAAGTGAGCAATGTGCAAACATGGACTGACAGGTGTTTCACGTTAACCTGTACTGTATGTGTTGTTAAAAGGGATACATCAACATGATTTACATGTTTTCTCATCGTCAGAGAGCTGCATACAGGAGAAAACCAAGTTATTTTGAATCTCATTTTGTGAGAGCTGTGAAAAAACCCAAAAAACAATATATTGTGACATCAGCAACAACGTATCAAGTCCACCATCTAAAGACTTAATGAGCACAAATACAGAGGCTGAACCACATACTATACTGATGGACACCCCTCAGCAGCAGGAAGAATCAGAAACTCAGGTTGGAATTTGTCTAGAGATGAACCACAAAAGATTTATGGGTCAAAACAAACACCTACAAAAGTGATGAGAGGAGCAAAGTGTGGAGGAAAAAGGAATCTGCTTTGATTTACTTTAAAACTGTTTATTTATGAACAATCTGATCCCAAAACTGGTTTGTTCTGTATAAATATATCAAGGAAATAAATGTCCTTTGTTATCTTTTTTTATCTTGATCTCAAATGTCAAATGACATGGACATGGAGTGTAAATACAGTACTTACAGAGGCTGTATGTGTATAGCAATCACTACTATGACTGTGATTAAATGGGTTAATCCCAGACTCAGAATAAAACTCTATACGTGTGTAAAACAAATTGTAAGCTGGATGGAGCACAACTTTAATTACAAAAGGTTTTGTCTGTTGTCACATTGAGCTACTGAGCAAACACTTTAATCCAAAGTGACTATGAGCACCCACAACAACTGGAATTCAGTGTTTTCCCCATGAACACTTGTGGACTGGAAAAGCTCAGGATATAGTAACCTACAAAAAACAGTTTTGGGATCAAGATTCAGTTCTCTGCTGGACTCAAATCACTCCATCCTCCAAAGAAATAAGCAAATTCTTCCCTAAGGAACAGTTCATCGGTCAACACAGAGACCTGAGATTCTGTCTGAAAAAATTTTAAAAATAAATTTTCTGACTAAAATCCAGCCTTAGTGATAACACCAGTTTGTCCATGTGGAAATACAGATGGCACCCAGCCTTTCCCTGATTCCACTGGTATTAGAGTATTCACAGTGAAGATGGTAGCTACTTAGTTATTTTCATTAAATGTGCAGCTTCTCTAACCCTTTGCGGTGAAGTCAGAGACACAGCAAGTTACTGAAGAAGTAAAACACACCACGGCAGAATAATGAAGGTCCACCATGTTTGTCTGCAGTCCCTCCAAAGTAGGGGAGCTGATGGTGACTCCACTGTTCTGTTAAACACTCTCTTGTTTCTGTTGTTCTACCTAATCTTTTGTGTTGTTTCAGGGCTGATCACATTGAGTCAGACAGTCAAACAGAAGTTCAATGTTATAAACTGTGAGGTGTTGTTCCTACAGAGGATGGAGTTGTTCTGTCTGCTGTGACTGAAGCCTTAAACTCAGACTCAGACTGTGAATCTAAATATTTACCCAGCAGACTTTATTCTGCTGCACTGACCCAGGAGCAGCGGTAAACTCATCAGTAATCTGCTGCTGCAGGACGTCTGCTCACTGTCAGTTGCCAGCAAGGGTGGGGCTCGCCTCCACCTCCACCCTCTAACAAACAACAAAACCAGATCCATCAGTCATTTGTGCTAGAACAGAACAGAATTTTATTCACATTAGAATATAAACAGCATATCAAATGTTGAAACTAAGACATTTGACCATTTCATAGAAAATATTAGCTCATTTTGAATTTGATGCCAGCAACACAAAGGGTTGGAACAGAAGGAACAAAAGGCTGGAAAAGTAATTGCCACAAATAGAAGAACATTTGAGAACTAATTATGTTAACTGGCAACAGGGCAGTGACTATACTAGACAACTAGACTGCTCAAGGACGCTTTACCCTTAGTAGATACGTTCGTATTATATATCATTATTCGAGCTTTAGAAACAGGCTATGTACCACAGGCCTATAAGGTAGCTGTAATTAAACCCCTACTTAAAAAAACATCTTAAAAACATCTTAACCCAGATGTTTTAGCCAATTACAGACCAATATCTAATCTTCCCTTTATTTCTAAAATACTTAAAAAAGTAGTTGCAAAACAATTATGTGACCACCTTTACAGGAATAATTTGTATGAAGACTTTCAGTCACGATTTAGAGTTCATCATAGTCGAGAAACAGCACTGGTAAAAGTCACCATCGATCTTCTCTTGGCCTCAGATAATGGGCTAGTCTCTATACTTGTTCTGTTAGATCTTAGTGCTGCATTCGATACCATTGATCACACAATTTTTTTACAGAGACTGGAACATGAAATTGGGATTAAAGGAACTGGACTGGGTTGGTTTAAATATTATCTATCTGATAGATTTCAATTTTTTCATGTTAATGATGAATCCTCCACGCTCTTCCAATATTCAAAAAACTGCTGAAAACATAACTCTTCCGCATCTTCCAATGCAATTAAATATATATTTAAAAAAAAAATCCTTTCTGCTCTTTCTCGCACTTGCATGTCGTGAACTGTGAACACTTTTTTGATAGGACTTTGCTTAGATGTTTTCTCCTTTACTTAGATTTTTACTTGCCTTGTACCTCACTTGAAGTTGCTTTGGATAAAAGGGTCTGCTAAATGACTAAATGTAAATGTATCGTCTATGCACACAAAGTTAGCTATGGAGTTCCACAAGGCTCTGTGTTAGGACCAATACTTTTTACTTTATATATATCTGTTAATGTTTATGCAACATTATGCATTAGGCAACATTATTAGAAAACACTCTAATTTTACTTTGCTATGCTGATGATACCAAGCTACATCTATCTATGGAACCAGATGAAAAAAAAATCAGTTTATCAAGCTTCAAGCATGCCTACAAGACATAAAGGCCTGGACGTCCTACAATTTTTTACCTTGGAGTTATTTTTGACCAGAATTTGTCCTTTACTTCACAAACAAATCAGAACAAATCGCTTGAACAGCCATCTTCCACCTATGGAACATTGCCAAGATTAGGAGCATCCTGTCTCGAAGTAATGCTGAAAAACTAGTCCATGCATTTGTTACTTCTAGGTTGGACTACTGTAATTCCCTACTTTTGGGATGCTTCATTCACTCTCTAAAAAGCCGGCAATGAATCCACAATGCAAGCAAGAGTGCTAACTGGAATTAGTAAGAGAGATTCTATTTCACCTTGACAAGCTTTTCTCCATTGGCTTCCCATAAAATCTAGAATAGAATTTAAAACCCTGCTTCTTACATATAAAGCTCTAAACGGTCAGGCTCCATCATATATAGAAGACATATAGTACCATATCATCCTAGTAGACCACTTCGATCTCAGAATGCAGGCCTACTTGTGGTTCCCAGAATTTCAAAATGTAGAATGGGAGGCAGGGCCTTTAGCTATCAAGATCCTCTCCTGTGGAACCAGCTCCCAGTTCAGATTCAGGAAACAAGCATCCTTTCTACTTTTAAGTCTAGGCTCAAAACCCTCCTCTTTGATAAAGCTTATAGTCAGTTATAGTCATGCTGCTATAGGCTTAGATTGCTGGGCGACCCTGGCTTTGGATTTGTGTGTTTTCCAGTGTGCAGCTTATGGTCCTACCAACTTTCCCATTTATTGTTGTTGCTTTTGTTGCTCTTTTTCTTTTCTCTTTTTCACTTTCCAGTCATCCTCACTGGTCAAGGCAGATGGCTGCCCACCCTGAGCCTGGTTCTGCTGGAGGTTTCCCATGTTAAAGGGAGTTTTTCCTCTCCACTGTTGCCTAGGGCTTGATCAAGAGGGAATTATAGTCTTATAGTCTTATAGTCTTGACACTTGTCTCTTTCAGGGAAGGCCTTGCTTATTTTAGCAAGACAATGCTAAAGCAGAGTCAAAAAATAAGCCCACAGGGATGAGTGATTGGCTGTGCTGCTTGGGTGGCTTACACATCTGGAAAGTCTGTTACTGAGACTCTAGTTTACATTTCTTTTATCTGTTCATTTTCATAAAGAGAGAAGAACATAATTTCATAAGGAACAAAGATACATTCAGCTTCACCAACTCGTAATGGTCTAACTGCAGCACTTTGTCTATTTAATGTGAAAGCAGCATCATCAGCATCAGAGTCAAAGAAGAGGCCCACAGGGATGAGTGATTGGCTGTGCTGGATGTGGGTGTTTCCTGTCATCACCAGATCAATAAAAACACTTCTGATAAATGTTTCAGTCACAGTTGGGACTGGTGGATTTCTTTTTACCCTTATTTCTGTAACTTTCAGTTTTTTTCAGGATGTGATAGTTGGTAATAAAAGTGTGTGACCAAATGTCCAATACGTGAAAGCAGTAAAAACTGCTGTGGATTATACTGTCAACATTGTGCTGCTCTCTTTGTAGATTTTTTTTGTTTTTTGATATGTTCACTCACAATGTCTGTGAATGCCATTTTGGGTCATACTGCATATCTGTGCTCATCCTCCAGTGTTTCTCGGATTCTTTCTGATGGACAATAACACAATGCAGGTTAAAGTGTGTTCTTATAGTCAGTGTGTGAGGAAACAGCTGCTGCTGCTCATTAGTCTGATTACAGCTCATCCCCACAGTCGAACAGCGAACTCCACTGTACATTAGACATTCATTATCAACCACAACACACAAAAATCACAGCTCCACCCAGAAAACAAACCCTCCTGCAGTTTAAACCCTCTCTGTGAATGACACTTGGATGGTACCAGACTCAGGGTCTGTTTGTGATTTAATACTTGCTGAACCAAAACCTGCTCACAGTCCATGTCTCCTGTTGAATATTTGCCTACACTGTGTTGGACTGTTCACCTTGGTTGGCTTTAAAATCTTGCTCTATGCATCATCCTCAATGTTTAAATAAAGAAGAATTCATCAGTTTTCAACATGGACAGAAAATGTAAAGACAAGGACAGCAGACACTTCTCTGAAAATAAAGTTATTTTGTGGCTGCAGCTGCAAGAAAAAAAATTTTAACGATGAAGGGAAAGTGATGAGTGTGAGGTCAGGTCTCGTCGGTCCATGAATCACTCACATGTTCATGAGCATCATATGAACAAGATACTATTAATGATTACAATCGAGACAAAATGACTTTGACTGGCAGCTAATACAGTCGCTAGGATTTATGTTTAGATGTTTTTAGGATGATGTCAAAGCTATGTAACACTATCCAATCGAATAATCCAACTGTTCTAATCTCCATCAGTGAAGCTAAATGACAGAAACAACTGTTGGTGTGAATAAGCAGGACAAACCAGGACAACTGTACCTTTCTTTTGGAGCGCTCAGACTTCTTGGACATGTTCTTCATCTTTTTATGAAGATGAAACAAAACCTGGAGAAACACAAACACAAACAGGATTCCTCATTTTGTCCATGTGACTAAACCAACCATGTTCAAATAGGTGCACCTAAGAAAGAGTTTAAATAACCTGAAATGATATTTGGCAGTTTTAGCTAAAACCAGCAGGAGCTCACAGCGGTGTACCCAATAAGAGCACTGTCACACACAAATTTATTCTGATATTCCCAGTCAGCTGTCAGAAAAACAAACTAAACAAATTAATTTTAAACTGTGAAACTCGTGGCTGGAAAGCTGAGGTCCAGTATGTGGAGGTTGGCTATAGGTTCTTCTGTTGAGTGGGTTCCCTAAAACAGTGTGTAAGGTGAGTGACCAGGGAGAGGACAGGTAAGTGCAGAAAGCGCTCCGTACACTACAACATCTGTTATAATGAATTGGGTTAGTACAGGAGGATTGTTCCCAAATGTCGGAAGCTTCAGGCAGGCTTAAGGCCTGCTGACATGTGGCAGCACAAACTAACTAACATGAGTTATAGAAGAGGTTTGACTGGTTTGTTTGAGTGATTACAAAGTCAAGGTGGATGCCGTTTCCTCACAGTAGTTAGCAGAAGTTTGGCTGAGTCAAACTGAGGACAGTAGAAAAAAGGGTAGAAAGCAGTTTAGTCTGATATGTTGTTTTTAATATTCATGCCCCCATTACAGCCAGTGTGGCTGAACAGAGTTAATAATGACAGATATTTTAGTTACTTTGGGTGCACTAATTGTTTTGTATGTGCTGTCCCTCACATCCATTTAGGAAGGGTTGGGGTTAGAAAATGGCTTGTTTTACACCCTGAAAGGATGTGCCAAAGTAAAGCTACACTTGAACACAGACAGGTCAGCCATCGGTTTAAATAGGAAAGCATCCTAAGTTGTTTCTAACATGAATCTAATCCTACCTGCCTCCGTGTCCATGCTTGTCTTCTGAACTCTACCATTTCTCTATCATTGGTCCTGCTGTGCCTGAAAAACTGCCTTTGTACATTAATAGTGTCTTCTTTGCTCTGAATTTTCTTCATGACCAGCTTCCTCCTGTCAGCAAATGATGCTTTAATCAAACCCATCATGTCCATGCTTCACCTGCACTACACTGTCCCTGTGGCAAGTGCTGCCTGAGCCTGAAAAACTGCTCCTCTCTGGTTCTACTTTCTGCCTACTGATAGAGTCATGTCCAATCTAATGTTAGTACACTTAGACTCCTATGTTAGATTGGTTATATGGAGCTCTGAAATCCTTATTCTATAAACAGGGCTCTTTATTTCATCCACTGCCTGTTGTCTCAGGCCCTGGATCTGTCACGATATGGCCCTCAGTTACACTTCTTTCCTTTGGACTTTTATTTTGTAGCCCTGTCTTCCTGATCCTAGACCTTTCCTTTAACTTTAACGTTCATTATCCCTCATTGTTTGCACCTGTTCCCCTCATTATTAAGGTCCAGCTTTCCCCACAGTTCCCAGCCAGATCCTTGTCTGTCTCCTTGCCAACACACTAAACGTTTGCTTTACCTGACTCAAGTAATCCTGGCTCCCCTTGAATTGGACTCTACCAACTTTTAAGTCCAATTCAATTTGTTAGTGTTTTCTGTGTGTTCATTTTGGTTTAGTAGTTTATGTTCCACTTCCGTGTCTTATTTTGTTTGGTGTGCTTTCAGTTCATTTGTCCCCTTAGTTTTTAGTGTTTGTTGTGTTTCCTGTTTGATAATTTAGGTTTAGTGGGTTGCATTTTGGTGTTTTATAATTTGTCTTATTTTCATTCGGGTTTGTGTTCTAGGTTACTTCACTGAAATCCTTGTTGTATAGTGTTTTCTGTTACCTGTCGATGAAATGAAAAAACAAAAAACAAAAAATCACTCCTAACAGGAGGGTTAGGAGTGATTTTTGTTTTTTCATTGAATTACCTGTGTCTTCTTGTGCCAGTCCCAAGTCTGGATAAATGCAGAGGGTTGTCAGGAAGGGCATCTGACGTAAAACACACGCCAAATTAAACATGCGAATTATGACAATGACTTTCAAGCCAGATCAGTCGGGGCCCGGGGTAACAACGACCGCCACCAGTCCTGTTGACCTACAGGGTACCGGTGGAAACTGGACTACTGTTGGTCGAAGACGAAGAAGAAGAGGAGGGAGGTGTGTTCGTAGGCAGAGTGAGAAGAGGAAAGTTAAGAATGTAGGACTGACAGTAGGGACTATGACAGGGAAGGCTAGAGAGTTGATTGACATGATGCAGAGAAGGAAGGTAGACATACTGTGTGTCCAGGTGAAAAGGTAGCAAGGCTAGAAGCTTAGGAGCAGGGTTCAAGTTGTTCTACCATGGGTCAGATAAGATGAGAAATGGAGTAGGAGTTATCTGGAAAGAGGAGTTTGTGAGGAATGTTCTAGAGGTGAATAGAGTATCAGACAGGTGGATGAGTCTGAAGCTGGAAATTGAAGGGGTGAAGTTCAATGTTGTTAGTGATTATGCCCCACAGGTAGGATGTGAGTTAGAAGAGAAGGAGAAATTCTGGAGTGAGTTAGATGAAGTGATGCAGAGCATCCCCAGAGGTGAGAGAGTGGTAATTAGGGCAGATTTCAATGGACATGTAGGTGAAGGGAATAGAGGTGATGAGAATGTGATGGGTAGGTTTGGTCTTCAGGACAGGAACGCAGAAGGAGAGATGGTGGTAGACTTTGCAAAGAGGATGGAAATAGCTGTAGTGAACAGTTTCTTCCAGAAGAAGAAAAAACATAAGGTGACATATAAGAGCGAAGGTAGAAGCACTTAGGTGGACCACATCTTGTGTAGACGTTGTAATCTGAAAGAGATCAGTGACTGTAAAGTATTGGTAGGGGAGAGTGTAGCCAGACAACACAGATGGTGGTGTGTAAAATTATGCTAGAGGTGAGGAAGATGAAGAGGACAAAGGCAGAGTCGAGAACAAAGTGGTGGAAGTTAAAAAAGGAAGAATGTCGTGTAGTTTTCAGGGAGGAGCTGAGACAGACTCTTGTTGGTTTGGAGGTGCTTCCAGATGACCTGACCACTACAACTAATTTGATCAGGTCATCTGGAAAGAGGAGTGGACAAGGAGACTTGGTGGTGAAACGAGGAAGTTCAGAAGTGTATAAAGGGAAAGAGGTTAGCTAAGAAGTGGGACACTGGGAGAACTGAAGAGAGTAGACAGGAGTACAGGGAGATGCTGCGTAAGGTAAAGGTAGAGGTGGCAAAGGCCAAACAAAGAGCATATGAGGACTTGTATGCTAGGTTGGACACTAAAGAGGAAGAGGTGGATTTGTAAAGGTTGGCCAGACAAAGAGATAGAGATGAGAAGGATGTGCAGCAGATTAGGGCGATTAAAGATATGGCCACACAATTAAGTTTTGGGAAAGAGTAGTGGAAGCTAGGCTAAGGACGGAGGTGAAAATTTGTGAGAAGCAATATGGGTAATGCCTAGAAAGAGTACAACTGATGCAGTATTTGCTTTGAGGATGCTGATGGAGAAGTACAGAGAGGGTCATAGGGAGTTGCATTGTGTCTTTGTAGATTTAGAGAAAGCGTATGACAGTGTGCTGAGAGAGGAGCTGTGGTATTGTATGAGGAAGTCTGGAGTGGCACAGAAGTATGTTAGAGTGGTGCAGGACATGTATGAGAGCTGAAAGACCATGGTGAGGTGTGCTGTAGGTGTGAAAGAGGACTTCAAGGTGGAGGTGGGTCTCCATCAAGGATCGGCTCTGAGCCCCTTCTTGTTTGCTCTGGTGATGGGCAGGACTATGATGTGTGCAGATGACATTGTGATTTGTAGTAAAAGCAGGGAGCAGGTGGAGGAAAATATTGAGAGTTGGAGGTCTCCTCGAAAACAGAGGAATGAAGCTTAGCCGCAGTAAGACAGAACACATGTGTGTCAATCAGAGGGACCCAGGTGGAATGGTGAGGTTACAGGGAGCCATGGTGAAGAAGGTGCATGGCTTTAAGTACTTAGAGTCAACGGTTCAGAACAACGGAAAGTGTGGAAAAGAGGTGAAGAGGCGAGTGCAGGCAGGTTGGAACGAGTCGAGAAATGTTTCAGGTGTATTGTGTGATAAGAGTATCAGCGAGAATGAAAGGTGTTCAAGAGGGTGGTGAGACTGAGGATGTTGTTCGGCTTAGAGACAGTGACACTGAAGAAAGGGAGGCAGGAGCTGAAGGTAGCAGAGCTTAAGATGTTGAGGTTCTCTTTGGGAGAGACGAAGATGGACAGGATCAGGAATTAATACATTGGAGGGAGAGCTCACGTTAGATGTTTTGGTGTTTGCTTGAGTCTGAATTATGTGTTCATGCAGTTTCTCCTCCAGTGTAGGATGGAGAAGCTGCATCCACAGCAAAATATCAACTTTAAAATCCTTTTCCCTAAAGCTTGATCAAATGGAATGTTTACCCAGAACAGGAAGTGATGCCTTTTTACCAAACAATAAATAAATAATTGACAGATAGCACTGATGATGAAACAACAAACAAATAACAATAAACGTTTAGTTTATTTGCAGTAATAATTGTTTTCTACACTAGAAAGTGTTTAGAAAGACAATACATGGAGAATTTTTATTTTTATGTCAAAAAAAAGTTTAAATATGCAGCACGGTTAGTGCTCACCAGACCCATCACAGCTAGAAGATCCCCAGTTTGAATCCAACTGCTGGTTGTGACCTTGTATGTGCAGTTTACATGTTCTCCCCGTGTTTGTGTGGGTTTCCTTCATTTTTCTTCCACAGTCCAAAGACATGCATGCGAACTTCCTTGGTGACTCTAAATTACGTGTGAATGTAAGTGTGAATGGTTGTATCTCTGTGTTGGCCCTGAGACAGACTGGAGACCTGTCCAAGGTGGACTCCACCTCTCAGCCAATGACAGCTGGGATGGACCCTGAACATGACAAGTTGTCGAGATAATAGAAAGATGTATAAAAACTGGTTCAGAACTGTTGCCATGGAGACTGAGCTGAGCAGCTGAGTGTGAAAAAATATATTTGATGATATACTAATGCTAAATATACTAAAATTCTAATACTAATGACTTGTTTATTAAAATTGTACAAAGAAAAAACAGTTTATTGTGTAAACAGAACCTAAAACTAAGATAATGACACACTGTGGCGCAACGTTTTATAATTGAGAAAACCACCAGAAGCAGAAAAACAGGCAAAACTATTCACCAGCTGTTCTGCAGTGACCCACTTTTATCTGAACCTCTACAACCGCCGGATGAGTTTGTCGCAGTTTTATTTTGAAACTTCTCCGCTGGTTTTTACGCACGAGTTTTATGAGCAGCAGGACTTTGAGCGCGCCCTTTGGTCTCTCTGCTCTTGTTATTAATAGGGTTTTTACAGCAGCTGGGAGTCAAACATTATCCCGTTAAACGCTTTTTTGAACTGACCTTGGTGTAGCAGCAGCTAATGAGGAGCAGCGGAAGCAGGTATCCGATCAGCAGGATTGTCACCTTGTAGGTGCACTTAGAAGCTCCTGACCAGTTCTCCCAGCAGAAGGTGCTGTTCGGAGCGTTGGGATGATTGGTGAGGACCTGATGCTGGGCCACCGGTACCGAGCAGACCAAAGACAGAGTCCAAATGACGCAAACCCCGGTCAGTGCGTTTCTGCGGCTCCGAACGCACGGAGACTTCTTAGAGCGCACCACGGCGATGTACCGGTCCACGGACATGGCGACGAGAGTGAAGATGCTGACGAGCATGCTGACGGTGGAGAAGTAGTGTCCGAACCTGCAGAGGAAGGCTCCGAACACCCACTCCGGAAGCGAGTAGATGGTGGCCTGAAACGGGACGCAGAACAGGAGGAAGCTGAGGTCCGCCACGCTCAGGTTCAGGATGAAGATGTTTGTCGTGCTGCCAGAGCGCTTGCCCCCTCCTCCCGCTGCTCCCCCACCGCCTCCTCCTACTCTGTACCTCACCTTACCGATGACCACCATCACCAGAGAGTTCCCCACCACCCCTAGCAGGAAGATCAGCCCGAAGACCGCCGGTACTACCACAGCCTCCGGCCCCGACCCGCCTGCCTCTGCCAGCTCAGAGCGGTTAATGTCCAGTAATCCAGCCCAGCCAGAGGAGTCGTTCCGACCCAGGAGCATGTTGATGCTCCGTGAGGGGAGCTGGGGAGAATAAACCTAAGACACTGACTGAGGGACCAGCTCCATGTGGTGGTGTCCTGCAGAATTAGGCCACCTCCCTAATGTAAAGTGAACGGAGAGTCCAATCCCACCCCCCACCCCTAACTCAAACCTCACAGGCAAACGCAGCGCAAATCGACAGGTAGAAAAACGCAATAGAACAGCGAATCACTTGTGTCCAGCAGCGGATCGAGTCCGGGATCCACACAATGTTGGAAACACGACAAGTTAACACATGCATGGAAAACTGCTTCCTCTCAGAGAATTTCAAATTAAAACCACTTTAACAATGAAACAGGTTTCATCGGGTTTGGAGACTACGCAGGAACCTGTCAGGGGACAGATGATTACCTGTTGTTGACAGGACACATTCAGACTCAGTAAGCAGAAAACTTCAGGATTTGTATTTAGAAAGCTAAAGAACTGATAAACAGCTCAAAGTGCTGAAGCTGATGTTCGCGCACAGACCCCCAGACCTTTTGGATACAAGTTAAAACACATACTGTGGTTGTGGTAAAGAGCAGGTTAAAATCAGTGACTTATGTTGAGGTGTGTGTATCAGGTTGTGTATGTGATAAGACGCAGAGTTGCTCCGTGTTTTATTAAGTTTGTTGCAACTGAAAGGTGAATCACATGCTGGAGATAA
Source organism: Channa argus (assembly GCF_033026475.1). Taxonomy (NCBI): domain Eukaryota; kingdom Metazoa; phylum Chordata; class Actinopteri; order Anabantiformes; family Channidae; genus Channa; species Channa argus. The sequence goes on from NC_090198.1 coordinate 31,609,033, forward strand.
AATGAATAATTGACGTTTTTTTCTGTGGTTTAAAAATAAATATGAAAACTGAGCTTAGAGAGGAAGTTCCAGCTTTAGATTTTAGATCCTGGACTTGTGAATGTGTCTAAAGCTAGCAAACACATCAGTGTTGGCTTCTTAATGCAGCTGAAGCATCTCTAGCAGCGATTGTATTCACAGCCTGTATTAGTAACCTGTTATTGCCATGTTCATGCTTTAACATCAATTACAGGGCATAATAAAAAAAATATTACAGGAAGTTCTGTGTGGAAAGGCAGAGCTGCTTCAGTAATTAAACCAAATAAATGTAAGGTCACAGGAATAAGGTGAGAACTCACAGCCTGGATCTGTAGCCAAGTTGAATCAGAAGTGGACCAGTTGGCACCTGTCAGTGAAAACCTCACCACTGATCAGATCCTCACACATGGCTCTGATTGTTCATCAGCTTCGGTTTTCTTCAGTCCAGGTGGCCATTTGACTGCTGAAAGCTGGAGGAAAAAAGAAGTGATGATTGATTTTATGTGTTGACACTGACACTGTCAGGATGTTGACTTGGATAAAACAGTGTCAAAACAGAAGGGGCCGACAGAGTTAATTTCCTGTCTGATGATTTATAATTTCTGAGAAATGACAACAGGTCTCTGCCAGGTGAATTTTGCTGCGAATGTGTTGGTGTGTCTGCACTGTTATCAGCAGGTTCACATCAGGTCAAGCCAACAGCAGAGCTGTAGGTTTTTCTGTTAAATGGTCCAGTTCCAGTCCCAGGATAAAGATCTCAGAAAGGACAATAGAACACTAAAACTGTGATAAACAGGAAAGAAGTTTTCGATTATATTTTGGTTGTTGCTTCCTGTTGCTCTTCTTTTCTTTTATCTCTTCACTCCCCCCAACTGGTCAAAACAGACATCTGCCATCCCTGTGCCTGGTTTTGCTGGAGGTTTCTTTAGTTGAAGGGGGTTTTTCCTCTCTGCTGAAGGGGGATTTGTTGGATTACACTATGTGGATGTGGAACTGATTTTTGTTGCGAATTTGTCCACAAAGGAGGGTAAATGTTGCTGTTGAAGGAAGTTTATTTTCTTTAGGTGTAAAAATGTAAACAACAAAAGTTGAGTCAAGATTTTATTTAGTTTTTCTTTTTTATCAACAGACTTTATCCAGTAAAGACAAGAATGGTGTGTGTCAATCAGGGCCACTATTCACTAAGGAGTCTCAGAGCCATTTCCCACATCCAGCCCCCCCACCTTACAGAAGTATTGACATTGAAACCACAGTGACACACACATATACACACTCACACATACAATCATACACACATACACAGACTATATTAAAGGCAATACTCCTCCCCCCACCAGCTATATGTTGCACTGTAAAACCATGCATCCATTTGTACAGTTTTTATTGTTTTTTATTTTTATTTTTTTGATGACACTGTTTTTTACTGTTAATTTTGCTGCCATGTGTATAAAGGTGCTAAACGAATTTTGGCTGTCTAATGTTGGCTGAGATCTTGTTGGGACAGCAGGAAGTGTAGATTCTGTATGAAGAAAGATGTTTATAACTTTTAATAACATAGAGTTAATTTTAAACAATTTTTTGGACAGAATCAGATTTTTTTTTCTTGTGCAGGGCGCACTTTCTATTTATTTTTTTATTTTTATTTTATTTAACCTTTAACCAGATAAAACCCTCTCATTTACAAGGGTGACCGCGCCAAGAGGTCAGCAGCACACATCATAATAAAGTTAATACAGTTTTAAATACATATTATAAACAGTAAGTTACAACAAACAATAGCAGCTCTGTTTGAAGATTATTCGAAGCAGGTAGGAGGCAAAACTGAATGCTCGCTTCCCTATTTCAGTCCCTATAAATGTCACACAAACGTAAAGCATAAGCTTTTTAAAAGAGAGCATAAATATAACGGAACCAAGCCAAGAAGCGCCTTTATAAATAAGCATCATCCAGTGAGTATACCTTTGTAAGCTCAAAGAAGGTCACTCAACTTTGGCATACAGTTCACAGTAATGTGTTAGGTGTTACACTTTATTACCAGGGAAGATGTGGCTGGTTTAGGTGATTACAATCCCAGATGACACTGGGTGAGACGTGGAGTGCACATGGACAGACACATGGACAGACAGCGACAAACTCTCACTACCTTAAGCTGCACATCTGAATCAAAGAGTTACACGGAACTGACAAAAGAAACATGATGATACGTCTATCTGTCTTTATGATGGAACAAACTCTGCCTACCTGAATTTTCTCTCTATTTAGGACATATTTTCATATCTATTTTTGGGGTGATGGCAGTAACCCTTGTGTGCTTCACCCTAGGGGGGCAGCTTCACCTGGTAAAATTAGGTCATGTTTACATTTGCTACTATTTTTGTAATTTATTCATGGCTCTTTGTTCTGTGAAAATGTTCCTGTTGTGGATTAAACTTCAGTTTCTTTTATTAAAGCAAAAGTCCATAACCTCTTGATGTGCTGTAAAGTCTGTCTGGTAGACAGGTGACCTGTTGTCTCTCAGGTTCAGTAATAACAGGATCAGGAGATGCAGACTAACTGGTTACCATGGAGATGGACCAGAGTGATGCTCTCTGGTCCCAGATGACCTGGAGGGTTAGAACTGAAGAGATTATAAACGTGTTTGTTGTATTCAGAGATTGAAACAGCCATTATTTAAACCAAGAAGCAGAACAAATATCCTGCTCAGGAAAAACATTTGACATCAGCCTAGTATGGAAATAATCACTGTGAAACAAACAGACAAGTTCACACGCTGAAGTGTAACCTTTCTTTAAAAAGACAAAATTTTCATTCATGTTGTTAATAAATGTCAGTTGTGCTTTCTGGAAGTATAAATGTTCTATAGATTGTGACAAGCTAATAAGGAGAAAGAAGAAATGTGGAAAAAAAAACAATGCACATTTCAAACACTAATATTTGGGTTCATTTTACTGGGTTTTGTTTTCCTTAATGTGGATAAAACAAATAAGACCATTATATAAAAGTAGTTTTAAAAAATAAACACATAAAAAAGATGAAGGTTCAATACATATAAATAAATCTGTAACCTTAACCGGTTCAAATACATCAACACAAAAAGTAAAAATAATACATAAACTGACTGGAGGTCGGTGAGTTAGCATCAGTCTATAAATATTTCTTTCTAAAACTCTGTCAACTTATGTAATGGCAATCAAAGCAGTTTGGTTCCTCTTCTGTGTTCTGACAACCATCATATAACCACCAATAGTACCCTGACTGGTGATATTTAAGTTTTCTTTATTTTGTGCTTCTCCCCCCAGCTCTGACATCTGAACGCCTACAAATGACTGACCCATCACATCCTCCACACTAAACATTAGCCGTGAGCATTGTGACTAAGATACAGAGAGCTTCACTGCTGCAGTCTGACAGATATCTGATTCACCCTAGTACAGCTGTGTTTTACCAATTGAATATTATTTTAAATAAATGATTCGACAGTGTGTCACTTCTCATCCATGATGTATGGGGTGTGATATAGACATTGGGACTCATCAGTCATACTGTAGTGCCTTTTCTTAAGAGGTGAGGTCTAATGACACAAAACATTAATACAATCTACTCCAGTATGACTGCACCAAAGCGCCTGTGTTGGAGTAGATTAGACTGTGCAGGTATACCTAATGAACTGACCATTGAACATAGCTGGCCTCACCTCTGTTTGTGGGGATCGGATGAAAGTAGGTTTATCTAATCTCCTACCCTGTTTTCAAAAAACAGCTTTCCCAAATATATGACAATTAAGAAATTGGCTTCCTCGAGACTGTAACCCAGTTTCTTATAACTATGTAAATGCGGTCACATACAGAGCCTCGGTTTGCCTCTTTCTGACAAACACACAAACATAAACACACACACACCTCGCTTCTCTCTCTGTCTCCTCACATGCAACAGATTTTAGTTGTAATCAAGTCTCCCCCTCACATTGTCCACCCCTCCATCCACTCTTTGTCAGGTCCTTGTCAGAAACTCCAGTTCTTCGCTCTGTTCTGGTTTTTTATATCTTGTATAGGTTTCATTCTGTGGTTAATTTGTTAATCTTTCTTCTTCGTTAACTCTTTTTCATGTTCATGTTATCTTTGTTTAGCTCCTGTTTAGATTCTTTAGTTCATGCTCAAGATTACTTCTAGTTTCTTTTGTCTGTCTGAGTGTTAGTTTCTCTGCTTGTTTTTTGTTTTGTTCCTCATTCTCCCATTTTGATCCTCAATGCCTTACATTCATGGATGTGTTGCTTATACCTCACAAATCTCACCAACTGTGAAGAACTTCCTGAAACAGTAGGTCCAAATAAAGCTTCACTAATCATCAATGATGTAAAATCTTCCAACCAATACAAGCCTCAACATGAAGGTTCACTTTACGCTGCCCCAATAATTAAACAGGCTTCGAAGCTGTGTTTTTTTGTACGTATTGCAAATGGTGAAAATACATTTGTGCTGCTTAAATAGTACTGAAACTGTAAGGGTGAACTGCCATTCTGTTTTCTCTTGTTTTGTTGTTTAGTAAATGGTTTAGTTTAGTTTAGTTTATTTCACCTCATGAAAAAAAGCTGGTGCCAAACACCATTTTGTCTTTTTGATCCACTTGTTTTTCGGGTATTAACGTGAGTGTTTTGAGAGCTGCTCTCCACAGTTTTGACCATTTTTAGTTACTTCTGATGATGAATGTTTATTATGTTGGGTTTAGCTTGCGTCCCCTGACATAGCATTTTAAAATGTCTCACTAGGTTTTTTTAGGCCTTTACAAATAAGCCTCCTCCTGCCTCTAATGAAAATAAGGTTTAAACCTTCCCTGTAAGTAAAGGACCTGCTCTGTGCACAATAAGTACTCAGCTGCAAGGAATTTCCCGTGAGACTGTGTGTGCATTTTGTCCACCATAACTTTGACAAGCTGGATTTGTAGCATTACAGTTTACGTTTACATTTACATTTAAATTTAGTCATTTAGCAAAGGCTTTTATCGAAAGCGACTTACAAGTGAGGTACAAAGCAGCAAAAATCTAAGTCAAAGAGAAAACATCAAAGCAAAGCAAAAAACAGTTTAGTGACACATCAACTACAGACCCTTTTTAAGTCTTCTTTTCCTTTCAGTGCTCTCTTTTAGGGGTCGCCACAGCTAATCATGTGCCTCTAACCCTATCCTCTCCATCTTCTTCTCTCGCACCAACTAACTTCATGTCCTCTCTCACTACATACATAAATCTTATCTTTGGTCTTCCTCTAGACCTCCTGGCTGGCAGCTCCAACCTCAGCATCCTTCTAACCAATAAATTTTCGCCTCTTCACCTCTTTTCTTTACTCCGTTTCTCTAAACTCTTGACCCTAAGTACTTAAAGTCCTGTACCATCTTCACCTCTGCTCCCTGTAACCTCACTGTTCCACTTTGGTCCCTCTCATTCACACACATGTATTCTATCTTGCTGCCGCTAAGCTTCATTCCTCTGTTTTCCAGACCCACCTCCACCTTGGACTCCTCTGTTACACCTACAGCACACCTCACGACGGTCTTACAGCTCTCATACATGTCCTGCACCACTCTAACATACTTCTCCACCACTCCAGACTTCCTCATACATTACCAAAGCTCCTCTCTTAGCATCCAGTCATACGCTTTCTTTAAATCTACGAAGACAAAATGCAACTCCCTATGACCTTCCTTGTACTTTTCCATCAGCATCCTCAAAGCAAATACTGCATCTGTTTTTCTCTTTCTAGGAAACCATATTGCTCCTCACAAATGCTCATCTCTGAACTTAGCCTAGCTTCCACTACTCTTTCCCACAACTTTATTGTTTGGCTCATCAGCTTTATTCCCCTGTAGTTGCCACAGCTCTGCACATCTCCCTTGTTCTTAAAAATCGGCACCAGCACACTGCTCCTCCATTCCACGGGCATCCTCTTACTCTCCAAGGTCTTGTGAAAAAAACTAGTCAGAAACTCTACTGTCACCTCTCCTAGACACTTCCATACCTCCACGGTATGTCATCAGGAGCAACTGCCTGTGGTGTGGACTGTATGTCCACAGCACTGTTGGCAGTGGTTGCTTGTTGGGCCATGAACGATCTGGAATGGAAGTCTGATTCGGTGTGTGAGTCATGATTCGTTTACTTTGGCATTTGTTTTACATTGGACGCCGTTCCTGACACAACCCTCTGCATTTATCCAGACTTGGTACTGGCACAAGAAGACACCGGTTTGTCAGACTGTAGCAGACTGTTACTATTTAACTGTGTAAAGACCGGTGAGTCCTGCAGTCCTACCTGCAGTCCACGGAGCGAGGACATTAAAACGCACTCTATTTCTAACTTCCTTTACATCTTCTGTTTCTTTGCTTTGCTTTACATTAACCCTTTCTAATCCGGAAAGCCTTTTTCTTTTTTTTACCATGTGTTTTCAGCAGATCCCTGTTCTTCTCCGCAGACGCCAGACATGGCGCCCTACTAGTAGACAACCTGTGTCCCACCTGCACAATCTCACACTGACCACTTTGTCACCAGCCTCTTTTTCTCTTGCCCTGTGGAACTGCCAGTCAGCAGTGAACAAAGCTGACCTCATTCCAGCTTTTACTGCACAATCATCTGTTCACCTGCTTGTATTTACAGAAACCTGGATAAGACCACAGAACAACGCCACCCCAGCTGCACTCTTCACCAATTTTTCCATCTCTCACACTTCTTGCTCATCTGGTCGGAGGGGGTGGAAGTGGACATCTTGTCGATGACACCTGGAAGTTTTCCAGACAGCACGCTTTAGCAATCTATCATCTCTGGAATATCATGCCATTAGGATTACTGCTCCGATTACAGTCCATGTGATTTTGATATATCGACCACCGGACCAATTCTCTTCGCTGGTCTCAGCAACTCTGCTGCCAACACAGGGTCTCTCCATCCTTGATACAGATGCAGCCAAAGAAAGCCTCTGCAATACACTTTCATCGTGTCTGCATAGTCTCTGCCCCACGTCTTCTAGACCTGCTCGTCTCTCAACTTCTAATCCTTTACTTATCGTCAGGATCTTGAGCAACGCACCACGCTCAGGAGTGCTGAGGTGCTGAAGGGGCGCAAATCCAAGCCTCCATCCACTCTTAGTGATTATTATGATCTACTTAGATCTTTTTCTTACAAAGAACTCATGTCACACCACTCTTCAGATCTACCTGTAGCTGCTCGCAAAAGGTTCTAAGCTCTGTCTCTCACCTACAGGGTGATCACCTCAACAGCTCCTGCTTACCTCAACTCCCTCATCTGATGTTGATGTTTTCTCCTTGACTTAGATTTTTGCTGCCTTGTACCTCACTAATAAGCTGCTTAGGATAAAAGCGTCAGCTAAATGACTAAATGTAAAGGTAACTTTAACTAACCCTCGTGTCTAAACTGACCTACTGTCATGATCTGGACCTTGTTTCCACTTCCTGCCCAGGACTTTTATTTTGTAGCCCCTTTTACCTGCTTCCTGCTATCTTTCCTTGATCATTCTGATAGTTTTCCCCTGTTCCCGGGTTTATTTATACCTAGCCCTCCCCACAGTCCCCTGCCAGATCCTCCGTCTTTTTCCCAGACAGTGCAGCTTGCGCCCTGTTTTACTTGACGTGTGTTTTTGGATTCCTGATTCTTGTTTTTTGAACTCTGTTTTCTGTTCCCGGCCTGAGGTTTGGTTTTGTTCTGATTTTGTTATCTTAGTCACATATCCTAGTGTTCATTTAGTTTTAGTAGTTTATGTTTCACATTCGTGTCCTCCTCTCAGGAGGGATCTTTTGTTATTGAATTTTATTGCCTTAAATAAACCGGGTTATTAGTTTACTCCCACTCATCGTCTCTTCACTTGGGTCTGTCCTGATACACAATTGTGACAGAGGGATCTGGCCAAAAATTTCAGACCCTGAGATATGTGGGGGAAAGACACCATGAGACCGCCTGTTTCTTATCCTGGCCTGGTGGAGCCTCAGAACTGGACTACTCCTCTTACAAAACAAAACCCCAAAACTATTAAATGTGGATTATTAAATATCAGATCTCCCATTTACTAATCTCTGTTAGTAAATGGCTTAATAAGCGATGGCTTAGTGCTTAGTACAAATAAACTGACAGTACTGATTCAGTGCTTAATACAGATAAAGTCATTATAGTGGGTGACTTTAACATTCATGTAGATGCTGACAGTAACTGCCTCAGCACTGCGTTGAATTAATTATTAAATTCAATAGTTTTTTCCCAAAATATAAATAAACCCGCTCACTATTTTAGTCACACTTAGACCTTGTCCTTACATATGGAATTGAACCTGGATAATTTAACAATATTTCCTCACAACTCTCTTCTGCCTGACCATTTTCTAATAACATTTGAATTTACAATAATGGACTATACAGCCGTTAGGGAAAAATTCCGCTATACTAAGTGCTTGAGTATAAAAGCTGTGAACAAATTTAAAGAAAATAATCTTTCATCATTTGCTTCACCATATTTCAATATAATGGAAAGTAGCCACCTTAATGCGCAAGTTTATTACAAGTTTATTGCACAACTTTATTATCTTGTTGATAATTCTGCAGCCTCACTACAAAAAAATACTCGATAGGGTAGCCCGTCTAAAACAGGCGACACAGGCAACACAAAAGTTAGAAAGGAAGTGGTGTTCCAGAAATTTTGAAGAATATCATTTAGCTAGGAAAAACAGTATAAAAATGGACAAAAATCTGATGGCAGAACAGCATATGATTCATCATTAATAGAGGAAAACAAGAACAATTCACCAGATCCTCCCCCCAAATATTACAGATAGATCTTCACGTACAAAATTGCTAGAATCATCAATAGGGCCCCTATCCCTCTTAGACTGCTTTTTACCCATAGATCTCGCTGAGCTAACTTCAATTATTACCTCATCTAAACCAAAAACATAACCTGTCTACTGGACCCTATTCCAACTAGACTGCTAGAGGAAGCTTTGCCCCTAATAGACACGCTCCTATTAGATATCATTAATCTACCTTTAGAAACAGGTTATGTACCACAGACCTATAAGGTAGCTGTAATTAAACCACTACCTAAAAAGCCTTGTCTTGATCCAGGTGTTTTAGCTAATTACAGACCAATATCTAATCTCTATTTTATTTCTAAACTCCTTGAAATAGTATTTGCAAACCAATTAAGTGACCACCTTTACAGGAATAATTTGTATGAAGACTTTCAGTCAGGATTTAGAGTTCATCATAGTACAGAAACAGCACTGGTAAAAGTCACCAACGATCTTCCCATGGCATCAGATAATGGACTAGTCTCTATACTTGTTCTGTTAGATCTTAGTGCTGCATTCGATACCATTGATCGCAACATTTTATTACACAGACTGGAACATGAAATTGGGGCTAAAGGAACTGCACTGGGTTGGTTTAAATCTTATCTTTCTGATAGATTTAAATTTGTTCATGTTAATGATGAATTCTCCATGTACACAAAGGTTAGATATGGAGTTCCACAAGGCTCTGTGTTAGGATCAATACTTTTTATTTTATAAATTTCTCCTTTAGCCAACATTTTCAGAAAACACACCATAAATTTATATTGCTATGCTGACGATACCCTGCTATATTTATCTATGGAACCGGATGAAAGAAATCAGTTAATCAAGCTTCAAAGACATTTTTTACATCTAAACCCAGACAAAACTGAAGTTATAGTATTTGGGCCCAAAAATCTCAGTGTAAAACATTCTTCTTTGATAAAGCTTATAGTTAGTTATAGTTATTCTGCTATATGCTTACCCCACCCCCCAATACACTGAGCTCCTTCCTCCTCTTGTCCCTCTCTCCTCACCCCACAGGTGTCTGCAGGTGTCCCCGGGTTTGAAGCTGTGTGTTGTCCAGTGTACAGTTACTGGGCCTACCAACCTTCCAATGTTTTGTTGTTGCTTTTGTTGCTATGACGTGCCTTGAGATGACTTTGTTGTGAATTGGCGCTATATAAGTAAAGTTAAATTAAATTTAATTGAATTGGTTCCAGCCGTGCTGCCTGGCCCTTAGAGGGCTTATGCCACAGACGCTGGTCTCCTGGCAGACCTCCTGCCCGGCCCCCAAAGGGCTTCAGCCGTCGTCGCCAGCCACCAGCCCGGCCTCCGCGCCGGCCCCCGAAGGTCCCCCACCACAGACGCCAGCATCCACTCTGACCCGCTGATACAAAATTGTGACACCTACCCCATTTTTTTCGTACTGAACTGTAATCAAAGGGCTATCTTTGCATGGGTTAAGAGCAGTTTATGAGTGACTGGCCACCATGTAGTAGTGTAAAAATATATAAAAAACCCCTATAAAAGGGGTGCAAATCTTAACAAACATCTGCCTTTGTACATGGCGGCACTATTTACTGGGTCATCGGAGAGGGTAGGGACAAACGACTTGGGTTGGATGACTTGTTGGCCTAAGTACTGTCACAAACTAGCTAAGGGACTGTGACATGAAGTAAAACGTCACAAAGGTCAGAGGTTTATAAGAAACCAATTCATTCCACCATCACTTATTTATTTATTTATTTATTTTTATTATTCTACACTTACCGCACTACACTGTTTACCTGCCGTTTTTTGCACATTCCACTACAATTACACTGTTTACATGCTGCTTTTTTTGCACCTTTAGCACACTTGTACTGTAAAATACTATACAATAGGTTTACTGGTCGGCACTGTCTTAGGGTCTGTGTCCTGTCCTGTGTGTCCTGCTTGACTTGACTTGAACCAAGCTGAATTCATTGCAGGTAAAGTCAACAGAAGGCCCAAAATTAAAGAAGGGTGTTTTTCAGCTGTTGGATGAGAAACATCAAGTCAGCACAGACCAACAATTCTAGTCTGGAGTTTGAACTCCATCAAAAAAGGTAAGTTTGGTTAGATGGTGGGAAGACTGTGTGTCCTTGTTTGTGCTATTCTGTATGACATTTATCTATCTCCTCCTCAGTTCTGTCCTCTCTCTTACATCTATTTTAAACATTTTAAACACCAAATTTGAGAATTGTCATATGTCGAAATATGCAGATAAAAGTCAGCCTGGTAAACACTGATAAAACGTCATGTTTTTGTGGCAGACAAATGTTTACTTCAGTGCCATGAATCCTTTTAAGGACATGTACTGATTTTAGGTGGGACGTTCCAGGTTTGGTTAGCACTGTAATAACTGGCCAGGCTGTAGAAACAGTGGAGTCTTTGAAATACTTGAACACTGTTATTAACAACAAACTGACATTTGTGCTAGAGTCAAGAGCATATGTTTGGTCTGCGAAAAGCCTTACCGCTGAACACAGCTTTACACATTTCAGGTTGTTAGAACTTTGATGGCATTTTTCTACAGATAATTTATTGAAAGTGTCCTCACATTTTCCTTGATCTGTTGGTTCGATACCCCTCCACCTGTTGTTATACCTGAAGCATATACAGAATAATCATTAACACCCACCTGCCAAAGTCAACATGGTTACTCCTCAGCTGCTGATAATTCAGACTTTCCCAGAAGATTTCACAGTGACATGAGAGATGGAAAATGGATATAATTTAGGTAATTTGATATGAAAGTGATCACCAACGAATTATCACTTTCTTCTAAAGATTCTGTTGCTGTTAAGTGGACTGGTGGCTGAATGTGTAGAGAATCAGGTTGGGATACAGAACTCCCCCAGCTGAATCCCAGTCTCTAAACCTGGTTTGTCCTTGAGGGAGACACTCAGCGGTAGCTCCGTGAGTGCCACCTGTGGTCTCCCACTGTTTCCCTCATGGGTGTACATTAAATGCAGAGAGAGAATTTCATTGTAACATGTTTGTTTAAAAGTATATGTGCTCAATGACGACCATTAAAGGCTTTTAATAAAAAACAAAACTTTTTGTGGAGAAGGGCAGAATTATAATTTGTTTGAGGTGGCTTTTACTGTGCTGTTTGTCCTAATAATGTTGAGAGTCAGTTAATTTGTGTTTTTTATTTTTATTTTGTGTCATTAATGTGTGTTATTTGGCATTTAACATCTTGCTCAGGGGCACTTATGACATCTAATTAATAACTGTAACTGTAATCTGCTGTTTTTCTTGCACATTTTTTAGAACATTTAAAATGCTGTTTTCAATTATCTAAGCACAGCTGAAAATTTATAATTTTATAGAAAACAAAACATTTTTAGTGTTACTAGAAGATGCTAGATTTATTAACCAAAACCAAGTTCCATAAAAAATATGACAGGCAGAGGCCCAAGTTTGACCTTAACTACAGCACTTGGTTAAGGTTTGACAAACATTTAGATTTAATCAATTAACAAATGCTTTTATCCAAAGCTATTTACAAGTAAGTAGCAGACACTAGGGGCAACTTGAGGGTTCAGTGTCCTGCAGGAGGACCAGGATTCAAACCACTGAACCTGTGGTTCGTGGACAACTAACTACCAAATGAGCTACAGCCGCCCCGACTAGACCACAGTCTTTCTCTAACCTTAAATAAATGGTGTAGGAACCTGTAGTAACACTATAACTGGATGTTGTGCTGTAAGATCTAACTTCATTAAAAATTGCATCTTATTCATTATTTTAATAGAAAACATAATTTGGTAGCAATTGTATAACTTCCAAAATTTATTTGCATATTTTAGTTATACAGAAGTAACATTTTTAGGAAAAAGATATATATATATATATATATATATATATATATGTTTGTTTCCTAAAAATGTTACTATGTTATATGTGTATAAAGTCTGTTTACAACACAAACAGCACATTTAAAAAAAAGAGTTGTGTATATGGTACCCAAACTCAAGTTGATCAGAATGTGATCAGAACTTCTGCACATTATTGTGTTGTACATCATCTGTATGTTACCAAAATGGAAGTAAATCTTCTAAAAGTCTTAACACTGTAATTTATTTGACTTTGTATACATATTGATATTACTGAATAGTAGTAGTAGTAGTTATAGTAGTAATTAGTAGTAATATTTGAATTGTTTTTAATTTCTAATAGTGATTAACAATTATTAATTTTTATTTCACTATGACTTGTTTTGTACCTCTAGGACTCCATCTAGATTTTTTGTCAAAGAGCTTCTTGTCAAGCTGCTGCTTAAACTAACAACTAAACCCTGAGTTTTTGCACAAAATACTCAACATTTATATAGAAATGGGTTTTTTTTAGTTTCTGCCATGTGATTGCTGACTGTACACTTTGCTATTATCAGTGTGGTCATGTTACACATTAACACAGCTTGTGACTATTTGTAATGCCTAAATTTTCAATTCAACTTTATTTATATAGCGCCAATTCACAACAAAGTCATCTCAAGGCACTTTAAAGAATAAAGTCAAGACTATAAAGATGTATAGAGAGAACCCACCAATTCCCCGTTGAGCAAGCCCTTGGCAATAGTGGAGAGGAAAAACTCCTTTTAATGGAAGAAACCTCCAGCAGAACCAGGCTCAGGGTGGGCAGCCATCTGCCTTGACCAGTTAGGGTGAATAGAAAGTGACGAGAGAAAAAACAAAACAAAACCAACAACAAAACATTGGCAGGTTGGTAGGACCAGTAGCTGCACACTGGAAAACATGGCTTCAAAGCCTGGGGACATTGGCAGAGAGGGACAGAGAGAGGGAGACAGAGAAGGAGAAAGACAACACACAGAATTAATGTCATACAGTAGTGACAATTGTGGGGTGAGAGGAGAGGAGAGAGGGACAAGAGGACGAAAGGAGCTCAGGTGCATCGGGGGTGGGTGCCCCAGAAGTCTAAGCCTATAGCAGCATAACTATAACTAACTATGTGCTCTATTAAAGATAAAGGTTGTAAGCCTAGACTTAAAAGTAGAGGGGGTGTCTGCTTCCTGGATCTGAACTGGGAGCTGGTTCCACAGGAGAGGAGCTTGATAGTTAAAAGCTCTGCCTCCCATTCTACCTTTGGAAATTCTGGGAACCACAAGTAGGCCTGCATTCTGAGATCGAAGTGGTCTACTGGGATGATATGGTGCTATCTTCTATATAGATCTTAGAGATCTTCTATATATGATGGAGCCTGACCATTCAGAGCTTTATATGTAAGAACCAGGGTTTTAAATTCTATTCTAGATTTAATGATGAGCCAATGGAGAGAAACTAGTGAAGGTGAAATATGATCTCTCTTTTTAGTTCCAGTCAGCACTCTTGCTGCAGCATTTTGGATTAATTGCAGGCTCTTTAGGGAGTTACTGGGGCATCCTGAATGTAGGGAATTACAGTAGTCCAACCTAGTAGTAACAAATGCTTGGACTAGTTTTTCAGCATCACTTTGAGACAGGATGCTCCTAATTTTGGCAATGTTCCGTAGATGGAAGAAGGCTGTTCTAGAGATTTGTTTTATATGTAAGGTAAGTAAAAATCCTGGTCAAAAATAACTCCAAGGTTCCTTGCAGTAGTACTGGAGGCCAGACTTATGACATCTAGAGTAACGATATGGTTGGTCATCCTATTTCTGAGATTTTGGGGCCCAAATACTATGACTTCATTTTGTTTGGGTTTAGATGTCAAAAATTGTGTGACATCCAGGCCTTTATGTCTTGCAGGCATGCTTGAAGCTTGGTTAATTGATTGTTTTCATCTGGTTCATAGATAGATATAGCTGGGTATCATCAGCATAGCAATGGAAATTTATAGGGTGTTTTCTAATAATGTTGTCTTAAGGAGACATATATGAAGTAAACAGTATTGGTCCTACCACAGAGCCTTTTGGAACTCTATAGCTAACCTTCGTGTACATGGAGGATTCATCATTAATTGAAATTGAAGTCTACCAGATAGATAAGATTTAAACCAACCTAATACAGTTCCTTTAATCCCAATTTCATGTTCCAGTCTCTGTAATAAAATGTTGTGATCAATGGTATCGAATGCAGCACTAAGATCTAACAGAAAAAGTATAGAGACTAGCCCATTATCTGATTTTAGAAATAAAGGGGAGATTAGATATTGGTCTGTAATTGCCTAAAACACTGAGTAAGACTGAGTTTTTTAAGTAGTGGTTTAATTACAGCTACCTTGTAGGTCTGTGGTACATAGACTGTTTCTAAAGGTCGATTAATGATATCTAATAGGAGCGTGTCTATTAGGGGCAAAGCTTCCTCCAGCAGTCTAGTTGGAATAGGGTCCACTAGACAGGTTATGTTGTTGGTTTAGATGATAGGAACGTATCTATTAAGATAGATACATTTAGACTGACATATTCTTCCTGCTGCAACCAAGTTTCATTAAGACAAAATAAATCGAATTGTTGATCGCTTATTAAATAAATTACTAACATAGATATAGAAGAGAGAGATCTGATATTTAATAATCTATATTTATTTGTTTTGGGGTTTTGTTCTGTAAGAGGAGTAGTCTTAAGTTTTATTAGTTTATCATGATTAACTCCTTATGCTCGTTTTTAGTTTATGTAATTTAATTAGTTGGGGAATAGAGTCTAGGTATTTACATTTATCTTTAGCCAGGATTTTTAAATATGATTCAACGTTGTCCACTCTTCCCCCAGGAAGACATTTGACTTATTGTGTAAAGTGCCCTGAGATGACTTTGTTGTGAATTGGCGCTATATAAATAAAGTTGAATTGAATTGAATTTGACTTTGGTCACTGGAGTCTCTAACTGCACGTTTATAACTATAGAGCTGCCCATGACCAGAGTTGGTTTCTCAGCAGGTGTGTCGCTGAGTGGGGAACATCGATTTGAAACATGAACCAACTGGTGGTGAACCTCGGGCGTCTATTTAGCATTAGATCTCTTACGAACCATCACCCAGCTGGCCTGGCTTCCTGGCTGTTCAGGAAATGCCGGGGGACAGCTAACGGGGTACGCTAGGTTGGCCCGCACCAGCTACCGGAGCCTGACTAGTTGAATTGTTTTCCACGGTGCGTATTATTCTCCATGGTGCGGAGCTGCACTTCCAATAACGTGAGCCTCACCACCAAAACTGCAAAAATCTTACAAATGTTACAGATCCCATTATCATTAAAGGAGGCAGAAGAAAAACTGAACACGAGACACACCGAGCAAGTGAGAGAAGGAGAGACGGAGGGTGACAGACACACACACACAAAAAACAACTGGACAAGGTTGCAAAAGAGCCACAAATGTCACATGAGTGAGTTACAGGTTTGAAGTTGCTGCAAACAAGAAATTTGTAAAAATGTTTTATTTTATTTTTTTTATGTTAACTACATTTAATTCGTTTGGTCAGTTTTTTTCAGAAGTTTTTTTTTTTCAGAACTTTCTGAATGTCTTTAGTGTAAAGCAAAATCTAATTGGACTTTTTTAGTGTAATGGAAGTTGAGTTTGGGGTGCTGCTGTCATCAACATGTTAGTGTTACCACCAATCAGAGAGCTTCAGGTTGGGGCGTGGGACTCGTGAGAACAGTGATGTCGCTGCAGCTCTCATAACCAGCTGACAGCTGAGCTGGACAAACCACAAGCTGCTCTGATTGGCTGAGCTCCAGCAGGGCTCAGGGATAAAAGAGCAGCTCAGACTCTCAACACGGCATCATCACCATGGACTTCCTGTTGATTGTCTCCTGCTTCACTTTCATCAGCGCCACCTATGGTGAGACACATACACACACACACACACACTCACACTCACACTCACACACACACACACACACACACACACACACACACACACACACTGAGGTGGAAGACTGATTCAGAATCTGGCCAGGGTTAAAACTTATTCAGATTAAGTTTTAGTTCACTCGTTAATTTTGTGTGGATGATAATAAGGTAGCAGAAAAGACAACTTTGGATTCACACTTGGTTCACCAGTAACTTTATCAATCTCTAATTAAATAACAAGAAATAAAACAGTAGCCATAGGAGGACAAACTGCACTTGCTATTGCAAAATGTTTCACATGGATTTGGGAGTTTTCTAATAAATCAGCCTGCAACAGACTATCCTCAAAAATTATTCCAATACTCATTCAGTCAGACAGATTATCATGGCTTTAATTGTGAATTATATGAACATGAATGATTTGAATGTTTAAGTGTCTTTGGGCAAAATGGTGCTATTTACTTGTCAGTCACTTTGGATAAAAGTATCTGTTAAATGTAATTTAAGATCTAACAAAGACTGAAAAATCAGCTGCTGTTCTGTGTCAAACATTCTTATTCACTTTTGATGTATCAAATGTTTACTTAATAAATGACTTAATGACTCAATTTTCAGGTCACAAATGTTACTTGTGCCATGTTGTCAATTACCCAAATGTTTCAGTTCATTTTTCTCAGAAATAAAATCAACACAAAGTTTGAAGTAAAAGCTACTTAGAGCAGCAGTCAGTGACGTTTCCTGTTGTCCTTTCAGGTTGTGGCATCCCCGCTATCCCTCCCCGTGTGACTGGCTACGCCCGTATTGTCAATGGAGAGGAGGCAGTGCCTCACTCCTGGCCCTGGCAGGTGTCTCTGCAGGTAAGACACCTTCTTCTTATTCTTCTTCTCTTTTCCCTTCTCTTCTTCCTGTGTTTTTCAGTGACTGTTTTTTTTTTCTCACAGCAATCCAATGGTTTCCACTTCTGTGGAGGATCTCTGATCAACGAGAACTGGGTGGTGACTGCTGCTCATTGCAATGTCATGTCAGTACAGCACAGCAACACAACCATCACAATTCCTAACACAACACTGTGTGTAGCTCTCTGTAGCATTTGTGGACAGGGAAATAAAATGTCCCCACAGATCTTTTTATTAACGGTTTCAGATATTCCATGTGGAAAATTCACATCTGTGATTTGTGTCAAGTGAACCTTTAAAGCCACGTTTCTTGTTTCCTGTTAGGACCTACCACCGTGTAATTGCAGGCGAACATGATAAGGGGTTTGGCTCCAACGAGGACACCCAGTTGCTGAAGCCTGCTAAGGTGAGAAACAACCATCAAACCATCAGTTTTCAGAATACTTCAACCTTCTACAAGTATCCTCCCTTCATAATCCTCCATCATCCTCCACCTGCAGGTGTTCACCCACCCCAAGTGGAACCCAAGCACCATCAACAACGATATTGCCCTCATCAAGCTGGCCACCCCTGCCCGCCTGAGCACCAACGTGTCCCCAGTCTGCCTCGCTGAGACCACCGACAACTTCCCTGCTGGCATGACCTGTGTCACATCCGGATGGGGTCTGACCCGGTACAATGGTGAGTTCCCCACCACCACCACCATCATGTACCTTCAGGGATGTCACACAGCAGGTGGCTGACCAACTTTAAACCTTAATGCAGTCCTGCGTACAACAGGTTCTAAAACCAAAACCTGCAAAAGTTTAAAGTCATATAAGCAGATTTAGTAACTGATTCAGTACACAACAAAGTAGACACAAAATAATGGAGCCTCCATCAGAAACATAAAACCCATGATCATTTTGTCTTTGATGAATTACTGGTAGAACCATCACGATGTTCCGTGGTTTAAACACTAACTTGTCTGAACTGGATCATCATATGGACGTTACTAATCAGGTGCTGCATCTTGGTAGTTTGTGAACTATAGTACTTTAAGTTATATCCATCAAACACACTGTCCAAACCTTTCACTTGATTAAATCTGAGTTAACTTTCAAACATGGTTATTAAAATGCTTTTTTTTTTAAATTTGATCTCTCGTCTCAATTCATGACATTTCTCAGTGTATTGCAAAGTTAATCAAATACTACATGTCAGAGATGTAGTAACCGAATAAAACTTCATCTCCATAACTGACGTGTGATTTGTTCCTGTTTTTTTTAGTGGTTTAGTTTTTTTTTTTCTCTCCAAATCCATAGTTAGAGGCGGACCTTTACTTTTAAATGTGTAGAGGAAGTCCTGAATGTTGTGAGTTGCATGTCTCCCACAGCTCCCAGTACTCCCAACAAGCTGCAGCAGGCTGCCCTGCCCCTGCTGTCCAACGAGCAGTGTAAGACCCACTGGGGCAGCAACATCTCCGATGTGATGATCTGTGCTGGAGGAGCCGGGGCCACTTCCTGCATGGTGAATCCCTTGTTTACACCTAGCACTTGACTTGGTCTCACTTCTTTAAGTAGTCCCACCTGTCCCACCTGTCCCAACTGTCTAAGTCATACACCAGTAGATAATATTCACATATATATGTGTTTTATAGATTTTACCCCAATATACTTTTATTTGTTGTTTACAGGGAGACTCTGGTGGTCCCCTGGTCTGCGAAAAAGACAATGCCTGGACTCTGGTTGGCATTGTGTCCTGGGGAAGCAGCCGTTGCTCCACGTCCACTCCTGCCGTTTACTCCCGTGTCACTGAGCTCCGCAGCTGGGTTGACCAGATCCTCGCCTCTAATTAAACACTCAGAGACTGAACGACGACTCTGGCCCCCAACCCCCCTGGCTGTTCAAGAACACAGTGTAGACAATGACATGTAATAAAATGTTAACATTAGTGACTGTGCATTGTTGTAGCTTGAATTAGTGTTTTTTAGTGCTCAGCCTTCTCTGTGCACAATTTCAAATGATCCACTGCAGTAAGGAAAGGTTTTATGGGTACACATAGTACTGTTAATGGAGCAACAATACTGTAAATCTTATCTTTTTGGACAAGTGATCGCAGCAACCCTGTCCATCAGGGTTTATGTGAATCCTTGCACAAACTGTACATTTTTGTTGCCACATTTTAGGTTTATAAATATTAATTATTCATTAATAATCGTTTGAGTCAAAGTTTTACATTTCAATTAGTCAATTAGTTTTCCTTTATATTTTTTCATTCACCAAAAAAATAATAAGCCAGGTTCTGAGACAAAACAAGAGCAACAAAAAGCAACAACAAAACGTCGGAGAGGTTGGTAGAACCAGTAGCTACACATTGGAAAACACAAAGCTCCAAACCTGGGGACCCCTGCAGTGAGGGACGGTGAGAGGGAGAGAGAGAGGGAGAAAGACAACTATGGGAGAGAACACAAAGAGTTGTCATGCAGTGTTGACAATTTTGGAGTGAGAGGAGAGAGGGACAAGAGGAGGAAAGGAGTTCAGTGCACTGCGGGGTGGGTCCCCCAGCAGTCTAAGCCCATAGCAGCATGATTATAACTAACTATAAGCTTTATCAAAGAGGAAGGTTTTAAGCCAAGACTTAAAAGTAGAGAGGGTGTCTTAACTGGGAGTTGGTTCCACAGGAGAGGAGCTCGATAGCTAAAGGCTCTGCCTCCCATTCTACCTTTGGAAATTCTGGGAACCACAAGTAAGCCTGCATTCGGAGATCAAAGTGGTCAACTGGGATGATATGGTCCTATGAGGTCTTTTAGATATGATAGAGCTTGACTGTTTACAGCTCTATATGCAAGAAGGGGGGTTCTAAATTCTCTTCTAGATTTACATTTACATTACATTTACATTTAGTCATTTAGCAGATGCTTTTATCCAAAGCTACTGTGTTCACAGTTCACGAGATGCAAGCAAGATTTAATGGGATTTAATGGGAAGCCAATGGAGAGAAGCTAGTGAAAGTAAAATAGGATCTCTCTTGCAATTAGCAAGAGAGATCCTATTTCACTTTCCAGTCAGCACTCTTGCTGCAGCATGTTGGATTATTTGCATTTAGATTAAATGCATGGACTAGTTTTTCCGCATCACTTTGAGACACGATGCTTCTATTTGTTCTGTATTTGGAAGAAGGCTCTTCTAGAGATTTGTTTTATATATGACGTATGGGACAAATCCTGGTCAAAAATAACTCAGAGGTTCTTTGCAGTAGAACTAGATGACAATCTAGATCTAGAGTAATGATATGGTTATGACAGCATATTTCTAAAATTCTTATGCCCAAATACTATGACTTTTTTACTATGACTATTTTGTAAGAATTTAGAAGTAGGAAACTGTGGGACAGCCAATTCAATTCAATTCAATTCAACTTTATTTATATAGCGCCAATTCACAACAAAGTCATCTCAGGGCACTTTACAGAATAAAGTCAAGATTATAAAGATATATAAAGAGAACCCAACAATTCCCCCTGGAGCAAGCCATAGGCAACAGTGGAGAGGAAAAACTCCCTTTAACGGAAGAAACCTCCAGCAGAACCAGGCTCAGGGTGGACGGCCATCTGCCTCGACCGGTTGGGGTGAGTGGAAAGGGGAGAGAGAAAAGAACAGAGCAACAAAAGCAACAACAAAACATCTGGCAGATTGGTAGGATCAGTAGCTTCACGCTGGAAGACACACAGCTTCAAAGCCGGGGGACACCTGCAGAAAGGGACAGAGAGAAGGGGACAGAGGAGGACAAAGACAACTACGGGAGAGAACACACAGAGTTAATGACATACAGTGGTGACAATTGCGGGATGAGAGGAGAGGAGAGATGGTCAAGAGGAGGAAAGGAGTTCAGTGCATTGGGGGGTGGGTCCCCCAGCAGTCTAAGCCTATGGCAGCATAACTATAACTAACTATATGCTTTATTAAAAAGGAAGGTTTTAAGCCTAGACTTAAAAGTAGAGAGAGTGTCTGCTTCCCGAATCTGAACTGGGAGCTGGTTCCACAGGAGAGGAGCTTGATAGCTAAAGGCTCTACCTCCCATTCTACTTTTGGAAATTCTGGGAACCACAAGTAGGCCTGCATTCTGAGAGCAAAGTGGTCTACTGGGATGATATGGTGCTATGAGGTCTTCTAAATATGATGGAGCCTGACCATTCAGAACTTTATATGTAAGAAGCAGGGTTTTAAATTCTATTCTACATTTAATGGGAAGCCAATGGAGAGAAGCTAGTGAAGGTGAAATATGATCTCTCTTGCTAGTTCCAGTCAGCACTCTTGCTGCAGCATTTTGGATTAATTGCAGGCTCTTTAGGGAGTTACTGGGGCATCCTGAAAGTAGGGAATTACAGTAGTCCAACCTAGAGGTAACAAATGCATGGACCAGTTTTTCGGCATCACTTTGAGACAGGATGCTCCTAATTTTGGCAATGTTCCGTAGGTGGAAGAAGGCTGTTCTAGAGATTTGTTTTATATGTGAGTTAAAGGATAGATCCTGATCAAAAATAACTCCAAGGTTCCTTGCAGTAGTACTGGAGGCCAGACTTATGCCATCTAGTGTGACAATATGGTTGGACATCATATCTCTGAGATTTTTGGGCCCAAATACTATGACTTCAGTTTTAGCCAGGCTTTTATGTCTTAGGCACAGGGTTTGAAGCTTGATTAATTGATTTGTTTCATCTGGTTCCATAGATAGACATATATCTGGGTGTCATCGCATAGCAATGGAAATTTATGGAATGTTTTCTAATACTGTTACGTAAATGAGACATATATAAAGTAAAATTAGTGGTCCTAACACAGGACCTTGTGGAACTCCATAGCTAACCTTTGTGTGCGTGGAGGATTCATCATTCACATAAACAAATTGGAATCTATCTGATAGATAAGATTCAAACCAATTTAGTGCAGTTCCTTTAATCCCTATTTCATCTTCCAGTCTCTGCAATAAAATGTTGTGTAAATACTGAAAATCTCACTTGTGTTTCTCCATCAGATAAAATGGCCCAACTAGCCCTAGAATAACTTACCAGAAACAAGAAGCATATAGCATTAGCAGATCTTTGGTCTTGGCTTTGGTGGAGAATTGAAATAAAATGAATAAATGATACATCATGAAATCCAATAGTAATACTAACTTAGATTTTTCAGTTTTCAACAAATGCAGTTCTTACTAGTTTTCTTCAAATTAGAGGTACTTGCAAAGAAAAAAAAAAAACGACTCTGTTTTTGTTTGAGTGAAGCTAAATTAACAATCAAATATAGTAGATATATTTAACCAGTGGGAGGCAGCATATCACACTTTTAGCCGGGTATTAAGAGCAGTGTAAATGTAAAGTAAAGGTCATTAATGGGATCAAAGCATATTTGTGTGATTCATAAACTCAATGCAACTGACCATTGACCTTTTTCTGCTATTATAAAATCCTCTGCTGACATTTGCTAATGACTAAGGGTGTCACAGTCCTGGCTTTTGGACAGTCCTCTTCCATGCCCTACCTGATCCTCATGTTTGGACTCTCTCCCCTTACGTTTTGGTCTGAGGTTTGCTTTCCTGTTTATTTAAGTTTTTTGGTTTTGTCTTTTGTTATTCCTGCTTGTTTGGCTCTGGTTTTATGTTCGAGTATTTATTTGTCTTCTTCAGTCTGTCTGTGCTTTATGTTCAGTTTGTTCGTGTCTGCCTCCACTTAATACTAAGTTAGTTCCCTTGTTTCCCCAGCACTGTTATTTAGTTTATCTTTTCCCCTCAGTGTGTTTAAGTTCATGTTCTATTTTGCTTTGTTTATTACTACGTGTGCTATTCCTGCCCTCCTCACGGAGTCATTTTTGTTTACCCCTTTTCACATTTCAAACCTCCCCTTGTTGTCTACTGTACTAAAATTAAACATATACTCAGAGTGTGACAAAGGGAGGATTACATTTTTGCATTGTTGCACTGTGTACAGTTTACATGAACATTGCACTATGATGGGACTTATGTCAGCACCAGAAATTTACAGCTAATTGACAAAAGAAGCATTCTTAGATAGAGTAGGTGGGAGGGTGGAGGTTTATCTACCTTAGTAGTATAGTATTTAATTGCCTGATATTGTTATATAGTGTAGTACTGTCACAATAGTAATGCGCATTCATTAATGGACATGGTTAACAAATCATGACTAAAGACAATGTAACCACAGTAGAAAGTCTTGTATGACAGAAGTTTGAAATACCAAGTTATACAAGTAACCGTTACTTGAATTTTGGAAGGCAATGAGTTTGCATGGTTTAATCACTAAATCAAGTAAATCAGATTGCTGATAAAATGAATTCAACTCAGATTTTCAATGTTGTAAGAATGTCATGTTAATTGGCCCATCTTAAATACGTGTAAATTAAAAGACGCCAAACGGTACACTCAGGCTTTGTTTAAAATAATTACATTTTTAACTACTATACATTTTACATGTTTTTGTTGGGTTTAAAAATGTAAGTGTACTGCCCTTAATAAGCATTTGTATTTATTAATACAATTGCTATTCCAGTTTACTTTTCTTTCCAAGACAATTGGTTTGCATGTCTTTTTTTAAGTAAGGCTTTCAGAGTTTACAGTGTATCAAAAATTTGGACTTGTCAGGCTGTGCAAATAAATATGACAAGATTAAGACAACAGATCAGAGTTTTGTGTTTTATTGATGATCAGGGCAAGATGCTCAGTTGGCAGCAATGGTCTTGTCTATCCAGGCCCGGAGCTCAGTGACGCGGGCGTACACACCAGGCATTGTGGGAGTACAGGTTCCACTTCCCCAGGACACGATGCCGACCAGAGTCCAGGCTCCAGACTTCTGACAGACCAGAGGGCCACCAGAATCACCCTGAAAACATAACACATTCAGTTAAAGAAGAAACAATATGATGAGGAGAATAACACTTTACATTAGCACAATTTTTTGACGTTGGTAGAACCCACCATGCAGGAGGAGGCTCCAGCAGCTCCGGCACAGATCATCAAACTGGTGATCTTGCTGCCCCAATAAGAACGGCACTGTTCATTGGTAAGCAGGGGGAGGGTGGCCTGCTGCAGCAGTGCAGGGGTGTCAGGAGCTGCAACGCAAGAGTACATCACACATCAAACACATTCATAGTAACACACAGTGTGAGTTTTCTACATCATGTAAACTTACAATAGTCCAAAGACATTTGGCCCATAAAAATATAAAGTGAAATGCAATGAAAACATAAATGTGAACAATTTGAGGTTTGATGAAAACTACACTACACTTTACTTCAAGGTTCAAAACTTTGACACTGACCAGCCAAAGCACCTTCCTACCTGAACTCCCTCATCCCAGTCTACAGTCCATTGCACCGACATCTGGTTGTCCCTTAACCACACAGCAAATAATTTAGGCTAAGAAACTGCACATTCAGCAGCCTCACTCACAAAACTTCTGCTCTCACCATTGTAGCGGGTCAGACCCCAGCCGGAGGTCACACACTTCATTCCTCCAGGGAAGTTGTCTCCAGTCTCAGCCATACACACAGGGGAAACACGCATGTTCATCTGGGCGGGGGTGGCCAGCTTGATGAGCAGGACATCGTTGTTGATGGTGAAGCCGTTGTAGTTGGGGTGTTTGAACACCTGACATGAAATGGCATCATTATCATCAGAGAACATCCAGGAAAACACCACGATGAGACAAAATGCTTTTATTGTTACCCACCTTTCCGACCTGGATGATCTGGATGTCCTCAGCATTGGAGGAGCGGTCGTGTTCCCCAATAATAACACGGTGTGAAGTCCTACAAGAAAAGGATTGAAAACAATCCATCATTTCTAAGCTGAAAGAGCTTTTATCATCTAAATATCATGTGTTCACTGACGAGGTTAACTAGCACATTAAATCTGCTCTTTGGTGTTTGTCAGTTCCCTACATTCCCTAAAGAGCCTGCAATCAATCCAAAATGCTAGAGCATGAGTTCT
This sequence comes from Channa argus, assembly GCF_033026475.1. NCBI lineage: Eukaryota > Metazoa > Chordata > Actinopteri > Anabantiformes > Channidae > Channa > Channa argus. The sequence goes on from NC_090198.1 coordinate 31,634,562, forward strand.
AACTGGAACTAGCTTGAGAGATCATATTTCACCTTCACTAGCTTCTCTCCATTGGTTTCCCATAAAATCTAGAATAGAATTTAAAACCCTGTTTCTTACATACAAAGCTCAGAATGGTCAGGCTCCATCATATATAGAAGACCTCATAGTACCATATCATCCCAGTAGACCACTTCGATCTCAGTATTCAGGCCTACTTGTGGTTCCCAGAATTTCCAAAGGTAGAATGGGAGGCAGAGCCTTTAGCTATCAAGCTCCTCTCCTGTGGAACCAACTCCCAGTTCAGATTCGGGAAGCAGACACCCTCTCTACTTTTAAGTCTAGGATTAAAACCTTCCTCTTTGATAAAGCTTATACTTAGTTATAGTCATGCGCTGCTATAGGCTTAGACTGCTGGGGGATCCACCCCCCCATGCACTGAGCTCCTTTCCTCCTTTCACCTCACAATTGTCACCACTGTATGATATTAACTGTGTGTTTTCTCCCGTAGTTGTCTTTGTCCTTCTCTGTCTCCCTCGCTCTGTCTCGTTCTGCAGGTGTCCCCGGCTTTGAAGCTGTTTTTTTTCCAGTGTGCAGCTACTGGTCCTACCAACCTGCCCGTTGTTTTGTTGTTGCTTTTCTTGGTCTTTTCCTTTCTCTCTTAACCTTCCACTCTCCACAACCGGTCAAGGCAGATGGCTGTCCACCACGAGCCTGGTTCTGCTGGAGGTTTTATTCATTAAAGGGAGTTTTTCCTCTCCACTGTTTCCTAGGACTGACTCCAGGGGAATTGTTGGGTTCTCTCTATACATCTTTAGAGTCTTGACTTATTCTGTAAAGTGCCTTGAGATAACTTTTTTGTGAATTGGTACTATATATATAAAATTGAACTGAATTGAATTTATCAAGTTTGTGTTACATAAAACTTCAATGACACCATCATACTGCACAATCTCACACTGAAAACGATCTGATATTAAAAAGCCTAAAATCAAATGCTTAGTGAACTTTTTGCTTAAAGACTTTAAACCACTGTGAAATTAAAAATTCACATTAGTCTTTGATAAGCAAAGCTGCTTCAGTTTGAAGAGAAGAAATAAAGATTGAAAACATTTACTTGACATTGCAGTGAGCAGCTGTCACTACCCAGTTCTCATTGACGAGAGAGCCGCCGCAGAAGTGGAAACCAGTGTAATCCTGCAACAAGGAGGACAGTTAGACTGAATACCATCATCTGTGTGTGTGTGTGTTTTTGAGTGTTTATTTACCTGGAGGGACACCTGCCAGGGCCAGGAGTGAGGCACGGCCTCCTCACCGTTCACAATACGAGAGTATCCGGTGATCACAGGAGGGATGGCGGGAGAACCGCAGCCTGGAGACATTATGATAAAAACACAATTTTAACACAGCAGCAGTATTGTTTATTAATTCATTAGTGTAAAGTAATCCAGAAGATTCAATTACAGGAAGGTAAAAGGGAAGAAATATTTAACTTTTAATTTGGATACAAAAAATGTATCTTAAATTTTATTTATCTTATACTTAGATTTTTAAAACTGCAATGTGGTTCAGACCTGATATGAAAATATGTTCACTGACCTTATCACGAATTTGACTACAGGCTGTGTAGTGAAACAGATCTGTGTCCGATTTAGTTAGGTATGTAAATCAGGCCATTATACTGTGTGTTTATTGCATGTTTTAATCACTTCAACATAGGTGAAAAGTTTTGTGTTTCACTTGTTAGAGTTAATATTTATCATACAGAAGGAGGTTTCTATTATTTTATAGATATTCTAAAAGAAATACTGTTTATTTACTGTACATTTTGCTTCAACTCTGCTTTGAATGATGAACTGACAAAGTTATTTAAAAGTCACTTATTTCAATTCTTTCTTATGTGAAGTTCTTGCATATCTGTAAATATAAATAATAAACACCACAGCCCTGTTTACAGAGTTATGCATGATCTTGGATCTGTTGGTTCTTTATATCGAGCTAATTGTCCCAGCAACAGATCCACAATTTCAGAGCTACTAAGGAGCAGGTTTGATCTAAGATGGGCTCTCAGATTTGACCAGAGTTGTAGCAGAAGTTTTCTTCAGACTATGTATGTGCAGTTCCCATATGAGCAAGCCACTGAAACCAGGACAATGATAACAAGTTATGTGTGTTAAAGTATAAAAACTGTTCTGTGCCATTCAACATTATCGTGTTTAATTAAAGCCACATAATCTGTCACCGGCAGAAGTCTGACATTCACCACTTTTTGTGTGTGTGCATTACAAAGTGGTGAACAACAGTACAGATAGTAAAAGTGACACTTTTTAAACTGATTTATCTGCAGTAAAGGCTCCTCCATTAATGTTAGAAAAGAATCTGAAAGTTACAATCCTGCACATTACATTTCTTTAAGATGATTATTAGACTTGGATTAGCTTTCGCATCATGTTAATATTGATTGATATTGATAATATTGTCTGCTTTGATGTTAAAGGGTTTGTCTTACCGTAGGCGGCCCCAGCAAATGCAAGGCAGGAGAGGATCCACAGGAAGGCCATGGCTCAATCATATTGGGTCTAACTAAGCGTGGAGCTTTTATACAGCCTGGGAAAGATTAGATTGGATGGAACTGGAAGGACATGAGTCTGAGGGGACACCTTATCAGAGGGCCATGGAAATGTGGACAGGTGGAGCTGACAGAGAGGAGAGGGGATTATGAACTTCATTTTACATTCATTTTAAATTTGAGATGTTTGTACAGTACCAATCGCTTAGGTGATTTTGTTTTCTTCAATAATTTTACAGCAATATGAACCAAATTAACTTTTAAATTATTAGTTACTCAGAATATTGTTGTTGTTATTCAACAAATGAATGACCTGAATAAGTATTTGAAGCTTCTTTTCAAACACCAGAGACATGTCAGGCTGAGTTGTGGGGAGATGTGTCAAACCACAGATTTCATAGATTCATACTCTTAAAATGGGACTACACCTAAAATATTAAAATAAAATATAACAAAATAAAATCATACTTTTTCAAAACAGATTTTCCAAATTTTCTAAAGACACTAAGCACAACAAGTGGCTAAATTTCTTCTAAAACCTTAGCAAACTTCACTCGGTAATAAATCGTGTTCCTTCATGTTACATACATAGTAAAAGCTAATGTAAACTTAGATTAAACTATATGTTGTAAGATGTGGCTTTTTCAAAACTTGAACTCAGTTTAATATATAAACAGGCCTCTGACTTATCATTCACTGCACTTTGATATTTTGTCCACAGTGTTTCTGGGACCAGTGTGTGTTGAAGGTCATTTGGTTGAAATGTGTGTGTTTCCCAGCAGCACGGTGTTTATTGGCAGCACCAGACGTGGAAATCTGACCTTCACCTGCAGAAAAATCAATAAAACACAGTTAGCACAAGACCTAAAACCTTTAGTCATTTGTCATATTGACAATATGCAATAATGCAGTGTTATGTATCTATTGTTGCTTAATTGTTTAGCAATACATTGCTGAATTTTAATTGATTAAAAATAAATGGCCTTACAGTGCATAATTTACATAATTGTCAGAAAATGTAATTTCTCTATTTTTTATATCGCAGCACAAGATGGTGCCTCATTCTGTTTGACAAGATTCACAATATGTGTTTGTCAAAAAAAAAACTGTCTGTGTGTGCACCCCAATGAATACTGCAGTTTGAGACTGTCCTGTAAAATACACACATAACACAGTCACAAAGGATTTAGACCCAGAAAAGGGTGGATGATGGTTCAACAAACAGAGGAATTTGACTCAGGAAACCACAGTTCCAGTCTAGTGTGAAACAACGGTTTGTTGTAACAAGTGCTGTAAGTCATGTGAAAAACGTTATATGATGACATGTTAACATTAAACCGTGTTTAACTGGTCCCAAAATCTGACCAAATGACGTATTTTTTGGTTTACCACAAAAAATGGCATGAAACCAGCTGCCATTTTAGTGCCACTGTAGGAGATGGCAGTCGCCATTTTGTTGCCTTCCACTAAAAGGAGTTTAGGTTTAACAGACTCCCACCTCTCTGATAGAGGTTTTTTCTACAGTTTTGTGGATCAAATGAGAGGGTAGAGACAAACCACCTGTATGGGCATTAAGGTCGTAGGCCTTGTTGCAGCATTGTCCTTCTGTGTTTGTCCTTTTATCAGAGGCCCGTGTTAAAGAGTTACAACAGCTGCAGTGAGCTGCATGTCCCAGTGTGTTCAACACACACATACACAGAGTTTGTCTGAAGCTGGTCTCTGGTGAAGCTGCAGTTCTTGGGCTGCGACTGGGTAGTTGTTTTCTGATGATTCCAACAGCGTCTGACTGTGTAAATAAGCCCAAACCCTTTTAAGGTATTTTTGAGGTTAGACTTTTGTGTACTGCAGTGCCCCTTCAGCTGGCAGCAGTAGTGACAGAGAAGGGTATTCCCTTCAGAGTTACTAAAGCAAATAAACTTCCCTCATTGCATATACACTGATCGGGCATTACATTATGATGACCTGTACAATCTAATATAATCCAATACCGCAGCTCTACCATGACTTATATTTTACAAGGTTATAATTGCTTCATTTTTAGGTTGAAACTGGCAGAATTCTTCTATATCTTTATTATTGAGGTCAAAGTGGATAGTGGAGTCGTACTGACTGCATTATAAGAAGAGGTGGTTTGAATATTGTGGCGATCTTTTTTCTTTTGTTCTTTCGGCTTATCCTTTGAGTTAAGGGTTGCCACAGTGGATTACTGTCCGCATGTTAATTTAGCACAGTTTTTATACCGCTTGACCTTCCTAACACAACCCTCCCCAATTTCTACTGTGCTTGGACCAGCTCTGAGCAGCTGGGGAGAGGAATGGGCTGTTCAGTAGGGGTTCAGTGTCCTAATGTTTCCAGAGACAATTTGACATATAGCCAGGACAGCATCCCCCCCGTGTGTCATCAGCACTGTGAGGAGGTGAGTTGGTGATTCAGATTCTGCAGAATCTGACACTAATTTAGGCAACAACAAACTCAGTTACTTAAATTTTTTTTTGTAATTTATGGTTTACACTGTGTTGTGTGACTCCCAAACTGAAATCAGAAACTCTTGTTGTGGCTTACAGCATGTTCTCACTTACGTCCTTCACTGGGTCTTTGGCATGTTTGTTTACATGTTATGCTGTCAAAGTTGTAGCGACCACCTATAGACACACCAATGAAGTTTGAAAGTTTGCCAGTTCCTTTTTCTCTGTACTAGTAAATTAGGCTAGAGAATAACTTATGATGATTAGCTTTCTTCTACTTCATGTCTAAAACTGCCAGGTGTAGTGAGAGATTACAACTGTGAGTGTTTAGTTGGCAGCAAGGATCTGGTTGACCCAGCCTCTGAACATAGTAACACTGGCTAAGACATCAGGAATGGATGTGGAGCAACAGCAGCTTCCCCAGGACACCAAGCAGAGTCCAGGCCTTGTCCTTCTGACAGATCAGAGGACCACCAGAGTCAGTCTGAAACACCAAATAAATTAGTAACATTAATAGTAAAAAAAATATATAACGCAACAGCAAAGGGACTGTCAGGGCAAAAATGACAATATCTTGTCTTGGACACCTCAAGTGTAATCAGTAAAGAAGCTTCAACATCCAGGATGTCTTTTAGTGTTTTATTATTTTGAAGAGAGAAATACATTGACAGAGTTTCAATTCTCCATCCTATACAGTTATAAACCTCATACATTAGTTTTACAACCATCTGTTGCTGGGCAGACCATCTTCTACCCTCAGGACTCTGCCCCCGGCCATTTCTCCTTTTATGGAAACCATTTCCCTTTCCAGCACTTTGATAAGCACCTGTGCGCATGGAGTGACTCTGGATCAGAGTCAGTGTGGGATTGTCTGCTGTTAGACAATAACTGACCTTGGAGCAGTTCTGCAAACACTTCAAGACAAAACATATATATGAGACAAAGTTTGAACAACATACAATCTTTTAAACATTCTTCAAAAGTACACTGAGTACAAGTTGCCATTATAACTAGGTAAAATGCTAAGGATTAAATTTTATCATCATTTAATAATACTTGATTTTCCATCGTAAAACACATATGAAATTAAAGATGCGAATCATGACTTTCACACCGAAAATGACTCCCATACCAGATCGGTTGGGGCCCGGGTTAACAACAACCGTCACCGGTGCTGTTGACCTACAGGGTACCGGTGGAAATTGGACTACTGTTGGTCGAAGAAGGAAAGGAGGAAGGTGTATTTGTTGGCAGAGATGAAAGAGGAACTATGTGACTATGGGACTATGACAGGGAAAGCTAGAGAGTTGGTTGACATGATGCAGAGAAGGAAGGTGGATATACTGTGTGTCCAAGAGTCCAGGTGGAAAGGTAGTAAAGATAGAAGCTTAGGAGCAGGGTTCAAGTTGTTCTACCATGGGTCAGATAGGAAGAGAAATCGAAGTCTCTATACCTGTTCTGTTAGATCCTAGTGCTGCATTTGATACCATTGATCACAACATTTTATTACAGAGACTGGAACATGAAATTGGGATTAAAGAAACTGAACTAGGTTGGTTTAAATCTTATCTGTCTGATGGACTTCAATTAGTTCATGTTAATGATGAATCCTCCATGCGCACACAAAGGTTAGCTAAGCAAGTCAAGCACAAAGCTTTGTCTTAGGACCAATACTTTTTACTTTATATATGTCTCCTTTAGTCAGATTTATTAGAAAATGCTTGATAAATTTCCATTGCTATGCTGATGATACCCAGCTATTTCTATCTATGGAACCAGATGAAAAAAATCAGTTAATTAAGCTTCAAGCACGCCTACAAGACATAAAGAAAAACTAGTCCATGGATTTGTTACTTCTAGGCTGGACTAGTCTAATTCCCTACTTTCAGGATGCCCCAGTAACTCCCTAAAGAGCCTACAAGTAATCCAAAATGCTGCAGCAAGAGTGCTGACCGGAACTAGCAAGAGAGACCACATTTCACCTTCACTAGCTTCTCTCCATTGGCTTCCCATAAAATCTAAAATAGAATGTAAAACCCTTCTTACATAGAAAACTTTAAACTGCTCCATCATTTATTGAAGACCTCACAGTCCCATATCATCCCAGTAGACCACTTCGATCTCAGAATGCAGGTCTACTTGTGGTCCCCAGGGTTTCCAAAGTTAGTATGGGAGGCAGAAACTTTAGCTATCAACCTCCTCTCCTGTGGAACCAGCTCCCAATTCAGATTTGAGAAACAGACACCCTCTCTACTTTTAAGTGTGGGCTGAAAACATTCCTTTTTGATAAAGCTTATAGTTAGTTATAGTCATGCGCTGCTATAGACTTAGACTGCTGGGGGAACCATTCCTGATGACTGAGCCCCTTTCCTCCTCTTGTCCCTCTCTCCTCTCCTCTAACCCCACAATTCTCACCACTGAATGACATTAACTCTGTGTGTTCTTCGTCCCATAGTTGTCTGTCTCCTTCTCACTGTCCATTTCTGCAATTGTCCCCGGCTTTGTGCAGCTACTTGTCCTACCAACCTGCCTACCTGTTTTCTTGCTTTTTGTTGCTCTTTTCTTTTCTCTCCACTTTCCAATTACCCCAACTAGTCAAGGCAGATGGCCGCCCACCATGATCCAAGGCTTGCTCAAGGGGCAGTTGTTGGGTTTTCTCCATACATCTCTTTAGCCTTGACTTTATTCTGTAAAGTGCCTTGAGATGACTTTGTTGTGAATTGGCCCTTTATGAATAGAGTTGAATTGAAATGAATTGGAGTCCCATTTAGTTTTACAAAATTTCATAACTTAGCATTCGTAGCTTGACAGTTAGCTTACTCTGACGCAGCTTTCATCAGTTTATTTCATAAAGTATTAGGCTCCTCTTCTAACTTAGTTAGCTAAGTTAACTTTTTAAATGTTAAATGTCAAAGGAAATAAAAGAAAAAACATAATACCACTGGAAGTTCTGTTATACAACTGTCTCTTTACAACAATTACAGCTACACTAGCAGTATTTAGCTAAAACAGTTTATTAATATATTTAATGGTTACTATCTGCTCCACTTACCATTACCTTGCTTTTTTCTTCTCTTCCTCTTTTTCTTCTTTGTTTACACTGAATCACTGGGTTGGGGTCCTCTTAGGGAAGTCTGAGGGAGGTTGTGACATTGCAAACTTTGCAAACAGCCAGTGCTGTACATAGTTTATCTTTTGTCACTCCTGAGGGACACTTGGGCTGAAAAATGTTCAGAGCTTGCAAAGCACTGTTAGGAAACAAGCAGTGGAATCAAACTGTTGCTATCGTGCTCTTCTCACTACTCCACATCTGGGTTAATCAGATAGATGTCAATGTGTGTGTATATTTGTGTCTTTCACTGTTTCAGCTCTGTAATTGAGATTAGATCTGTCCAGGATGTACAACATCTGTCACCTCATGAGACAGTCTTCATAAATAAATGGACATCTTCACATAGATTTTATTACACACAAAGGAAATTTATTACAACATAAAATGCAAAGTCAGTAGCATTTATATTTATGTCTGCACACCTGCTAAAACTGTTCGGTGTTGTCAGGTGCGTCTGAGTGGGCAGGCATGGCCGACACGGCGGCAGTAGCAGATGGCATTGAAGAAGCGACAGTAGCAGGTGTCACAAGGGTCACAGCAGGGCAGAGGGTAACCCAGACACGACTGTTGGTGTGGGATACAGCGACGAGGGGAACGCATGGCCCGACTCTGCAGTTGCACAGCTGCTGATGAGTCCTGGAAAGCAAGGTATGATAAGAAACGTAAGATAACTTCTAACCTGCTAACAGTGATCGGGTTTTGAAATAAACCACAGCCACCTCGTCATAGGATCCAGTGTCCATTAGGAAGTGATCTTCCACTGAGTCAATAGGTAACAGGCTAGGGTCGTGGATGGGGTCAGGAACGTGGCTCCTCTCTGCAGGACACAAGACAGAAAAAAGTTGTCATTCCCTGTCATAGACCAACATCTTTTGGCTCACCTCTACAGCTGAACATGTTCTGCACATTGATTTGGCATGCGTTTTTATGTCAGATGGCCTTCCCGATGCAACTCTCCCATTTTATACAGGCCCGGAGCCCTTTGTGGCTGGGCGGGGCTGGACCTGGTGGGATAGGATTCAGACCCTTGACCTTCTACATCCCAACACGATGCTCTACCACTGACCCACCAGGCCCCCAGTTGTCATTCCCTTTCCTCACCTTATACACTGTTGATATTAGAGACAGGAATATTTAGCTTTATTACTCTGTGGAAATGACAGAGGAATGTCAGAATGCTCTGAGAGGGGAAGCAGAAGGAGCTGCTTTTGTGTTTTGACTTAATAAAATGGTGATAAACTATGAAAAACTTTATCTGTGCTCTTTTTTTGCAAAGCTACATGCACCATAAGCACGTGATGAGGTTTATATCTACTACCTGGCTTTACTGTTGAGTTGCAACCCTGTTTCCTAAAAAATACGTTCATTTGTCACCAAATCTGTTTTTAATCATCTTTAAAAAGTTTGCTGATAACACATTTCGGTCAAAACTGATAGATGATCTAAAAAAACTGACCTGGGCCAGGAGAGAACTATAATTACATTTTTTTTTCCTTTTGTTTGTTTCTTTCAATTGGGTTGTTGGTTCTTAATTTATATTATTAGATGTTTGTTTACGTAAGTTTCAAAAGTTTACTGAATTATTTAAAAGTCAAAACACACATATAAACTCTTCTTGATCCCCAAAAGGTCACCACCTGGATTTAACTAGGCAAAAAGGTCAGAGCCTCCATTGGCTAATTACTGCAGAGACTAATATGTCTCACCTGGCAACAAGTTATTCAGTTCTTACTGATGCAGTAATTAGCTGACGACCTGAATAAACTCAATGACCAGGTTTTTCCTTCAGGCACATTTTAAGATGACATTGGCAGGATTTATCAGGCTCAAATAGTAAAAAAAAGTTGTTCAGGGAGTAGCTTCTGTCACAGAGTTAAATACAAGTCCTGCTGTGGTTTGTCAGTTGACTATGTCTCTGAGCTGAGATTGGAAAGGTGTTACTGACCTATGTCAGACAGGTAGGAGGTGTCAGTGCGGCGTCCATTGGGCAGAGTATCATCAAGCTGGATGTTTCCATGAACCAGTGAAGAAGAGAGATGCAGTAGACTGAAGGAGCAGCAGCATAGCAGCGCAGAGCAAAACATCCTGCAGCTCTCAGAGAAACAACAAGAAGAAGAAGAATCTGTACCTCAACTTCCACAATGCTCAGCTTCTCCACTGAAGAGGAAACAGAAACAAGTTTTGTTTTAATGGGAATCAACCTGAGAGTTCAGTATCTAATTGTCAGTAACAACAAAATTAACTATTTACTAAAGATTGATGTATGTGAAATCTGAATTCTTCTAATTCAGTCTTTTACTCCTTTACATCTACAAAGAAAATGAAAATACTAAACGGAATTAAATAATTGATTCAGATATAGAGACTTTTAGTTAGTTACTTAAACAAGGGTTTATTAAACATGCATTCTATTTCTACATTATCTGTGTATTCCTGGATCAGTCAAAGGAAGATCAGCAGTTCTTTATCTCAACACTTAACTTTTCTACTCTAACAACATTAAATATTATCTTTGCTTCAATTAATCAAACCACTGGTGTTCACACAACACAGATTAAAATTATAAAACGTATATAATGTATATTTGGATTAAACGTTTTTTTCTTTAAATGACTATGACAACAATATATTTTTTTTGTATCTAAGTATAATAAAAGTTAATTCCAGATAAAGGGGGGACTCACCTGTTGCTGTAACGTTTTGCTCTCTCTCTCTCTCTCTGAGGGGACGATGGACATTTAAAGATCCCCGGAGAGGAAGGATGTCACATGACCGCCTGTGGGGTGGGGGTTTATTCACTTTATGAAACATCTGATGGATCCTAAAATTAAAGGGAATTAAAAAGTGTATATGGGGGGGCTGTCGGTGATTATTTTGCCTCTAAGAGCTTCATCACATACAAAACCCAAATAAACTTCAACAGGGAAAAATTAACAACTGAGTGTGCCTTTTTGATTAAATGGGAATCAGTAAAGTTCTTTTTGATATATTGAATTCATAACGTTTTATCGAGGTATTCCTCCTGGTGTTTCCCTTCTGCTTTTCCAATCTCCACAAACAACAGGGTCTGTTGCTTGATGATATCCATGTTGGTTGAAATGTCAGTAATAAAAGGTTTATTCTTTTTTCTCTTCGTCTTTTACAGCAACTCTGGATGTTCACACTTGGACCCACTTCAGACCAGCAGGATACCGTGTTTTTTAAAATTCATGCTGAATTAGCAACAGGAAATACAAACTGAAAGATGAAGAGTATTATGTCGTAAAGTATTTTTAAAATAATTAAAATCATTTTATGAATATTTATGTTATGTTTCTCTGTCAGAGTTATTTAACGTTTGAACCAGGAAATATCCTGTTTCTATTTCTCTTTTTTGATAGGTTTATAATCCATACTCAGTAGAAATTCCTTTCCTCTGTGTGTTTGGTAGAGCTGGGTTTAGTCTCACTAATGATCCTCTCTCTGTGTTTGATTGGGGAACATTAAATCAGCCGCTTCAGCTGCTTAATTCATGTTTGATTCTATTATTCTTGATGTGGAGCTTCATTAAACCCGTCATCTTCCTCATTCTCCTTCTGCAAACATGGCGCAGATTCTCAGAACGTTGAATCTTTGCTGACGTTACTTCTGCAGTCTGCACAAATCAGACATTAGGGGCTGCTGCTGTTTTAATAAGACTGATTATCAGCATCCTATCAGCATCCTGCATCCTGATCAGACCCAACAACAACAACAACCTTAACGCACTTCCTGTTCCATATTGAGGTGTGTTGTAGTGTTTACCAGGTGAGCAGTTGTGCAGGTCACTGTGGAACAGGATCATTGTTAGTGTGTTTTATTATACATTCACCAGCCACTTTATTAGGTCCACCTTGCTATTACTTTGTGGGACCCACTTTTTGGGACCTTAAGTTTTCAGCAAAAATGTGCTGGAAACATTCCTGAGAGATTTTAGTCCATATTGACAACATAACATTGCACAGTTGCTGCAGATTTTTGACCTGCACATTCATGATGGGAATATCCTGTTACACCACATTCTAAAAATTCTCTGTTTAGATGTGGTAACTGTGGAAATGTTTGAAGAAAGCAGTTTGAGATTATAAGTGCAAGAAAGAGCAGAAAGACATGTTTTTTTTTTTTTAAATATAGATTTAAGTGCATAGGAAGGTGTGGAAAAGTTCTGTTTCCAGCTGTTTTTTTTTTATATTGGGAGTGAGTTTGCTGAAGAGTTTGGTAGCTCGCTCTACCTTCGTGGAACTGAGTTACTGTTACCTTTCTATCAGCTCAAACCAGCCCAGCTATTTTCCTCTTTCATTAAAAAGTATTTTTAGCTGCTCAATGCATATTTCTTTCCAAAAAATATGTCACACTCAGAGTCATTTAAATCACCTGTCTTCACCATTCTGATGTTCGGTTTCTGATTCAGTAGGTCATTTGACCACGACTCCATGTCTAAATGCACTGAGATAATGTCAAGTGTTTGGCTGATTAGATTAGCAGCTGTTAAATTGTGTTAACAACATAGTTAAATGGTGCTTTAATATAAAAATATGATCAAGTAATAAATGTTGATGTATCATAGTTTGTATTAATGACTGTATATGTTTTTGCCATAAATACCATAATCAGTATTGTCTAAAATATGTTTTTTCTTAGTTCTTAGTTTTATTTTTATTTTTGTAGATCACCCAAAGTCCATCTCACTATTTAATAAATAACTACAATTTATAAGTATACCACTCATCTGTTTTTTCACAATTCAACAAAGATCCAGAAGAACCTCAGTCTTCATCATATGTCTGCGTTTAAACTCTAAAAATGAGTGAAACAAACAGCGAGGAGCTGAAATTCTGATTTTATAAACACTGAGTCCAGGCGCCCTAGCTGAACCTGACACATGTTTGGAATATCCACCAACCAAAGTAAACAACATGTTTAAAAATGACTGGAATGAGTGAAAATGTTTTCACACAGGGTCTGAGGTCAACCTGCCCATGGTGTATGCAATCGTGTCAGAATGACAAGTGATCTTTATGCAGTAGACATCAGAATAAAGAACTTCTCATTTCTCTAAAAACCTTGATTCCTCTTTTCTCTTGTAATTCAAGAGGAAACATTTTAAGGGGATAGGAGGTACCTTGCTAACCTGGAGACTCTGAGATTCAAACACTGCACTCACACTCAAATCGCCAGTGTACATTTAATGTCAAACTACAACAGAGTCCAGGAAAATTATCTGCCAAACGGTTTAAATTTTCCCACAAACCCCAGAATGGAAACAAGAGGAAGTTAAAATATGCTGTGTGGATATAAATTAAGTTATAAGTTAAGTGGTGCCCACTGCCCCAACCCACAAAGCTAGCAACCATCTGGACCTTTTTCTCACCAAGAACTGCGCCGTGGACATCTAAGTCACTCCTCTGCATTTATTGGATCACTGCTCCTAATCAGCTCTCTAGACCTTCCTAGATGTAGAACATATTCCCACGCAACTTCTAACTTTCCATCACAACTTCAGCTCTTTCAGTCCTGAGCAGTTCTCTTCCTTGTTCTCTCTTTGGTCTGATCTGATTTGTAACCAATGCACCACATTCAGATCTGCTGAGACAAAGTGGCTCAATGCCCCATCTGCTTTGACTGAATATCACAGACTGGTGGGAACCTTTTTCTCACAACATCCCACATTCAAAAACTGAATACTACCAGGACATGGTTAGCACCACCACTGAAACATGGAAGCTGTTCTCCACTTTCAAATCACCCTCTACCCCCTCCATCTCCCCCACCCACCTCTCTCACTGCCAAGGACTTTGACAGCTTCTTTACTAATAGGGTGGGAACCATCTCAGCAGATGGCTTCCACCAAATGGAGACATCCTACATCACTCTCCTTGTTTTCCATTCTGACTGAAGACAACACATCCATCCACAATCTATCCTACCAACTGTCCTCTGGATACTTTACCCTTCTCTCTTGTTCAAGTAACTACTTGCTGGTCCAGACATATTAAATTAGGAGTATTCAATCCACTATTTTCTTTCTCAGAACAACCTCTTTGATGTTAACCAGTCTGGCTTTAAGAGTGGTCACTCCTCAGAAACAGCACGCCTGATGGTGGTTGAATCCCTGTGGGCTGTAAATGTTTTGTCTCATTCTTACATCTTAATCCTACTTGAGCAATCTGCAGCATTTGCTCTGGCCTGACTAGAATAGAACTTCCTGCTGTTTTCTCTCTTCTTTACTGAAATAGTAAAGTTGTGGTAATACTGACACCTGCTGACAACCAACAGAACTGGGACTTTTTCTCCACTAACATGTAGAAAACTCAAAAAAACGTACTTTGATCATTTGACAGATGTTTTCATCAAAAGTGAGTAAGTAAAAGTAAAAGGCCGTGAGAAGAAATGTTTCTGTGTCATGAAATAGAGAAGATAGGACAGGTAGGAACAATTTTTTATTTTATATTTTTTGTGGAATACGGTTAGCTTTTTAATAGTAGGAGTGGGGCTGCTGAGCGTACAGAATTTGCCAGCTTTTATTTCATTTTATTATTGCAACTGTCAATTCAATTCAATTCAATTCAACTTTATTTATATAGCGCCAATTCACAACAAAGTCATCTCAGGGCACTTTAAAGAATAAAGTCAAGATTATAAAGATATATAAAGAGAACCCAACAATTCCCCCTGGAGCAAGCCATAGGCAACAGTGGAGAGGAAAAACTCCCTTTAACGGAAGAAACCTCCAGCAGAACCAGGCTCAGGGTGGACGGCCATCTGCCTCGACCGGTTGGGGTGAGTGGAAAGGGGAGAGAGAAAAGAACAGAGCAACAAAAGCAACAACAAAACATCTGGCAGATTGGTAGGATCAGTAGCTTCACGCTGGAAGACACACAGCTTCAAAGCCGGGGGACACCTGCAGAAAGGGACAGAGAGAGGGGGACAGAGGAGGACAAAGACAACTACGGGAGAGAACACACAGAGTTAATGACATACAGTCAACTGTCAATTTAAGATGAAAGACACACGTTTAATAACACTGAGTCATCGAGCAGCTGACACACCCTCCATCAGCTGATCTTTCTCTCTCTCTCACAAGCGCACAAACACGCAGGCAGCACTAATCAACTTCCACTGTCGATGCCAGAGAGACTCGATCGGTGTCTGTACCGGAAATCAGAGACGGTTCTGACCCGTCTGAGGGTCCAGTCCGTAGGTTTCAATCATGGTCTTCGAATCTCTGGTCAGTGACCTGCTTAACAGGTTCATCGGAGACTACGTGGAAAACCTTGACAAGTCCCAGCTGAAGATCGGGATCTGGGGAGGTGAGTCCCGCAGCTAGCTAGCAACTACCGTCGTGTTACATTGACCAGTCTCCGTTTAGAAAAAACGCAATTTAAAACTTTTAGCCTTATAAACATAGGGTCGTGCCAAAGAACTGGATCTACGTTTAGAGTCGATTCTAAACCACGAAGCAGGTTTTTGTCCCGTGAAATGCAATCTTTAGTCTAGTCCTTGCTCAGTGTTCCCATCTTTATCTCCACCAAAATAAAACTAGATATTAGAGGAAGCCAGTGTGTTTATGTGAATTTTCGCGATTTGAGGGATCGTTGGTGGGTTTCTGTGTTTCCCGAACTGCAAAGCAGCTCACAGACCTCAGAAAGACTTGCAAGTCACTCGTTTTCCTAAGTCATTTCTCCCTGATGAGTCATTGCACTTAAATTCAAACGAGGTGTAAACAAACCGACCCGGAGACACTACTGAATCACTCCTGACTGCACCTGCACAGGTATGTCTGCCTAATTGCAGGTTAATCTGTGAGAACTGGACCAAGCCGGGGGGTCTGACTCCAATTCAGTTAGTTCAGTTTTAACCGCAGCTTATCAGCTCAGCACACACAGAGTTCCTGCATACGCATGACTGTCAGTTTTGTAGCTTCAGGTTTTTTGGTTCAACTTCAAGCTGCTGAATAATTTCTCTGCGTCTGTTCAGGTCCACATTGACTGTTCCACAACGTGGACACCAACATTAAATTATAAACAGTTTTTGAAGGAACTCAGCTGACTGTGTTAACCTCATAATAAAGCTTGATTTGTTTGTTCATCAAATCTACGTTGTGGTTCGAGGGCAAGTAGCCTACTGCATGGCCCTTGATCAAACCGAGGAACCCTACCGCACTGCAGAGAACACAGGCAAACATTGTTGTGTGCCACTTCAATTAGTCTGCACGGTTCTGAGCCTTGTGCTTTGGTGCGTCTGTGTCCCATTGAAGCTATGGCCTCTTTCTATGCCCCTGTGTTGATTTTCAACAACCAATTGTTTTTGTCCTCGCCATATCTTTAGTCCTGTTACCTTAAGGACTTTTTTTAAAAGTCTTTTTTAAAAAGCAAGAGCCACTCATGTCTGTCCAATAAATAATAATAGTATTAATAATAATGATAACAGCATGTTTTAATTGAAGTGATTGAGCACACTTCACCCAATTAAAATCATGTTAATGTGCAGGAAATGAAGATTATAATAGTTGGTTCCATGTTCAAATGGACATGTGACTGGTAGTTTTAGATGCAGGTGAACCTGTTCCAATAAAACCGTAAATCCTGACTACCGAATCTGCTTCCTCTTTGTGCTTCTTTGCAGGAAACGTGGTACTTGAGAACCTGAAGGTGAAGGAAAATGCTCTGGTAAGTCTTGCAGCCTGTGACAGTCTGTCCTTAACCCTAATCCCAGCAGACCTTTTGTTTATATATCTTTAAACAAAGATTTTGAAATTTGATTATGGGTTTGTCTAAAGCTTTTTTTTTTATGTGGATCATGATGTGTGAAGTAGCCGAGGCAGGTTTTCTTAATATCTGTCAGCTCAGACTCGGGTTGTGAAACTCTTTTAGTCCAAACAGGCTTCCTTTCATTAGCAGAAGGCCCCAGGCTCATTATTGCAACTGACACTGTGAGTGGGAGACCTACAAAGGTTGGCAAACTTTAAGAAACGTTTGCTGTCAGCCAAGATGAACAAACAGTGGACTTTAAATGAACAAATCTTGTAGACTGATGAGTCAGAGTTTGAGGTTCTTGAAAATGTATCAGATGCAGAGCTCATGAAAACATGACAGATGTCTGCCTAACACCATTAATGAAGCACGGAGGTGGAATTGCGATGATCCAGGCATACTCTGGCAATGGGAGAGTGGGTGATCTGTATCGTGTGAACTTCAGCCAGCATCGATATTATTCTATGCTGAAGAGGAACGCCATTCATTCCACTCCAGGCAACCACTAGTTTGGGAAATCTAATTTTGCAGCTAGACCATGACCCCAGAGCATTCCTCCTGATTGTGTAGGAATTATCTGGAGAAGAAAGTAGCTGCTGGAATACTCTTCTTGATGGCTTGGGAAGCTCAATCACCAAATCTGAACCCCATCAAGCTGGTGAGAGAGAAGCTGGACTGAACAGTTCTGCAAAATGACTGGGAGGAAATCACACCTGAATATCTGAAAAAACTAATAGTCAGTTATTGCTACAAAGGGCAGTTCTTTGAAAAAAGTAAAGTTTAACATGCAAAGGATATGACCTTTTTTTTCTTTTCTGTGTGTTCTGTCATATATGAAGAACTGTTTAAATTATTAAATAAACCCAACAAAAGTTAATAAAAATACATAGGTGTGTAGGTGTTTTTCAGATTTTATTTAATTTTTTTTTTGGCCAGTTCCGATTGAAAAACCTTCAGACTCTGATGTGATAACTTCAGAAGAAAAGCGATGACCTTTTAATGTTACATTTGTCAGTTTGTGGTTGGGTGTAAATCATTTATGATAAACATCATGTTGAAGCTTGTAAGGAAATGAAAACTCAGGTTCCACTGAGCTATTTAATTTAATTAAGTTTTATCAATAGTTTTTATTTTTCAGTTTGGTGAAAAGATTAAATATTTTTTTCACTGAAATCGAAAACATTACTTTCAACAGCTTGATCAACGCGAGCCCTAAGTGTGGTATTAAAGTGGTTTGATTGTGATGTTGAATTTTTATGAAGTTGTGCTCTCAGACCCACCATATGATCTGTTAAACCCTTAAAGGTGTTAACACTGACTGATGACATGACACTATGATGACTCAGTGAAACAGCAACCAGACTTCCTGTTTTATTGAGTTTATCCTAAGCAACAACAGTTTGTGACAGGCCAAGGCTTTAGGTCAGAGTGAGACCTCAGCTAACTTAAACCTGGTTCTGAACTTTACTGAGTTTACCACCTCAGGCTCTATCCCTCAGAATCAGCAGTTCAGTCCAGTTAGGTGATAGTAAGGATGTTTGATTATAAGGAGACAGGTTCCAGCGACAGAGTTTCCAGCTCCTCTGCAGATGATGATCAGACTTGTTTCTGAAATGATTTAATCCTCTGACCTGTTTCTGTTTGTGTTTCAGAGCGAGTTTAATGTTCCTTTCAGAGTGAAGGCTGGACAGATCGGTGAGTTCTGACACCACATCAATTTATCATCAAATCAAAATCGAAGATGATAACTAACAATGTTTGATGTGTTGATCTTCTGATGCTGTGCTTACTGATCTTTGGATAAACTCATCCAGTTTCCACACAGTGTTGCAGCCATGCTCTGCCCTTTTAGAATCCTGATACAACGCTGAGAAAGCTCCTCTTTGCTCAGAATAACAAACTTAGTTCTGATGTTTCCTACCATGACAATGTTCTGCTGGAACCTAAGGCACATCCATATTTCTGGAACTGCCTGCATGTTTTCTGCCTCTCTCTAAAATAACATTTTCTGAATAATATGTGTAATATCAAAGGTGGAATATCAAAGGTGGAAATGATCACCTTTGGAATTCTTCTCTTTCTTTTAGGTTTACCATTATTCCTCACTTTTGTTGTTTTTCTTTGTATCATACAAACAAAAACACTCCAAAAACAGCTGATACAGGACACAGCAGAGCCAGATTTGAACCAAACCACCTGAGACCTGAGTTCTACAAAACCATCCATCTCTGTTTTTCAGGGAAGCTGACATTGAAGATTCCCTGGAAAAACCTGTACAATGATGCAGTGATTGCCACTTTGGACGGTCTGTACCTGCTCGTTGTCCCTGGAACCAGTAAGTGATTCTTTAGTGGACTGTTTGTTTTTTGGGTTCCAGGTGGTACTGAAAATAACACAGAACACATATCTGATGTGTTCTATGTTATTTTCAGTAACAATAACCTTTTACACACTGACCATGAGGGACTAATGCAAACTGTAACTCCCATGGTTCCAAGGCCTCCTTGATCTACGTGACAAAAGCCATTCCACCATGTGGTTCCAGCAGTTTTTTGAAAATTGGGAGTGCAGAGTTTGGTAGCTCGTTCCACCATTGTGGGATCATTGCGGTGAAGAGTTTTGCTTGGTGTCTTCTGTGCGGTGCTGGGACCATCAGACATCGTTCGTTGGCAGATAGCAGCGGGCAGGAAGGATTGTAGACTTGAATGAGTGAGTTGAGGTAAGTAGGAGCTGTTGAGTCAACATTTAAGCAAGAGACACAGCTTTGAACCTGATGCAAGCAGCTACAGGAACCCAGTGCAAAGATCTGAGGAGCGGTGTGACATGGGTCCTTTTTTGCAGATTAAAGATAAAGGCGAGCTGCTGCGTTTTGGATCATCTGCAAGGGTTTGATTGTGGATATCGGTAACCCCATTAACAAAGCGTTGCAGTAATAAAGACGAGATATGACCAGCGGTTTTACAATGAGTTGGGTTGTATATCCCGTGAGGTAGGGTCTGATCTTTCTGATGTAGAGGGCAAATCTGTATGCACTAGAGACTGAGGACATGTGGTCCTTAAAGCTCATTTGGTGGTCGATGATGATCCCAAGATTTCTGGCCGACTTAGTGGGGACAATCACTGTAGCTCCATTGTTAATGCTGTTGTTGTGTTGTGTTAAAGGTCTGGCTGGGAAAACCAGGTCTTCGGTCTTGGAGAGGTTGAGCTGAAGATGTCTTTCTCTCATCCAGGCAGAGATGTCTTAGAGACAGGCAGAAAAGCGTGATGAGACAATGGAGTTGTCTGGTGGAAAGCACAGGAAGAGCTGTGTGTTATTAGCATAGTAGTGATAGGAAAGACCACGTAAGTGAATGATTGAATCCAGGGATGCAGTATAGACGGAAAAAAGAAGAGGAACAAGAACTGAATCCTGCGGCACACTGGTAGAGAGGCTATGAGAGTGAGAAACATGCACCCGCCAGGATACCTTGAAGGTTCATCCCGATAGGTAAGTACAAAGCCATGGTAGAGCTGATCCAGAGATGCCTAAGTCAGAGAGTGTGGAGAAGAGGATCTGATGGATGAAGACGGATGAAGCTGAAGATAGATCAAGTAGGATTATGGAAGAAGACTGACCTGTGGCTTTTGCAGCTCGAAGAGTTTCCACTACAGTCAGAGTGCGGTTTCTGTGGAGTGACCCCTCTTGAAGCCAGAAGAATTGACATCAAGGAAGTTGTTTGAGTAGAAAAAGATGAATGTGAATAGTGCAGAACAGGAAAAGAAATGTCAAATCATTTGCTAGATGTTGGGAAATAACTCTTCTAGGGACACTGTCTTAGCTGCAGCATTAGGACCAACAGTTGTTCCAGGTGTGTACCTGAAGTGTAGCAGGTGTTGGAATTTAAAAACTCTTTTGTTTGATTTTATGTTTTTTTTCAGCAGTAAAATATGATGCAGCGAAGGAGGAGCGTTACCAGCAGGAGGCAAAGCAAAGGGAGCTACAACGCATTGAAGAGGCGCTACAGATGGCTGTACGGAGAGGTGAGTCAGCTGAGCACTGACCTTTGTTCTGTAACTAAGCCGGTAACACCTGAGAAGTCATCCGATGGTGTGTGGTTATACTGCTGTTACTGATCTCTATCTGAAACCTTCTCTTAACATGAATCACCATGGGTGTCCCTGACCAAGAACTATCATAGTTGATTCATTATGTCTTCCCTTTGTTTTTTTTAATCATTTATCAATTTTTCCACACATTTCTCTTCTTGACTTAAGTGGGATTACCCTCATTTAAATATAGGTGTATATGTATACAGTATTTTTATATGTACACTGGCTGCTTAATTTGGTACACTTCTCCAATCAAATAAGAAAGTATACTTTTACAGGGTCCATAATTTCTCAGTTTTTAAGTTGAATGAAGCAGAAAGGTGATAATTCTGTGGGTTTTTACTGTCGTGCTGAAGTGGCATATATTAAGAGTTGGTTCCAATGTTCTTTGGGTTTTAACTAAGGTGGCCAAATATTAGAACCACCTCTTCAGAAGCTTCTCCACTGTCTCTCCCTCTTCTCATGGTTGCTATTTGGTTAGCGGCGTAGGTGTAGCCTCTGCGGCTCTGAGCCAACCCTGCTGAAGCACTCAAAACTTTTACAAGTCCTCTCCTCCTCAGATGCATCACACATTATCCATCACAACCTTCCAGATTGTAGCTAATCAAACAAATAAAATAAGGCTAATAAGGCTTTCCTAAAGACTAGTGTTTTTTTCATATTAATATCAAAATCAATTAATCAAAATGTTATTTTTAAAGCATCCTTTCTTCATATTAATGCAAATTAAAGTGCTTTACAGAACTGAAAAGTTGAAGAAAGGTGTATCAAACAAATTAGGATAATAATGCCCACAAACTGATAATTAAATTTGACAACAAGGCACACAAAACAAAAGGAATAAGACACAAGTATGAGACTAATGCACACAATAAATAGAATAAATAAAAAAAAAGAGTGAAAAATTCTAATCAATGAAAAATTCTAAGAATATAATTAAAATTTTATTAAAATATAGATAAAACATATAGCACACATAAAATACTTTAACCAAAAGGCAGACCAAAATGGTGGGTTTTAAGTTTTTAAAGTTTTAACTTTTAAAGATATCACCACTTTCTGTGTAGAGATTGATTAGAAACTAAATAGGTGAATACTTAGACCAAAATATGCGATATATGATCAATATATGTAGAAAACAAGCAACCAAACAATCAGACATTCAGCACCCTCATATAGCTGGAATGGAGTAATCGTTGCTTGATTAGAACGTTTAGCAATGAGTTAACTGAAATTGGCAGTTGAATCAAGCTCCTTAGATGGAATCAGGTATTCTACTCCTTCATAACACACAAGAAAACACTGAGTACAGGTAACACAAGAGCCTCCAAAGAACTGCAGAGGAGTTCAGTGGTTTTACTGGAAACCACTCTAAACCAGCTTCTTTTACAGTTATCATGTGTTAAATTTAAGGACCCCATCAGTGATTATAAAAGATATACCTTGTAAGCATACAATTGACTAGGCCTTTTTTGTGCTGTCTTAACTAATCTGAACTCAGATGACTGCATATCATGAACAATAAATACATTTTGTTTAAGTTTAAAATAAACCAGAAAATGAGTGGTCGGTAGAAAACAACCCAGTGGCATCAGCGAACAAAAGAACATTACAGTGTTGATTGAAAATAACATATCAGTTCAGGGGGCACAGACTTAACAACTGAATTATGAATATGTTTTGGACATGATCACTGGTTAAACCAACTGTATTTGGGTTGGTGCCAGTCTGACTTAGTGCTAGTGTGCAGTGAAAACATTCGGCAGGGAAACTCATTGCATTTGAGCTGCGTACAGTGCCTATTAATCTGTTTTTGCTTTACGTTTTCACTAAGATTTGGTTTCTTTTTTTATATTTATTACTTACTGACCGACATTGATGACCAATGTGTGACTAGACCAGTGTGTGCGTTTGTGTTACCATTCACAGGTGTGTACTCCGTCAAACTGTTTCTGACTGTGACAGTTTGTGGAAACACTTAAAAGATTAGTGTAAGGAATAAGTCATCGTGCTTATTCATATGTGTGGCTCACTTCATTGAAAATGTAGTTGTTCTCAAAAGCGGAACTGTGATTACAGACAGGTGTGTTTACATCTGTTCCACGTGTTGCTCACGTCTTTGAAGCATTTACACTGTGACAATGAATGATTTGAATGAATGAGTGAGTAAATTGAAATGTCTGTCCTGTTCATGCTGCGTTTGCTGTCAGCGTCTCACAGCGGAGACCTGCTGTTCAGCCTGGAGAGTGTTGTTTACCAGGAGCCTCACAGCGGTAACACACTTACACACAGACACACACTTATACAATTTAACATCAACAGTCAGACCTGATCTTTGGACTGACCCTGGATCGGTTTATTAGACACACACATCTGCAAGATTCCAATGTCTCCATCCAGACTTGGAAATGTGCTTACGGATGGAAAAAATAATCTATTTAGGTTTCGGTGTTTAGGCTTGAACACGTATTAATAGAACATAATTATTTTACTTTAAAAGTTTTAAAATTTGTCCCATTTGGGGGGTGGGGAGTATTTTTTTTTAGGAAGCAGATTTAACAAACCCTGATTTAAAACATAAACTCAGAGTTTTTAGTTTTAGAAACGCTGATGAGAGTCAGTTGAGTCACTTCACAGTTTGTTCAGTGCATGCTTTATGGCTATAAAGAGCTTCATCAAAGAAACGAAAATGGTGGTGCTTGAATCAAAGCTCCAGTTATTTTAGTATAATCAAACGGTTAAAATTCCTATGGAAACACATTCAGTTCAGTAAATAACACATTCAGTAAATAACTTGAAACTAATAAAGTTTAAAGTTTTAAGTTTTAATAAAGTTTTTAATATATTAAATTTAAGAACAATGTCCTAGCCAGATTTTTTACAAAATATCAGACATATGTGGATCATATTGATATTTTAAAGTATAGTTAAAGTTAAGTTAAAGTGTTTCATTTACATTTAAGAGATATCTTTAAACTTAAAATCAGTTAGTAAAAGTTGAAAAGCTGAGTTTTATGTTTTTAATTTGAAACTCTTTTCAGAGATAATTGTAGGTTCTTCTTTATTCCTGGAAGAGTAGCCAACAGTTTTGTCATTGTCTGTTTGATACACAACTTGATATATATAAGTGTGACTATTATCAGCCAGACTCATGAATAATGCAAAGGAGATGGTTTGGTTAAAAATGCATTAAGGTTAAAAGTGAGTGTAAAACTTGTATATATTCAAACAGCTTGCTCAACATTTAATGCCTATTCCATTGTGTAGTTTTTCTAAATTTAAACAGAAATTCTTTCAAAACAAGTTCACATTATCTGCAGCATTTGTAAAATGTTTTTATTTAAGTATTAGCTGTTGCATCAACCAGGCTTTTGAAATATTGATAATCTCAAACATATCATAACTATGGTAATGTCAGTGTGATCGAAAGAGAAATAACTTTACTTTTAGTTTAAGGATATTTGATTATCGAGTGAGATGTATTGAAAATGTGAAAAGTTCATACTACAGTGATATTATATCATGAAAATAGAGCATTTAAGTTGATGCATGCAATGGTTTCTTCTTCTCAAACAATTTATTAAAGCAAAAGGTAATAGTGATGGGTATACCACAACAAAAATGTCAATGTCACAATAACTTGTCAGTTGTTAGGTGCGTTGTCTTGGTCTCATGATGTCAAAATGTGAACAGCATGATGAAAAGGGCTGTTTAAATACAATTTATCATTGACAACACAAAACGGTTGATGGTTGTTAGAGAACAGCATGCTATGCAATAAGTACTCAAACACTGAAAAGATGGACATGAAAAGTCAAATGAAGTTCACCTGTAAAGGTTATAGTACATTTTGAAATTTCACCCGAAAGTCAAATATCTCAAAATTTTTGTGAATGTATAAGAATGTGAGTAGAAATCAATTTCTTACACTGATCATTCAGAAAAGCCATAAATGTAAAAACAAGTATTGGGTAACAAACAAACTTCTAAAAATGAATGGCTCTGCTTTGATATAAACTATAGAAAAAGAAGAAATGATACATGAGATAGAGTGGAAACTTTGGGTTTGCTGAAGAAAACCTGCCACCAGAACATTAGGGTACAGAGTAAGTTACTATGGTAAGAGACTCAGAGTTATGGTTATCTTTGTTTCTGAAACTGAACACCTAGAGTTTCCCTCAGGTCAAGATGAACAAACTGATTTTATTTATTTTTTTAAATCCACTTATTGAAAGGCCACCCTGATGATCCAGGCCTAGAATAGTGAGGGATTGGGCCATTAAAAGTGTCAGTGTTGCATCCTTTAAAGTTTAGTTCTGTGGTTGACTGTTCACTTCCTCTAGTTTTGAATCTAAACTCACTACAGTGACCCTAAAATTACCAGAATATCAACCCTGCTGCTGCTTCCTGTTCTTTCTCTGTGTGATTTGGGGCTATTCTGTCTCTAACTGCGTCTCTCTCTTTAACGCTGCCAAAGTCCCGAAAGGACTTAAACTTAAAAAGCACAAAAAAGGCTTGAAGAAGCTGAAGAAACGTGACAACAAAACAGGTGAGTCTTACAGAAATCCAGCTGTTGATTTAATCTATTTCAGACATTAATGTTAATCTGATGTTGATTTAAAGGTTGGACTGAACTTTCAGTGCCTTTACTGCCGGCGAAATATGTTAACAATGAGGAAAAATTTAAATGCACAGACTATTTTACAGAGTTTGCTCACTATTGAAAAAGTGCTGCTGTGGGAATTTTTCAAATGTACCTACTAAGTAAAAAAACTATGAAAAGTTAAACAGTAAATAACAGAAAAAAAATATGAGCGTGAAATTGAGAGATTTGTTTTTACACAAAGAACCAAATATTTTCTGAAAATAAATATCTAGAAGTTCTGAGTTTTTTTTTTTTGTTTTTCTGTCACAAAACTTTAAATGTATCTAAGGCCATTATCTGAGTCTTGGTCCCGCATCCAGACCTGAGTCCTGGTGTAAGGTCCAGGTCTAAGTGTTCATCCAGGGTCAAGATCTGAGTCCTGGTCCCGGGTCTTGATGGTTTTTATTAATTTCAGGGAAACCTTCAGAGGAGAAGAAGGATACTTTTGTGGAGAAACTGGCCACTCAGGTGATCAAAAACCTGCAGGTGAAGATCAGCAGCATCCACCTGCGTTATGAGGATGATGTGAGTACTAATACATATCCTAGTGTAGATTCAGAGTACAACCCAGATTTAAATACAGACCCAGGTTCGGACCCAGGTAAAAGTTCAAGTCCAGACTCTGATCCAGGTTTAAACCCTAGTTTAGACCAATGTTTTTCAGTCAGGTGCCACCTATCAGTCAGTGCTGTGATGCCCAGGTGAGTCCCTTTGACACCAGATGAATTGTCTTGGTCATGTGATTGATGTGTTGTTGCAGGTGTCGGACCCACAGCGCCCCCTGTCTATGGGAGTCACACTGTCAGAGCTCAGCTTGCAGGTAATACAGACACACACAGACACCTGTTTGTGTACCTGTGTAGGTTTTGCTCACCTGTTGTTGTTTTCCAGACGACTGATGAGAACTGGAAGTCCTGTATCCTGGACGAAGCAGCGAAGATCATCTACAAGGTGGAAATTGCTCTGCTCCTGTGTTTGTTGTAGTTTGTCAGATAAGGTATGTAGTATCCTGACCCAATGTGTCTTTGTGTCTCAGCTGGGTCGTCTGGACTGTCTCTGTGCCTACTGGAACGTCAACAGTCAGATCTTCTATCAAGGATACTGGGACGACATTGTGGTGAGTTCCCGCTGGTTCTGGTTCGTATGTCTTTGTTCCTGTAAAAACACCTAAATGATGAAAAAGTAATGCATTATTTTCAAAAATCATATAATTAAAATGTTCATCAGACCTAATTACATGTCTAACATTATCATCACCTATAAAGTGTGAAAATGAATGAGCACTTTACAGATGTCCAATTGTCAGACAGAACCAATGTTTTCAGAGTCAAAGTTAACATTTTATTGTTAATTCTTCTGAATAAAATTGTATTGTTGTGAACAATACCAACTGTGTTTATATTTTCCTTAGCCCCTTTCAAACATGGTGCCTTCATCAAATCTGTTAAACAAACTGCTTTATTATTCAGGTATTGGTGACTTCAGGACTTTCTTTGGACATGTCCACAACCAGACGATATTTGCAATAAAATCCGAGATTATGTAGGTTTTTGCTTTCTTGTTTTGTTTTGTTTTTTTTTTTTGTCATTTTAGATTAAGGTGAAAATTTACCAAGGACTGGTGTGGTACAAAAAATTATCCACTTGACTATAAAGAGTCAGTATTTCAACACTAACTTCCCTAGCATGAATGGCTCAATTTGTTTCTGCTTGGCAAAGGCTCTTTTAACACAGTCTGTAAAAAGTCGGTGATTGAAGATTTAAACCATTTACTATGAGTTCATGTAATCAGTCCTTTTCATCAGTTCTTTGTATTGCACAGTTATCAAGAGTTTTGATCCTTAGATCGAGTGCAGCATTAAATTAATTGGAAGCTTGACTGTATTCTGGTTTGCACATTAGACTGAATAATGACCCTGATGAGTGATTTTCCTTCAATTTAAAAATTATCTGCCATAAACAGACTATGTGGTCCCACCCAAATTTCACCTTATTTTTACACCATTTTATTTTAAAAACTATTTCCTACGTAACTGTGAGTTTGTTCCTTTCTTAATGGCCTTAAATGAAAAGACAGATTGTTAAGAAAATTAAATGTTATTTTGATCATGTGATTTCAGCTGTGCAGTATGGATAACACAAAGGTTTAAATTAGTAAGTTGGCATCTGCCGTGGACACAGAAGATCGAAAAGTAATTATGTTGAATAGGGGAAATAAGGTGTTCTTGGTGGTATATTTAATGTGTTGTTTAATAGAGTGAGCCACATCAAATAGGACACCAAGATTCTTGGCTATTACGCTCAAAGGAATCACACAGTTAGTAAGAGTTCCCATTAATTGTTAAATTTAATGTCCGTGTCAAGCTGGGCCAATGTACTCTATAGTTTACATCAGAAAATCTTGGTTCCTTGTCTCTCTGCAGGAGCAGTTGAAGCATGGGATCAGCAGTAAAGACCAGGAGCTGCCTCATTATCAATACAGTGAGTCCAACGGTGAACAGAGAAAGGTTTAAGTGGTTGATGATGAAAATACTTTTGTCTCATAGCTTAATCTATCGAGCGCCATCTTGAGGGCGAAACAAAAAAAAAACAAAAAAAAAATGACCCAGGTATGAGTCAAACCCAGTTATTTAAAAAGTAACCTCTAAGCTCCTTCTTTTAGGTAAAACAAATGTATATGGTTATTTAGTAGTTAGGTCAATTGTTTCAGGTCCAAATCTTGACAATTTAGTGCAAAGTAGTTGAATTCTGTGACATTTTGTGTTACAAATATGCTGCCCTCTAATGGTTGAAACCCAGTTGCCACAATATAGTTTTGCTAAAATACAAACATTGTGCTGAGCTTAAGGGATGGAGGGTGGGGTCATATGTTGCACTCCCCTCTGATTGGTTTCTTTCTAGTTTTCAGGCCAATTTTTGCTTCAGCAAAAATCTGTATCAACCCAAATGCTGAGCTGGAGCTGAAGAGTCCAAAAGCCAATCTTCACCTGGAGGTTCAGAACATTGCTATAGAGATGACCAAACCACAGGTAGGAAGTAAAGGTGATACAGTCAGTACTTTACCCTCAGTTACCCTCATTGCTATGGTTGTGTTCACTTTTCCTTGTCCCAACCCCCAGTACCTCACCATGGTGGAGCAGCTGGAATCCATTGACCGTATGGTGAAGAACACCCCCTACAGGAAGTTCAGACCCAATGTTCCCGTCCACAAAAACGCCAAAGTCTGGTCTGTGTAACATGACGTCTCCATATGTCAGCTGGTTTATTTTATGCAGGTCTGGAGCTTGTGGCCCCTACCGTCTGCAAGTAGTGTCGCATACAGTCAGAATAAACTGATAAAAGATTAGAAATAATAGATTTCTTTAATCCAATTCATGGACAGAAGCTGGCGTTCTTTATTTAGGACATATGAGTCAGAATAGAAAGTGTTTTCACTGCATGCTTCTTGCTAACAGTTTTAAGTTTTCAGCCATCAGTCTTTAAAAGCACACAAAGTTGGTTATAGTTTAGTTCTTTTACTTTAGTTTTAGATTTAATAACATGGAGTCTTGGGGTTTTACTTGGAGTGGAAATAAGCACATTTTTCTTTAGGGTAAATTCATAAATAATTACAATAGATCAAGTCAATTGTGAAATTAGACTATAGCTCAGTGTATTATGAAACAAAACACTCCACCTAATAAAACCCGGCAACCAGTTCAGATATTGACATGAGATTTGAGCTCAAAGCGGATATGACATAAAATCTACCTTTTACTTACTAATTTTGATGAAACCTAAAATAAAAATTCATATTCAAAATTAACAAAAACAAATCCTGAAAATGTAGACAGCCTGTGATGCATACAGGATGTGAGTTTGACCTGAAAGAGGAAGAAAGGGTTTGTGTCTCATTAAAGACTTTGGTTTAATCCTGTGGATTCTAACAAGTTGGGGGTGTGTTTGTTTTCTGTGCCTCTGTCAGGTGGAGGTACAGTTTCAAAAGCATCCTGGAGGTCCACATTAGGCACTGCAGTCGCATGTGGTCCTGGTCTAACATCAAACAGCACAGAGAGACCCAGAGAGCCTACAAAGCTGCCTACAAGACCAAACTAGTGTCCCACAGCAAGCCAAGCCCAGACACTGAGCAACACATCCAGGTGAAGGTGTTCTCCACATTAAAGCCAGCATCAACATAAGGTCAAGTCTGCATTAAGTGTCAGACTCAACTGGTTCTTAAGTAACTGTGGAGGGTGCACATAAAGGGTGTTGCTCCTGAGTTGTAAAAATTAGTTAAGTGACTGAAAACTAAAAAGTAGGTACAGTAAATCGTATGGCATGGAACACGTCCTAATTGGCTACTGGCTGCAGTATTTGTGGAATGTTTTCACATACCATGTTTTAACCCCAATGCAGGTGACAGGGGCAACACAACAGTTGCCCTTTATTGTTGCTAGTTCTTTAATGTCACCTTGACGTGTCTTTGCCCCAAAAGACATAAATAGTCTAAAAAGTAAATCACACAATAAATATAAGGTCCAGATCTGAAAATAAAACTTCTGACTACAGTAAATTAAGGTTCCATCCATTTAGCTCAGCTCCACTTTCACTCTTATTATGTTTTAGCAATAGATATATTTTCAGGTGTGACTAACGATTGTTTCCTGCAGGATCTGGAAAAAGTTCTGGACGTGTTCAGCATTACCTTAGCCCGACAGCAGGCCCAGATGGAGGTAAACATGAAGCTTACACATTTAGTGTAATTGTAGAGCATTCTAACACCTAGTCCTCTGTTTCTCTTCCTCGTCCAGGTGATCCGGTCAGGACAGAAGGTGATGGGCAAGAAGGCGGTGGCGGGGCAAAAGCCGGGAGGAGGAGGTTTCTTCAGCAGCTTTTTTGGGAAAAAAAAGAAGGAGGAGCAAGAGTTGGAAGTGAGCAGGGACAAGGAGAGTAAGTGAATGATTGATCGTCAGACCATAGTGGAGATTCATTAGTTTTACCTCAAAATCTCTAACCTCTGCTGTGGTTCTCAGGTTTAGGTCTTGATGAGCTCATGACACCTGAGGAGAAAGAAAAGCTTTACACTGCCATTGGCTACAGTGGCAGCTCTCACAACTTGGCTTTACCCAAACAGGTAGCTAAACCTGGTCCATAGAATCAAGAGGGTCATGTTCTGACCTGTTTTCCAGCTCCACTTTCAATACAAACGTGTCTTCTTTCTTGGTGTGTTTTAGTATGTAGCTGTGGTAGTCACCTTCCAGCTCTTAAAAGCCTCAGTGACAGTCCGAGAGCAACCGGACCTCCCAGAAACTCTTAAGATTCAGATGATTGACCTCAGCACAAAAATATCTCAGAGACCTGGAGCTCAGGCCATCAGGTGAGTGTTAAAGCTCTACCTCTGGAGTCTGATAAAGAGCTAAAAGATGTGATTTTCTTCTGATGTGGGAGAAAACAAACAGATCTGTTATTGACTAATGGTAATCTAATTTTACAAAGGACAGTCAGAAGTAAAACAAAACTTAGATAACATACTTGATGTGAACATGTCGGTCCCCCTGCAGGGTGGAGGCAGCGCTGCAGCACTGGTACGTTACCGGTTTACAGCAGCAGGGAGCAATACCATCACTCATTGCCTCTGTGGGAGACTCTTCATCATCTCTTCTCAGAATTGTGTTTGAGTTAAACCCAGAAGAAAGCACAGCAGACCAGCTGCTCAGGGTCCACTCTCAGCCTGTTGAAATCATCTATGATGCGGTAAAACACCTGCTTTACATCAGATCTATGCTGAGACCAAATGTTCTAAATCCACCACCAAAAACAAATTATAAAATGTGAGCGCAGGTTGGTTATTTTTATCTTTCCTCTCTGTCTGTCCGTTCTGCAGCTGACAGTGAACAGTTTGGCTGAGTTCTTTCAGTCTGGAAAAGGCGTAGACCTGGAGGTCCTGACCTTGGCCACGCTATCCAAACTTGAGGAGATTAAACAGAAAACTGCCTCAGGTCACTTTCATAAATACGTTAATACAGTAAAACAGGTTTTCATTCATGTTTCCGAGAGTATATATCCTTATAATTCTAGTGATATGTTATATGTAATATACTAATATTATACTACATATTAATTTAATATTATTATACTGTTACTTTAGTATTATTAAAATACTCATTTATTATTTTATTATTAAAGTCCTAATAATACTGTATATGCTATTCTGCTCTACCTCACTGTTACTGTTGTATTATTACATCTTGCTAACATTATACTACTATATTTTTTACATTTTATACTGTTTTCAGTCAAACGTTAGTACTTTCACTACTGTAATTTCCTTCAGTATTTCAAAGTGAATACACTGTACCGCCACAGAGCAAGAAGCTATAATTACTACTACTGTATGATGATACAACTGTTCTGTCTTGAGTGAATAATTTCATATATTACATTACATTTTATGTAATTCATCTCAACCAGTCAAAGCAAATGGTTGAGCCTGGTTGTGCTGGAGGTTTTTCTCCACCGTTGGCTTAGTACTGCTTGAAGGAGATACGTACTCGCTGTTTTCTGACTCGAGATGATTCTGATCAAGATGATCAAGATGATTTTTGTTGTTATTGTTCAGGAAACCAGAGCTTCCCCTTTAGTTTGTATATATTTGTTTATGGGCCAGACTTAATACTGATCATTTTAAACCAGTTAAGTCAAAAAATATGCTTAGACTTGAAAGCTCCAGGTACAGATCCGTTGTTTTTAGAGTTCATCCAAAATGGAAAAATGTCCTCACACAGCCACCATACAGAGGACAATTTTCTTGTGATGGATGATTATTGCAGCCACAGGTGGCCATGGCTGTGGTTTGGGCACTGCTGGATTCTCAGTTGACTCGGTGGAAGACAGACTAGTCCTCGTGACTTGAGATGACTCTGGTGTGAATTGGCACTATATAAATACATTTGAATTGTCAGAACTCTAATCGGTTCTGGTCTCTGCAGGTTTGTCCCACATTATTGAGACCAGAAAGGTCTTGAACCTGAGGATTGACTTAAAGCCATCCTACCTACTGATACCAAAGTCAGGCTTTTACAGCAGCACATCAGACCTCCTCATCGTGGACTTTGGTAGCTTACAGGTCAGTTCCCTTATCATCAGACCTGCTCTTCAGTTCACACACATAACCACATATTTTTTTTCTGTTGAGTCTAACGTTTAGATGTTTTGTGTTTTTATCTTCAGTTTTTCAATTTTTGATTTTTAATAATTGATTAGATTGATTTTAAATTACTGGAGTCAAATTTAAGACAACAGACCTAACAGTTTAGGACTGTTAGGATACTATAGACTTCTGTTAAGGTGTTGCAGACACAGCTGTATGTGTTCACTTTGTGTTGTTTTATGCTCATGTGTTTGAAGTTAAACAGTGTCGAGCAAAGCGTCCTTAGTTCATCGCCATCCTCCTACTCTTCACTGGAGGAAATCATGGATCGAGCCTACGAGAGGTACAACCTAGAGCTGAGACGAGTCCAGGTGCTCTATGCCAAGTCAGGTACACAAACAAATCAAAGACACTTCCACTGCCACACCAAAACTACACAATATTACAAACAACTTGCAGAAAATTCATATTAAGTCAGCTGTAAACTGGATCCAGGTGAGGCCTGGAAGTTGGCTCGGCAGCAGGGTTCTTCAGTCCAACATATCCTCCAGCCAATGGACTTCACCCTCCACTTGGCCAAGTGTATGGTGGAGAAGGACGCCAGGATGCCCAAGTAAGACTCAACTGTACACACAGGTGTAGTCTTTCTGGTGATTCACCACAGCCCCATTCTTGTTACGTGCAGATTCAAGATCAAATTGTTATGTTAAATCATCAACTAAATGATCCACCAATTTTTGTAATCCACATATGAACAACTGGGCCTGGAACACAAGTCTTTGTGTTTCAGGTTTAAAGTGTCTGGAGAGCTGCCACTGCTGCATATAAAGATCTCAGACCTGAAGATCCAGAACATTCTTGATCTGGTCGAAGGTATCCCCCTTCCCAGTGTGGGCTCTTCCACCCCCTCCACCCCCACAGAGAAGGTATATGTGGTTTTACTGCAAATAAAGATTTATAATGAGTGACAGGAAGTCAACAAAAACAAGTTCAGACAAAATGTGACCATATTTTGGGATGCTCCCTGCTTTAGGTGCTGTCAAAGGTCAAACCACTTAGCCTTCACACCGCCCTCTTGGAGACCATGGAAACAGGTCACAGGCCCCTCCCCCATATATATGTTTTTTTTTACAACAAACAAACAAAACCACATGTTTTTTACTATTTCACAATTTTTAATTTTTATAGTTATCTTTCCTTGTGCTGCTGTCAGATTCAGATGAAGACACTAGTGAGAAGTCGACAGATGAGGAACGTCAGCTCATGGCTCTGGAGGAACTCACCAACATTTACTTTAAGTTCGAAGTCAAAGAGGTTAGTTTGTTTTCATATCTCAGATCAGCTTGTATCTACAGCACTGATCAGTGACTTTGTTGTGTTCAGGTGCTACTGGAACTGGCTCAGCAGGTGGACCAGGAGAAGACCTTCCTGTCTTTCAGCATCTGTGAGCTTGGAGCTGAAGGGAAGAGCCGCAGTTTTGACCTGAGTGTCACCTCCTACCTGCGTAGACTTGCACTCGACTACTGCGATGTACCAGGTAATGTATGCAGATGGCCTGAAAGCAGAAGATGTTGCAGAGAAGATGTTTTCATTGTCAGGGATGCCTAAACTTTTGCATACAACTGTAAAACCCAAATACCAAATGAGAAGATGATTTTTCAGTAAAAGAGCAATTTTCAAAAATTACAACGATCCAAATACACTCCAAACATCACAGTGTTTTATTTGGTGAAATAATAAAACAGGTTAACACAATGGACATTCTACTTGTAAAGTTTAACAGGTTGTTTCTGTTTGGTGAATTAAAATATGTTTCTAAATCTGTGCTTCAGCTGGCAGAAATCATCCTCTCCACCTGATAAGGTCCTCTGAACAGCAAGGCTGCAACCTGCTGAAGGTGGAGTTCATCAAGGTGAGCACATTCACTTGTTCAGAGACACAAAGATGGAGCTCAGGTGGATCCCTGATAATGTAATACATGTCTTATTCAGACTGTTAAGTTGTTCCTCTCAGCAACTTTGACAAGAGCCAACTAAGGTCTGTCACTCCAGAAGAAAGACAGCACCACAATATCCCAACAAACACTCATAATACTGATCCCAGTTGTGTGTTTGTGTCTGTGATCTTACAGGCCGACCCCAGTGGCCCCAGCTTCCAGACTCTGTTTGACAACACTGAGCAAATACTGAAGGTGGGTGGAAAGGGGATATGAGCTACGTTTCTTTGAGCTCAGGTCAGGACTTCTGCACTGCTGCTCTGGTCCTTTACTTTACTCTACTTTATTTATTTATTTGAACAGGGACAATGCGCATTGATCACCATTTCTGTAAATATGCCAGTTTTAGCTGTTTAACCCATTTAAAAGTGTAGTCCCTGTGAAAGGTGTTAAATGCCAATAAAATACAATAATGACATAAAATAAAATAGAACATAACAAAACACAAACTAGAAAAAGCACCGCAAATTATTTAGTGCTGAAAGGATTTTCCAAGCAAAGCTGAAATAAGCTGATCTTGAAAAAAATTATCAAAATGACTTTTATTTTGAAAGTGTGTTTCCTGCCTGTGTGTGTGTGTCATGTGGGTCAAAAATCTTTCAGGTAAAGTGTTTGGACACAGCTCTGAGGCTGTTCACATAGTTTGGGGCATTTCTCAAAACAGAGTACACCAAGTCCAAATTTGGGAGTGGCGAATCCAAGGACGGGATTATTTACAATTGGTGCAGCAGTGTTCTTGGTGACACCTGCAGCTTAGCTCAGTGCTGATGATTGCACATAAACACAACTGTACAGTTGTTGATGTACAGTGACAAAATAATTTCAAGCATTACAAAAACTGTCTTTTTCTGAAAAGAAAAAAATAACGATGATTGTGATAAAGAATAAACTTCTAGGCTGTATGTAGGCCTGTATAATAGAAACAATGCAATTTACATGGCACTACTTACAGTACGTTTTCATTCATATAACCCTATATTTGCATGTATATATTTGTCCAATATCCTATACAATCTTAAAAATGTCCTTAAAGCTGCAACATAGTTAAAGATATTTTTGTCTTCCAAAGTGAAAGATATACATAAAAATACTACTGACAACATGGCTAATGGTAAAACTACCACAGTTTACTGAGATGTGTCTGTTGTCCCCCAGGATGACCACGGATGTTATCTGGTCAGATATCCTATCAGAACCTGGGCTGCAGCCTGCTGACATGACTGCTGTCTCATCTAAATGAATGTTTTTCTCAGTGCTAAAAACATCCGATCAGATTTACAAATACAAACGGACCACAAATTATAAATTGAAAGGAGTTCTTTCTTGCATGAAAAAAAATATTAAAACTTGATAAAGTGTTGAAACAGCAATACTAGGATGAATTTTAATCAGCTCTGAGCTTAGCTTAAACTCTCCTCCAAGGTCCTTGGTTGTGCGTGCAAGGCATTCTGGCTACTGCAAGTCCATACAAGTCTGCTCCAAAAGAAAAAGATAAAAGAGGCGTAGCAAGAACACTTCCAGGTCTCTGATCTCTACTTGGTTAGATGTGAACTTTGAACTGGAGCAGTACTTAGGCTTTGACTAATGACAGTTCACAAGTCTGCGATAATTCAATTCAATTCAACTTTATTTATATAGCGCCAATTCACAACAAAGTAATCTCAGGGCACAGAATAAAGAATAAAGTCAAGATTATAAACATGCATAGAGAGAACCCAACAATTCCCCCTAGAGCAAGCCATAGGCAACAGTGGAGAGGGAAAAACTCCCTTTAACGGAAGAAACCTCCAGCAGAACCAGGCTCAGGGTGGATGAGCCATCTGCCTTGACTGGTTGGGGTGAGTGGAAAGGGGAGAGAGAAAAGAACAGAGCAACAAAAAGCAACAACAAAACATCGGGCAGATTTGTAGCACCATTAGCTGCACGCTGGAAGACACACAGCTTCAAGCCGGGGACACCTGCAGAAAGGGGCAGAGAGAGGGGGACAGAGAAGGACAAAGACAGCTACGGGAGAGAACACACAAAGTTAATGACATACAGTGGTGACAATTGCGGGGTGAGAGGAGAGAGTGTCAAGAGGAGGAAAGGAGCTCAGTGCATCGGGGGGAAAAATTGGGGGACATCCAGGCTTTTATGTCTTGTAGGCATGCTTGAAGCTTTATTAACTGATTATTTTCATCTAGTTCCATAGATAAATATAGCTGGGTATCATCAGCATAGCAGCGGAAATTTATGGAGTGCTTTCTAATAATGTTGCCTAAAGGAGACATACATATATATAAAGTAAAAAGTATTGGTCCTAACACAGAGCCTTGTGGAACTCCATAGCTAAACTTTGTGTGCATTGAGGATTCATCATTAACATGAACAAATTGAAATCTATCAGATAAGATTTAAACCAACCAAGTGCAGTTCCTTTAACCCCAATTTTATGTTCCAGTCTCTGTAATAAAATGTTGTGATCAATTGTATCGAATGTAGCACTAAGAGCTAACAGAACAAGTGTAGAGATGAGCTCATTATCTGAGGCCATGAAAGGATTGTTGGTGACTTTTTTTTTTTACCAGTGCTGTTTCTGTACTGTGATGAACTCTAAATCCTGACTGAAAGTCTTCATACAAATTATTCCTATGAAGGTGATCACATAATTGTTTTGCAAGTACTTTTTCAATTATTTTAGAAATAAAGGGGAGATTAGATATTGGTCTGTAATTGGCTAAAACACCTGGGTCAAGACAGGGTTTTTTAAGTCGTGGTTTAATTACAGCTACCTTAAAGGCCTGTGGTACATAGCCTGCTTCTAAAGCTAGATTGATGATATCTAATATGAACGTATCTATTAAGGGTAAAGCTTCCTTGAGCAGCTTAGTTGGAATAGGGTCTACCAGACAGGCAAAATGCCTCGGAAAATGTGAAAAAGTATTAGTCCTATTAACAAAATTAAAACCGAGAGCAGCAGAAGACTTGACTGAAGACAGTGAAAAATTACGCAATTATGCAAGCATATACAGGATAAGACATATATAATATAAACATGTCCCTGTACATAACAATGTCGAACAGAAAATCAAATAACTACTGTAAGTTGGGAGAACTATGCTAAGGTGAGCGCTAACAAAGAGTTATGTTCCCTGACCTGATTATTTTTTAAATGTGTTTGAAATGCCTATTTTAGAGATGCATATGTGTCCAAAGTTCGAATATGTGGTAGTATGGTATTCCACAAATTAGCAGCTAAGAAAGCTGACTGGCCAAATTAACTTTTCTTTATCGAAATAACAAAATTACCAGCTGTTGCCAATCAATGCTGATGAAAACAAAGAGAAAACAACAGTTTGTCTCTGTGAGGTCTGTTGGTCCATCAGGACTTAATGTTAGCAATAATGCACAGCTGGTCTCCGTCTTTTCCTTAATTAATATTTTTTTAATTGTTTTATCATATTACGGTCTTGTGAAAGCTCTACCCTCTTGAATCATTTTGAGAGAGTTATTTTTTGAGAGAGAGTTTTTTGAGAGAGTTATTTTTTTATTTTATTGTGGTTTTTTTTTTTTTGTTATTGCTGGGACCCAATTTTTTAAAAATTTTCTGTGTGCAGCAGCTCTATGAAGCTGTTTTCTTTCTTAACACTCCGCTGATCGCACTGCAGCCAGCCGGCACAGTGGATTTACCTTCATCCCACACTTTAAACACCCTCTGGATCCAGGGAAGGAAAAAAATGGCATAGAGGGAGCAAAGACAGTCAAATGTGCAGGAAAAAAGTGAGAAAATTCAAACATGCGAGTTCAAGCTCTGATAATGTACAGTGCATGGTCGTAAGTTTTAAAAGATGGATGAACTCATCGCTTTGGTTAGGATGGAGAACATCTTTTATGAGTACAGTCTGATATATTTTACAGAGAGAAGGCTGCACAGTGGCATCCCCATCTCCAGTGAAATAGTTCAAGCAATTCTTTCAAGCTAGCCTTAATAGAAACCTTAAGGATATTTCTGCACATGGAAAAGTCTGTTGGTCATACAAAGTTTTCTTGCCTTCAATAGGAACACGGTTCAATTCAATTCAATTCAATTTTATTTATATAGCGCCAATTTACAAAGTCATCTCAAGGCACTTTACAGAATAAAGTCCAGGCTACACAAGTATGTAGAAGCAACCCAACAAATCCCCCTTGAGCAAGCCCTAGGCAACAGTGGAGAGGGAAAAACTCCCTTTAACGGGAGAAACCTCCAGCAGAACCAGGCTCAGGGTGGGCGGCCATTTGCCTTGACCGGTTGGGGTGAGTGGAAAGAGGAGAGAGAAAAGAACAGAGCAACGCAAAGCAACAACAAAACGACAAGAAAAGCAACAACAAAAAGCAACAACAAAGCATTGTACAGGTTAGGGTTAGGGTTAGTAACCCTAGGTTTGTAAGAAACAAGGGCCACGCTGTATAGCCTTTGTACAAAACAAATTCACTTCAAAATTCACCTGAGAGTCCTACAGTTTATAAGCAAAATCAAATATCAAAGTTACAGTGTTTTGTAGGAAAATTAAACTTAGTCGCGATAGTCTATTGACTTCTGTTGTGTAAGGACAATATAGTCATGTTCAGTTTGTTGTTCTATTGACTGACTTCTTTCACATGTCCTAAATGGAGTGAAGTTGAAAGCAAATGTTTACTTTGCTGATACAAACAGCATACCTAACAGCATTATTAACCTAACAGTTCAACGTTTGAGGTTTTGGGATAAAAATATTTGATAAAACATTGCTAGTCTGCATCTGGATTATGTTTGTGAATGTGTGATTAACTCCAGTTTTTCTTCAGTTGTCATCCACGACATAGATTTGTTCCTGCCAACATGGATGTTGTTTGCTATCTTCATTGTTCTGAAAGAAACAAATCTTTTCCTGCTTCTTTCAGGGTATGTCTAATAGTGAAAAAAATGGACAGAATATATATGAGGAGTCTATTTCTCAGAGAACAATGCTGTGATTAAGTCTGAAGGCTATAACATCAACAACTAATATCTGCTAATGAAGAGAAAGTGGAGAGAAAAATACGGTCTTTGTTTTTTTTTTCCATAATTTTGTAGAAACATATGTTAGTGTATGTCAGGTGGGTACAGATTCTAGTAACCAAGAGAGAGGGGGATACTAGTTAATATATGTATTTGCATTTTACTTCAATTAATTTTCCTCATTCTGCCTTTTTCATATGTGGCTCATGTGTCATACCATGTAATAACCTTAAATTCAAAATCCGTCACATAAACTTTGATGTTAGTCCACTGTTCCATGGCCAGTGCGGAATTTGCATTGCTCCTCCTTGATAAGAGGTTTGTCATTTAAAGCCTCCTTTCCAGCACCCTGGCATAGGCTTTTCCAGTGGGGCTGAGCAGTGTGGTACTCCAATAATTGGAGCACACCTTCCAGTCCCCCTTTTTAAAAATGGGGACCACCACTCTGTTTGCCAGTCCAAAGGTACTTTACCCATATTTCATGTGACACTGAACAGGCACCAGTACCTGTCTGCGTCTTGAGGAGACCCCCAGGCCAAGCATGCCTGAAAGGGATCTTCCTTCAGCCTGATGGCCATCCTTAGCGCTTTAGTTACTGCCACGACAGACACCAATTACCTTTTGGCCATAACTAAGAGTAGCCTCTTCCACAATAAAGGCTTTATGGAATATTATAGAATATTCAAGCTACACTGGGGGATCTCACACTGCTACCTGTTAGAATTGAGCAGGATACTGAATCCTGCGGTGAGTTTCCTACTTTACTTCTATCTCTACCGACGTAGAATCTGGCAGATAAAAATACAATTATTAAAATATTTAGCTTTGATGGGGATTGAAGTGAACAGGATCTCATTTTTTTTTAATTCCGAAATCAAAGGAGTGTTTCCTGCTGTGGAGAGAGTCTATTGGCTTCGTCAATTTGCTTAAAAAATGAGAACTGCTGAATGTCTAAAGATCTGCAAAATGAGTAATTCTGTTACTCATGATGAACTCTTGGGACATGTTTAACATTATTCTTCTTTTCCGCTGACTGTCTGGAACTCTCAGGTTTCTCAGCTGTTTATCTATTACAGGTGGAGTTTTCCTCTCTGGACTTCCTCCTTCACACTAAAGCCCTGCTGTCAACAATCAACTACCTGACCAGCACCCTGCCATCACGACTCACCGCTGCCCAAGACCGAGATATAAAAAAGCAGGTGGAGAAGACTAGGGAGGGCCGGACAGGTGAGTATATATCATCAAAGGTTCTTCAGGCTTCTTTTATGTTCTGGTTCTGACAGGAAGTTGTTTCCTCTGCAGCATCTAAAGGAGCTAAAAACTGTGACATCTTCAACTTCAAACTATTTGCTGTGTTGGGCTGCTTCCATGTGGAAGTGTGTGACGACTGCTGCAGCATCGCAGACATCAGAGTCCAAGGTCAAGATAAGTTAACATGAACAGAGATTTCAGTCTTAGCAGAGTGAATGTTCATGAAGCTTGTGACCTGTAAACTTTGTCTCTGCAGGAATTGATGCATCAGTGATGATGCAGGCGAAGGAGACTGGTATATTTGCTCGGCTCAGAGACATTTTGATCACGGACATCAATCCCCACACCATCCACAGAAAGGTTTGTGTTTCCGCTCAGTTGTCAATATTACACTGGCCAATTTATTTTGCTCGTAATATTGCTAGCATTATCCTTTCTAATAAACAGAACATCTGCATGGTTGCTAACTTAATTTCTTTGATGTTTTGTCTGAATCCAATCAGTGAAATTAATGTGATGTTTTTGCAGGCCGTGTCCATCGTGGGTGAGGAGGTGTTCAGCTTTAAACTATCCTTGTTTCCAGAAGCAACAGAGGGAGGAAGCTGCAGTGACATGTCAAAAGTGGACGGGAAGGTCACGATGCGTCTGGGCTGCATCCAGATTGTCTACCTGCACAAGTTCTTCATGTCACTGCTGGTCAGTTAATTACATTCATATTAGTAATTGACTAAACATTGGAGATTCCGTATTCACATAATAATGTTGTGGCTGATCAGTGTCCTTAATTATATTCAAACATTTAGGTTACATGACCAGTTATTATATGCTATGCTGTATGTAATGGTTTCTGTTTTCATTTGCACCAGTTCTGGCTTAACGGCACATATTGCTTTAAATCTATAATTTTATTTTTGTACCTGGTAAATCTTGTTTTTTTTCCCAGATGTTTGTTTATTCAGTCTCTTCATTTAAATGTAACATTACTATTACATGATCTCGTATTACCTTTCATATTTTATTACCTAATTGTAAATTCTCCCACAATGGTGTAATAATATTTATAATAATTTATTTACTGTAGTTACAGTTGATGATTTACAGTGAGACTGTTCTCAAAAAAGAGAATAAGCTAAAATAGGACATAAGAAGGTCTCGAAGGGTTCTGTCAACAGTGTTTTGAAAATTGGCAATGTGTCTGAGCAGGCAGACTTTGGTAGCTTGTTCCACCATTGTGGGACCACTGAGCTTAACAGTTTGTTTTGGGGTCTTTTGCTGTGTGGTGCAGAAACCATGAGATGCCGTTTGTTGTGAGAGCACAGTGGGTGGGAAGAGCTGTAGGCCTGGATTAGGGAGTTCAAATAGGGAGGTGCTGTTGAGTCAATCACTGTAGGTGAGAGTCTGAGCTATGAACCTGATGAAGGCAGTACAGAGATCTGAACAGTGGTGTGATATGTGTTTTGGATCATCTGGAGGTTTTGATTGTGTTGCTATTAACCCTGTCAGAATGACATTGCAGTAGTAGTAGTAGAGGTGAGATGACCAGTGCCTGCACTAATTAGGTAGCATATTAAGAAAAGTAGAAGGAAAAAATGCATAGGATGATGACAAGGAAGGTGAAATGTCTAAAATGTAAAATAATATGCAGGACAAATTCTAAATGTTTCTAAATTTTGTTTTGGGGGGGGAAAAAAATCACTGTTGGAGAATTTACAGCTGTTAAACTCCTAAAATCAAGGTTCCTTAATGTTTGTAGCTGTTGGATGTTCTGTCACTTTCTTGTCTCATGTTTCTCATCTTGTTGATGTGTTTTGTTCTTTCAGGCTTCTTTTAGCTTTCAATATACATCTACAGATAAGGTACAGCTTCTAGCATGCAGCTCTGAACGGCATCAGACCTTCTGCTTTAGCTTCACTGCCCGTCAGTTAAATATCATCTGGTTAAAAGTTATTGGCAAGATTCTGTCTCTGAACAGTTTAACCCTGGTACTCGACTCCACGGCTAGTTTTTAGCTGTAGACGAGGGTTAACCTGAGTGAGAGTGGACTCAGTGTGACAATGTTAAAACCACATATAAGAAAAAATTAGGAAAAGATCAGAGCAGCTTAGAGATTTGCAAAAAACGTGAAAATCTCGATTCAGTTTTTATTTTTTCCCCCGTATGTAACAGGATGGTGACTACATTTATTAAAAACCAAACTTCACAGTT
This sequence comes from Channa argus, assembly GCF_033026475.1. Lineage (NCBI taxonomy): Eukaryota > Metazoa > Chordata > Actinopteri > Anabantiformes > Channidae > Channa > Channa argus. The sequence continues at coordinate 31,677,771 of NC_090198.1, forward strand.
ATTCTTTTCATTGGGCTAATTTAACTCACAAACACATTTCTTATTCATTGATGCTAAATCCAAGTGTTAAAAGCATGCTACAACTCTCTGTCCACTCTTATCTAGAAAAAAATAACCTGATGTTTCATGTACATATGGCTTTATTTTTGGCCTTTTTAGAATCTATTTTCATTTTTTATAGAGGCCTTGAATATATTTGGGTGATCTATTTACTTTTTGCTAAATCAGTTATCTGGATATTTTTTAGTAGTATTCACTGTCCACTGCCATTTATATTTCTAAGTATAGACATATAAGCCCCCCTGTGAATTTCACAGACATTTTTGTGACTACTGTGGCGTAAAATGCCTGATTTCATGACATCGAATCTAAATTTTATAAAAAGATGCGTTTTTCTGTTTTTGTAATGTTTTAAATTGCAATGTCATACAGAACTTATTAAGCATTGGTTGAAATAATTGTAGTGATCATAACATTGCGTATTCCTGGAGGAACTGATAAAGGTTCTTTCCCCATTACAGACTTTCTTGTAAATCTGCTATATACAGAATCACCCTCTGGCAACATGCTTTCTTCTGTTATTTGCACCATTGCCTTTTAAATCTTCAAACAAAACAGATTTCCACATATTTGCCAAAATGCCATCAGAATGCCTGGTTAACGCAAAATTACTATAAGTTAGAATAAGATAAGTCTGTAAAACCTTAGAAAACCGCAAAAACATTAACCCCACTCATCTGAGACTGGGAGAACGTCAAAACAAATGCTCTGAATGTTTGTAGGTTGAGTATCATTGAGGGGATGAAGGAATGTTTTTCATGTACATTTAATTAGTAATCAATTTCTCCATATATGCTATGCAACTCATTAAGCTGCCATTACACAATCCCTCACTCATGTGACCTCACTTCCCTCCTTGAAAGTGGTTTTGAACTTTATGTACATTCCTGTTTCATAAACTTAAAATGTCATTATAGGAACTTTTGAGACCTACAATATCAGGAATATTGTTCTCAAAAGACTTGAGTCATATTTTTAAAAATTTTTTCATTACATTTTTTTCCATGTATAAATACAGAAAACTAACTGTTATCCAGTTTTTTAATGAGAAATAAATCTGAGGACAGGATATAATTCTTATAGTTTTGTGAAACAGAAATAAATCAATGCACTTGCACTGACTGCTCCTTCGTGACATCTGTGTAAATCAAAGTTGTTTGTTGTCTCATGCCTGATTTATCTTCTTTTTTAGATGTTTGTCGACAAATTCCAGATGGCTAAAGAAGCTCTGAGCGCTGCCACAGCTCAGGCTGCAGAGAAGGCGGCGTCCAGCGTACGAGACTTTGCCCAGAAGACTTTCCGTCTGTCCATGGACATCAAACTGAAGGCTCCACTCATCATCATCCCCCAGTCCTCCACCTCCCAAAATGTCCTGTTGGTGGATCTGGGTCTGATCACAGTTGGAAACAGTTTCTCTCTGTTGCCTGCTGAAGGTTTGCTTCTGCCAGTGGTGGTGGAGAAGATGGATGTCAAGCTGACACAGCTGAAGCTCTCGAGGTAATTACCAAAAAGGCTATGAATAAATTCACAAGATCACTGTAGACATGAGCAGGGATAATTCTGAAACTTTTGTTGGCCCAAAATCAATGATGAACTGTGAAAATCAAACTCACATTGTTTCAGAACATTTCAGGCCAACACAACAAAATTTCAGCATGAGTTCTTTTTCTGTCAAGTTCTGCTTTGGTCAAGTTCAACCTCTGAATTTGTATTCTGACAGAACTGAGCTTTAAGTAGACAGAGAGTCTGTATCTAAAATGTGAGAAGCTGTTACAGGTTTTTATGGTAAATGTCCTCTTTTACTAAAGCTTTACAAGTACATGGTTTACTCGCAGTCAGGATACTGAGGGTCATTTGATTAATACAAACTTCTTTACTTAGGTCAGAAACTCACTCCCAACCTTGAGCCAAACCAAACACTGTTTTCCGGCAGACCTGTGCAGAAGAGTCTAAACACATACAACTACTGCTTCATATAAACCATATGCTGGAAAAGAATTAAAGTAAATTTAAAATTGCATATGAAAAAATAAAAAAAAATTAAAAGGCAGAACAAAATGGTTATACAGGGGGCAGCAATGGAACAAAACATCTATCACTTCTACATTTAGAGGGAAAAATTGCAATGGAACAACTTTACAATTAACATTTATATATAGGTGTGGTTACTATTTGGGCAATATTATTATTTGGTTATTTGGAGTGTGGTGCAGGAAGGTAGAGCGGTCATCCACCAGTCCTGCAGTTGGGTTTGATACCCGGCTCCTCCGGTCACATGTCGAAGTTGCCTTGAGCAATACACACTGCATAGCAGCTCCCCCATCAGTGTGTAAGTGTCTCTGTGATTGTGAGTGTGAATGGGTGAATTAGAAGCAGTGTAAAGCGCTTTGATTACCAATAGGTTAAAAAAAAAAATCACTGTATCAGTTAAGACCATTTAGCCATAAACCAACAAAACTTTGTAGCAGAAAAAACACAAAGCTGAGTACATGTTAATGAATTATACTTTCAGAACTACAGTAAAGCGAGATGCCCAGCCAGATATTGAAATCGTACAGCCAGTCAATTTAGAGCTGTTCATTACCAGAAACCTGGCTGCTTCCTGGTTCAACAAGATCCCTGGAGTCCACATCCAGGGAGTCCTCCAATCCCTCAACGTAGGTCTCATATGTACGATTTTTAAAACAGAGTTTAAACTGTTGTCCATAGTTCATTCAGTCCATTGTTTGTCCATTAGATGAATCTGGGTGAGGAAGATCTAAGTATACTGATGAAGATCCTGGTAGAGAATATTGCAGAGGGAAGTAAAGACCTCAGCATGAATGTCACTAAAAAGGTGGCTCAAGGTAGGCTAACACTTAACACACGTTGAGAAATGAGCAATGATAAGTTCTGCTGTGTGACTGTACCTGGTAAATATGAGCTTCGTGGAACAACCAGAGAGTTAAAGAAATGCGTTTTTCATGGCTAATTTGTCTCTTCAGAGAAGACAGAGCTGCAGATGGAGCTAGTGCCAATCCACACAGGTTCCAACAGTGTTATGATCACCAACAATGGAGCTTTGACTGAAAACATCAATGTTCTTCTGAGCTTTGAAATCAAGGAGGTATGACCTTCTCCAAAAGAAACTGAGGTCACAGAAACATACAAAAATCTGAAGGTTCAAAGGTGATTCTTACCTGTTTCCTCTTCAAGGTGCTGCTGACCCTCAACAAGCCAAGGGGGACAGATTCAGCTTTCCTGGTCTTTCACGTTGCTCAACTGGGCATCGATACTGAACTCAGGAAGTATGACATGTGCGCCACAACGTACATCAAGAAGATTACCATGAAGTGCCTGGAGTTCAAAGGTCAGAACCTCACAGGAAACTAGGGTTTAGTGATTTTAGGGTTTAGTTTTAGCTAATAGTGCTTTTTTTTGTGTCCTGTAGTGTTTCTGTGTTGCTCTGTTAGTTTCCTTTGGTGTTTCGTCAGTGTTGTTCTAGTTTCAAGTATATGCGTACTATATAAGCCTTCCAAGTGTCTTACTTTTTCACTGTGGTATGCTTGTTGTAAATAATCTTTCTGCTTTTGGTCTCTCTTCTCCAAGCTTTGCTCTCTTGGTTCACAAGCTTCTCGTTTGTGATTCTAAAGCCTCCATTTTGCAGTTAAAATTTTTGGCTTGTGGTTCAAGTGACAATACATTTGCAGTGCTGTGGGGTAAGAATATGCCTCTATTAGCCAACTGAGGCTGGAGTGACAGCTATGACAAGCCAGGGCCTTTGGCCGGAGCTGTCTGATCTCTGTCGTTTTTTATTCATCCATGTTCCAGGGCATCAGACCCAGACCAACACAGACTCCAATAACATTAATGAGCAAACTGAAATATAGCAAGGTTAACATATTTTCAGGTGGGTTTACACAGAAAACCTAACTGAGGAGAAAAGGAACCCCTTTTTGTATTTGTCAGCTATGCATTAAAGTGTGTACTGTCATGCTACACAGCTAGGAGTTAGCAACAGCCACAATAGAAGACAGCTTTGTTTATTGTCTTCTATTTTGGATTGGACCTACCTTCACCACTGGTGTTGTTAATTCTTAATTCTTAGTGATCATTCTGACAGATCAGACGGACAGATGGCATTTTTAATGGTCCAAAATAAGAGTAGGCACTAAAAGTAAATAAGAAGGAAAAGGATTTCTCCATTTGCTGTTCACAAGCCCTGCTAGTGTCAGCTGCAGAGACCATCTTTCCCTGCTTCTAGCTCATTATTGGAACAAACTAAATGGATAAATTAAATTGTAAATGGTCTGCACTTATATAGCGCTTTTCTACCTATTGGAACTCAAAGCGCTTTACACTGCTTCTTATTCACCCATTCACACTCACAATCACACACACTCTCATACACCGATGGGGGAGCTGCTATGCAGCTGACCAAAGCTTACCGGGAGCAACTAAGTTGGGGTTCAGTGTCTTGTTCAAGGACACATGTGACCGGAGGAGCTGGGGATTGAACCAACAACTGCGAGATTGGTGGACAACCGCTCTACCTTCCTGTGCCACAGTCATAAAGTGAACCTTGCTCTGCTGTCATGCCAACAGGCAACAGCTGATTCTGTGGAGCCACAAGGGATAGTGTAAACAGTGAAGTCATTGCTTATGTCAGTGGTATAGGGTAGGCCAAAGAGAGGCTTACTACTGAGAGCATTTCTCAGTGTGGCGCTATGTAGAACATTTGTCCTATTCCAAGCAGCCAACAGAAATTTGGTCAGTATTGAGCTATAAACAGCCAACAGACAGACTGTCTTTTACTATTGTGCTATTGTGTGGTTGGGACAGCAACATACATTGTTGATTATGGAACATCCTCTCTGGTGTGGGTGTTTTTTCATGCCTGCACACTAAGAACATTTGTTTCCCTCTTTTGTTACAGGAATAAAGCATGTGGGTAATCCTTTCTCTGTGGCTCTCTGTGCTCCCTGAAGTGGCTCACACTGCATAAGGGATGACTTTTCAGCCTTAAAATCATAGCTTTGCTTCTTAATATTCAGGAAGAGCTTACTTTCTCCTGAACTGCACTGCATCCTCTATTCTCCTGCAGATGAGGATGACAGTTTAAAAGGTCCAGGCTCCGTCTTCCTCCACAAGCAATCAAATGCACCAATATGGGTGTCCACATTGCAGGTAGACTTTGAGCCTGCCCTCAGTACATGAGGTTGAGACTACATATTTCTGTCACAATAAGCGGGAAGTTAAATACTGCAGGGTATTGAACATGTGAAATTTTATATTTACATGTCAAGCCCCAACAGCTTTGGGTATGTCAGTCTAATATTGAAGTACTAGAGAAGGTTGACAAGTTTTCCCTTCATCCATTCCCAGGTTGATAGTCATGTTATTCACCTAGGGTCCTGGCTGTTAAAGAGTCATGTGATTCTGCCTGTGGTAGCGCCTTGGATGTTCTCAATCATGTATGGAATTGATTATTAAATGTTGTATGGTTCCATGTGAAGCCCCCTGTTTGGTTTCTCAGTGATTTAGGCCTAGATACAGCTAAAGACAGCATTTCCCTGGGGCTGACAACCAGGGTCATGGTGAAGTTGCACAGCTATATGGATGGATTGTCACATAATTCACTTGTGATAATAAACTACTGGAGTCACAAAAACTTCCCAGAGGTGGCGCTTGTTTTCCTGAATGAGAGTGTTGAACTGTCCCTGTTACCACTGCCATCTAACATTCGCAGTAATTGTCCCTGCTTGGAGGGAACTCTACCCTAGTGTAGCTAGGCTTGGTCCCATGGGATTAGAAGTCCGTATGCGGTGTGTTGCCTGGAAGCTGTAATACCAAGTGCACACAAGCCCATCTGACCATTTATGCTCCAGCCCTACCCACATCAATGCATATAACATTGTGTGTGATTTGCAGCTATTTAATTGCAAGCATGGGATCCCCACACAGCCAATTCCAGCAACCCCCATCAACCCTCCCCCATTTCTAAATACCAGGCTGTCAGGACTTATAGTGAGGAACTGTTTTCTGTTATGAAATGTATTAAATATAAATACATTAATCAGTTTGTTCTTTCCTGACTTCTTTCGGTATTGGGTAGAGGCCAATGAAGTGGCCACTAAGTTAACACAGATATACAAACTCTGGTCACTCACAAACTAAGTAGACCTAATAAAACATGTTTAATTAAAATTTGGCATGGTTTTTTGTTTATAAATAAATGTCCACAGCTATGCATCAGCATTAATAGAAGTGGATTGTTGTCTTTAAAGAAGCAGTGATCTGATTCAAAATGAGCTCTGTTGTATAACACTGCAGCCTCTTTGATAATACCACTTTCAAAATAATGTATGTCTGTAATTACCTCAAAATTGACTGTGGGCACCACTTAGAAACCAGGTTATTAGAAATCTGCATGTACATGCAGATGTTCATGCAGATTTCTCGTGAGGTTTTGGCTGCCTTGTACCTCTCTTGTAATTCACTTTAGATAAAAGCGACTGACAAATGACTAAATGTAAAATACTGCTTTCTGACCTTTTTTGAGGTTTTTTATTGGGATCGTGTCTGCACAGTGGAGAGGCAGGCAGCACTTCGTAGAGAGGAAAAGATGGGAGACACTTATAGTCTACAGCAAAAACTGGACAGACTTTGATTTCAAAACAAGGTAGCATCACCCTGGTAACAATCTCTCCCTAATTCAGCATTTTGCGTAATTACTTGTCCTGTCTTCAGCTTTTCATTATGCTCATGCCTGCTTGAGAAAGCTGATTAGAAACTGGCTTATGCATATACATGGGAGATAAATCTGCATTGTCGAGGAGAAAACTATCAGGTTTCCTTAACCCCTTACCCCTATTTGCAAAACCAGCTCTCCCTTTTGCGTGAAAGTTAAGAAATCAGCCTTCTTCAGAATGGCAATTGTAACCTTGTTACTTGAAAACTTTGGCTGGCCTAGTGCTCCAGTGCTGTTAGTTTATCCATAAATGGCTAAACACTTGGTAAGTAGTGACATAAAAATAAATAGACCTGGCCAATTTTACTGTATCAAATAATCGTATTAATCTTTTTTTTTTTCACTCTTCAGCAACATAAACACAAAAAAGAAAGTCAGAATGCAGTGTTTTCTGTCGCTATACATTTGATGAGCTGTGCTTCCAACATTGAGTAATTATTTTAATAAATTATATTAGGAAAGGAGTCCAGGTAGGTCTAATACAGTAATATGCTTAATTCAAGCACTCAACATTAAGGACAAGACCATCATAGTGCCTGAGGTTTATGTGCAACATAGATGGAAAAAAATATGATGTGTCTTAGGAGCATACTGCTCCTGCTGTCCATTAGATTGTTTAGTCTAATGATGTTATGGGTAATGAAGTTGTCTTACTCATAGTTAATGTTGTATAAGTCTGTTGGACCATGTTAAATTATTAGAAAATCAGTTGCCCCCTTCTACAGACCTGAAACTTTTGCAAGTGATGTACTATTATGGGGCCTTAGCAGAGTGCATCAGTGCATGCAAGCTCTCAGCTTGGCCTTTAGCCTGTGAGGGATGTCATTTGAAGTATTGCCTGCTCCTTCCAATCTTCCATCTGCTTTTACATACATCAGGTAATAGGTGGTGCTTAGCTGATTGTAAGCTGAGCACCAGCTATACCTATAGGCCTCTTTTTTAATGGGGGTTCCTTTGTGTTTCTTTGGTGTCCTTTGATATCTCCGTGGGGTCCTGTAGTGTTCCTATAGTGGTGATTAGAGAGGAAGCAGCATGTGAGATTTACAGACATGTCAACATTAACAAAGTGATTTTTGTTTGTTTTTCTCTTTTTCAGACTTGAGCGGTGAACCACTGTGTCTTATCAGCTCATCGGTGGATTCTGGAGCTGAACTGCTCAAAGTGCAGTATGTCAAGGTGAAGAAATTACTGATTCACATTATATCTGATCACCTGTTGAAATACAGGTGTAACAGTTATCATTTGTAATCAGTCTAAACATCATGTTTGCTGTTCTCAGGCTGACCGCTCAGGACCCAACTTCTCAACTGTCTACAAGAACATAGAGCAGATGATCGATGTGAGTGACACATTCACCTGAAGATGATTGAGTGACATGTTGTTGAAGCAGTACACAGTTTGTAGCCAACGTAAATTTTAGGCAAAATTTATTCGAGGTTAGTATTTCCTAAACATTTCATTAAATTTTATTGGAAATAATTAGAACCAGTCTACAGAGTTGTGTCCTGAATATTAGGGATGTCATGATTCAATAAAGTTGGACAATTCTGTGTTCAAATTAGTCACCCACATGACTTGTGTAAATGTAAACATAAGTCGTCATTGCTGCAAAAATAAACGTAAGCATACAGCCCTGCCCTCACTTTACTAACTTTCCATGCTAGTGTCTTATAGTATGACAAAGAAGCCTTGGTGTCATGCGCCATTTATTTTTTTACTTCTGGGATATGACCACCCAGAATATCTTTATAGTAAGCTTGAATCATCAGGGCTAATCTGCATTATCCAAATACTACAGTGGGAAATTGCACCTGTAAATGAAAGTGAAGATTGCTCTCTTTCTGTAACCAGGTGACCTTCACCTCACTTGACTTTATGCTCCACACCGAGGCTCTGCTTTCAGCGATAAACTTCTTGTCGGCAGCCCTGTCATCTGGCAGCGTGCTAGATGACATGCATACAGAAAAGGAGATCAAATTGAAAACAGAGGAAACGACATTGCCTGCCAAATCCAGTCAGTACAACACACAGATATAGGCCGTACAAATATAATGAACTTAAAATGTATATTTTAAAACGCTTTATGTACTACAGCTCTGTCCTTTTATTGGTTGTTTTTTTTTCCTGTTAGCTGCCCTTGTGATGCCTGTGGACAGAGAGGTCATTGACCTGAAGGTGACCATGACATTGGGAGCTTTCAACGTCCTGGTGTGCGACCAGAGCTGCAACATGGCTGACATTAAAATCCAAGGTTCGGAATCACAGCTGAGGTTTTAACTGTTGTCTTTCCCAAACACCATCCCTAATTCAAAATATTTGTTGTGTCCTTCAGGTGTTAATGGCTCATTGCTGATGCAAGGACCACAAACTCATATATCAGCACGCCTACGAGATTTTATTGTTCTGAATGTTGACCCCAAAAGCATCCACAAGAAGGTCAGTCAGTGTTTCTACTGGGTTATTGCTGATTAGATCGGATTAGATCACTGATTAGATGAAGATTAAATTTAATCTATAATTTATCATTTTTGTCTCTGTCAACGAACATAGACTGTCAACAGACTACAGTGGGCATTCTCACACTATGCTGGAACAGAGCACCTTAGAAAATGATCATAATTTTTTTTAAGTTTAGTTTACCCCATGCCCCAAGTGTCTGCAAAATGTCTGGAAAAAAGTCCAGCACTCATTTGCTACTTGGACCAACTCCTTTGATCTGGTGTGAAGGTCATTAATTACCTAATCTTTTCTGTCCTTCAGGCCATTTCCATAGTGGGTGATGAAGTGTTCAGCTTCATCATGAGTCTGACTCCTAATGCCACAGAGGGCACCGGCTACACTGACACTTCAAAAACTGACGGCAGAGTAAAATTGAATGTAGGCTGTATCCAGGTGGTTTACCTGCACAAGTTTGTCATGTCTCTGCTGGTGAGTTTCCCAGTAGCTCTTTGCTGAAAGATAAATGTAATGTCATTTTAGTTTTTACTCAGTTTTTGTTACTTGGTCAGGGATATTGCAGATTTTGTATTTTTAGAATTATGGCAATTTCTGTCAATTACAGAACATATTACAAATGTTAAGTCTTGTTAAGTCATATACACATTTATTGTCTTGTGAAAATTAACAATTTCCTCACTTTTAATATTTTTATTATTACAAGATGTACATTCATTATAAACAAATTTCCTCTTTATTTAATGAAATTCAGAACTTCACCAACAACTTCCAGATGGCCAAAGAAGCTGTGAGCGCTGCCACAGCTCAGGCTGCAGAGAAGGCAGCATCCAGTGTTCGAGACTTTGCCCAGAAGAGTTTCCGTCTGTCCATGGATGTCAAACTGAAGGCTCCTCTCATAATAATCCCTCAGTCCTCTACCTCCAATGATGCAGTGGTGATAGATCTGGGTCTGATCACAGTGGGAAACAGCTTCTCTCTGCTGCCTGTCAATGAATGCCCACTTCCGGCCATTATTGACAACATGGACATCCAATTGACACAGCTCAAACTCTCTAGGTTGAGTGAACAGAGCCTCACAGATCTAATGTTGAAACAGCAGAAAGAACTCAACATGTTGTCAGGACTACATTAAGATTAACAAGATCATATACTTTCAAGTTTTTTATTTTCTATGTATACCTGCACAAGTAAAGGTCAGAACGTAGAATTCTTCCATAATGGTCTAGTCATGCTTATCCTTATAATGGAAAGAGGCTGGTTCATTGTATTAATAAACCTTTCATATTATTGTTAATCAAATATACATTTAGATATAAAGCCTTGTTTCCTCATCCACTAGGACCTGTATGGACCTGGGCTTGGAACAACCCAGCAGCGAGCTGCTGGAACCAGTCAACCTGCATCTGAACATCAAGAGGAACCTTGCAGCTTCCTGGTACAAGAAGATGGCTGCTGTGGAGATTGATGGAGATCTGAAGCCCATGAAGGTAGGAAGAGGAATAGTAGTTAAACTGAGCTACTCTTGAGAAGAAAAATAAATTTACATTTAGTCGTTAGGCAAATCCCCTTGTTCAAAGCAACTTGCAAGTGAGGTACAAGGTGCCCTAGAGGCATGCAGAGATGTAAAGCTCAGTTGGTTGTTGATGATGATGTAGCACACTGGTAGAGAGGCTATGAGAGTTAGAAGCATGCCTCCACCAGGATACCCTGAAGGTTTGTCCCGATAAGTAAGACCGAACCCAGGCTACAGGTGATCCAGAGACGCCCAAGTCAGCGAGTACAGGCAAGAGGATATGATGGGTCATAGTATCAAAGGATGTAGATAGATTGTTTAGGGCTAATATAGAACACTGACCTGTGGCTTTTGCAGCCCACAGAGATTTCACAACCATCAGGAGTATTTAGTGTTTCTGTGGAGTGACCACTCTTAAAGACTTTAACATTTGAGTACATCAGGTCCAGTGTCTTCTCCCCCCTGAAGTCCATATTTGTATTATTCACAAGTAGCAGCTCATCCATTTTACTGGGCAGGGAGAGCAGAATAGCCAGGTGAACTGATGGGAGCGCTGTGAGAAATCCAAGCTGCCACACCTTCACAAGCACACCAGCATGCTTAGAGACACCTAATACACAGAAAATACATAAAAATAGACAAAGTCCTAGAGAGGACCAAGGCTTATTAAATGACAATCATGAGGAGATCAAAGGAAATGAGTTGATCTTCCAATTCTAAACCATGTATATCCTTCAGCGAGAAATGAATTTATCTCTTATTGTTTCACTCCCAGTCAAAATCCTAGCCACCAAAGGTACAGTTTCTAACTCACCAGAGAAAACTGAATTGAATTAAGGTCTGTAGTCATCTGACATGTAAGTGTTTAGACATTCCCACCAGGACTTGTTTGTGCTAGGCTAAAAGTTTCCCCTTCCATCCAGATGTCTTAGTGCTAAGCTAGGCTGTACTGTATCAAACTGATGTTCACTTGGAAAAGCTAGAAAAAAAAGAGGGTTTATCAGAATTTAATTGACAGCAGATCATGGTCTGGTGGTGTTTGCAGGTGGAGCTGAGTCAGGAAGATCTGAAAGTGGTGCTGAGGATCCTAACAGAGAATCTGGGAGAGGCTGGATGTGTGGAGTCCACTGCACCGAGGCAGGAGGCCAGTCTGCAGCTTCGAGCAGTTGCAAACCCCCTAAAAGGTCTGACTTACACAATCAATCAATCAATCAATTCATATATATCTGTGTATGTATGTGTATGTGTGTATATATCTATCTATCTATCTATCTATCTATTTATCTATCTCTATATCTATATATATATCTCTATATCTATATATATATCTATATATCTATATATATAGATATATATAGATAGATAGATATAGAGATAGATAGATAGATAGGTAGGTGTGTGTGTTTATGTATGTAGGGGAAACACTGAGTTTAGTCCCACCACTGATAAATTGTGTTTAAACCTGTGTTTAATGTTTTGTTTTGTTTTTCTTGAGTCTTGATCTGGATCTTACCTGTTTAGATGATGTTAGAAAACCAGCTGTAAGCAATGAGGAAGAGGAGGATGAACCTCTGGAGACTGTAAGGTTTAACTTCAACATTGAGTCTCTTGGTCTCGTTCTGTACGACCATGACCCCAAGCAGGTCAGTCACATGGATGAATCGGGTCTAGCTGGTTCAGGATCCACTGGTTTAGTGTTAGCTTGTCCAGGGTCAGCTGTTGGATCTTGTGTCTAATTGTTTATTGTGATTCCTGCAGCTCCTGGGACTTCAGCACCAGGAGAACCTGAGACTGGGTGAATTTGTGCTTCACCTGCTGAAGACTTCAGGGAGGATTCTAAGCAATGGCAGCATGGAGGTGACCACCATTCTGACCAACTGCACACTTGATGACTTGAGAACAAGGATTGAGAGGGTGACATCACGGTAATGATCACAAGTGTTTGTTAAACAGTGAGTTAAGAGTTTTTAGTTTCTACGAAAGACGTCTTATCCTGCCTTTGGGTACATCTCAAGTCTCATATGTAATTGTTATGCAACAAAAGACAGATTTTAGATATTTTATTGTTAATCAGTGACTCCACCTGTCTTAACTATGTTTAACTGTTAATTGTTGTCTTTCCTTTTTTGCTGCAGAATGGTTGGGCGTAGAAGCGAGGAGAGCTCAAAGGCGATGATTGAGGTCATATATCGACAGAACAATGCAGAACGGGAGGTGGTGGCCATCCTGCAAGAACTCTATTTGTGTGCCAGCGTGGAGTTTCTGATGGCCGTGATGGATTTTTTCCTGCAGGCTCTGCCACAGAGTACAGGTCCAGGCACCTCCTCTGTACCAAGTGAAAGGCTGCAGTTGAAGCAGGCCACTGAACTGCGAACCAACACCAAGACTGGTAACACAAAGGCAGGGGAGGGGTCTATCTACATGTACAAAACAGGAATATAAAAAAATTGGAGGGAAAAAAATATCAACAAAAGTTTGTTTAAGTTTCTGGGTTTTGCTTTGTCCTCTGCAGCCTCCACAGTGAGGACTCATCTCCGGGCAGTGATTGTCGATCCAGAGGTTGTGTTTGTGGCCAGCCTGATGAAGGCCAATGCCCCCGCCCTCTTGGCTTCCTTTCAGTGTGACTTCAACCTGCAGGCCGAGGAAGATGGGACCCAGAACATGAGAGCAAACTTGAGAGACCTCAAGGTCCTTGCCTGCCCCTTCATCCGAAACAAGGAGGACAAGACCATCACCACCGTAAGATACCAGGATGCGGGGGGCTAGAGAGGGAGCTAGAGTTCATATTAGTTTCTGCGCTATTTAAGTGCAGACCAGTCAGAGAGGCCAGATTGAGGTGGTTTGGACATGTTCAGAGGAGAGACTGTGAATATATCGGTAGAAGGATGCAGAGGTTAGACCTGCCAGGCAAGAGGTCTACAGGAAGACCAAAGAGGAGATTTTTGGATGTAGTGAGAGAGGACATAAAGTTAGTTGATATGAGAGAAGAGGATGCAGAGGATAGGGTTAGATGGAGGGAGATGATTCACTGTGGAGATCCCTGTGTCACTCAATTCTTTAGACCCTGAGAAAAATAAAATAATGAATTAATAACGTGACAAACTGCAGACTCCTTACTTTGTCCCAGGTGTTACGACCCTGCTCTGTTACCTTGAAAACCAGATCCCACCCCAACCAACCACTGAGTGGCTCTGTGATGGTAGAGGAAGTCGTCGTCAAGGTACAAGAATCATTTCAAGTCTTTTTCAATGTTTAGTGTCAATTTGGGTCATTTGGTCAAACTGAATGTATTGCAAACTAATTGTTAGTAGTAAAGTCCTAGCCTGCATTTAGAAAACTACCGTAACAAAAGTTCTAGGTGGTCAAACAACTCATCGTAAGTGTGTTATTGTCCTGCAGATCTCGCCATTCATCCTTAACACATTGATGACGATAACAGCTGCCATGACTGCAAAGCAACATGATGAGCAGAATCTGGGGATAAAGCCAGATGTCAGCAGCCTGTGGTCAGTCATGAACATCTATGGTTGTAACTACTGGTTCCTGGGAGTGGACCAGGCTGTCGAGGTCACAGAGAGCTTCAGGGAACAAGATGGATGCCACGAGGGTGAGAGCTTCAACGCTGAGGTCAAGGTACTACTTGTAATATCCTTGAAAGTTTATTCTGACACTTTGTTCAGAACTGATTCTAGTTAAGTGTTTTCCGCTCCCAGGTGGTCCAGGTCACTTTGGAGTCTGGATTGGGTCATCGAACTGTTCCTCTGCTTCTGGCTGAGTCCTCATTCAATGGATCAGCCAAAAACTGGTCGTCTCTGCTACAGCTGAGAGCGGAAATGACACTGGAGGTAAGAACTGCTCCTTCACACCTGAACGTGATATTGTCCATTGCAACTGAACGTGAACCTGTTCTGCAAAGCTAATCCTGACTTTAAACTAGAACTTGAACCTGTCCTTCACAGTTAAACCTTGTCCTGTCCTTCACAGATAAACCTGAACACCTGATCTTTATCCTAATTCTGTTTTTTACACCTGAAACTGATCCTGTCCTTTACACCTGCACTTGAACATGTCCTTCACACCTATGTATTGCAAAAGTTCAGTGATTTAAGATGTATCATGTTTCTGCAGGTGAACTACTTTAATGAGACACATGCAGTGTGGGAACCCCTGATCGAACAAGTTGACAGCGGCAGACGCAGATGGTTCCTGGAGCTTGAGGTAAAAAATTGTTGCCAGGGCAATCTGACAAATATCATTTGATGGCATAACATCTACTTTAAAATAATGCTCTACTGTTTATTACACTGAGTTGCAATTAATCCTTTTTGGCAGTATTTTTATTTATTTTTTATTTTATATTTTTTTTGTCATTTTGTCATCGAGACTTTGCTTCTTCAGCATGACGTGGATGCTTTAAGTTCTAGGTTTAAACCTTCCTCTTTGATAAAGCTTATAGTTCGTTATAGTTATCCTGCCATAGGTTTTGACTGATGGGGGACCCACCCCCCAATATGCTGGGCTCCTTTCCTCCGCTTGACCCTCTCTCCTCTTACTCCACCATTGTCACCACTGCATGACCAATTGAAATCTATCGGATAGATAAGATTTAAACCAACCTAGTGCAGTTCCTTTAATCCCAATTTCATGTTCCAGTCTCTGTAATAAAACTTTGTGATCAATGGAATCGAATGCAGCACTAAGATATAACAGAACAAGTATAGAGACTAGCCCGTTATGTGATGCCAAGAGAAGATTGTTGGTGACATTTACCAGTGCTGTTTCTGTACTATGATGAACTTTAAATCCTGACTGAAAGTCTTCATACAAATTATTCCTGTAAAGGTGGTCGCATAATTGTTTTGCAACTACTTTTTCGAAGATTTTAGAAATAAAGGGGAGATTAGATATTGGTCTGTAAATTGCTAAAACTACTTGGTCAAGACATTGAAGACTTTTATGTAGTGGTTTAATTACAGCTACCTTATAGGCCTGTGTTACATACCCTGTTTCTAAAGATAGATTGATGATATCTAATACAAACGTATCTTTTAAGGGTAAAGCTTCCTTGAGCAGTCTAGTTGAAATAGGGTCTACCAGACAGGTTGTTTGTTTAGATGAGGTAATAATCTAAGTTAGCTTAGCGAGATCTATCTGTAAAAAGCAGTCTAAGAGGGAATGGGGCTTTATGGATGATTCTAGCACTGTTGTATATGAAGATCTATCTGTAATATTTGGGGTGAGGATCTGGTGAATTCTTTCTCTAATAGCTACAATTTTATTCATAAATAAAGTCATGAAGTCATTGCTGCTTAGAGTAATACTCTCTAGAGGGAATACTAGGCTCAACAGAACTATAGCTCTTAGTCAGCCTGGCTACAGTGCTGAACAGAAACTGGGGGTTGTTCTTTTTTCTTCTATAATTGATGAATAATAGGTTGTTCTGGCATCACGGAGAGCTTTTTTGTAAATTTTTAAACTGTTTTTCCAGGCTAAATGAGATTCTTCTCATTTTTTGGAACGCCACTTCCTTTCAAACTTTTGTGTTACCTGTTTTAAGTTGCGTGTTTGCGAACTATGCCACGGAGATTGCCTCTTCTGGTTTACCATCTTTTTTTTCAGAGGGGCAACACGATCAAGTATTGTACATAGTGAGGCTGCAGAATTGTCAACAAGATAATCAACTTGTGCAGGAGTAACATTAAGGTGGCTACTTTCCATTGTATTGACATATGGTGAAGCAAATGATGATAGAATAATTTTTTTACGTTTGTTTACAGCTTTTTCACTTAAGCACCTGCTATAGTGGAATTTTCCCTAACTACTGTATAGTCCATTATTGTAAATTCAAATGTTATTAGAAAATGGTCAGACAGAAGAGAGTTGTGAAGAAATATTGTTAAATTATCTGCTTCAATTCCATACGTAAGGACAAAGTCTAATGTGTGACTAAAACAGTGAGTGGGTTTATTTACATTTTGGGAAAAAACAATTGAATCTAATAACGATTTAAACGCAGTGTTGAGGCAGTTACTGTCAGCATCTTCATAAATGTTAAAGTCACCCACTATAACGACTTTATCTGTACTAAGCACTAAATCAGATAGAAAATCAGAAAATTCAATCAAAAACTCAAAAACTGAATGAGGGACTGGAGGATAGTACACAATACCAAATAATAGTGGTTTTTGAGTTTTCCAGTTTGGGTGTCAAAGGCTAAGAGTAAGGCTCTCAAATGAGTTGTTTAGGTCTGCTAGATAACTATGTTTAGGTCTAGGGTTTATTGGTAAGCTAGAGTGGAAGATTGCTGCTTCACCTCCACCTCAGCCTGTGCTTCTAGGAACATGATAATTAATATGAATTGGGGGGGTTGACTCATTTAGACTGACATATTCTGACATATATGGGGCGACTGTGGCGCAGGAAGGTAGAGCAGTTGTCCACCAATCTCACAGTTGTTGGTTCAATCCCCAGCTCCTCGGGTCACATGTCGAAGTGTCCTTGAGCAAGACACTGAACCCCAGCTTAGTTGCTCCCAGTGAGTGTTGGCCAGCTGCATAGCAGCTCCCCCATCACTGTATGTGTGTGTGTGATTGTGAGTGTGAATGGGTAAATAAGAAGCAGTGAAAATCGCTTTGGGTGCCAATAGGTAGAAAAGCGCATAAGTGCAGACCATTTATCATATTCTTCCTGCTGCAACCAAGTTTCAGTAAGACAAAATAAATCAAACTGATGATCGCTTATTAAGTCATTTACTAACAGAGATTTAGAACAGAGAGATCTGATATTTAATAATCCACATTAAATAGTTTTGGGGTTTTGTTCTGTAAGAGGAGTAGTCTTTCTTCTATTAGGTTATCATGATTAACTCCTTATGGTCGTTTTTGGTTTATGTAATTTAGTTGTTCGGGGAACAGACACAGTCTCTATAGGTATTTGGGAGTTGTCAGGGGGGCCGTTGGTTGTAAGGAAGCTCCAGAGAGGTGTCTGCATCTCTGCCTCCTAGGCTCAACCCTGGACTGTCATACTTTGGTTGTCTAATAAAGCCATAATTCTTGATAAGAAAGTTGCACCATCTAAAGTAGGATGGATGCCATCTCTCCTAATCAGCCTAAGTGTTCCCCAAAATCGTTTCCAATTGTCTATGTAGCCCATGTCATTTGCTGGACACCACCTAGACGGCCAGCGTTGGAATGACGACATGCTGCCTTACATGTCATCACTGGTCAGATTTGGCAGGGGTCCAGAGAAAACTACGGAGTCCGACATTATTTTGACATTATTTATAAGTTACACACCTATTCAACATTCATTTTAGTGACCCCCGATTTGCGTAATCGGGCGTCATTTTCTCACGTGTGAATAATGATCTCACTGTATTTTCGTTTATCTTTTGCCAGGAGTTTTAAATATGATTCAACGTTGTCCTCTCTGGCCCCAGGAAGACATTTGACTATGGCCACTGGACTCTGTAACTTCACGTTTCCAACTATAAAGCTGCCAATGACCAGAGTTGGTTTCTCAGCGGGTGTGTCGCTGAGTGGGGAAAATTGATTAGAAACGTGAACCAACTGGTGGTAATCGTCTTGTGTCTGTTTAGCATTAGATCGCTTATGAACCGTCACCCAGCCTGGCTTCCGGGCTGCTCAGGATCTGCCGGGGGACAACTAACAGAGGCTACGCTAGGTCGGCCCGCACCAGCTACCGGGGCCTGACTAGCTGGATTATTACTTATTACAGATACCATTATCACTAAAGGAGGCAGAGGAAAAAACTGAACATGAGACACACCGAACAAGTGAGAGAAGGAAAGACAGAGGAGACAGAGAAACCGTTGCTAACAGATACCTGCTAAGCTAGCGAAGCTAAAATAGATAAAATGTGGAACTAATAAATAGCTGGTTATGTTTTACAAAAGCAGGTGCTTGTGTAATACAAGTGTACGTCACGACTCAAGTAATAATTATTGTGTGGTGAAATCACTTGTTTAAGTAAAATAAAAGCTGCAATTAATCAGTAAACAGTCCTTTATTAGAAACCCAAGAGTGTGCAGAAACAGGAAGTGACGCAATACGCTGACAGCATGATTCTGCAGGTGAATTCAGAATTGACGTATTTACATTTAGTAATTGAGCAGATGCTTTTCTTTAAAGCGATTTACGAGTGAGGTACAAGACAAGCAAAAATCTAAGTCAAGGAGAAAACATCAAGGCAAAGTCCTAAGTGCAAGTGTTGAGCTGAAGATATCTCTCTCTTATCCAAAGAGAGATTTTGGAGAGACAGGCAGATAAAAGACCTGCGGCTTTTGCAGCTCAAAGAGATTTCACAACAGTCAGCAGTTCCATTTCTGTGGAGTGACCCCTCTTGAAGCCAGACTGGTTCACATCGAGGAAGTCAGAGAGTTGATTGAAGACTGCTCGTTCTATGGTCTTTGCCAGATATGGAAGTAGAGACAGGTCAATAATTCTCCATAAGTGAGAGGTCAAGGGAAGGCTTCTTAAGCAGTGGGGTAATCTGGGCCTGCTTGAATGAAATTGGATGAAGTGCCTGTTGTGAAAGATGTCTTGATGATTTGTAATAGTTGGCATCAGTGCAGGTGAAACTGCTTGAAGGACAGTGGAAGGGATTGGATCCAGAGAGCAGCTCGTTGTAGCTACGTTGTCCTCAGTCAGAGTTGAAAATGAGAGCGATGCAGTGTTTGAAGAAGTTAGAAGGATGTCAACACAAACAAACCAAGTGAAAGTGATACAAACTGCTTTATTCAGAGGAGACTGATGATTGGGTGATCAAGCTTAAGAAAAATGTATTTATATCAAATTATATGAAGTTTTCTTTTCACTTGGAGGAACAAAGTGTCTGTCTTTGTCCAAATAAATGCATTTGTTTGCTTCTGCAGATGAAGAACAACCCAGTCCAGGATAAGAGTCCTGTACATGGAGACGACTTTGTAATTCTTCCTGAACCTTGCACGGCCATAAACATCTGTTCCAAAGACACTATGAACATTACCATCTCCCAAAACACCCTTACGGTCTTCCATAACCTTGCTAAGGTATAATTCATCCTAACACTTTGTGTGTCATTGAAATATGTTGATGCATCACTAATAAACTTCAGCTACCTACCTGCTATTGGAGATTAAAGATGACTTATTCTAAGCTCACATACTGGTTTTCTGAAACCAGAACCAGGAAAGCTCAGATTTAACAGAAAGAGATTTAATTAATAACTGTGTGCATTAAATCCTTGCTGTTGAATAAAATAAAGATGGCAGAACATTATCAACTTAGTTCATTGCTGTGTTTTGATCAGGCGTTCTCCGAGGGCACGGCTTCTACCTATGACTGCTCTTTGGAAGAGAAGGCCCCCTTCACCATCAAGAATTATCTGGGTGTCCCCCTTATTGTGCAGTACAGCTCTAACCTGAGGCCAGTGGGTTTCCTGGCACAAGACAAATTGCAGGAGCTGTTGGAGGGACAGAGCATGGACTTGGAGCACTCAGTTTTTGAACGGTCATTACAAGGCAAACTATCAGCTCTACAGCGGCAGGAGAGCTGCTTGTTTACCCTCACCATTGGTCAGAATCCCTGCCTCTCACTCTGTGCTTGTGTTCACACTGTTTCCTTATGCAATATGTGTCAGATACAGTGTATGGATGAAGATTTGTCTTTGACCCTGCAGTTCCATCTGGATACAGTGAGATTTCAAACATTGCCGTGGACAAACCAGGTCGTCGGCTCTATAACATCCGTAGTCCAATGCAGCAGGAGGCAGTTTCTGTGCTGCTGCAGATTGATGCTAGTCAGGGCAATAAGGTCATCACCGTCCGCTCTCCATTGCAGGTCTGAAGCTCAAACACTAAACAGTCTGAGAGTGTAAATATGGTAAGCAATCAACAGCCAGATGGCTTAATTTTTTTACTTGTCGATTCTGTTTATAGATTAGAAACCACTTCTCTGCAGCATTCACCATTCTGAAGTACTGTTCAACATCCCGGACTCTGCAGTGCGTTGGACAAGCTGAACCAGAGACAGAATTTCATGTCACCTTAGAAACATACAGGTACATGCTCAGACTGGAGGTATGAGGAGTACTTGTCTGTAAGTTGAGGTGGTGTTAGGCTCCATCTCTCTAATTTAAATGTGCTTGCTCACACTTAATTCCAACCAGACAACAAAAATCACTGTTTAGTTTGCACTTCCCTGGTAAGTGACTTATTACAGTGTGCCAAGAACCACATGTCCAAATTTTAGTTTCTGACAAAGAACCAGTGTTTTGTGCAGGTGTTTTAGTTTTGTCTATGTGTGCTGTCCAGATGTCAGCTGTTTGTTTGTCCAGCTGGGGGTCTGGAGGGTCAGTACAGTCCTTCTTCCACCTGTGTGGCTTGGAAGGAACAAGTGCATCGCAGTTCAGAGGTGTGTTCAGTGCTGCAGTGTCCGGCAACAGACAGCAGCCTGCTACCAATGATGATCAGCACACTGGCCGTTCCTGATGATCTGCGACACATCAGCAGCCATGGAGAGCAGGACTGGGACCCTGCCTATGTCATCCACCTTTACCCCATGGCCACGCTACGAAACCTGCTTCCCTACACTATCCGCTACCTAATGGAGGTACAGCATCTTCTGTCAAAAAAAGCAAAAATAAAAGTTTAAATTCAGATTTTTTTTTGCATCATGTGAAGCTTATTAAGAGAAATAACTTGTAAATCCTTTATTTAGCCTTAGCTGATAAAATGTAATATAACCTGGTCTAACTGGTTTTGGTTCGATCTGGTTTTCCTCAGAGTTCAGCAGACTCCTGTGAGCTTCCTGAAGGCAGCACCACAGACCTTCTTAATGCTCGTGTCTCAGGTGAGATCATGTCATTGGTGCTAATGAGGTATCAAGGTCGTGACTGGCATGGACACATTCGCATCCAACAAGAGATGCCTGAGTTCTTCCCCATATGTCTTACTTGTGACTCGGACACCAGCTTGACTGTGGACCTAAGTGTGCACGTGACAAAGATGGCAAGCCGCCTGCTATTGTCACTTTTCTGCCCGTACTGGATCATCAACAAGACATCCCGAGTGCTACAGTACAGAGCTGAAGACATCAGCGTCAAACACCCGGCCGACTACCGAGATATCATCCTGTTCTCATTCAGGAGGAAAACCTTGTTCGTCAAAAACAAGGTGAAACAGGTTCAGGGTCTCACTAACAGGTTTTCAGCTACAGTGGTCTACATCACTCAACAACTATAACTTTAGGTTACATAGACTCACTTAGAAAACTCACTGTTTTCTAAGTTGTGAGTTTAAACACATTTTGTGTTAATTCTGTTTCAGAAGTTTTGTGTTTGCTCTGCATCGAATAACCGTTTTAGGGCAAAACATCAAAGTCACTTTTTTTTTTTTGGTTCAGTATTGTAGACTCAAGCAATTGAGTCTCAGTTTGATGTTTTGTCTTAAAACGGTCATTCGGAGCCCAGTACGCAAATAAAATAAACACAAAACTTAAAAAACTTCACACACCTTATGTCAAATTTGTTTATTTTAAAATATTTTGAAATTGGTATTGTGTTTGAGTCGGACTGTGATGAGTCATTCTGACTGTTATTGTTTGCAGCTTCAGCTCTGCATTTCCACAAGCTCCTGGTCTGAAGGTTTCTCTCTGGACACTGTGGGAAGTTACGGCTGTGTTTGCTGTCCTGCTAACAACATGGACTTCTTGGTAATTAAAAACCTAACTCACTCGTCTCGTTTTAATTAAAGGGGGTTCTCAAAATAATCCTAAATGTAAGCCTCTGCACGACTATGTTATAAACCATAAAACCTTAAATAAACATAAAGAGTTGCTGAAATCATATCAGTTTATGAAGTCAAGAAGATTATCAGTTAATATATTTAAATTTTTAGCTTCACAAATGTCTGATTTGGCCCAGGTGGGAGTGAGCATCCAGATGAGCAGTTTTAACCTTACGAGGATTGTCACAATGAGTCCTTTCTACACGCTGGTCAACAAGTCCATGTATGAGCTGGAGGTGGGGGAAGTCACCGGTCAGACATCCACCAGGTGGCACTACATCTCCTCTGCTGAGGTAAGTTCACATGTCACAGAGTCAGACATTATGAATCTCTGATTGGATGGCCTAACTGTCTGCTCAGAGATTTGTTGCTGGACAGCTGTGGAGAACTCAAGCATTTATATCAGTTGCTGCTGAGGGTCATGGGTATTGTCATTTTTAGAGGCTTAAGACAGACCAGGTTTCTGGACTGACCATCCCCAGTCTGATTCAGTGCCCCAGTGTCCTCTGAGTCTGAATTTAGAAACTGTTCCAAATTCTTTCAGCTACCTGTGAACTCGCTAGGCTTTGGTCTGTGTTGGACAGGGGTCTCAAACTCACGGCCCTTGAGAGGATATTTTGTGGCTCACAGGACGATATGAAAGTTTAATGTGAATGTGAGTTTTATATGAATGCCAGAACTCTACCAAGTTGTGTGCGGAAGGTTTTTTGTGCAAGCTGGAGCTGAATGAACCTATGAATAACAGTGGAGTATATGGCTCCTGGGGGCAGGCTAACAGCCGGGCTTGATGCAAGCAGAGAAACATTGCACGACTATGGAGGCGCCCGTGTAACATCACATAACCCTTATAAAATTACTACTTCTTAGTGTGTTTGAAATGAGCATGTTTGACTTCGAGCTGGAGGAAGTCAATGTTACCGCCGTTAACAACCAACGCCGATGTTCCGTTGACGATGTCACCGAAGAGAGTGGACCTTCGATGGGGCCACTCAGCCAGCTCCCGCCCGTCGTCCTGTTTCGGAGTCAGGCTGGAGCCTCATCGGGGGCTTACCCACCTCAGTTATATAGTCAACGGAACATCTCTAGGATGGCTGGCTAAGACGTACTGCTCAATCCATGGGGTTATTATAGAAAATAAAAGTCAATAAATAACGCCTCCGTGACTGCATCCATTGTTTTATATAATAAATAAATAATGGTGTCCCACTATCCCAGCTGATAATGAACAGCCCAGTAGCATTTTTTCCGCTCACTGTCTTGGTTCTTTCTACCATCTACAAATGTTATGATGTTCATATCATGAAAGACATGACCCCTTCTCCTTTAATGTGCAAGATGCCCCTCCTGTGCTTCAAATGGAGCTCACTGACCTGCAGTGCAACTCTGACCTCCAAGCCAAGTTCAGGGAAGTGAGTGGAAAAACAGACAAGTTTGGACATTTTTGAGAGAACTGACCCGCGGCTTCCCTGAGCTTTCCAGAATGTTCAAGTGGACCATATGCTTTTTAGCGAGCACATATTTGTGTGAAAAGGTTTTCTCTACCTTTTACTTTAATAAGTCCAACTACAGGTCCAGACATACTGACGATCATCTTCAAGCCATACTGAGGGTCTGTACTGTTTACTCCCTCAAGCCAAATGTGGCAAGCCATGTTCAGAAGAACTGTTCATGTTCATGTTCAGAAGAACCCATTGAAGTTAAAGAACTGTTATTAATGACATTTGAGAAGATTCAATTTTTTTTAACAAAGCTTATTTTGTGGAATACCTAATGTGGCGAAGCCTCACCCAGACTCTGCCTCCTGTGGCCACCATGTAATTTGAGTTTGAGACCCCTGGTGTAGGACAAACAGTTTTTGTGTGTTTCCTGACATGAACGTTTGTTGAATTGGTTGTTTATCTAACCCCATTATGTTGTCATTATGAAGCTGTTTTGCTGTTGTGTTACAGTGCCTTCCTCTGTGGCCAGAGAACAGCTCAGGGAAGTTGTGTGTCCGTGTGGTTGGATCGGAATCCACCTCCAAGTTCTTCTTCTTTAACCGGCAGGACAGCGGTACCCTGCTAGGCCTCGACATGGTCAGGGTCTCTGGTGGAGTAAAGACATCTGCTACTTTACTCTGAGGCTTCAGAGCGGTTTACCTGTGTGTGTGTGTGTGTGTGTGTGTGTGTTTTCAGTGCGGTGGGATCATCGTGGACGTCAACATCTCAGATCACTCCACCATTATTAGGTTCAGTGACTATTATGAAGGAGCAGCTCCTGCCCTGCTGGTGAACCACACACCCTGGGCTGAAATCAGCTACAGACAGAGGTCAGCACTAATACACAGGTTTCTGTAAACCTGGGTAGAAACCACATTTTAAAACATGCAGCTCATTAGTATCTATCTGCAATGTTTTGCTCATTATTTATTGTGTAACATATTTTGTCTGCCAGTGTGTTGTGAATGACTTGACTAACAGCTATATATACGTGTGTGTGTGTGTGTGTGTGTGTATATATATATATATATATATATATATATATATATATGCACATATATGCACAGCTTAAAACAGGCAACACGAAAGTTAGAGAGGAAGTGGTGTTCCACTAATTTAGAAGAATCCCGGTTAGCCTGGAAAAACAGTTTAAAAACATACAAAAAAGCTCTCCGTGATGCCAGAACAGCATATTATTCCGCATTAATAGAGGAAAACAAGAACAACCCCCGGTTTCTGTTCAGCACTGTAGCCAGGCTGACTAAGAGCCATAGTTCTGTTGAGCCTAGTATTCCCTTAACTTTGATCAGCAATGACTTTATGACTTTCTTTACTAGTAAAATTGTAGCCATTAGGGAAAAGATTCACCAGATCCTCCCTACAAATATTACGGCTAGATCTTCATGTACAACAGCTATAGAATCCTCAATAAGGCCCCAATCCATCTTAGACTGTTTTTCACCCATAGATCTCACTGAGCTAAGTTCAACTATCGCCTCCTCAAAACTAACAACATGTCTTTTAGACCCTGTTCCAACCAAATTGCTTAAAGATGTTCTACCTTTAATAGACACTTTCATATTAGATTTGATTAACCTATCTTTAGAAACTGGCTATGTACCAAAGGCTTATAAAGTTGCTGTAATCAAACCATAACTTAAAAAACCTTGTCTTGATCCAGGTGATTTAGCCAACTATAAACCAATATCAAATCTCCCGTTTATTTCTAAAATCCTTGAAAAAGTAGTTGCAAAACAATTATGTGATCACCTTTACAGGAATAATTTGTATGAAGACTTTCAGTCAGGATTTAGAGCTCATCACAGTACAGAAACAGCACTGGTAAAAGTCTCCAATGATCTTCTCCTGGCTTCAGATAATGGACTTGTGTCTGTACTCGTCTTACTAGACCTTAGTGCCGCATTTGACACCATTGACCACAACATTTTATTACAGAGACTAGAACATGGATTTGGGATTAAAGGAACCACATTACATTGGTTTAAATCTTATCTGTCAGACAGATTCCAACTTGTTCATGTTAATGATGACTCTTCTTTATGCACCAAAGTCAGCTATGGAGTTCCACAGGGCTCTGTGTTAGGACCAATACTTTTTAATCTGTACATGTCACCTTTAGGCAAAATTATTAGGAAACATTCCATAAACTTCCACTGCTATGCAGATGATACCCAGCTCTATTTATCTGTGAAACCAGAAGATACTAACCAATTAGTCAAACTTGAAGCATGTCTAAAAGACATAAAGACCTGGATGTCCTACAATTTCCTACTTCTAAATTCAGACAAAACTGAAATCATCCTCTTTGGGCCTAAAAACATGAGAAATATGCTGTCTAACAATATAGTTACTTTAGATGACATAACTTTGGCCTCTAGTACTACGGTGAGGAACCTTGGAGTTATCTTTGACCAAGATTTGGCGTTTACGTCACATATAAGACAAATCTCTAGAACAGCCTTCTTCCACCTACGGAACATTGCTAAAATTAGAAGCATCCTGTCTCTAAGTGATGCCGAAAAACTGGTCCATGCATTTGTTACTTCTAGGTTGGACTAGTGTAATTCCCTACTTCTGGGGTGTCCTAATAACTCTCTAAAAAGCCTTCAATTAATCCAAAATGCTGCAGTAAGAGTGCTGACTGGATTAGGAAAGAGAGATCATATTTCACCTTCACTAGCTTCTCTTCATTGGCTTCCCATAAAATTTAGAATAGAGTTCAAAACCCTCCTTCTTACATATAAAGCTCTTAATGGTCAAGCTCCATCATATTTAAATATCTCATAGTCCTGTATCGCCCGATTAGACCACTTCGATCCCAAATACCTACTTGTGGTTCCCAGAGTTTGCAAAAGTAGAATGGGAGGCAGAGCCTTTAGCTATCAAGCTCCTCTCCTATGGAACCAGCTTCCAATCCAAATTCGGGGAGCAGACACCCTCTCTAGTTTTAAGACTAGGCTTAAAACTTTCCTTTTTGATAAAGCTTATAGTTAAAAATCCTCACTCAACCCTAACTAGCTTTTCTCTATACATTTATTTGTCACCACTGTATGCCATTAATTCTGTGTCCTACAACCTGTACAATGCTTTGTTGTTGCTTTTTTGTTGTTGCTTTTTGTTGTTGTTTTGTTGTTGCTTTTCGTTGCTCTTTTCTTTTCTTTCTCCACTTTCCACTCACCCCAACCGGTCAAGGCAGATGGCCGCCCACCCTGAGCCTGGTTCTGCTGGAGGTTTCTCCCATTAAAGGGAGTTTTTCTTCTCCACTGTTGCCTAGGGCTTGCTCAAGGGGGATTTGTTGGGTTACTTCTACATACTTGTGTAGTCTGGACTTTATTCTGTAAAGTGCCTTGAGATGACTTTGTCGTAAATTGGCGCTATATAAATAAAGTTGAATTGAATTGAATTGAATTATGTATGTATGTATATGTATATGTATATATATATATATATATATATATATACACATACAGGCTGCAACATAACAAATTTGAAAAAAGTAAAGGGGGCCTGAAAACTTTCTAAATGCACCGCTGGTTACATATGTGTATGTGTGAAGATATTTAATGAATCATTAATGTGAAAACACTATTTAAGCTGTATGATTCACCCTTTTATTCTGGAGAAATTTTGAAATTTGTTTTTTAGATATTCTGTTGATTTAAGGGAAACCTAATAACCTTCTGTCTCTCAGAGGCTCAGCAGCAGTTCATGAGCTGAAACCTGGTGAGGCTCGGCTGTTCACGTGGGACGATCCGGCAGGCGTCAGGACACTCAGCTGGAGCTGCAGGGAGCATTCAGGAGAACTGGACCTTCTTAAGGTCTGAGAGCAAAACAAAACTGTACACATAATTATTTTTATTTTGTTTTATTTTAAATGATTATAGGTAATAGTAGTAAAATTGTTTTTCCTCTGACTTTTGGTTTCACTGCACATTTCTGTCTGTTGTAGTCTCAGCTCAGAGAAAAATCTCAGACACAGTCCACTTCCTGCTGAGCAGACAGACTCATTTAGCAACTGGTAGATATAGTGGAGCATTTAGGAATTAAAGAACAGGTATTTCCTTTAAGAGGTGGTGCAGAACCAGAGCTAAAACAAAAGGAATGTTGGACATAAATTCTGTTAATCTGGAAGTGCTGAATGTATAAATAAGAAACTGCTTTATAGGACAAAACTTGTCAGATATTAACCGTGAAGTTTAGTTCCTCATGAGGTGTCATTTGTAAGGTCCATTTCACTACCTTTCTGGGTAAACTTTGTCTTTGTAGCTGAACAAACCCTATTAAATCAATTAAATTAAATGTTATTTATTAAATGCCAATTAACAACAAAATTATTCCAAGGTTTGTTATGTTAAAAAGTCAAGACAATATAGATTTATTTAGAAAACCCAACAAAAGCCCCATGAGCAACATGAGCCAACAGTGAAGAAGAAAAAGAATAAGGCTAAGGGTGGACGGTCATCTGCCTTGACCAGTTGTGGAAAGTGGAGAGAGAAAAGAAAAGGGCAACAAGAAGCAATAACATAACATTGGGTAGGCTGGTTGGATCAGCTGTACTCTGGAAAACACACAGTTCCAAAGCTGGGGACACCTACAGAAAGGGACAGATAGAGCGAGACAGAGAAAGAGAGACAGACAACTGCAGGAGAAAAAAGAAAGAGTTAATGTCATCTAATGGTATGGTATATACAGCTATTCTCAAGTAGCAATAGCTAATATGAGCCATGCCTAACACACAAGAGATCTCAGAATGCCTATGATCAAGAATTTACAATTGGGAGGAGTTAAATGATAATCTCAGAGACGTTAGATATTCATCAGTCCGCAGCTCAAGGCTTGAAGGATTTATTGTAATTGGTTAACATTTCTGTTCTCGAGTCAACCTACTCAAAATAGTGAAAAAGGCATGGTTTTCATGATAGGCCAAACTTGCATTGGAATCTTGAAATTCATCTAACTGTCTGGAGGGGTCATATGTGATAATGCAAAATGTATGAGTGAGACGCTCCAAAGATTGTAAATTCAAATTATATTAAAAATGGTCAGACAAATGAGAATTATGATGAAATACAGTTACATTTTCATTTATGATGCCATATGTCAGATCAAAGTCTAGGGTGAGTTTCAAATATTGAGTGGGTTTATGTACATTTAGAGAAAAATAATTAAATAATGAGTTAGGTGCAGTGTTGAGTAATAACTTAAAACTAAATAAAATAGAAAGTCTGAAAATCCAGTCTATTGAGGTTTCCAGTTTGGATGTGAGAGGCTCAAAGTAAGGTTGTCAAATGAGTTATAACTGTGTTTAGGTGTGTGGTTGATGTATAAACTTGAGTGGAAGTTTATAACAGCACCTAGCAGCACCTCACCTCTGCTGCAGGGAAGTTTAAGTAAGACAAAATAAATGAATTTGATGTAGAGTTATTTACAAACAGATTTAGACCAGAGTGATGTGATATTTAATATATCAAATCAGCTCGCTAACCACAAAATTTGGCAGAGTTTATTAGACAACCTAAAGCATGACAAACAAGTAATATTTATTAGGGGAGACAGGGAAGACTTTCCCAACAGCTAAGTGCTAAGCTAGTGGACAAAAGATTGCAGGTTAAATTTGGAATTTTTTTGTTAGCTAGATATTTTAGAATACCAGTTGCTTTAGTTATAAAAGCTTATCATTCAAATTAAACATTATTCATTGTACAGATAAACTATGTATATAAGAAAGGAGTAACAACTGTTTTGTGAACAGTTTTGAGCAACAACACAAGACAGTGCATTGGAACAAGAAGTGAGGCCTAACACAAGATTCAATGAGTCAATGCTCCACAAACAACAGGGTCAGCTGTTTGACTCCCGCTTCCTGCTGGGTACATAGGTCCATGGGCAAGACATTGAGACCCAAGTTG
Organism: Channa argus; assembly: GCF_033026475.1. Taxonomy (NCBI): domain Eukaryota; kingdom Metazoa; phylum Chordata; class Actinopteri; order Anabantiformes; family Channidae; genus Channa; species Channa argus. The sequence goes on from NC_090198.1 coordinate 31,707,724, forward strand.
CCCCTCGTGCGTGCTACTAGCTTTGGATTAAAGTGTCTGCTAAATGACTAAGTGTAATTGTAATCCAAAATGATAACAAAGTACTGAGTACGCAACCCAAGGAATAACTACCGCTCCTCTTTTAGTGGGACAACCATTTCATTTTGATCTGTCTGTTGGATGTAGAAATGCATAACTTTTACCTAATATTATAGTCATAGCTGTAAACCTCACAATATACCAGATTTACAGCTCCAATGCCCCCTACAGATTCAAACTGATCCTCATCATATATTTCTAGAGCTCATGTTGCATGTTTGGTGGACATCTGCATCTGGGGATGGAAGTATATATTTGTGGTATTGGGCCCTCAGACGGAGTAAAACAATTGACGGTCAGTCTGTTTTCATTCAGGATGAGGTTGGGCAGTTCCCCCAGGACAACCTTTCTCAGGTCCACTGGGTCTCCTTCCTGGATGGACGCCAGCGTGTGCTACTGTTCACAGAGGATGTCGCTGTAGTGACAAAGGCTCGGCAGGCGGAGGAGCTTGAACAGTTTCAGCAAGAAGTGAAGGTGTCACTGCAAAACCTGGGACTGTCCTTGATCAATAACAGCAGCCGGCAGGAGATTGCTTACATTGGCATCAGAAGGTAAACACATGGCTAGGTAAAAACATCACCAGGCAAAGAATAGCATTATACCTGAGAGAGTGAGAGCACAATCTGGGAAGTACGCAAGACCTCACACAGTAGGGGAGATCCACTAATGTTGATCTAAATGTGAAATATGTTGTAAAGTATGGTTTCATAGCCAAATGTGTATTATATTCAACATTGTTATGATGAAAAGATTGCATCAACTAAATTATTAATAATTGTTAGTTTTGTCAACATCGGATGCTTATTATCATGTACAACAGCACAGCTGCTGTAGGAGGTCCTTGTGTTCACAGTTCACCCCCTCTAATCACTCATCATCTTTATCCATCTCTCTTTTTTACCCCTTCCCATACCTTCACTATGAGAAAAACACACAATCACACACACATACACGCACACACACACACACTCTACATACACAACCCCATACATGCGCACTGTGTTTTAGGTTGGGTAATTAATGACTTGTCTCCCATGAACTGTGCTGTTTTCATTTTTTTTTTTTTTTTTTTGTTGTTGTTGTTTTTAATAAAAATAGGTAAACTGCTCTGGTTTATGTCTGTATTACAGCTCAGGTGTGGTTTGGGAGATGAAGCCAAAGAACCGCTGGAAGCCTTTCAGTCAGAAAAACATAAACCTGTTGGAGAAGACTTTCCAGGATCAGCAGAGCAGGAAGATTCCAGGGGGCTGGATCAAACTGGAGACCAACCTGGAGGTCAGAGATTCACATGTCCATTAACCGCCCGACCCCCCACCCACCAGACTAAACCCCACACATTAACAAACGTTCCAGGTGTTCCAGTCTGTGTTTTCCCTCGTCACAGGTGAACCTCAGTGGCGCCACCATGATGATGCGTCAGCCATTTTCCTGCCAGGTGAGGAGGAACTTTCTGGCAGGGATCCAGGTGGAATTTAAACAATCACTGCACCAGCGCAGCCTGAGAGCACAACTACATTGGCTGCAGGTAAATCTCCACATGTACAAACACGCTAACCTTTCCAAACACAAATCTGTATGACTGACATGCTCCACTGTATCTCTCCAGGTGGACAACCAGCTGCCAGGTGCAATCTTTCCCATCATCTTCCATCCAGTTCCTCCTCCAAAATCAATCGCTCTGGACTCAGGTGGATCCTCTTAGTTACCTGTTTCACCTCAGGAGACTCTGTCTGTTCTTTGTTTTTACCCCAAACTAAAACACACCAACTGAGCTAATGTTATACAGCTGCAGCATTTACCACTCTGAAGATCAGTCTCGCTGCAATGAATATTTATTAAACACGTCAGAGAATAAAACTTGTTACTTTACCCAAACAACTCAAACACATAATGAATAGAAAATGTTTTTGATAACTTCCTGTTGATTAACTCTGAGGTCTTCTTTCACAGAACCGAAGCCATTCATCGATGTGTCCATTATCACTAGGTTCAATCAGCACAGCAACATCATGCAGTTCAAGTGAGTTTTGACCAATTTACTACGATGGTAAACCATGGTGATAAACTAGATCAACACAATAGTAAAGCAGTTCAACACGTGGTAATCCAGTTTAACACTAGGTGAACAGAGAAATTGAACCTTTGAAACACAAAATTCTGGAACTATACCTATATTTTGATGTTCACCATCACTGATGAAACAGACCCTAAAAACCTACATGTTCTAGTAGAAACAAGTGTCTGAGGTGTATACTCTCATCCTGCTGATCCACACTCAGCTGTAACCTATCGCAGTTCTCACTGGAAGTTCTAGTTTGATGGAACAAACACAACGCCAAAAAATACAGTCGTACCTGTTTACCCGTGGGACCTACCCATTTTACTACGTCTTCTTGGCTGTACCTTTGCATCATCGTGTGATGTCAGGTTTGTTGCTGGTAGGCCCACAATGAACTTAAAGTGATCATTGTGGAATGCTTCTGACCCATGTCTGTGTCTGAAGACCTGAATTCTGTAAACCTGTGACTCACGAGAACTTGTGTGAACTTCAGGTACTTCATGGCTCTGGTTCAGGAGATGGCGGTGAAGATCGATCAGGGATTTCTGGGAGCCATCTCTGCTCTGTATACAGCTCCTGCCAACCCCTGTTCTGACAGACAAAAGGTAGGGCAAAGCAAAAAGTTGAGAGTTCAACTCCCTGACTCACTGTAACACAGTTAACACAAGGTACTTGTGTTTTAGTCTCATCTGATAGAGAGAGATCTGCAACTACTGCAGGCCGAGCTGATGGAGGCATCTCTCAACGATACGTCCGGACTCAGCTTTTTCGAACATTTCCACATTTCACCCATTAAGGTAAAAACCCACGGTCTAGTCCTGTGGTTTTGTAAATCCTCCACCCATTCACTCTGCCTCCACCGATCTTGAATACTTGTTGTTATAAACTGTTTCTCCTGATCAAATGTCAGAGTAGAAAACATCCAGCTGCATCATGTCAGTTTTAAGCTGACATGATGCAGACATCACTCTAGAAGATCAACTCAGGTCAATGTCAGAGTCTAATTCTCCCAGTTAAGCTGATATGGGCCAAAACAAACCTGAACCTTGTGTTGTCTTTCAGCTTCATCTCAGTTTGTCTCTGGGCTCCAGTGGTGAGGACTACGCTCAAGGTGAAGCAGTTGTTCAGTCACTCAACCTGCTGTTGAAAAGTATCGGAGCCACGCTAACCGATGTTGATGACCTCATCTTCAAGTGAGAAACTTTTGAGAATCTCACGTTTTTGTTAATAAAGATGCTGCAAAGGTCTCAGACACAACAGTTAAGCTATCACCACAGGAAGAGTAAACATTTCTTATTTGCTCTTTGAAAGTAAAAGTTTTTAATTTCTGGTCTGGTGTTGAGTTTGCCGTGTTTGATGTTGGGTCTCTGTAACTGTCAGACTGGCCTTCTTCGAGGTGAAGTACCAGTTTTACCGCAGAGAGAAGCTGATGTGGGCCGTGATCAAACACTACAGTGAACAGGTAACAGCATTACAGGTGTTCAGTCAGAGACAGGATGGATTCTTTTAGATTCCTGAAGACCTTTCTCTTCAACAAGTCCTCCTTAGTACTTTTACTGTTGGATCATGAATTAATTTAATAGTTGTTTTAATCTGAGTAATCTCTGCGGCTCAACTGCAGAGATGTGTATGCTTCCCAGTGTTCACTTCCCTGCTGATTTCAGGGTGGACCCTGTCTTAGTGTTTGTTAGGTGGGGACCAAGAGTTGGTGTTTTTCTTTGTGGTCCTGGGCCAGACCTTCTGTTTGAGAGCACTGTGAAGTATCCACATCCTCATACAGTAACTTTTATAATTCAGAGAATGCATCTGAATTGTTGCTAACCATCAGCCTTATCATACTAAATGAATCGTGTCAGACAGTAGGAAGGAAGTGATCCTGCAGTGGGAAAAAGTACTGAAGAATTGAAGAATTGGATCTGATGTGCTCAATCTCCTGCACGCAGGAAAAACAAAAGAAGTAATTTGTCCTCAGAACGTGATTTTATTTTTGTTCAGTTCTTGAAGCAGATGTACGTTCTTGTTCTGGGTCTTGATGTACTGGGGAACCCGTTTGGTCTGATCCGAGGTCTGTCTGAAGGGGTGGAAGCCTTCTTCTATGAACCTTTTCAGGTAACACATTTAGGCTGAACCCAAACCCAAAAGCATCTTCAAATGTCGATTATTGGAACCTGCAGGATTTTATATACTTATAAATATTTCTGTTGTAGAAAATATTGTTTAAATATGACATTGCAATTAACATTTGAAATGTATTTGCATTACATACTGCGTACAGAGAGACACTCACATTTGTGCTTGAAAGTTTGTAAATTTTTCTTTTATTTCTGCCTAAATGTGACCTGAAATATGATCAAATATGATACAAATTGATAAATGGAACCCAATCAAACAAATGAGCTATAAAAAATATTTATTACCATTGGATAGTATTTTGACCTGCAAGTCACAATACATGCATTATCCCCGATGTTCTTTACACACATTCTGCCGAAGCTTTGCAACATTCACATTACACGAAGGGAAACCAGAGAAAGCATGTCTGTGTCCTCTAATTAATGTTTTTGTTTGTCAGGGAGCTGTTCAGGGTCCAGAGGAGTTTGGTGAGGGTTTTGTCATTGGAGTCCGCAGCCTGTTGGGTCACACAGTTGGTAAGGATCTGTGAGAAAAACTGATTAAAGATCAAAAGCCCCAGAGTAAAAGAAAATATTTACCTGCTGCTTCTGTTCAAATTTTTCTTATCTGATGTATAACTGTAGCAGACAGATTTTATAATCAGTGGACAGATTGATGAGTTTTGTCAGCTGACTGTTTCCTTTTCCTGGTGTCCTGCAGGGGGCGCTGCAGGTATGGTCTCCAGGATCACTGGTTCGGTAGGTAAAGGCCTGGCAGCCATCACCATGGATAAAGAGTACCAACAGAAACGACGAGAGGAGATGAACCGTCCCCCTAGAGATTTTGGCGAGAGTCTGGCTAAAGGAGGAAAAGGGCTGCTGAAGGTGCAGTGACCAGTTTTTAAGACAGTCAGACATATACAGGCTGATTAATGGGATGAAGCTCAGTAACTGTTTGTGTCTTTGCAGGGAGTTGTCGGTGGAGTCACGGGCATCGTCACAAAACCTGTGGAGGGTGGGTGTCTCTGCTGCTGGCCATACATGTCTTCAGGTCTTTATAGACACGGTCAAAAATAGAGACCGTTGTTTGGTCTCTATTGGGTTTGGTTGTTTGTATGACTGGGACTATTTGAAAAGGTATTTGTATACAGTGGAGTCAGTTCACTGTGGTCTCTATCTCTCTATCCTGTCCCTGTCTTCCTGTATCTCTTGCTGTCCCTGTCCTCCTGCCTTTCTCTGTCGTCCTTTCTGTCTTTCACTCTCTCTCTTTATCTCTCTTTTGCTGTCTCTGTGCTCAGGGGCAAAGAAGGAAGGGGCAGCAGGTTTCTTTAAAGGCATCGGTAAAGGTCTGGTGGGGGTGGTTGCCCGGCCGACAGGTGGCATCGTGGACATGGCCAGCAGTACCTTCCAGGGCATCCAAAGGTACAGTCCACAATGTAACACTTTAATTGTTTTAGTTTCCTTTAATCACAGTTTGTTCACAGTAGTTTATGAATTTCCCGTTGTCCTGTTTGTTATGTCCTCTGTTCTTCTTCTCACTAATTTTCAGTCTCTGCTTTGTTTTCTGTCTCATGTTGCTGTTGCTGGGAGTTTTTTTCTTTGTTTCTTATCATTTTGTGAGTATTTTACATGAAACAGAATAAAGCTTATCTCCTTTAACCACTTACATCATCAGAGTTAAATTAGTCTTCTGCTGCTCGAGGAGGTGTTAGGGTGGTTGAGTACTGTGTTAAAGGAGTTGAGCTTTAGTGTTCAGCATTGTGTTTGCATGTTGTCATCATGCAGCAGATGGATGGTAAGTTGCTGCATCGTGTCAATATAAAAGCTTTATTCATTCTCAACTGATTCATACTCATCTTCCACCACTAACATTAGTACTAGCCCTCCCCCTCTATGAGATGATTATCTTCATAACATAGCACCTGTCAAGGGGTGAGATATATTGGTCAGCGGGGACATCTTAACATATTACGTTCAGAAGAATTTTTTCTAATTGGGTACACAGAAGGAACTTCTAATTACCTTTAAGAATCCCATCTTTTCTTACTTCAACCTAGCTTTTCTCAGGAAATCCTAAAATGCTCTGTGCAACATTGTTTTTGTTTTTTTTAACATTTTATGTGTTACAGCAATCATCCAGGTCATGGTTATCCCAAAAGTGCTGTTGACATTACAGTGAGTTCTCCTATTGAAAACATTATGTAAAGAGCAGCCATGTAATAGCTTTCGCCACCTTGATTAAATTGTGTGACATTTGGCTGTGTTGACAAAAATGTCAATTTGCACAAAAACAAACTCCTAAAAAAACAAATAAACAAAAATAAAAAACAAAGCACATTTGTCATCAGCTGCACCATAACCAAGAGCCCCATGTCACTGCAGCGTCTCCAGAGCTCAGCTAACTGCGGATTCATACGTGATCATGACCTTTTTAACAAACAAGTTGTCATCAAGCACATTGCTAGTCACCAAAATGCAGCTATCAGTGAATTAGTTTTGCCATTTGACATTTTGGCGATAGCACAAAACAGATAAAAGAGCAGCCACAACCTACAGAATAAACTCTTTGTGGTGGAGTTATAGGACAGCTTAAAGTTTATCTTAGAATTCATTCCACTTTTTGCAGCTGTGTAGTCTCCATTCAACTTCATCCAAGTCGGCTATGTTTGTCTTTTAATGCTTGGTGGTTGAGTGGATTTAAGTTTACAGGGAGAAGAAAAAAAGGTTGATTGTAAAAATTCATAATTTTATTGATACAGTATCTTCTCTAGTCTCTCAGTCTGACTCGTCCGCATCCCTGGTCCCCCACAGGCTGAAGTTTGAATATGACACACGGTCAGCATCTTGTTGTTGATAAGTGCTGTTACCCAGAGGCATCACTCAAACAGGCCTTGGTTACAGATGCATCACAGAGAAAACTGCAACATTTTAACATATTTTGTAAGACTACAAAATGAAGAAACTGTGGCATTAGCTATAAATACTATTTATAAAATACAATAATAATACTAGCATTGACTAGTATTTCTGCTCGATATGTGTAAATGTATAAATGCAAATGTAAATTATAATATAGTTATATAATAATTTACATTTTTATATAAATATAAAAATATTTATACTGAATGCATATGGGCTAAGCCGTAAAAATGCAATATTAATGTCCTTATTTAGAAGTAAAATGTCAATATGTATTTAAAACTGAGAAACAGTGTGAAACTTTTTATGTTAATGTTGAGCCACTGAAAAAGCTTTAAACAAACTAATGTAAATACTACATGTATTTAATTACTTCACCATAAACATTTATTTAATGGTAAAAAGTCTGGACTTATATAGCGCCTTTTTACCTTACTGGTGCGATTAATATAATATAGTGTACTTTATGCAGTAAAGGGGGCCTGGTGGCTTAATGGGCATAGCATAGTTGGGATGCAGAAGGCTGTAGGTTCGGATCCCACCCCACCAGGTGTGACCCCACACAGTCATGAAGGGCTTGGTGCTGGTCCCAAATCCTGATAAAATGCGAGGATATCTGCAAGAAGGGCATGCAATGTAAAAAAAAAAACAAAAAAACAAAACAACAACAAACATTTAAACACAGTATTTCAGTAAATTGGTAAGAACTTTGACAACATGCTGTGTCTTCAAACCATTTCTCAACAACCTTAGTAGCCTTCATCCTCCTCCTCCGCCTCGTCCTCCTCTGTATGGAGGGTGTATTTGTCATGTGTCTCTTCATGATAACCTGTGTAATGTTACTGTTTCATGCTGTCACTGTAGAGGTCATGAAAGGTGAGGAATGCACCTATATAAAGATTTATCTGCATTGTTTGCATCAGACTAAACCTGCGTTATTGTGAATGTGATTCATATTTGATCTCAAACAGTTCATTTATTTAGATCCTGAACCCTAAGGCAACATGTTTAAATCAGTGTGAGAGAAACAGATGTTTCTGGTCTAACTCTTCATGTTTCTGTCATCAGCACATTGCTACTTTAACTTAATCAACTTATTCATCTTTGACTGGAAAAACTCAGTTTCCGTTTGAAATTATTCATATTGTTTAAAGAGATTTAATGTGATGGCTGGTTACACCACAGACCTTTAATTGAACCAGAACAATTTACTGTGACTCAGACTGTGAACTGTGAACTCTGGTTGTTTTGTTTTAGGGTGGCAGAGGCCACAGAGGAGGTGACTAAACTTCGTCCAGCCCGTCTGATTAGGGAGGATGGCATCATCCGACCGTATGACCTGACCGAGTCACAGGGTTTTGACCTTTTCCAGGTTTGATCACTTCTGAAAACCTGTTTTTCTAAATAGTTAATTTGGTTTCAGCTGTCGTCCCTTTTGTGTTCAGTTTTATTCAGACAGAACACAACCTGCACTAAAAACACCTGTCACCATATTTTTAACAGAACAGAACAGAAACTAAAACAAAAGAAACCAATTCAGTCCAACATGAACAACACGAAAACACAAAATCCTGACTCCCTCTATCTGTGTTCTGTTGTTTCTTTTAGAGAGATTACCTACAATATTTTTACCTTTTATCTATTTGGTAACACCCCTGCACACTTTAAGTCACAAGATGATAATTTTTTACCTGTTTCAATATTTAAATAGTTTCTCAAAATTAGAGTAAGCTGCACTAGTTTGTTGCTGCAGCATCACATTAAATAAACAGTGTCAGGGAACCATTGTGTTTTAATTTAAAATTTAATCAGTGTGTGGATTTTTCATTTTAAAAATTGCCCTTTTTTCTAGATTCTTTTTCTCTTTTACCATGTCCTTCTCTTCTCTTGTCGTCTTCTCCTTTTGTTTGTCTTTCATGCAGCCGGAGGAGGAATAAAAGAGGGTTTGATTAAATCATTCAAGAGCTTTTAATACACAAACTATTAACTATAAACTACACTTACTGTCACCAGTTAAATTTTCATGATTCTGTTTCTACATTAATTTATAAATACTGTGATTAGAAATATCCACCTGTGAACATCCTGCTGAGATTGATCCGGTTCCTATGCATGCCAAAAACTAATCTTTCTGAGCTCAGACATTTTAACTCTGCTGTTTTATTGCTTTTTTCTAGATAAAACATTTGCTTATGCTTATATATGCTTATAATTAACTTTTAATTCTGTTTATAACCATTTATAATAACCATAAGTTTGTATAATAGTTTTTTCTTTAGAGCCATTTATAATTTTGTCATTGGTAATTAAGTTACTAGAAAATTAATCAATGTGTTTTCAGTTTTCTCTTGTAGATCTTAGAAATATTTTTGTAAACAATTATAGCATCAGTCATTCTGAACTTGTATATGAATATTTATGTTTGTAATCAAATATTCTTTGGATGATTAAATCTGATATTCTGCAGCACTGTCAGCATGACCTCTGCCCCCTTACCTTGTTGTCTTTGTGTTACACTTTAAGGTTTGTGTCTGTGATGTTTCTGTTTAAATCTTAGTTTTAATAAAACTGCTCTCCCAACTCACACTTTCTGTCTTAGTTCTCCAAAATATTTTTGTTCATATGTCAGATAAATATGGCCTGGGGGGCATCTACAGGAAGACACTGAATATTGTGCCCACAAAACAGATAAATGTAAAATATTATAACTGTGAGCCAAAGAGACAAAAACTAGTTTCTATGCCTAAGTACAGAGTTTTTAAAAATCTTCAAACTCATTAATGTGTGACTTAAACTGGGCAGACTTGTCCTGAGTTAAACCACAAGTACGCATGGAATGAATTTGTTCCGTCACTTCATCAACATTATGACCTGTGCAGTTTCCATAGTTGGTTTTGGTGTGAAAACCAGCTGTAACATCAGATGGACTGTACCAGTGAGACAGTGAAAATTAAAGACAATATTGTGGTTAAACTTTTAGTAACACGTGTGGCTGAAAACAATAGATCACTAGGTTTAAAAAATAAGACAAAGGAAGAAGTACTAAGTGTGAGCTATGGCTAAATCAATATTCAAACAGAACCTAGATGGATGGAAAGAAAACTGCATTTCACAACCCAGCATGGGCTCAAACATCACCTGTTTTATCTTATATAGATGTATGTTATGTAGCTGATGCTAATGTGAGGCTGAATAAACTCAACATAAGGACAAATGGAAAGTGTGTGTTTGTTCTTCCAGCGTTCAGAGCTGAAACTGGAGGGTGAAGTATTCAGAGATCACTGTATGTATCCTGGACACAGAAAGACCACCATACTCATCACTAACAGGTACACACCCTCACAAATCTCCTAATATTAAACTACTGTGTATATCATTTATTGTTTAAACTTTGTTGTAGGAGGGTCATGTGTGTGAAGGAGATTGACTTTGTGGGTCATTTCAACAAAGAGTGGGAGTGTTTGTTCGAGAACTTCTATCGTCCTCCAGCTGTGACCGGATCTGTACTGAAGATCTACTGCAAGGTACCGAGATGGGCCTAAAATAAACCAAAGTTAAACCTGAGATAATCCTGAGGTAAAACTGAGATTAACCTGAAATAAATCCAATGCTATTAGTGCTGTTCCAAAATAGTAATACAATAGCTTTATTTATAAAGCACTTAATCAAACAAAGTACAAAGTACTGTACAGTAAAAGGGGAAAAATATATAAACAAATAAATGAAATCAGGTTGTATAAAATCAAAGCCAAGCAGAAACTAAAAATACTTCAAGTGGTATAGATAGATATTTATACTAAAACAAGGAAACAGTTTCAGGAAAGGCAATTTGATAAAAATGCATTTTCAGACAAGACTTAAAAGATGACACTAACCCTCAGGCAGGTCATTCCACAGTTTTGGAGCCATAAAATACTATATCCCCCTTGATTTTTAACTAAGTTGGAACAGACAACTATCCACAGTCTGATAATCTTAAGTCTCGTAATGGCACCTATGGAATTGACAGAAATGTAGGATGCATCTAAAACCTGGAGTGCTTTATAAGTAATCAGTAAAATCTTAAAATATATCCTAGGATGAACAGGGAGCCAATGTAGAGAAGCAAGACAAGGAGTAATGTGGCTGAACTTCCTGGTTCTAGTCAGGAGCCTAGCGGCTGACTATGGACTATGGCTGTTACTGAGCCTGGCTATGGTGCTTAAAAGAAAAAATGGGGGTTGTTCTTGTTTTCCTCTATTATTGATGAATAATATGGTGTTATGGCATCACAGAGAACTTTTTTGTCCATTTTTACACTGTTTTCCAGGCTAAATGAGAGTCTTCGAAATTTCTGGAATGGCACTTCCTTTCTAACTTTTGTGTTGCTGGTTTAAAGTTGCGTGTTTTCGAATTATACCATGGAGATTACCTCCTCTGGTTTACCGCCTTGTTTTCAGAGGCGCAACACTATTGGCTGTTGTACGTAGTGAGGGTGCAGAATTGTCAACAAGATAATCAAGTTGTCCAGGAGTAACATTAAGGTGGCTACTTTCCATTGTATTGACATATGGTGAAGCAATTGATGAAAGAATCGTTTGTTTAAATTTGTTTACAGCTTTTTCACTTAAGCATCTGCTTTAGTGGAATTTTTTCTTTTATTGTAAATTCAAATGTTATTAGAAAATGGTAAGTCAGAAGAGAGTTGTAAGGAAATATTGTTAAATTATCCGTTTCAATGCCATACGTAAGGACAAGGTCTAAGGTTTGACTATAACAGTGAGTGGGTTTATTTACATTTTGGGAAAAACCAGTTGAATCTAATAATGAATTAAACACAGTGTTGAGGCAGTTATTGTCAGCATCTACGTGAATTTTAGTCACCCACTATAATGACTTTATCTGTACCAAGCACTAAATCAGATAGAAAATATGAAAATTCAAAACTCTGAATAAGGGACTGGAGGATAGTATGCATTAACTAATAGAAGTGGTGTTTGACATACTGATATGTTATTCCTGCTGCAACCAAGTTTCAGTAAGACGAATAAATCGTATTGGTAAGACAGCTGCTCCATCTAAAGTAGGCTCAACCCTGGACTGTCATACTTTGGTTGTCTAATAAAGCCATAATTCTTGATAAGAAAGTTGCACCATCTAAAGTAGGATGGATGTCATCTCTACTAATCAGCATTTACATTTACATTTAGTCATTTAGCAGACGCTTTTATCCAAAGCGACTTACAAGTGAGGTACAAGGCAAGCAAAAATCTCACTTATGAAGTCAAGGAGAAAACATCAAAGCAAAGTCCTATAAGAAAAGTGTTCACTGTTCACGAGATGCAAGTGAGAGAAAGAGCAGAAAGGATTTTTTATTTTTCATTATTATTTTTTTAAGAGATTTAAGTGCATAGGAAGAGTTCTGTTTTCAGCAGTTCAACTCACTTGAATAAGTGAGTTGAGGTAAGCGGGAGCTGTCGAGTTAACCCCCCTGTGAGCAAGAGAGAGGGCTTTGAACCTGATGCGAGCAGCTACAGGAAGCCAGTGTAGAGATCTAAAAAGTGGTGTGACATGCGTCTTTTTTGGCTGATTAAAAATTAGGCTAGCCGCTGCATTTTGGATCATCTGCAAGGGTTTTATTGTGAATACCTATAACCCCATCAACAAAGCGTTCCAGTATTCAAGACGAGATGTGACAATGAGCCTAGGTCTTCCCTAGGCTCCCCAGCCTAGGTTTTCCCCAAAACCCCTTGGCAGGGGTCCAGAGAAAACTACGGAGTCCGACATTATTTTGGCAAAGTTACACACCTATTCAACATTCATTTTAGTGACCCCCGATTTGCGTAATTGGGCGTCATTTACTCCCGTGTTAATAATAATCTTACTGTATTTACATTTATCTTAAGCCAGGAGTTTAAAATATGATTCAACGTCGCCCTCTCTGGCCCCAGGAAGACATTTGACTATGGCCATTAGAGTCTCTAACTTCACGTATCTGACTACAGAGCTGCCGATGACCATAGTTGGATTCTCAGCAGGTGCATCGCTGAGTAAGGAAAATTAATTTGAAACGTGGACTAACTGGTGATGAACCTCGGGCATCTATTTAGCATCGACATCGACATGTGACCGGAGGAGCCAGGGATCGAACCAACGACAGCGAGATTGGTGGATGACCGATCTACCTTCCTGCGCCACAGTCGCCCCAAATGAATGAGTAGCAGTATAAAGTGCTATAATAAAGAGTAACAATAGGGAGAAAAGCACTATATAAGTGTAGACCATTTATTTTAGAGGTCCAGTACGAGTACATACAGTGAGGGTAAAAAGAACCAGATATACTGTTACTAACAGTTAAACATGAGATAAACCTGAAATAACCCAAAGGAAACTCTGAAATAAACCTGAGGTAAACATAAAACATAACTGAAATTAATCTGTGATAAGGTCAAGGTACATGTGTCAAATCTGAAATAATCTCAAAAGTTTTTAAATAAACCTGAAAGATGTGGTGATACTAAAACAAAGATTTTATTAATCATTTATTTTAAATCATGTTAAATATTTTCACTTGATTTGCCAGTTTTCTAACTCTAATGTAAAATCATGTAATCGCAGATGTTTTTATGACTTTAGAAATTTTCTCCTCCTTTTTTTCTTGTGCTTCAGGAGCAGCATGTGCTGAGGCTGAATCGCAGTGACGAGTCAGTGAGAACTGTTCAGCTCCTGGATACACACACTGCTCAGGTACTGTGTGTGTGTGTGTGTGTGTGTGTGTGTGTGTGTGTGTGTGTGTGTGTGTGTGTGTGTGTGTGTGTGTGGCCCGTCTCTCACCTGGTTGCCATGGTTACCTACAGATGCTGCAGATGGCCATATCAGAGGCTCAGGTGTGTCAGCAGCAGCATCACATGGTCAAACAAAAGTCCCAGCGTTTCCTAAAACTCAACACCCAACAGTGATATCACTTCCTGTCTGCAGCTGTTTTTTTCTTGACACATGGAACTGTTCCTTTTAGAAATAAAATCAGAATGGACGCTGCTGGAAGCATTTGTCCAATCACAGGAAGTTGCCAATTTAATTTAAAGAAATAAAGCACACTCATTAGGGGGCTTTTACTCTGACGGTTTGAGTCCCACTAAAAGCCTAATGTCAAAGTGAATTATGTGATCGTAGTTTATGTTCACTTTTCTAATAAATCTGCAGCTTCTGTTAGTTAAGACGATAATAGTAATTTATGTCTCTCCAGAGTTAATTTTAATGTACTTTTATTTTTATTTAGATCATTTAACTTTGGGGATTGTGGGTAATGTGGACCCTGCTGTTTGAGTATAGGCTGCAGGTTTAGATGAAGCCATGAAAACATGTAACATTGAAACAATATTTAGGAAGTCAATGTGTCATTGATGTCTTTGTTCAAGTCTGATATAAACATGATGCTGAAGAAATGTCACATTTATTTCTGTCTTTGTTTTTGTTTTGTTGACATCTGTCAGGAAACCACATCTAAAATAAACCTGAAAAATTAAAGAGCAGATTGTAAAAATTAGCTTTAATCGCATCTTGATGTTTTTTTAACAATGACTAAGACCAGTGGTTAAATTGTGATTTGTGAGGTAAAGATGCCCTCCATTATTTCACTCTCACAAAACTTTATTAATTCCAGAAGAAAACGGCTTTGCCTTGTTAGAGTTGCTCTCTCCTTGGAAAGAAAAGAACCACATTTAGAAGAACTATACTGTACCAACACACAGCAAAAACCTTCACATCCATCAATAAGAACAAAGAAAATCAAAGAGGTTAACAATAACTATAACCTCTAGCCTGCTACAATCCTAACAAGAAAAGCAGTACTTAAAAGAAATATTCACAATGAGAAAAATACCAGAAAATGGAAATTACTTTAGAACAAAAGATTAAAAAAACTCAGTAACATACTCAAAACAACCCAAGTGAACAAGCACAAAATAAACTAAACTAACTTTAAATATAAAAGTATTAATTGTTAAAAAAAACAATTCCCTATTTAACAGATAAAATACAAACAATTTCCATTCAGTAAAGAAAAAGGGAAGTCTGCCAAATCAGCCAATGTGTAAAAAGGAAAAGCAACTATCCCATCCATACTAAATTCTACAGGTGAAATTGTCTAATATCTATGAAAGGGTTATGTTTTTCAAAGCTTTTACAGTAATCTGTTCATATCGAAAATCAGACATAGAAACCTTTCTAAACAACCTAAACTACTCAATATTTCAAAACAATACAACAAAACAATAAAACAACATGTTGGCTTCACCCCTTTTAGAAACACCTTTGGCAAATTGTATCACCATACAGAGGAACCACAGCATTCACAGCTACCTCCACAACACAAGCCAGATAATACATCCTGGTCTTGAGAGCTTAAGGCACTGCAATTTGATAAAAAGAAAAAAAAAAGCTAATTAAGAAAACTACATAAAGCCAATGTTTAAAATCATTGCCCAGAATACATAGTTAAATTTTATTGTTACTTTTTTTCACATTGTTTCTTTGATTTTGTTTCAAGACTATAAAAAATTGTTTTATGGATTAGCAAAAGTGGGAAGTCTTGTTTCTTCTTTTCTAGGATATTTCTCTTTTGTACTACTTTATACTTTGACTTCAGTAAAGTTCAATGTTGTAATAACTGATGTTATTTTGCAGAAATAGTAGTTTTCTGTTTATTAGATTTGATCATAGAACATAAAAAATGGGTGATAAAACATGTTTTTCAGAAAAAAAGTTCTGTAAAATGTCCAAAATAAAAGCAGATGCCAGATGTTTCCTGTCTGGTTTGTTGTCATGGCAAAACACCAGCTGGGGTCCTCTTGTTAGCCTTTGACCCCGAGACACTGAGTAAAGTTTCCATTTTCTTTTGTTTTCCAGATGAAGCTTCAGGGAAAACCAAATGCTCTCTATGTCAGACAAACATGATAAGAATATAAAAGCATTCATATATTTTATCATGTATCCAATAATAGTACACCAGTTTGTTTGTTTGTAGACAAATTAAAAAAAAGACTATTGAGTCTTCAGGAAACCTCAGCTTCAAATCACAAGAATTACTGTCAATCCTTAATGACTGGAAGCTGTGGTGGTCTGAAGGTAGGAGAAGCAAGCCCGTGAGCAGAAAGTTGTTGGTTCTATTCCCTGAACTGTATGACTGAACCTGGACGGGACAAGTATTCCCTGGTGGTTTGTATGCTACAGTATATTAATAATGTTTTTTGTCATCTAATAATAGTCATTCTGTGTGACAAGTGCTGAAAAATACAACGGATGCGTCCTGTGTTTAGGGGAACACACATTGAGCATAAATAAGTTCACCTTTAAACATTTGGACTAATAAAACATCTGTCAGATTATTTCAGGCTGAAAGCTGCAGACAACAAAAAGTTTAACAGGTCATCAGTCAGCTTGTAAACCGCCCGTCATCCTGTCTCCATGCAAACACTGATTGATCATTTCCACCACAACAGTTGGATGAGCTCCTGTTCCTGTACAGCTGAGAATGTGTAGTTTTTATAAATTTTCTTTCAGTTTCTCGGGAAGCTTGTGATGAATGAAGTCGGTCAGACCTGTCGCATGGCAGACAAAGTTTAAGGTGTGAACCCAGTTTCCTCCAACAGACCTGCAGGTTGCTGAATTTGTCTGTCTAAAATATAAAAATATATATAATTCTTTGTGAAACAAGTCTAAACAACATTTTAGGATTAAAATCATTGTTTGAACATTTCTCTGACACATCCTGTTGACCTTAAACATAGTTACTCAAGCATCAACTGGATGTATTTCCTTATACTTACTTATACCTAAAATTCTGCAGCTTCGTTTGTTATG
The DNA here is from genome assembly GCF_033026475.1 of Channa argus. Taxonomy (NCBI): domain Eukaryota; kingdom Metazoa; phylum Chordata; class Actinopteri; order Anabantiformes; family Channidae; genus Channa; species Channa argus. Next base: position 31,724,731 of record NC_090198.1, read on the forward strand.
TATCATTAAAATCTTTTAAAAGTTCTTATTTTGGGACACTGAGATGTTTGCTGATCTGCTCAGGCTTCAGTGTCTTTACAGGTGTAATCAAATGTTAGTGATGTTTGTTTTCTTGTGCTGTTGTTCAGGTTTACATGTGACTCTCAGTTTCTGTCATGAGTTTGACCACAGGAATTTCAGAATTTAAATTATTGTAGTGTCAGTAAAGGTAACAGTGTGATCACTGTGACAGTGTCACTGATCTTGTTTGTGACAAGATCTTCTCTGTTTTTTGCAGATAATTTGGTTCTGTCTGCTTCATCACACAGTGCATGCTAAACATGCACTGTTATGCCACTGTTTTAGGGGAACCTAGGCATAACACCCTGTGCTCCCCCACTCTTTCATTCCCAAGCAAAAACCGGCAAGTACAAGTCTTCCAAAAACGAAATGTAGCAATTTAATACTTTCAGAGGTCAGCAATGCCAAAAAACAACAAAAAACCCTAACAAAAACCCCACCTTACCTTAACAACCCAAATACACAAAATAAAAGACAGGATTCAATTCAATTCAATTCAACTTTATTTATATAGTGCCAATTCAAAAAAAAATCTCAAGGTACTTTACAGAATTAAGTCAAGACTTGTAAATGTAGTAGTAATGGTCTGTATTTTAGCGCTTTTATCCAATGCAAGGTGCTCATCTGACCCACCGGGAGCAACTTGGGGTTCAGTGTCTTGCTCAAGAACACTTCGCAATGTAGCTGGGAGCGGGGATCGAGCCACTGACCCTCTGGTCCATGGACGACTGCCTTACCAACTGAGCTACAGCTGCCCCCGGTTGTAGACTATAAAGATGTACAGTATTGTTCAAAATAATAGCAGTACAATGTGACTAACCAGAAAAATCCAGGTTGTTTGTGTATTTTTTTATTGCTACGTGGCAAGCAAGTTACCAGTAGGTGCAGTACATTCTCAGAAAACAAACAAGACCCAAACTACTAAAAACCTGGATTATTCTGGTTAGTCACATTGTACTGCTATTATTTTGAACAATACTGTATAGAGAGAACCCAACAATTCCCCCTTGAGCAAGCCCTAGGCAACAGTGGAGAGGAAAAACTCGCTTTAACGGAAGAAACCTCCAGCAGAACCAAGCTCAGGGTGGGCGGCTATCTGCCTTGACCGGTTGGGGTGAGTGGAAAGTGAAGAGAGAAAAGAAAAGGAGCGACAACAATAGGGTCAAGAGGAGGGGGGTCCCCCAGCAGCCTATAGCATAACTATAACTAAGTATAAGCTTTATCAAAAAGGAAGGTTTTGAGCCTAAACTTAAAAGTAGAGAGGGTGTCTGCTTCCCGAATCGGAACCGGGAGCTATTTCCACAGGAAAGGAACTTGATAGCTAAAGGCTCTGCCTCCCACTCTACCTTTGGAAATTCTGGGAACCACAAGAAGTCCTGCATTTTGAGATCGAAGTGGTCTACTGGGATGATGTGGTGTTATGAGGTCGTCTATATATGATGGAGCCTGACCGTTCAGAGGTTTATATGTAAGAAGCAGGGTTTTAAATTCTACTCTAAATTTAATGGGAAGCCAATGGAGGGAAGCTAGTGAAGGTGAAATATAATCTCTCTTGCTAGTTCCAGTCAGCACTCTTGCTGCAGCATTTTGGATTAATTGCAGGCTCTTTAGGGGGTTACTGGGGCATCCTAAAAGTGTGTATACCCTAGGCTCGTAACCTGAAACAGGAGAAAGATTAGTTAAATAAAAGGGGTTCTCACTCCTACTGAGTCTACCTGGTGCTCAAAATTTACAGTGAATTTACAGAGTCAGAAACAGACACCGAGACTTTGCAACTGAGTGTGAATCAGATGGGATTTACGCACCTCCAAGTCTGAAGCCATGGTTGTCTGCTGGAAAACGATGGATTGCCCCCTTTGAGTTAGGAGTGATTCACTGCCTCAAATGAAGTTACTTTAAGTATCTTGAGGCTTTGTTCATGAGTGAGGGTAAAATGGATCATGAAATTGACAGCTGGATTGGTGCAGCATCAGCAATAATGCAGATGTTGCACCAAACTGTTGAGCTGAAGAGAAGCTAATTAAGGCAAGCCTCTTAATTTACCAGTCAGTCTATGTTGCTACTCTCACCTATGGTCATGAGCTCTGGGTAATGACTAAAATAATAAGATTGTGATTGCAAGCGCTGGAAATGAGTTTCCTTCATAGATTGGCCACGCACAGCCTTAGAGAAAGGGTGCAGAGCTTGAGTATCCAGACTCTGCTTGAAGTAGAACAGCTGCATTGAGGTGGGTTGGACATCTATAAGAATGCTTCCTGGGCGCCTCCCATTGGATGTCTTCCATGTATGCTCAGTTGGTAGGACACACCAAGATCCAGTTCTGATGACAGTTTTCAGTCTGACTTATTTGTTACAATGAGACATAAAATCTTTCAGGAAAGAGAAAAGGAGAAACTGGTGACAGACTGTGACACAACAATGACAAATAACTGTTTATTTAACACTGGTGTTAGCCTGTTACCTGTTAGCATGTTAGCTGTTAGCTCCTGGTGATGTCTTTGTGTGTGTGTTTAAGGCTACAGAGAATTTATAATGTGGTGAAAACAGTCAGGCTGTGTGTGGTGGTGGTGGTGGTGGTGGTGGTGGTGATAATGACTTCCAGCTGCCTCAGGCTAAACACAGGACAATGTTTGATTTCTACACAAACCTTAACAGAAAACAACAATAAGGGGACATCGAATCATTGCATTTTAACTTTTTGAAGTTAAGCTTTATATATAAAATAAGCACAATATATGAACAAACCATGTTGAATTTAGCAGAGGTCAATATGAACTCAGTCTGTCCAATGTTAAAATGCGGTTCCCATCATGCTTTGTGTAAATATACAGCATGAATTGACAGGAACAGTTTAAAGTTATACAATGAAAATAAAATATCAGTCAAATATATGAAATCATTACAAGAGGCAACAAAATCAAAATTAGAAAACATTTGAGTTTGGTTTGTTCATGTTTTCGTGTGATGCTGTCTAATTGGGTCTTAGTGTTGATATTTAGGAGGATGAAGACTAAGTGGGTAACTTGGTCTTTGCTGGGTTCCAAGTCACTTAGTGCCTCAGTGTCTCTGTTTGTCAGGAATGTATTGAACCTGAAGCTGCAGATTTTCCTCAGGGAAAAGAAACGTTCCTGAAGGAAGTTAAATAAACACGGGTTGGATGGGGGGGTGGAGTGTAGCAGGGGTGTTAACTAGGCCCCTAGCTATGCTCCTTTAGCGTAGTGCCGTGCAGCAGACTCAGACTAAATATGAAGCTGTTTCTGTTTAAAGGTGATCAGCTTGAACTGCATCGACCTCTAGAAACTGCACTTATGCCACAAACCCAGACTAAAACCTACAGGAAGACCATTACAGGTCCTCAGACAAAGAGTTAGAGTTAAACAGCAGCAGAGTCACGTGGTATGAATCTGTCTTTGCTGGTCCTGGTCTGACCCAGGTGGTTGCTGGATAGGGGGTTGGTTCAGGTTTCTGTCGTCACCACAGCTGAACATGTTCTTGTCAGATCCTCCTCCTGATGATAGTCATGCAGAGCCTGAAATTCATGATTCCTGACCCACTTTCCTCCGGCTCACATTTCTAAACACTCCTGCAAACGCTGATATCAGACTGAACCCATGTTTATTGTAGTACAGAATCCAAACAGCTGATTCTGAATCAGAGCAAGAATGCAGATTTCTGTCAGACCATAAGTCTTTGTTAGAGTTTCACTACAAGCAGGGCAGAAATATCTGCAATTCATGTTTTCAAAGTTCAAGCAGACCCAAAGTAAGGCATTTATTCTGAAGGAGAACAGGAAGTCATAAGTAACCTGACATGTTTTTACTCTTTCTTCTGGTTTTTTATTACTCAGCTTCTCAGTCACCCGAATCAAATTGTTGATTGGTGTCAGAAAACAGGAATTGACCTATTTTTCAGATTCACTGAGAGGTCACCACTCTCCGATCCCATTCAGACCCAGAAGCTGCTCGGTACAACACAGTCTGATCTGCAGCTCCACTGCAGCAGGTGCAGTTATAGGCTGAGGGAGGGAGGAAGTGGAGGAAGGATGAGGAAGGAAGCAGTGCTGCTTTTTCCACCCAGATTTTAATGTGCTGGACCAGGGATTGAACCAGCAAACTTACTGTGAGAAGCTTTGTTTTTTAACATGCTTCCTTAATTATTCCCTTTATAAGCTTTGAACTCACTAATAGAGGTCAGGAGAACACCCTCTGGATTTCTAAGATTTTACAGCTGCACTTAGAAACAGATTTGTAATGTCCAGCTACAACAATAATGTTGCTGTGTGTGTTTTGTTATTGCTTCCTAAGTACCCTAACCCTGCCAGCTGATCACTTGCAGGCTGGAGGGGTTGAGAGAGCGGGTTTTTACCTGAATTACATTTACATTTACATTCAGTCATTTAGCAGACGCTTTTATCCACTTACAAGTGAGGTACAAGGCAGCAAAAATCTAAGTCAAGGAGAAAACAATTAACAAAATAGAATTTCATCATATGGTTGCGGTGGTTTTAAAATTTCATTGTTTGTTTTATTTCTTATAGCAGTTTTTACCAATGCAGCCTCAGAAGAATAAAAGCAGCATTTTCTAATTTTCACAGCTGATGATCAGTTACCACATTTGATTGCATCTCTACTACTATAAGGTCTCTCTCAGTTCACCTGTCTGAATTTAATGAGTTTTAAATGTGACACCTGCTGGATGTGACAGTTTTCAGGCACTGTTCTGACTGTTGCTTGTGATCTAACAGGCTGTGATCCAGTGTTCTGTTGAACTATGTTACCTCAAGATAAGCTACATGCGTGTATAGAAAGTCAAAGTCCTCCCTTCCCCTGACTCTGACATCACAGGCAAGTGCAGCACATGTCAGTTGGTAGCAGAATTTGATAGAACATTGTCTCAGTCTTAGCTCTGATGTCATTATCCACATATTTTCATTATCCACATATTTTTCAAGAAGCTCAGATGTGATGTGCTTTTCTGTTTTTGAGCAAATTAGGGATTTTTTAACTAATCAAAGGTTTGTGGTTCAGGTAAATGTTTTAAATCAAGTCTTTAATCAGAGAAAACCTTTTCCTTCATCTTACATTTTTATTAGTTTGATTTTAACAGATTCTAATGAGCATTTACAGAGCATTGAAAATGTGAAGGAAATCAAAGAGTAAAAATGTCCTTAGTGAAACTCTACAGTGAGAATGTTTGTTTCATTAGATACACTGTGTCATACTGCTCATGTTAAACATTATTTGTTTAACATGTACATGTTGTGTTGCAGATTTATGATGTTTTTGTGTGTCTCACCTGAGGCTCCATGTCTGGAATGTGTGTAATACAAAAGCTCAATTTAATATGAGCCATAAAACAGAAAACAGTGGTTAAAGTGAGTGAAGAAGTCTGGGTGGTCTGTCTCCACCCCAGGGAGTGGGAAGCCGGGGGGGTTCACCACACAAAGTATGAGATCTGAAAAACTTTGAAACTGAAAAAGTTTTGTTTTGTTTTGTTTTTTTGTTTGTTTGTTTTTTGTTAAGAGAAGAAATGTCCGAATTTGGTGTTGACTTGTCTGATGTTTCTGCTTTATGGTCTGGGGGGTTGAGCTGGACCCTTTACATGTAGCTGAGAGAAGAATGCTGTCTAAACTCCTGTCAGTTCTGGACACTGTCTCCCACCCAATACAAAGTGCACTGACTGGACAGTGGAGCAGGTTTAGACACACTGATTTCTACCAAGCTCCACAGCAGAGCCTTTATCCCAGTGGTCAATAAACCAACAAACATTCCAACAAACCATTAGACCAACAAACTTTCTGTGAGAAGCTTTTTTTAACAACCTTCCCTGGTAACTTGACTTATACTGGACAATAATGTTTTAACGTCACATTTATCATCATTCTTAAAAGTTTCATTATTTATTCTCAAATCCAACGTCTGAGCATCATTATTATTTATGTCATTCTGTCATCACTGCTTCATGTAAAGCTCTTTGTTTTTATTAACAGTTGTAGAAGTTTTTAGTTTTTGTGTTGGTGCATGTCGGCATCTAGTTGTGGCTCTGTCTAAAATACTGACATATCAAAAAAGTTTTTAGTTCAGAATTTTGTCTCAGAATCAGGAAAATCAAACACAACCATGTTCTTAATGAGACAAACACTGTTTTATTAAAGACTCGTACTATAACAGACTATATAACGTACTATAATGGACTCGTGTTATAAACTGTACCTTTTAACCAGAATCCGAACCAGAACCAATTTTTTATTTAACTTATCTGTCGCAATTAAAACACTAAAAGAGAAGCTATTTATTTCTTGTAATTATCAGAAAACCGTCCGAACCGGCCCAGTCCGGCTTTCAGGTGTGGGTGCGGAGCCGCACGTGTCTGGTTTCTCCTCCGGGGAGGGCGGGGACAGTTCGGGGGGCGGTGATGATGAAGAGGAGGAGCAGCTGGTCTCGGTTCAGTCTGTCGCAACGTTTTCCTCTTGTCTTTGTTTCCAGGAAAGGTTCTGATGAACGAACAGTGACCGCAGCGAACCGGATCAAGACTCGCAGGATCCGCAGCACCGACAGCACCAGGATTAGACGTATGAGTATCAGAGCAGATCGGACCCTGCATCAGGTCTGGTTTTGATCATGTGGGACTGACAGACTTCGTAAAAACTTTGTTGTCTCCATGGAGACGGGAGTTTTTTTCCCCACTCTGACCGAGTTCTGATAAACTTATTCATCGACTATTGATCAGCGATGGTAGCGCGATTCTTTCTGCTGCTGCTGGCGTTCTGCGGACATGCCAAGAGCGCGTTCCCGCTGCGACCCTCCTACAGCCTATACGCGAGCGGGCACGCGCACGGAGCCCGCGCCGCTAGCAGACACAGGTAAGATGACACGTGCACGGAAAGGATGATGATGATGAAGGTGGGGGTGAGGGGGAGGGATGAAGAAAGAAATTATGGTGACGTCAGGGTGTGTGCGTGAGTGCGTGCGTGCAGCAGATGTTTTATTGTGAAAGAGTGGACGGGAAGCAGCAGCTGTGACGATATCAACTCTCTCCTCCCAGCTGTGTTTCCATGGTAACGATAATAGTTTATGTTTGGTTCATTTAAACCATCATAAGCTGAAGTTTCTTTCACTGATGACATATCTTCTCTGTGTGAGGAGTAAGAGTGATGAAAAGCCTGGAATTTTTCTGACAAGGACTAAGAGAAACGTCACATTTAATCCCATTTCCATTATGTTCTGCTGTCTCTGTAGAATCAGCTCAGAATCACTAAAACTTAACTAAACTTGAGTTTAATTATTTTAGGTAAAATCTGAGCTGGTGAGACCAGGGGCAGATGTGTTTGGGGGGCATATAATTTATCTCGGTAAAATGACTCATGAGCCACATTAAAGACGATGAAAAGGTGAGAGGTAAGGATGATTGATATGTGTGTCTAGACTGAGACGGGATGAGGGCAGTTCGCACAGCAGCACTGTTATGTTACTAGATGACTTTGAAGCCAAATTAGCAGAACCACAAATTAAGAATTTAATGAGATGAACTCATGTTGTATGGGGTGAAATGTAACTCTGTAATCACACAAAGACAACACTATAAGTGTACAAACATTAAATAATTTTGCACAGACTGTAAAATAGATCAGAATCACTTTGAGAAAAGTATTTGATAAAAAAAATCTTCTGCTGTTTTTTTGATGAAACTGTTCAGAGCACCGTTTCTGTCATACACAATGCATGTCTGACTGAGATGTTGAATTATAGTCAGGCGTTTTATTTAGATTTAAGTTTATATACACTTACACATAAATGTATATATGCATTCTCTCTCTCTCTCTCTCTCTCTCTCTCTCTCTCTCTCTCTCTCTCTCTCTCTCTCTCTCTCTCTCTCTCTCTCTCTCTCTCTCTCTCTCTCTCTCTCTCTCTCTCTCTCTCTCTCTCTCTCTCTCTCTCTCTCTCTCTCTCTCTCTCTCTCTCTCTCTCTCTCTCTCTCTCTCTCTCAGTCACTCAGTCACTCAGTCACTCACTTACTCACACACACACACACACACACAGACACATATACAGTTATCACACATTATCATTTGACAATGTTTAGACCCAAAAGCATGATGGTAGAAGCTGCCTTTCTCACTCATAGTACTCAGACAGCTGAATTAAAAATTGGCCAAATTAATTAAATACATCAATTCTACCTCCCCCCCCTGTATTTTCCTGTATTTGCCCAAATTAGTTCTCTGACAATCAATACAAATACAATACTCCTACAGCTGTCCATTAAAGATCACTTTCACTTCTTTTGGTTTCGGTTTGGATAGTTCATGTACATAAATGCCATTAAATGTCTGTCTGATTTCCCAATATTAAAATATCTCTCTACTTCCAGCTGAAAAAGGCCTCCAGATGACATCACTTGAAAGGAACCTTCAGTTTAGTTTACTATGTCATTTGTAATCATGGTCAACTGCAGCATGCTGCAGATTTTATATGAGTCTGTGGTAGCCAGTTCCATCTTCTATGAAGGTGGCAGACAGTAACAGAATGGACAAACTAATCAGAAAGCCTGGATTTGTTCTGGGGAGAAGCTAGACAATCTGCATGCTGTGGCTGACAAATAATTTGATACAGTGAAGTCAGAGGAAAGTTTAAAAGCATTATTGCACATTTACACCCTAAATTAAGCCAAAGAAAGCAAGTTGACCATCGGTCAGGTCGCTCTTTAAGGGAGACTGAAACAGCTGTTTTTAGACCAGTGATTATGTCAATAGAAGTCAGTAGAGTTTGTCAGACTTTAAAAAAGTTTAGAGAGTTTGAAGCAAAACAGCTGTGTAGGATCATCAGTTTAAAAGCAGCTGCAGACAGATGTTTGGTTTCAGCTTCATACTGAAGATTCCGGTCTGAGTTGCATCTCTGGACATGCCCAAAGTCAACTTGAGGGGGGGGTGGGGGACATCCTGCTGCACATTTCATATTTTGATTCCAGACCTGATCCCACTGTGAACAAGGAAGCTGACGTAGTTCATAAACACCACAGCCAAATTGAAAGCCCAGACAGTAATTGAAGTAGGCTAAAAAAAGCTGGACCAAGCCATTGACCCCTGCCACACATTTAGAGATGGGATCTCCATGTAGTTTGTCACCCAGGACATGGTACAGGTGGACAAATACAGGCTACAGTCTGAGGGGCCTAAGGCCAGAGTGTGAACAGACAGAAGAGCTTCCACTTAGCAACATTCAGGCTGGTTACAGACAACATAAATACCCCCCACCCCTGACTGTCACAGAATATGTGAACACCCCCACCCACCCACACCCTCCTTGTCTTCTCCTTGTGCAATCATCTACACTTGTGCGACACTATTGTTTTCATCATTAACAGATTTTTGTTCTTTTTAAACCGCTGAACCCTGAAGTCTCATCTTATCTCGTGTAATGTTTATCAAGGTAGATTCATCACATTTACCCTTTAACTTCAGTTGAAGGTCAGGTGTAGACCTCCATGGCATAAATAAAAAACACTAACAGAAACTGAACTAGAAGAAAACCTAATTGAAAGAGAAGATGATTTGTTAAAGATTTGTCTTGTGGCATCTTGGTTGTAAAAATTTACCAAGAACTGCATGAACATAAGATGTAATCGTGTCAGCCCCTGATATCAGATCGGCAGAAACTCCTCTGTGTGTTTAATGAAACATTATTTATTTAGTTGATTGCTTTTATGAAGCACATTGATGCAATCAGAGATAAATGTTCATTTGTTGCTCAAAGTGGAACAGCTTTACATCATGTCATCACAGCATCTAAAGAGGATATTTTCTTTGAATTTGTACTAAAATTCTTTCTTCTGACAGTGTCAGACTCCTCAGAAAAGTGAGTAATTTCTTGTCCTCCTGGCGATAACCCAGCTCTGAAGTCATCAACAAAAAACTAAACAAACGCCCAAATGACTCATTTCCTGTTCGAATCCTGCAGCCTGAAAATCTCAAGTTTTCTGTATGGATTCTTGTTTACAGTGAATATCATTAGAAATGTTTTTTTCCCAAACATTATTAATATTACTGCAGATTTCGGCACTGTGGTTGGCTGCCTTTTTTCCTCGTTTCCAACACAGCTACAAGTGGCAGAGGCTGGTGCATCAATAGAAAAGAAGGCATGACTTCACTTCTGGAGTGGTTTAATAACATAGTTTCTATCATCTGTAGTTGAGAAACTTGCTCCTCTCTGTCAGACACCTGGAGGTCAAAGGTGACTGGTGAACATTAGGTGTCACTGTTAACGAACAGAGGACTTGTTCTTTTCCTTTTGAGGGTTCCCTTTCAGGGGTCACCACAGCAAATCCTCTGCCTCCACCTAACCCTATCCTTTTCTCTCACAGCAACTAACTATCTCACTACACGGAAAGACTTCTTCTTATAGGACTTTGGTTTGATGATTTCTCCTTGATTTAGATTTGTGCTGCCTTGTACTTAACTTGTAAGTGCTTTGGATAAAAGTGTCTGCTAAATTACTAAATATAACTGTAAATGCACATTTCTGGGTGCTGAGCCTTCCAGATGGGTGTCAAAGGTCACAAGTCTATTCTGGAGACCAGGGGTCCAGGTGCTGGAGGGTAAATGGGAACTCTCTGGGGCTGCTATGATGTACAGGTCAGGAGTGTGCAGAGTTAACTCTTTAGAGGGAGTAACACTGCTGTCTGGTTAAGCGAAAACAAACCCAGTACCTGCTATCATTATAAAATGTGATTTACTCAGGAACTTAGAGGTGCAGTGTTTCACTCTAGCTTTGACAAAACCTATGCAGGTGTTTCCCGGGACCAGTGGGACCATAGGATCTCCTACTAATAAAATGCCCGAACCTCCTCAACTGACTCCCTTCAACGCTAAAGGGGCAGCGACTTTACTCCAAACTACCCTCGGATGTCAGACCGTCAGAACTCCGCACCCTATTTTTAAGGCGGAGCCCAGCTACCCTTCACAGGAAACTCATTTCGTTTACTTGTAATTGGGATCGTATTCTTTCGGTCATAACCCAAAGCTCATGACCGTAGGTGAGGGTTGGAAAGTAGATTGACTGGTAAATTGAGAGCTTGTACATTATGCCCAAATCAATACATACATTCTTAGTTTGAGTTGGTTTTAATATAAGATTGGATTATTGGCATCTTTCATTATCATTCATCCACCATAAGACCAACTATGTCAAGGTATTACAGCATTAGAGGAGGTATTAGATTGTTTCCAAAGTGTTGGGATCCTCTTTTGACTAAAGAACATATCAAAATTGGAATTTGAAAAGTAAACAAGTTGCTCAGCACAGTTTCTCAGTGTTAGGCTGGTAATCAAAACAAAGACTTGTTCAAGCTTTGCAATACATAAGCCAACAACCTGATGCTGTGATGTTACATACACACACACTCATGGATATGGATCTTGGTAATATTGGACTTTTGGGGCTAAGACATGAATCACTGACCCTGCAATTAGTGAACAACTGCTCTACCTTTTGAGTTATAGCTTCTGCTGTATGTGTAGTTTTTACCCAGTATGTATAATTTTAAGCCTGTGTTGAATGTCAGAATGCCCCAGATAAATAAAAGCTTTTGCACCAAATTCTAGAATATCCTTACAGAGATCATTCTGCCTCAGTCAAAACTATTTAAAGTCCAGGGTTACCACGATAGTCAAGTATGTAATGAGTGTATGTCAATTTCCGCCAGCAACTGTGGTTGTCAGTTAATAATAGGTCTAATCTATTAATCTTATATTATGTTAATGTGTTTTAATCCTACCCAAGTTCCAAATGATGTGGGATGATGTGTAAAACATAGAAAAACAGAATGCAATGATTTGCATATCTCATCAACCCATAATTTATTCACAATAGAACATAAACAACATATCAGATGTTGAAACTGAGAAAGTTTAAAATTTCATGGAATATATTGGATCATTTTGAATTTGATGGAATCAACACATCTCAATAAAGTTGGAACAGATTGAGGTTTACCATTGTATTGCATCCCCTCTTCTTTTCTGTAAATCTGTAAATGTCTGGGAAGTGAGGAAACCAGTTGCTGGAGTTTTAGAGAGGAACCTTGGAGTTATTTTTGACCAGGATTTATTTGTCCTTTACCTCACATACAAAACCAATCTCTAGAACAGCCTTCTTCCACCTACAGAACATTACCAAAATTAGGAGCATCCTGTCTCAAAATGATGTTGAAAAACTAGTCCATGCATTTGTTACTTCTAGGTTGGACTACTGTAATTCCCTACTTTCGGGATGCCCCAGTAATTCCCTAAAAAGCTGGCAATTAATCCACAATGCTGCAGAAAGAGTGCTGACTGGAATTAGCAAGAGAGATAATATTTCATCTTCATAAGCTTCTCTCCATTGGCTTACCATAAAACCTAGAATAGAATTTAAAACCCAGCTTCTTACATATAAAGCTCTGAACCGTCAAGTTCCATCATAATATAGAAGACCTAGTACCACATTGATCTCATAATGCAGGCTCACTTGTGGTTCCCAGAATTTCCAAAGGTAGAATGGGAGGCAGATCCTTTAGCTATCAAGCTCTTCTCCTGTGGAACAAGCTCCCAGTTCAGATTCGGGAATCAGACACCCTCTCTAATTTTAAGTACTAGGCTCAAAACCTTCCTCTTTGATAAAGCTTATAGTAAGTTATAGTTATGCTGCTATAGGCTTAGACTTCCGGGGGGACCCGATGCACTGAGCTCCTTTACTTCTCCTGTCCCTCTCTCCTTTCCTCCTCAACATTTTGAATTAGTCACCAACGATCTTCACTTGGCTTAAGATAATAGGCTAGTCTCTATCCTCTTGTCCCTCTCTCCTATCTTCTCACCCCTCAATTTTCACCACTGTATTACATTAACTCTGTGTAGTTGTCTTTCTCCTTTTCTGTCTCCCTCTCTGTCCCTTTCTACAGGTGTCCTTGGTTTTGGAGCTGTGTACTACTGGTCCTACCAAGCTGCCCAATGTTTTGTTGTTGCTTTAGTTGCTCTTTTCTTTTCTCACTCCACTTTCCACTCAACCCAACCGGTCAAGGCAGATGGCCGCCCATCCTGAGCCTGGTTCTGCTTAAGTTTTCTACTGTTAAAGGGAGTTTTCCCTCCCCACTGTTGCCTAGGGCTTGCTCCAAGGGGAATTGTTGGGTTCTCTCTATACTTCTGTAAAGTGCCTTGAGATGACTTTGTTGTGAATTGGTGCTATATAAATATAGTTGAATTGAACTGAATTAAATGTTGTCCTATTCTTGTCTGATGCAACAATCCTGGGCCTTTGTTTTCGGATTTTTCCTTTTACGATGTGCCCAATGTTTTCTATTGGTGAAAAGTCTGGAATGCAGGCAGGCCAGTTCAGCACCTGGACTCTTGTCCTGTGAAGCCATGCTGTTGTGATGCAGTATGTTGTGATGCATGATTCAGTATGTGGTTCAGTCTTGCTAAAATATGCAAGGCCTTCCCTGAAAAAGACATTGTCTGGATGGGAGCATATGTTGCTCAAAAATCTCTATGTACTTTTCAGCATTGACTGTGCCTTTCCAAATGTGTGAGCTGCCCACACCATAGGCACTAATGCACCGCCATACCATCAAGCTTTTGAACTGTCTGCTGATAACAAGACAGATCCTCCCTCTCCTCTTTAGTCCTCAGGACACAACATCCATCGTTCCAAAAAACAGAAACAGAACATTTTTCCATTTTGCCTCAGACCATTTAAAATTAGTTTTGGCCCAGAGAACATGACGGCATTTTTGGATTATGTTCATATATGGCTTTTCTTTGCATGATACAGCTTTCATTTACATTTGAGGATTGCACAATGAACTTTGTTAACAGACAATGATTTCTGGAAGTGTTCCTAAGCCCATGCAGTGATGTCAAGTACAGAATCATGGATGTTTTTAATGAAATGCTGCTTGAGGGCTCAAAAATCACATGCATCAAGTTTTGACCTTTTTTGGCCTATGCCCTTGCACACAGAGAATCCTTCTATTTCTTGGAATCTTTTGATGATATTATATGCTGTAGATGGTGGGATGTTGTTTGAAATTTCACAGTGAGGAACATTTTTCTGTAATTGTTCACAATTTTTAGATGCAGTTTGTCAAAGATTGGTGAACCTCTGCCCATCTTTACATTTGAGAGTCTCTGCCTCTCTGAAATGCTCCTGTTATAACCAGTCATGTTACTGACCTGTTGACAATTAATGTAATTAGTTGTCAAATGCTCCTCCATTTGTTTTTAAGTTGCATCAGTTTGTTTTCCAGCCTATTGCCCCCTTTCCAACTTTTTTAGAAAATTAGCAAATATTTTCCATCAAATGGTAAAATGTTTAAACAGTTTTAACATTTAGTATGTTCTTTATGTTCTATTGTGAATAAAATATGGGTTGATGAGATTTGAAAATCATTGCATTCTGATTTTATTTATGTTTTACACACTTTTTTTTTAAAATGGAGTTGCAATTCTTCTGCCTTCTCTTCTCTGTGCTTTACTCTGACTATTTAACTGTAGAAAAAAAAAATAAAAATGCGGATTTCAATTGACTACATGAGCTCCCAGAACCAAACAACAGATGTTAATGTGCATCCCTTTAAGTCAAACAGTAGAAGCTTTTTTAAAGACGAAAAATTCCTCCTTGTTTTTGTGGATTCCACAGACAATTAATCAATTAGATTTCTACACAAATGGCCACAGATTTTGTGCTGCTAATCCAACACGGCCAATAGAGACGCACATTCATCACCACCACACACTGAACATTCACACAAAACTCACATGAAAACTGAGGTGTGCTAGGACTCAAACCAAACTCCGAGAAACTAAACTATGCATATGGAAATGGTAAAATAAAAGGATTTAATAATCAACAATGTCATTTGTTTCTAAAGACACGTCTCATCAGAGATTATCAGAGTTTAACAAACACACACAAATTTCTCATGTTTGTGTGTAGCAGCATGTCTGATTTAGTGTTTTGTGTTTTTCATGTCCTGAGATTCCAATAAATATCTGTGTGTGTGTCTGTATATGTGACAGGAACTGGTGTGCATTTATTGTCACAAAGACTGTGAGCTGTGTCGTTGAGGATGGAGTAGAAACCTACGTGAAGCCTGATTATCATCCATGCAGCTGGGGTAGCGGACAGTGCAGCAGGGTGGTGGTGTGAGTATGCACACACACACACACACACACACACACACAGAAAACTTACAGATTAAAAACAAAACAAATTTAAATTTGTTTCTAACATATGTTGAACTTAAAGTTTCACTGTTTAACTTGCTTTTAACTTTTCTTCTTGTTAATTGCTTGACATACACTGTAGGTGTTTATGGAAGAATTGATTAGGTGGAGATATATTGGCTATTTTATATTCTATTTTCTTATTATTTTATATTATTTATGCTTTACCATTCCTGAAAACTGTGAGCTGAACCAAATACAGGCAGGTTATATTGTGTCATATTTAGCAATGTTAGTACTTTTAATGCAACATATTTTTATACTCAATCCATAGCAGAATTTTTGTTTGGGATCAATCATCTTTTACTTTCAGTTTTTATACATTTTCAGATTATCTGATTTACTGAGAGCTCCTGTAAGTCATATCTGTGGAAACACTAACTCATGCTCCTTCTGCAAATCTGAGATCAGA
This sequence comes from Channa argus, assembly GCF_033026475.1. NCBI lineage: Eukaryota > Metazoa > Chordata > Actinopteri > Anabantiformes > Channidae > Channa > Channa argus. The sequence goes on from NC_090198.1 coordinate 31,740,459, forward strand.
GAGAAATTCTCTGATCAGCAGGAAACTGTATAGAGGCCATTAGTATTATAGAGGTTATTTGTTTTAGTACAGATAACAGTTTTAGTACACACAATACAATGTGTAGTATATCAGTATCAGTATATTGAATACCTGAGTTAATAGTTTGAGGCTGTGATAGAGGAGGTCCTACACAGAGCTTTTGCATGTCACAATGTCACATGATGACATGTATGATGGGGGTGTGCCTTGTGGGGGCTACTGGCTCTGATTGGACTGTTCAGGAATTATCAGTCAGATGCAGAAGGATGTTTCATGTCAGGATTCATCACTGTTTTTACTCTCATCCTAACATTAAATACTAACTTTTGTACTGGTCCTTGGTGTCTGAAGTGCCTTAAGATGATTTTTGTTGTGAACTGGTATAAATAATTGTATAAATAAAACTGAATTGAACTGGTTTCTCTGCAGTTATCGGACCTACATGAGGCCACGGTACAAAGTGGCCTACAAAATGGTGACAGAAATGGAGTGGAAGTGTTGCCATGGTTACAGTGGAGAGGACTGTGCAGATGCTCCAGCTGGTGGGGCAGAGGCCCCCATATCCATCACCAAACCCCAGCCCGGACAGGGAGGAGGGACAACCTATGGACAGCGAGGGGGTGGTTCTGGATCAGGACAGAGTGGAGGACACAGTGGTGAGCAGATTCTTATTTCCTTTATTATCATAAAACTTTAGAAAGGTCTAAACTGATTTAATTCAAAAGGTGAAAAATTAAAGACAAATGTCTGTTCCCCCTGTCCTCAGGTAGTGTATTATACTGGAAAAGGGACTGAATCCTTTGGTTACCCAAACAGAACTTTGAGTTTTGAACAAAACACATCAGACTATCACATAGATATCAGTCATCTGTTAAACCTAAACAGTAAATTACACTGAAATACATCTTTTTATATCATTTACATTTTGTCATTTGACAGATGCTTTTATCCAAAGCAAAGTCAAGGAGAAAACATTAGAACAAAGTGTTATGAGAAGAAATGTTTCTGTTTTGTGACATGCAAGGGAAAGATAGGACAGAATTTTGTATGTGAGGTGAAGAAGTGCATGTGAAATGGAAGAGTTCAACAGTTTTTTGTTTATTGAGTGTGAGGTAGCTTGTTCCACCATCATGTGACCACTGAGCTGAAGAGTTTTTCTTTGGATCTTTTACTGTGTGTTAAAGGGATCACGGAGCCTAACCATTAAAGGTTTTTTATGTAATGACAAAGGTTTAAAATAGTATTTGAGATTTTATGAGAAGCCAGTGAAGAGAATCTAATAATGGAGAAGTATGAGCTCTCTTGCCAATTCCAATCAATACTCTTCATCCAAACTTTTAACAAAGTTGAAGGCGAAGGCAGAGGAGTGATTTGAAGTGGACAAAAGCTTCCGGGTAAAGTACTGGTGGACTATGTATTGAAGGCAAAGATGAAATCAGCCTAATTGACTGCAGGCTGACAGTTTCACAGAACTAAAGAAAAATTGGTATAAGTGCTCTTGCTGAGGGTGTGTAGGTGGGGAGTTCTCAGAAGTTGAAAGAGACAGAGCAAGTACAAAAACATATAAATAAAGTGTCCTGGTGGACTAATAATTATTATTTCTATTACAAGCAGGCTAAACACAAGGGCAGACAATCCAACCTAACAGATGCTTTGAATATATTGCCAAATGCTGCAGCTAAACCTGCCCACTTATTGAAACCAAACTAAGTATTAAACCTGCAGTAAGGAACAGAAGTAAAGCTTCATTAAAAGCTGAGCTGCGTCATATGTGAAGCTCTAAAACTTCCCTTTCTTCCAGGACAAGTTGAGCCAGAGAAAATGAAGCAGATGGAGGAAAAGATCCAGACTCTGACTAAGAATCTCCAGGACTTGCAGTCCACTCTGAGCATCTTAAATGATCGTCTCCAGCAGGAGGTTAACAAACCTGGCTTCAGTGGAGGAGCTTCCTCCTCAGGAGGAAAAAACCCTGCTGATGCAGCTCAGCCTGAAATTAAAGAGACAATTCACAGCATTCAGACCAAACTAGACCAACTGGACAACCGCACACGGGTGAGTCATGGTAATCTATTTTGTAACTGTGACAACTCACTATCATTCCTACTGACATCAAGACTTCAGCTGAACTTCACAGTTGGATCATGGAAAACAGGTCGATAATAGCTGGATCACAGCTATTAAAAAGCTGAACAATGGCTGGATTACGATTGGATAACAGCCATGATCATAGCCAGATCATGGCTGCATGACAACCGGCTTAGTGCATCCTGCAGTGTCTGCTATGACTTTTCTCAAATATGTTAATAAAAATAAAGTTTTGTAAATTGTAAAAAGTGTAGCATATCAGAGTAACTGAATATATTTAATATTGATTTACACATTAAACGTGTTGTGTATGAAAACTGGTTTGACAAGGAGCCCAGTGTAAATGAATACCAATATGAAAATTTTAAAAATGTGTCGATGATTGGCCCTAATCTTGGGGCTGCCCTGATCTGTTGAGAGCACAGATAGCTTTCTTCCTATTGGAGTTGTTGGTCAGGTGAGTCTAAATGTCTTTACTAAGTAAAATGGGTAGACCACCAGACTAAAAATATTGCATATCTAATTCAATAATGGCCAGAAGGACAATGCTGAACACAATGAGGAGGAAGAATCACCTGAAGAAGAGGATTCAGGGTCAGAGTGGAGGAAAATAATGAGGTGAAAGATCCAACTTACAGAGCACATGCTATTTCTTCCTCTGAAGAAGCCCCCACATTGCCTGGAAGAAAGCTATGAAGTCAAGGAAAATAATTAACATGAGGATGAGGTAGAATCTGAAGCTTAGATGGAAGAAGTGTCAGAAGTGGAGGACTGCACATATGATGAAGAGCAAGAACCAACTGATGAGGGAAAATTTGAGAAAGAAGACCTAGCTGAGATAGAAGAATATTTCCATTCAAAGGATGGAACATTGATCTGGTCTTCCATCCCTCAAAGTGACTGACAACGCTTGTTGGCAGCAGAGAGACAGCCACCATCGTCCAACCGCATATGCAAGTTCCACTTTTGACCTGTTTCTGCCCAACCCTATTAAAGAAGTAGTGCTGAACATGAAAAACAAAAAGAGGTGAAGTGTGTATGGCAACACGTGGAGAAATATAGATCAAATTTATCTGCAGGCATATGTGGGTCAGTTGATTCTTGCTGGCGTGTACCGATCCAGTAAAGAAGCTACAGCTAGTTTATATCATGCCAAGTCTGGTAGGGCAATTTTCTGTGCTACCATGACACTCAAGATATTTCACAAAATCTCGAGTGATTCGATTGAAGTTGTTATTAAAGATGTAAGACAAATTTGGGTAAAGTTTTAACTTTAAGTTCTTTAAATAACAGTCAAACCAAACGGGTTTCAATCAATTTTGACCCCAAAGGACAACCGATGCGATTATGTGCTGCCATTAAAACAATTCAAATGATTCAAAAACAGCATGCTCACTAAATTTTGACATATACCACTCTGTAATAAGTCAAACAGTAAGATAATAAAAATTAAAAATAATTATTTCATTTTATTTTCAATCAAAAATGGTATAATTTCATGTAAACACGGTCTGTTGCCCCTAAATTAAAAAAAAAGGAAACATTTGTGGTAATGGGTTAGGCTGAAGTAAGACTAAAGGTGTAACACAGAATTATTTGAAATTTATAACATATGCGTTGAATAACCCTCAAACCAGACGGAGTCATTTTTGACCCCAGAGGAGAAAAGATGTATGGCAATCGGGAGGAAATTATGAGAGTTGAACTAAAGGTTTTGATAATATTAAAGGAGGGCACCCTGCCACTTGAGTTTACCAGTGCCCAGGTTGCACAGAAAGGTGGTGGTGGTGTAGCCTTAATGTTTAGGTGTGTCTTTTAATGGTCTGTACTTTTCTACCTTATTGGTACACAAATTGTTTTACACTGCTTCTCATTCTCACAGACACACACACACACACACACACACACACACAAACACACAAACACACACTGATGGGGGAGCTGCTGCAGCTGACCTGCACTCACAGGAAGCTACTAAGTTGGACTTGAGTGTCTTGCTCAAAGACAATTCCATATGTGACAGGAGGAGCCAGGGATTTAAACTTCTCATATCCTAATCCCATCTTTTTGAAAAGAAGTAATGTATCACATGTTTAAACATGATGCAGTTAAATAATGCAGTGCATACAGAGCTAATTACTAGCACTCACAAGGTTCAAACATATGCAGGCATCACAATTCAATAGTTTGTTTCATATTTGCTCAAAGCTAAATTTCCCAATGTGGATTTGAAATAGTTAGCAAGAGGGAGCTGTTTAACAGCAGTATGAATACTGACTAAACAGAAAGGTTTGAATGATGTTCAGATTGTGGAGGTGATCCAGGTTTATCTAAATGTTTGCAGGAATTGATTTATTAGAATGAAGATGGAACATATAATAAAACTTAAACTGTGTTTTTGTTTTTTAATGTGGGTTACATAAGGGCTGGTGGTTCACCAAAATCTGATTAAGGGAGAAAACCTCCACCAAATGTCATATTTGTACAGAACTAGCAGTACATTGGAATGAGCAGAAATCGTTTATGGAGTTTTCTTTTATAATCTGAAGTGTCTCCTTGAACAGGCTCACGATAAAACCCTGGTCAGCATTAACAACCACCTAATGAATGGGAAAAATAATGACTTGAATGGAGGTCTGTCAGGAGATGGACTGAGTGGGGGGATACTAAACTCCCTGAAGGAGGAGATCCTGAGGGAGCTGGAGAGGAGAGTATCGCTGTCCTGCTCCTCCTGTCAGGTAACGGGAATCCGGAATAACATGAACGCTGTAGTTAGCTTTAAATACTAATAACATTTCTTGCACATCATGGTTGGGTAATTGGTTATCCAAGTAAAATATATCTAGTTCAGTGTGATAAAGAGAATAGTTTAATGCTTCTGACTAAGACTCTTGGTCAGTGAAACAGCTTTTCACAGCGTTTGTGAATGTTTTCTAACTGGAACTTTCATAATTACAGTCTTTTTATACTGACTTTAATTTAATTCAATTCAGCTTCATTTATATAGCGCCAATTTACAGCAACGTCATCAAGGCACCTTACAGAATAAAGTCAAGATTATAAAGATGTATAGAGAAAACCCAACAATTGTGACAATTGACAATTGTGGGGTGAGAGGAGAGGAGAGAGGGACAGAGGATAGAGACTAGACTATTACCTGAAGCCAAGAGAAGATCGTTGGTGACTAATTCAAAATGTTATGCAATAGTCCCCTGACTGCTATGGTGTAAGAACTGGGTTCCTTCATGTTAAGTTGTGAATAGAACTGACTGGGAAGTGAATTTGTATTTTGCAGATTCAATAACTAAGCATTTTTGCACTTAGAGGTTTTGGAATAGTCTACATTTGGATTATAGTTGTGTGCATGTGATTCACTCCAGCGTTTCTTTAGTTTTTCTTTAGTTTCCACCTAGACAACATATATTTGTTTCTGCCAACATGTTTGCTTTTTTATCTTGTTTGTTCTGAAGAAAACAAGCAATTGGTAAAAGTGTTCCACATTTGCCTCTGAGAGACCCTGAAGGGAGCATGTTGTGGTGAACAGTGATTGCAAATGGGCATAAACACAGTGTTTGCAGACTGTTACTTATATTTATCAGAGGACAATGATGTGAGAAAAAGGCAAGGCTGTAAAATAACTCTAGTGAACTAGTAACAACTTACAAGGGGTAAGTGGACATAAATAACTAGTCTATGTTTTTTTCCCTTAGCTTTGTAGAAACAATTTTAATATATGTCATCTGGGTGCATATATGGTAACCAAGACAAATTGGCATACTGGTTATGCAATAGTATTTGTATTATATTTGGCTTTATTCTGCCACTTTCATCTGTTTCATCTGGTTCATACCAGATTTTAGTTCATGTGTAATTTATTATACAATGTGAAATCCTCCTACAATTCAATGACTCAGAAGTTTGTACTTTGTGTCACCATAAATAAAAAGTCAGTAGATGAAATCACTCCACTGGATCTCACAATTACAGAAAAGAGTGAAATTTGTCCTAAAAGCCCTGTAACATTTTATAGATTCATAATCAATATAACCCTGTGTGACCACTGAAATGTGACCACCATGGACAGCAGGGAAAGCTTTAGCTGCAAGCAGACACAGTTAGAGGCATAAAAGTTAAACTGTTTCATTAATTGTTTCTGTGTTTTTAAGGCTGGTGTGGAGGATCTGCAGAGACAGCAGCAGGAGGACAGAGAGAGGATTCGAGCTCTGGAGAAACGGCTAAATGCCATCGACAATAAGTATCAGCAAAGCCTGGACAGTCTACAGCGAGAAAGGACACATTTCCAAGGATGCTGTGACACTATTAGTGGCCCCCAAAATCAAGATGGGAAGGATACTGTCGTGACAAAGAACTGGCTGGACATTCAGCTGAAGGACCTGGAGCAGAGGGTCAATAATACTGTCCACCAAACCGAGCAGAGTTGCTCTTACTTAGAGAATGACCTAAAAGACTATTTCCAAAAAGAACTGGGGGACCTGAGGACAGTGTTTCTTGACCGGTTTGATGACCAGGCCTTCAGGATTGCAGATGGGGAGCTGGATGTGGGGCTGATGAAGGACAAGGTCAGGGACCTTGACAAAAGACTAATGAAAATGGACAACAATACTTCCCTTATAAACCAGAGGCTGGAGGAGTGCAGCTGTGGAGGGTCTGAAGGAGAAGGAAGAGGAGGTGACCGTAGTGATGGGTGGGCACCAGCAGAAGGAGGAACTACAGGAGGAGGAAGCAGAGGAGGCATATCTGGTGTAGTAGTAGAAAGGGAAAATGCAACACAGAAATCACTGGAATGGAGAGTGGTGGCCAATGAGGATCAGATTCAACACTTTAACACACGACTCAAAGATCTGTCAGTGTCTGGTGACTCTCTGCAAGACAAGGTGAGTAGAATATCTTTAGACTGCTGTCTCACAGGGTTAGGGTTAGGTTCATAGCAGCATATAACTAATCTATAACTAATAGATCTTTTACGACTTTTACAACTACACTGCCTGGCCAAAAAAAAAGTAATAAACTGGACTGAGTAAATAGTTAAGAGCCCTGCATTGGATAATTACAGCAAAGTATTCAGCCCTAACTTATCCACTGACTACCTGACTACCTGAATCTACTAAAAAATCAGGTTTTTCCATCAGTGGGCATATTTCAAGAGGACCATCCTTGGACTCATCGAGTTTAAATTATGAAAGACTTAAAAGAATTGAATTGTTTCATACGGTAGATAAATACAGCTGGCTTTCATCTTCATATCAAAATGAATGTAAGTAGTTTCCTAAGAAGGTTGCTTAAAGGAATGTATATAACATGAAAAGTATCAGTCCTGTCCAGAGCTGGCTCTAGCCATTTTTGTGTCCTAGGTGAGATTGTGGTTTGGCACCCCTACACACGTAAACACCACCCCCAACATTAATAGCTGTATGACAGACCATAAAGGTTTAATTTTTGTTCAAAGACATCAACACATAAATAAAAATACAAATACACTAAAATAACATAAGGCCAGAATTCCTGTTCAGGTTTTGTGTAAATATGTAAAAAAGTTCTGACAGCTCTCACAATATAAATGCAATACGAAACTGTGCATTATAGTATAAAAATGAAATCCCAGTGACAGCAATTTTCTTTTTACGTTTCTTTTTTTTTTTTTGACAACATAAATGGAAATGGTACTATGGTCAGTGAATACGTTGTACTTGTATTTGGTAAACAATGGGCTTTATAGAAGCAGAATGTCCAACAACACAACATAAAACAGTAAAGTCTCTGAAAGCTATTAATTAAAATTTTACATGTGTGGACTTCATGCGGCAAAGGCATCTATGGTATCATCAAATGATACCTGCCTAGAAACCTCATGAAAGCCGCACCTGAGGGCTTGGACAGACTTTTCATGATGACAACATCAATGTGAAAAATAAGATAAGATTAGAAAAGATTAGATAAGAAAACATCACATTGATCCCACAGCGGGGAAATTCACTCATCAATCAGCTCACAGGAACCGTATAAAGTGCAAAAAGCATATTTTTAAAAGTATAAATGAACACTTATAAATTATACATTTATAAATAAACACAAAGCCAAGAGAATGTACAGTAATCAAACATAGTGGTGCATCTTCCCCAGGTGGGGTGAGTATTGTCTGTCCATTGGTTAAGATCATATAACCTCCTCAGAAATAAAATGACTGGAATGAGGAACTTGCTAGGTTTTAATAGCTCAACTCTGTGGCTGCATCCTGGAATCCTGGGGTAAATGAAGTTGATGAAGCAATAGTTAAAGTAAGGCCTTTAGATCTATGTGGAAGTCTAAATAGGTCCTATATGATTTGGAGCTTCTGTACATGTAGAGCAGTTGTGGAGATGATCTGATGAACTTTTGCAAGTAAACTGGTAGCTATTAGAGAAAAAAGTCACAAAGCAATTGAAAACATTTTATCCATAAACATGTGATCCAATATCCAGGTTTTGGACCTGAGCCACGACATCCGTAAGATCAAATCTTTGACTGGCGATCACGGCGAACACTTCAACCGAATTGTTACTCAGATGGAGCTGTTAAGTCAGGACTGCGAGCTATGCGGGAAGGTGGAGGATGAGCTAAAGAGACTAAAGAATCATTCCCAGGATTCACTTGCGCACATGCAGAGACACATCAACAGTCTCCAGGTCAGACTGGACTCAGAGAAAGACCATTGCTTCCAGATCTGTTCAAACCTGCAGGATGAAGTTCACCTGATGCGAGACGACATCAGGAGGTGCACCAGTCAATGTAAGACAACGCTGGAGACACCAACAGGTCAGATCAACTACCCAACTAATTGTTTATCAACACCACTCATCTCCCCTGCCATCCATACTGAATTATTTAGGCTATTTGCACAAAACCAGATATGGTTATTTAATAATAATAATGGTAATTGATAAAATAATTGTTGTTTTCTTGTTGACAATTGTATTTTCTTGTTTAGAAAATAGTCATATCTAAATAAATAAAAACATTGTAGAAAAGTAGTTTTATCTGTAGTTTGTGAGGACACTATGACAAATGTCCTGATGTGACCGACCTGTTTGTTTTGAACTTATGTTTCTTAGATAATAAAACCATGCAAACCCCCAACAGGTGGAGGTCCTGGTGACACTGGAGGTAGTGGGACCAGTGGACGTGGGCCTGGGTTGGATGCTGAAAAGCCTTTAGACGGCCACAGTGTTATCGGAGGCTCCATAAACAACAACCAGCTGAAGACACTGCAGGGTGAACTATCTGAGGTCATCCTCACATTTACCTCGATCAATGACACCCTAAAGGGGCTTGAACACACAGTGCAGAAACACAGCAGTGTTATCACCGACCTTGGTGGGTCTAAGTAATTATTTCAGACTCTCAGTGTTTATTACTGCACCTTTCACAGCTGGTTTTCACTCATTTATTATATGACCTCACCAGGAAACACCAAGGATAAGCTCATCTCTGAGCTAGACAAAATCCAACAAGAGGTGTCGGAGCACATTGAAGAGAGCCGGGACCGTTTGGACAGGATGGACCAAGATGTCCGGCGGTTCGAGAGCACAATGATGGTGGAGATGGGAGACTGTAAGCGGTCTGGAGATGGGCTGGAGAAGAGGCTTTCAAAGCTGGAGGGGGTCTGTGGGACGCTGGATGGTGTCTCTGATTCTATACAGAAAATCAAAGAAGGTACATTTAAAGTTCCTTGTGTTCTTTTACTTTTAGAGGTTTTCATGTTTTATATACTTTTAGCTCTGGGCTGTCAAAGTAAACATAATAATAATAATGCATTATTATGCATTATTAAACGCTGCTTCTTACATATAAAGCTATGAATGGTCAGGCTCCATCATATATAAAAGACCTCATAGTTCCATATCATTCCAGTAGACCACTTTGATCTCAGAATGCAGGCCTACTTGTGGTTCCCAGAATTTCCAAAGGTAGAATGGGAGGTACAGCCTTTAGCTATCAAGCTCCTCTCTTGTGAAACCAGCTCCCAGTTCATGTTTGGAAGCAGACACCCTCTCTACTTTTAAGTGTAGGCTTAAAACCTTCCTCTTTAATGAAGCAGCACCCTGAGCTTGGTTCTGCTGGAGGTTTCTTCCATTAAAGGGAGTTTTTCCTCTCCACTGTTGCATATAGCTTGCTCTAGGGGGAATAGTTGGGTTCTCTCTATACATCTTTACAGAAAAAAAATCAAGATTATAAAATGCCCTGAGATTACTTTGTTGTGAATTGGCGCTAAATAAATAAAGTTGAATTGAATTGAATTGAAATCGAATTGATTTCTATATTCTTAAACTTCACACACTGATTAATACCAGGACTATTTTAAAATACATTTTTTTATTTTGATTTTTTAGATTATACATTTAAATCAATGATGACACTCACCATATGTGAATTTGTTGTAGAAATGAATTATGAAAGTTCATCATCAGTACCATGTGTCCAGTACTATGTTCATAGACTTTTAAAACTTGAACAATGTCCTTTTTAAAGGACTTTTTAAAACACAGACTGACTAAGTTGGTCATTATTTGCAGTCAGGACTCTGCAACAAGCCGACTCGACTAAGATTTGAAATAAAACAAACCTGGGATTTATTTATTTATTTATCCATGATCCACATGGCAACTCATGGGAATCGTGAAGCTCTCTGATTGGATGATACTGGCACAAATGCTTTCTGGAATTTGTACTTACTCTCCCCAAGTAAAGTGTAGACCCTGGTCATCTGAAGTCTAAGAGCACATAAGCAAAAGCAAAATGTGCTCTGTCCTATGTTATGTTTGTCCCATGTTTTAATTTGGCCCTTTTTCTGATGTTTCTGTGTACAGGACTGAATCAACATGTGTCAAGTTTGTGGACATGTGTTTCTGGTCTGAATGACTCTGTCATCAATCATGGAGGAATTCTGGATTTTATTCAGAAAAATCAGGATGACATTCACAGCAGGATGAAGAACCTGAATTCCAGCCTGAACCAGGTCCTTAAAGACCCTAAGAGTTTTCCTGAGCATGACCTGATAGGTAAGCTATACTCTGTTTCTATTTTTATCTACTCTTTTTTTCTCAAAGAATGTCTTCGACCACTGAACATGGTTAAGAAGATTGTGTATTCCAGCATACCTGGGACTGTGTTGTATTTGTGTGTTGAGTGATTCAAAGAACCTTGATGGACAGCAATAATCATATCTACATCAGCTCGCCTGGTCTGGTTAAACCAAGACACTTTTACTTTTTACTGTAACCATACTGGGGAAGGGAGTTCATAGTGAGCATTTGGTGGCTAGGCCTGGAGCCATGGGGCTAGGGCAGACACCACATAAAACACATGGGACACACGGTGGCACCACTGACTTGGGGAATCTATAGTTCTATTGGGACCATTAGATGGCCATTGATTGAGACCACTGCAGAAGGTGAATGGGAGTAAAAGCCTTTCTGATCTGAACCCACCTGATTCTTTGATATTGGACTTGTGTGCTTTTGATCATAAGTGTACTTTTAAAGTCCTGCACCTTCTTCACCTCTGCTCCCTGTAACCTCACCGTTCCACTTGGGTCCCTCTCATTGCTCCCTGCTCTCACTCCAAATAACAATGTCATCTGCAAACATCATAGTCCATGGAGATTCCTGTCTAACGTCATCTGTCAGCCTGTCCATCACCAGAGCAAACAAGAAGGGGCTCAGAGCTGATCCTTGATGCAGACCCACCTCCACCTTGAACTCCTCTGTCGCAGCTACAACAAACCACACCATGGTTCTACAGCTGTCATACATGTCCTGCACCACTCTAACATACTTCTCTGCCACTCCAGACTTCCTCATAAAATACCACAGCTCCTCTCTCGGCACCCTGTCATCAATTTTCTCTAAATCTACAAACACACAATGCAACTCTCTATGACCTTCTCTGTACATCTCCATCAGCATCCTCAAAGCAAATACTGCATCTGTTGTACTCTTTCTAGGCATGAAACCACATTGCTGCTCACAAATGCTCACCTCTGCCCTTAGCCTAGCTTCCAGTACTCTTTCCCACAGCTTTATTGTATGGCTCATCAGCTTTATTCCTCTGTAGTTGCCACAGCTCTGCACATCTCCCGTGTTCTTAAAAATGGGCACCAGTGGACATCTCCTCAATTCCTCAGGCATCCTCTCACTCTCCAAAATCTAGTTAAACAATCTATTCAGAAACTCTACTGCCACTTCCCCTAAACACTTCCATACCTCCACAGGTATGTCATCAGGACCAACTGCCTTTCCACTCTTCATCCTCTTCAACGTCCTCCTCACTTCACTCTTACTAATCTTTGCTACTTCCTGCTCCACCCTAGTCAACTCTTCTACTCTTCGTTCCCTTTCCTTTTTCTCGTTCATCATCTCTTCAAAGTACTCCTTCCATCTTCCCATCACACTCCTGGCACCTGTCAATACATATCCATCCTTATTTTTAATCACCCTAACGTGCTGCACATCCCATCTCTATCTCTTTGTATGGCCAACCTGTACAAATCCACCTCTCCCTCTTTATTGTCCCCAACCCTTCACCTTACACTACATCTCCCTGTACTCCTGTCTAGTCAGTCCTCTCAATGTCCCACTTCTTCCTAGCTAAACTCTTTCACTCTATACACTCCTGAACTTCCTCGTTCCACCACCAAGTGTCCTTGTCCATTTTCCTCTTTCAGAAGACACACCGAGTATAGTCCTACCTGTCACCCTGATCACATTAGCTGTATGGTCCAGTCATCTGGAAGCACCACCAGACCACCCAGAGCCTGTCTCAGCTCCTCCCTAAAAACTACACAACATTCTTCCTTTTACAACTTCCACCCCTTCAACCTCTGCTCTGCCTTTGTCCTCTTCATCTTCCTCATCCCCAGAGTCGTTTTACACACCACCATCCTGTATTGTATAAATTCAGGCGATGTTGTGTCCATAAAGTAATAATGTCAATTTGTATATATAAAACAGTATAATTATCTATTTCATATCATGCACAGGTGTCCCTGGACCCCCAGGAGAAAGAGGCTTCAATGGTATGCCAGGGCCTCAGGGGCCACCTGGACCCCCTGGACCCCCTGGAAGACCAGGAGAAAGTGGATTCCGAGGTCTGCCTGGTACGTATGATATATTCATATTGTATATGGTGGGAGATAATGAAAGCACAAAAGGACAAATGCAACGGCAAAGGGACACAAGCCAGTGTCTTCTTGTGCCAGTTCCAAATCTGGATAAATTCAGAGGGTTGTGTCATGAAGGGCATCTGATGTAAAACACAAGCCAAATTAAAAATGCGAATCATGACTTTCACGGCGAAAATTCAATTCAATTCAATTCAACTTTATTTATATAGCGGCAATTCACAACAAAGTCATCTCAGGGCACTTTACAGAATAAAGTCAAGATTATAAAGATGTATAAAGAGAACCCAGCAATTCCCCCTGGAGCAAGCCATAGGCAACAGTGGAGAAGAAAAACTCCCTTGACTTCCATGCCGGATCGGTCGGGCCCGAGTGCCAGTTGGACTACTGTTGGTCAAAGAAGGAGAGTAGGAAGGCGTGTTCGAAGGCAGAGAGAGAAGACGAAAGCTAAGAATGTAGGACTGACAGTAGGGACTTTTACCATGGGTCAGATAGGAGGAGAAATGGAGTAGGATTTATTCTGAAAGAGGAGTTTGTGAGGAATGTTCTAGAGGTTACAATAGTATCAGACAGGTTGATGAGTCTGAAGCTGGAAATTAAAGGAGTAATGCTTAATGTAGTTAGTGGTTATGCCCCACAGGTAGGATGACAAACTACACCACTACAGCTAATGTGATTAGGGCGACAGGTAGGAGGGTATTTGGTGTATTATCGGGAAAGAGTAAAGCGGACAAGGAGAGTTGGTGGTGTAACGAGAAAGTTCAGGAGTGTATACATAGAAAGAGGTTAGGTAAGAAGAAGTGGGACACCGAGAGGACTGAAGAGAGTAGACAGGAGTACAGAGAGATGCAGCATAAGCTGAAGGTAGAGGTGGCAAAGGCCAAACAAAGAGCATGTGTGGACTTGTATGCTAGGTTGGACACTGAAGAGGGAGAGGTGGATTTGTACAGGTTGGCAAGACAACAAACTAGAGATGGGAAGGATGTGCAGCATGTTAGGGTGATTAAAGATAAGGATGGATACGTATTGACAGGTGCCAGGAGTGTGATGGGAAGCTGGAAGGAGTACTTTGAAGAGTTGATGAATGAGGAAAATGGAAATGGAACAAAGAGTAGAAGAGTTGACTAATGTGGAGCAGGAAGTAGCAAAGATTAGTAAGAGTGAAGTGAGGAGGACTGTAGAGGTGAACTTACTGGAATCTGACGCTCCTGATGCTTCAGGACATACTTTACTCTGGAGATCGTTGTTAGACAAACATTGAACATTTATTGTACTTGCTTCTCAACTTAGTCGATGACAGATCAATTGTACATACAAATTTAAGCACAGTAATCTCACAAGCACGTTCACTGGCAGTTTCATCAAAAAAGTTTCTCAAGGTATGTCTGAACTCACAGCACTCGCAGAACTCTGTAAGAAACCGTGTGCCTCTATAGCTACACAGAGAACCTTTTTCTTCTACCTTGTTGCGGTCCACACCTTTCTTGTAGTCAGTTCCTCTGCTCCAGTTGCTTTGTCACGTCTGCACCCTTCAGTAGCTGAGCTGAACTCTCTTGCTTTCTTGTAGTCAGTTCCTCTGCTTCAGCTACTGTGTCATGTCTGCACCCTTCAGTAGCTGAGCTGAACAGCCCTCTCTTTAACAAACCCTTAGCATTGCATTGTTGCCTTGACCACTGGTCAACGAGCTTAAAGGTAAACTACAAAGGCAGCCATCAAAAGCAAACTATCCATATGACATCACTAATGATATCATCAGTACACAGACACATCACAAACACACATTACATAAAACAATTACATTACACACAGACACATATTACATAAAACAAATAACTAAACTGTGGACCCTTGATTGGCTAATTGGGTGAAGAGGATGAAGAGTGGAAAGGCAGTTGGTCCTGAATAGTTTGTTTACAAAAGATCTTGGAGAGTGGGAGAATGCCAGAGGAATGAAGGAGATGTGTACTGGTGCCCATTTTTTTAGAACAAGGGAGATGTGCAGAGCTGTGCCAACTACAGAGGAATAAAGCTGATGAGCCATAAAATGACGTTGTGGGAAAGAGTAGTGGAAGCTAGGCTAAGGGAAAAGGTGAGCTTTTGTGAGCAGCAATATGGTTTCATGCCTAGAAAGAGTACAACAGAAGGTCATAGAGAGTTGCATTGTGTGTTCATAGATTTAGAGAAAGCGTTCAACAGGTTGCCAAGAGAGGAGCTTTGGTATTGTATGAGGAAATCTGGAGTGGCAGAGAGGTATGTTAGTGGTGCAGGACATGTATGAGAGCTGTAAGACCGTGGTGAGGTGTGCTGTAGCTCAAGGTGGAGGTGGGTCTACATCAAGGATAGGCTCTGAGCCCCTTCTTGTTTGCTTTGGGATAGACAGGCTGACAGATGAGGTTAGACAGGAATATCCATGGACTATGATTTTTGCATATGACATTGTGTTTTATAGTGAGAGCAGGGAGGAGAAGGAAGAAAATCTAGAGAGGTGGAGGTCTGCTCTGGAAAACAGAGGAATGAAGCTTAGCCACAGTAAGACAGAATACATGTGTGTCAATGAGAGGGACCCAGGTGGAACGGTGAGGTTACAGGGAGCAGAGGTTAAGAATGTGCAGGACTTTAAGTACTTAGGGTGAACGGTGCAGAGTAATTGAAAGTGTGGAAAAGAGGTGAAGAGGCGATTGCAAGCAGGTTGGAACGGGTGGAGAAAAGTGTCAGGTGTGTTGTGTGATAAAAGAGTATCAGCAAGAATGAAAGGAAAGGTGTTCAAGACGGTGGTAAGATCAGCGATGTTGTACGGTTTAGTGAGAGTGGCACTGAAGAAAAGACAGGAGGCAGAGGAAGGTTTTAAGCCTTGACTTAAAAGTATAGAGGGTGTCTGCTTCCCAAATCTAAACTACGAGGTGGATCCACAGGAGAAGAGACAGGAAACACTGCTGGAGGTAGCAGAGCTTAAGATGTTGAGGTTCTCTTTGGGAGTGACGAGGAAGGATAGGATTAGGAATGAGGAAATCTGAGAGACAGCTCATGTTAGATGTTTTGGGCATAAAGTCAGAGAGGCCAGATTGAGGTGGTTTGGACATGTATAGAGGAGAAATGGTGAATATATTCATAAAAGGATGCTGGGCTTGCAGCTGACAGGCAAGAGGTCTAGAGGAAGACTAAAGAGGACATTTATGGATGTAGTGAGAGAGGACATGACATGTGTGACAGAAGATGATGCAGAGGATAGAGTTAGATCATGGCACGTAATTCGCTGTAGTGACCCCTGAAAAGGAACAGTTCTAACCACATGGAGGTAAAATGAATGAGCGGTCAGTGGGGTCCCCCACTATCTAAAGCTTGTTTTACACATGAACCCAGGACAATATCGGGAATTCAGCCTCGGACATTGTCTGAAGTTCTGTTTCACATATGTAACTCACATCTGGAGAAAGTCCAGAGAAGTGATCTAATGTGAAAAACCACTTGATTGCAGTGAGCAGTCAGCACACAGGAGGCAAAACATGGCAGATGACTTAGATAGTGGGATACAGTGTTTTGATTACAGCACATTAGGGCACTGTGTATAGAAAAAAAAATTCTGTCACTCTAGTACAACGGCAATCGAGTGATTGTCACATACATCTCCTCCAGCAACAGTGGAGAGGAAAAACTCCCTTTAACGGAAGAAACCTACAGCAGAACCAGGCTCAGGGTGGATGGCCATCTGCCTTGACCGTTTGGGGTGGTGAGTGGAAAATGAAGAGAGAAAAGAACAGAGCAAAAAAAAGCAACAACAAAACATCGGGCAGGTTGGTAGGACCAGTGGCTGCACACTGGAAGACAAACAGCTTCAAAGCCAGGGACATCTGCAGAAAGGGACAGAGAGAGGGGGACAGAGAAGGAAAAAGACAACTACGGGAGAAAACACACAGAGTTAATGACATGCAGTTGTGACAATTGCGGGGTGAGAAGAGAGGGAGGGTCAAGAGGAGGAAAGGTAGAAGCTAGAAGCTGGTTCCACAGAAGAGCTTGATGGCTAAATAGTCTGCCTCCCATGCCACTATGGGAAAATCTAGTAGACCAGCACTCTGAGATTGCAGTGGGCTACTGCGATAATATGGTCCTATGAGCTTTTGTAAAATGGCTCTGTAAATAGTAATGATGGTTTTGAATTCTATTTTAGGTTTTATAATAAGATAACGAAGGCAATGAAAGATGATCCCTCTTGATACCTGTTTTTTTTATTTACAAAAATGTATTATTTTTATTTTTCTAATAGCTTTTCTGGTTTCTTATAGGTCCCAAAGGTGAAACAGGTATGTACTGTTTTAAAGAACAGGATTTGTAACAGAAATTGCAGATTACAGTTCACTTTGAGCAACTTTAAATGTGATTTTTGGTGATTCCTGAGGCAACAGTGGCTCAGAAGGTAGAGTAGTTGTCCACCGATCCCAGGATTGTTTGTTCGATTCCCAGCGACCTCCCATCCAGTGCTTGCCTTGAGCGAGACACTGAACCCCAACTTAGTTACCCCTACTGAGTGCAGGCCAACTGCACAGCAGCTCCCCCGACGGTTTGTCTGTATGTGTATCTGTGTGCGCGCACCCATATGGGTGAATAAGAAGCAGTGTAAAGTGCTTTGGCTACTGATAAGGTAAAAAGCAATGCAGACCATGTATCATTTTGTTAGAGCTGTATCAGTATGCAGCACTTCGGTGGTATTAACCTTTGATATGTGGGTTCTCAGGTCTGCCAGGTGCTGATGCTCATGTGCCGAGACTCTCATTCTCTTCTGCCCTTACTGTTCCTATGGAGAGAGCAGGGACCATCATCTTTGACAAGGTCTTTGTTAACAAAGGAGACTTCTACGACCCACGAACAGGCAAATATTTTGTATATTAATGATTTTCTTTTCAATGATTTTATTTTATCACCTTAAGCTATTCTAATTGAAATTAAACAAATCACAAGTAATTGCTTGTAGCAATTGTGAGGTCACTCTGTCAATGTGTCTCTTTTAGGTATCTTCACTGCTCCTGTAGATGGACATTACTTCTTCAGTGCCATCCTGACAGGCCATAAGAATGAGAAGATAGAGGCAGTTCTGTCTAAGTCTAACTATGGCATGGCCCGTGTGGACTCTGGAGGCTACCAGCCTGAAGGCCTCGAGAACAACCCTGTGGCTGAGGCTAAAACCACTCCTGGCTCTTTGGCCGTCTTCAACATCATCATGCCTCTGCAAGCTCGAGACACGGTGTGCATTGACCTGGTAATGGGCAAACTGGCCCACTCCGTGGAGCCCCTCACCATCTTCAGCGGCATGCTGCTCTATGAAGACATGTGACGGGTTCATCCTGACATGACAAACCAATCAGAAGGTGATGTCTTCCTCCTTGTTTAGGAGGATGACAGCACATCTTAAACAAAAACCAGGCTTTGTTATAATTCTATAAAGTCTTTGTGTTAATGTGTGGATAACAGCAAGAGGCAATTTACTGTCTGACTGCTATAGTTCAACCAGATATTCAAAAGTGGTTATATTATCAAACATCTGAGCACCAGTGAACCAGGATCAACTGATTCCTGACAGACCTGCTTCCTGCTGCTGCTTCGAGCTTTTAAATTACTTTTTGAAAGCAATAGTCTGTACTAACGATTGCCCCCTCTAAAGGCTGCAGACTTTATTACAGCCACAATATAAAAACACTGTGTTGATGTAATCCTTTGGGCCCTTATTTTTCTTCAACAAGTCACAATCTAAATGCAAGACATCTTTCATCCATACTGTGAACAGCTGAGCCAAGCCAGTTGCAACCATGTGCTATGTGAAAGACAGAAGGAATGCGTTATTGGGAGGAATGTATTGAGCAAGTGGAGTCAGAGAGGGAGTCACTAATGGACAATTACACCAGTTCCTCAATGGCAGCAAGTGACAGAAATGGAATGATGGCTTGAAGAAAACGTTTATCTCTATGAGCAATAGGAACGTCTAAAGAGAAGCTAAATACACAACACTCCAATTACCAATAAGTCACAATGTGCTGTCAAAGATGGAATTACCATGTGGCTAGTCTGTATTGGTACAGCAGCAGCTAAACAATTGGGAGCTGTACAAACTGTGATGGATAGCCTACAATGCAGTTATGTCGTAGGAAAATTAATGTACACTTTTCTCGTGCTCTATATATGCTAAAACAGCCATTTATATCTTAAATAAACAGATGACTACAAAATACTTTTACTTCAAAATACAATAGATTTAATAAATAAAACCCTTCTAAAAGGGTTGTGCCAGCAAATTCAAGATTTTGGAGAGATAGCATGGAGTTGATTATTCTAGTGAGCTTGTAACCACTCAAACTATTGAGGTGATCCTTCCTTTGCAAAGACTACCAGTGTATTTTAGTTATTTGTTGTAACAGATTGAGTTCAGCTAATCACTGCACCTTGATTCGGACTGTTATTGGTCCTGTTGGATTTATATAAATAATCAATGAAGTCACGCTCTGTTGCCAAAATTGCACACAGCTCAGACCAACAGTACAAGATGGTCTAAGCTGCTTACTCAACACCAACAGCAGTAATGCTATTTGTATTAAACTGTGGGTAATAGGATTAAGTATTGGTCATTTGTTTCTTTTTTCACCCCAGTAAATATTAATTAATTCATGAAAAAGTTGAATGACCTTTGTTTAGATTTTAATAATTGAGATTATTAAAAATGTGTATAATAGTAAAAGGCATAGTCACCAATATAAAGCCATTGTCTTAGAATTTGACTCTAATAGACCAATGTTAAGGACCAGGCCAGAAATACTCAGAAATGTCTTACTGCCACAAAAACCTAATAAAATAGGTAGTGCAAGTAGTGCAAAGTAAGAAAAAGTTAGAACACCAAACTGTGGACCACCTTCAGAAGTTAATACTTTGTAGAACCACCATTTAATTTACAGGTTATATCCGTTTGGAAACTTCTCAACCAATTTCGGTGTATTTTTGGCAGTATGGTGAACATGGGAATAACATGGGACTAACAGTAAACAACACATTATTTTTTCATGTTAATGAAAATGAAAAGTAGATCACTGATATTTTTTACTTACTTTTGGACAATACTGCAACTGTGTGACTCCATCAATGACAAGACTTTTAAGTAGACATTAAGCGTGAGTGAGTTTGTACAATCTTGACTTGGACTTGATGCTCATCACTTCCTGAATATGATGTGAGCATGAGTGATAAATTTCCATTTTTACATATGAGAATGAGGATTTTTTTTAAAACTGAGACTACCTACAGTTGTCTTGTATAACTGTATATTTGACACTTTTGTATTGATGAACAATTTTTACTTTTCATTAAAGACATGTCAAACAAAATTTTTTGTTTAACAAAATTAATTATTCTCGGTGGAAGAAAGGTAGCAAACATATCTGAAACATGTGATCCCTTTCTGTGCGTATGATGGAGCACATTAAGCTAGAGTTCAAGGCCAGGCATTACTTTGTGTTTCCCTGAACATTTCCTCCTGCTCTCAGCAGCTGACACAGATGGAATATAAACAAAATAAATTACTGTGTTCCTCAATTGTGTTGTCAGTTTTAGTGTGCATATTGCTTTCAGCAGTCTTTCTATTGACAATGACAGGACATCAGTTCAGGCATGTAGAGCAGATCCTGACGTTGTTGCATTCCTCTGCATATTACTTGAAGTTGCTTAACAATGCACCTCAGGACATGACAAAAAGTATTTTACTTGTCTATTAATCTAAACAGCACTAAGGTGACAGTTGAGATGAAAGTTGCCTTCAATATTTGTACATTAAGTTGAACAATTGTTATCTAACACTACTTTTTAATATAGCATAATTCAGAACAAAATTATTTAAAAGCACTTTACAAAATAAAGATATATTCACTTATGGAGGAAGGAACAGACAAAACTATGGACAGGTTTTAGGGCCTATACCTGCACATGGGAAAAACACTTTGAAGCTAGAAATACATGCAGGAAGTTACAATACTATAGAAAATGCAGGTTGATATTTCACCTAAAAGGTTTTTCTTAAAAGTCAAACAGGTTAGACAGCTTTAGCTGTTTTTGACTCAATCTGTAAAGCATAGAACTATTAGGAAACCCCCTAACCCACAATCGAATTTCTGCACAGCCCTAAATGATAACAACATTTAAGGAGTACATGAATCCTGTGTGTTAAAAATGAATTTGAGCAACAGACCACGGCACAGCTTGTTTTCTCTGCATATAGACCCTAAGTTCTCTCCAATTGTGAACCTTTAGGCCACAAGAATTACTTTCTTAGGGTTAGATTTAGGGGAAATTAATCTTGATGACTCCACTTCATCCAATGTAGCAGGCCTTGTAGCAGGTCAGTTGCTTCATTGTGGATTGCTCTGAATAATTTTACCAACAATAAAGAGAGTTTAGTAACCAAAAGAAGTATTTTGGTGTCTAACCCATGTTTGAGATCTAAGTAGGTTTAATATAATTTTAGTTGCCAGGCTATCTTCAGAGCTGCTCAGTCACTTTGAACTCGATTTTAGATGCTGGTATGGACTTAGACTCTCCTTTTCCTTTCGGGGGTTCCCTTTTAGGGGTCACCACAGTGAATCATTTGCCTCTATCTAACTCCATCTCTCCATCTCCTCTGCATGCTCTTCTCTCGAACTAACTTCATGTCCTCTCTCACTACATCCATAAATCTGTTTTTTGGTCTTCCTCTAGACCTCCTGCCTGGTTGCTGCAACCTCAGCATCCTTCTACTAATATATTCAGTCTCTCCTCTGAACATGTCCAAACCACCTCAATCTGGCCTCTCTGACGTTATGTTCAAAACAACTAACATGAGCTGTCCCCCAGATGTCCTCATTCCTGATCCTATCCATTCTCGTCCCTCCCAAAGAGAACCTCAACATCTTAAGCTCTGCTACCTCCAGCTTTTTTTCAGAATAAAGCTGAGACTATAAATATGTATAGAGAGAACACAACAATTCCCCCTGTAGCAAGCCCTAGGCAACATTGGAGAGAAAAAACTCCCTTTGATGGAAGAAACCTCAAGCAGAATTAGGCTACAGGTGGGCGGCCATCTGCCTTGACCAGTTGAGGTGAGGTGAAAGTGGAGAGAAAAGAAAAGAGCAACAAAAGCAACAACAAAACATTGGGCAGGTTGGTAGGGCCAGTAGCTGCACACATATATCAGTCATATATAGGCTTAGACTGCTGGGGGACCCACCCCCCGATGCACTGAGCTCGTTTCCTCCTCTTGACCCTCTCTCCTCTCCTCTCCCCCCACAATTGTCACCACTGTATGACATTAACTCTGTGTTTTCTCCCGCAGTTGTCTTCTCCTTCTCTCTATCCCTTTCTGCAGGTGTCCCCGGCTTTGAAGCTGTGTATTATCTAGTGTGATGGATGTCTGAATGTGTCTCTTTCTCAGTCGGATGTGATTGTTCACTGTGCTGCTGAGAGACGTCCAGATGTTGTGGTGCAATACACGGAAGCAGCTGTTAATCACAATGTACATGCCATGAGCATGCTTGCCAAGGAGGCAGATCGGTGTTCACGTGTTGTTCTCATGTTCATATCATATACATGTATATATCATGTATGATGATTATGAAGTGTCTCTAACAGCTGTGTGTGGAGCTCTGTTGATTTACATCAGCACTGACAACTTGCTTGGTGGGAGGAATCCCATGTATGGAGAAGACAACAGCCTCAACCCTCTAAACATTTACGGTCACAGTAAACTGGAGGGAGAGAGGGAGACACTGAGACATTGTCCACGTATCTGTTTGTCTGCCAGAGAGAAAAGAAGGCATGGGGACACTCTTGATGTATCTGTCATTCTTTCCACCTATCTGTAGGTGCGGTGGTGCTGCGAGTGTCCGTGCTATTTGTGGAGGTAGAGTCAGTGATGGAGAGTGCAGTGACTTCACTGTGGGCAAAGGTAGAGGCATCAGAGAGCTGCATCACTGCCAGCAGAGGTTCCCCACAGATGCCCGGGAGGTTGCTACTGTCTGCAGGAAGCTTGCAGAGAGAGCGAGACAAGTAAGACACTGAGATGACTGTCGGAGAGAAACTGCCTGTTTCAGGACCTGTGTTTTTCTTCTCCGGGCTGTTTGCCCACCTTTCTGTTTCTTCAGGATCCGTCTATTAATGGAATCTTTCATTTCTCGGGTAAAGAGCAAATGACCAAATATGAGATGGAAGATGCCATAGTTCAGGCCTTCAACCTGCCATCCAACAACCCCATTCCTGTAGGTGTCAGTCAGTACTTGAATCTGTACACTACTCTACCTTAATCAGTAATGTGAACATTTATTCATCAGCAGCAACAAATGTTTTATTCATTCTGCAGTCAGTACTGAATAATCAGCAAAGTATCTGATACTTTTACCAGCATATTACAACCATCTCTCTACTGTAAATGTATGTTTGTTTCCTTATAACGTGAACCGGTGATGTTTCAGCCAATCCAGATGTTAAAAAAATGTTCCATTAATTGTTAATAAATGTTAAACTTTAACCATAATGCCGAGAAAAGATAAAACCAAAATCTTAACACTGTTGGTACTTTGTTTTTTTTTTTTATCTTAAAAAGAGATAAAACAGCAGTTAAACAGTAGTGCAAATGATAATAGTTTCAACACCTGATAAATTCTCTGTACCTTTTCTTAAAGAAACAGTACCAATACTTGGCATGTTTTGATAGTCCTTAGAACTATAAGTGGAAGTTTCCCCTTTCACTTGTCTCCCTATTACAAGAAGTATGAACTGTAATAGTTCTTGGAATACATTTTTAAGGAACCCTTTTATCCCCTTTTTCAGAGTATGTACTTTCTTAGCTGAACAGGAACCGTGGTCATATGTTTAAGCTTATCATCTGAAATCTGAACCACTGCAGCAAAAGAGCAGGCTTAAATATGTATTTATCAACTTTGGGCCGTTGCTGTATAAATTTGATGCTTTATCATGTTGATAAATTCCCCATTTAGATTTGAGGTATTTCTTAATTATAACGTAAATTATATATTTGATTCGGGTGTCTGAATGTAGATCTCTATTAGGTGACACTACAGTGATCTCATCAGTCATATAGCCAGGTGTCTGACAGTGAGCACCTGGTGTCAGCATTCACCTGAGGAGGTGAACAGCCTTATTTCAGCAAACTGTGTGTTAATTTTCCAATGGTTCATGTTCATAGCATATCATGTTCATTTTTAACAGCTGTTGACAGAGTAGGAATGTGTGTTACTGCCATTGGTCTGAAGAAAAAGTTGAAAAAAAAGATTTTATAGGATAACAGAGAACCAGAAGCTGAGTTTTTTTCGGCCTTTTATTTCGGCCTTTCGGCTTATCCCATGAGTTCAGGGTCGCCACAGCGGATCATTGTTTGAATGTTGAGTTGGCAATTTTTACACTTTACACAGGACGCCCTTCCTGATGCAACCCTCCCCAATTTCTACCGGGCTTGAACAGGCACTGCACAGCTGGGGATGGGAATGGGCTGTTAGGGGTTCAGGGTCTTGCCCAGAGACACTACGACATATATCCGGGACCGGGGATTGAACCACTGAGCCTGTGGTCGGTGGTCGACTGGCTTACCAATTCAGCTACAACCGCCCCCAGAGAACCAGAAGCTGAGTAGTAGTAGTTCTGGGAAAAGCTCCCAAGTGGCTAATTCAATACTATACAGCGTTTTGGACAAAAAGTCCCTTTTTTCTATTAAACAGTGTATTTTCTCGGTGGTACACAATATCTTTCTCAGTGGCATTTTCCTTGATTCTCCTTGATATGTCTTGTCTTTAAAACAGGTCATATTATCCTTGGTATGCCTTGTGTTTGAAACAGAACTGGTTGTTGTAGAGGCAACTGTGGCTCAGGAGGTAGTGCAGTCATCCCAGTCATACCAGTCACAGTGTTGTTAGTTGTATTCTTATCTCTTCCTTTCACATGTCAAAATGTCTGAGCAAGACCCTAAACTCCATGTTGCTCCTGTTGGTTCATGCCATGTGCATAGCATCTCCCTAAATGTGTTTAAGTGTATGTGAATGGATAAATGGGAAGCATTGTAAATGGCTTTGTAAGGTAAACAATTAAGGGTCATAAGGGCCAGCAGTGGCTCAGTTGGTAACGTGGAGGCCTACACAGGTTTGAGCCCCGTTCTTCCCAACATCATGTCGAAGTTTTCCTGGGCATGACCTGAAACCCCTAATGGTCCAAGCCAGCCACGCAGTGCTGGTCCCAAGCCCAGTAGAAATTTGGGAAGATCTGGTGTAAAAACTATGCCAATTTAACATGCGGACTAATAATCTGCTGTGGCTACCCTGAACTTAAGGCATAAGCTGAAAGGACAAAAAAAAAAAAGGTAACAACAGACCGTTTAGCATTTAGCATTATCCTTGGTATGCTTTCTCTTTAAAACGGGTACTTGACAATGATTTGGTTTAAATCTACCACCTAACCTTGAGTTATACTGTATGTGTTGCGATTTATGTCTGGTTCCTAAACCTTGACGTATTCACCACTGTTACAAGTGCAGTGTATTTTAGCATTATTGTTGTACTGAAGGCGCCAAATTACATTTGCAGCAGACACTGGTTTGTATGTCTTCTCAAATATTAGTATTAACAAGTATTTCTGTTTCTAAAATGTAAGATAAAATGCGATTATTGTATGAATACTCCTGTTTCTCTGCAGCTCAAAAAGTAGCTGGTCATGGCTGCAATATTTGCAGATGTTTCTACTATGGATATGATTTACTTTACTAATACTGCTCCTGTTCTCCGGCTTATGTAGTAGAAGGCAATGACTAAAGTATCTGTAGTACTTACATTGTGTCTCTCCTATAGCTGACGGAGCAGCCTGTGGCTGCAGCTCCTCGACCTGTCAGCGCACAGTTAAGCCGTTCTCGTCTGGAGCTGCAGAACCTGAGTGTAGAACCGAGACCATTCACTGTAGCCATCACTGACTTCCTATGGCCTTTTACACCAGACAAACGCTGGGGAAAGACTTTCTTTCACTGAAAGAGAGACAAATGGGTGCAGCGAGGTAGATAGGTGGAAATAGACCATGTTCTTTTGAGACAGAGACAGACATATTTAATAGGTATTTAAAATATAAATGTATTTTTCTACCCTGAGTTGTGTGGGCAGGTTGTATGGATCAGGTTATCATGATATCATAATAACTTGGTGGTTCTATATTTCTGTAAAAACAGTGACTTCAATTTGTTAGTGTGAACAAACTGGAAACAACTGGTAAATAAACAATGTACCTTAATAAATACAGAATTAAGCCTGTACCCTGAAGTCCACACTAAATCCTATCATTCCTTTTCTACCAGTTCCAGGTAATTTAAATAAATGAAGTTATTTGTGATATGAATCAAAGAATCAGTCAGTCTAAACATATGTCTTGCTGTTTAAGACTAAAATTAAATTAAAGTTGTGCGTTTTCTTATAGACAAGAATTGTTGGTTCCTTGTTTCAGGACACTGTTTAAAAGTCTATAAAGGAAATGTGGCTCTGCTGTGTTTCTACTGTGATTGTACTGTGCTTATTCTGTGTTTGGTGTTGGCGGAACATTAAACTTGCTGTTCAAAAAATCTGATCTTAGAGATTTCCTTCACAATATGTCTGATTATCATCCCAGTAGACCACTTCGCTCTCAGAATGCAGGCCTACTTGTGGTTCCCAGAATTTCCAAAAGTAGAATGGGAGGTAGAGCCTTTAGCTATCAAGCTCCTCTCCTGTGGAACCAGCTCCCAGTTCAGATTCGGGAAGCAGACACCCTCTCTACTTTTAAGTCTAGGCTTAAAACCTTCCTTTTTAATAAAGCATATAGTTAGTTATAGTTATGCTGCCATAGGCTTAGACTGCTGGGGGACCCACCCCCCAATGCACTGAGCTCCTTTCCTCCTCTTGACCATCTCTCCTCTCCTCTCATCCAGCAATTGTCACCACTGTATGTCATTAACTCTGTGTGTTCTCTCCCGTAGTTGTCTTTGTCCTCCTCTGTCCCCCTCTCTCTGTCCCTTTCTGCAGGTGTCCCCCGGCTTTGAAGCTGTGTGTCTTTCAGCGTGAAGCTACTGATCCTACCAATCTGCCCGATGTTTTGTTGTTGCTTTTGTTGCTCTGTTCTTTTCTCTCTCCCCTTTCCACTCACCCCAACCGGTCGAGGCAGATGGCCGTCCACCCTGAGCCTGGTTCTGCTGGAGGTTTCTTCCGTTAAAGGGAGTTTTTCCTCTCCACTGTTGCCTATGGATTGCTCCAGGGGGAATTGTTGGGTTCTCTTTATATATCTTTATAATCTTGACTTTATTCTGTAAAGTGCCCTGAGATGACTTTGTTGTGAATTGGCGCTATATAAATAAAGTTGAATTGAAAAAGTTGAACTACTCTTGAAAACCAGTTTCCATCCAAAACACACTCTTGCTGGACTGGTTAAATCACTCAGATTCCACAGAATCTGCACACAGAAAGAGGACTTTACTCAAGCCACACAAACCTTGTTCTCTGCTTTGAGGAAGAAAGGTTATGCATGATCCTGCTTCAGAACATCATTTAAAACCTTCCTAGACCTCAAGCCTCGATTAGACACAAAAATATTACCCTAGGTCACCAAATACTCTTCATTCTCAGTGAAATTCATCAAAGCAGTTAAACACAATTATCAGAACTTGTTTGAAGCAGCCAACCTGCTACATTGTGACAGGTTTATTATGGCCTTCCATAAAAATAACAGCCTACAAGACCATTTGGTCGAGGCTAAACTACAAGCACTACAAACGCCAAAGTCCAAAGGACAAAAGGAATTTTTTCAGCACCAAACCTGGGTGCAAAAAAAATACAATAAGAATGTTTTCTGGACCTACCAAAGAGGAAGTCCACGCACTAAAAATTGTGTGTACCTAATCACATGCAAAGAATGCAACCTACAATAGATAGGGGACAAAGGCAGCGCTGTGCTGTTACGGTTCACACAACATAGACACAATACTTTGAAAAACAAAGAGAGTCACACTCCTTTGGTCCGACAGTTCAAGCCACAGTTTTGCAATGTAATCCAAGATAGACGGGCGCACAGCGACAGACAGCAGAAAGATTAAGAAACATGGATTAAAAAACTGGGCACGTTACAACCTGATGGACTGAATGAGAGATGGTGTTGAGCTTGTTGGATATGTTGATGGCCAGTGCATTCAATTTTGCCGCTGATTCTCAGCCTCATTCAGTCTCATTCAGTGGGTTAGGGTTAGGGGGTTAGGGTTAGGGTTAGGGTTAGGGTTAGGTGAAATGAATTTATCTCGATGACTCTCCCCGCTTCGTCCGTCGACTGGGCGGTTTGGAGTAGAGAGTCAAAGGCATGGCACGGGCCGACGCTTGTCACTCTGGTTCCCTGATACTGTGTGCTGTCTTCCTAATGAGAAGATGACATTGTGTCCTTGATTTTTGGTAGATTTTTTGATGTGTTTTTTGTGGGAGTGGTCAAGTCTCCAATGCAGTTTTTGATGAAGTTTCACTGGTTCCCAAGTCGATGTTTGCAGGCTGGTCAGTAACGGGGGTTTGAAGAGCAGTTGTCCAATCGTTGATGAGACTCTCCAGATGTAAGACAGCCCCCAGGAGACCCTGAGACAGCTGTGTTGTTTTGGAGTCAGATAGACTTTGAGTTGAATAATTTTTTTGGGGTTGAGATTAACATTAAAGACAGCCCCCAGGAGGCCCTGAGACAGCTGTGCTGTTTTTTTAGTCAACTACATTAGCTTGTTTTGAAATTAACATTAAGCACAGCCCCCAGGAGGCCCTGAGACAGCCATGCTGTTTTGGAGTCAAATAGACTTGGAGTTGACTACATTAACTTGTGCTGGCATTAACATTATACACAGCCCCCAGGAGGCCCTGAGACAGCTGTGTTGTTTTGGAATCATATAGACTTTGAGTTGAATCATTTTCTTGTTTTGAGACTGGCATAAAAGACGGTATAGAGGAGGTCCTGAGACAGTCGTGTGTTGAGCTGGTAGACGTTCGGATGCCTCTGATGGGAGGAGGATTGTCCGTCCAGTGTTTCTGTCAGCGCTGAGTGTGTTCCAACTGGTTGGGATTAGGCGTGAAGACGGAGAGGTTAGGGTTAGGGGACGATTAGGGTCAGCGACATCAGGTCTAGTTGGGGTTTAGGCAACAGTTTCAGAGTCTTTAGGGTTAGGCATTGGTTTCGAGTGGTTAGGTTTAGGAAACAATTAGGGTTAGCGGCATCAGAGCTAACTGGAGTTTAAGCAATAGTTCCAGAGTCTGGTTAGGGTTAGGCACTAGGTTCGACTGGGGTTAGGGTTAGGGTTAGGCGTTAGGGTTAGGGTTAGGGTTAGGGTTAGGAAATCAAAGGAAAATATAACTCTGCCGCTGGGAACCAGCGGCAAAATTAATGCACAGGCCATCAACACATCCAACCAGCTCAGCACCATCTCTCATTCAGTCCACCAGGTTGAATCGTTCCCAATTTCTTAATCCATGCTCTTTCTGCTTTCTGTCGCTGTGAGCGCGTCCATCTTGGATTACATTGTAAAATTGTGGCTTGAACTGAATGCCAGCCATGTAATAAAAAATGTCGGACCAATGGAGTGTGACTCTCTTTGTTTTTCAAAATATTGTGTCTATGTTGTGTGAATCGTATAAGCACAGTGTTGCCTGTTTCCCCTACATATTGTAGGCTGCATTCTTTGCATGTAATTAGGTAAACACAATTTTTTGTGCGTGGACTTCCTCTTTGATAGGTCCAGAAAACACTGTTGTTGTATTTGTTTTGCACCCAGGTTTGGTGCTGAAAAAATTCTTTGTGTCCTTTGGACTTTGGGGTGTGTAGTGCTTGTAGTTTTGCCTTGACCAAATGGTCTTGTAGGCTGCTATTTTTACGGAAGGCCGCAATAAGCCTGTGACCTTGTAGTAGGTTAGCTGCTTCAATCAGGTTCTGATAATTGTATTTGATTGCTCTGATGAATTTCACTGAGAATGAAGAGTATTTGGTGACCAAGGGTAATATTTTGGTGTCTAATCTAGGTTTGAGGTCTAGGAAGGTTTTAAATGATTTTCTGAGGAAGGATCGTGCGTAGCCTCTCTTCTTTAGGGCAGAGAATAAGGTTTTTGTGGCTTGAGTAAAGTCCTCTTTCTGCGTGCAGATTCTGTGGAATCTGAGTAATTGGGATTTAACCAGCCCGGCAAAAGTGTGTTTTGGATGGAAACTGGTTTTGAAGAGTAGTGCATGTGTGTCTGTGTCCTTGAAGAATACTTTTATGTCTAATTGGTTGGTTTGTGTGAAATTTTTCCCTTTAAATGTGGTTGTGTCCAGAAAGTCGATTGATCTGTTGTTGGTAGTGGATTTTAACTGTATGGAAGAATTGTGGTTGTTCAGAGTAGCCAAAAACAATTCAAAGTCTGGCCCAGAGTGCGTCCAGACCCCCCATATATCATCCAAATATCTATAATAATGCAGAGGTTTCTTGGGGCAGGAGGCAAGAGCTGCCGTTTCCCATTCTGCCATGAATATGTTTGCATAGGCCGGGGCAAACTTTTTGCCCATGGCAGTGCCCTTGGTTTGTAGGAAGTATTCGCCATTGAATTCAAAATCATTTCTCCTTAGATTAATTTCTAGGAGCTGAAGCAACTCTCTATCTGGTCTTCTCCTGTCAGGATATTTTTGGAAGACATTTTTGACAGCCTGTATGCCTTCTTGGATGTCAATATTGGTGTAGAGACTATCAATGTCCATTGTAAACAAAATAGCATCCAGAGGGATGCGGAGCTGCTTTGTTTTCTCCACAAAATCATAGGTGTCTTTGATATAGCTGTTGTGTCTGACAGATAGTGGGTTCAGGAAGTAGTCCAGGTATTCAGCTGTGAAGTAGGTTTCACTGTTGCAGTCGGAGACTATGGGTCTGCCGGGGGGAATCTCATATGGTTTGCTCCATTTAGCAGGGTCTTTATGGATTTTGGGCAGCATGTAAAAGAGTCTGGCCCTTGGCTCTTGGTCACCTAAGAGGTAGGTTTTCTGCTTGGCATTGATGAATCTTTTGTCATGCAATGACTGAACTATTTTCTCCACCATAGGAATGGTGTCGGGGTAGATGGGACTTTGTAGCACTGAGTAATAATTTTGGTCATGGAGTTGTCTATAGCCCTCCCACAAGTACTGTTGTCTGTCCATGATAACCACTACATTGCCTTTGTCGGCCGGTTTGATGACAATCTGTTTATTCCTACTCAGTTCTCGGAGGGCTACAGCCTCGTCTATGGTGAGGTTGTGCCTCTCTTGGATGAACCGGGAAGTGGACTGAAAACTTTTGATGTCCCGTTCTATCAGTGTGATTAATTCAGTCGGCAGTGTATTGTTAGGAGGAGTCCAGTCTGATTTTGGAGTAAAAGGGAGAGGTTGAGAGTCTGGTGTGTTTTTGTAGTGTGTAGCCAATTTTAACCTTCTGTGGTATTGTTGTAGGTCCCATCTAATCTGTTGCAATTGGTTTTTATTAATACCCATGGTGGGGATAAATGAAAGCCCTTTGCTAAGCAGAGCAAGCTGAGGCTCTGTGAGTTTGAAATTTTTGGCCAAAACAATGACATTTTTGTTCCCCTCCTGTACGCACAGGCTTACGGGGATGACTAGTTTACCGACTTGCACCAGTGTTCCAGCATGCGTGCAGCTGTCCCTCTGGTCCAGTGTACTTTGTCATCTTCTGTTTCAAATGTGTCCATGGGAAGTTCTGGTATATATTTGTAGTTTCGGAGAATGTGTGCGTTGAGTGAAAGGAGATTGCTCTGCTCTCTGTGAGGGAGAGTTCTGTCATAATTGATTTCAGGGATCCAGATTTCAGCGTGTGGAAATCTGTTTGTGGCTGCCCTGACAGCTGATTGCAGCTGTTTGATGGTGGTCCCCTTCACATGTTGACCCCTGTTATTGAGGCCGAATGACAAAATGACCTTCTCCACTGCGGTGGAGACAGTCGCCTTGGTCAAGATGACCTCAGCGTGCCTAAATGTCGCCCCGGGGTAACTGTCGATCTGCAGGTCAGGCACCTGAAAAGGTGGGAACCTGCTCACATTAGAGTCCCCCATAATGAGCCATTTCTTTCCCACACTGAGCCCCCAGTCCTGCAGCTTTTTGGTTGTCTGAAGGTGTCTGGTGGGTCTGCGTGTGGGAGTTTGGGATGTGCTCGGTGCTTGGCTTTGTGGGCTGTTTGTCAAAGTCGTTGCTGGGATGTCGCTCAACTTTAGCTGCGATTGTATCGCTGACTGGAGCCTAGTGATTCTGCGTGGGGTGAGCGTGGTGTATCTGCTGTGGAACTCGGGCGGGTAGGTGTGTGTGCCAGCCTCAGAGCCTATGTGCTCCTCCAGTTCCTCAATTGTAAGATCTAAGATTGAGTCGTTTTCAGTGACCACACAAGGATTTGGAGTTGTTAGTTGAGTTGAGGCTCGTTTAGGCCTTTGAGGTTTGGGAGGGGGCCCCGCATCTGTGTGAGTCACCATTGGAGGAGGAGGCGTAGTGTGGGTCAGAGTGGGTGAATTTTCCCTTTCTTCCTGTCTGAATGGGGACCAGTCTGAAGCCTGATCTGTCATAGTAGCTACTGTCTTAGTTTCCTCCGTGTGTATGTGGGGCCTCACAGGTTGTTGCGGTGTGTAGGTCTGTGTGTCTGTTGTCTGTGTGTCTGTTGTGTGCGTGCTTGTGTGTAACCGAATGTGGACCTGTGCTGTTGTGGTCTCTGAGTGAGCCCCTCGGCTGGCCAAGCAAAGGGCCTGTGTTGCATTGCCTCGGTGGGGCGTGTCAGTTGTAGCTACAGAAAAGTCGACTAGGGGGTGTGTAGGTGGTGGCAGTCTAGCGACGAGAGTTGCTTCCGCGTGGTCGATCGTGTCATTGCTGAGCCGTCGGCCTAGATATTTTCTGGCCCATGCTTTGGCAATCTGAAAGGGGTCTCTCCAGTCATGAGTGGACATTTTGGTCAGTTTGTCCACCTCTGTGTCCAGTGTTTGTTCATAATGATTGCGCAGTATTAGCATTGTGGTGTAGGCCCAGTTTTTGGCATTCCCAACTATTAGAGTCTGTGTGTTTGTGTTGGGAATTGCTGGTTTGATTATGGTAGATAGGTGGTGTGTGAGTCGGGTGATAGTGGGTGGTTGGTCTTCAGAGGAGACATTGTTCAAGTGATGGATTATCTTGATGACCTTATATATGATCCTCACTTTAATGGCAAAATCAGGGTCCTCTGATCTTTGTACATTCCCCTGTTTTTGTTTGGATGTGTGTGTCTGTCTGCTGCTTGGTGTACTGTGTAATTGTTTTCTGCGCACGGCAGAGTATGGTCCTCTCTGGATCCTGGGATCAAAAAATTGTGGCTCATGGCCCTGTTGTCGAAGTGGTCTGTTTTGAGAGCTCTTTCTCTCGTTTGTGGCTCTACCAAAGCGAAGCACAGACGCGTACGAACGCCCAGGGTTGGGGTGTCTGCTACGGTCGTGACTGAGAGGT
The DNA here is from genome assembly GCF_033026475.1 of Channa argus. NCBI lineage: Eukaryota > Metazoa > Chordata > Actinopteri > Anabantiformes > Channidae > Channa > Channa argus. The sequence continues at coordinate 31,774,249 of NC_090198.1, forward strand.
GGCTGGTAAGATGGGTCAGCGAAGGGAGCAACACGCCTGCGCCCTCGGCTATAGCTGACCACATTCCAACCCCCATCATCTCTCTGCCTTGTCATGGTGAGCTCGTGAGTCTGACAACACAAACAAGCAATGAGTTTCTTATTTATATATTTATTTGTTTTTAATTCTTGTATTATTTATGAATTAGTTGTTCATAGATATATCTATGAGTTATTTATTCTTTGTATATTTATTAATGAATATATGTTCTTTATTAAGCTATGCAATATAAAATGATGTGTTGTCTGCTATTTATTAGAATTTTATGTATTTATATCCGTTTATCCTTTTAGCTTGCTAGTGTAAATGATTGAACAAGCCTTGTTGCAACGTTTCGGTTCTTAAAAGAACCTTCTTCAGGCTGGCTTGTTCTGGAAGGTGAAATTGAAAGTGCCAGTAGGCAATCTAATATAGTCTCTGTGAGGAGGTGTTCTCTGTCTGCAATCCCAGGGGAAAGTGAGGAGTGGAGCAGTGCCCTCCCTTTATACTGAGTGAAGTTCGTGGGAGGAGCCTGCATCTGGGAAAGAGAAAACACTGTTCTTCACTAACATTCCTCTTTTTCTGGTATTTAATCCAGTATGTTGTTTGTTTTTTGTTTTTTCTCTTTTTTTGAATGTTTTTAATTAAAGAGTTTTACACTTGTGTGGCTGTTGCTGGGTTTTTATTCACTTTGATGGTCGTATTACCTGGATTTTAATCATCCAATAGTATTGTGAACTGTGTTGCTTGAATTTTGTTTTTAGGATTGTGTTTTGTGTATTTTTGTCTTCCAGGTTTGGTAAGTATGAACTTTGTTTTTGTGGTTTGTGTATTTATATCAGGTTTTGGTAAGTATGAACTTTGTTGTTATGGGTGATGTTGTTTTTAAGATTGTGTTTTGTGTATTTTTGTCTTCCAGGTTTGGTAAGTATGAACTTTGTTTTTGTATTTTGTATATTTTTTTCAGGTTTAGGTAAATATGAACTTTGTTTTTATGGGTGATGTTGTTTTTAGGATTGTGTTTTGTGTATTATTTACCAAGTTTTGGTAAGTATGAACTGTAGTTGTATGGGTGATGTGTGGTTTATTATAGCTAATGCTCCTATGTTGCCTATGAAATGTGGTGTTGTGTATCCGAATAGGACACTGTGTGCCTCCTGTGTGTTTATTCAAAATTATTTGGCAAGTTGTTCATGAAGATATTTTTGTAATTCCGTTATTGTGGCTTTGGAGCCTTTTCTGCAATGTTTTGTTCAAATTATTTTGAGGAGCGTAGGTTAGGATTAGGCACCGACTCAAATCCGTAAGGGTTAGGATAGGTCATTGAGGTCAAGGCCAGCCATCCTATGCGAACCCAGTTGCGGGTTAGGCAAGTACTTCGAATACGGTTAGGGTTAGGATAAGCAACTCAGGGTAGGGCTTAAGCTAGAGAGAGGTGTTAGGATTAGGCACAAATTGTGAGTAACCAAGTTAGGGTTGGGCAAAAATTCGGATGCGGTTAGGGTTAGGATAAGTCATTCAGGGTAGGGCATTAGATTGAGAGAAGGGTTAGGGGTTAGGGTTAGGGTTAGGGTTGGGATTCGGTTAGGGTTAGGCACCAATTGGGATTCGGGTTAGAGTTAGGCACCCATTGGGATTCGGTAAGGGTTAGGCACCCATTGGAATTCGGTTAGGGTTAGGCACCCATTGGAATTCGGTTAGGGTTAGGGTTAGGTGAAATGAATTTATCTCGATGACTCTCCCCGCTTCGTCCGTCGACTGGGCGGTTTGGAGTAGAGAGTCAAAGGCATGGCACGGGCCGACGCTTGTCACTCTGGTTAGGGTTAGGGTTAGGGGGTTAGGGTTAGGGTTAGGGTTAGGGTTAGGGTTAGGGTTAGGGGAAATGAATTTATCTCGATGACTCTCCCCGCTTCGTCCGTCGACTGGGCGGTTTGGAGTAGAGAGTCAAAGGCATGGCACGGGCCGACGCTTGTCACTCTGGTTCCCTGATACTGTGTGCTGTCTTCCTAATGAGAAGATGACATTGTGTCCTTGATTTTTGGTAGATTTTTTGATGTGTTTTTTGTGGGAGTGGTCAAGTCTCCGATGCAGTTTTTGATGAAGTTTCACTGGTTCCCAAGTCGATGTTTGCAGGCTGGTCAGTAACGGGGGTTTGAAGAGCAGTTGTCCAATCGTTGATGAGACTCTTCAGATTTAAGACAGCCCCCAGGAGACCCTGAGACAGCTGTATGGAGAGACACTTACCTTTGAGTTGAGTAGATTTTTTGGGGGATTTTTTGTGTTGAAGCTAAGTTTAAAGACAGCCCCCAGGAGGCCCTGAGACAGCTGTGTTGTTTTGGAGTCAGATAGACTTTGAGTTGAATAGTTTTTTTGGGTTGAGATTAACATTAAAGACAGCCCCCAGGAGGCCCTGAGACAGCTGTGCTGTTTTTTTAGTCAACTACATTAGCTTGTGTTGAAATTAACATGAAGCACAGCCCCCAGGAGGCCCTGAGACAGCCATGCTGTTTTGGAGTCAAATAGACTTGGAGTTGACTACATTAACTTGTGCTGGCATTAACATTATACACAGCCCCCAGGAGGCCCTGAGACAGCTGTGTTGTTTTGGAACCATATAGACTTTTGAGTTGAATCATTTTCTTGTTTTGAGACTGGCATAAAAGACAGTATAGAGGAGGTCCTGAGACAG